>NC_139512.1:67749276-69218177 GCF_947247035.1 Vipera ursinii
CAATTAATTTCTCTCTTTCCTAAAGTGAGGATAGCTTTTATCAACCTTATTACCATGGAAGAACCCTTTAAATCAGTGTTTCTCAACCTTGGCAGCATGAAGATGGGTGGACTTCAATTCCCAGAATTCCCCAACCAGCATAGTAATGTGCAAAGCAAAAAAAAAAAAAAAAATTCCCCCAGTCATGTAATTGGCTTGCTGCCTACTGTATGTCTAATAGGTGTTTGGCTGCCATCTGCAGCTAATAGGAGCAGATGACTTCCATGAGTTTGCCTAAAGGTAAAGGTAAAGGTAAAGGTAAAGGTAAAGGTTCCCCCGCACATGCGGGCTAGTCGTTTCCAACTCTAGGGGCCAGTGCTCATCTCCGTTTCAAAGCCAAGGATGTCTCCATGGTCATGTGGCCGACATGACTAGACACCAAAGGCACACAGAACGCTGTTACCTTCCCACCGTAGTGGTCCCTATTTTTCTACTTGCATTTTTACATGCTTTCGAACTGCTAGATTGGCAGAAGCTGGGACGAGTAACAGGCACTCACTCTGTTATGCAGCACTCGGGATTCGACCGACCAAACTGCCGACCTTCTGATCGACAAGCTCAGCATCCTAACCCACTGAGCCACCGTGTCCCTTTTGTCTACTTTTATTAAATCTATTAATCATCACAGAGCACCTTAGGGAGAATGGGGGGATAAGTTATTATCTTTCCCAGTCAAATGCAGCTCAACTATGAATGACTGAAATCCTCATATGACATTGTACTGAACTGGATAAAAAATATTTCTTGTCAACTTTGATTTTTTAAAAAAAGATATTGTACATCTGTATTCATATTGAACAAATGTTGTGTTTGGCATTCATCATTTCCTCTAATCAGATCATTTGGTCACAATAGTTATTAAAAGAACAGATCACTTACACCCACTTCTTCCAACCTTTCCTTTCCTGTGGATGGAATCTTTGGTATTCAGTGGGTAGCTTCCTATGCACTTAATTGTTATTTATCACTGATGTTGTACATAGATAAAAATACTGTGTGATTTTCATTTGACTATCCTCATAATATACCTTAATTGTATATCCCTGTCCTACTACATATGAGGAACTGAAGGAGAGAATTAGTGGCTCTTTTTTATCCTTGCTCATTATGTATTTGGCACAAACCTATCCACTTCATGACTTGGTTCATCTTTATTTCCTTGCTGCTAAAAGAAACAAGTAGTGCTAATGAAGAGGGGAAAAAAACTTGAATTCAATAAGCTCAACTATATCCAGCCAATAAGGCATTCTTTCTTTTAAAAAGGGTCAACAGTTGCATGAACTCTGGTTCTTCCCTGCTCTGGCTATCATGCCATGGCAAATCTCCACTCTTCAGCTCAAGAACAGAATTGACTGCCCTACTGTTTCAGTGACTGATAGCAGATACATTCACATCCAAAACATCACTTCCACCATGCCTAGCTGGCTCATAGAACCCAAAAAAGGAATAAATGCCCAATTTAATCTACCTATTTTTGAAATCCTTCATCAGATACTGTAAAGATATGTTGTTCAGTTTGTTTTTTAATGAACCACAACTGGGTGAGTTAGCACACTAGGCTAATCTGAAACTATGCAAACTCAATTTGGCTTAGTACGGTGTGTCAACCCAGCCATTGCGTGGTAACACCCATTACAGAGTATGAATTGTACAGGGGGGAAAAGTGGTGAAATTATAACAGTGATTAACATATAGAGTAGCTATATAAACATTAAATAAATAAATTGTATTTATTCCATTACAACTGTTGGAGATGAGGTTACCACGATCAGTCTGCTCAGATAGTTCTTAGTCAGTTTTCATTCTTTTAAAATGATTACTTAATTCACCTTTTCCTAAAATTAAGTGTTCATAGTACCTTGCATTGAGAATGACAGTGTATTTCATTGTGTTGGAGTTCTTCGCTTGCTATGGGAGATGCATTTATAGAATAGTCCTGGAAGGGAAAAAGAGTGTGTATATGAATATGTTAAATAACACACACACACACACACACACACACACACACACACACACACACACGTAAGTCAAGTTTTTTTTAACTTAGTACACAATAGACTAAATAAGAAATATTTTAGTAAATACTGAAATCCTGAAATACAATATCAGGTGCAGGGTGTGTGAGTAGGGAATGAAATGTGTGCTGCAATGAAAAGTTTGCTTTTTATGTATCTGTGCAAGACAAATATGAAAGTATGGAACTTACATTGTGACATAAAGATGCACATTTGGCATCATCATAGTTAGAAACAGACACTTTGAGAGAATAGTTGATGCTAGTTTAATCTAGTGGTTAAGGCACCAGGCTAGAAGCCAAGAGATCATGAGTTCTAGTCCCACCTTAGGCACGAAAGATGAGTGGGTGACTCTGGGCTCTTTCTCAGTCCAATTCACCTCACAGGGTTATTGTTCTGAGGAAAATAGGAGGTGGAAGGAGTATTGTGTGTGTTCGCTGCCTTGAGTTATTTATATAAATAATAAAGGCAGGAAATCAATCAAAAAAGATATAAGAGTTAAAAACCAGCACTTAAAAAAAATTACAAGAGGACAATTATCCTTGAATGAAAAAATTGAATGATAAAACAAAGACAACACATGTAAAATTAATCCTTCTTTTTGTAAAATGTGGTTTTAAAAAATTAAAATTAAAAAGTTTTAGTGGAGCCTATTTTAAGATATGTTAGCATAAAATTGTCAGTCAGGTCAGGGATAAGTTATGAAATATTGCTGAATTCTAACTGCATCTTATAGCATAACAGTAAGGAATGGAGGGAATCAAAAAATGTTCAGTGTTGACAACTAGAATATACAATATCCAATAATAGGGTTGGAAAGGACCTCGGAGTCTACCAGTCTAACCCCCTGCTCAAACAGGAGACCCTACACCATTCCATACGATGGTTGTCCAATCTCTTCTTGAAAACCTTTAATGTTGGAGCACCCACAGCTTCTGGAGGCAAGCCACACCACTGATTAATTGTTCTCACTGTCAGGAAATTTCTCCTTAATTCTAGGTTGGATCTCTCTTTGATAATCTTCCACCTGTTCCTTCTTGTCCTGTCCTCAGGTGTTTTAGAGAATAGGTCAATCCCCTCTTTTCTGTGACAGCCCCTCAAATCTGAAGCCCCTCAACATAGAAGACTGCTATCCAGTCACCCCCTAGTTCTTCTCTTTCTTAGACTAGTTCATACCTAGCAATCATTCACTGTATGGCAGGGGTGTCAAACTGCCGGCCCGCAGGCCAGATGCGTCACAACAAAACCGTGCCCACCCCATTGGGGGAAAAGCGCCGATACGTCGCGGGACATCACGTGACGTTGCGAGTTTGACACCCCTGCTGTATGGTTTAGCCTCCAAAACTCTTATCATCTTTTTTTGCTCTTCTCTGCACTCTTTTTAAAGTCTCAGCATCTTTTTTGTATCATGGTAATGAGAAATAGATGCAGTACTCCAAGTGTGGTCTTACCAGTTCAGTACAAAATGGTTCTATTACTTCACGTGATCTTGATACTATCCCTCAGCTGATGCATCCTAGGACTGAATTGGCTTTTTTGGCAGCTGAAACATACTACTGGCTTATACTTAAGTGGTTGTCCACTAGGACACCTAGATTCTCCTTTGGACCAGATACCACCTATTTTATACCTGTGCAACTAGTCTATTTGCTTAAGTAGTTAATGGGCCAGGTTAGTGTGACATGTGAAAAGTTATATCCAGTCAGCTCTGGGTTTAGAACAGAACAGAATAATAGTGTTAGAAGAAACCTTGGAGGTCTTCTATTCCATCCCCTTGCTCAGGCAGGATACCCTATACCATTCCAGATAAGTGGTTGTCAAGTCTCTTCTTAAAAGCTTCCAGTGATGGAGCACCCACAACTTCTGAAGGCAAGCCATTCCACTGGCTATAGAAAGTTAGTTTAAGTCAATGAATTCATTGGAACTGAAGTGAAATTAACCAGTCCCAGTCAGCTGTAATGTGTGAGAGATGGTTCCTGGCATCAAAAGGGCTTCTCTGGGAATTACATCTCTGAACTTTTTACTGTCCCAACTGGATTGTTTTAAACAGAGTTTTGGTGACATTGGGTTTCTACTAATTGTAACCATAGCAACACTGATCTTGGTCAGATCTGAGCAAATTCCTTATATGGGTGAGAAACTAAAAATGAAATGACGATTTCCCAGTCACTTCTGTGATCATTGAATTTCCTTTGAAGTTGGCTGCTCCCCATTTCGCTAGGGCATATTTAATCATCTTACAGGGATGAATTCAGAGATATCAGAAGACTGCATCCTTCTGCTGTGTGATCACAGTCTCCCAATAATGGAACTAGACAAACTTCCAGCAGTGTTTCTTGCCTGATAGTGGATTCCCCAAATTGATGATCTGGTATGCAACTTATTTTTCATACAAACCTGTTGCTATTACTATGGCTGTAGGGATATAATAGTGAATAAGAGAAAGGAAAAAAATCAATATCCTTTGCCAAATTATCAGGGAAAAAAGATGTCTACTGTACTTAGCCCTTCTGCAGAAAATAAATACACATTTATTTTCTAATATCTTTTTTTCCCAATACCCCAAAGTCTCGGCACAAATAAATAACCAAAACACAGATTACATTTTCCCAGAAGAAAAGGTACCTTACCTGAGAGGGTGGTCCTGCTATGGTCTCACTCAGGGCAGGTATTGCTTTATAAGTCAACTTAATGGGCTGGTGCTGCTGATACATTCTTCCAGTTATGCCGGCAGCAATCAGTATGAAGGTACAGTACCTTAAAACTAAACATTAGACCCGCCCATTTGGATTGCAGAAGAGAAATATGGATCCCACCCCATTTTCTCCTACTTCAGTAGACAGGAAAACCTGCTAAATAATAGCTTGTTGCCTTGAGGTGTGAGGTTGTGAAAGATAGTTCTGTCTGGGTTTTTTCTTCCTTTTCTGTATTATGGAGAAATATAAGTAGGCACTTTGGAAGGATCCTTATTAACTAAATAAACCCCGTCACATCTTGCATTTATGCTTTTGTCATTAGATTTGTGGAAACCAAATTTATGAATAATTCTTCGATTTCCTTATGTGTGTTTAGTTCTTTCTCTCCTCTGCATTTGTATCTCACCCAATGCCATATATATCCTTGTGATTGAAGAGATGCTTATAGCACAAAATGTTTTATGACTGTCAAGTGTAATTTGAGAGAAATCATTTCTCTACTAATCTCAACTGAAAGAAAATTACTTGCCTGGGAGGACATTCCATCATGTTCCCTCATTTGCACTTGAAAGAGGAAATTAAAGCCAAGTTAGATAAGAATAAGAACTCTATTATTAATAAATAATGGTGAAACCTGGAAATGTTATATGCAAGTTCTAAAAAGCAAAATAAAATCATTGACAAACTTGTTGACTATGTTGCATTTACCTTTATGTAAATGCTTTTTATAAGGGATGCGGTGGCTCAGTGGGTTAGGACGCTGAGCTTGTTGATCAGAAGGTCGGCAGTTTGGCGGGTCGAATCCCGAGTGCCGCATAACAGAGTGAGCGCCTGTTACTCGTCCCAGCTTCTGCCAACCTAGCAGTTCGAAAGCACGTAAAAATGCAAGTAGAAAAATAGGGACCACTACGGTGGGAAGGTAACAGCGTTCCATGCGCCTTTGGTGTCTAGTCATGCCGGCCACATGACCACGGAGACGTCCTCGGACAAGCGCTGGCTCTTCGGCTTTGAAACGGAGATGAGCACCGGCCCCTAGAGTCGGAAACGACTAGCACGCGTGTGCGGGGGAACCTTTACCTTTTAAAATGCTTTTTATTGATTTTTTAATGTTATGAATTCATTCTGTTGGATTCACATAACATGTATAATAGAACTTCAGTATAAAAACATTAAAGACCATAAAGGTGGTCCTTAACTTACAACCAGTTGCTTTGCAACTCTTTGAAGGTACAACAGACTGCCCATACACTACTTATGACCCAGTTTTGAAGCTACAGCCGCTGCAGCACCCCTGCAGTCATTCACTCTTTTGACCAACTGCAGGTATGCTGCAGCATCCCTATGCCTATCTCCCTCCCCATCCCACCCCACTAAGTCTCTGCAAGCCTTGGACCTCCTCCCCAGAGCTTTCTACAGCACTGCGCAGACTGTATTGGAGAAGCAGAATGGATCACTTCCTCGGTGGGGCACGAGGCCATATCACAGAAGCAGCCACTGTTTCAATGTGGCCACAAGGAATTGTGATTGTGCAGAAATGGTGGTTACATGACTCAGGGAAGGTCAGAGTGATATGCCCTCCTTCCCCAACATGAAGCCAGGAGCTCCAGAGATCTTTAAGTATGTGATGGATAATGGGTAGTAGGTAAGTGGCCCAAGTTCTGCAGGAACCTGGTGTAAGAGAAGAAGGTTTGTGGGGATCCTGTTTAGGGAGGGGAACAGGTTTTAAGGGCTGTGGGGAGCCTGAGGGGTGGGAAACAGAGCACAGGGAAGTTTTAGGGGGTGGGGGGTTGCCTTGGGAAGTCCAGGGCAGGCAGACCTGGTTCTTTGCTGGGCCTCCCAGGGCCTCCCCCTAGTCCTGAGGCATCCCATGCTCTGTTTAATGACCCACAGGGTTATTTAATGACTGGATCAGGAAGACCAGGGGGCAAAGTCTGGTAGTGGGCAGACTCCATTGAGGACTACCTGTAGTATGCCAGCTGCAAAGTAACAAACTATTAAATAATAGTAACTATACTATTGAAGTCATCTAACAGCTGATCTGGGATAATGAAATCAACTGCATGGAAGCTACACTATGAAAAGGTAAGCCATCTCTAAACAAACCTGCTGATCTATCTAGCTTATCTCGCCTGGTTTCCATTTGGTCACATGCAAACGAACTGAACTGTGAAAAGGGGAAATGCAGTGCTTTGCAGAACAAAGAGTAAAGCCAACAACCTGTTTTGTGACTAAAACTTTGTCACTGCCCAGATGAAAAACAGGTTTGTTTGATATGAGTAATTTTAAATGCTTCTTCACATCACCTATGGGAAAACCATGGCATAAATCAGTTCTTGGTGTTGACCACATGTGAATTCCTTAAAAAATAAAATAAAATAGTAATAACATTATGGTAATATCTTTAAGGGAGTGTCAAAATAGGCAAGATCGTAAACACAGCATTGCAACCCAATCTCCACCTTTTTCTACTTTTATCAACATCATACAGGTGTACAAATTGGTGGGCCTTGGACTGAGGCATGTGCCCAAAATCCTGCCTCTTTTAAAGCTTCCCAGAGGGTGTCATGGATTGTATTGATGGCCTCAAAGGGAATATGGGGAAAAAACATGTCAGGAACTACTTATAGTGCCTTATGTTCTATCTCTAAAGTTAGAAGTAGTATGAAGGGTCCTTGGTGCTCTCTGAGCTTGGTTGTTTTCTTGCAGACATTTCATTACCCAGACTGGGTAACATCATCAGAACCAGCACTGGACTAGGACTGGCACTGATGATGTCACATAGTTTGTGTGATGAAACATCAGATTAATATGGAGGATAGACTGTTACCCAAGCAGCAGATCCCCCCTCTCCACATCGCTAAAATAGTCCAATGGAACGGCGAGGCCGATACGATTAGTTCCAGCTGCGTTGCAGGAGTTACCAGAACGTGATTGTACACAGTCACGAAAATAGCGCAGTCCTGGAATGTGCTGGAATTTCTAGCATGTATACACTATTGAAACAGCGACATCTACACTGGCTTGGGCATATCATGAGAATGGCTGATGGTCGGATTCCAAAAGATCTCCTGTATGGAGAACTAGTGCAGGGAGGGAGACCAGAGTTGTAATATAAGGATATCTGCAAGAGGAATCTAAAGGCCTTGGGAATGGACATTAACAGCTGGGAAACCTTGACCTCTGATCACTCAGCTTGGAGGCTAAAGACGTAGCATGACCTTCTCCAATTCAAAGAGACACTTGTGTGGCAGGCTGAGGCAAAGAGGCAGTCCCGGAACCAGTGAAATCTGGGGGCTGGACAGGGGACAGATTGTATCTGCCGTCAGTGTGGAAGAGACTGCCACTCTCGAATTGGCCTTTTTAGCCACACCAGATGCTGCTTTAGGACCTCTTTCCAGAGCATGATGCCATAGTCTCTCGAGACTGAAGGATGCCAATAGAAGAAACATCAGCAAGAAAACAAACAAACTCAGAGAGCAGCAAGGGCCCCTCATTTCAACTCTGAGCTACAAATATTCTCCTTTATTGGTAGAAGTAATATGCCTATGAATAACAGATACTAAGAAATAACAGTAGGAGTGGACAATTTTTCCCCAGCCCCGTACGTATGTTTCCTAGAAGCCTTGACTGACCATTCTGCAAAAGAAAGTATTGGATTTGATAAGACTGTATTTTTAACAGGGTTGCCATATTTGCACTCACAATGATTTGTGTTTCTTTCCTGTCATCTTTGGTGTCATATATAATTCTCTAATGTCATATTGCAACACTGGACTAAATTGTGAAAGATTGAAATGACTGCACCCACGTGAAAACAATTTATCAAAGGGAGAGGTTTGAGATACTAGACAAGATTCAAAACACGTAAATTAATTACTGCTTGTGGTGTTTCCCATTATAACCAGAAGTATTTTACAAACAAAAAACTCTTCAAAAATGAAAACTTGTATTTAGACACAGTAATTGGAGCTCCTTCCACCTTTATAGACAGTAGTACAAATTAATAAATATGCTATACTAGCTGCGCATGATGTTCAATTATATCCTGCCTATCAAGGCAAATTCCTGTGAAATTACCTGAGCTGTGCAAACATAGCATCTCAAAATTATCCACCCTATTTTCAGTCAAGAAAGCAGCGGGTGGCATTTTGAAAGGAAGAGAAAAGAAACCAAATAGTGACTTTTCCCCTTGAAAACGTAACATTGTCCTTTAATTATTACACGTGATATAGCCTGTCCTTATGTTGCCTTCCCACAGTTTTCCTTGGAAATGTGTGAACGATCTAGCACACTTGATCAAACTGAGTTTGGGGGTAATGTAATAACATCGAAGGACAATGTTAACAAAACTATTTTTCAGAAAAGAGACCAAAAAATCCCCAAAGCCTCAAATCAATCCCACCCTACTACAGGATTTTCCCCTGTGTCTTTTATCTAATTCTCATAATTTGAATTCATTTGACATTTCCAGAATGATGCTTTCCTACCCTGAATCTTTTCTTCTTTCACAATACCTTAATTATCTAACCCAATATTTAAGATTAAACGAGGTCGCTTTTCTTCTTCTGTTAAGAACTGGCAGTTCTTGCTCCTCTTGCCATGCAACTTTTAAAGTTTATTTTTACACTGGTATAAAGTAGTTACATTAATCCCCCTACCTCTTTTGCTTATGTTGCTTAGATGATGCGAAACTCTTTGGAGGCCCAAGGGCCCAATTCCCCCTTAAAATATAGCTTCCAATTGCAACATATTTTCTGCTTAGTTTATTTATTGAGGACAGAGGAAAAAGAGTAATGTTATCGTATTATTTTTATCTTTCATAGATTTAAAAAAAATATTTGTAAACTGGCCAGAGAATATTGGCTATTAGAAATACATAATATGCATATTATATTTATTACCTAATAAATTAGAGATATAATAACTTGTAGTCACATCAATAAGCATCCAAATAATAATATCAAGAATAATAAGGGTCAAACATACACATGAAGGAAGCAAAGAATACAGTTGTGCATCATATCACTTAAGGCACATTTTTCTCGACATCTCGAGCATCAAGAAATGATTGTTCAATGAATATTCCTAGGAAAACTTTCTGTAATTCAGATGCTATTATACAGATCAAATGCTCCTGAGATCTACTAATATAATGTCATAATGAAAATGTATTATGGTCTTAATATATTGTAAAATGACATAGCCATTGATGATAAATTAATCCACAGAAATTGCAATAGCTGGTTCAGCAGTCTTCCAGTTGTATTTGAAAAGATGTCTATTTTGTTTGATGCTTTTTTCTCTCTATTGCTCTTTGTAAAGCTTGAAGAATTGAGTTTTGGTTGTTCTGAATGTTGTAACTAGTTAAGTCTATTAACTTATCAAAATTCTCCTCAGTGTATTGAAAGTTTTGTACTCCATATGGAGAAAGAAGACTAGTTACATCAACTTCACCTTGCTTCAATTCAGTGGGACCACGTTTCATACCTGCAAAACACCATTTAACACTAAATATATTATTTGCTCAAAATCTACACAACAAAATCTGTATCTTTTTATTAGTGCTACTATCGCAGTGGTGGGATTCAGCCAGTTCTCACTAGTTCAGCAGAACCGGTAGCTAATTTTTTGTTGCCCAGGCCCAGAAAGGACTTCCATAAGTGGCATCCACACAGAGAACTGGTTGTTCACATATTTGAATCCCACCACTGTGCTATCCCTATTACAGAACCAAGTCAATATCATTTTATGATTGTCTGCCACAAGAGTTGATCTGATTATAAACCAGGCATGTCAAACTGCCACCCTGTGGGCCGGATGCATCATACTAAAACCGCACCCACCCCATTGCCGGCAATGAGGAAAAAGTCGCAATACGTCGTGTGACATCACATGACATCACAAATTTGACATGCCTGATCTAAACCTTCTGCTGCTGGATTACATCAGGGAGGGGAACCTGCTGCTTTCTGAATTACAGCTTCCACCTATTTCAACATTAGCCATCATAAATCACAAAAATAATGCACTCATTAATTCCAAATAGGAGTTATACCTGAGTTGAATTTTGAAATGACTCAAGTGCAACAAATTTTCCCTTCCATTGACTTATGTAGCAATTTTACACTATTACGTATTTATTACATTGATGCTCTGCTTTGGTTAAGGAAGCAGAATGAGAAACATGAAATCTTAGATAGTTCCCCAATTGGATGCTGGCTTAGTTCATATAATTTTAATTTCTCTAATGTTCTCTGCCTACTTCTTTTGTCATTAATAAATTGAGTGTGTAAACATTCTCTTATGAGGTTATAGATTTTGAAGGACTTTCCTTTTTTACACATAATGCAATTTATATCTACTTAGAATAATTCTATTAAATTAATTAGGATGTGAAGTGGAAAGTGTACATATGTGGAAAGGTCTTCTTAAGGATCCTACAGACAGATCTGAGATAAGTAAAAACTTGCTAACAGAAAAAAACGTACACTACCCAGAACACAATATGGGAGAGAGTGTTCTGGTACTCTTCCACTCTGCCTTGTTTTCCTCATGGCATTAAAGAGATAAAAATATATAAATATCCTTAACACTGATCCATGTTTTTAGTCTTTCACAGTTAGGGAACCAAGGAGATGATGTATCCACTGGAATAGAATAATGTTGGCTCCATTATCAATCCATTATAGCAGAATGGCAGGGTTGTTGAGGCCTTTGCTGAGAAGGAATCCTGCAGACATTCAGCTGTCGAGTTACAAAGCATGTATTTCCCTAAGTTCAGCTTTTGCATCATTAGGGTGCTAGTCTATCTCACAAACAAATGAGAACTTCCATTCTTCATAACTTCCTGTTTGTTGTGGGATGGAGTAGCACACTAACTATGCAAAGGCTGAAGACTCCAAAACAAGTCACAATGAATGCTGGAGATGAAGGAAAAACATGCACTTCTAAGGCATGATAATGCCCATAATATTAGATCTATTTAACATAAGAAAGCTTAACTTTGTGGGAGGAGGGGAGGGGAGGTGGCAGTCTTTGAATGTTGTGCTAGGGATTGCATTCAGGAAATAGAAAAAGCTAGGAAAAAAATATGGGACAAATCCTTAGTTTAATGTAATTTCTCCCAATGTCTTTAACAATTTCCCTCCATTGTCATATTAAGCAGTACAATTTGGGGACAAATTTCCCAGGGATCCTTTGGACCAAACCCAGAATTGTAGGTTCATATATGTCCCTGGGACTCCAGACTATATATCACTGACTTAATATAATTTAAATAGTTTGATATCTTCTTGACTACCCCAACTGACTAGCATTGAAGAAGCTTCTTGGATGAGAACCAAAGCATCTTCAAGGAAAAACAAATCCAGCTGCCTTTTGAAAAAGCATCTTTGGGAAAACTATTAAGATATTTTTTAAACAAGAGTCATCTAAATATAGAAAATGAAGGGTAACTCAGGTGGAGGATTATGAGTAATGATGATAGGTTTGTATAAACTTCCAAATTTATTGATTTATTATAGCACAAGTGTAGTAGATGGTTTAGTTCACCAAATGATGAATGTTCACCTGTGAAAAAAAAGGTTAGCTCTGTTAAGGAAACAAGGAACTTACCTGGTGCTTTGTATTTCCTGAAGGTATCATTTATTAGTGGGAAAAAAACCACAATAGGTGCATTGGAATCTGTAGCATCTTCAAAAACATAGCACTCCTTCAGATTCTTTTCCATACTCAGATCTATTTTGGGGAAAGGAATCCCTTGCTTTGCAAAGTATCTGGAAGCTTCATCTAAAGGCTAGATTATCACAGGACAAAGCAAATATTAGCAATAATAAGAATAATAAGTTGCAGTAATGATAGTCAGATTTTGTTCTTGACTGAGGCAGCTTTTTTCTTGATCTTTTACTCCAATTCATTTCTACCTATGAAATCAAGGGAAGGGGTCGGAGATGACTAAGTTGAGCCCAAGAGAGGGGTCGAGTGCATCATCAGTGTGGAGTCCCTTTGCGCCCACAATAGATCTAAGTCCAGCCATCCTTAAATTCCATTGACTCTTATCTACAGCTAATTTGTCTTGACCATTAGTAGTACAGATTCTTGTTTAGAGATAGCATGGAATAAACTTGTACAGGTAGTCCTTGACTTAGATCACAATTGAGCCCCAAATTTAGGTTGTTAAGTGAGTTTTGCCCCACTTTACGACCTTTCTTGCCGCAGTTCTTAAGTGAATGACTGCAACTGATAAGTTAGTGACCTGTTTGTTAAGTGAATCTGGCTTCCCCATTGACTTTTTTTTTTAATCCCATTTATATCCCGCCCTTCTCCGAAGACTCAGGGCGGCTTACAATCTAAGAAGCACAAATCAATGTGCTTAGCAATAGCTAAGCTGACTTTCTGACTTTGCTTGTCAGAAGGTCATAAAAGGTGAACACATGACCTTGGGACAGAGCAATGGTCATAAATATGAACAAGTTGTCAAACAACTGAACTTTGATCACATGATGACGGGGATGCTGCAAAGGTATAACTGTAAAACAGTCATAAGTCACTTTTTTCAGTGCTGTTGTAACTTGGAAAAGTCACTAAATGAACTGTTGTTTGTTGAGGACTACCTGTATTTATTTGAACAACCCTGGTTCCTGATTTCTTGCACTTGTCAGAAGATTTTATTTGTTGTTAGCTGTGAAGTCGTGTCCAACCCATCACGACCCCATGGGCAACATTCCTCCAGGCCTTCCTGTCCTCTACCATCTTCTGGAGTCCATTTAAGCTCACGCCTACTGCTTCAGTGACTCCATTCAGCCACCTCATTCTCTGTCGTCCTCTTCTTCTATTGCCCTCAATCTTTCCCAGCATTAGGCTCTTCTCCAGTGAGTCCTTCCTTCTCATTAGGTGGCCAAAGTATTTGAGTTTCAACTTCAGAATCTGGCCTTCTAAAGAGCAGTCAGGGTTGATCTCCTCTAGGACTGAAGATTAGAAGATTTTATAGGGATCTATTAGTTAAGGATGATCTCTCTTGGCACACGATTCAACTTATCTGTGCACAAAGAACGTGGCTGGGTAAATCAACATCCACTGAGCCTGTATAATGGTATATGGGATGGCCTTGGGAGATATGGCAACAAGACACAACCGAGGAAACAGTTGGCTAAAAGGTAGCTTAGCCTACAGCAGGAATGTGGGAAGAGCAAGTGGCTCAGAAGAGGTCCTCCTAGTTTTGGAGCTGGAAAGGGAATGGGGAAAAGAAGTATTTTAAAGGCTTGCAAGATTGATGTTAGCTTCACGACATAGACCAGACAAGAAATAAGATCAGAAGAGCTAATTCTACTTTAGTGTAAGCTAATCCTGTTATTGCAATTAACAGACTCTTGTCTATGTCTGCATCTTGTCTATATGATTCCCACATACCATTAAAGCCTATCCGTGAAAATTATCTGTGTCTTGATTTAGACTGGATTCTGAATTTGCTCCTTACAATGTTCAGTTTGCTTTTCATACATTGAAGTCATGCATGGGAGAACTTCATTGGCCCCTTTAGGCAAAAATGGAAGAATGTTTCTTTTCTTGGGATGTTTAGGCTTGATATCTACCCAGAAGTAGATTATTGTTCCTGAATAACCTGAATCTTGTAATCAGAACTGATCAGTACTGGCTGTGGGTAGATGGAGTCTCAGGATTTCTTGCATTTAAGATATACTTAAGTATAGGGTGGCACTGGTACAACTTCCTATAATTTCCCAACTTTGTGTGCTCCATGCAGTGCCTTTAAGCCATAATAGCTTCCCAAGAGACTTTGATCTTTTCACTGGATTTGACAATGCCTTGTATTTTGCTCCCTTAAAATTGACCATCAAGGAAAGAAGATATGGAGGTAAGGGCAAATCCTCTTCTACCCAGTTTTGTGATCTCCACAAATAATCTCCAAGACTTTTAAAGAAGGTTTTCTTGTTGCCAGTACTACAATAACAGTGTTTATTATGAGTGAAAATGCAGTTGTGTATGTTTGTCCCCAGAGGGAATGGCATCATTATTTTAAACCCATTTAATGCTAGAATTCTCATACCAAACAAAAACACATGTATAGACATGCACAACTCTGAATTCTCTGAATTCTTTTCTGTAGAATCCTGTAAATGTAAGACACAAAATAATTAAACAAAAACCACACTTAATTGTAAATCATCTCACTGCTGTTTGTGAGCCTGTAGAATAATTCAAATGTATAATGACATCCACTTTTCTCTCTGGCTTCATCAGTGGTGCGTAACTGGTATCTATAAAGGCAGCTGTATCCACAAGGCTCAGATATTCCAATGGAGTCATTAGCTGGTTAGGAAAAGTGTCCAGTACAGTATCTGAAAGGCAAGCATTTTCATTAGCAGCTCATAGCTTCAAAAAGTAGTTTGCTGCATCTCGATTAGAGTGTGTGTGTGTGTGTGTGTGTGTGTGTGTGTGTGTATTCAACTTCACCACATTCACATCACATTTCCACATTCATAAACCATATCTTGTGAAGTATGGAATGTTAGTTGAAACAGCTTATTATCCATTTATATCTGATCCAAAGGAAACCTGTCTCTCTATAACTAAATGTTCTTTTGAAGGAAGGCACTGTTGCCCTGAAAATTGCCAGTGTGGAACAAGAATGAGGTAGCAACTGAGGACCATCTAGTATGAAACAAGGAAGTAATTGATTCACTGCTGGTATATTTGCTTTAATAAATGAAAGAACAGAAGAGAAAGAAAAAGATTGAAAAAGGGGGGCAGGGGAAGTAAAAGCAGAAAATAAAGAGAACAACAAAACACACGCTTCATGGAGTCTATTTTTTGCACCCATCATTAAACCTTGACTACATGAGCTGTATTTACATAATATTGAGAGATCGCCAGCACATAAAGTGAATACATCTCAGGAATTCAGATTTAAACTATATTCATATTTGTAATACCATATTAATAAATACATGGAAATTAAACAAAAATGGGCAAAAGCAGACAAATCAATATCGCCCACATTATACTTTCAACATAATAAAGTTAACTACCAATTTTTAAAAACATTCCCTGTGGTATACGATAAATGTGAAAAAGAATATTTTGTTAAATTAGTCTCCATCTAGAACTATACTTTCATACTCCTTAGAAATCTTACCCATTGGTATGTGATATTCTTCAGTTCTTGCAAATACCCTTAGCAATATTATTTTATTGTTTATTTAATATATTGTGGAATTAGAATTATCCAAATCACATATCAGTAACATATCTGAGCCAGATTGTGAACTTATTCGACTCTTTGTTACTTTGGAATTCAAATGCTTCATTTTAGTTGCTAAGTTCACATATTGTGCAAAGCTATTAATGTAGTTCATTTGGCTTGAAGAATCCAACCATTGTAGTTTATTTGACAATTGCTATTTTCAGGGGAGAGATATGTCCAATTTTAGACAGCTTAGTAACTATATTTTAGCATGAACACTTGCGTTTTTTTAAAAAAAATCAAGTCAACCATCACGTTAATGAACAAACTGATACAAATTTTCTTAGCGTTTACCATGTACCTTTCCATATATAAAAATTTTTATTCTCTAGATATCCATTGTTTAATTGGAATCCATTTAAGAAATTGTAGACCTCTGAGGTTGATACACGCTCTGTTAAGACTTCGCGAATTATCTTCATAATCTTATGTCTAGGCGTGACCAGGTAAGTTTTCACTGCTTCAGCTACTGGTGGGAGAGGTGGTTTTTCCTCTGAAGAACAGAAGATACATGGGTTAGTTTAGAGGAGCAAGGACTAAGAGGAAAAGATAGACTAATGCATATTGCAAAATTTTCATCATTGATTATATCACTTCAAAGTGTACCAAAAGCCAAGCCCCATAGAACATTTATTATATGCATTTCTGTATATTAAAAATGTTTTGAATTGGTTTCCATTTTCTTCTAAACACTCTTGTTGCTTGACTTTTGAACAGTTCTGAATTCAGTAGCAGTTTCTGTGGGGGGAAAAAAGAGTAAAACGTATTGTGATTGGCCTATGGAGCTCAACTTTTGGTATACCCCACAGGTCTGCAACCCGCGGCTCCGGAGCCACATGCGGCTCTTTCAGCCGTCTCCTGCGGCTCCCAGTCCTCTGCCATGTGCAGTAAAAAAAAAATAAAAGTGGGACTAAAAAAGTTCAACCAATCAATTCAAATATGCAGGGTAGGTGCATATCTCGCCTTGGCTCCACTCTTCAGTCAAACCCTGTTCTGTGCATGTGTGCATGTATGCGCATGCGCAGATATTTTTTGCGGCTCCCAGTTTTTCATTTTGTGAGGGAACCGGTTCCGAGTGGCTCTTTCACTGTTTCAGGTTGCTGACCCCTGGTATACCCTATATGAGAGGGGAGAGGGAGGGAAGAAGGGAGAGATCGTGTGCCTGTATGTGTGTATGTATATTTGTTCATATACTGTATACATATAAATATACATAATTAATATAATAGGTAGGCTATTCTCTGACTGTGTGTGAAATAAAACTCCTGCAGCTGTCCACATGGTTGGTGAATGAAGCTTTTTTGGGTGTAATCAGGCATGATACAGAGCTGGCTAGTTGATATTAGACTTGTATAATGATATTTATTGTACTGATTGATAAATACAGTAGACAATTTTGTGTTTCTCTGTATGTGGCTTTTGCCATCTTCAAGTCAGCATTGGACTCAAGCTCAAGATCCTTTCTATGGGAAAAACTAAGGGGACTGGACATCAACTAAGGGGACTGGACATCATGATGCTATTGTTCCTAATCCATGAATTGTATCAAAACACTATTCTTATGAATCAAAGTAAGATTCAATCCACAAGAGTCTAATTTCAGACAATCTCTGTGCACAGTAGAGTCAGGCATGGATGCTCTCTCTCTCTCTCTTTTATGGGTCAACCAACTAATTAGCAAAAGAACTTTTGATCCAAACTTCCATCTGCTTGGAATAACAGAAATGCATGTTCTACTTCTGCTTTATGCAGATGACATAGCCATCATTTCAAGGACCCCCATTGGTTTTTGGTGCACACTCAAAAGCCTTGTGTGCTACTGCAATGAACATCACCTTGTTCTAAACTTCCAGAAGACCAAAATAATGGTCTTTGCTAAAAAAAAAATATTCAGTAAGCTTCACTAAGCAATAGAAGGGCAAAGATTGAGCAGGTGAGACTTTTCAAATATTTAGATTGCCTTTTAAAACTCAAATTCCTGTACATGGAACTCACACGTCAACATAGAGGATGCACAGACTCAAAAAAAAATCCTTCTTCAGCTGTCTTAAGATTCTTCTGCACAAGAGGTGGAGAACATATCCCTTACACTTCTCAAATTATTCACAGCCAAATCACTGGCTCATTTGTTCCATGTTTCACATCTACGCTCCTTTCTAAACAATACATAGAGGGAAACTATCCAAAATAAGTTTATAGGAATGGTGTTCCAAGTTCAAAAATGCATATCTAATGCAATTCTGAGATTAGAATCTGGTCAGATGAAGAAGGAGGTTACAGCATGTTTATTAATCTTTAATTGCTAGCTTAAATCCATTATTTTTCAGTTGTCATTATTTGTCATTATTCTATAGTAGTGTTTCTCAATCTCTGGTCTTTTTCATTACATTTTAGAATTAACTTTTTGCTTTGAATTCACTTAATGGAAATCTACACCCAGGATTTTATCACTAGAATTGATACTCAGGACTAGAAAGTTATTGTATAAACTAAATAATTAAAATCCATAATCAAATTTAAAGTGAGTAGTATTTTACTAACCTATTTGCTTTATTTTGTCTTGGATATGGCTGTACCAAAAACTGTCTTCTGAACTCTCAATTCCATGCCAGGCATCCAAGAGGTTGTAGGAAAACACATTACTCCACATACCTAAAGAAAGATCAAGAGTTAGTAAGATATTCTATTATAGTTCTGAACTGTATACATCAAGGGTCCCCAACTCCTGGTCCGTGGACCAGCACCAGGCTGCGACATGCCAGAAACCAGTCAATGCAAACAAGCAAAGCCCCATCTGCAGGATGCAGGCAGTACATGAAACCATGTCCCCTCTGGTCCGCAGAAAAATCTCTCTCCGCAGAACTGGTCCCTGGTGCTCAAAAGGTTGGTGACCTCTGGTATACATCAAAAGGTCTGTTTTCCAAATAGTTCTAATTGAATGTTAAGACTACAGTCTTGTGGCTCTCATGAAAATGTCTCGCTCTCTAAGGCGGACAGAGCAAACTTCCACCTCAGATCCCTAAACATCCATAAGAATGTTGCCCCCCCCAGTCCCCAGAGAGGCAATTTTGAATGATTTTTAGCAATTTAAACATCAGCTGTTGGAGGTCTGTGAAACAATTTGGATTGTTGAATAATAAGATTTATTTACTTTGATTTATTTATCAAATTTAGAAACTGCCCATCTTCCTCACAAATAATTATTAAAACATTAAAAACACACATGCATATATATTAAAAAATTAGATTGGAATTGTTCAGCAATAAAACATAGACTTTTTAGAGGAAAGGTCTCAGTACTCAGTTCGAGTCCCACTGCTTACTGAAGATGGCGGACGTGCTTGATTGAGCTCCGCGAACTCCAGTCATTAGGCGTCCCTTTGGAGCCCCTCAGGAGCCGTTAGGCTCTCTGGGATGGGGATTGGGGGTTTATAGGCACTGGGGCAGTTAGTGGCCGACTAAGCTGGCAGTGAACCATTTGAAATCCTACTTGGTCTGCTGGCTCTGCTCCTCTCCATCCGTCGCCTTCTCCATACGTTCGCCTTTGCTGTCTGCCTTCCGTTTGCCTCTGCCGCTTGCCGCTTGTCTTCTTCGGACCGTCCTCAGCTGTTTGTGGCCGCCTCCGGCGTTCCCTGTTGCTGCTCCGGTGTTTCTTGCTGCTGCTCCGGACCGCTTTGGGCTGCCTCGGCGTTCTTGGGCTGTTCTTGGTCGATGGAGGACGCCTGCGGGTTCGTTCTGGCGGCGGGAATGGCGGCGGCGGCGTGGGCGGCGGCCTGGGCACTGGCGGCGGCGGCGGTTTTTTCGGGCCGCGCTCGGCGGCGGCGTTTTTTGCTTCCCCGGGCCATTTCGGGCCGCCTTCAACATCTTCAGGCTGCCTTTGGTCGGCGAGAGAGACATCTGTGGGTCCGGCTCGGCGGCAGCGATGGCGGCGATGGCGGTGACGGCGTGGGCGTCGACACTGGTGGCGGCGGTCCTTTGGGCCGCATTCGGTGGCGGAGACGGCCTGCATCCGGCGACGACGGCGATGGTAGCAGTGGGCTTTGGCCGTTCCCAGCGACCAGCTCTAAGCGGTGGCATTTCCGGGGCCTTCTGGCCCGAGTGGCAACATTTGACTTGTTTTTGGGCCACTTTGGCGGCACTAGTGTTTTCTGGCCTATTCGAGCCGTTTGTGGAGGCCGGTGGTTGGCTACGGCGTTCTCCGGGCTCTTGGCCCCTCTCGCCGGCGGTGGTGTTTCCATCTTGCCCCAGGCTGCATCCGGCTGCTTTTAGTGACGTTGTCGCCCTCGGGCCGTTTTGGCGGCGGAGAGGGCGACTGCGAGTTATCCCAACGGCGATGATATTTTCTGTGCTGCCTCAGACCGCTTGTGTCGGCAACGGCGTCTTCGGACCGTTTCAAGGGAGCAATGGTGACAGGTGGTCTTTACACCGCTTTTGGACCGTTTTAGCGGCGGTGATGATGCTTTCAGACCACCTTTTCTATCTTGACCTGCTTACCCTTCTGCCTTCAATATTTACATTTATTAACTCTTTGCCTACCTCCCCCTCTCCCCTTTGGATTTGGTCGGGCCTGGGTACCAGCCACGGTGGGAGAGTGGCTGACTTTTACATCTGCAGCCCCATAGAGGTGGGAGCTCTATGGGGCAGGCCTACCCAGAGTATATCTTTGACCACCCCCAGGAACAGAGTTGCAACCTGCCGTGAGAGGGCGGGGGTGGCCTGTTTACTGGGGCACCCAATTGAGTGGCAGTGCAGTTGGGTGTGGATCCAGATATTTTCTTTTCCGGCCTTCGACCCTCCTATGGACATGATCATCCTTGGGACTGCCTATCCTGGACTTGCTGGACCAACATGCTACAATACACTAGCACGGACTTGCTCGCCCTCAGGGGTGCCCCCCTCTCCTGGGTGTGACCCGCCTTTTTATATCCTCCTAACTTCGATGAAGGGCCCGAGTGTTGGGACCCTGAGAGATGGCTGGGTAGGGGCAGGGGCCGTCAACACAAACTTAATAAGAGGCCCCTGATTATTTTTTTATCAAAATTTTTTAGGGGGTTGGGGAGAGGGGTGGGAGAGGGGGGTTGTCTGGCTATGGGGGGTGGCCAATCAACCATAGTTCAGGCCAGACTTGGGTCTGACCGCGCGGGGGGAGAACGGGGTGTCGTTGACTCCGGGGCTCATGAGCGGGTCGTGGGACTACCAATTCCCACGACGGGGAATGGCAGCAGGCGGATAGACAGGGGGCCGTATCGCTACCGGGAGGGCCGTCTCCGCTACTTGCAAGCGGTGAGGCGCTCCGACCCTCTGCTCCTTCCCCGAGGTCCTGGGAGCGAGGATGTGCAGCCTCCTGAGCTCCGGCTGGTGTACCTGAATGCCAGGTCCGTGGTTAACAAAGCTCCCCTCATCAGGGATTTAGTTGAGGGTGAGCATGCGGACCTAGCTTGCATCACGGAGACTTGGTTGGGCCCAGAGGGTGGGGTCCCTTTGGTTGACCTCTGCCCACCAGGCTTCCGGGTGCTACACCGGCCACGAGCTCATGGTAGGGGTGGGGGAGTGGCGGTCACTATTAGGGAGACCTTATGTCCGCGGGAGACCACCGTTTCTCAGATAGTCGGGTGTGAGTCTCTCTTGGTGAGATTTGGTTCTGGGGCGCAGTTGGGCTTGCTGCTGGTGTACATTTCGCCTAGTCGCGCAGCGGCAGCCCTGCCTGAGCTGCTTGATATCCTCTCGGGGTTGGTGGTTGAGTTTCCCAAACTTATAGTTTTGGGAGACTTCAATCTACCATCCCTGGGAGGTTCATCTGAGCTAGCTCGGGAGTTCATGGCTTCCATGACGGCCATGGACCTGACGCAAGTAATTTCTGAACCAACTCATGAGGGAGGCCACACCCTTGACCTGATTTTTTTATCTAGACGGTGGTTGGATGATCTTGGTGGGGGCTCTCCATTTATTATGCCCCTGTCATGGACCGATCATCATCTCCTGCGGCTGGTCTTCCGCTTTGCCACCCCCCGCCGTGGGGGTACGGAGCCAATTAGATGGTACCGCCCCAGACGCCTAATGGATCCTGATAGATTCCAAGCGGCGCTGGGGTCCCCACCTGCCTCCATTGCTCACAGCTCGGCAGATGCCTTAGTGGAAGCCTGGGAAAGGGCAGCCACTGAGGCACTTGACCGGGTTGTACCCTTGCGGCCCCTGACCCGGCGCAGATCCCAGCGAGCTCCATGGTTCTCCGCGGAGCTCCGGGAGATGAAGCGTCGGAAACGGGGCCTAGAGAGCCGTTGGAGGTCTAGCCGATCCGAACCCGACCGGTTGCGGTTAAGAACCTATATTAGGTCTTATCTCGCAGCGATGAGGGTGGCGAGGTATAATTACTTCTCCACCCTCATCGCGTCCGCAGATAATCGCCCGGCCGCCCTGTTTAGGGTGACTCGCTCACTTCTTAATCAGGAGGTGAGGGAGGATCCCTTGCAGGGTCGTGCCGAGGAATTTAGTCAACATCTGTCGGATAAAATCGCTCGGATTCGGACCGGTTTGGACTCCAACTGGGCAGAGTCAGGCGATCAGGACACGGGCGGTCTTGTCAATGTTACCTGGGAAGAGTTTGATTCTGTGACCCCTGATGAAGTGGACAGGATTATGGGGAGGCTGAGCTCCTCCACATGTTTGTTGGACCCGTGCCCTTCCTGGCTGGTTTATGCAGCCAGGGAGAGGACACGAGGCTGGCTCCAGGCGGTTATATCTGCTTCCTTGAGTGAGGGTTATTTCCCCACCGTCTTGAAGGAGGCGGTGGTGAGACCTCTCCTCAAGAAGCCTGCCTTGGACCCAGCTGGATTGAACAACTTTCGTCCAGTCTCCAACCTTTGCTTTCTTGCAAAGGTTGTTGAGAGTGTGGTGGCGCATCAGCTCCCTCTGGTCCTGGATGAAGCGGATTTTCTGGACCCCTACCAATCGGGTTTCAGGCCCGGGTACAGCACGGAGACGGCATTGGTCGCTCTGGTGAATGATCTCTGGAGGGCGCGGGACAGGGGATATTCCTCTGTCCTTGTCCTATTAGACCTCTCGGCGGCTTTCGATACCATCGACCATGGTATCTTGCTGCGGCGTCTCAGGGGATTGGGAGTGGGAGGCACAGTTCTTCAGTGGTTCTCCTCCTATCTCCTGGGACGCTCGCAGTCGGTGTTGGCAGGGGGGCAGAGATCGGCCCCTAGGTCTCTCGTTTGTGGAGTTCCTCAGGGGTCGGTTCTCTCGCCTCTCCTGTTCAACATCTACATGAAACCGCTGGGTGAGATCATTCGTGGTTTTGGAGTTGGGTATCATCAATATGCCGATGATACCCAACTTTTCTTTTCGACCCCAAACCACCCCAGTGATGCCCTCGCTGTGATGTCCCGTTGCCTGGAGGCGGTTCGGGTCTGGATGGGGAGGAACAGACTTCAACTCAACCCTGACAAGACTGAGTGGCTGTGCATTCTGGCATCCCGGGACATTCAAAATGTTCCATCTCTTTCTATGGGGGGTGAGCTCTTACCCCGTGGATAGGGCTCGCAACTTGGGAGTCCTCCTAGATTCACGGCTAACCCTGGAAGACCATATAGTGGCCGTGACTAGGGGGGCTTTCGCCCAGGTTCGCCTGGTGCACCAGTTGCGGCCCTATCTGGACCGGGATGCCCTGTGCACGGTCACTCATGCGCTCGTGACCTCTCGCCTTGACTACTGTAATGCTCTCTACATGGGGCTTCCCTTGAAGACCACTCGGAGGCTCCAACTGGTACAGAATGCGGCCGCGAGAGTTGTCTTGGGAGTTTCCCGGTACTCCCATGTTACACCTTTGCTCCGCGAGCTGCATTGGCTACCAGTTGCCTTCCGGGTGAGGTTCAAGGTCTTGGTTATGATCTTCAAGTCCTTACATGGCATGGGTCCGGGTTACCTCAGGGACCACCTGCTGCCGGCATCAACTCCCCTCCGCCCTGTGCGTTCCCACAGAGAGGGCCTCCTCAGGGTGCCTCCGGTCAGAGAATGCCGACTGGTGGCCCCCAGGGGGAGGGCCTTCTCTGTGGGCGCTCCAGCACTTTGGAATCAACTGCCGGTGGAGCTCCGGATGACATCAGACCTCCGAACCTTCTGTCGCGGCCTGAAGACCCATTTATTCGAATTAGCTGGTCTGGCCTGATGGGGGAATATGGGTTTTTAAAATAGTTGTTTTTATTATTGTATTATTGTTTTTATTTGGGCATTGGTTTAATCTTATTTTAACTTTTGTATCGTAACTATATATGCCCTGTGAACCGCCCTGAGTCCCCAGGGAGAAGGGCGGTATATAAATTAAATAAAACCTAAACCTAAACCTACTAGTTCACTGTATATCTTTTTGAAAAAAATGGAACTACATTAGTGCTTGTGCAAAGCAGGAATGAAGCCAAAATCAGAGGTTTGTGGGATCTCAGACATTCATATCAATTAAAGTATAAGCTTCCATAAAATAGAATGTAACTACCATTGGACATTAGTAATATATTATTCTGATTTAAGAGGAATCAAAGAATATTTTCAAGAGATTTGGAAGCCAATAAAAATGTCTCAGCCTTTTTCTCATGGTAGTTTTCAAGAACAGCCTGATCATCCATTTAGTTGATTTTAGTAATGAACTAAAAATGTTGTGCCTTTGAGTCATTACTGGCTCCCGGCAAATCCCTTGGAGAAGTCTCTTCAGTTTTTTTGGCAAAAGAAAATGGTGGCTTGCCATTGCCGTAAGTGGTTTGCCATTGCCTCTTTCCTAGAGATGAGAGAGAGTGGCTGACCCCGGGTCACCCAGTTGGCTTCGTGCCAAAACTCACAGTCTCGTGGATTCTAACCTGGTGTCTTAACCATTACATCAGCCTGACTTTCTGAACTGAAAGTATCCAACAGCATACATACAGTAGTAATTAAAATATTGATAATGCTAAAACCATTGTGGAACTGCCCAGAGCAGCATAACCCATATTAATAATCAGAGCAATAGAAGAAATATGTTCCTCTGCGTGAATCTTCAGTATTGTTGGTTCATGAAGTCAATTTTTAAATCTTCAGCAAAATCAAAAATTTTAAGGAGAAAGTTTAAAAAAAACAGAACAGCTCTAAACTAGAGAATCTTTTAGATGCTTTCATAGCAGGGCCTCAGGCTCTTTCATACCTCAGTGTGGGTGTGTCTTTAAAGGAGGACAATTGCTTCACAGAAACAGAGATGACGGGGAATTTCTTTTACTATGTACAAGTCTATTTACAGGCATTGGGGGGAAAACTGTAGTTTCCAAACTTTTCAATTTCTGTTAATTTCTTTCTCCCAGCGCTATTCACTAGCAGCCACCTGCTCCACAATATTTTAATGAGTAGCCCTGGCTTTATCCCTTGGTACACAGGCTTTCAAAAAAGATACATTATTTTTAAGGAAGAGATTTGTTAATGGAACAACACACACACACATACCCCACATACACTGCCATTGTTTTTCCTATCTGATTAAAAGAATTTAAAAATAAGGTAAGGAAATTTTACTCAAGAATAAGGGGAATATATGCTTTGATAAAGGATATAAAAGGGAAATAACTGGGTGAGTTTTAAGCAGTACATTTTGATAACATTTATGTTTATACCACTGTTGTTGTTGTTAGCTGCGAAGTCGTGTCCGACCCATCGCGACCCTATGGACAATATTCCTCCAGGCCTTCCTGTCCTCTACCATCTTCTGGAGTCCATTTAAGCTCACGCCTACTGCTTCAGTGACTCCATCCAGCCACCTCATTCTCTGTCGTCCCCTTCTTCTATTGCCCTCGATCTTCCCCAGCGTTAGGCTCTTCTCCAGGGAGTCCTTCCTTCTCATTAGGTGGCCAAAGTACTTGAGTTTTAGCTTCAGGATCTGGCCTTCTAAAGAGCAGTCAGGATTGATCTCCTCTAGGACTGACCGGTTTGATCGCCTTGCAGTCCAAGGGACTCGCAGGAGTCTTCTCCAGCACCACAGTTCAAAGGCCTCAATTCTTTGGCGCTCAGCCTTTCTTATGGTCCAACTTTCACTACCATACATTGCAACTGGAAAGACCATAGCCTTGACTATACGCACTTTTGTTGACAGGGTGATGTCTCTGCTTTTTAGTGTGCTGTCTAGATTTGCCATGGCTTTCCTCCCCAGGAGCAAGCGTCTTTTAATTTCTTGGCTACAGTCCCCATCTGCAGTGATCTTGGAGCCCAGGAAAATAAAATCTGTCACTACCTCCATTTCTTCCCCATCTATTTGCCAGGAATTGAGAGGGCCAGATGCCATGATCTTGGTTTTCTTAATGTTAAGTTTCAACCCAAGTTTTGCACTCTCCTTCTTCACCTGCAACAAGAGGCTCTTTAGTTCTTCTTCACTTTCTGCCATTAGAGTGGTATCATCTGCGTATCTTAGATTGTTGATATTTCTTCCGGCAATCTTAATTCCAACTTTTGATTCATCTAGTCCTGCCTTTCTCATGATGTGCTCTGCATATAAGTTAAATAGGCAGGGCGACAGTATACAGCCTTGCCGGACTCCTTTCCCAATTTTGAACCAATCAGTGGTTCCGTGTCCAGTTCTCACTGTTGCTTCTTGACCCGCATATAGGTTTCTCAAGAGCCCAATAAGATGGTCTGGTACTCCCATCTCTTTAAGAACTTGCCACAGTTTGTTATGATCCACACAATCAAAGGCTTTACATAGTCAATGAAGCAGAAGTAGATGTTTTTCTGGAACTCCCTAGCTTTCTCCATGATCCAGCGTATGTTGGCAATTTGATCTCTAGTTCCTCTGCCTCTTCGAAATCCTGCCTGCACTTCTGGTAGTTCTCGATCCACATACTGCTGAAGTCTAGCTTGTAGGATTTTAAGTATGACTTTACTAGCATGAGAAATGAGTGCAATGGTGCGATAGTTTGAACATTCTTTGGCACTGCCTTTCTTAGAAATTGGAATGTAAACTGATCTTTTCCAATCCTGTGGCCACTGTTGAGTTTTCCAAATTTGCTGGCAAATTGAGTGTAGCACTTTTACTGCATTGTCTTTTAAGATTTTGAATAGCTCAGCTGGAATACTGTCACCTCCACTAGCTTTGTTGTTGCTCAGCTTTTCTAAGGCCCACTTCACTTCACATTCTAGGATGTCTGGCTCGAGGTCAGTGACCACCTCATTGTGATTATCAGGGACGTTAAGCTCATTCTTGTATAGTTCTTCTGTGTAATTTTGCCACCTCTTCTTAATCTCTTCTGCCTCTGTTAGGTCCCTGCCATTTTGGTCCTTTATCATGCCCATTTTTGCATTAAACGTTCCCTTCATTTCTCCAATTTTCTTGAAAAGATCTCTGGTCCTCCCTATTCTATTGTTTTCTTCTATTTCTTTGCACTGTTCATTTAAGAAGGCATTCTTATCTCTTCTAGCTATTCTCTGGAATTCTGCATTCAATTGGGTGTATCTTTCTTTTTCTCCCTTGCCTTTCGCTTCCCTCCTTTCCTCAGCTATTTGCAAAGCTTCCTCAGACAGCCATTTTGCTTTCTTGCATTTCTTTTTCTTTGGGATGGTTTTGGTTGCTACCTGTTGTACAATGTCACGAACCTCTGTCCATAGTTCTTCAGGCACTCTGTCTATCAGATCTAATTCCTTAAATCTATTTGTCACCTCTACTGTATATTCAACAGGGATATGATTTAATTCATACCTGACTGGCCTAGTGCTTTTCCCTACTTTCTTCAGTTTAAGCCTAAACTTTGCAAGGAGAAGCTCATGGTCTGAGCCACAGTCAGCTCCTGGTCTTGTTTTTACCGACTGTATAGAGCTTCTCCATCTTTGGCTGCAGAGCATATAGTCAATCTGATTTCTGTGTTGACCATCTGGTGATGTCCATGTGTAGAGCCGTCTCTTGGGTTGTTGGAAAAGAGTGTTTGCTATGACCATCGTATTCTCTTGACAGAATTCTATCAGCCTGTGCCCTGCTTCATTTTGCACTCCAAGGCCAAACTTGCCTGTTATTCCAGTTATCTTTTGGCTTCCTACTTTAGCATTCCAATCCCCCATGATGATAAGAACATCATTTTTTGGTGTTAGTTCTATAAGGTGCTGTAGTGCTTCATAGAACTGGTCAATTTCATCCTCTTCAGCACTGGTGGTTGGGGCATAGACTTGGACTACTGTGATATTGAATGGTTTGCCTTGGATTCGAACTGAGATCATTCTGTCATTTTGAGGATTGTATCCCAGTATTGCTTTTCCTACTCTTTTATTGACTATGAAGGCTACTCCATTTCTTCTGAAGGATTCTTGCCCACAGTAGTATACCTGATGGTCATCTGAATTAAATTCACCCATTCCTGTCCATTTTAGTTCGCTGATACCTAAGATGTCAATGTTCAGTCTTGTCATCTCTTGTTTGACCACGTCCAGTTTTCCTTGATTCATGGATCTTACATTCCAGGTTCCTATGGAGAAAAAATCTTTACAGCATCGGACTTTCCTTTCACCACCAGACACATCCACAGCTGAGCGTCCTTTCGGCTTTGGCCCAGTCGCTTCATTCTTTCTGGCGCTACTAGTACTAGCCCTCTGCTCTTCCCCAGTAGCATATTGGACGCCTTCCGACCTGAGGGGCTCATCTTCCAGCGTCATATCGTTTTGCCTTTTGGTACTGTCCATAGGGTTTTCATGGCAAAGATACTGGAGTGAGTTGCCATTTCCTTCTCCAGTGGATCACGTTTTGTCAGAACTCTCTGCTATGACCTGTCCGTCTTGGGTGGCCCTGCACGGCATAGCTCATAGCTTCATTGAATTACGCAAGCCCCTTCGCCACGACAAGGCAGTAATCCATGAAGGGGTTATACCACTGTACTAATGTTCTTTTATTTATGCTCATGCTGAGTACTATGGTCTCTGACTGAAACGATGATGGAGTGGGCTTTTCCACAATGCAGCCTTTAGCTGCTTGTTGCCCTGGCATAACAGAATAACAGAATAATAGAGTTGGAGGGGCCTTGGAGGTCTTCTAGTCCAACTCCCAGCTCAGGCAGGAAATCCTATAACATTTCAGGCAAACCGCAACTTCTGGATGCAAACCATTCCACTGATTAATTGGTGATTAATAGATTGATCCCCTTTTCTTTGTGGCAGCTCTTTAGATATTGGAACACTGCTATCATGTCACTCCTAGTCTTTCTTTTCATTAAACTGGACATACCCAATTTCTGCAACTGTTCTTCATGTGTTTTAGCCTCCACTCTCCTAAACATTTTTATTAGTCTTCTCTGCACTCTTTCTAGATCTGCCGGAAATAAAGTTGGCTTAAGAAATCCCTTTCTGGTTTTAAACCCCTTCCTTCATTTTGGTCACTGTGCTGGCCTGGTCTTTTGTCCAGAGCATATTTACCAGAGTTCCTGATTGGAGGATTTTCCTGCTTCCTTACTTTCTCTGAATTAATAAAAGTGGAGGAAAGAGAAAATTTCAGTTTTTACCATTTTTTTCCTATCACTTAGGCTTGAATGGGAAAGTAGCACAATTCTTGTCAATTTCATCTGAAACCAAGGTGAATTTTTAAAAAGTGCACTGTCATAGGTCCATCAATGAACCTGGCAGGAGGAAAAGGACAGGGAAGAAAGTCCAGATTTTACTGTTTGCTGCTGAATTTGTTTTTTTTTAAAAAGGCCATTGTTATGTACTGGGCTCTTGAAGGAAACCACGTGGGTTGCTGGAGCAGCTAACGGCTCTCCAGCAACCCAAACTACAAGTCTCCTGTGCTGCAATTGGCTCTCTCCAGGTGGCAATGGTTGGTTCAAACCTATTGGCTGCTGCCTAGGGGCTAGACTATATATTGCAGCTAGCTGCAGCCTTTTCCCCAGTACAGTTTCTGCACGAAATAAACTATGAGTTACCTTGTACTCAGCTATGCGTCATCATTCCTGCGCCAAAGAACCCACAGTGGTGACGAAGTGGTGGCGAACAGTGGTGACGAAGGTGGGATCACAGTGGTGACGAAGTGGTGACGAACAGTGGTGACGAAGGTGGGATCCTGCTTCACCAATTAAGAGTTGAAGTCTACAAGGGAAAGGCAGCGCACGCCAGAGGGAAAAGGCATTCCCCCCCAAGGTCAGCTAGCTAGCTACTCTAGCGACCTCATGCTCAGTGGACTCATTCCCTGAGCCTGGAGCAGGATCCGGAAGAATGCAGGAACCAACAAAAGAATGTTGAAGGTCAGGAAGCTGAGAGAATTTGACATGAAACACCCGGAGGAATGGCCATCATATCTATCACAAGTAGAAAACTACCTCAGGGCCAATCAGATCGTGGAAGAAGGACTGAAGGCCGCAACGCTACTCTGCATGTGTGGCCCAGCAACCTTTGATTTGGCCGAGAACCTTTTCCCGCTGACACCGATCGAAGCAGTCTCCTACGCAGACCTCAAAAAGAAGCTAACTGAACATTTCCAGCCTAAGATGTCTGAAATGGCTTGGCAGTTCAAGTTCGACCAAAGAGTGCAGCAACCAGGTAAATCAGCTTCAGAGTTCATAGCGGGCCTGAGGCAGGCCGCATGCCTTTGCAAATTTTCAAATTTAGAAGAGTGACTACAAGATAGGCTCATCTGTGGCCTATGGGACAGAACACTTCAGCAGAGACTCTTTGCTAGGCCAAAAATAACGTTTTCTGAAGCACAAGATGAGGTGATGGCTGATGAAGCTGCCGGGTGCGCAGTTCAAACAGTGCAGCCCGCCAAAGTGACAAAGTTTGAAGAAACGGTCCACCATGAGGACACCAAATGCACTGAAGAATCTTCCAAGGAAGAAGAACCTGAAATCACCCGACTCCAAAAGCAATCCAACGCGCAACACCGCAACAGCCAGCAGCGAGAGGATAGTTACAAGGCAGTTCTCTTACCGAGATGTAAGGGGTGCAGCGGCAACCATTTTCAGGCCAACTGCAGATTTCGATCAGCTACGTGCAGAGCTTGGGGAAGGGACAGGCCACATAGCAGTGGTTTGCAGAGCCCACCAGAGAGACCGGCCACCCAAACACCAGTTGGAAGAACTGACTAGGAGAGGTAGTACTGGGGCCCAGGGTCCAGCTAGTGTGGGTTTTCTCAGAAGCTGTAGAAGTGTATGCTGCACCAGGGCTTGACGCCCCCTCAAGCCCAAATTTAAGCTCATGAGAGCTACAAGGAGTTCCATGTAAGATGGAATTGGACTCTGGTTCTGCAGTTTCAATTATTTCTCAAGACACTTTTAACTTTGTGTGTAGGCGCAGTAACAATTGGGCCAAACTAAGACCCTCACATATAATCCTAACGGATTTTCAAAATGCTCACGTTAAAGTCATGGGAGAAGCCACTTTGTTGGTAAAGTTTAAGGGGTTTTTGGGGCACCTGGATATAATAGTAGTAGGGGGCCAGAGAATGAGTCTCATTGGACTCGATTGGTTTGATGCCTTAGGTATTCAGATTACTGGCATAAACCGGACACAAACTGTAGACCTTGCGTCAGTATGCGAGGAATATGCAGATGTTTTTGATTCAACTCAGGCCCACCTATCTCATTTAAGTTAGATCCCAATGTAGTTCCAATCAGGGTTAAGCCTCATAGAGTCCCCTTTGCCTTAAAACATAAAATTGATTCCAAAATCTATAAGCTTGTAGAACAGGGCATGTTACAGCCTGTTGATGGTGGGGAGTGGGAAACTCCTATAGTCACCCCACTTAAAGCCAACGGGGAAATTCACATTTGTGCTGACTATAAATGCACTCTAAATAAAGCCCTCAAGCAACACGCTTATCCGGTCCCAGTGATCAATCATATTTTAGCCTCCTTGCAAGAGGGTACTATTTTTGCTAAACTTGATTTAGCACAGGTCTATCAGCAATTGCCAGTTGATGAGGCCACAGCCACGGCTCAAACAATCGTGACTCACAGGGGGGCTTTCAAAGTAAACGCTTACAGTTTGGAGTCAGTGTTGCACTGGGTATTTTTCAGGGAATCATGGAGTGTACACTCAAGGGTATTCAGGGTGTCTGCCCTTATTTTGATGATGTTCTTATTGCAGGGGAATCCCCAGAAGTGTTGGCCAATAGGCTCAGGTCTGTCTTGCAGAGACTTCGTGAAGCAGGCCTCAAATTAAAAACTAACAAGTGTAGTATTGGGGTTTCTTCAACAGAATTCCTGGGTCTCCAAATTGATCCTAACAGCATTCAAATAGTACCTAAAACTATGTGAATCAGCCCTGTGACTAATTTAGATTCTAGCCTAACTGCCACAAGGAGGCAGTCTTTACTTATCTTTATCACAGTTGAAAATGACAGACTCAAGGGAAAAGAAAGTTATTTTCTGTTCATTCATGTTTTCTCCCTAAAAGCATATTAAAAGGACAAAAGGAATGCACCCATACAGAACTGCCTTAAGCAGGATGCTATTGTACTATTGAGTGTGATCTGTTATTGTTCACAACCACCAACGACAGTGCCAACTTGTCACATTTATGGTACAACATTGGAAGAAACTGAAAATGCTTTGCAGCAGTCTTCCTCAACCTTATCTTGATTGTGGCCCCCTTCTGACCTTGTTTTCCTTCTTTGTTCCACCTGTCCAGGTGCCACGGCTGGATATGGGCATGGGAAAATAACTGGTGTGTTTTCAGGCATCAGCAAGACATGTTTGTAATAATTGTAAGCTATCAAGAGTCATTGACTTAGATGGGCAGCTATCAAAATTGATTGATTGATTGATTGATTGATTGAGCAACAAAGCAAGAAAGCAATATAGGTTTTTGCTTTTCTGTGTCTCCTCAAAATGTGCCCCCCCGTTCCATGTTTTTCTCCTGTGACTCCCTTGAATTATCCTATGTTCTCTAGGGGACTATATGCCTCTCTCCCCCCTCTTGCTTTAGATTACAGTCTAAAACAATCAACTTTGTTGATTTTTGTTTTCATCCTTGTTTTTGGCAACTCTCAGACATGTGGAACCAGAATTTCTGAAAAGAAATGCCATTGTTTCATGTAATGTATATGGATAGTTTAGAAACACCAATACATTTTTAATCTTTAATTAGTCAAAATGTTATTTTAGAAAGTTGTAGACTGCTTTGTGAAAACTATTTTCCAGAAGTTTGTATATATTTAAAAAAAAGGGTAAAGATCTTGAAAGGCACCTTTCATGAAGCAGATTGGAGATTCTGGGATCTTCTTCGTTACCCGACCCATGAAGAATTTGCTTCCATAGTCTTCAGCACGAATGTAGGCCCCGTATTTTAACAATCCAACCTCAAAAGGATTGAATTCCATCCACTCTACAACAAAATCATATGAGTTACAGGTTCAAATGAAACACTGGCTTTGCAAAGTGTGATTTTGCAAATGGTTGAATGTAACTAAATTACCGGTAGCCTTTTAAATTTAATACTTATGAGTTGGGGTTTTTTGGCTGTATTTTCACCAAGCTAAGTATACAAAAATACATGGGGAGAAATGGAATAATGAATAGCCCTGAAAAGATGAACCAATAATTAAGTGCCCAGGATCAATCTTCACACTGTTTTTTATTCCCCTCTAATCCATCAGGTCATCAGGAATCAAAAAATCATAAGAGCAAGAAGGTGACAATCCTGCCTATTAGTTTACATGAGAGTCTATGGTATTTATGTTGGCTCTTGAATTAATGTCCCACGTTTTCCTGTTGAGATTTACATTTGCAGATGCTCTCCAAAGTCTTTTTTTTGTATCAGATAGTTCTACTGTCCATTATCATTGCAGTAACTGAAAACTTAGAGAGAACAATGATATTAAAATTAATCATTTCCTCTTGCTGCTCCTTCATGCTCACAGCAGCTTTTCTCTTAATTGCCAAAACCAAAAAGCCTTACTGTCAAACCCAATTTACTCATCTCAGATGTCTACTGGCAATTGTCCAAAATCCAAAAATCCATTAATTCCCTTCCTTTTTCCATGAGCCAATGGCTGGAACAAACTGAGAAAAATAATCAATATATTAAAGATATCCTATGTTCTGAGAATGTGTGTACAACCATGTTATGGCTGAAACGACTAAATATATATATATATATATAGATACTTGGGTGGTCCATCCATAATTTATCTCATTCCACACGTCCTCTTATATATTTATCTTTTTCTTCCTCGTTTTCTGACTCCAATTTATATTCTTCCTTTCCCCCAATTTAATACGCAGTTATAAAGAGATATCTTGCTTTTTGAAGTTTTGCAAGATAAAGCAATGCATTACATCTTCATTTCTGCAGAAGATCTCATAAGAGGGAAAGAGGCAGAAGAAGTAGGGAACAGGGCAGAATGTTCACCATTCATTTAAAAGAATAATATATATGATGGAATTGAGACTCCTTTATTGGCTCTAGTTTAGACCAATAACAGCACCACTGTGGTAGATATTAAAATGAAATAAATGTTTGGCTTTCTTGGCAGATCAACAACCCCTTTTATTATTGCGTCACAATCAACAATATGGGTAATGCTACCTTTAAATTCTTGAAGGCTATATTTGTCCCTGGTGTTGAGGACTATATACATTGGTAGAGGATTCTGAGCATGATTCAGGGCATGCTTCTGCTCTGAAAGTGTGCTGCTACATCTCTGTAAAAATAAACCAACAACAAACCACAAAAATGTTATAGATTTAATCCTACTGGAACTAGAAAGAATCAGAAGAAGAATCCTAATTTTAATTTCATTCTCCTCATATATAACAATAAGGTTGTTGTTGTTATTATTATATTTGATTCATTTCTGGAACAAATTCTCACATTGTTTATTCCTTTCACATTTCATCTGGGTTCATTGAAAAGAACAGAATTGACCAAAAATTTCTCTGAAAACCATTTTAAGAAAATTCTTTGACATTTTGTTTATTGGGAACTCTACCCAAGCTGCTGGGAGAATTTCAGACCACTTGGAGTATATGTGGTAAAATATCACCCGTGAATAGCATGGTGTTAGCCTTTTGAGCTAGTCCAGACAAGAATGTCTATGGAGATTCTCAATCATCCAGGTCATGTTGTGCCAAAAGTGCTTTTTCCAAAAGGCAACTGGGCTTTCTTGTTTTTTTTCCTTTGAAAATGTTTTGCTTCTCACCCAAGAAGCTTCTTCAGTTCCATACAAGAAGCACAACTATGAGGACTAACTCTACTTTTATTGTAAGGCTAAAGGTAAACGTAAAGGTTCCCCTGCACATGCGTGCTAGTCGTTTCCGACTCTAGGGGCCAGTGCTCATCTCCATTTCAAAGCCGAAGAGCCAGCGCTTGTCTGAGGATGTCTCCGTGGTCATGTGGCCGGCATGACTAGATGCCAAAGGCACACGGAACGCTGTTACCTTCCCACCGTCGTGGTCCCTATTTTTCTACTTGCATTTTTTTACTTGCTTTCAAACTGCTAGGTTGGCAGAAGCTGGGATGAGTAACAGGCGCTCACTCTTCTATGTGGTACTCAGGATTCGACCCGCCAAACTGGCGACCTTCTGATCAACAAGCTCAGCATCCTAACCTACTGAGCCATCGCGTCCCTATTGTAAGGCTATGTTGACATAATCTTATAAGATTGAAAGTTTTTCTCTTCTTCTCTCCTCTCTAGAAACCGTGGAAGGGTCTTTTCTGAAATGCTTCCCATACTCCCCCTTCTATTAGCTGAGCTATCTTTTACATGATGGTAGTCTAGTTTGTGGCTCTTCCTCCTGTCTCCCATCATTCCCACATGGTAGGCCCTGTTCCATCTAACATATTCAAATTGCCGAAGAAAACAATAAACTTGACTCTTATACCCACCTTCACCTCTTAGCCCATTAGTTGGGGCTAACAGTATTAAAAGAATCCATTTAAAAATAACTAAAAACTACTTCTTAGAAGATAGATTTTTGATAATATTTTAACTGCCCCTTTTGAATCCTAAACACCCCATTGTTGGGGAATTCTAGTAATATTTCTCCCAATTATATCATCAGAAAAAAGACTGGAAAAAATTGAAGTCCACATTCACTTAGTTCTAAGTAAGGTACTAGGTTTTCCTTCTCCATCTCACTGTGATTATCTGCCATTTTATCTGCCAGATTGCCTGGTGTCCAACAGAAGGGATATGGCCCAGTGACTTCCTCAAAATAATGTCATCTGATGGGACTTGGGAGGTGTGCTTTTGCTATTATCTCCCCTGAGATTAAACCAGCCGTCACTCTCTTAACTCTTAGGAAGGTTTGATAAGGTGGACGTTCTCTTGGGCACTGGGGCCAAGGTGTTAGACAAGCTCCACCTGCAATATATGTTTACCTATGTGATTTCCTGGCATGGTTTCTATTGTGTTTTTGTTTTTATTATATGCTGCCCTGAATCACATTTCTGCAGTCATATAAAAGCTAAGAAAAAGTTGGCTTGTCTCATTCTTAAAACAGTTTCCCTAAAATATTACACATGGACCTTGTGTAAATGCATAACTTCGTTATGAAAAAGTTAACATCAGTGTATATTAATTTGTGTATCCCTCTCAGTTCTCTTCCCTTTTCTATATATTAATTGTAACCTGGGATAAGGTATCTACAGCGTTCCCTTTTCTACGGCATTGAGTTTTTAGGAAAGTTTTAAGGGGTAAAGTGGCAGAAAGTGAACATATCAATGAATGCATGTTAATATTCACCGTACTTGTTAAAAGGGTTGGATGAGTTCTAGAAATTAAAAAAATGTGATTCCGAAGATTATATAAGCATAATGTGAATGTAAACTTTTGAGGGTGGGATCGGCCCAGGCACTCTCAACCCATACCAGGTTTGTACAGTGCCCATTCAAATTACTATGATGTTGCTTGCATTGCTTTGATCTTCCAGCATGTATATTGAGACTTCTGTCAGAACCATTTAACAAAACAGACACATCTATTACCCCATTTCCTAATGCTTGGTCAATGAAAAGTCCCCAGAGATCAGTAATGCAGGTTTTGTAGCCATCCTTTTGCCGCTGCTTCAGAATGTCACAGTATTCTTTTAAGTGGTCTAATGTAAAACAGTCCAGCTTGCATTTGCACATGTTTTTGCGAGCTTCCGCAATTGGTCCTAAAAGATCCTTCTGTGACCAACCAGGTTCTTCATACAGATTTGAAAGTGTCCTACAAAAAAGATGCAGCTTGATAACGAGAGTTACAATTCCCTAAATTATATTAAGGGTTGTTAACATAATTTAATATTATTTAATATTTAAACACCTAACCATCATGCTAATTTAGAAACTGTTAAAAAAGAAGAACAAGAAGAATTATGTTGCAATGTTTAGGGTTTTTCTGCCAAAATACTTTTAGAAAATATTTAGAAAAAATATTTAATAAAAGTGAAAATAAACAGAACCGACCACAATTACTTCAGCCTATCCAAGAAATTCAGACACAAATTTTTGCCAAGTCAGCCAAAGAAATTTTAAAAAGTAATTTTCAATCATGTAAATGTTATCCTCTGTTTTTGAGCTATCACGGGAAATTATTGCCAACCTGCCAAAGATGGTTTCTTAAATATGACAAAACCATGAAGGCAGGAAAAGTGTGTTGGAATATAGTAAGGAGGTGGATCCCTAGGAGGGAGGGGATACATTCCTGAGGACTAAGAGGCAACTCAGTCCAGATCTTATGTGTGAGAGAAAGAAGATGAAGATGACCCTTCCCTAATAGTTCACAGAATACATTAAAGTGCTCACTTTGGCAAGATTTTATCTATAGGTATGAAAGAATAAAGAACTCAGCTTGGAGGAATCATCATGTGATTAACAGAGGGATAGAATCAAGATCACGTGAAGTGTTAATACCACTTTATAACACCTTGGTAAGGCCACACTTGGAATACTGCATCCAGCTTTGGTCACCACAATGTAAAAAAGATGTTGAGACTCTAGAACATGGGTCTTCAAACTTGGCCCTTTTATGACTTGTGGACTTCAACTCCCAGAATTCCTCAGCCAGTGTGCCTGGCTGAGGAATTCTGGGAGTTGAAGTCCACAAGTCATAAAAGGGCCAAGTTTGAAGACCCATGCTCTAGAAAGAGTACAGAGAAGAGCAACAAAGATGATTAGGGAACTGGAGGCTAAAACATATAAGGAACAGCTGCTGGAATTGGGTATGTCTAGTTTAATGAAGAGAAGGGCGAGGGGTGACATGATAGCAGTGTTCCAATATCTCAGGGGCTGCCTAAAAGAAGAGGGAGTCAAGCTATTCTCCAAAGCACCTGAAGGCAGGACAAGAAGCAATGGATGGAAACTAGTCAAGGAGAGAAGCAACCTAGAACTAAGGAGAAGCTTCCTAACAGTTAGAACAATTAACCAGTGGAACAACCTGTCTCCAAAAGTGGTGAATGCTCCAACATTGGAAGTTTCTAAGAAGAGACTGGACAGCCATTTGTCTGAAATGATATAGGGTTTCCTGCCTGAGCAGGGGGTAGGACTAGATGATCTCCAAGGTCCCTTCCAACTTTATATTATTAGTATTGTTATTGTTATTGTTATCATTAGTCATTCCTGCATTGGACAAAAGGCATTCCAATTTGAAACAAAATTAAGAACAGAACTCTCTAACCTTCTTATGCAATTTATATATTTACTATATATTTGGATATTTCATCCTGGTATCACATCCTTTCCTCCAAATCACACTTCCATCCAATCTGTTAAACAGAAGCCTGCCCAAGGCCAATGGTGAATTTAATGGATGAAAACTGCCCCATATGTATGCTCACACAATTCCATTTTTTCTTGAATCAGAGCAGTTAATATCATCATTATTCTGTATATAGGAAGTAAACAGATTTTTGCTTTAATTTGATTGTATTTTTTAAAAAAATTACCAGGTCAGGCACTTCATTTAAATGTTACTATTGGATGGGAGTTAGGAAGCATGCCCCTTCTGTGGCATTCCCTGGTCTATGTAACATATTTTAATCTAATTAGGTTTCTATTTTTAATGTAATTTTATGTATTGCTTTAACCTTTGATTGGGGAGGGTCACTTAGTTTGTTAAAAGATGGACATATATAGGAATATAAATTCTAAACAGGAATGTTTCAAATAAATTCCAAATGTTTTAAATAAATTCTAAATTCTGCCCATCAGTCCCATTTTCTCATCAAATTACGGTGACATTTAAAAGACTATGTTTATTAGCAAGAGTACAATATGAACAGCCAATATGAACGTATTTATTTTATTTATTTATTACATTTATTTGCAATCCAATTCACCATAAGGCAACTCTTCTTCTCAGAATATGTGGCAAGAATATCTATCTATCTATCTATCTATCTATCTATCTATCTATCTATCTATCTATCTATCTATCTATCTAGCAATCATTCTTACCAAGAAGAGCCAGAAGATCCAGAAATGTATGTGAGGCAGTCTAAGAGATTCAGTTTCTGAAGACCAAGTAAATGGCCATGTAAAGCTGTAAATGCCCGAGCTCCACCTCCTGTGGCCATGATAGCCACCACAGGAACCTGTTCAACAAATAAAGCCCAAAGAAGTGAAAATTTTCATTTTACCTTTCAATGGCCGATTTGTCTGAGTGCCAAGCTTCCAGGAATTTTTGGAAGTACTTGGACTTGGCTTAGTCTAGGATACTCACAGTTTCCGAGTTGAAACTATGGTTAAGTCTGCTACCCTAGATATACTGTGAATTATGAATGTATTCATTTATCAATCTTCTCCGTCCTATTTCCAAATCTGCATAACTCCCGCATCTATACTTGGGTTTGCCAGAGGTCTAGATAATTAATCGAAAATTAAGTCATGATTTTTCCATACTGAATTGCAGTGGTTATGCTTTACATACCTCATGATCTTGCAAATCATCGTCCATGCAAAGAACCCTTTTCAGGGCAGCTGCTACAATTTTCTTCCTTTTCTGTATAAATACTTGTTCATCTTGACACAGTTCATAGTCTAATCGTACATCAAGCGCTTTTTGCCTTGCATATGGTCCATGATGAAAGAAATAAAATATCACTGTTATGATTGATTTAGGAAGACACTATAATAATAACCATTAATGCAGAAAAGAACCTCAAGCAAAATCACACTTCCATCGTAATCCAACCATAGGACTGAAACACCTCAGATGATAGTGGAGGCAGCAGAGATTATTACATCATGCACAAAAATCATTGCAAGACCAAAAATCAGGTTAGGGTCAGATCATTATGGAGAAAATCTAGCTAAGATCTAGCTTGATGACCCGTTGTCAACCAATAAATTAAAGTATTTTCTCTTACCATTCTTTTACTTTTACACATAAGCCAATTGATTTCTCCTAGAGATAAAAATATTGTTAATAATTTATTAAATTAAATATTACTTAATTGAAAGTTAAATATTATTTATTTGAAAGAGAATTTTTGAAATGGCTGTCTGAATTTTTTATGAAAAAACCAGCAATTTCTATATTCACCTACATATTCACTTGCTCCCTCCTTCACACGTGCACAACCATATTTTGAATTCCAAAAAACAGGAATAGATATTTATGTAACATTTTCCAACACAATGAACTTCATGGAAAAGAGTCGATCCATACAACTACAGCACAATCATCACACTCCTTCTATATATTAAAGAAAGACATATCAGATATCACCATTGCAATGCTACAAGTTCCTGGCATCACTATAGCCAACAAAGCCACAAAATCTCTTCAAAGCAATCTTATATAATAATATAATGGTTCTGTCAAGTTTCTAAGGACGGTTTTGCTGGTGCAACAAACATTGCTTCTCAGCTTGCCAACAAACTTGCCGGGAGGGGAGAGGTTTGGAATGCAGACTTGAAAGATTAAGAAGACTAACCTTGAGCTCAAGGACATTATACCGGGTGTCTGACCAGACCTAGAGATGCTTTCTCATAACAATATTTTTCCACTTGATTGGGCAACATGACCTGACCCAGAGGGAGGAAGGAGAATTCAATGCTTTTGCTATTTGGGTTTGGGAGGGGTCTTGCCAGAGCTGGTTTTACTTTGATTAGTGCTGAAATAATGTACTCAATAAACTTTTACATTAAGAGATCAGAATGTTTTAAAGGTGTTTGCCTGGTTGGGTTTGTCAGTTTGAATCTTGGCAACTGCCTGGTGACACCCTGCAATTTTCTGGGCAAGGTTTTTCAGAATGATTTGTCACTGCCTATTTTCTAAAATTGAGAGTGTGTGTGACTGGCCCATTTTTGGGCCTAAAGCAGGATTAGAATTCACAGTCTGCTGGTTTCTAATCTGATTCCTTATCTAGTATATCAAGTTGGCTCTCAAAAATACAATGTATGGACTGCAAACAAACACTCTGTAGGGCAAAAGAGAAGAATATTGGCAAAACATATCCATGAACATCAATTGGCAGTCAGAAAACAAGACGGAAATTTATTAACTAACGAGGTCAACCACAATTTTAACTGGAGACACACCAGACATGGTAAATGAGGCTAAGTCTAAGAGAATTCCTGGAAACTTGGTAGTCTGGCCAATTAGCCATGAACAGATACTGTATATAAAAATAAATCTCATTTCTGAACTATTAAGAAGAAACAACCAAAAGTTAAAAAAGGAGAAAACAGTCCTAGGAACATTTTCCTTTAGCACAGGGGTACCCAACCCCCAGGCTGTGGCCCACTACTGGGCTGTGAGCTGTTTGGAACTGGGCCACAGAAGCGGCAAGTGAGCATGCATAAATGTACACACATCACCACTTGCATGAGAGGTGGGCAAGCACATGCACATGTGCTCCATTTGTGTGAGCAACAGGTACACGTGTCCACCACTCATCCAAATGGAGCTGCGTGCACACGCATGCTTGCCAGCCACTCACATAGAACCATTCCCTCTCCTCCCCTCCCCACTGGCCCTCAAAGGCAGAAAGTTTGGGGAATTCTACTTTAATGCACATATACTGACTAGCACTCAAATAAGGAGGCATCAGCTGCTAATCAACACCAAAAGCACCAGACAACCACATGCCAAACAGAGATGAAACAATACTACCTATTGACACGACCTTTCCAAGCCTAGACATTCCAGTGATTTACAGCCACTATTCAGCTAGTTATATGATTCTGCAACAAGCCACAATGATGAAGAAAATGACCATATGCAAGCTATGACATTGTGAAGCCAATCCCACCCTTCTTTATTTACTCTCCATCTTACACCAGTATGCAAGTTGTGAGGTTTGCATTGTGATATCATAAAGCAAGTTTTGTCTCTCCCCCTGACTAGTTAATAGAGCCAGTTCTACTGATTGAATCTACACACCTGCAATGTGTAAATATTAGATTAGCATAATTGAAAGATCTAGTGTAAGAATCCATATGAGTTGCATCAATTCAAGGCAGATATCCTGCTTTAGCGACTAACACCTGAATCTGTAGGATCAAGGTATAATGGAATTATTGAAAAGTCTACTTACAAAAAATAATAAAGACTTTAAGCGCATCCCATGCACATGATAAAAAGAGGATTGGGCATGAAATGCTGAGCATGACCAGGAAGAACACTCCCATAAATCAGGCAAGTCAAGCAACTATTTCTTCACTAATTAATATTTTTGTTTACCCAACTCTGAAAAGTTTTAGAGTTCTGTGATCCACTGAATTTATTCTAAAGTTCATAATAGACCTACATGACAGGTAAATTACACACGACAGACAAATTAAACATTCTATATATTCAACATATTGTGCAAGACTGCCCATGATGTGCATTCTCTGGTTCCTTAGAAGATCTGCATGAAGCAACACCAGAGGAGATTGCCTAGATAGCTAAATTGGACATCCAGTTATGAGGCCTCTGCTGCAGACCCATAAAAATATTTTTGAACAATTACATGCATTGTGTGTATATGTTTACTTCTCTTTGTCCTGCTCTTATCAAGTGCTAAATGATAACAACAGACAAATCACAAAAATAATGTAAATTTTGTATTTCAAAATCTTCTGGAAGTTTAAAGAACAAATGCCACAAGAAATAACCTTTATTTTTGGTTTCTTCTTCTATTTCTCCAATAAGCAAATGAAGACGTTTTTAAATGGAACCAAATGACATGATTTCTGCGTGATCATCCCACATAATTTCTTCATGTTGGATGATGCTGGGGACATCTTCCTACATGTTTGAAATTTTTGATACCTCAGATTTTATGCAAGTGCCAAAGTACAGTTAATCCTCGACCTATAACCATACTGGAACCTGCCCATTATTGTTGTAAGTCTGGCAGTCATAAGATGGGTCACCTATGTCAGGGCTTTTCAACCAGTGGTACGGGTACCACCTGTGGTACATTGGCACCTGGCAGGTGGTACACGACCATCCTAGAAAAGTGGTAGCGGGGGAGGGGAATGAGCTGAACTGGTGGCAGCACCGCACAAGCCTGAGCAAGAGAGCTGGAGCTGCAGTGCTGTCAGGGCTCAGTGGAAGCGCCAGGATCAACGGCAGGCTCCAGCTGGAGCTCAGCACTGATCCTAGTGCTTCTGCTGAGCCTAGAAAAAGCGCCGATCAGCTGGAATGTTGCAGCCTCTCCAGGGTCTTGGGATTTACATTCAGATGCTTGGCAACTGATTCATATTTATGACAGTCACAGTGTTCCAGGGTCATGTGAAGTGACCAAAACCTGCTGCAACCACCCAGCAGGGAGGGGGAATAAAAAACAAACATCCCCCACCCCACCCCTGCTGCCAATCCTCAACAGAAATGCTCACAACAATGAAAACCTCGGACAGGAGGAAGAGCGCCGCTGGGCAGACAGGCAGGTGTCTTGCTTGGCTGTGCCTTGGGGGAACTTTTTTCAGTGGCATTGTAACTTCGAACAGTCACTAAGGGAACTGTTATAAGTCGAGTACTACCTGTACTCCATCACTTTTTTCCTTTTTGGGGGGTCATCAAGTTTTTGACACCTTGCTAGGCGACTGGTGGTACTCGAATGTTGCCATATCCTAAAAGTGGTACAATAGGTGAAAAGGTTGAAAAGCCCTGACCTATGTGACTGACCTAATTTTACAATCTTTTCTTGCAGCAGTCATTAAGAAAACCCATTGTTCACTGTGGGTTGCTTTTACAAAAACTGGAAGTAAAGATCAGGTTTTGGTTAAAAAAAAGTAAATTGCCATTAAATGATTGTGGGATAATGCAAAGGCTCTAAATGTGTGCCTGTTGCCCATTGTCTGCAACGCAGTTATGTGACTGGGGGAGTGGTCCATTGTAACTTTGAATAGTCACTAAGCGCCTGGTTGTAAATACCTGTATAGCCATTTTATCTTGCCTCTTTGTAATATTTCTTCTACATGTCTGCATAATAATATTTTCCTTACTTTACTTGAGGTATCTTGAGGAATCAGAAGTCACAACCAAGCACATACCTTCAGAGTCAAACATTTCTTACTATCTCTAAAATATCTTTCTCTGAAAACTTGGAGACCTTTTAACAGTTTCCACAAATTGTCCAGTGTGTGTATGGGGGAGGAGGTGTGTCCTACTCAGATATTGTTGAACTATTTCACACATCTCTTTTCATTGGCCAGAATGGCTGGGGTAATTGGATTTCACAAAATGTAAAGTTAAGACTATTCTGCTACATTTGTTACCTTAAAAGTTCATTTATATGTTTAATTAACAATAACATATCGAGCCACCCTCTCTTTTTGCAAAATAACATTAAGTTTTTAATATTTTAAAAGATTTTAAAGATTTTCCATATTCCATCATGAAACAGTATTTACCTTGGCTATAACAACTTCTTTTTCCATAGACATTGAATCCAGAGGTAAAGTAAGACAAATAGTTTTATCTGTTTTTCTACCTGAAAAACACTAAGAGATAGAACAGCTTAATACAAAACAGCGTTAACTGTTGCAAACCTGCAATCTTGAACTCAGTAGAACTTTCTCCTAGGTAGATATGTATAGGATTGTAGTGTGAATTTGTTGTATTAACACATAACAACAGCTATTAAAACAAGGGCATCAGATTATTGCAGAACATATTTCCATTGGTTATAATGTTGATTTAAAAACCTAGATTTTTTTTAAAATCAGGAACTATGCTATGCTAGTTGATGAAGAATAGGTGTCTAAAGGTTAAACCATGGCAACTAGACTAATTTTTGTTTTTTGCTAGTCTGAGATGTTTTGCTGCTCATTCAAGCAGTTTCATCAGTCAGAGAAAGCTGGTTGGGCAGAGAGTTGTTGGAATATACCAGATCTTGCCACATTAATGTCAGGGCTTTCCTTCCCAAAATGCATTGCAATATGTTGATGAAGACTCTCAATCATCCAAGCAAAGAGGTCAAAAAGTTGATTTATGGCAACTGCACATTTTTTTTTTTTGCTAGTCTGAGATGTTTCACTGCTCATATGAAGTTGCTTGGATGAGCAGCACAATGCTTCAGACTAGCAAAAAACAAAAATTACTCCAGTTGTCATCATTCAACCTTTAGACACCTTTTCGTGGGTGATTGAAAGTCTTCACAGACGTATTGTAACGCATTTTGGTGAGGAAACCCCTGAAGTTGATGTGGCAAGAGTTGGTACATTACAACAAATCTTTGCCTAACTGACTTGCTCTGACTGATGAAGCTGCTTGGATAACCAGTAAAATGTCTCAAACTAGCAAAAAAATAATTTTATTTATAATTTATTTATTTATAATTTAATTTCTATACCGCCCTTCTCCTGAAAGACTCAGGGCGGTGTACAGGGCAATAAAAGCACTACAAAAGTTTACAAAAGTTAAAAGTAAAATTAAATTAATTAAGCCCTAACAATAAATAATTAAAAATAACCCAAACCCTTAAAAGCAGGCCGGCCTGTTCAAATAAATAGGTTTTCAGATCACGGCGGAAAGAACGAAGGTCGGGAGCCATCCGGAGCTCAACCAGTAATTGATTCCAAAGGGCTGGCACACCCACAGAGAATGCTCTCCCCCTGGGGGCCGCAAGCCGACACTCTGACCGACGGCACTCTGAGGAGGCCCTCTCTGTGGGAGCGCACAGGACGAAGGGAAGATGACGCTGGCAGCAGGTGTTCCCGTAAGTAATCCGGACCCATGCCATTTAGGGCTTTATAGATAATCACCAAAAAATAGCTCAGTTGCCATGATTCAACCTTTTGATACTGTACATTAGGCAATTTCAACTGTAAATCCAGAATCCAGTATATTGCATTCATTGGAAGATAAAGAAGCCTATGTGCTTTTGGAATTTCTCTGTTTTTATGAATGGGGCAGGGGGGAGGAGTTGTATGTCACCCGAAGAGTGTTGAAGTTGGACAGCTATAGTAAATTTAATCAATTAATTAATTAGCAATCTTCTTTTGGTTCGCGAGGCTCTGTTGTTAGAGACAGCTGTGTAACATATTTATGGGGTGCTGGATCAAAACCATGTTCTATATGAATAATTAACAATAATTAACAACAAAGGAAACATTTTGGAAACAGTGATGCTCATTGCTGCTATTTCTTTGTTGACAGCTCCCACTTCCTACTACTAATTGAAAAAAGTGCAAGTGAGTTTTACCTCTGTTACCATTCACCTGATCCCCCATATTCAAAAGAACCAAATTTCATTTGCAATTTCACTTCCCAAAGTCTTATCACCCAATCTGGCTGCACATTTACACTGGAAGACATATGTATATACAGACAAACACCAACACACGAGGTTAACCATCACATTAAACTGCAATGTGTGGGCATAGCTTATTGGTTACAACCAAACTAGTTAGAATTAATCTGTGCTGTATGATTCACTCTCAGCTAGAGTCAAGTCGATTGAATAGATTTAGGGTCATCAGCAAATTAAGAATAAGAATTCTTAAGAACAATTTTTGTTCACAATAGGATGGAAAGCCCAAGGAAGTTGCAATACCTTTGTTGATCTTAGAAAATAGATTATTATTTCATTAGGTTTAACCAAGGAGAAAATAGATTTTCTACTCATATCTTATACATATACATATACATACATACATATATATATATATATATATATATATATATATATATATATATATATATATATATATATATATATATGGAAATAATGTATCATGAGACAGATCACAAGTGTGTTCCTCAGTCTGATAATAGGGGTTAACTAGCTCTAATGATAGCTATAGGTGACCCTAGAAATCGTTAGTGGGGGTCAGTATTTTTCTCCAAAATAAATGTATGCTGTAGGACACGTAATTGAAATACATTTGCCTTGCTTTTTGAATTAAAATGTGTCTTTAAAACATACAGAACACGGTCCACAGATATTCTCTAGTAATTCAACTTTCAGGGCAGATCCTTTACACTTGATGCATTGAAATTCAAGAGGAACAGAAGAAGTCAACAGATGTTTCTGAGATTCTTCGTAGGATCCTTGCAGAGTAAATAAAGCAATTTCATCTGTGGAGAGGGAAAGGTGCCATTACACAGGGAACTGACTCAAGAATGAAGTCAAACTTAACTTGCATCCATCCCATGAAAAATAAAACAAACAGATAACTGCTAAAATAAAACGTTACAATTCTCTAAAGTGCATACCTACTAGTGTATAATTTGGCTCAAAATGTTTGTTATGAAACAGTAAATGCAATGTATATTCCAAGTAGCTAAGTAGGGGCACAAGTTTCTCTCTGTGTGTTTGTAAACACATGTATTAAAGAAAACTGTGTGCCTATATCTTCCTTCCTCCCTCCCCTCCCCTTTTCTTTCCCTCTCCTCTCCTCCCTTTTCCTTCCCAACAGGGAGGGAATGAGGAATTGCAGGACCCAGGGAACATTGAAAATGAAGATCACAAGACCACAGCAGAAGTCCAGCAGTGCAGCAGCAGCAGCCGCCGCCAGTTGAACTGAAGCAGCCACAATTTCCCCAAATTTCATTCTCTCCGGAGTCAAGGAGCCTGGATTTTGGACACATTCTGTAAGTTAGCCCATTTTCAGGAAGCTTGGTTCAAAAATAGTTGCTCTGTGATGCATCATTTCATCCAATTAAAAGTCATGTCAACTAGTGTTTTAGTAGTGTATAGATAAGTGCCATAATTTTATAGTCATCTCTTATAGTGATAGAGACAACCTGCTAAACAGAGAATATATCCAGTGCATCTGATCCAGAAGGGCAAGCTGAGATGTACACTGTCCCCTGAGACTGGGAACAAAGAATATTATTCTCCCTTTTTACAAAAAACTTTGCCTCCATGTACAAAGGGACTTAAATAATTGGAAAAAATTACAATTATCATTACTGGGAAGAATTGCAGTTGTTAAAATGAATGTTCTACCAAAGTTTCTCTTTTTGTTTCTAATGATACCTATATTGAAAAAGGATGCCAACCTTGATCAATGGCAGAAGGGTATTAACAAATTTATTTGGGCGGGGAAAAAACCAAGAGTTAAATTTAAGATTTTACAAGATGCCAGGGAAAGAGGGGGACTCAAGGCGCCGAATTTGAAATTGTATTATGATGCGGTTGCCTTGACGTGGGTTAGTGATTGGCTTAATTTAACTAACAAGAGAATACTTCATCTTGAGGGATGGGATTTGGTATATGGATGGTACGCATACTTGCTCTACGATAAGAAGGTGGACAGGGCTTTTAAATCCCATATTCTTAGAAGTGCTTTATTGCGTGTCTGGAAAAAATATTATTATAAGTTAAATTATAAAATACCAATTTGGGGAATTCCTGGACACGCGATAGAGGGCGTATCTATGGGAGTGAGTATGGACATGGTTTCTTATAAGGAACTACTTAGATTGCGAGGGAATGATTGGCAACTTAAATCATTAGAGGAGTTAAGACAAGAAAACATAAGTTACTCTTGGTTTCAATATACCCAACTGAGAGCTAGGTGGAAGTCAGATCAAAAGGTTGGCATCACAATTACAGATCAAAATTTAGTAAAACAAATTAGAGATTTAAATTGTGCACATATAAAGAGGATATATAATGCTTTAATTGAATTGGATTCGGAAACGGAACTGGTTAAAGACTGTATGATAAAGTGGGCACAAAATATTCAGGAACCAATTTCGTTGGACGCCTGGGAGATAATTTGGGTCAGAAATGTTAAATTTACTCAGGCTCAAAACTTAAGAGAAAATTTTTATAAAATGTTTTATAGATGGCATCTGGATCCCAAGAAGTTGTCCAACATGTATCCTAATTTACAGTCTAAATGTTGGAGATGTGGTAGTTTAGAAGCTACCTATTTTCACATGTGGTGGACTTGTAGAAATATAAAAGCTTTTTGGATCAAAATTTGGTGGAACATTCAAAAGATTTTTAAGAGAAAGATAAAGTTTTCTCCGCAATTGTTTTTATTGGGTATTGTTGTAGATTGTGATGTTAAAGAAACTAACTTGATGTTGAACATGATAACAGCAGCACGGTTACTGGTGAGACAATATTGGAAGAAGGATAGTTTGCCCACTATAGAAGAATGGGTGTTTAAAGTTTCGAATCTTGCAGAAATGTCTAAGATTTCTGCTTATTTGAAAGATCATTCACAGGAAAGATATATTTCAGTTTGGAGGAGATGGATAAATTATATTCAGAACAAATATGGGACTAAAAAGTTCCATTTAGCTTATGAGTAGATTTTAGTGGGATATTGTTACTGGTACTTTGTTTGTAGTTATGTTAAAGGGGAGTTAAAGCACATTATGAATTTGGTTAATTGTATATTATGCATAATTTTTATTTAGAATATGATTATTGTAACTATAATCCTGTATTTAGCTCTGGGAAGTGGGGGGGGAAGTGGGCGGGTTTGGGGTGGGAGGGATTTGGGGATATATTGTAAAATTTTGTTTTTGTAAAACTTTTTAATAAAAAAAAACTTTGCCTCCATTTCTAGTTAGTGTTCTTCTGAATGATGTTTCAATGGGCATTCAAGGCAGAAGTCTTTCTGTAGGGAAACTGAGATTTAAATAACAGAGGAATCCTCTTTTGTCAGGTTTTGCTTAGTTATGCATACGGCCTTGAGGCTACCTGGAGTCAATGTAATTCCAATACATACTGGAATTAACTACATTTGTATTGTACATTTTTTTACTCTGTGATCAACATGCATTTATCTGATTCATGTGCTTCAGCTGGCAGTTAAAGCAATATATACAACTTTTTAAATTAAAAATAGATATAAAACAATACATTTCCAAGTTTTACCTTTTGAAATACAATTCATGTTATTCACTTCTATTTCCAAGCAGGAAATTTCACGGGACTATCAAAAGGAGAAGAAAATCTTAATGGTCAAAGCAAGATAGCTTTGAAAGAAATAGAACATCACTAGGAATGTTTTACAACATGAGAATTAGCCAGGAATATCTAAATTCCTAAATTAATAGCTGAATTAAAATTGTGTGCCTATTTTAAATACATGAAGTTAAACACAATTTTTCATGAACGTTAACAGCACTAAAATATGGGAGGCATCTATGATTGGTTCTGAAATTGATTCAAGTTGGAACCAAAATGAAAAAGCTTAAGAAAGCTTTAAATAAATATTGCAGATCAGCTCTAATCTCTGCATCCTGTGGATGGGAGCAGATAATAATAATAATAATAATAATAATAATAATAATAATAATAATAATGATGATGATGATGATGATGATGATGATGATGAAGAAGAAGAAGAAGAAGAAGAAGAAGAAGAAGAAGAAGAAGAAGAAGAAGAAGAAGAAGAAGAAGAAGAAGAAGAAGAAGAAGAAGAAGAAGAAGAAGAAGTTGGAACGGACCTTGGAGGTCATCTAGTCCAACCCCCTGCTCAGGTAGGAAACCCTATACCAGTTCAGACAATTGGCTGTCCAATCTCTTCTTAAAAACTTCCAGTCTTGGAGCATTCACCACTTCTGGAGGTAGGTTGTTCCACAGATTAATTGTTCTAACTGCCAGGAAGCTTCTCCTTAGTTCTACTTTGCTTCTCTCCTTGATTAGTTTCCATCCATTGCTTCTTGTCCTGCCTTCAGGTGCTTTGGAGAATAGTTTGACTCCCTCTTCTTTGTGGCAGCCCCTGAGATATTGGAACACTGCTATCATGTCCCCCCCCCCGTCATCCTTCTCTTCATTAAACTAGACATACCCAGTTCCAACAAAGGTTCCTGATATGTTTTAGCCTCTAATCATCTTTGTTGCTCTTCTCTGCACTCCTTCTAGAGTTTCAACATCTTCTTTACATTGTGATGACCAAAACTGGATGCAGTGTTCCAAGTGTGGCCTTACCAAAGCATTGTAAAATGGTATTAATACTTCACGTGATCTTGATTCTATCTCTCTGTTAATACAGCCTAGCACTGTGTTGGCTTTTTTTGGCAGCTGCAGCACACTGCTGGCTCATAGCCATTGATTGTCCACTAGGACTCCGAGATCCCTCTCACAGTTCCTATTATTAAGCAAGGTACCACCTATACTATACTTGCACATCTGGTTTTTCTTGCCTAAATGTAGAACTTTACTTTTTTCACCATTGAATTTCATTTTGTTAGATAGCGCCCAGTGTTCCAGTTTGTTAAGATCCTCCTGTATCTTAAGCCTATCTTCTGGAGTGTTGGCTATTCCTGCCAGCTTGGTGTTGTCTGCAAATTTGATGAGTTCCCCATCTATGCCCTCGTCCAAATCGTTGATGATAATTGCCTCTTTGGAGATGCTCTGATTCTGCTAAATGTTTCTGAACAAAAGTCTCTTAAATTGCCTGAGAGGCCTATTTATATTGTTTGCTTGATATTTGTTCATTTATTTATTTAAATGGACAAATCCACTCAGTACATAATCATCTTTGGGTGGCTCCCAAAATGGTCTAAATGATTCACTCTACCATACCATTTGTGTATGCATTTGTGCATGTTTGTAAATACATTTAGTTTGTACTATCATCATACACTCCCCTCATTCCTTTACCTCCCAATATATTTAGGATGCCTCTTTCACAGCTCATGCCTGCTTATGTGAGAGAAAACTCAATTAAATATGATGGGCTTTACTTCATAGCATTTATGCTAGGCTGACCAATTTATGCTCCAGTATGATAGGTGATACTGGCTTGTTCTAAAGCCTCTGAGGTTCCTGAAAATGATAATTAAAGGCATAGTTCCTGTGTGATTTCCTTATTCATACCACAAAAGTAAAGAATCTCTGTGTATGGCTATACACCACAACTAATTGCACTCACCCATTCTATTTACACACACACACACACACAAAATAAAATCAAATTTAGGACTGCAGAGTTAAAATAGCCATATGCCCACCACAACATAAATTTTTAAAAAGATAAAAAAAGCAGAATGGAAATTACCACTAATACACCATTGGTAACGATATTCTCAGGAGGAACTGAGCTGAAAAAAAAATACATGTGTTGTAATAGATTTTGGTTATTTAAATCTGCCTTTTATTTAATTTGGGGTGGCATGAATTAATGACATCACCCTCTGTATTAATACCCAAGACTAAGATGAAACTAAACATCATTTGGACTATTTTCATTTTGAAATAATAAGATTGATTATGTGCCATCAAATCATTTTTGCTGTCTGAGGGTCACCTGGGTTTTTTGTAATCCCAATCTGGTCGTTTCAGAATAGGCATTAAAAAAATCCTACTACTTGATCTATTGTATATGATAACAGAATCATAGATTCAGGTCCATCGTTTGAGATCAGTGAATACTGCAAAAATAAAGGATCGCTGAAGAGAGATGGAAGGTATAATATGCCCACATATTCCATGTCAGGATATCAGACAGAAGCATGCAAAATCAGGCAAGCTCTATCCAATACCTCATGCCACCCTGTCCATAGTTTCCATAGCAGGCAGGAAAGTATTTTTGTATGTTACAAATTCTTAAAAGTCTAGGAGATACTTACATATTTTCCAGACTAAATTCTACTTCTAAATTTTCTTTAATCTATGAAAAAGTAATACATTATTTCATTATAACATATATGAAGTTATCTCCAGAAAATGCATAAATTCCTTTAATATTGAACAATACATTAACTTGATGTAATAGGATATATTTTCTTTTACTGCTACCTCACTTCAAATTTAAATATCAATGGTATGATATTAATGTTGTGTATTCATTTCATTATGTGGTATGTACCCATTTTAGCAGGAGGTCCTGTCTGATTCCTGCTATCACATCTCTGATAATTAAACTTAAATATCTTGGGATTCTTCAACATATTGAGGGGGTTCCAGGGAGAACATGGTGAATAGACATCCCTAAACAGCAGAAAGGAGAGATCATGAGAACACCCATATATAGTTTGACTAGCTGCTACTCATGACTAGATGGCAGAAACTAATGTTTCTGCAGATACTTCTATGTTGTGAAGCTGGGAATTGAGGGATTTCATCAAGCTCATAAGCTAATAATACCTCTAAGGATGTTTAAGTTCAACCAATCCTCATCTCTTACTCGCTTTTGGAATCACTTTTTTATTGTTTCTAAAATATTGAGAACCCTCAGAATGGCAAATTTCACAGTATTCATTTGGTAAATTTCCTTCAGTCTATAGTGAAATGATTTCTGAATATGAATGTAAAGACACAGAAAAAAATAATTTTGAAGTAAACAGCAAAGGAGCAATTAGAGCATTGATTTTGGAAACTTATTAACTGACTAAGAATTCAGATAGATGTGAAATAAAATTACATGTGGGAAATTGCTGTGGTTGTTTTAACTCTAAAAATAAGCTGGGAAACATAATAAGCTGGGAGACTGATGTTTGGTCACTAGAGGGAATTAGAAGGAACTAAAGACTGCATTCAAAGGAGAAAGACTTAAATTACTTAATAAGAATAGAACTAAATGTTTTAACACTGGATTTATTTAAGGATATTTGGAAACAATGGATTCAGAAATTAATTTTAAAAATATCTTTTTATTTTAAAATTAAATAAATTATAAACAGCATGTAAATATGTTGTGGAAGAGGAACACGTTCTACTGGATAAGACTGAAACTAATTTAAATTTGGATTTGGAAATGACAAGTTACAAGAATTATGTAGCATTATATAGAAGTGGATGAAAAACTAGATGTACAAATAAAACTGGCTGAGGCTTCAACAATTAAGGAGGACATACATACAATAAACCAGGCAAGTGATGTAATCTTCCTATATTGGATGAAAGAAGTTGTTAAAACTTTGAAGGATTCTGTGACAAGAGGCAAAAGAAAAATGAAAAGAAATCAAGGTCTAAGATAGAGATCTGCTAAAGTTTTCAAGGTTTTTCTGACAAAAGACCAAAAAGATGAAAAGAAACCAATTTCTAGTTGAGGGTACTAAAAGCTAAAACTGTGGGGAATAATTTAATTTAATTTAATTTAATAATTTGATTTCTATACCGCCCTTCTCCCGAAGGACTCAGGGCGGTGAATAAGGGAGAAGGACAATGAAGTAACAGAATAACAGTTGGAAAGGACCTTGCAGGCCTTTTAGTCCAATACCCCGCTCAACCAGGAACCCCTGTACCATTTCAGACAAATGGATGTCCAGTCTCTTTTTGAAAGTCTCCAGTGTTGGAACAGCCACAACTTCTGGATGCAGGTCGTTCCTCTGATTAACTGTTGGTTTATTTATTCAGGGTTAAAATAGATACATTATTATCTTTGACAATGAATTAACTTTTGCTAACTTGGACGGAATGAAGAGCTTTTAATTTCCTGTTTTCAGATAAGAGATAAAGTATGGGGAGAAGTGTTTATTTTGTACTTTAAGTCTATTTGACTAACATTAATACAGTTTATTTTTTTCTGATAACTCTGATTGACTATGATTTGGACGATTTCTATATAGATAAAGGTATATGTATATGTATATATAATGTATACATAATAAGGGTATGAGATATGGGATGAAGAAAGTCTTTGTTATTTTTAAAGAGAAGTTGATGAGTTGTTTAAAAATGTGTTTATGTTGTGATGAGGGAGAAATCACTTCCTTCCCCTCCCTCTATTATATGTGTTTTTCCTCTTGGAATATTATATATAAAATACATATTGTAGTTATTATTATCTATAAAATCTGTAATCTTTAATAAAATTATTATATTTAAAAAAGGATGCCTGCAACATAATCAGCAGGCATATCTTCCCTTCACCTGAATCCAGTACAAGCACAACTGTAATCAGCTCACTGATGTTTTAATGTCATTTCCAATTCATTTAAACCAGGCATGTCAAACTCGCAACGTCACATGATGTCGCACAACGTATTGGGACTTTTTCCCCACTGGTGGCAATGGGGTGGGCACGGTTTTGGTGTGATGCATCCGGCCCGCGGGCCACCAGTTTGACATGCCTGATTTAAACCAAAACTCCTCAAAGTCACCTCTTGTGAATAAAATAACAATGATGACGTTTTGCTATAAAAGTATGATTCTTGAAGGATGACTATATCTGAATGTCTGTTTTAGACATATGAATTCATTAAACATTAAAAAAAGGTCCCACTACAAAAAATTATTTTAGTAGTAAAGAATTTGGAAATTTTAACTATGGTACATATGAACACCAATGAGGTTCCTAGAATAGCCATCCTGCCTTTCCTTGCCTGTTGTGTTTGATGCTCAAAGTTCCCATTAACTCTATGATCATCTGTTCCCATTCCTCCACCAGTAAATATCAGCAATTTTATTGCTTGTTATTCCTTTGACTAGCAGTTCTGACCCCTTACTTTTGGATCCAATGAAAATGTAAGGCAAATTGTTTCTCCAAGCTGAAGTTTAGCAACATCAAAGAGAACAGTGAAGGGTTGGTCATCCAAAAGGCAGCGGTTTTCATCATGAACCATCAGCTCCAGAACATTCTGAAAAGAGAAGGAAACTTAAATCATCAGGTTTTGAATCTAGATTAGAAAACCAAAAATATAGTAATATTCTCTTCTCTTCTCACAAAAGACTCCTCCTTTGCAAGATGGGGAATGCTGCAATGGTTGTAAATGTGAAAAATGGTCATAAGTGCTGTTTTCAGTTCCATTATAACTTTGAACAGTCACTAAACAAATAGTTGTAAGTCAAGGACCATCTGTATTATTAGCCCAACCATTTCAAACTGGTATTTATTGCTAAGGGATGTCATTATAATGTCTTTCTTAAGTCAGTTTTACAAGAATTGATTACTTGTTGTGCAAAGTTTTTATAAACTCTACCACTACCACAACTTTTCTACCTGTTGTCATGAAAGACATTTCAGCAGCTATGTAAATAAAGATTACTTTAACAAGCCAGGTAACTATTATTTAAAGAGAATTGTAAAATAAATGATCTCCTCACTTGTAAACAATTACAGTCCTGGAGACAGACCGTTATGCCACTGCCCTTTATGGAAACCTTGAAAAGCTGGCTCTTTCGACAAGCTCTGGGACTCAGTGATCTGTGACTCCACTTCCAATATTGGCCAATGGTTATAGGTTATTAAATTATTATGTTACTTCCCTGTTGCAAATTCATAACACTTATTAACATAATTTTCCTGCTTTGTTGTTTTACATTTAGTTACTATGCTGCTTGTTAATTGTATAAACAAGTAAGCAAACCCAGCTGTAGATTAAAAATTTTTGATTCATCTGTCAGATTGTTAACTTCTGCTTTATTCACCTTTGCCATTTTAAATGTTTTTACTTTATTTTGCCCTATATTGAAGGATATGCTAACCAATGAAAGGATCCCAAAATTAAGTCTCTCTTTTTACTAATACTACTTACTATGTCATAATCCAGTTGCTATGCCACTATGGTTTGATTCTGTTATTAATAACTGCAATGCTGTATTTACCAAAAAAAAAGTTGTTAAAATTATTACAACTATACAAAAAATATCTTATGAATGTATGCCCAATAATTGATTCCCCAGTCTGGCACTGAAATAGGAATCAAATAAATGTGTTCAAAAAAAATTTGGATTAATGCCTCTTCACAGTTGAATATTTACAAAATAAGAATCTGAATGTGGTTCTGGAACTCAAAGTGAAATATTAATAACTTTGTGTCTTACTTTGACATGATTCTGTATCCGGTAGCAGAAGGTTTCATTCCATACTGGATCTTTACAGTCCTTAATGGCCTTTGTCTGAGCCGTTTCAAATGAAGCTGATGGCAGGAACAAGCTCACATAGCAGTCAGACTGGCTAACTGTTGGGTTTTGAGTTTGTTTGTTTTAAAAAAATGAGGGATTAATGCAGCATTCCTAGAACAGATGCTATCATTAAAGTTTATTTTAATCCCTGACAAGATCGTATACACATACATATAACCAGAAAGTACAAAGAAACCAAGAGTTTTCTTAACTAGATCTAATTTCTGAATTCACAATGACTGAATGGATGTTAAGATCATAAAAGCATAGAACATAGTTTTCTGTTACAAGCACCAAAATATCATATGCAAGATGATACCAACATAGAAATGACATAAATAAAGCATAATTCATATCATTTGTAGTCCTCTGAAGATGGCCATGTCTGTAATGGTTGCATTAAATGCTTTTTTAAAAAAAGGGAGGGGTGGCTTTTCACCAAGTTTCCTCTGCTACTTGTTTACTGAATTAGACATATGAAGCATCATCTAAGTATATACAACTTGCTACATTCAGAGAATTTACACAGTAAAACTAAATTTCACAATAACTACAAGGGCCAGAAAAAATATGTTTGCTGATAATTAAGTTTTTACAGTATAAACAAATAATTTGAATTTTCATAGGACATGTAAATAAAAAAAAAACTTATTAAAACTTATTCATCCCTTATCCTAAATTTTGTCTTTCAGAGGCAATGAACTAAGGAAAGTTCCACAGTCTGGATTAACCTTTCAATCATTGTTAAACAGGAAAGCTCCCAATGCAAACATCTTTTGGAAATGTATCGTGTCAATCTGTTCCCCTTCTAATAAGTCTCTACAATCTATTTTGAAACCAACACTTTAAAGGAGAAAATGTAATTTATAAATAAAGTAAGGAAAATTCAATTCTTTTAAAATGGCATATACCTTTGCAGAATAACAGCAACTTACTACATTGCATTATAGTATATTATTTAATGTGAATATCTATGTCAGAGCAAATTAGTAGCGGATGTCCAGTGTACCAGATGGTACACTGGACATCCACTACTAATTTGCTCTGACATAGATATGGAATCCAGATTATATCTATATTTCTAGATATAGAAATAGCAAAATACTCACATAAATCGGCTTTCTGTAAATTGGTTATTTGTATGATTTTCACGGTCAGCAAACTGCAAGATGCCTTCTCCATCTGCAAAATAAAAGCAGACAGAAGTATTTACTGCCCTGTGTGAATATAGTCAACCACTGCAGTTTCCCAAGGGGCCTTTAAGCCGAAAGAGCTGGAGTTAAAGTCAGGTGAGACATTCTGCCTAGAACATCCAGGACATCAGGTCATTGTACCATTGTACCATGAGCGAAGGGAATGTATGTATGGAGTCAGGGAAGATATACATGACCTTCTTTTTTCACCTGTTTCCGAGACTTTAGGTGAAGCTCTATTTAGTGAAGAAAATTTCTGCTTGCTGCTTCCTACATCTAAAATTGCCAGCCAGGTATAACCTCCTAGAGCTTCATTGGCATGGGTCCGGAGTACCTTAGGGATCACCTGCTGCCGGCGTCAACTTCCCTCCGCCCTGTGCGCTCCCACAGAGAGGGCCTCCTCAGGGTGCCACCGGTCAGAGAATGCCGTCTGGTGGCCCCCAGGGGGAGGTCCTTCTCTGTGGGCGCCCCGGATTTATGGAATCATTTGCTGGTTGAGCTCCAGATGGCGCCCGACCTTCGCTCCTTCCGACGCGATCTGAAGACTTATTTGTTCGAACAAGCCGGCCTGGCCTGATGGGGGATGGGTTTAGGTTTTTATTGCTATTTTAAATGTATTTTAATCTACTGTTTTAACTTGGGCATCTTGTTTAATTCTTTTTAGTTTTTGTATTCCTGTACTTTTATATGTTTGCCCTGTTCACCGCCCTGAGTCCTTCGGGAGAAGGGTGGTATACAAATAAAATTATTATTATTATTATTATTATTATTATTATTATTATTATTATTATTATTATTATTATTATTATTATTATTATTTGCCATATTGTAGGAGAAGAGCATGCAGTGGTGTGTGTGTGTGTGTGTGTGTGTGTGTGAAGTTAAACATGTCATCAGCTTAGAATCTTTATGTTGCCACAAATGATCCAAGTCCAGCTCCTCTGTTGAGTTCCATTGACGTTTTTCTAGCTCCAATTTAGTGCTAACCATTAGTTGACTAGATTCTTGTATATAGGCTATGCAGCAATTTAATGTATTGTCCTAATCCTTTGTACTTAGTCATTCAAGAGGGGTGCTGGATTTGGATCATTTGTGACAACAAAAGGACTCTGACGTGCTTAACTCTGCCCCCACAACTCTGCCTGCTCTTTTCTTACACATAACCCTTAAATAAGTTCATACAGCACTGATGCAAGCTAAATCACTCCTTAATTCAGCCTTTGGAGAACCTTGCTTACATTCATCCCTGTCAAATTACTATTGAGGTAGTCCTTGCTTACCAATCTTTTGTTCAGTGACCAGTCAAAGTTGCAATGTTGCTGAATAAATGGTATTTACAACCATTCCTCAAAATTACAGCTGTTGCAAACAGCAGCTACCTCAAGAAAGGCCAGGTCAGGCATGCCTTGTCAGCAACAAGAGGAAGAGGATAGTGAAAATCAGCTGAAGGCAACAGGGACAAAAAGATGAAGGAATGTAGGGTGGCAGAGGTGGCAGGGATAGAGGAGGGCAGGGGTGGCCAAGGGCAAGGTGGTCAGAAGAGCAAAGGAGGGGCAGATAGATGGGTGGAAGAGCACGGAGAGCTGGGGAAATGAGGTTAGACTGAGGTTAATTAAATCATATATTACTGTTAGCCATATAATTTGCAGTAGATCTGGCTACTGTGCGCATCAGATTTACTGGGAATTATAATTTTATAACTATAGAAAACAACGCTGAACACAAATGATGATGAACAAGTGTAATACCATCTCCTCTCCTTCTTACATATTGCAGAATTTCATTACTGTATTTCTAAATGTAGAACAAAAACAGAAAAATTTCATCCAAATTTGTTGCTCAGTTCTGGGTTTGAACGTAAAATAATTTTTTAAAAAATATCTTACAATTGGCTGAAGACGTAGCAAATCCAAGCATTTATTTCTTAATTAATGGCTAAAAGGAAACCAATAGGGCAAATGTGGAATCCTCTGAAAATGTGGATTCTTTATGTATAGTTATTGATTTTCCCTGATCAATCGGGGAAATAGAACTTTCAGACTCACAAGGGAAGAGCTTGTGTTATAATACTAACAGAATAATAGAATTGGAAAGGACCTTGGAGGTCTTCTAGTCCAACCCCCTGCTCAAGCAGGACAACCTATACCCTATACCAGGGGTCGGCAACCTCGGCTCTTTTATGACTCGTGGACTTCAACTCCCAGAATTCCTGGCTCAGGAATTCTGGGAGTTGAAGTCCACGAGTCATAAAAGAGCCGAGGTTGCCGACCCCTGCCCTATACCATTTCAGAGAAATGGTTGTCCAATCTATTCTTGAAAAATCCCAGGGATGGAGCACCCATAATTTCTGAAGGCAAGCTGTCCTATTGATTAATTATTGTAACTGTCAGGAAATTTCTCCTCCTTTCTAGGTTCATTCTTAATTAATTATCATTATTAGTTGACAGTTTAGAGCCCTTTGTGCTTTACATACAAAGTAATGTCAACATGGAATTTAATCCTTGTTGGATTGTTCCAAAATTGCTCACTGATGTTGGAATATGTGTACAGTACATAACCTGCCAAAGTTTTTAAACATTGGGGAGAAGTTGACAGGAGTTTGGATTTATGAAAGAGAAGGTTCAGTTGTGCAAATCACTCAGTCTTCTTATAGAAAATGAAGTTTTTTGTAAATAAAATTAAAGCATTTAAGAAAATTCTTATTAAAGAAAATTAAGAAAATCAGGTTAATCAGGTCTGGATTTCTCTTTTGATTACAGGAAATAGTGCCCTACTATTCAGTCAGTTTCAAATATGATGTGGTAGAAGGTATCATGGAGATTAGAATGTGGAATCTGCCTCTGTCAGAAAATGTGACCTCAAATATATTAATAAATTTGAAAAATATAGGCCTCCTTCTCCATTAGTGGCTTAGGACGAATATCCTAAGCCACAGTCATGGTTGCTGCCAGTGCAATTATTAGCCTGACCTGTACTTTTTTGTTGTAGCTTCCCTTTTCAAATACTTTGGCCACCTAATGAGGAGGAAGGACTCACTGGAGAAGAGCCTAATGCTGGGAACAATTGAGGGCAATAGAAGAAGGGGACGACAGAGAATGAGGTGGCTGGATGGAGTCACTGAAGCAGTAGGCGTGAGCTTAAATGGACTCCAGAAGATGGTAGAGGACAGGAAAGCCTGGAGGAACATTGTCCATGGGTTCGCGATGGGTCAGACATGACTTCGCAACTAACAACAACAAGCTTCCTTTTTCTTCTTCTCCACACCAGGTTTATGCATACGTGGGTTATTGTTTGTGCTGGAGCAAAGATTATATCGATATTTTTTGCAATGTGTTTTAGTTCTGTTTAAATGATTATACTTTCTACTTTTGAGAATGAAATGGTTCTTTTTTGACAATTAGTTTGTGCATGATGAAACATGAATAAATATTTGTTATGCAGAGAATAAAATAGTTTTTTAATCTCAATACAAAACATCAACTTAAGGAAAGTGCAATTAAGGTCTTTAGTTCTTGTAGCAATAGTCAATGTTTCAAATTAGAGGTTATAAATTATGGATACCTTTATGATGTTGTACCTAAATTATGCTCATAAGGCAGGATAAACCAGTAATAAACTTCCTTCTCATATTAATGCATCCTTACAGATTATATTAGGGTGGTCCCTTTTATAATCTTTTTATATTTGACCATCCCAATGAATTGATGACCTAAAATCCACAAAACTAAAACATCAGCAAACAGGCAAGACAAGAGAATTAAAAAGGAATTTCATTATCAAGACAGCCATGCTAATTGTTAGTAACTTTCAACTTAAGGAAAATGCAATAGAGGTCTTTAGTTCTTGTAGCAACAGTCAACGTTTTAAATTAGGGGTTATAAATTATGGATACCTTTATGATGTTGTACCTAAATTATGCTCACAAGGCAGGATAAACCAGTAATAAACTTCCTTCTCATATTAATGCATACTTGCAGATTATATTAGGGTGGCCCCTTTTACATGGCCCCTTTTATAATCTTTTTATATTTGACCATCCCAATGAATCGATGACCTGAAATCCACAAAACTAAAACATAAAATTATTATCCGCCCCCCTACAGGAGGGTAATGCATAATTATATGGCACATATCATCTAACTGTAGGATGTGTAGAAACTATTATTAATGGCAAGTATTTTTTATTAACAAGAAGCATTTTCTTGTTCAACTTCTTTGACTTGTTCAACTTCTTTGCAAGACACACAAAAGAGTAGGACATCTGTCACATGGTTGAGTTTGTAACCCCATCCCTTTTCTGCAAACATCCTCTGTTTTGAAGCTTGTTTTCAGAGCTGCTTTAAATGCTTTAAATGTATACAGTATAGGTTTGATCCTCCAAGGCTTTGAATAAAGAGGAGGAGAAAACTTTTAAAACTTCAGGAGAAAATGGAAAACTTTTACATACTGAGAATTCTTCCTGTTAATAAGAAAAACTTCCCATTAATGACAACAATTCCTACACTTCCCACAGTCTGATATGTCTCTTATAATTTATTCTGCTGGGAATAATAATTTTGAGTTTTATTTTGGAGAATACTGTGGATTTGAGGTCATCAGTTGATTGGGATGGTGAAGTTAGTTATCCTACTGTATAACTAAAGTAGATTTGGATTTAGATTTAGATTTTTTAGACTTGGATTTTTTAAAAATTTAGAATTTTATATGATTTAGATTTAGATTGCAATAAATGTAAAAGCAATAGCAGGTAGTACTGGTGGTCATTAAACCAAGCTGCACATTGGAGTTTGGAATGAAAGTTTGGCCCAAACAAGGATGTCACAAGTGACATTTTCATAGCGATAAAAATCTGCAAGTTGGCAGGGACAGCATTATGATCCAAGCCCCACCATTTTATACATACAGTTTTTACATCTCAAGCAAAGCAAAATCTTCTTTAAAAGTGTTTGGACTTATAAAATGATTTTTCCCTGCTGTTTTGGCTAGTTCCCGTCTTCCTGTTTTTAATCTCTTGATTTTTTTTTTCTTTACTGGTTTGTCGTTGAGTTTTTTATTTATGATTATACTTTGCATTCTGTGAGACAGCTAATAAAACTTTCACGTAAAAAAACCCAGAATTATTTGAATAAGCAAACTCAGAGCCAAAAATCATAACAAAATGCTGCAGAACATGTTATATATTTAAATATATATTATATATTGTTATTTAAATATACCGGTATATTGGGCTATCAGAGAAAATGCATAATATACTAATAACAGATTTATATAACACTGTAAAATATTCAAAAGTATCATTGGTAAAGGAGCTAATAGGCAGAACAATAAATGGAGGCATTTATATGTAAACTATTACAATGCTTACAGATGACAAACTTTATGCCAAATTACATAACTTGCAAATAAAATGTAGGTCCAAGATCTTCCCACCTGATCTGTCATAATGTAATCCTTCTATCTAGTCAACTATCCCACAATATTCTTCACATTTACAACTTGCCTTGGATTCTTAAGCAAAAGAGATTTGGGAGGAGAAACTATCAAAGACATTTATTGCCTCTGAAAATTCTCCTCACTTCTACATCATTGTTTACAATGTAGCTGACAATTTTTCCCATTTTAAATTGATAGCTATGTGGGAAAAGGCCGTGCCCCTTCCCTGCAAAACTCAGTTATGGAAGCTGAACATAGCTTGACATGTTATCTCTCCTACCCTCCCCAACCCCACTTTTAGTTTTCTTAAATATCTATTTCAGTCATGCTAGGGAAGAAACAATTGGTACTTACCTCATTAGCTTAGCCCACGTCCACTGCTACCTTGAGTCCTTTCTAATATAGCAGTTGAGCTTCCACTTGTAGCTCAATTTTTTTACTGTGACATCACTTTCCTGAACCAGACAGAACAGGATAGGGCTGTTGGTTTGCATATTGTGCATCATCTCATACCTTGCAAACTGTTGTTTTTAGTAATTTCTCTTCAACCATACAAACCATACAAATAATACAGGCGCTTGGTGTGCCTTAATAAGAGTGGTAATGTTTTAAATAGTAGGGTGTCAGGTGTAGCATTTTTATTTTACAGCCAGGAACACCAAGTAATCTGCTACCTGTTAAAAAAGAACTGGTTGAAATTAAAATGAGTTTCATTTCCTTTGGATTTAATTGCATTATTATTTCCATTTCAATCTAATTAAAGAGCAAAGACTCCAGGTAAAGTTCTAAATTTATCAGTCAATGGAGGACAAAACACAGAAACCAAATTCCACCAATATCCTAATCCTAAAGCTTTGGGGGAAGAGTCAGATTTTTATAAATATTTCAAAGGCTAACAGGATCAGGGTCACATACTTCACAAAACACTTTTGTCATCTAAAATGAAGATAACACTGCAAGTATCGTTTTTTACATTTGTGCTATGTATAAAACAATAAGCCAGGTGAGAATATCGTCGATGATGGCATGGTGTCTGTGTGGCTGGGGAGGGGGATCATGGCAGTGGCATTGGCAGCTTCCCCCACCCAGCCCGTTTCCTCAGCCAGCTCCATATGATGCTTAGCAGAAAACACCCCCCATGCTCTATCTGACCCATGCACCTTCTTTCCAGCAGTCCCCCGTCTCTTCCTCTGCTGCTGCCATGTTCAGTCCCAAAAAGAAAAGAAGTTTGTGGGCAGTACCACAAACAAAAGAAGTTCAATCAATCAATTTCAACTTCACGAGATCTTTTTTTTTTGTCTGAAGTTGGAATTGATTGATTGAATTCCCACTTTTTTTGTGTGGAACTGCAAATGGTGGAGGAGGACTGGGAGCTGCAGCAGAAGGCTAAAAGAGCCGCATGTGGCTTCAGAGCCATGGGTTGCTCACCCGTGGGCTAGATGCTGATCTCATGCTAGCCTGTCTCCTGTTGGGTTCAGAGGGCTTCCCCCAGATCAAATGAAGTGATTTCCATCACTTTGTGATCAATGGGGCACCCCTCCTTCACAGTCACCTCTTTGGGGTGACTTTGGACCTATCTAGGGTTCCCCTGGCAGGACAAAACTAGCCGTGGGGAGTGGAGATCTGCTCTCATGCAGTCATGCGCTACAGGCGCAAAACCGGAAGTCCTACAATCTTTTTTTTTATTGAAAAGTTTTAAAATACAGTTTTCCTTTAAAAAGCCCCCCTTCCCCCTCCCTCCTCCCCCCTACCTCCCCCCTACCTCCCCCCCTCCCCCCCTCCCTCCTCCCCCCCTACCTCCCCCCCTCCCCCCTCCCCCCCCGACTTCCCAGAGCTAAATACAAGGTATATATATATAAAAAAGCAATCATAAACAACCATATACTAACAACTATAAATTCTAAAATCCATCACTCTCTAGCTTATATAGGATAAAACAAACCTTAGCAATATTAAATATATATAAAAAACTAAAATAGAAAAAGAAAAAAAACGAAAGAAGACTTATTCGAATGCTACATAAAACTTCTTAACCCTATACTTGTTCTGGATAAACTCAATCCATTTTCTCCATTCCATAATATAACGTTCTTGCGAATGATCTTTCAAATAGGCCGAAATCTTCGCCATCTCTGCCAGGTCGGAAACCTTTAAAGTCCACTCTTGTATGGTCGGCAGTTCCTCTTTCTTCCAATATTGACCTATCAAAAGTCTTGCTGCCGTAACTAAGTTCAACATCAACTTGGAGTCCACAACTGTAGCGTCGACAATTATTCCCAACAAAAAAAATTGCGGACAAAACTTTATCCTCCGTTTAAAAATCTTCTGCATATTCCACCAGACTTTTATCCAAAAAACCTTAACCTTCTTACATGTCCACCATATGTGAAAATATGTTGCATCTTCATCACCGCACCTCCAACATTTAGGCTGGTAATTCGGATACATACTTGCATGCTTTTTAGGATCTAAATGCCATCTATAAAACATTTTGTAAAAGTTCTCTCTTAGATTTTGAGCTTGAGTAAATTTTACATTCCTCACCCAAATCTTTTCCCACGTGTCCATTGTAATAACTTCCTGAATGTTTTGGGCCCATTTTATCATACAATCCTTAACAAGCTCTGTTTCTGAATCAATCTCTATCAATGCAAGATATATCCGTTTGATATGTGCTGGTCCCTGATTTCTAATTTGCTTTATCAAATTTTCATCAGTCATTGCAAATCCATTTTTCTGGTCTTCTTTCCACCTGGCCCGTAACTGAATATATTGAAACCAAGTTTGAACAACCTTCTCTTCTCGCAAGAGGCTATATGATTTCAAACACCAAACATTCCTTTCCAAGCTTAAAATTTCCTTGTACGTAGTCACATCATGTTTGAAACCAGCATGTATATTTTCTATTGCGTGTTTTGGAATTGCCCACAATGGTATCTTGCTGCTTAACTTATGTCTATACTTCTTCCAAACTCTCAGCAATGCCTGTCTTAAAATATGCATCCTAAACACAGTATCTACCTTCTTATCATACAACAAATATGCATGCCAGCCAAACAACAAATCATGGCCCTCAAGATTTAATAACCTCGGTTGCGTCAAATTAATCCAGTCGCTTATTCCTACTAATGCAGCAGCTTCATAATATAATTTAAAATTAGGCAATTTAAGGCCACCTCTCTCACGAGTATCCTGCATAATCTTAAGTTTAACTCGTGGCTTTTTCCCTGCCCACACAAATTTATTGATACCACGCTGCCATTCCTCCAAGTTAGAATCTTTCTTAAGAATTGGTATCATTTGAAATAAAAATAAAAATTTGGGCAGGACATTCATTTTCACTGCTGCAATCCATCCCAACAAAGACAATTGCAATTTTTCCCAACTCTCCAATTCTTTTTGAATTTTCCCCCATAGTTTTTCATAATTATTTTTATATAGCTTTGTATTAGAGGGCGACAAAATCACCCCCAAATATTTAACCCTTTTAACAATCTCAAATCCAGTTAATCCTTCTAAGAGAGCCTTCTGTGAAACTGTCATATTTCTAGCCAAAATTTTAGTTTTCTGTGTATTTACTTTAAATCCAGAAACCTTCCCATATTGTGTTATTATCTCCATCAGGTCCACAACAGAGTTCTCTGGCTGGGTCACTGTAACAACCAGATCATCTGCAAATGCTCTCAATCTATAGTCCTGATCTCCAACTTGTATCCCCTTAATTTTTTCCGAATTCCGAATCTTAACCAATAATATCTCTAATGTTAACACAAATAACAAGGGCGATAACGGACACCCTTGCCTTGTGCCCTTCTCAATATTACATGCTGCTGTCAGGCTATTGTTAACTATGATTCGGGCAGTTTGTTTTTGATATAATGCCCTAATCGGTTGTAAAAATTTTTCCCCAAAATCCATTTTGTCTAAAACTTTCAACAAAAATTGCCAATTCAATTGATCAAAGGCCTTTTCAGCATCTAAAAAGATTAGCGCTGCAGAGATCTGGTTGTGCCTTTCCAAAAACTCTAACACATCAACTATATGTCTCACATTATTTTTCATTTGCCTACCACTAATAAACCCCGTTTGATCCCCATGAATCACCTGTTGCAGAACCCTCATCAGTCTATTAGCCAAAACCTTAGCAAATATCTTATAATCTGTATTTAAAAGCGATATCGGTCTGTAATTTTTAACTTGAGTAGCATCCTGGTCTTCCTTTGGAATCAAAGAGATAAAAGCTGTTCTCCAAGACGGTGGCACCTTTCCCCCCCTCTGGATTGTCTGGAACAGTTCCTTTAACGGTTTTATCATCTCTAATTGTAAATTTTTATAATAGGCCGCAGTCAAGCCATCCGTGCCTGGTGCTTTATCCACCTTCAGTTCCTTAATTGCTGTAAAAATTTCTTCTTCTGTAATCAGTTGATTAATCCCCTCTTTTTGTACTTGCGTAAGAACCGGGATGCTAGCATTCTCCAAGTATATATCAATATCTTTTGCATTAATTTCCTCTTTAGTATATAATTTCGAATAAAAATCCACAAAAGCATCCTTAATAAGATTCTGTTGAAACACAACCCTTCCTTTATACTCAATCTTATCTATATTAGAGGCCCTTTGTTTTTTCCTCAGTCTATAAGCTAACCATCTGCCTGGTTTATTAGCGTTACAAAAAGTATTATGCCTAGCAAACCGCAGATTGGTCGCCACTTGATCAGCCATTAATTTATCAAATTGTCCTCTTAGCAGTCTAATAGCCTCCTTGATCTTCACATCCTCTGGGTTCAAAATCAAAGCCTTTTCTTTTTCCTTTATTTCATTCTCCAGTTCTTTCCTTCTAGTTTCCACTGCACGTCTATGTCTATTATTCATATATATCAACACCCCTCTCATATAGGCCTTGCTAGCATCCCAAACCATATCCATAGAGGTACCCTTATTCATATTAATCTCAAAAAAATCCTTCATCCGCTGTTTGCATTCTTCCACATTTCTCTGATTTCTAAACAAATTCTCATTTACGCGCCACGAGCGCCTATCTCTTTTCTCCTTATCAATCTCCAACCAAACTGGACTGTGGTCAGAGATAGTTCTTGCACAAATCTTCACCTTTTTAGTTCTCAAAAAAAAATCATTAGTCAACAAAATAAAATCAATCCTCGAAAAAGATTGGTGTCTGTCAGAGTAAAAAGTATAATCCTTCTCCTGCAAGTGTCTCTCACGCCAAATATCTCGCAATTCCAGGTCATCCTTCATTTCAAAAAAAGATTTAGGCAGTCTAGCATGACTTGGAATGCGCTTAAAAGCTCCAGCCTTATCCAACTGTACATCCAAAACACCATTCCAGTCCCCCATAAAAATAAAAGATTTATAATCCAACTGGGTAAGCTTTGTGTGAAGTAAGCTAAAAAAGTCAGCTTGTTGTTGGTTAGGTGCATATAATCCAACTAAAAGTGTCTTTTTACCTTCTAACAACAGCTCAATCATAACATATCTTCCATGCTTATCTGCTTCAATTAAGTCTGCTGTTAAGGCACTTTTAACATAAACAACCACTCCATTTTTCTTATTCTCTGCAGAAGCAACAAATTGCGTACCCAGCCTCGAGTTCAGTAAGTGCTTTTGATCCAAAACTCTAATATGCGTTTCTTGCAGACATATAACATCTATCTTAAATTGTTTTAAATATTGAAAAACTTTCTTCCTCTTCTGCGGTGAATTTAGTCCATTAACATTCCAGGTTAAAAATTTAGTTGCCATGCATATCCTCCAAAAGCTCTTGGACCACAGCTTTGATAGGACTAACTTCTTTAGGCCGTGCTCCTCCCACTGCTTGGCTATGAGTACGTTGTGAAGAATCTGAAGACTTTTGCTGATCTTGTTCTTTTATTTTCTTTGCTCGTTTTAAAGCAGCACGCGTTACTCTTTGCTCTCTAGGATCATCCAAAGAAATTGTAGCTTGATCTCCTCCAGCACCATTTTCCTTTGTTTCATCCTCTTGATGTTCTCCTTCTCCAGATCCCTTTACAGCTTCCAGAAGTGTTAATGGGGTTGCTTTTAAGACATTATTGTAGAAATCACGTGCTTGCTTCACAGTAATCAGCCGATACCTTTTACCTTCATGCAATCTTATGGACCCTGCTCAAGCAATGCTTGTCCTGGATGGAAGGGAGACAACTGCCAATAATCTTTTCAGCCATCCTCACCATTCTCTGTATCACCTTCCTGTTTGAAGCAGTGGTGCTTCTAAACCAGACTGTGATGCTGTATGACAGGATGCTCTCGATCGTCCCTCTGTAAAAAGGGGTAAGGATAGGGGAAGGAAGATGAGCTTTTCACATGAGACACAGAAAATGCAGGCGCTGCTGTGCCCACTTCACTGTTGAGCAACCAAGCCAGCCTACTTGTTAACTGCACACCCAGGAATTCATCTCCACAGGTGAATCATTAATGCACAGAGGACTGTGGCTGTGCCTGCCTTAATATATATATCCATATATATGGTCTATATAAGCTAGACCATTCTGCCTAGCTAGCCGGGGATTCATGCTGAATTGTCACTCAACATTAATCTCTGTGATTAAACTTCTCTTTCCAATAGCTGGCTTCACATTCTATTTGTTCTCCTCTGCACTGCTTGTGAGAATCCCAGCTGGAAGATTCATCATATTGATACATATTTATCAATCCCCCCTGTATTTCTGTATACTCTCATGAATCTTCATTTTTGGCTATGTTGGATAACATAAATTGAATCCTTAATCTACTCCAGAGATGCTTTTCACTACTGACCCCAGTGTTTTGGTGCAAAATGAAATACAACAGGTTAAACACTGGATACAAACACAATACATAATACTTATCACAACTAAAAACATTAGTCCTATAAATATATTTGGCTACATGTTTATCTTACATCCTCCATTTATGCTACCTTTTCCTGGTTCCCATCTATTGTAGGGTTTGTTTTGTTTTGTTTTGTTTTGTTTTGTTTTCAAACTTGTACTTTGTGTTCTGTACCAGCCTGCTACCGGCCCTGCAGAAAAGGCAGGGACAACCCCTTTATAAACGGCAAGAGGCTGGAATTACGCCTGCCAAATTTATAGCTACAAAAACAAACAAGACACGAACCAAGAAACAGGAGCTTTAAGAAACACGAACTACCCAAGTGGTTGCCTTCAGCAAACCAGCCCTCCCCACACATTCCCCTTATATAGAGTTCAGGGCGTGGCTTCTCTCTGCCTCCCTCCGAGAAGCCCCATTGCCTTCCTCTGTTTACTCCTAATTGACTGCCTCCTGCGTCGGGCATCCTTGAACAGGGCCAGCTGTGGGTCATCTTCATCCACGCTGTCAGGCTCACACAGCTGGGTCTCCATGGTGACCAAGTGGGAGGGGCCTGGCTGAGGTCTCTCATCAGCAAGATCTTCAACCCCCTCAGCAAGGTCTTCAACACCCCCCTCCTCCTCCTCTGAGTCATCCGACCCAACTGCCGAACCCACAGGCTGACCCTGAATCACAACACTTTGCAAACTATTGTGTTTGTAAATACAGTACTTTGCAAAGATAAATTTTGTTTGCATTTGCCTTGAAACTGCTTGTAGAAATGCTGGCCAGCATCTACATAATCATTCTATAATGTTGTGTTTTCTTGGTTTTATTTTGGAGATTAGTGTATATTACTATAGCTTGTAGGTTTTAAATTAAAATTGCCTCCAGAATTTGTGGGTGCCCCATCACTGGAAGTGCAATGTCTCAGACAATAATCAGAGAGACGGCCGGCTTGGGTTCAACGATTTATTCGCTTCAGCTCCAGACAAGCTGACAAGCGGTAAAACATGCCTTTATATAGTAAACTGTCAACAGCAACAACAAATCTGGAACTTGTATTCTCCCGCCACAAGACCCGCATCCAATGGCCAGCTGGCAGCTTTTGACAGCTCCCTGGTGATAGCGCATGCGCAGCTTGGCCGGGGGAATCCGTCAGCTGGCTGGCGCACCGGCTGGGGAGCAGCGTGCATCCCCGGCCGGCATTCTGACAGCTCGCGGCTGTCAGTCTGCCAGGTAATTGCACCTGCACAGCCTTCTGACAGCTGTCAGTGTCAGCGGCTGCTGGCGTGTGTGCGTGTTTATTCCGGTGACCTTTTGACAGCTGTCAACTGTCAAAGTGCGGCTGCGAGGAGCTTCCTTCTTCGGAAGAATGTCAGTATGTAACACCCCTTTTCCCCCCCTTGAATTGAACCTAACAAATACACAAAGTCAACCACAACTGTTGTTCGTTGGTGTGCTTCCGGCCCAATCGAAGTCCGTGAGGTAGGCGGGAGGCTGTCTGGTCCTTTTGGAGTGGCGGAGGAGTGGGCCTTCTTCTACCGTGGAATTCTCCCCTGGGGAAGGCGGGGGTGGGTTTTACGAGTCCGGGGGTGTTTGCGGTTCGTCAGGATGATTGCTCCCGAATGGGACAGTATCTTCAGGTACTGGTCTCGGAGGAAGGTTGGGAGGTGACCTGGGACGGAGCTGATCTGTGTGCCTGCGAAGGGTGATCCCCCCCGATGTTTATGGTGTAGGAAAGGGGCCCCGTTTGCTCCAGGATAACACCCTGGGTCCATTTATCCCTTCCCCCATAGTCCCGGGCCCAGACATTTTGTCCTTGAGTGAATGTCCTGGATGGGGGTTTGTTGGCTTCCTCGGCCGCCGGTCTGTCGGGGTGCAGTCTGTCGAGCCTTGTCACCAGCCTGCGGCCCCAGCGGAGTTCGGCGGGGGATTTCCCGGTGGTAGAGCAGGACATAGTGTGGTGAACGAGGAGAAACCGGGCTAGACGGCAGTGCCAGTCCCCCGTGATGATTCTTCGGAAGGCATCTTTGCTAGTCCTCACCATGACCTCTGCAAGACCATTGGATGAAGGGTGGAAGGGGGCCGACGTGGCGTGCCTAATACAGTTGTTCGTCGTGAAGATCTGAAATTCACGGGAAGTAAATTGAGGCCTGTTGTCAGAAATTATTACGTCGGGGAGGCCATGTGTTGCGAAAAAACCCCTTAGAGCCTGAACGGTGGCAGCCGTTGTTGTGCTAGAAACCGGGAGAACCTCCAACCACTTTGAGAAACTATCCACAATAATGAGGAAAACTTGTCCCTGGAAGGGGCCAGCAAAGTGAATGTGGATACGGGACCAGGGATTTCGGGTTGTTTCCCATTTATGGATTGGGGCTTGGGGTAGCACTGGTCTGGACTGCTGGCATAGGTAACAGCCAGCTACATGTGCTTCGATGTCCTTATCGATTGACGGCCACCAAACGTAGCTTCGTGCTAAGGCTTTCAGGAAGCTTTTAAGAAACTGGATAGGCATTTATCAGAAATACTCTCTTGTGGGTTAGACTAGATGACCTCAAGGTCCATTCCGTCTCTGTTACTGTTGCAAGCTGAGAGTTCTGCAAATCCCTCCTCCATCTCCCTCTGTGTGCCTAGCTGGAGACTTTTAAGCTAATTAGTAGTTGCTAATTAAAGCAGTTGCAATTGGAGAGTTCTGTAAACTACCACCCAACCCCACCACTCCCCTCTAGGCAGCTGAAGATGCTTGAGCTAACTAGCAACAAGTGTTGTTGTTATTAAAAAAAAAGCAACTACAATTGCAGCAAGCCTGCTTGGAGTCAATTTAGTTTCTGAGCCCAGGCTACACCAGAAACAGCTGATGAGTGGGCAAGGAAAGCCTCTCAATTCAGTTAACGATGGCAGCAATCAATTAACACAGGGCTTTTCAACCTTTTCACCCATTGTACCACTTTTAGGATATGGCAGTGTTCAAAGTTACAATGGCACTGAAAAAATGCCCCCAAGCCACAGCCGAGTAAGACACCTGCCTGCCTGGCAGCACTCTTCCTCCTGTGCAAGGTTTTTATTGTTGTGAGCATTTCTGTTGAGGATTGGAAGTGGGAGTGGGGTGGGGGGTGTTTGGTTTTTATTTTTTCCCCCTGCTGGGTGGTTGCAGCAGGGTTTGGTCACTTCACATGACCCTGGGACATAAATATGAATTGGTGGCCAAACATCTGAATGTAAATCACAAGACCCTGGAGATGCTGCAACATTCCAGCTGATCGGCACTTCTTCTGGGCTTAGCAGAAGCACCAAGATAAGTGTCAAGCTCCAGATGGAGCCTGGTGCTGATCCTGGTGCTTCCACTGAGCCCTGACAGCCCTGAAGAAGCGCTGATCCTGGCGCTTCCGCTGAGCCCTGACAGCTCTGCAGCTCCAGCCATCTCTCGCTCAGGCCTGTGTGGTGCTACCACCATTTCAGCTCATCCCCATCTCCCACTACCACTTTTCTAGGATGGTCGTGTACCACCTGCCAGGTGCCAATGTACAACAGGTGGTACCTGTACCACTGGTTGAAAAGCTCTGAATTAACAAATCGTAGGAAATAGTAAGTCAGATCTTCGTTCATTTAATGACCCATTTGATTCAATTAATGAATTTGATTTTAAAAATTTGTAAAATTGAGTCTGATTCATTTGACAATTTTTTGTACTTACGATCCTAATGGGCAGGCTCCATTAGATTCGTACCTTGAGGACTACCTGTAAAGGGCAAGAATAGTTCCTAGGCTTGACAAGATTATGTAAAATGGGAAAGTGGCCCTGGCCCCTGTTATATACATGAGGCAAAAAAAAAATGAAGTGGGCTTTCATTGTCAACAATACAGTAATAAACCAGTTGTTTACTTAATACTTGTATGGAATGAGTAGGATACAAGGGAGGGAAATGTGAAACTTCTTAATAATGCAAATATGAGGCTGGACTTCAAAGTATATTCAGATGGAACTGAAGTCAATATCCTCTTGAACCGAACTGAGGTAAACCAAAAAAAAGTTCGAAAATAAAGTTCAAAAAATGATCTTTAGCTTCAATCCACACATTTGCAAAACACCCCTTGATTTTTTTTTCTTATTTCATGAAACAAGTGTCACAACTTAGAACTGAATAATTCCTATAATGAGGAGTTACATATTGTCCAGTTTCCCCCCCCCCGACTAATTCCTTAACCCATTTAAAATGAAAACTTATGGTCAGTGATTCGTTATTTTTCAGTCTTACAGGTTTTTTTTAGCTTTACAACTCAGTTAAGCCAAAGCTTTTGTCTTTTGGAGTACTATTGTTTTATTCTTAATTACAGTAGTAGTGGCCAAAATTGTGGAAACCTTTTGGGGAAAGTGTATTTTTGAGGTTTGATGGCTAATAACATCACTTTTTTGGAGTAGTACCAAAAAATTATATATCAATGCAAAGATAATTTAATCAAGAATGTAATGCAACATAGTTTGTTCAATTATCTGTACTGTATTCTATGAAAAGGTATAGCCAAATAACCAGAAAAAGGAAGCACAACTTGCTTAGGTTGATATCAGGTAGCTTTCCTTCATCTGATTGTAGCCAATGAGCATGAATGCTTAGAGAGCCAATCAGGTGTCATCTTGTTTTGCAATGAGCCAATCAGATCACAGTAGGATTCAGTTATTGATGTCATGTACTGAAGCTGAGAGGAGGACATTTGTCAGTGTGTTATGTGACCGCTATCAAGTTGGTTGGGGTTTTTTGTGTTCTTTCATTTAGTGAGCTTGTAAAACGTAATAAAATTAAAGTAATGGTGCAAAGAGTTGACTGGTTGCCCAGAAAGCGATGTAAACTAGTATTATTAAGTGAACAAGGCTACAGTTATAAAGAAATTAGAAGAAAAATTGATGGAAACTTAACCAAAGGTGGCATTTCTACTGTACACTTTTCCCAAAACGTTTCCACAATTTTGGCCACGACTATATATGAAAAGATAACTTTACTGGAACAGACAATCTTTCTGACTTGAAAACATATCTTGTAAGGTATCCATTGGCTAACTTAAACAGGTATTTCTGAAGTGATTATATAACCTTGTGTGATTTTACGTAAAAAGTAACTTATATAAGGCCTGATCAGAGCATTTTGTAAGTATATGAGATTTGATGATGCTAAACAGAAAAATACCTTGTAGACAAGAAAGTTAATGTTTAGGATTTACTTCATCCTGCAACGTTCCTCTTGCAAAATAAATAAGCTTTATGACCTAGCCTCCAGATATACTGGCTGGCCCAGAACAAAATGACTTTTAATTTCACCTAAAAAAATATCTAACTATGGATGTGACACAAGACCAAAGAACAGCCGTCACCAAAGCAAAATTTAAGTTCCTGGATTTAATAGTAAAACACAAGTGATTTCATCAAATACCTTACCCAGAGATGAAATGTATATTTGGCTTACCAGAAATAGAGAACACTCACCTCCTCTTTGACTGCTAACTATATGTTTCAGGTAGATTACAGCATTAAAATCATTAACTGACAGGAGAATCCATTGTGATCATTAGCAGGCTATTTTACCTCCTCCAAGTTACATAGGCAATAAGACAGACTGCCAAATATATAGTGTAAGCCATCCAACTGATGGATTTTCTATCAAGATCAGATGGGAGTCATCTGACGGGAAGATGATCTTATCTATTATTTCACTGAATATTTTTATATATTGCAATGCACTTTGTTACTTTATCCTATTTTATTTGATATGACCATTTGATTAATCAATAAACTATAAACTAAACTAAATCTGAAGCTATCAAAGTTCTCACCATTTCAAGGAGAAAATCTAGAATAAGGTTGGAGCACCATCTGTAGTTATTATTGTAAACTCATTGGCTCCTGGGCTGCAATGTACACAGAATTTGTGAAGCTACTTTTTTCCTTGAGCAATCCATCTTCCAATTCATTTCAACTATTAGGAAGGTTGGGGAAAATCCCACCAGTTTTTGCTTGCAGGCCAATGGTATTTCTTGCAGATATTCCAATGCATCATTGTAGTTACTTTACCATGCATTTGCTGTCTGTTGCTATTTTTCTCAATTCTGACTTTATATGCATTTGTTCTTAAGGATTGGTCTTGTGCAGCCAGAATTAGCTGCTCCGTCTCTTTCTTCAATTTTTCTGCTTTTAGTCATTGCCATGTGTTGCTATTATCTGCTTTTTCTGCTTTTTTTTTAACTACCGGCCATGTAATACCTGGCCTTGCCCTGTCTCTTTTCTATTCTTTTTCATTTGTTGCATAGTCAGCCAGATGTTCAGACTGGATTTGGCATTTTAGCTACATATCGAGTGCTTCCCAAGGACCTAAGATTATTATTATTACAGCTCAACAGAATAGTAAGGAGTTCAGAGTAATAAAAACAAGTTGCTTGTCAAAAATCTGCAAAATATCCAGTTGGTGATGTCTGGTATGTCAGGCAAATATAACAATTAGGCTACTGGAACGGCCTTCTTAAAATTAATTGTAATGAGAGAGTTATACCTGTCTCTGGGCAGTTGCCAATCAAAGTGCAGAGATTTGCTTAGAAGCAGTTTTCTGAATGAATTCCAAGAACAGCCCATGTAGAACATAGCAATCACAACGTGATGCAATCTTTTTTTTAAGTAAACTCTGTGAGTGTGTGTACAAGCGTGCGGATCCCTTTACATCAGTTTTTGACTTCTGGCAATTGTTTAGACTAGTCTTTGCAGTTTTCTTGGCAATATTTTTTGGAAGTGATTTGTCTTAGGTCTGAGAATGACTCGAGACCATCCAGCTGATTTTATCCACCAGGTAGGATTTAATAACTTTTAAAATAATTAATTCAATAAACTTATTTGAGTCATTGTAGCTTAGAAAAAATAAAACAGATTGCAATCTAGAATTTTTATTTAAATAAGATTGTATGGAGTAAAGAACCATGTGCATTATAATTATCCTTGTAATTAAGGAATTTTTTTAATACCAGAAATCTGAATAAACGGAAGACACTGAAGTGGATATCACAATCCAAATATGCAACTAAGACTAAAGTGCAATTCAAACAACTTCAATTATTTTACATTAGCTGTCCTTTTTTTAGCAGAGCTTGGTGTTCTTATGTATACGTTTCCTTTTACAAGACAAAGAAGGCAATTTCATGAAGATGACTGAGATAATTGAGCTTGTTTCTTCTGTTCTACCACTTTGTGCAAAACCCGCAAGATTGTGTTTGCATTATTCTGAACGTTATAGTTGGTTAGATTTAACAGCTTGTTAAAATCCTCCTCCTTCAGTGAGAACTGTCTTGTAGCATATGGTGAAAAAGCACCTGAGATATCAACATTGCCTTGTGGCAATTGAGCCGCATTACGTTCTATACCTGCAGAAGAAAAAGAAGAAGAAGATATACTAATTATGTATAAAAATTTGACATGGGACTGAAAGTTACTTGTATTGTGCTCTTTAATTGATCAAACTAACACCAATCAGAAACCCACTAGAGGAGATAACATAATATAATGCTCGTACATTCCTGTTTTCTAAGAAAGGAAGAAGTATTAATGGCAATTTCTTCATATATTGATCTAATCACTTTTTAAAACTATTCAATTTGGTAGTCATCACTAGAGTAAGTTTCACACATCACTCTGAGTCTTGTTTAATACTGTTTGCATTGCAAGCTAGGATTTATAGTCCACAATAACTAGTTTCATACAATATATCAAGTGAAATCATACTATGGTATTGTGTAACGTATGAACCCAGGTTTATATACTGAAGCTGAAAATTGTACAGGTTAATGATGTGCTGTCCTTCCATATGTTCTGAATCTTCCACCATCCAGCTTACTTAAATGAGCCAGGTTCTAGTGTTACCAAACGTGAAAATGAGTTATTTGCTTTCTCCACACAATAAATTGTTTTCTATAATTTCTTTCTTATTTTACTTTTTTCTGACTAAAAAATTCAACTGTGATAACTTTTGAAAGAGATGAGCTCTTTCAGTTCTTTGGTCAATGAGTTTGTCCTGGATTAGGCAGCATCTAAACATGTTTAAGATCAAACATCTAGTAGAAATGTACTTTCTATTGTACTGTACTATTAACTCACCTGGTGCAATATATCTTTGGAAGGTGTCATTCACTAGTGGGAAATAAAGCACAATGGGTGCTTCAGGATTGTTTGCCTCTTCAAAGACATAGCATTCTTTTATATCTTTTTTTTCTTCTTCATTTAGTAAAATCTTTGGGAATGGGATTCCTTGTGCTGAGAAATATGTGGAGGCCTGTTCCAGAGGCTTAAAAAGCACAATAACAGCCAAGGTTAGCAAGTGCAAAAAGAAATCCAAACAGGATTTTTTTTTAATACAGACATTGATTTGAAACCATAATGTAATAAGCACAAAGTAAAATGGTAATTCTTAGAATGAAAACAGTCCTGGAAATCCCCACTTCCTTTCTTTATGCTGGCTAATATTGCTTATTAATAATTGTTTATTATCGGATCTGAAAGTTGGCCAGATGCTGAAATTCTGAAATTCAACAATATTAGGAATGTTTTCCATACTTTAGAAAAACAGAAAAATAACTTTAAATAGTCTAGGTGGAAGTAGGCTGACAATAACAGGATCAAAGTTAATAGCAATGTATTTGGGGAAAGGAAAACACAGACATAAAAGTCTAGCATGGGGAATAGCTTGCTTGAGAAAAGAATTTATGAAATAGATTGCAACCTCTTTCTGTGATTTTCAGCATTGCAGTTTCTGAAACTGCAATGGAAACTGAAATAGAAACAAAGAAGGGTGACATGGAAGATTTTGGAAGACTGAAAACTAAAATTTACAAGTGATTGTGAGAATGGGATATATTTAGCCTTGAGGAAAGATGAATGCAGCAATGTTTAAAAACATTATAGATTAGGTAAAGGTAAAGGTTCCCCCGCACATGCATGCTAGTCGTTGCCGACTCCAGGGGCTGGTGCTCATCTCCGTTTCAAAGCCGAAGAGCCAGCGCTTGTCCGAGGACGTCTCCGTGGTCATGTGGCCGACATGACTAGACGCCAAAGGCGCACGGAACGCTGTTACCTTCCCACCGTAGTGGTCCCTATTTTTCTACTTGCATTTTTACGTGCTTTCGAACTGCTAGGTTGGCAGAAGCTGGGACGAGTAACAGGTGCTCACTCTGTTACGCAGCACTCGGGATTCCACCCGCCAAACTGCCGACCATCTGATCGACAAGCTCAGCGTCCTAACCCACTGAGCCACTGCGTCCCTCATTATAGATTAGCCAACTGCTATTATTTTTATACAATACAAAGAATGATTTTTTTTATTCCAAATAAAATCAGCATTATGCCTTCTAACCTTGATTTGGGATCCTCCAGTATAATTGAAATGCAGAATGACATCCACTTTCCTCTCTGGCCTGAGGAGCGGAGGGCAACTGGTGTCAAAGAAGAAGGCTGTATCTACAAGTTCCAAATGTTCTGTAGAATCTTTCAGTTGATTGGGGGATTCATCAAGCATTGTATCTGCAACAAAGATTTCAAAAGTAAAATCAATATCCACAGAGGCCATCATCAGGCGAAGACAAATGCTCCTAGATTTCCTTCTTGCCAATACCCATCCCACCATGGATCTAAACAATTCATTTTCATCAGGATCCAGGGCCAATTTCTTTTAAACCTCTGACCTAATGAAGAGAACAGCACTTATGCTGTAGATGAGTAGTTGGAAAGAGTCTTTTTTCCTACTGCGGGGAGCAAGTTCTACTTCCATGATTCCCCATGCATTCCATTCTAAGGACCAATTTATCTCCTAAACCAGGTAGAGAACCAGATTCAGTTATCCAGTGACATTTGTTATTGATTAAATTGTTATTTATTTACTCGTATCCCACCTTTATTATTTTTACAAGTAACTCAAGGCAGAGAACATACCCCACACCACCACCTCCTCCTATTGTCTTGACAACAACAACCCTGTGAGGAAAATGGGCTGAGAGACAGTGACTGGCCCAAAGTCACCCAGCTGGTTTTCATGGCTAAAGTAGGACAAGCACTCATGGTCTCCTGCTTTCTAAAGCCTGGTGCTTTAACCACTAGACCAAACATTTTCTTTGCAATGAGAAAAATGCAATCAACTAGACAACTGTGGATTTCTAATAATACATAAAAACAACCAGACGCTGCCGTGATACCTTTCCATTTAGTAAATTGCTGATGCTGTACATATTCATTATGCATTTGGAGCCCTTTTATAAAATTGTTATACTTGGACACTGCTGGACGATCTGTTAAAATATCCCGTAGAGTATTGGAAAAACCTCCGGCAGGAGTGAACATGCGAGTTGGCATCTCGTGGGGTTTCTCCAGTATATCAGGCACTTCATCTAAATACAAACAACAGAAATAAACTTCTTCTAAATAATGAATAAGAGTCTTGTACTAGTGTACGATGCACTTCAGATGATACCCAAAGGTGAACAATTGACTGGTGGCGTGAATAGTTTTTCTTTTTCTCACACATGTATGTGCATCTTAAACTCTATATCAAGTGGGAGTTTAGATTTCAGTAGGCTAACACACAAAAGCCTAGGTTGCGTAATTAGTTCCTGAATTTTACTTTGGTGTTTATTACCACAATGGATTAAAACCCAGATTTTCTCCAGATGTTTTGCATTACATTTTCTGAAGTCCCTTATCATTGGCAGTGCTTGCTGGAACCTTTGGGAGCAGAACAATTTTACATTTATATCTGCTATTGAAATTTTTCACCATGCATGAATATTTACCAAAGCAGATACTCTTCAGGACTATAAAGGCATGAGAAGGCTTCATAAAAGAACTGAGTAGATTCGTGAACCAAACTGAAGCTATGAAGTTGAATTTGTAAGGCATAATACTAAGCAAATGGTATTTTTATATTGCAAAGATAATGGTGGCTAACACTTAAGGTTTAACTGGAGCTAGCTGCTCTGCTCTCGATTTAACTAAACTAGCAAGAGAAAGCGTGAAGCAGTGTCATACCGAAGGAACAAGGTATAGAAAATGGTATTACTATATTATGTGTTTGAAAAGATATAAAAGATTACTTTGCCCTTTGAAGGAACAACAAACCATTAGCCAAAATTAACCTTTGCCCTATTAACTGGTAGCATATGACAATTTTTTCTTTCAGAGAAATATCTATTAAAATAATTTGCTTTAAAAATCAAATTACTGTGTTATTTCAAGATATTTTCTAGTAAGTTGCAGATTTAAAAAGGGGGAGAGCTAAATTACACACATAAAGTAATTTGGATAGAAAATTAGAGGTAACAAAATGAAATCTGGTAATGCAAAAAGAGGGAAGCAAATTTAAAAAATTGTCCAAAGGGATATAAGACCTGTTCAACCAATGAAAAGTTACATAACAGTCGTCTCTTTTTTCCAAAATATTATTTTAGTTTGCATAAAATAAATGTAATTTTGCTGGGAATTTAATGGTAGTCCTAAGTACATTATTAGGTGTAGATTATGTAATGGTACATAATACTACATAGTGTAATGGTACACAATGTAACTATAAAATAATACATTATATTTAAAATTATATCTTTCCTCTTTTGTGGTCTGAGGTTATCTGAACTTTCAGTTTGTACAGGCAAGGCAGAAAAATATGGTAAATGTAAAAATTCCAACTTTGGAACAACTTTTCATAGCTTACCAATCTCTGTGACAGAATCTTGGGTCCATCTGTTCCAGAAATCTTCTGAATTGTCTGCCGCATGCCAGGCATCTAATAGATTCTTGGAAAGTACACTACTCCATAATCCTTTGAAAGGAAGAGATCAGTGAAGTTAAAGCATTTTCCCCTTGAAACTTTATTTTATTGTTGAGATGGAGACAGAAACAGTGTTCTGTGCATGAACTGTTCTGTACATAGAACAGACAGTCTGGGAAACTCCATGTCTACACAGAAATATACATATTTTGTATTAGGGGCTGGGCATGGATCCAGAACATGCATGATTTGATCAGAAGGTGTTTTGGGATGGAGAAAGTGGGGAAAAGGTATGGCCAGTGATTGTGGTGGCAACTAAGAAGAGGTTGGGAAAGGAAAGTGCTAGAAAGATCATGGGAAGGAGTGAGTAGCCCAGCTGGATAGGCTAAGTTAAATTGCTGATGTGTGATAGTAGCTCTCCCACCTCTTCTCCAACTTTTCCAGTGTGTCAGGACCCAGGACCCACTCCAATCCACGTCTTAGGAAAACAAAAACTCTTGAAGTTAGTTCTAGTCCAAAAGGAATTTTTACTAGGACATACTTGGTTGTGAAATACAAGACAGGACTTAGTATTATTGTTGTGATTCAGGGTCAGCCTGTGGGTTCAGCAGTTGGGTCAGATGATTCAGAGGAGGAGGAGGAGGGTGTTGGAGAGCCTGCAGAGGACAGCCCTGAGGCTTCGCAGAGCCCTCAGCCAGGCCCCTCTCATCTGGTTACTACGCAGACCCAGCTGTGTGAGCCTGACAGCATGGATGAAGATGACCCACAGCTGGCCCTGTTCAAGGACGCCCGACGCAGGAGGCAGTCAATCAGGAGTAAACAGAAGAAGGCAATGGGGCAACTCAGAAGGAGGCAGAGAGAAGCCACGCCTTGAACTGTTTAAAAGGGGAATGTGTGGGAGGGCTGGTTTGCTGAAGGCAACCGTTTGAATAGCTCCTGTTTCATGGTTCGTGTTTTTGTTTTGCTCTGTTTGCTCTATTTTGTTACAATAAATTTGGCAGGCTTAGTTCCAGCCTCTTGCCTTTTTGTAAAGGGGTTGTCCCTGCCTTTTCTGCAGGGCTGGTAGTAGGCTGGAACAGAACAATTATTTTACAAATTGAAACTTTATAAAGGGTTCCCGGTTCAACCTCCCCTTCTCTTAACCCCATTTGGTCAGCCCCCATCATTTTACTTCATGTCATCCCTTTCGTGGGAAAAAAGGAACTTCGAATCTTTATGGTTATTGCCTTCTTCCTCTACAGAATTAAATGAAGACACAGGCCAGATGCCTTCTTCTCTAACCCTCCCTTTTGTTCCCCCAGTTCAAAAGGTTCCCTTGGTCTTTGAAATAACCTAAGGCAGGCTGAATCCACATGCGCTCCTCCTTCCTCAGAAGATGGCAGAATCCATGGGGGGGGGATAATGTTTTAAACATACATTTATGAATGTGATATAAATGGATTCTGACACCAGTGTCTTCCTTTCCCTACCTCAGCTGCCATCCTGATATCCAACCTGCCCTCCTCTCTCCTGCTGATAGATTGCACTTATATTCAAAAGTGATGGCAGCATGTGGTGCCAGTTAAGGGAAAGTAGGAAAAAAGAAAGAACCACAGAAATTGGTGAAGTAGCCCACAAGCCATGCACAGAAGGATCAACCTAGCCCTTCTTGACCACAAGCTCTGGCCGAGAACATCTCTGTTCTGGAACTTTAAAAAAATCTCCCTGATTCAGTGGAATTCTTCACTGTTAATCAACTAGTCATACTTACAGAGTAGTAAGAGAATAAATGCCTCTAGCAATATCGTTACATGAATTGTCCAGAAAACCATTGGAAGTATTACTGTTAAATGCAGTCAGAACTGAAGCGATATTCTAAACATAGCTATCTTTGAAGCATTTATATCTTGTATTTTCCAGTTGCTTCTATTAGAACAGTTAATGACAAATAATGAGGTGCTGCCTTATTATTTTAATTTCATTTCATTAAGAATACTATCACATTCTAAAGGGGAAGAGAGAGAGAGACAGAGAGCATCATCTTTTTCCTGCCCTTTTACATACTACTTTATGATGATAGAGTTCTAGATTCTTTAAATAATGCTCACCCATTAGGAGTGAGATAATACTAGATGTATTCAGCTGAGAATCTGACTGCAAAGTGAGTCCAGTTCTCCCGAAAACCCCATAGATGCCATTGGTATCTTCAACAAGGGAAAATGCCCCTTAGAAAAAAGTCACCTTGCATAAAACATATCCTTGATTCTGGAAGTTTCTTCATTATGTGCCCCATGTAAAACTCGCTTCCAAAATTTTCAGCAGCAACAAAAGCTCCATATTTCGGAAATCCTACTTCATATGGTGTGAATTCTAACCACTCTATAATGAAGATCAACAGCAACACATTAGTATCATACCTTCACTATGGAGCGAAGGGATGCTTTCTTAGGTGGAACTACTTAAATAAATTATGTCTTTTCAACGTTGACTAGTCTGATCTTAACAACACATGAAAGTCAAAAACGATCCAACATTTTACTATTTTCCAAATACATTGTTAGTTTTTACACCTGTAGTAAATGAAGGAAGGCAGCTTTCAGCAAACATAAAAACATTTCAGAGGTCCATTATATTTATTAAGCATTATCTACACTACAAAGAATTAAAAACATTTACAAACTATTCAGAAAAGATAATACTGCAGTTTGTGCTCAGATATGTTTTTTTATCACCTCTGGCATGTGTATCAGAGCTGTATATAAAGTTAAACAAATATACAAGATAAGCATATACAAATGTAGTCTCTGAGCTTTGATACATGTAGTATTTCCAGACTGACATTTTCAGAAGTTACCAAAGAGAGAATAAAAACTTAAGAATCAAACTTCTTTAGATCTCTAAGAAAAATCTTTGTTTTCTGGGTTTTGAGAAATTGTTTGTAATAGGCAATTCATACCAAGGAAGCATTAGCAGAATCCAAATGTTTTCTAAGCACACTGGTACTATGTAGAGGAAGTGTAACATAAAGAAGCAAACAAGACCCCAAATAAACTAGTGACCTTGTGCTTGAGCTGAAATTGTGTCTCACTCTGTGATTATTTAAATGTCAATGGCTTATTTATAACATTGAAATTGAGGTGCTTTATGCATAAGGATGAAAAGTCTTCGACTCCTGGGTGGTCCATGTGATGTTTTGGCACAGTACTGAAGTGAAATGCCATTGCCTGGATAGATTTTTTTCAACTTCCCAATCCAGCCTATAGTCCTTGGATTTCCCCATGCAGCCCCATCTGAAGACTGACCAAGTCTAACCTTACTTTACATTTCCTGAAATCCATTACAGTGGATTACTAGTTTTGACTGTATACATTGCAACTATTGTAAATAAAAACATTTATATATGAAATCCATCAGTAAAGTATGCACCTCTAAAATCTTTTGTGGTGATGTTGTCTTTTACATTGAGTGCCAGATAGACTGGCAGAGGGTTCTGGCCTTTGTTCACTGCCCGTCGTTGCTCTGAGAGTTTATGGTGATTATTCTGTATTTTGTGGGGAAAAAATAATGTACATGCATTATAGAGCTGGTTAATTTAAGTGAAATAGAAATCACAGGTGATTTGTTCACCTAGGCCTCATATCCACATAGAGCATCAATTTAAGAATAAAATTACAGTTTAAACACTAACCACGTTATTTTTCACAACACAGGATAAAATATTGAGACAGAAGGATAAAAAAATGGAATATTGGGGAGGGGGGAATGATATGACAAATAATAGCTGCGTGTCTGTATAGGGTTGACGTGTAACACAGACAAAGAAAATTAATCCCCTTTTCCTGAACTTCTTATTCAGATTAGGGCTTCATGTAGCTGAACATAATCACAATCAACAGGAGTAACCATAGCAAATAATTGTAGTTGGGATATCTGGGATGGAGAGGCTTAAAATAAAGGCAATACAGACACAGTAACCACCTGATTGAAGCACATAAATAAAAGGTGAACAGTTCTGGGTGCAATCTTGACATGTTGACTCCCTACATCCACTAGTTGTAGGGATAGTTCAAGTTTACCATCTCTTTCAAAACAAGCTGGACTATGTGCTCTTTACCATGGTAAACCCCTAAACTATGGGAAGATGTAGAGATTCATCTTGACAAGTGCTATCAGAGAATAAGGCTGTGTCACAGCTGAATCTGGTAAGAATGCAGCCAAGATACATAATAAGCCTGCGATGAGGTAGGGAAAGGCATTCTTTGAACAGAATGTATCGATGCATGCAGAAACAGAGCATATCGCAACTACTCAATTACTCAACTACTGCACTCACACAGAGAGGGTCTCCTCAGGGTGCCGTCGGCCAGACAATGTCGGCTGGCGACCCCCAGGAGGAGGGCCTTCTCTGTTGGGGCGCCTGCGCTTTGGAATCAGCTCCCCCGAGAACTTCGGATGGCCCCAGATCTCCGGTCCTTTCATCGCGACCTAAAGACATAACTTTTCCAACTGGCCGACCTGGACTGAAGACGGGGTTTTTAATTTTGTTTTAATTTTTATTGGTTTTTAGTGGGGCTTTGTACATTTAATCTCTTTTAATATTTGTATTTATTGTTTTATTGTTGTTTTATTGTTGTTAGCCGCTCTGAGTCCTTCAGAAGATAGGGTGGCATATAAGTCCCATAATTAAATTAAATTAAATTACTTAACGAGCTATGCTGGGGCTTGTGATTTATGGAGACTTTGATAAATGAAATTGGGATTTGATTAACAAAAGCACTGAGACATCATTTCTCAAGCCTTGTCCCTTTTGTCCATGCCCTGCAGTGTCGTAAACATGTTCTGAATCCAAGTGTCTATAGTTAAAAGTCTGGACAATTTTATCGTTCTGATTCAGATGAAAGCAGGAGGATCTTGTGAGTGCTGTCCTCAGTGCATATCTTAGTAACTAATTCTACATGGGCTGGCTTTGAAAAAGCATCTGAACATTTCAGGCGGTTCCAAATGACAGGCCAAGTAGCACAAGGAAGGCTGGTGGGATGAAGCTTATCAACAGATTTTTATTATATAATAATTAAAAATGCTGGTTCTTTGAAAAGTTTGGAACCTATAAGAATGGCCCCAAGTGAAGATATGGCAGACTTAGGAACTTAACAGGAAGGGTCACCTGCTTTCTCTACTTTTGCTGGATGGTGAAGACTGGAGAACAGATGTGTGAAACATATGGTAGGTTATTCTCTTGTATACTCTCTTGAGGAGCAAGTATATTCGAATTAGGGCTGTTCAAAAATACTCTCTCAAGGTGAGCTTGACGTGTGGTAAATGCTAAAATAAAAGTGGGTTGCCCCATTATCTTTGCCAATATTTCTTCAATGCTCTTATAGAACTGGGACTTACAGATTGGTCAATGTCCAAATCTTGATTTAGCTTTTGAGAGCAGGTAAAATTTGCCACGTTGCTGCCCCCTGCTGGGGTGAGGCAAAGTAAGTAATTTTATTTTAAATTATTTTGTTGTATTTGTTTCAACAGATGTTGTTCATTAGGCATTATATTATTTACTGCACAAATAAATACCAAAAATGATGATGGTGGAGAATTTGAGTTCTGTTAATCATTATACACTGAGGAAACAGTGGCTAGGCACAACAATCGTTGTACAGAAAGATTAACAAATCAAATTCAGGCAATTAAACAGGACAACCCTGGCAAGGCAAGCTATTATATAAAGATAGGAAGCAAACACCATACTCACTCTGATGAAGTTATCTAGTTGGATAATGAAATGTCTGCAAACAAACAGCCAAGCTCAAAGAGTACCAAGGACTCCACAGTTAAAACCTGAGCTACAAATATTCTCTTCTATTGAAATCTAATTCATCTCATTAATGCACTATGGGTTATTGTTTTGATTTAGAAAGGTGTTTCAATATAGAAGTTCACCAGGTTTGGTTTTTTTAAATTTAATTTCCAAATCAGAATCCTGCTGGATGTTTTAGACTATTTCATTTTGTAGTATGGTATTTTAAAATTCATACATTGCCCTTTTAATAGGTACTCATAAAAGATATTTTGTTTCAAAATGTCTCAGAAATGTCCATTTTTTCATCCCTTTTCTCTCCCCATACCCTTTCCCCATAATTGCTTTTCATTTTCATTTGACTATGGTTTCCTACATTCTCCCTTATTCAGTTTACAACAAAGGATCCTAGGATGAGCCGAATTATATTTTTGTGGCAGAAGACAAAGCTAAAAAGAGCAGATATTGATTTATCTACAGCAGGGGTGTCAAACTCACAATGTCACATGACGTGTCGTGACATATCTTGACTTTTTCTTCATTGCCACAGCTGGGGTGGGCGCGGTTTTGTCATGACATATCCAGCCCATGGGTTGGCAGTTTGACACCCCTGATCTACAGTATAAACCCTGCTGAACTAAATAAGAAAGCATGTTCATTAGAGAACACCATTCCTCTCCCAGAAGCTAAGAAACAACATAGGGAGATGCAGAAAAGGCCCTTTTGCATACCCCTTCATTCAGCATGGCTTCAATCATGAGTCCCCAAAGGTCTATAAAAGAAGACTTATATCCTGCGATGGTCCGTTGAGCCAGCTCCTTATGGTAAGACTTCAAATTTTGCAAGGAAAAGGCACTCCTCTTAGATTTGGCTGCTTGCTTCCGAGCTTGCAAAATTATTTCACCAAGATCTTTATTTGACCAATTGCTATCTTCATACAATTTTGTCATAGTCCTGAAAAGACAAAAAATACAATAGAAATTTCAACTTTTGTATTTATTAAAGCTCATTCCTCTCTAGCCTAAGACCAGAGGCAGATAACTCTTGATGGATTGGACCTGGAAATTCAACCATTATTAATTGTTAAGGTATGTTCACATATCTAAATTATTAAATAATACAATGTTTTTCCTATACAATTTTATTGCTGAAAATTTTCCAACTTTGTGATCTGGGAAAATAACCCTGCACTTCTATTAACTTCTGGAAGGGAACATACAGTATTTCAAAACATAATACAATATTTAAACAAATAGATAGAAAAACAGCTTTTTATCTTCCAGAATAGGTTAGTATCAATCACAAATGTATATGTAATGTCTAATGTCTGTATATATGTTGTATGACTTTAGTATTTCTATTATTATTCTTATCGTCTTTACTACCCCCTCTGATTGGTATTATTATTATGATTATTACTCTGTTGTTATGCATGTACAATGAAAGCTTTTGCACCAGAGAATTTTTTTTTGTCTGTCTAATCACACTTGGCCAAATAAAGTATTCTATTCTATTCTATTCTATTCTATTCTATTCTATTCTATTCTATTCTATTCTATTCTATTCTATTCAAATGCTCACTGCATAAAGCAATTTTTAAGAAAATTTTACATAGTAATGGTTTCATCACAGATCCTTGTTGGATTTTAGTTCTTAGTTCTCTCTATTGAGAAACTTGCTCACTTATTCCCACACTTTGCTTTCTATTTTATTTTTATTTATTTTATTACATTTATATACCGCCCTTTCCCGAAGGGCTCAGGGCGGTTTACAGGGTGATTAAAAACAAAAATACAAATTTTAACTAATTAAAACTGTTCACAAAAAGAAGAGACTATTATTCCTCAACTACAGTTTCCCTAACACCCTTTGACTGTCAAAGACTTTTTTGCAAACCAGAATATTCAGTTATTGGAGTCATTTCTAGCCACATGCTGGCCATACCCCCAGAAGTGGAATTAATCCAGATTTACTTTTTAAAAAAAAAAACGTTTATGATGCTTTTCCTTTAACATGGTTTGTTCCTCTATACTGTATGCCTAGTTATTATTCTTTTCTTTGATTACTGTTTATATTAATTTCCCTTAGACAGATGTTATATGCACATACCTTGGCCTACAATTTTCCAGATCCCCCTTTTTAAAAATTAACTACCTTCCAATTCTCTGGCAGTGAGCTAATTTGAGTAAGAAGATACATATTTTGCTAGATTGTCCATAATTTCACATTTGAGTTTTGCCATCACAATCTGATAATCTGTTCCTAAATAACTTCTTTTTCTACCTCAGTTTGCTTTAATTATATAGTTGAATAGAATTCTATATAGTATATTCTACCTTTATCTGCTGAAGGAAACTCTCATCACTCTAAGTTTCATTAAGAGTCTTTAGGGCAGACTTGTCAGACTTGCAACGTCATGTGACGTCGCGCAACTTATCTGGACAGTTTTGCCATTGCTGGCAATGGGGTGGGCACAGCTTCCGTGTGATGTCCCTGATTTAGGGTCTAAGCAATTGAAAGAAATCCCAAATAAAAACACAGTCTGTTACCATGTGGTTCCAGATGATCCAGTCATATATGAAATACAGTCCAAAAGCTTCATTCTTTGGAGACCCCAAAGGGTGCCATAAAGAGCTGTTAATGCTCTCATACCAGCTCCTGTTGTTGTCATAGCAACCACAGGCACCTGTTCAATTAAAGAAAAGAACATGTTACGATCGTGAAGGTAAAAAAAAGTCCTCAAGGAATTCTGGTAAAAACTTTCAACCTAACTGATTTTTTCATAAGTTTTCATTGATAGGCCTTTACTTCATAAAATGCCCTATTTGATTGGGATATGTATGGGGGAAAAAATAGATGGATTACTATATAAAAAAAACACCTTACATAAATATAACAGACAAAACTGTATACACGGTTTTAAACAGGGGAGAGTAAAGAAAGACTCTCGAGTTCAAAAATGCCACAACAGCCAAATGCAAATACTACATTGCCAATCCTCAACTTACAACCACAACTGCGAGCAGAATTTCCATCGTAAGTAATTCCATCATAAATTGAATTGGAACCAATTTTACAACACTTTTTAAAGTAGTTGATAAGCAAATTACTGCGGTCATTAAGCTAATCATGTGATTAAGGGAATCCAGGTTCCTTAATGGGTTGTGTTTTTTTTACCAGAAATTGGCAAAAAAAGATCACAAATTGTGATCACATGACTGCAGGCTTCTGCAACCAGTTATAAATGTGAGCCGACTGAGAAAAAAATGCAAAAAGGGAAGATAAAAAGAAATATGAAGAAATAGTTTCTCAATGTTTTTGCAGCAAATACTAATTACTAATTAAAATTACACCTTACTCTTTGGTTACAAAAGAAAAAGCTCTCTTTTTTCTACTATCTAGTGTGTGTTTTTTCTAATCATCAAACCTCACAAATCATAAGTTCATTTTTTTTTCATACCAAAGGTCTGTAAGTGGAGGCCCTTAGATTCATAGTAGTTTAGTTCAGGTAGTCCTCTACCTATTACTATAATTGAGCCCAAAATTTCTGTTGTTAAGTGAGACATTTGTTAAGTTTTTAGGACCTTTCTTGCCATAGTTGTTAAGTGAATCTGGCTTCCCCATTGATTTTGCTTGTCAGAAGGTCGCAAAAGGGGATCATGTGATCTTGGAGCCACTGCAACGGTCATAAATATGAACTGAAGCAGCTGAATTTTGATTACATGACCACAGGGATGCTGCAAAGTTCACAACTTTGAAAAACAGACATAAGTCACATTTTTCAGGGCTGTTGTAACTTTGAACGGTCATTAAACGAACAATTGTAAGTTGAGGACTACCTGCACATGCCGTTTGGAGGGAATTGCGTTGATAATTGCTTTGAACTCCACTTACTTCATGCTCGTTCAGGTCTTGCCCCAAAGAGAGAATACTTTTCAGAGCTGCAGCAACCACTTTCTTTCGTTTCTGCAGGAAATTATTTTCATCTGAGCACAGACCATATCCAAGGCGCACATCAGGAGCTTTTGGTCTTTTAAACAACAACCCCTGGGTCCTAAGGTAGACAAGGATATCCATTATAAATGTTGCTGCATTGCATTGGCTTAAATCTAGCAAAGACACATTTATTAATCTCTGGGAGGACTAAACATATGCAACTCATTGTGTCAACCTATCAAGAGCCTTGAAAAGAACAAATAGCTTCATTGTGAAACATTACAATATCAGGGCCACGACGACTCTTTTTGCAACAACCTGGACAGACAATTAACCAGGCATATGTAGAGAAACAGGGTAATGACCAGAAGCCAGCATGGATTCATTAACAATGGGTCATGTCAAACAAATCTTATGGACAATATAACTAAGCTGACAGACCAGACTACAATCATTTAAATTTCACTAAGGCATTGGATAAAGTAGCTCAGAGCTTTTCAACCTTTTCACCCATTGTACCACTTTTAGGATATGGCAACATCCGAGTACCACCGGTCACCTAGCAAGGTGTCAAAAACTTGATGACCAAATAAAAGGAAAAAAGGAAAAAGTGATGAAGTACAGGTAGTCCTCGACTTACAACAGTTCCCTTGGTGACTGTTCGAAGTTACAATGTCACTGAAAAAAGTGCCCTCCAAGCCACAGCCGAGCAAGACACCTCCCTGCCCGACCAGGGACACTCTTCCTCCTGTCTGAGGATTTCATTGTTGTGAGCATTTCTGTTAAGGATTGGCAGCGGGGATGGGGTGCGGGGTGTGTTTGGTTTTTATTTCCCCTGTCAGCTGGGTGGTTGCAGCAGGTTTTGGTCACTTCACATGACCCTGGGACACTGTGACCATCATAAATATGAATCATAAATATGATGCCAAGCATCTGATTGGAAATCACAAGATCCTGGAGATGCAGCAACAACACAATGCCTTGGTAAGGCCACACCTAGAATACTGCATCCAGTTTTGGTCACCACGATGTAAAAAAGATGTTGAGACTCTAGAAAGGGTACAAAGAAGAGCAACAAAGATGATTGGGGGACTGGAGGCTAAAACATACAGGGAACGGTTGGTGGAATTGGTTATGTGTAGTTGAATGAAAAGAAGGACGAGGGGGGACATGATAACAGTGTTCCAATATCTCAGGGGCTACCACAAAGAAGAGGGAGTCAAGCTATTCTGCAAAGCACCTGAAGGCAGAACAAGAAGCAATGGATGGAAACTAGTCAAGGAGAGAAGCAACCTAGAACTAAGGAGAAACTTCCTGACAGTTAGAACAATTAACCAGTGGAACAACCTGCCTCCAGAAGTGGTGAATGCTCCAATACTGGAAGTTTTTAAGAAGAGACTGGACAGCCATTTTCCTGAAATGGTATAGGGTTTCCTGCCTGAGCAGGGGTTTGGACTAGATGACCTCCAAGGTCCCTTCCAACTTATTATTATTATTATTATTATTATTATTATTATTATTATTATTATTATTATTATTATTATTATTATTATTATTCCAGCTGATCGGCACTTCTTCTGTGCTCAGAAGTGCCAGAATCAGCGCCGAGCTCCAGCTGGAGCCTGGTGCTGATCCTGACGCTTCCACTGAGCCCTAACAGCCCTGCAGCTCTAGCCCTCTCTTGCTCAGGCTTGTGCGGTGCTGCCACTGGTTGAACTCATTCCCCTCTCCCACTACCACTTTTCTAGGATCATCGCGTACCACCTGCCAGGTGCCAATGTACCACAGGTGGTACCTGTACCACTGGTTGAAAAGCCCTGAAGTAGATCATTGCCTCCTTCTTGATAAATTGGAACATTGAGCCCTATCCAACAAAATGTTATTACATTCTGTGAAATGTAAATTTCTGCATTTAAGCAGGAAAAAAGTAGATGTATATGTACATGTCATAGGCAGTCCTCAACTTACTACCAGTTGTTTAACAATCATTCAGAGTTACAATGGATTCAAAAAATGTTATTTGTGGCCCATCTTTGAAGTTATGATTGCCTCACTACCCCCATGGTCACATGATTGCATTTCGGGCATTTAGTAACCAGGTTGCGTTTATGATCAGCTGCAGCATCCTGGGGTCACATGATAATGTTTTGTGAGGGTTTTGGCTGCTTTGGGAGAAAAAATGGCCAACCCCCCGCAAATAAATAAGCTGGATTTAGACTTAAGACCATGTGAGTCGCCTAATGATTAACAACCATTGTGACCCACTTAACAATCATCATAAAAACAGTTATAAAATTGAGTCCAGTCACATTATGTCTAGACTTATGACTCCAATAACTTACAACCAAAATTTTGGGATTAATTGTGTTCATAAGTCAACAATTACCTATATACAATATTTGTGAGATGAATCTGGTTATCTTGGTAGATTACAGATTGACCCATCAATGCACTACAATTGCCAAAAGAGTCAAGAAGTAACAAGGATGGTAACTTTAATTGTGTATGCCATCCAGAGTCACATGCAAACAAAATGGGTAACAATGAATGAACAAACGGCCAAACGAATGAATGAATGGTTTAGCAAGCTGTCTGGATCCCATGTGTGTGTATGGGGCTTCTCATTTGTGGAGCCCGGTTCCTCATAGGCTGCAGCCCGGTTCCAGTCCAGAATCTGTGGGCTGGGGACCCCTGGATTAGAAGACTTCCAAGGTCAGTCCAACCCCTATGATTTTATGATTCAATCAAGCTGTGTCACAGTGATTGAATGTATCTATTTCTTTTCCTTTGTTCCAATCTTGTATGGCTGTTTGAAATCCTATAACTTCTCCAAATGCAGCCATTAGTTGTCTCTAAATACATAATTTGAAAGGGTGCAGGAGATAGCAGGTGTAATGTATTGGCCTTTTGTATATGTTGGAAGTGTTTGCTCATGTTGCACTGCTTGCTAATTGCCTGCATTCAATTGCTAAGTTCTAGTTCACATATATGTTGTAACGGTTGCTAGCTGGCACAGACTGGTTGACTCCAGCTGGCTAAGTAGGTCTTTGGGCGGGAAACCTATGCTTCAAACCTATTGGTTGCCGCCTATTGGCCAACCGTATAAATAGCTGCGCAGCAGCTCCCTTGTTACTTCTGTTCTGTTTGACCTTCAATAAAGCATGTTGCTGTTTTGAACCTTCCGTCTTGCTCAATGCCGGCAAAGAACTGGCTACACAACAGCAGGTGTTCTTAAATAATTACAGCTTTCACAGTTTTTCATCACAGAATATCTCCATTAAGACCAAAAGAATTAGACAATATGTGTGAAGTTATTGTTCAGGATTAGAAAATGTCTCCTTACCATTCCTTTGCCTTCACACTCAAATCAATTATTTTGTCCTAAAAAAAGTAAGGAATAAAAGATGATTAAATGCGAGATGATGTTTTATGCTTTCATTTCTTTCAACCTCAGAAGACATTTCATTTTCTCAATAATTGATACCTTTGTGGTGACTCAATAAGAGTTCCAGTGCAAAGAATTAAGCACAAGCAATTGCCCTCATCCTAAAGCACTGCAAATTGGAAGCTTTATCTTAGAATTGGATAAATTAAGTCACATATATCCCACTAGATCCAAGTTTTAGCATAGAACAAAGAATTAAAGAATCAAACAGATTTACCAGATATAAATTGATGAAGACATTAGAAAAGCTATCTAACAAGACTTCAGTTAGTCATAGGTTCATAATTACATTGTAGATCTTTGTTTCTTATTAATTTTTTATTTAAATTATGCAGATTGGGAAAAAAACAACAATTAGAGATTTACTTCAGGATTGACTAGTGATCAAAATAACTGTTGAACCTAATCATAATGCAATAAGTGAAGCTTAGCTGAAATAATTTATGAGGAAAATTTGGTAAATCTGAAACACTTTAATCAATTATATCCTCCCTCCTCTCTGGTGCTGCATAATGCTACAAAACGTAGCATATTCCAGACTATACTTAAAAGTTACATCAAACAACAGGAATAATAAAAAAGAATTTAAAAAATATTCCTATGAAGCTGATGGTACAAATGGCATGTTAGAAGCCAAAAACATTGAACATTATGATATAGTCACATATGTGAAGTCACTGGCCCTCTTTGCCCAATTTTTGCCCACTCTTGATACCCATGTTTTCATATTATCCCTTTGAACTAAAAGTATATTTGCATATTTTTGTCCTAAAAAGGCAACAGCTGATTCTCACCTGTGTTATCTTCACTTTCTCCTTTATTGGAAGTGAGTTCAAGGGAACTGTTGTTGATTCATTACTTTCTCTGGAAATCTGCATATAAAATAAGTTTTGCTGGTTAATACCACAATAAAGTCATTTGAATTTGAATAAATAAGTTAATGTCTGTTAGGAAAAAGGTGTGACAAGGAATTGACTGGGGCTAAAATAGCTGTGGTAATCATGAAGGAATATTTGATGCCCAGGAAGTAGAATGACCACTGGTTGTCTCACCACTAATTTCCTTCAAGCTATTTAAGCAGGGACTTCAGCAACTTTGGGCTTGTTCTGATTTTTGGAAGTGTTCTAGATCAGGGGTGTCAAACTCAATTTCATGGAGGGCCGCATCAGCATTGCAGTTGCCCTCAAGGGGCCGAGTGGGTGTGGCTGACTTGGTGGCCGTGGCTATGTGTATGGCCTACTGGGTGGGCGTGGCCAGCTCTACATCGTTCGCATCAAGGGTGCCTATGGGGGCCCGGGCAGGAGTGGGACAGATCTGAGGGTCTCTGGCAGGAGGAGGGTCTCTGGGCCAGGGCCAAGGCAGTGGGGGCCGTTCCCTCACTGTTTCCAGGATGGCTTCGCGGGCCGCATGAAACCACTTCGCGGGCCGGATCCGGCCCCCGGGCCTTGTGTTTGACATGTCTGTTCTAGATTGACTACTGATGGCAGTCCATATCTCAGCCCAAAGCATCAAATTATAAGGTATTATAATTATAATTACAATAATTATAAGGTATTCCCACCCAATCCCCAAAGTCACATTTGTACTGACTGATAAGCATTCTCAAACAGATGCCAAGAAATTGACCATTGTGACCAATTATTATTATTAGCATATGAGGCTATTTCAATATCCAGGAGACCACAATGCAATTGTAGAGTAGCAGTTTGGCTTGCCAAGGTACCAGCTCTGTTATAGTACATGCTTGCACCCTTTCCAAAGTGCAACACAGGAGGGTGAGTTGGCCTCACAACAGAGAGAAAGTATGGCTCTTCCTGCAGCATCACCCAAGGCCCCCTCTCTTCCTGGACTGCCTCACAAGTAGGTGCTGCAACCAGGAATTTTCAGAGCCCTCAGGAATCTGACTGCATGCACAGAGCACCAGCTCCTCTCCCCACCCAAGTGGTACCTATCTAGTTGCGTAGGTGGACAGAAGCTGAGGCAAGTGACAGGAGCCTACCCTGCCATTCCAATGTTTGGGCTCAAACCGCGGAGCTGAGACCATCTCCAGAATCATTAAGCCACTGAGCATCTTACCTCATTCCCACCAATGAGGCTGTATATAAAAAAATGATGCTCCAACCACTACCCCAGTCCTGTCTCAATATTGTCAATATTGTTTTATGGGGTGGGGTAAAAATAGGTAACAGTGTTAAAGACACCAAGCTGTGCCTTAAATCCAGCAGTCGGGACTGGGGAACAGTATCAAGGTGGAAGAGATTATTTGCAAAGTTTCCCCTAGAACAGCAGTTGAAGCAGAAGTTAAGTGGCTCAGCTGCTGGAGGCCTCCCTGGCCCAACAAAGTCATGGAGACACAGCTATGCAACACACTCTCAGATAGGCACAGGCTATAAGCATGGAGACAAGCAACTTACTGCACAGAACTGCCTTGGCAATTCAATGTTAAGCTCTGATTGGTTGTATTTGATATAGTGAAATTTAGCAGGAGAAGCAGGGCAAAGCCAGTAACCTAAATTGAGATTTTGAGCTTCTTCATAGGATCCACCAACTGAAAGAGTAAAAGTTCTTTCTAAATGAAAGACAAAACAAGACTGAGATTAATTAATGCTCCTATGAAAATATGCACACATTGAAAATGCCACTTAGATTAATGAAAAAAATTGTTGATAAGAAAGAAAAAGAAAAAAGAGAGAGGAGAGGAGAGGAGAAGGGGAAGGGGAAGGAAAAGGAAAGATATTTTTGTAAATTGCCCCTTTAATCCCCAACCCCAACTCCATACTATTTTGAAGACTACTTAATGCTTTTTAGGAAATGCAGAATTTAACAAGAACCAAGGAAATTAATCCCCCTCTTCTTTCTGTGATGAAACCTTCATTCCTGATCATTTGATTCAATCATTAGATTGGAGAGCAACATAAGTCGAACTCATATTCTGTCTGTATGTGGATTCCAGCATCACAGATTAGGGATCCCTTTATTATATGAAGGTTATCAAATCATGCAAAATGGTTCCGAGAGATATTTAAAAGTTTATCTAAGAGTACTTGTAACAGACCAAAATTAGATACTGAAAACAATGAATTATCAAGAAATTAATAACCATCTTCACGATTGGCCATTGCCACAAGATAGATTAAGATGACATATATGGAAGCTGACTTCCTTTAGTATCCTCCCAGCCACCCCAGCGTTGAAAGATATTGCTCTGGTATTGAAGTGACATACAACTGCCAAGGGGAAGGAGATGTCATGTGATCCTTTGCCTCAGGCATCTAATTTTCATAGGCCGCTCCAGATTCTCTCATTTTATTGCCAGATTAGAATATGCAAGGAAACTGTACCCCTGAAAAGGTAAGGTGGGTATTGCCCCTGTGTTAAGTAATAGAGTTCAACATAGACCTAGGATGCAAAAAGATTTTTATTCTCAAAACATGAATTATCCAGAATTTGCTCTATCAGGATGAAATTAAATAGCATATTGTAATTACTTGCCAGTACATATCAAAAGGGGTATTACTTTCCACTGGATGTTGCATCCTTTATTGCATTTTCACAAAAGCAATTATTTATAACATCTTTGGGGAGGAGTGATAAAAAGGAGACAGATAAAGATCAGATCTTTTTCTATAGGTTTCGCCAATCCTGCACAACCATATGCAGCACCCCATTGTGGGGAGTTTATAACTGACCTAATTTTGCTAAATGTTGAACACTACAAACACAACCACAAAAAGTTCTGTGAAGCTTGGGATAGGCCACAGTTCACAATTGTTTCACATCTCTCTGATGAATGTTGTTGATGAGCTATGAATCTTAATTTTACATTTCTGTATTTCATCTGTACCATAAATTCAATAATAACCTTAGAGTAGATTCCCCCCTCTCTACTAACAGGAATAACATCTACTTTCCTTTCAGAATTGTAGTAACAATTTTGCTATTTTAATAGATTTGATTGCAACTGTTATATAAATGTTACATATACTTTTAAAAAGTTCAGTTGTCTTTTAAAATCCAAATAAATCAATTTTAATAAAGCTGTCCCATTATAGAAATAAATAAAAATAAATTGATACATATACTGGCATATTTTTATATACGTATGTGTTATAGGACTTCTGAAAATGTATGAGAGATGGGGAAATAATTGCCCTTTTTCTGATCCCACTGGATCAGCAGAATTTTTTTTTCTAGATTTAATATAGTCAACTGTCTTATAGAGGCCTATAAAAATTTACATTTAAAATTAAATGGGGAAGGGAATGCCTAAAATAAATGGCAAAAATGACAGAATGTATTAATTATGTGTTCATATCAGCAATTATCCAAAAAGCTTTGAATGATAAGGCCCAAAATTGTTGAGTTTGTCAACAATTTCTAATAAAAGTCAAAATAATAATAATAATAATAATAATAATAATAATAATAATAATAATAATAATAATAATAATAATAATAATAATAATAATAATAATAATAATAATTTTATTTGTATACCGCCCTTCTCCCGAAGGACTCAGGGCGGTGAACAGGGCAATACATGTTAAAAGACAAGAATACAAAAATTAAAAGAGATTAAACAAGATGCCCAAGAACTATGACAATAAGTTAAATAGATAAAAAGCAATAAAAACCCAAACCCATCGCCCATCAGGCCAGGCCGGCTTGTTCGAACAGGTAAGTCTTTAGGTCGCGCCGGAAGGAGCGAAGGTCGGGCGCCATCCGGAGCTCAACCAGAAGATGGTTCCATAAATCCGGGGCGCCCACAGAGAACGCCCTCCCCCTGGGGGCCACTGGGCGGAGGGAAGTTGATGCCGGCCGCAGGTGCTCCCTGAGGTATTCCAGACCCATGCCATGAAGGGCTTTGTAGGTCATTACCAGCACCTTGAATCTCACACAGAAGACAACTGGGAGCCAATGCAGCTCGTGGAGCAGGGGTGTAACATGGGAGTATCGGGAAACTCCCAACACAACTCTCGTGGCTGCATTCTGTACCAGTTGGAGCCTCCGAGTGGTCCTCAAGGGCAGCCCCATGTAGAGAGCGTTGCAGTAGTCCAAATGAGAGGTCACGAGTGCATGGGTGACCGTACGCAAGGCATCCCGGTCTAGATAGGGCTGCAACTGGCGCACCATTTAATCCAAATTAATTTTGAATTTTGCTTTAGAGAAGATGTACTATTTGTCAATGTTTTACTTTTCTGGAATGTTACTAATGCAATTAAAATGTTTTTGAATGTTCCATAGGATCATAGCAGTTCAGTACAGATCAGGAAGGAAACAGCTTGCAGAGAGGAAAACAAGATACCAATCTTCTTGAATAATATAAAAATCAAAAGTTGTATTTTACCTGGTAAGACACTTTTTCTTCTTCCCCCATTCACTTGAACTTCTAAACAGGCAACTTCACGAGACTGTATAAGATTTGTTATAAAAAAGTGTAATTAGAAAAGATGTGGTATGGGGCATTTTTATACATTTACACATTTTATACATTTTTATACTTCTATCCTATGAGTCTGTTATGCAGAATGACATGAAATTTAAGTGGTATAAAAGACATCAAGCCCTAAGAACAGGATATATTTATAAGCACTGTGATAACAATATGCACAAATGAAGCATATGAAGAAATAATTAAGCTTAGTGTTTTTAATTTTTTGAAACATTTTCCCTTTCTACCCTCTAGTCAATTTCCATTTGTTTCCAGATTGCAAGATATGTTTCATGGTTGGCTTTTCTAAGTTTAGAATTTAAATTTACAAGTATTTGAGTAAATCTTTCCCCAGCAACAAGCAGCCCTAGTAGGTATGAAAGAAAGGCTAGCAGAGCCATCCTACTGCCCCCAGGCCGTTAAAACTGTGTGATCAGATAATACAACATCTAAAAGTACGTCCAGCTCATCTGCTTGTTTCCTGTCTTCCAAAGTATCTGTGTGTCTTGAAATAGTAGAGACAGAGGAGATTCCTGGATTTTATACTTCAGAAATGGGCTCAACTTGTAATTTGTTTTTCAATTATCTATTTGAATCCACTCAGTTACTCATTTTTTTTCACTCTGGAACAATTTGAATCATTTCTGTATCCAAGATAATCTAATTCATATGTTTGCTATATTATTATTTTAGATTTTTTTAAATTCCTCATTATTACTTTATAGGTAACTCAAAGTGGTGAATATACATAATACTCTTTCTATCTCCTGTGCTGCCATATTCCCCACAACAACCCTGTGAGTTGGGCAGGGCTGAGAGTGTCTGGCCCATTCCTGTCAGACTGTAACTAAATGTTTGGTTCATCTTTTTTTATATTTGTTTCTTTTTTTCTCTTCCATGCATGCTTTTCTCTCTGCCTTTCTTTTTATTCTTTACTGTTTTGCTTGATAAATTTGGACAGGTACAATTTTATATGCTCGTTCTAATTCAGATAATCACACCAAATACAGAATTTAGGTGTTTTTTTCATTGTGACCTGGTTATCTTTATATTGGTGCTGTTGTTGTTATTTGCATCTTTCTTCCTGAAGGCAAGATCTTACAGACACACATGGCAACACATTGCTCAATTTTCCAACTAGGTATTGTCTTTTGAGCAATAGAAGTACAAACTCTTGTCCTAACCTTTTTAAGCCTTAGAACAAGCTATCGTAAGCAAATATCTATAAACATGACAATGTATTTTTATAATATATAAGTGCATAGAATAGGTTGAGGGTCAAAGCTTGATCTGAGTGCAATTTCTTGATAGCTGTCTTCATACCAATATCAAAAAGAATGCAGTACAAATATTTGCTGTTTTTTAGCCCTCAGACTGGGAAAGATCTGATATAGAAGCTTGCACTTAGAATGTCTCTTCTTGCCCAGGCATGTGTTTTAGTAAATTGTCCAAATGAACAAGTTCTAGCCAATCACCCAGAGGAATGTTAGGATGGACGGAAGCTGAGCATCCTTAGTTTAAGACCCTTCCCTTTCCCAGCTATTCAGTTCAAGAACTAGAGTAGAATAGCAAAATTACCACTAAGACTCCATTGGTAAGAATTTTTTCTGGAACTTCAGGGCTGAAAACGGAAAAAAAATACACTATTTCAGTCAATGTTTTAACAAGCAGGGAAATATTCTGACATATTTATAATCTTCCATGCGTCAACTCCATAGTTCACTGATTTAACTAGATATTCATCGGATTTAGTGAGGAGGATCATGTCTCCACCGAAGAGTATCTGGGCGTAGCTCAAAAGCCCTTTATATGGTATTCTTTCCAGAGAAAATGGAAGCAAGATGGAAGGGCTACTAGAGCTACTATGATCACGGATGAAAATGACACTCTTCTATTATTGCCAGATGAATTAAATCTGGATGCATATTGACAGTAGTATCTAGTAGGTAAGGTCTAAAGAAAGCTGTCTCTGCTGGTAATACTCTTTTATGGTTACAGTATTTGCTCTTACCAGCTCTCCATTATGAATTCAACCTCTAGTTCCTCCTTGCCCTGAAAATATAAAATAAATACAATGTTTCATATTTTTACACATTTCTGCACATTCCTTTAGGAATAAGTCCTTTCAATGCTTGAATTCTTCAACAAGGTTCCTTTGCAGAAACATACAATGCAACCAGGTCTTTCCCCAGGAGCACCCACAAGTTAAATATAGATGATTAATTCAGGGAAATGAATATAACTGAACAAGCTAATACATTGTCTTTTATGTATAATATTTACTGAATATTGTACAGATAGAGTGATCTATATACCTAGAAGTAGAAAAGTAAAAACAAAATAAATATTTGTTGTAATTTTTTATATGTCAAATTTCAAACCAGAGACATCCAGTAGAAGCCACAGTGTTGTTACAGACATCACAACAAATCAATAAAAACACCCAATTTGCACATAACTCATGTTATTATTTGTCTCATCTTTGTGACTATGCTCTTGATAAAGGATCTGCTGTCAAAAATGAAAAAAGAAATGGAAATAAATGGGGCAAATTAGTTTATTATTAATCTGTCTTAATTTAAAGGTTATTTGTATGGCTATCACTTTGGAGTGACGTTGGTGTCCATGTTCCTGATTTGTCTAAAAATTTCTCAAATCCAAACTGAAACATTTAAAGGAGAATGGATACAGCTCACATTAGTGATAACGTGGAGAAACATCTCCTGAGTTTTTCTTCTATTCTCCAAATCCTACATTTATCTTCTACCAGTCCTCATTAATTTTATGGGCATAATGGTTTAATGGCTTTTTAATTTTTGTATTCTATTTTTATTGTGTATTGCCTTGTTCACCGCCCTGAGTCCTTCGGGAGAAGGGCGGTATACAAATTAAATTATTAATTATTAATTAATTTAGACTGCTGTAAAAAGTATTTGGTTTAGATGTATTTGTAATGGATTAAGAATTAAGCAAGTTGTTACTACATCTATTTGAATGTCCTATTCTTCATTGTTGAATCACCTGTCTGATGGCCTGTAGCTACCCTGACTTCCCATGCTTCCATTAAGTCCCAGGGAAAACCCATGTGGGCTTTTCTGTAATGATTTTACTGTCATTACTGAAAATAAGTTCTGCCATTGAAAAGACTTTTTTAGCCCACAAATATAATCCAAAACAAAAGCTATTTTGACTAGCTGTAGATCATAAGTTACATATATTATATGAAAAATACTATCTTATGCAGACCACAAAACATCCACTTTTAATATGGCTCCACATTAGCAGAGCGAGAAGGTTGTGAAAACTAAGAGAAATGTGTCTTTTCCCTCAAGTGGAAGAAGCAAGCTTGTTAAGTTTAGCAATCACCTTTGGATTCAGCTGAAAGCTCAGGGGAACAGTTTCTCCAAGTTGGATTTTAGATACATCAAACAAAACAGTGAGTAGATGGTCATCTTCTGTAAGTTTGTCTTCATCATAGACATTAAATTCTAAAATATTCTGGAGAAAGCAACAACAAAAAGAACTTCAGAATTCTATCCATGACTTAGGCTAGCATCCTGCCTCAGCCTATTTTTCCCCCTTGATATTTCATTTGTTGTTAGGCAACACAAGAGTGAACATTTCTTTGCAATGGAGCAATTATAAATGGAGCAATTATACTGTATGTAGCAATAGCACTTACTAGCAATTAGTGCTATTAGTACTTAGCAGTAGCTTAGCTTAGCACTTAGTCAGGGGTAGGCAACCTCTGCTCTTTTATGACTCATGGACTTCAACTCCCAGAATTCCTGGGAGTTGAAGTCCATGAGTCATAAAAGAGCCGAGGTTGCCTACCCCTGCACTTAGCAATACCACTGAGACTGGAAAAAGTGCAAAGAAGAGCAACTCTGGAAAAAGTGCAAAGAACAGCAACTAAGACAGACATGTCAAACACAAGGCCCGGGGGCTGGATCCGGCCCGCGAAGTGGTTTCATGTGGCCCGCAAAGCCATCCTGGAAACAGTGAGGGAACGGCCCCCACTGCCTTGGCCCTGGCCCAGAGACCCTCAGATCTGTCCCACTCCTGCTCAGGCCCCCATAGGCACCCTTGATGCGAATGATGTAGAGCTGGCCACGCCCACCCAGTAGGCCATACGCACTCTAGCCACGCCCACCCAGTAGGCCATGCCCACCCTGGCCACACCCACCCGGCCCCTTGAGGGCAACCGCAATGCTGATGCGGCCCTCAATGAAATTGAGTTTGACACCCCTGAACTAAGATGATAAAAGGCCTGGAGACAAAAACGTATGAAGAACAGTTGCAAAAAATGGGTCTGGAGAAGAGAAGGACTAGGGGTGACATGATAGCAGTATTACATTTTTTGAGGAGCCTCCACAAAGAAGAGGGGGGTCGAATTATTTTCCAAAGCACCAGAAGGCAAGACAAGAAAAAATAGATGGAAAATAATTGAGGACAGAAGCAACCTGGAATTAAGGAGAAACTTCCTAACAGTGAGAACAATTAACCAATGGAACTGTTTGCCTTCAGACACCATGGGTGCTTCATCACTCAAGGTTTTTAACAACAGACTGGACACCCACTTGTCTGAAATGGTATAGGGCCTCCTACTTGAGCAGGCAGATGGGGCTACAAGAGCTCAAGGTTCTTTCCAGCTCTATTCTGATGGATTGATATACCACTTCATAGTGCTTTACAACTCACAGCTTCTGGAGGCAGGTTGTTCCACTGATTAATTATTCTAACTGCAGGAAATTTCACCTTAGTTCTAGGTTGCTTCTCTCTTTGGTTAGTTTCCATCTGTTGCTTTTTGTCTTGCCTTCAGGTGCTTTGGAGAATAGCTTGATTCCCTCTTTTGAGGGAGATATTGGAACACTGCTATCTCGTCCTTCTCTTCATTAAACTAGACATACCAATTCCAGCAACCGTTTCTTATATGTTTTAGCCTCCAGTCCCCTAATCATCTTTGTTGCTCTTCTCTGTACTCTTTCTAGAATCTCAATTTACTTGCCAATAAAATGACAAGATATGAATTCTTGTAGGAACCCATGTGAAATTTAGCCCAGTAGCCTCAGATCCTATTGCACATACTGCAGTGTAATCATGGAAAAGTTCTATTTTATTAACAGGAAATTAAATATGGATTTGTAGAGCTTTCCAGGAAACTTTTTTAAAATGCAAAAGGAACCAGATTTTATTTCTTTGTTTTTTGCCCAACTCCCAGTGACTCTGGGCAGTTTATATATAACTGCTATCCATCCAGGGAACAAACATTTCTTACAAGTAAGAAATGGGGAGAAGTTAGGCCTACTCTGCCTTGAGGGTTTTCCCAGTTGTTTTGGTCTCTGTAGATTTGCACAAAGAACTCTCCACCTGTGTCTATAGATGGAATAAAGCTGTTGTGCCCAGACAGACATGTGGAGGCAACAGAGAAAATCTTGCAAATAAATGCACCATACAGTTAGGGTATTTTCATATGCTGTTTGAAATGCTTGAAAGATGAGTGCAAGAGACATCAGGGGTGTATGTCGTTGTTTGTTGTGAGGCAACAAGGGAGGTGAAATGGCAAATTTCCACTGTTGCATTATGTCTTGCCTGTGGGCAGCAATGGGATTCAACCGGTTCGTACCACTTTGGCAGAACCGGTAGCTAATTTTTTGTTGACCAGGCCCAGAATGGACTTCCAATAGCAGCATCCACCCAGAGAACCGGTTGTTCACATATTTGAATCCCACCACTGCCTGAGGGTCTGATTCTTGAATACCCTTGGAAATTCATCTTTTGTTGAATGGATTGGTTCACAGTCAAGACCTTTTGTTTGTTTTATGTTTACTTGAAGTGACATAGCAAGCAGAACTTGAAATATTGAGAGATATTGTTCTAAAAGTATGCAACCAGTCATGAATTTATCAAAACTAGTCTCATTTCATAGTTTTAGCCTCTCTACGTTATTATTTGTATATTGAGCATAAAAGAGATTTCCCCATCAAAAAAAAATATAAGAATTTCCTCATAGAAATTGGGCCTTCAATGGCATCTGATTGGAGCGGAGATGAATGTAAAAAAAAAATCAATATGGCAGCTGTGATCAAACGATCAAAGCCCAGCCTTTTCTTAAATGTGTCAGAGATAAAAGGAGGCAGGGTTTCAATTGCACAGTGACACCTACCATCTTGGCTTCAAACAAGGACAGCCTGTCACACATGGTACCTTCTAAATGTATTGGAACACAGCTCCAAGAATTACCTTACCTTTACTTTATTCTGAATTCTGAAATGAAAAGTTTCATTCCACACAGGATCCTTGGAATCTTTGATGGTCTGTGTCTTCATCCTTTTCACTGAAGCGGTAGGTAAGTATAAACTCACATAGCAGTCAGACTGGGTTACTGTACCAAAAGATACAGGCCTTTACTAATAACGTAGCAATGTGTCATGATTACATTCGAAGTTCTATCAGTTTCTCATTATGTAAAGTTATTTAGTCACATCAATTGAACCAATAGTAGATCCAAATAGAGGATAGTGGGAGAAAAAGGGGTTGAAGTCAGAAGAGATAGGACAGACATGGCTAGTCCACAATATATGGATTTAAAATACATTATTAGTAGATTGCAAAATAATAATTATGAACTTCCTTGGGGTAATGAACCAATCTAGTATAGAAACATACTCCAGCTGGAGAAAAGTGTTGTTGACATTTTTATAGTGGATTCATGATTCAAAATGTATAAGAACACTATTCAGGGTTTTCAAATTTCTTTGTTCATATAAGTACAACAACTTGTATATGTATTTTTGTTTTGTTTTAATGCCATGACCATTCCCAAAGGCTCTGGATAGCTAACATACATAACAAAGCAATCCCCCCCCACAAATAAATTCATCCATAAAATAAATCAAATATAACATCAAAAATTATACAAAAAGAAAAAAAGAAGTATAAACAGGGATGATACTGTGCACCAGGGGGAGTAATACAACTTTTCTTTTGGGCCTAACCACACAAGCAAAGTCTTAATCTGCTTATCTTTTGAGTAGTATCTTTCAAAATTGGGTCAACTTTATGCTTTGGCTAGTTTACAGTAAATTGTTATGAGTAAAATGGCTGGATTTGGCTTTGTAATCAAGCAAACACCTACACAAGCTTGCAAAATGATAGACAGACAGTTAAGGATTTGAATTAACAACAACAGGTTTTTTTATTATTATTATTACATTTATATCCCGCCCTTCTCCGAAGACTCAGGGTGGCTTACAAGCTTAGCAGTTAACCTTTTATAACTGCCCATATAAAATTACATTAATACACAACACCCCTTTCCCCTAGATAACTTACACATTCAGAAAATGTACATAGTCTTGTAAATAGGCAGGCCGCTTCTGCAACCGTTCTGATCGCCACAGAGGTTCCCAGTCTACCAGCCCCCTTGACTGACTGGGAAGAACGGGGCTCTTTGACCCACTCACTTTGGGTAGACCGGTGTCTTTTCAGCTGAGTTGGCCGGGTAGACCTGTGCTTATGTTCATGGATGGAGCAGTTCCAGACAGACTTGGAAACTGGTCCACAAGGAAGTTCTGTTCTGTGGGCACAGTTCCTTCATTCAGTGGTGGCTCACCTGAGGCTAAAACATCCTCCATGTCTCTATGAGTCTTGCAAGCACCGGAAGACTCTGGCACGTTGCAGCTGTCAGGCAACTCCTGGCTCTCCTCTCTATCAGCGGCCAGGGTTTGATCAATGTGGCGGCGAACCACCCGACCATCTTCCAGAATCACTGCATATGACAGTGGTCCTGACACCTTTCAAACCACAGCTACCACCCACAGTGCCCCTTGTCCATAGTTCCTTGCCCAAACTTGGTCGCCAACTTGCAAGTTCCTCAGGGTCTTGGGCTGCACTGTATCCAATGCCACTCAGTCCAGATGGAGACGGTCCAGCTTCATGGTCAGCCGACATCCCCATCTCAGTTCCACTGGGCTGCAGCCCGTAGATGTGCAGGGAGTTGTATGCTGGCAGAGCAGAAAATCTGCCAACCGATGATGCCAATCTCCAGATGCTATTCTTTTTAGCAACTCCTTGGTCGTTCTGACCATGCATTCTGCTTGGCATTTGAGGCTGGGTGAAAGGGGGCTGATGTGGCATGTCTAATCATGTTAGTCCTTAAGAAGGACTGAAACTCAGAAGCAGTAAATTGTGTCCCATTGTCTGACACAATTACATCAGGTAAGCCATGCTTGGCAAAGATTCTGGACAGTTCCTGGATGGTCCTGGCAGTAGTCATAGTAGGGACAGGTGCTACCTCCAGCCATTTGGAGTAACTGTCCACAACAATGAGGAACACCTGTCCTTGGAAGGGTCCTGCATAGTTTATATGAATCCTAGACCACGGGGTTTGTGTGATTTCCCAGTGATGTACTGGGGCTTAAGGCATTTCAGGTCTGGACTGCTGGCACACTTGGCATCCTTTCACTTGAGCCTCTATATCCTTATCCAACTCTGGCCACCACAGGCAGCTTCTCATGAGTGCCTTCATCCTGACTATTCCAGGATGTCCCTCATGCAGAGATTCTAAGACTCTAGTCCTTAATGTGTGTGGGACTATGACACGACTTCCTCAAAGAATGCAGCCCTTGTATGCTGATAACTCATCTTGTCTTCTAATGAAGCTGTGAAATTCTGTCCCAGGACTGGCTTCTGGCCACCCACTCAGCACCCAGTTCAAAACACAACTGAGTGTTTTGTCAGTGGCTGTTTCAGCAGTCACATCCGCTGCATGAAGGGGAGAGTCTGGCAGATCCTGGATTGCCAGGATGTGTGCAGCAGGTACGGGGTCTGGTTCTGAATGAGGCAGGGGCAACCTGCTGAGTGCATCAGCATGGCCCATTTCCTTGCCCAGCTTATGGACTAGCCTGTAACTGTAGGCTGCCATAAAGATTGACCACCTCAGCATCCTTGGAGAAAGGATCTGAGGGGTTTGCTTGTCTGCAGTAAACAAACATAGAAGAGGCTTGTGGTCTGTAAAGACCATAAATATGCACCCATAAAGGAAATTGTGGAATTTCTTTATTCCTGCCACTATGGCCAATGCCTCCTTATTAATTTGTTCGTAATTCCTTTCCACAGGGGAAAGTGTCCTTGAATAGTATGCTATGGGAGCTTGCCTCCCGTCAGCCATTAGATGGCTCAAAACTGCTTCTATCCCGTATGATGAAGCATCACATGCAATACTGATAGGCAGTTTCTCATTGAAATGTGTTAACACAGAGTTTGAAGACAGCATTGATTTGACTGCTTTGAAACTTTTTTCATGGATGCTTGTCCACTGCCATGGTGCCCTTTTATCCAGGAGCCTATGTAGAGGCTCTGCTAATGCAGCCTTATGAGGAAGGAAGGAATGGTAGAAATTGAGTAACCCTAAAAATGCTTGCAGCTCCCCCTTTGACTGAGGTCTGGGAGCCTGCTGAATAGCCTTAAGCTTTGAGTCAGCAGGGTGGATTCCAGTGGCATCTATCCGGAATCCCAGGCACACCTATTTGACATTTGTCTCTCTTGAGCTTCAGCCCCACTTCACGGAAGCACTGAAGAACAGCTCTTAGATGTTCTGCTAATATTTCTGCTGACTCCCCAGCTATTAGGACATCGTCAAAATAAGGACACACACCTGGAATATTTTTGAGTGTGCATTCCATCACGCTGTGAAAAAGCCCTGGGGCCACACTGACCCCAAACTGCAGGCGACGAACCCAAAATGCCCCTCTATGGGTAACTATTGTTTGAGCCTCTACCGTGGCATCATCCACAGGCAGTTGCTGATACGCCTGTGCCGGGTCCAACTTTGCAAATAAGCAACCTCCTTGTAATGAGGCCAGGATGTGGCTAACTACAGGTACATGTCATAAATCACGTTCACCAATTAGTTTTACATATGAAGTTACATTTCCCCTTCTGTGCATGGCTAATCTTATCTTCTCAAGATAGCTGTTTGAAATTTCCCTCTCTTCAAGATTCAAAGCAAAGCAGTTTAAACAAAAGGGTGTTTCGTATATTTTCAGTGCTAAAACATGTCAATGTTTGCAGCATTGACGCACTAGTCTTCTCAGAGTTTACATGATATTCAAAAGAGAGAGGTTTTCCCCATACGTCAGGTAGAGATGGTTCGTACCTCTATAGAAAGATGCTCTTTTGTGCACATAAACTGCCATCTAACCCTCAAATTACTTGGCTGAGCACAAGGCTTATATTTAATGGCATTACAGACATTTAACTAAGACTACTAAACAAGATGCTAATTATCACTCCTACTGGCGAGGCTGTGGCTTAATTGTGCTGCATAACCGGAAACACCAAAACAAAAATATTCAGATAACAATACTTTTGTCATATGCCACGTTTCAAAAGTGACACGGTTGCTTCATAATATTCCTATTTTCTTAGAGGGACCCTGGTGGAAACTAACACTGAATTGAGGAGAAAGGTGAAACTGAATAGTCTTTTGTGGGGAGCAAGAGGCTGAAGGGAGATTCTCCCTAAATTTTGCAATATTTATTTAGTAGTTGTGTAGTGTGTGTGCTTCAGTCTGGCAAGATTCATCTCTCTAGGTGAGCAACAAAAAATATATTGATCTCATCAGTCCATTGTGCCCTTTCTGGTTCCTTGCACCTGACGTGGACATTTTTAAAAAGTAGACTAATCAAACAGCTGATGATGAAACTCACATTAATTTGATTAAGGATCATGGACTTCAACGTGCTGGTGTGCTAATTAAGGGACTCCTTTGCTTTCAACCATTTTATATTAAGCTAACAGAGAAATTATACTAGCTCCAATTTCCCTGAAAAGCCATATCATACTTGTTGACATGCTAAAATATTCAAACACAATTTGTAACACCATGAAAAATCCACCCTGATGTTCCAAAATTAGCTGAATTTGGAGCATTCTTAAATAAGAGTGTCAATTTTACCTACTACCATATTCCAGAAGATTCATATGGAGAGTTATTACTAAGTTATTTCTTAAAAGGAGAAATCTCTCTGCATGTCCAGCCTTTCCATCCATCATCCCTTCATGGATGTGACTAAGCAGTGAACCTGGTTAGAGATAGAGAACCTGGAAATAAATTAGAAGCAATGGCTATATCACTCATAGGCAAGCAACAACTCTGTTCTGTTGAAGGGAAAAGTTAGTGGGCAGAAAAAGTTCTGATAGTTTCAAGTCACAGAATACTACATTTACTGCGCTGAACTCATGAAGATGTTATATAATCCTAAAAAATAATAAAAATGCTCGATCTCCAGAATGTTTGAATGGGTCATCAGCTTACAGCTGTATCAGCCTAAACAGTAGAAGTGAAATCCTATACAAAAACCATGAATCAGCCACAATATCTGTGAGTATATATGATGGATGTTCTATCTACAACTCAAATATGAGTGGTTTCAGAAGCGAGGTTGGTACAGCAGATTGATAGGGAGGAAAAATATGTCAAAAGGTTAAGGAAAAGTTGTATTGTTTTATTGATTTATTGATTTATATCAAATTTAGGCACTGTCCATCTCACTATCTAAGTGACTCTGGGCATACCTGGAGAAAATAAGATGCACCATATCGGTTGAGATTTAGATTTAAAAGGCAAGTACCAAAGCAAACTGGTTCTGCCATATCTTGCAAAGAAAGGTGGGAGGAATGAAAATCAAATCATCTTCTAAGATGTCGTGTGAGTAACTTTTTCCCATTTTTCAAACATGTTAATAATCAGTCCTGTTGAGATCCTGCAAGCACAACCTGTCCACACATCTGCCTCCACAATTCATTTTAATATCATGTCATCTCTGTTTCCTAATTATGTGTCGTTCCTTAATCAAGTCTGATCACATGGAATTCTTGTTTCCTCACCACCCAGGCTTAGAGTTGCAGTGGTGAACTGAAATATGTAGGGCAAGAATCAGAAGAAGCATATACAAGGGCAATTCGGAAATAAACCTCCCTTTGGTTATCAATGACAGACACTCGCAGATATAGAACTTTTATTATACACATTAGAAAACTACAACAATAGGTTACTTTTCGACATAATCACCATTCAAATTGAGGCACTTGTCATAACGTTTTACAAAGTTTAAAATTCCTTAGTAGTATTTACTTGGCACCAAATCTGGGCTATGGGGGTGAGGAGGGAGATCAAAAACATTCCAACAGAACTGCTTCAAAGGTTTTTGGGTGAATCTAGTGGTGTGCAGGTGAGCATTATTGTGAACCAACACCACACCGGAAGTCAGCATGCCCCGATGCCACAGTGGAAGTGGTGCCATAGAAAATCCCCCTCAAATGTGAAGATGACAAAGGAGCACTGCTAGTGAAGTTCATGGAGCATGGTTCGAACATCAATTCAGAAGTCTACTGTGAAACATTACCAAAAACTCAGACGAGCCATCCATAACAAGTGTTGGAGCATGCTGATTTCCAGTGTGGTGTTGGTTCACAATAATGCTCACCCACACACTGCTAGACGCACCCAAGAAATTTTGAATCACACACACACCCATAGCCTAGATTTGGTGCCGAGCAACTGCTACTAAGGAATTTCAAACCTCGTAAAATGTTACAAAAAGTGCCCCAATGGCGAATGGCGAATATGTCGAAAAGTAATGTAATGTTGTAATTTTCTAATGTGTATAATAAAAGTTCTATATCTGCGAGTATCTGTCATTGATAACCAAACGGAGGTTTATTTCTGAATTGCCCTCATATATAAAATGTCAATCTCTAATACTAGAATTCAGTTACCCTCAAGGGAGTGTAATTGTTACAATCACTAAGCTCTCAAGGATCTGCCAAATATCTTGAACCAGTAGGAACAAATGGAATTTTAGAGAATGACCTAAGCACAAAATGGCTTCCAGGTAAGCATTTATCCTTTCACAAAATAAACACAGCAGCATCCCCAATCTACAGATGAAGTTTAAAGAAACTTTTCAAAGAACCAATGTGTATGTCCATGAAAAAATGGTGGAGAAAACAAAGAACAAGGGTATTTTTAATTTTCAAAAGAAAATAAGTAGGACAATAAAAAAAAGAATTCATGTGCCTCCTTTTGACCATAGGAGCCACAATGGAGCCTCAGGATTAAAATCTAAACTACTGAATTTATACTATCTTTTCTAATAAAAAGTCAAGAGAATAGCAAGACCATCTATTTCAGAATAATTGTAAATATGTTTTTGAAAGGAGTTTAATTATATGAAGCACATAAAACTAGGACTTAGGTAAAACCTATCCAAAGCAAAACATCTGCAGAAGGCAGATCTTTTGTCCTAATGAGTGAAAAGAACTATATTAAATTCAATTCAATACATTTATTGTTGTGGCCATTGTTGTAACCAGCATGATGGTGATGATGTTACAGTGTGCCTTCAGAAGTAGCTGATTCCTGACTATCATTAAATCCAGAGAGTGCAGTCTTCAGGCTTGTGTGGTTTTTTTTGAAATCACATGTTTTGCCAACTTGGGGGGGGGGACAGGAAACTTGCTGCTGCAGTTTTTAAATAACTGGGAAACAGAACTCCTTTATGAAGTTCTTCAAACCAACTTTAGTTAAGTCTGAAGATAGCAATAGTATTAGTATTTAGGCTTCTATACCTCCCCATAGCACTTTACATCACTCTCTAGGTGGTTTCCAATGTAGAAACATTATTTGCATATTGACCTCAATAATCTGGGTTCTTATTTTACTGACTTCAGAAGGATGGAAGGCTGAGTCAACCTTGAACCAGTCAGGATTGAACTCCTATCTGTGGCAGAGTTTGCCTGCGATACTGCACTTTAACCACTGTGCCACCAGGTCTCCTATGGAATTCCTGCCATTTCATTAAGCCTACTTGGGTGAACTTCATTTTCATATCCTGACTGAAGAAATACATTTCCTAGGTAACCAAAGTGCTCCCCGCCATTTCTGTACCCAGGTTCTTTTCTTATCCAGTTAAAACTTGTAAAACTCATCACTCCTTTTCATTTCAATCCTAACGTTATTCTACCACAACAGAAAGATGCATCTATTATTTCTTACATGTTTGTGAAAAGGAAGCAAACTTGTTTTTCATTCACTGTTTATTCAGGAGAAGGGAAGATAAGTAGGGACAAGTAAGGAGGAGCCTTGGTGGAGCAGTGGGCTAATGCCTCCTTAAGTAACACCAGCTGCCTGCAATTAGTGCAGGTTCGCATCCCACCAGGCTCAAGGTTGACTCAGCCTTACATCCTTCTGAGTTAGGTAAAATGAGGACCCAGACTGTTGGGGGCAATAAGCTGACTTTGTAATAATGCCGCTTGGGGGGGGGGGCGAAAGCCCTAATAAGCAGGCATATGCATAGAATGAAGGCTATTGCTAAGCACATTGGTTTGTGCTTAAATTGTAAGCCGCCCTGAGTCTTCGGAGAAGGGCGGGATATAAATGGGATTAAAATAAAAAATAAATAAAAATTAAAAAAATGTAGGGAGGAATATTTTTCTCCTGCATTGAGGAGCAGGAAATGATAGAATACATCATCTTACATAATTTCTGTAAGTAATAGATGAAATCACTCAGTCTTGTAACTTCCAAGTAGCATTCCCCAAGTAGAATCACAGAGTATCATTTCTAAGGTAACCAAAGAAATGGTAAGTGTTTGTATAGAGATAATTTTGACTGGCTTAGTGATTGATCAAAGACATTTTATGGATTATCAGCCTAAGAAGCAAAAAAACTGATTCTATCCTTCAAACACTTGCATGGCATCCCCACTCTCCATCCAAATATGGCCCCAAAGCCCCCTTTTTCCAGGGCTCACTCATGGACTTCCAGTGCCCACCCACCCCCAGCCAATCCTATCTTGACTCTAGGCCTCTAAGTCCTTTCGTTCTTTCATTATTACCTGCGCAGTTAAGAAATTTCAAATTTTGGCCAGGAGGGCAAAGATATGCTCCTTCATCTTGTTTATTTAGAAAGGACAATCATGCAACTGCAGCTATCCATGGCCATGTGTTAGCACAGCTGCTCTGAAACAGCCACAACTTTGCCAAATTCAGTCCCATGGGAGTAATGGGTCCTGGATTTTGGACCCATTGTTTAAGTCAGTTAAGTCAGTATGATGACTTGGATCTGTATGATTTTCACAAATACTGCGAATTTTAAAAGCTTTATAGAAGTCTAATTTCTGTCACATAATGATCAGATGGTTGACATTATAATAAGAGCCTCCCCAGGTGGATCCATTGCAAGACAAATAGCCTAACATTCAAAATGCAGCCTATATTTTAAATTCCAAATGCAATACTTACAATACTTTCTGCAGGGGATGCTACTTTGGCTGGCCAAACCAGTTCACAAATAATTCCTGTTGTCAGGAGCTTGCTTTCTGTTCCTGTCACCTTGCATATTTCCACATTTAAGGTGCTCTAAAAAAATTTTAAGGAAAGGCACATCCTTCTTATTTATAGCTATCATTTTTGATGGAATTAGGCATTCCATTTTTTTATAAAACTCAGAGGAGTTACTGATGATCACATGCTTGCTGCATTACAGAAGCAACAACTTGCAATTTATTATAATCAAGAGTCATTGGCTTCAACAGATTCTATTGAAATCTGCATATTTTTAAAAAAGTTACTTCTTTGCAAAGAACAGAAGTGTCATGAAGCCAGAGGATGACTATGTGCTATTATAAATTGTTGAATAAAACATATCATTTCAATCTCATTGCAAAGACTGAGTGAAAAGGATCCAAGCAGGACTGGGGTAACTAGTTCCAGACTATAATTTCCCAAGACATCCAAAAGTGTGGCTTGGAGATCCATGGCTCTGCAAAGGATTTCAAGGAGAAGAAATTAGCAAAATGTGTCTTTTCAAAGCAAATGAGGAAGCTGTGACCTCTTGAAAGTGCTGATTAAATAATGAGATTTCTGTCTATGGAAGTGCGTACATATTCATGCAGACAAGCCACAGGAAACCAACAACAACAGAAACAAAAAAAAATCTAGGAAGCCTTCCAAACATGTAACTTTCTCAAAACTTTAAAGAGGGATGCTTTGCAAAGTGAGTTTTGGAATGATTTGGGTAGCCTCAGCAAGTCCTGATTAATGTAGAACAGGTCTTTTTTAAAGCAGCTATCAAAGGTCAGGGAGCTCTTTGAAGATGTCCCCTATTTATCCAAGAACACAAGTAGTGTTCCCATGACACTATTAACTATGTTTTCATTTTCTCTTTAATTTAAACAGTTAAGGAGACAAACAAGCTAACAGTAAACAACAGCCTAATCAAGGAACCACTAAGAACACTCCCACCAACGCTGACAAGGCAAGGCACAAGTATATAAAAATAAGAGCAAACCCCAATCCCTTCTAGTACTGATGATGTTACACTTTCAAGAAAACCACCAAGCTCAGAGAGCACCAAGGACCCAACATTCTTTTTAATTTGCATATAGTCTTATGAATTGCCTCTGCCATGTGCATCATCACAAGGCTTGTTCCTTAACTAAGAGGTCTTGTTCCTTACCTAAGATTAATTGAACCAATTAGTCAATCCAGTTTTCTAGATTCACATGACACACCGAACCACAGCTAAATCAAACAATCTGGATTAGCACAAGGCTCTAGATCAGGGGTGTCAAACTGCCAGCCTGCAGGCCAGACGTGTCATCTGGAAGCCACGCCTACCCCATTGCCGGCAATGGCAAAATCGTCCCAATACATTGCACAATGTCACGTGACGTCATGAGTTTGACATGTCTGCTCTAGATAAAATATGGAGAGCAGTTTAGCATTTAGTAAGTTAAGCAAAGGAGCCTCAAAGCCCTCTAAGAAAAGAAAGCAGGGAGCTCCAAGTTGCTCATCCACCCTTTCACATTTTCATGGGTTACCCTATTAACCTGCCTCCCAATTAATATTAATATTTAAATTATAATTATGGGTGAGTTTGCCTCTATATAAATTAGCCTAAATATTATTTACAGATGAGTTTATAAATTTGCATTTGTATAAATCAGCAAGTATAAATGTTAAGGACACCCATGACCTCCTTTTGGCAAGAGAAGACAAACTTGGCATTTTGGCCCAGCCCTCTCTTTTTTGTCACACACGTTAGACAGCATTTTGTGTTACTGAACAGGCAAATTTTCTAGGACGTGGGTGTGAAAGTCATTGTACATATAAAAAAAGAAGCAAGGCTTTGAGTACATGGTCACAGCTGCCATTTTTATTTTTATTTTTGATTTTTTTGACACACAGGTACCTTGTGGCTATCCCTTTATTAAATGTTCATATCAGGATGGGAGGCAATTTGTTATTTCCTCTTCTACAAAACTAATGGTATAAAAATATCTCTAGAGCAGACATGTCAAACACAAGGCCCGGGGCCCGGATGCGGCCCACAAAGTGGTTTCATGTGGCCCGCGAAGCCATCCTAGAAACAGTGAGGGAACGGCCCTCACTGCCTTGGCCCTGGCCCAGAGACCCTCCTTCTGCCAGAGACCCTCGGATCTGTCCCACTCCTGCCCAGGCCCCCATAGGCACTATTGATGCAAACGATGTAGAGCTGGCCACACCCACCCAGTAGGCCATTCACACTCTAGCCACACCCACACAGTAGGCCACGCCCATCCTGGCCATACCCACCCAGCCCCCGGAGGGCAACCGCAATGCTGATGCGGCCCTCAGTGAAATTGAGTTTGACACCCCTGCTCTAGAGTCTAGACCCTGGGATACTGTGTCTGTGTTGACAGCTCCTCTTTATGCTAGTTTAGCCACATGAAAGATCAACATTTAAAGAATTGTTGTTACTCTAAGATAAGATTGAAGGAGAAATTCGTTCTACCAAGATGTGCATTTGTATGTGTGTGTGTGTGTGAGAGAGAGAGAAAGAGTTTGGCTGTCTTAAAACCACAAATATATGCATTTGCCAAAATGCTATCATATAATAGCGCCAAGCTGAAATATGTATAAAAAGATTAGTTAATCCTAGAGACAACTGATTCAAATACTCAGGTGAACATGATGTTTCTTCAGGTGCCAATAACACCACAAACATATGTGGGTGGAGCCAGCACTTTTTTTTAATGTAAGTCACATCAAAATCTGTTTCCACATGGAATGATGATTACCTGCAGGAAGAAAATTATGCTTACTCATGGAAGCTTAGACTTCCATATGGATGGGTGGATCTGTTAATGTGATTTTCACTGAATGTCCTATCTGACTGATCATTTGTTCTAATTTGTGCCTCTTTACAAACTTAGCAGAACAGATTTGCATAAAAATGCCTTTCCTTAGTGCTCCAAAGGTATGCATTGTTTTAGGGACTTTTCTAAATAACAAGTTCACGCTTGTAAGCAACTTTCCCACAGGAAAATGTACTTCAGTAAGTCCTTAAAAATGCACCCCAGGTCAGAATGTTGCCTGCCTTTTTGATGCAATTTTTCAAGCTTTTTGAGACCAGATATCCCTGACATTTTTGTTGGCTTTAGTTGTTGATTTAATGGAAATCTTGATGTGTTGGTATTTTCAGCGGCAGACTCACAATTATGTTCCAAACATATACTGTAAGTATACTCCATCCATGCTTGTCTATTCAACAGTTTGTTTGTTTGTTTGTTTGTTTGTTTAATTAAGGACAAATTAGTTTGCATGCAGAAATACCATTATTCCATCAGCTATATACTTGTCTATTCAACAGTTTGTTTCTTTGTTTAATTCAGGACAAATTAGCTTGCATGCAGAAATACCATTATTCCATCAGCTATATACTTGTCTATTCAACAGTTTGTTTGTTTGTTTAATTCAGGACAAATTAGCTTGCATGCAGAAATACCATTATTCCATCACTAGGAGATAATAGATTTATGCACATGACATGACTGTCCCAGTGAGCCTCTCGCCTGCTCATAATCACATGTGCCTCAGTCAAACATTTCTGAGAGCTTCCCAGATACCACAAGGTTGGCTGTGAGATCGTCACTTCCTGGATTAGTGCATTTTCTTTCTTGGGAGGTTGGAGGAATTTAGAAGAAAAAAATGTTTGCACAGTTCTAATTGGAATAGATGTTACCAAGACAGATTTGGGAGAGTTACCCATCTCTGTCTTTTTCTGCTTCTGACCCATGCTCTCCAAAGGACTGAAAAGTAAAGTAGAAGACCCAGAACATTTAGGCAACCACTGTTTATGGAATAGCTTTAGCAATTCATTTCTATCAGCCACTTGTTGATTTTTTTTAATCCCTCTCCATGGTTAGCTGGAGCAGGGCTTTTCGATCAGTAGTACGAGTACCACCTGTGGTACATTGGCACCTGGCAGGTGGTACGTGACCATCCTAGAAAAGTGGTAGCAGGGGAGGGGAATGAGCTGAACCAGTGGCAGCACTGCACAACCCTGAGCGAGAGATGGCTGGAGCTGCAGGGCTGTCAGGGCTCAGTGGAAGCACTAGGATCAGCACTAGGCTCCAGCTGGAGCTCTGTACTGATCCTGGTGCTTCTGCTGAGCCCAGAAGAAGCGCCAATCAGCTGGAATGTTGCAGCATCTCCAGGGTCTTGTGATTTACATTCAGATGCTTGGCAACTGATTCATATTTATGACAGTCACAGTGTCCCAGGGTCATGTGAAGTGACCAAAACCTGCTGCAACCACCCAGCAGACGGGGGTAATAAAAACCAAACAACCCTCCTGGTGCTGATCCTGGCGCTTCTACTGAGCCCTGACAGCCCTGCAGCTCCAGCCATCTCTCACTCAGGCTTGTGCGGTGCTGCCACCAGTTCAGCTCATTCCCCTCCCCTGCTACACTTTTCTACGATGGTTGCGTACCACTGCTAGGTGCCAGTGTACCACAGGTGGTACCCATACCACTGGTTGAAAAGCCCTGTGCTAGGTGACTGGTGGTACTTGGATGTTGCCATATCTTAAAAGTGGTACAATGGGTGAAAAGGTTGAAAAGCCCTGAGCTGGAGGAATTTCATTTAGTCACAGTTTTGAGGTTCTGAGTAGCCCACATTTTTTGACATTCATAAAACATGCTAATCATTCTTTAACCAACTTAAGTGTGATCAGCCATTACAATTCAATTTTAGAAGTGAATAGCTACTAGATTCTGTCAGCATGACAGCGTGACTTATCCTCAGATTAAGCTAAGAATGAATGGGGGGAAAGGCTATTAAGTGCTATTTACTTAAGACATTTATGGCTTTATCATTTGTTATAGTAGTAATTGTGCTGAATTGGTTCTGCTTATCTCATGAAGAATTGGTAGCATGGCATCCAGAGATACTTGCTGTATTTGTACATGGCACCTGTACTTCCCTACTATATATTTAAAACAAAATTTAAAATATCATTCTTCATTTACTAAATGTTTTAGTAAAATAAACAGTGCATTTATTACATAACATTTTCTTCTAATCCATTCTGTGTACATATTAGTACTTGAGTTGACGGTGTGGTTTAATGATGACTTTTGATTAAAAGTTTTGGAGAAAATTGGAAACACTTATCCAACCCATCTCATTATGAATCTTAAAGTGGATTTATTGTCCATTTCCCCCAAATTTTATAAAACAGTGAAGCATAAGAAACTACCTTCATCTTTACATTTTAATGAAAAATGAAAATTTTCATATCAATGGGAAAATGATACCCATGATAGGCATCTACAGAAAGTTGTTGAACAAATAATATTTGGCATGATATCATTCTACAAACAATGTAACTTATATACTTGCATCAGACATTGTAAAACAATTTGTGTGAAGATGACATGAAATGAATGGTGTCAGGTTAACATTATTGTGATTTATTATATCTATACACAATAGCAAATCTTTCAGTTAAGATTTCTTTGACTCACCCTCCAAATGTTACTTAGCTCTTAATTAAGTGAATGGTGCATATGAACTTCTAGTTCATAGAAAGAACTTACTCTTTACAGTTTCTATTATTTATATATGTATTTAATGCATTTGTTTCTAACTTTATTGTTTACCCCAGAATCCATTAGGATTAAGATGCACAATAAATATTATAAAAATAAATACATCATAAATATTTGCTATCCATTTTTAATGATATTGACCAAGCATAGATAATAGACTGCCTCAATGTCTGAAATGTCATGAACTTACAACATCTCATGACATGTCATGCTAACTCCATCAGTTTCCAGCATTTGCATACCAAATCTTCATATGAGATTTCCAAAAGTAGAAATAGTCATTGGCCTAATCATGCACATTTAGTATTAGAAAAGATTGCTGATTTATCTTTCAACTTATATTTCAACTTTCCTGTGATTCTTTTCTCCCTTATGATTCCAACCAAAAAGTAAGATGAGGAACTCACATAGATCTGCTTTCCGGAGGTTCTTGATTTTTATGATCTTTACTGTTAGGAGACTACAGGGAGCCGGTTCCGTCTACAGAATGAAAATAAATAGAAAATATCAATTAACGTCTGATTTATTTTTTTATAAATAGATATAGACATGGACATGGACATGGTGATGACAATGGTGATGATGATGGAGATGGAGGTAGAGAGAGAGAGAGAGATAGAGAGGTAGAGTAGAAGTAGAGAGAGAGAGGGAGAGAGAGAGAGAGAGAGAGAGAGAGATGATTGATAGAGAGATGATGGACATGATAGAATTGATAGAAATATATAAATATCAAACTTCTTAACCACCCATCTCCCTCATAGAGTTTATAGAAGGTTTGTATATGGCTGGGTGCTATTCTATACTGTATATCCTTAAGCAAAAAGGCAAAAACAAAATTATGTTCTCCCACCCACATCCCCTAAGACAGGAGTAGGCAACCTTGCCTCTTTTATGACTTGTGGACTTCAACTCCCAGAATTCCTAAGTCAGCATGTCTGGTTCAGGAATTCTGGGTATTCAAGCCCACAAGTCATAAAAGAACCAAGGTTGCCTACCCCTGCCCCAAGACAATCAATAATCTGCTCCTCCAGATAAGGACTGTTGGTCTGAAATACAAGGCATGCAAAGCCAGGCAGAACAAGTCCATTTTGTCATGTTGCCTGAGCATTAGTAACCAATTGTTATCTTCTTCTTCTTTTTTGCCTATAAGAACATTTTAAATTTGGAAGTATATTACATCAGGTAATCAAATTTGAAAAGTCAATTATGAGTTCTCTGTCATGGAGTACTTGCCTCTTCATAAAATAACTCCCCCAGGAGTCATGGCCAGTCACAAAATACCCAGATTGGTGAGGATTTCCCTCTCGATCATCTATATCTTTTCTTCCAGAGAGATGAATACTTTTCCAAATGAACCACTGAATTCCACCTACCACCTTTTGTTACTTATGGAAACTACATGGAGTATGGAAAGTGCAGTCTTGGAATAATAGATGTGGCTGACAGATCCCCATTTAATCTGTTCTTTAATTAAAAGAATCTGAAAATCAGGTAAAACTCGGCAGAGAGGAACCTGTGTGTATTCTGAACCCTGAGGCACCAAGTTGCCTTGTGGCGATACTGGTAAATTAATGCTTCTGTTTGCACAGCTGTATAAGGCTTTGCCAAGGGTAGGATACTCAGTCATTTGTTGATTGATATTTTACAATAAAGTTGAGTTTATTTATTTATTTATTTATTTATTTATTTAATTAATTAATTTATATACCACCCTTCTCCCGAAGGACTCAGGGCGGTGAACAGGGCAATACATAATAAAAACAAGATACAAAAATTAAAAATTATTAAAAGTAATTAAACAATGCCCATAATAAATTAGTACAGATTAAAAATTGAAACCAATTTATAAAACCCAACCCTATCCCATCAGGCCAGGCCAGCTTGTTCAAAAAGGTGGGTTTTAAGATCACGCCGGAAGGAGCGGAGATCAGGTGCCATCCGGAGCTCGACCGGAAGATGGTTCCATAAATCCGGCATGCCCACAGAGAACGCCCTCCCCCTGGGGGCCACCAGTCGGCATTCTTTGACCGGTGGAACCCTGAGGAGGCCCTCTCTGTGGGAGCGTACTGGGCGGAGTTGATTCCATCTTTTACTTAAGCTCCAGCATGCAACTGATAGGGGACAGCTCACTGGAACATATGACAACAATTAAGCATATCTACTTCTAGAGAATTATCATTTCCAGTTCAACCAAATATGCATTTTTTTAAAAAAAAATCCCGAGTTTGTTGTTTTAAGTAGAAAAGCAGGGTAATAAGGCAGGCAGGGAGAGTTACTATTATTGAATTTCCCTTTACATTTCTAACTAAAGTGATAGATATAATCCCTACAAATATACTATAAATTTTCACAAATGAAAAACATGCAAATCAAAAGCATGCAATATCAAATGAAAAATCCTCAAATAGGCAAAAATTGGCTCTACTGTTACTTCCAAGAAGCAAAAATCCAGATGGAATCCAAGACTTAAAAGATGTAGAATTCATGCATGTCTCTCATGATAATGTTCTTTCAGACAATGTTACCAGTGAAATTCTGAAATCCCATCCTGGAGGAAGCAGTGAATCTATAACCACAATGAATTGCAAGCATTTCTAGAAATATTCTTTTCTTTTCTTTACTTTTGGACATGGGAGAATGTCCATTTCCACTCTGAAAACTTTCCATTTCTTCAGAATCCCTGAAGAAGTGTGGTCTGTTGAATTTTGCTTTGATTAATAACAGTATTATATCACAGCAGTCCCCAACCTTTGTGGCTTTATGGTCCAGCTGGGGGAGAGGGGGAGAGAGGAACCAGACCATGTGAGTGGTAGACTGGCCCTCATGCATGTGTGTGCACAATTCGATTTCCATAAGTGGCAGACTGGTTTGCACACACATGTACACACAGCTTGATTTGTGTGTGTTTGTGCACTGGCCCACCGCTCACACAGCCTGATTCCAAGTAGGCCACGGCCTGGTAGTAGCTGTGGCCCAGGGGTCAGGGACCCTTGCTATATCATGCAGCTCTATTCCACTATATATTAGTAAAAAACTACATATAATGTGGATAGAATCAGGGCTTTTTTTGTCATAGAACGCTCAGAACGGAGTTCCGGCACCTTTTTTGGATGGAACCTTGCAGAGTAGGCAAGGCGGGTTGTATGACATGTGTGAGCTCCGGCACCTTTTTCTTTTACAAAAGAAGCACTGGATAGAATTATACCAAACCTTGTGCCCCTAAAAATTCTCAACCATTCAAAACTGCCTAGATCAGACATGTCAAACTTGTGACGTCACGTTACGTCGCAAGACGTATTGGGACTGTTTTGCCATTGCCAGCAATGGGGTGGGTGCAGCTTCCAGATGATGCATCCAGCCTGTGGGCCTGCAGTTTGCCACCCCTGGCCTAGATAGTTGTCTCCATCAACTCTACTGCTACTGCAATACAATTACGTATATGATTCACAGCCCAGGTTAGGCAGCATTATCATAAAGCTACAAACACTTTTGTCACCCTTATTAAGCTACTTTGTTACGTCTTTAAATTGAAGAGGCTTAATCATATTACAAATGATGGTGCAACATGGGTTATTGTACTAAGAAAGGAAATGAACAATACCTGTATTCTTCAACATTTGTGGTCTTAGAAATTACTATTTCTAATGTTAACATTATTAGAGCGTAATAGATGGATCACCAGGATGACCAAAAGTACTTAACATTCATAGCCCTACCTCTTTGGATAGGTTAGTCAATAAGTCTAAAAATTACAAAATTGGAAGCTTTGATCTTATAAACAGGTATTGTTTTAACCTAGCATAATTGGACTCTCCTCTCAGGGATGCCAAAGTGTTTTGTTTTGTTTTTCAATTCAGGCAATTCTGTATGTAATTTGCAATTGGCATGACAAATTTTTCTTTCCTATTTATTCCAATAATAGAATGAGGTAGTGGTTTCCACTGCACCTAAAAAGTGCACACTGGGCTAGGAGCTTATGGGGGCATTCTTCCTAATGTCTTGCTTCTGCCTTCCAGCATCAGCCACCTCACTCTGTCTCATGGTAGGATCAGTCCTGTTATCTAACCCAGGGCTTTTCAACCAGTGGTACAGGTACCACCTGTGGTACATTGGCACCTGGCAGGTGATACGTGACCATCCTGGAAAAGTGGTAGTGGGGGAGGGGAATGAGTTCAACCAGTGGTAGCACCGCACAAGCCTGAGCGAGAGACGGTTAGAGCTGTAGGGCTGTCAGGGCTCAGCGGAAGCGGCAGGATCAGCACCAGGCTCCAGCTGGAGCTCGGTGCTGATTCTGGCACTTCTGAGCACAGAAGAAGTGCTGATCAGCTGGAATAATAATAATAATAATAATAATAATAATAATAATAATAATAATAATAATAATAATAATAATAAATAATAATAATAATAAATAATAATAATAATTAATAATAATAATAATAATAATAATAATAATAATAATAATAATAATAATAATAAAAAAAGAAGAAGTGTCAATCAGCTGGAATGTTGCAGCATCTCCAGGGTCTTGTGATTTACATTCAGATACTTGGCAACTGATTCATATTTATGACGGTCACAGTGTCCCAGGGTCATGTGAAGTGAGCAAAACCTGCTGCAACCACCCAGCAGAAGGGGGGGAAATAAAAACCGAACACACAACAATGAAAACCTCGGACAGGAGAAAGAGCACCACCGGGTGGGCAGGCAGGTGTCTTGCTCGGCTGTGGCTTGGAGGGCACTTTTTTCAGTGCCATTGTAAGTTTGAACAGTCACTAAGCGAACTGTTGTAAGTCGAGGACTACCTGTACTTCATCACTTTTTTCCTCTTTTTTGTCATCAAGTTTTTGATACCTTGCTAGGCGACTGGTGGTACTCAGATGTTGCCATATCCTAAAAGTGGTACAATGGGTGAAAAGGTTGAAAAGCTCTGATCTAACCCAATGTAATCTTGGGAGATGGGATAAAGAGATGCCTAGAGAACAGTCAGATAAGAAACAACATAGCAGAACAGTTGGACAGTGAGTGGGCAAGACACTCAGAATGGACCCTCTCTGGATTTGGGGGCTGTAAAAGAGACAGTGGGAAAATTCTACTTTCAGATTTGGAAAGTTTTTGTAACTTTACAATACAGTAGAATTGACTTATCTGGTTGTGTTTCCTGTCTGGTAAGGCTGAGACCTAATCAGCAGCCTGTCCTTGCCTAGGAATGTGTCAGGCACCAAATCCACATGTGTGGACTTCAAGCTAATGACTTAATTATATTCTGCCAATTACATGGGAATCTCTCCAGACTGTCATCCTTCCCATGGGAACAAGTAGATAAGGCTCTATGGAAATTAGGAGGGTCAGTTTTGGATTCCTTGTGGCTGCACAAGGATCAAAGGCTAATTCCCCCTTTGAGACCTCCCTCACTGTCTGGCTGGGTGTTTCCTAACAGAATGATTGTACTGATGGTATAATGCTTCCCATCTACCTTCAAATAGTGTCTAGACACTCAGCTTCTTTCTTGATCATCAGTTTATCAAAGCTCCAAATATTCCATGAGATACTTTTACTGTGATTACTTAGAGTTGGAGCTACTGGTAAACTTTGAAAACCCTATCCCTGTTGCCATCTGCAAAATTCTTAATTTACTGTTGACATAAGGATAATCTGGAAAGACTGAGCTTTCATATAACATTATATTGATGTAACTTTACCTTGGAACAAACTTTCCAACCTTGCCATCTGCCAAGGGACTAAAATTCATGATATAGAAATAAGATGATTCACCTGGGCCACCAATGTGGACCCAATAGAGTTTTTGCCATTCATACTCCTTGATAAGCTCCCTAAACAGTCAAATACAGTATATCCCACTGCCCCATGATTAAATCAGCTTGCCAGTGTCATTTTTCTACATGGTAATAATTCATTATTTAATTATTTTCCAATTATTTTTCAGGTTGCCATGAATCATTTCTAAGTAGCATGAGCCAAGAAGCACTTGCAAATGGCTCTTCTACATCTTCTCAGATTGGAATGAAATATTTTGCCAGTATTCTGAATTTGGCAGAAATATTTATGGATACACCTTGATGTTCTCAGAAAATCACATTTTATGTGCACTATGCACTTGGAGGATTATAAGATTAGGGAATGGCATATTCTAGGCTGTTATGTTAGGGACCATGAAAAGAGAGTTTTGTATAAATATGGGAGACACAGAGAAAAATAAACTAATTAAATCAGGATAAATATCTCTGAAGCTTCAGTCCCAAGTCATTACTTGTAATTATTTTGTTTAATAATGCTGAAAATATTAATTTTACACACCAGGAACAAAATTAATTGCCTAGCTTACATTTTAAAAAAATGATCAAAAGCTTGTTGAACATTCCAGTTCTGAGTCCTTCTTTTGCCAGTGAATTTCAACAGAAGTACCATTTTAAAAAAAGAGGGTTATGAATACCAAAACATATTTGTAAAACATCTCTGTATAACTTCTGACATGTCCATATAAAACTCATATTTTGATGTTTTTGTGTACAATGCAAAGTCTATCCATCTACCCATCCTTCTTTAAAGTTATGTTTCAACTCTGAAAAGTAAATAAGCCTGAAAATCTGAATCAGTTTCAGCAAACATATATTCAACAGCATAAACCAGCTAGTTATTAGCACCAACAGAACACCCCCCTCTACCATAACACTGAAGTCATAGGAAGAACCATACACTACAGTGGGTCACAGATGAGAGCCATGTGAACATTTCAGCACAGGTACATAATCTGCATTCTAATTGACAAATTGAGACAGCACCCAGTATCCCAAGGATTTTAAAGCTTCCTTTGCTTTCAGCCAGCCAGTATCTTAGTTAGCTGAGTATGAGCATTCTCACAGCTTCAATACCCAGGTGCACTAAACAAGACATGTATCAAAATGTCAGTCAACTGCTTAAGCATAAATGTTCCATAAATCTGAAGATGTCAAAAAATTCTGTATTGAATTATCATTACTGCCTAATGTATAATAGTTAAAACTCCTAAAGAACTAGTGACAAACTTAAGTTCAGTTGGTTTTCCTGAGCAACTTACCTGTTGTTTGCTTGGAAACAATCCCATTGTGTCCCTAGTTGACAGATCCCACAACAGTTTCCCAGAAGACAGTGATGGATAAAGCAAATGCGTGCTCTTTAAGTTCAGGAGTTGATGAACTGGTATTTTACAATCTGGCTCACAGCTCCACCCCACTTAATTCTCATAAAAGTGAAGCAATCGCTTTCATTAAACTTACATCATGATGGTATAAGTATTATGCTGAGAGCAATGAACCAGCATACCAGACATTCACTTGCAGCTTCACGGACACTGGTCAGAAGAGTACAATATAAATTAAATTGATGACGACAACAACGATGATAATAATGGCATTAATAATATTAGTGAAGAAAGCTGTGATGTTGAGTCAGTTAACATTAAATGAGCTAAATAATTTTTTAAACACAAGCATCTTTATATAAAACAAATAAGCAAACATGGTAATGAAAAAAAAGGTAGGAAATACTCAAGATAATACAGAGAAGGCAAAACCAGGCCAAAACTGACCCCAACTGACTTCTGGAGATGGTGGAAGCAGTTGGCCTGCTAGAAGAGGAGGCCCAATTGGCTCTTCATGAGGTCAACTCAAGAAAAGGATGGACATCCCTATTCTTCATATTTATGGCAATGCACTCTTATATTGAGTATCACTTTACTTCATTACAATTTCTGGTAAGCATTGGTGGTATTGGGTAAAGACCAGATCAGGTAATACATTAAGTAACTTAGACATTTTAGAACTTACATATGCTTCAAGAAGACTTCCAAAAATCAATATTAGCTCAGAGGTGACAAAAGAATCCAATGCTTTCCTTAAAATGACAAAAGCAGCATCACACCATCATGATGCAAGTTCCATCCTTTTCAAATGTGCACTCAAGGACACAATAAACTACAAAAGGGACAGAGCTTGTGTCCTCTAGACAGCTTTCAAGAACTCAGGAAATAGAAATCTAGAAACTGGTTTATTTTTGATACCATAGAGATGGTATGTTGTTTCACCTTCTCTTCTGCTTTTGGTTCCTTCCCACTTTATTTCATTCAACAACAATGCAACTAAAGTTCAAATGTACAGCAGAAACAGGACCACGCAGGAAGGCCATATAGCAATCAGAGGCTTCATCAAACAGACATTTGTGCAATCTCATATAAACCATTGTTGGAAAAGACTACGAGGTTGGGAAAGATTGAAGGCAAAAGGAGAAGGGGACAATAAAAGATGAGATGTTAGATATTATCATAGATTCCAGGAGACAGTGGAAGACAGGCAGCCTGACATTCTGTGATCTATGGGATCACAGGGAGCCAGACACAACTTAGACACAACTAGAAACTGAACAAAATAACAACATACAAAATGATCTCTCTCATTTCATATACCCAAAATCAGGTGGAACATAGCTACAATAAAGAAGGTGATGATTTTCCTTAACCTAAGAATGGAATTCTAGACAGGGTATCCAGGCAAAGAACTCTAATGATGTATGTGGCATATTCTTGCCTATACCAACTGTGAAAACTAGAATCAAAGGTGTGAAAGAAGTTAAAAGAAAGTCAAAACTGACTGAAGGATACAAGCACCTTCTGAAAAATTAGAAAAGATTGCAGCAAAGATTGGTTTGTATCTAGCCTGGAAGACTATCTTTTTTTTCTAAGCTGGAAATAGAGGATTACTTTTACAGACAGCTGAAGATAGAATAACAGTAGGAAAATGTCTTCACTTTCTCTTGTTTTTGTACCTTGTTTGTTTTAAAGTTTGGGAATGTTTGAAAAACCTGCCAAACTAGTTGTACCAAAAATGACAGTGGGGTGAAAATATTCCTGTGGATAGTGTCATTACATACACCAATCACTAGGTGACACAATAGTTAGTTACATCTCATAGTCAGGAGTCTCGTGTTGTTTTTCAAAAGAGACAATAAAATTGTTGTCATTCTTCCTGAATAATATCTCCTTTTAGCTTTGCAAGATGAGGTTTCAGGAGTCATATTTCTAAATATCAATTCCTAATAAAATAAATACACAAGGCACAGTGCCCCTGGGCAGAAATCTTTAATATTAACAATCCTGCATCCTCAGGTACCATGCGCATGTTTTTTTGTCCTTGCTACTAAGTTGTGCAGACATATACCATCATTCGGCATTTATCATGGTCGTCACTATGAGAATAGGGTGACCTCCAATTTAGTGGTTGGTTATCTTGACTTCCTCTCTATGGGCTCCATTCTAGAAACAGGTTGCCAAATTGCTGGAGATCTTGGTCTCAAAGTACTGGTGTTTAATGTCAGGTTTGTTTGTAACAAGACCACCTCTATCCATGACTTACTAGTGGATGCAGTTGAGGTGACATGCATTACCAAAAGTGGCTATCATGTTGCCTTGACTGAAATCTACCAAATTCTTCAGCAGGCTCAACAGGAGTTGGTGGGATACAATAACAAATCACTTTACCTATAGTTAATTACTCTGTTCCCACCAGACAGAATGTGAAAGTCTATATGATAGGTTGGGTTGTAGAGGAACTTGAGATTCTGTTGGTGTCCCAGCCATTCCTGCTGCCTGACAGAACTCTTCATGGATTGCTGCAGATGGTCTCTGGGTTAGTGTCCTTTGTGAAGGACTTCATCCTCTATGGTTTGGGGACATGATTCTGATAACATCTAAGCCTGATAGATGAAGGCCACATGTTACACCTTGTCTTTTTTTTCCCTTTTTTTTTGGGATGGAGCTGAGGTTCTATTTTGAGAGAAAAGGGATTTCCACTACCTTTTTGCTGTGGTCGAATCATATTTTGATCTAATTGAGAAACACTAGACTGGGGTGGAAGGGATGAGACATTAGTGGCAGATAAGCTTCACAGCACCCTAGAAAAAGTGGATTAATTTATTCTTTTTCATCAGGCCCAAGTATCAAACTGAGATGGTTTTGGCTGTCTCTTGGATGATCTTTGTCAAGACCTGGATGGGATGCTGCACTTTCCTGGTCTTCTTATATCTCTAAGGTTTTTTTTATATCATTTAAAGTGGCTATGTTACTGGGCCACATACAGGAGTTAGGGATATAAGGCACTGCCTTAGAGGGTTTCTGCTCTTCTGAGCAAGGTTTTTCAGAATTGGTTTGCCATTGCCTCCTTCCTAGGACTGAGAGACAGTGACTGGCCCAAGATCACCAAGCTGACTTTGTGCCTAAAGCAGGACTGGAACAGACAATCTTCTGGTTTCTAGCTTGATGCCTTAATCACTACACCAAATTGGCTCATATTTATTTTTGTTCTCTCTCTGCATATGTTATAAAACCATTGGATGTTGGGAGACTCTATCAGAATATAATTAATCAATTATATTAATCAATTAATCAAATAAGTATCAAAGTAGTCCAAAGTAAGCTCTGCTAACTGCAAATAGAGACAGGAAGGAAAATAACATTGGTCAAAAACAGAAAGGAAGAGTCAGATCTATACAACTAAAAAGGCAGCGTGACCATCAATCTCAGCTAAATAATTAAATCAGAAGCTCTTTTTTTTAAAAAAATGCATTTTATTTAGAAGTCTACCAGTTACAGCCATTAACATAATTATATTAGACAGTATATTTACTCCTAAATTTATAGGTGTGTATCTTGGAACTGTGTTTAATACCACAGCTTGTATTACTGGCAGGGCTTTTTTTCTCATAGAAATCTCAGAACGGAGTTCCGGCACCTTTTTTGGATGGAACCTTGTAGGGTAGGCAAGGCGGGTTGTGTGACGTGTGAGTTCCGGCACCTTTTTCTTTTACAAAGAAAGCACTGATTACTGGTATCTATTTCTTCTGGTTCTTCTGATATTTTTTCCTCTGCACTGCAGCATGAAAGGCTTCAATGATTTTGCTTTCATTATTGAGGATGTTGTATTCTGTTAATTTCACCAGCTTGTCAAAATTGTCTTCTGAAAAGCTCACCTCCCTTGTACCAAATGGGGAAAAGAAGCTGGAGACATCCACATTGCCCTCTTCCATATTAGTAGACAAGCGTTCCACACCTATAAAAAAAGGCAACACTTCCATCAATAAAGCATAAAGATAGCCTTTTCAATCTGGTACCTTTCAGATTATTAGATTTCAATTCTATTTCTGCTCAGGGAAGGTTGATCTATATGATTGCAAAGATTCAGTCAAACCAATCACTTGAATATGATAAGTTTAGTACCATTGGCCTTATTTAAATGCTACTTATTATTTAGTTCTCTTGTATAAATATAATATTGAGATCCTATAATTTAGTTTTCTGTAAGAGTACGCAGAATTATGGAATCACATCAAAACTCACCCACAATGATCATAGATGGCACCTAGTCTCTGTTGTTAAGCATGTAACTCATAACCCTAGCTACTCATAGAGTTTCATTAGTCAGATTTATTGAAAGTAAAGGGTTTAGGTTACAGAATCTAGGAAACAAGAACTCTTTTGTTCAACACCCTAATTATCAGAAAATATATTAAGACAGGTCCCTTTGAACCAACTGCTTTTATGTTGGGGGGGTATTGCTGTCCAATTGACTGATAAGACGTTTTGGCCTGAAAATATATTAAGACAGGTCCCTTTGAACCAACTGCTTTTATGTTGGGGGGATATTGCTGTCCAATTGACTGATAAGACGTTTTGGCCTTGTAATATTTTGTAGCCACTGTTCCTGTTCCTAGAAAATTCCATGATACTTGGGTATTTGAAAGACTGCAAGTAAAACCAATTCTTTCATTACATTCAGTCAGAATGGGGATGCTGAAGGTATCTCCCTAAGAGCAATATAATAAGGAATGGCAGCATTTTCTCTAATTTCCTATTTCTTATAACACAAGACAGTTTTGTATCTCCAGAAATATGAATGGTACCCTCCCTCACAATTTTTGGAAAAGTTTGAAAATGGAACCCTTTTGCAGAACTTTTGATGAAGGGGGAAGAAGGAAGTCACCATTAGATGCCACATTTATTGCTTACAAGGTTATGGTTAAGGTCATGTATGTATCATGTATATATCAACAGTCTACTCAATATCTAAAGCTTAAGGCATATTTGCTTCAGTAGTAAAAACAATCAAATTAGACTTTTGGATATATATTTTAATGGTATAATCTCAACAGAATGCGACACCTTGAAATGATAAAAGTAGAGAAGTGTGTGTGAAGAGAAAAGATTCAACTCAACAATGCCAACATTTAACATAATAATTTCAGACCCCGTCCGACGAAGCACCCAAGGAGTGAAACCGGAACGGGAGCTGGTTCTTCTAAGCCGTGTTTATTATCCACATAAACGTTCGCTCAAAGACAAATGAAGTCAGCGTTGACTTTACAGCACAGTCAACGCTGGTTAAATAGCCGGCAAGGCCGACTCCCACCACCACACCCTACTTTGCACCACCACGCCCCCACCCTACTTAAACCCCGCCTCCCATGGTCCCCTCCTTTTGGCTCCCGTCCCACCACCAACGCAATCGGTAAGTTACCCCCCAGCCTAAGCCTCCCTCTTTTCCCCCAGGTTCCTGCCATGACTCTCCATTCCCCTCACCACCCCAGACCGCCGTGAGCTGCTCGCCAAACCCCCTCCCGACCCGCCGGTTGTCTCTGTCACGCCCTGATCCGCCCAAGCACCCATTCCTGTCCTGCGGCTCAAACGCCGGGCAGCCACCACCCAGTCCTTCGCACGGCCCCTTCCCGGCCCGTAAGCAGTTCCTGTAGCCCGACTGGCTGGTCCGCGGCCTCCCCAGCTGGGAGGCGGCCCGCTGCTGCACCGTTCCTCTTGCTGGCCCATTCCCCGATCCGTCGGAATGGCGTGGGCGTGGCCAACCGTCTCCGGATCCCGGCAGCATGGAGGAGAGGCGAGGGAGCCTGTGAACGACTCCGCGGCTCGGTGAGTCGCTCCGTGTGGTGACCGGGTCGCTGGGAGGGGCCGCGTGCAGTCCCGGCTCTCCAGGACGCGACGGGCGACGGCTGGTGGTTTTGGGGCCCGGTGGGTTGCTGCGAGTCGACGGCCGACGGCGGGAGGTCTTGGGGCCTGGTGGGTTACCGCGGGTCGACGGGCGCCGGCGGAAGGCTCCGGGGCTTGGTGGGTTGCCGCGGTCGCCAGAGAGCTGGGGAGGGCCGAACGCCGTCCTGGCCCCCCGGGAGGTGACGGGCGCCGGCGGGAGTCTTCGGGGCCTAACGGAGCGCCCTGTGCGAGTCTGGCGGCGCGATGAGTCACCCCGCGGCCGCGGCCCGTCCGAATGTCGGGCGTGCTCGGCCCGACAAATAAACTTCAAGCGTCCAAGAAAATTCTTAAATTGCTTTATCAAAAGTGTTTTTCCTTTTCATTATATTAATCAATGAAGAATTAGGGACAAAAAGAGGGAAATGAAAAAGACTTGCTTGATTAGCAAATTAAATTTAGGATGATGTTAAGTTTAGGATGATACCCGATTATTATCATTTATCAAGTACAGCTTATGACTTATACATGATGACTTAGCTTGTTCAACAAAAACATAGATAAAACAAAGCATTACATGAAATATGACACATGAAGTCAGATTGTGTACCATTATTACATTATTAATTGGAAGATTGCCTGAATAATGAAGCCAATAAAGCCAAAAACAATTATTTTATTACCTGCTAAAATGCAGGTGACACATGGTCAATTCATCTTTCAGATACAGTGATCACAATATGAGTAATGAATAAAATGAATGCCTAAGTATAGCAGGTAGGTTTGGATGATCTTAAGAAGTTAATAACTATCTTATTATTCCATGCTGGGAAGCAAAATATTCTTTCAGAACTTACCAGGTGCTTCAAATGCTCTGAAAGTATCATTGGTCAAGGGGAAAAATAGCACTAAAGGTGCAGCTGTGTTTTCTATGTCTTCAAAAACGTAACACTCCTTCAGGTTGTTTTTGTCTTCTTCACTGATCTCTGTCTTGGGGAATGGGACCCCCAGCTCTGAGACGTATTTTGAAAACTGGTCCAGATTCTGTGTGAATAAATTATCAAAAAGTGTCAAAGTCAAGTATCAAAAAATACTTGAATAAACAGAGAATATAAAGATCTGGTGCTACATTTTGTCTGGTATTATATAGAATTCTCTCATTTTGGCACATCTCTATCAGTATCTAAGATAAACAGGCCATTATTACAAAAAGTTTCTAATTTGTGATTCAAATTTGTGATTCAAATTCTCTGTGGGTGCCCCGGCTTTATGGAATCAGCTGCCGGTTGAGCTCCGGATGGCACCTGACCTTCGCTCCTTCCGACGCGGCCTGAAGACCTACCTATTTGAGCAAGCCGGCCTGGCCTGATGGGGGATGTGCTGGGGTTTTTATTGGGGATTTTTATTATTCTACTGTTTTTAGCTCGGGCTCTTATTTAATTCTTTTTTAATTTTTGTATTCTGTATTTTTATGTGCCCTGTTCACCGCCCTGAGTCCCTCGGGAGAAGGGCGGTATATAAATATAATAAAGATAAATATAATAAAGATAAAGATAAAGATAAATACTAGTATTATCAGCTTTATCAAAACTGGGTCTTAGTTTTGTGTGGTAGTGGTTAAACATGTCATTATATACTATAATGACATATACTAATCATGTCATTACTGTATATACTGAGTATTCTGCTTTATGTGAGTTAATGTCTTAAAGTGGATTGTTGATCATAATACAGTATAAACTACAAATACTACATGAACTCAGCACCCAAAAAACTACATAAATATTTAGAAACTTGGAAATAATATGCTAGGATCTGTGCAACGTAAGTAAAACAAACGGTAACATCATTACTGTCTGGAACATCTTTACTGAAGATCTCAAAAACTTGAATATTTCTCAATATTTTCAAAGATATACAGTCCACAGTGAACACCTGCAATATTTGTACCATTTTTAGGAATAATAATTGATATATATAATCCATATTTAATAGATAGGCGGTTACAAGGTTAAGGTTACAGTATAGTAAGACAAGAAAAACAGATGATGAATTATAATACACTGCTTGCAATCCAGAATTGCAAGGGTTGCAAATCCAATCCCATAGAGCTTTCTAAGCATTGCTTATGACACCCACAAAAACAAACTTCCATAGAAATTCCAACTCATAAAAATTTTACAGGAAAAAAACAACTATATTATTTAGAATTAATATACTCTGTGCTAGCCACATTCATCAGTAAAATAATTAATCTTTCCCAAAATAAACAATAATCCAAAGCAATGAAACCATTTTATTTTTTTAAAAAACTTACATAACTTATGCTAATTTGTTAGTACAAAAGAGGCAAATATATCTCTTAGGTGGTTAGAGTGCTCTTGAAATAGCCTGGAGTTCAGAGAGTACTGAAATGCAAAAAATTAAAGGCAGGGTTGTCTCTTACAAACGTCTGTGCTCCTCCACTATAATTTAAATGTAGTATAACATCCGCTCTCCTCTCTGATTTTAAAAGAGGTGGGTAGCTTGTATTGATGAAAAACCCAGTATCCACCAGAGACAAAGGTTGCTCTGCTGTTTCCATTAGAAGGTTAGGTTGAGAGTCCAGCACAGAATCTGAAAAGCAAAGATTTCCAGTCAGCTTTCTCTAGCAAGAATATACAACTTCTCTTGGGACAGTGGCTGCATGTAGCTTTCAAGGAGTGCTCAAAACATACAGTATACTAAAAAAATAACGGGAGTGGTAAGACAACAGGTTCATTTTATTTACACGTATACCTTAAAATTCATTGTAGTAAATGCAGTTATTTCCCAGCTATGTTTTATTTAAATAATGTTCTCCTCTTTCCATATTTAAAGTAGTAAAAGCTTCTGGAGATCTCCAGAGGATGCACCCCAAATTTTAAAAATTTAATTGTTTATGGGAGAAGTTTTTATCACCATCACGTGCTTCTGAGCTGCCAAGTTGCCTAACTGTGTTCTAGAATTTAAATCCATATATGAAATAGATGTTTGAAATAGGTACTCCCTCTCCTCCCTTCCAAATTTCACATTTATTATGTTTCTTTTGCAGTTCCCAAGTCCTGCAATTTTAAACAACAATATTTCTTAAAGAGTAGCATCTTTGGAAGAGGAACACAATACACACATCAGTTATTAGGTCCATTTATTTATTTATTATCAGCATGAAAACATGTTATTAAAACAAATGGAGCTTGATTAGAGGAGGTGCCTCAAGGAGTTAGGCTAGAATCAGTCAACTCAGCAATAGTCCTCTATAAGCCTTAAAGCACTCTTGAAGTACGTAATGTCGTAACAGGATCTATAGTATTAGTTAAATGACACTTTGATTTCATCTTATAGGTATAACTATAATATACTGTTTGTAAATTAAATCTAGTGTTTAAATTCCAATTATTTATTTTGAAATTTTTTAACCCAACTTTTCAAGTGAAAAAGTTAGAGTTAACCAGCAGAATTTTCGATTTTCAATCCTGAAAAATTGGGAAAGGGTTTTGTAAAAAATAAGCATGTAGATACTGTTTTTGAATGCTGTTGATAGCACCTGCTTCTTATACTGAAGACAAATCTAAGTTGTTGTTGTTGTTAAAGTACAAACCAAAAAAGTAAAGATGACAGCTACCACAGTGCACTGGGAGCTGCAACTATTTTTTTATGTGTTGCACCATCATGGTGGCCAACTTGACTTTTAAAATAATACCCTGCAAATATTCCCACAAAGCACAAATGTGGTCACAAACAACATGTGCAATTAAAATACTTTGTCATCTAAACAGAAGCAGAAAAAGAGGCAAAGTAACCCAACGTTGTTGTGCTTTCATACTCATACATGCCTCAACTTATTTTTCATTTAAAACAATATATATGTTCTGCCATTCCACTTCCAAAATGTCTTTGGTGAAGCAGGTGGCCAGGTTCAGATTGAAGCAATCCTTCCATTAGGTCTTGTGAAGTGAATTAATTAGTAGATTCTAAGCTACATTATCCATTGTCCTTAGTGAAATGTGGAAAGAAAAGATTATCATTCAGAAGTTTGGAACCAGGTAGCTACATCCTAATTAAGTGTGATACCAAGAACACTTTATAAAGCCAAGAAAAATCACAAATGTAAGTTTATTACTGTGCCTTTCCATGCAGAAAAATGGACATTCTTCAAGTATTCATCATGAAACTGAAAGCCCCTCAGGAAATTAGGATATTCTGCTATTGTTGGGCGCCCAGTTAAGACATCTCGGAAAGTAGAGGAAATTTGGCTTGGGTAAGTGAGTAGGCGAGAGTCCAGCTCATGTGGCTTTGAAGGTAGAAGAGAATCATCTGTAAAAGACAGAAAGAACTGTTCATGCCTTTTGAGTCTACTCAGGTTTTTGAATGTGGGCACCAATAAGATCACAGCTAATAAGAGGTCCAACAGCTTATGGCAAAGTTTTGTGCAGAAGGATGGTTCTCAATGTTCACATGAAAATATTTACATATTTATTTGCAAAGTGTAGTGGCAAAAAAAACATGGAGAGTCATGGACTTTCACAGAGAAAGATAGATGTGAAGGAGGATGGGGAAACTATTGTTACTATGGGTTTTCCAAAGTGACCAGCCAGACTATAACTTAGTTGTCAAATTCCTGGTAATTTGCCTATGGCATCCCAAAAAAACCCAGAGTCTCTAAAATAGCATTACTAGATGAACATGGCTTTTCTAGCAAACATGCAATATGAAGAGAAGAGGTTGCCTCATAATCATCTTTAGCATATCCAGTTAAATGTTGCATCGTCAAAAAGACAAGTTGGGAAAGACTGGCTCACAACCTTGGCAAACCATGGTTTATCACTGGCTGATGAAGGGCATACATTTAAACTGCAATGACTTGGGAATAAAACCCAAGATATATTTGGATAACAACCTTTGCTGCAAAATTATATATCAGTTTCCTTCTATGGAGCTTCCTCTTCCAAGTGTGTTGGGACTTAGTTTCCAAAATTCCCTGACTGCATGAAAAGCATCTGGTTAAGAAAAGCTAATTTAAGCAACATATTTTAAACAAACAATTGTCTTATCTATTCTGGCTATATCTGGAGATTTAAAAAAAAGTTTAAAAACATCATTGTGGGTTAGGCATGAAAAGCACTGGGTATTTCATTCTACTTGTCAAAATAATAGAGACAACTTTGCAAGCATTTTCAAACTTACCGGTATCTAAACTAAAAACAATAACTTCATACAGAAAATGTCCCTTCTTAACTGGGATGAACTCATTAATCTAATAAACAATAACAAATTTACAAACCAGGAAAGGCAAGAAGGGAAAAAAGAAAACAGCTTACCAATGTCTTGTATTCTGTCTCTTGTCCATCTATACCAGAAGTCTTCTGAGTCATAAGCTATATTCCAGAAATAGAGTATATCCAAAGAAAATATGCTGCTCCACATACCTGTCAAATAAATTTAAATAATTTAAATAAATGTAAATAAAGTCTTAATTGATGGTGTCAAAATGAAATGAAATTGTTTCATTTCCACTGCATTTAAAGTTTCCAGCTTTCAGCTTTTATCCACATTCTGAGTTTTCCAGATATTTCTAACCGAGAATTGTTGGGTGACCCAAATATATTTTACATAACCATAACCATTTTACATATAACTTGCTTTATAACTTGATCAATTAGAAAAACAAAGTCAATAATCCTTGTAGCCACTTCAGATACTTATAGAAAACTCCTGAAAACATCCAGAAAACAATAAATCCATGCATTACCTCAAGACTCCCATTCCTGGAAAAGGAAAAATTGTTCAGCCTGTGTACAGATTCAGTTTTTTCAATAACCATGTTTCATTACAAAACCCAAATATGGTTTGTGGAGTCTTGAATGAAGAGTTTCCAAATACGGACATGCAATTACACGCACAATAGTATTCAATCACAGGCACCAATTAATAAACAATACAGTTATGGTGAAACGGATAAGTTTTTTTTTAATGACTGGTGAAGGAAAAAACAGTGGGGACTAATAAAGGAGAATATTTGTAGCTCAGGGTTGACATGAGGGGTCCTTGGTGCTCTCTGAGTGTGCTTGTCTTCTTGCAGACATTTCATTCTCCAAACTAGGTAACATCATCAGTGCTAATAAGGAGTGCTGTTTGCTGTTAGTTTATATTCTAGTGGCTTGCCTGTCAGTGTTGGTGGGGGTGGCCTTAGAAATTCTTTGATTGGGCTGTTTGCTGTTGGCTTCTTTGACAGTTTCTTGATTGGAGTATTGTTTACTTGATTGCTGGTCTGATATTAACCTTGGAGTTAATCTATTCTATGCTGATCTGGGTGCTGATTGTCGGTGGAGAGGTCCCTGGGTCTTTTTCTTCCTTTTTGGCCTGGGTGATAGTCTCTTTTGCATAGTCTGTATATCTAGTTAATGTCTATGTGTCTATTGATGGCTGATTTGTCAGAGTGTTGTGCTTCTAGAAATTCCTTGTCATTTTTTGGACTTGGCTTGGTCTAGGATGGTCACATTCTCCCAATTCAAACGATGGCTAAATCTGTCTATATGTTGCATAATTAAAGAATTTTCATCATGTCTTCTGACTGCTAGTTGGTGTTCGTGGATGCATTTTGCCAGTCTTCTGCCTGTTTGTCCTACATAGTGGTTGTTGCAGTCTTTACATTGTATGTTGTAGAAGACACCTGTTTTTTTCTTCTGGGGTTGTTAAGTCTTTTGGTCTGCTTAGGATGTTTTGAAGGGCTTTACTTGGCTTGTGTGCTATGCTGATTCCATGTGGTTGTACTAGTCTGTTGATGGTTTCTGAGATATTTTTGATGTAAGGTAAAGGTAAAGGTTCCCCCGCACATGCATGCTAGTCGTTTCTGACTCTAGGGGCCGGTGCTCAACTCCGTTTCAAAGCCGAAGAGCCAGCGCTTGTCCGAGGATGTCTCCGTGGTCATATGGCCGGCATGACTAGACGTCAAAGGCGCACAGCACGCTGTTACCTTCCCACCGTAGTGGTCCCTATTTTTCTACTTGCATTTTTACATGCTTTCAAACTGCTAGGTTGGCAGAAGCTGGGATGAGTAACAGGCGCTCACTCTGTTACGCCGCACTCGGGATTCAACCCGCCAAACTGCCGACCTTCTGATCGACAAGCTCAGTGTCCTAACCCACTGAGCAGTGTAATTTTTTTAGGGTTTGTGTTGGTTGTGCTATATTGGGTGGAGTAGTCAAGGACTTTTTAATAAAGTTTCATGGATATCCATTTTGTTGGAATATGTCATATAGTTGCTTATTTCCTTTTTCTTCTGTTTTAGTTTGCTGCAGTGTGTTTAGGCTCATCTAAATAAAGGGGATTGGGGAGTCAGGGGTTACTGGTTTTTATAATTTTATATTGGGGTTTTTACTGTTTGTAAGCCACCCAGCATCACTGAGTAATATAGAGATAGATAGAGATAGATAGATAGATATATAGATAGATAGATAGATAGATAGATAGATAGATAGATAGATAGATAGATAGATAGATAGATAGATAGATAGATAGATGATAGATAGATAGATTCTTGAAAAAAGTAATGTAGGCAACTTACAACATTGCACAATAACTTCCTTTTGTTTATGGTACGGTTTACTTATTTATTTACCTTGCATGAAGCAGATCCGAATTTCTGGGAACTTCTTCATCAGTCGTCCCATGAAAAATTCATTCCCAAAATCTTCTGAACGAATATAGGCACCATATTTTATACTTCCCACCTCATAAGGAGTGAATTCTAGCCATTCTGGAAGCACAAGATGGCCATTACTATATCTCAGACATTCTCAATTACAAAATTCACCAAAGCACATAAGCTGTTCTTTCTTTTTTTTATTTGTTTTGCCCTGAGAGTGGGAATTTTATTGTATCTAGGAACTTGTTCTCTTCTCTGGGAATTCATTCCTGTCTAAGGTGAAAAAATTCTCACCTATGTAGATTTTAGTATTAAACAATTAAAATGTTAATACAGAATAATATGACTCAGTACTGGCATATATCAGAGTTTAATACAGCATTACCTTTAAAATCTTGAGCACTGTAGTTGTCTTTTAGGTTGACTGCCAAGTAAATAGGGAAAGGATTCTGACCTTCATTCACGGCCATGCGCTGATCAGAAAGAGTGTGATTGTCTTTCTTTGACAAAGGGAGAAAAATATGTATGTTGACCAGCAGTTGTCCATAGATGTACCAGTTTTATCAGAGAACTCACTATGAATTTTAAGCTAACAAAGATATCTAGAGTTCTTCTCTGTTTGCTAGACCATAAGCAAGATGGAGTGGAATAGGGGAAGATTTACGTGTGTATAGGAACTTACATGTGCTACATATCTATGTTAATCCTCATGTAAGAACACTGGAAGAGCCTTGCTATGCCAAATATAAAGATCATCTAACAAAACATCCCAGTTCCTACAAAGAGCAGATATTTCCAGGTTGTCCAAAAGCAGAATGTGTAGGTCAACTGCCTTCTCTAACTACCCACACATGCAACTTTTAATCCTGAATATAAGTATATGTGGTTAATAATCACTGAGAGGTGAATTTTTCATATGTTATCGTCCACTTTGAAAAGCCACTCAGCTTGTTACAGGACTTACCTTACTTCCATAAACAACTGCACAATATATGAAGAAGGACTTTCCTATTAGACTATTTCTTTTTCAAAGCATACATCCATTGCATAGATCTCCCAATTGATTAATATGAAGGCTTATTACCTCATCATGGAACATGGATTCAATGACAAGGCCCCAGAGGTCTATAAAGGAAGTGCTATGTCCTTCTTTGATTCTTTGGCTTAGTTCGTCATAATAATACTTCAGTTTATCAATGGAAAAACAGTTAAATTTAGATTTGGTCACTTGTCTTCGTGCTTTGTTAATGGCATCTTCCAGGTACTTCTGTGACCAGTCAGGATCTTCATATAATTTACACATGGTCCTACGTTTTTATTGAAAATAATAACAATAAAATGTAAGAGTAACACAGAACTAACAGCATAGTAACCTTACTTTCAGAGACAGTGACACTATTGCTAGGTTTAAATATAATTTGAGCTACAATAATATTAATAATAATAATGTACAATAATATTCTCCTGCTTTTCTTCTTCAACAGGACTTTCTGAGTAGTGAGGACAGTGATCCAGGGTTTCCCACATGGAGGGGGCAGAATTCAAAATATAGTATCTGAAATGCCACATAACATTGTCCCTTGAATATCATAGTACTTTTTATTTAAGTTGATAATGGTAATTATTGGGCCATTAATTTTAATGGGGAAAAAACGAGGAGGGGAAAACTGTCATTAAGAGGGGATGCAGTGAGAAATGGGTGGTTGGTTCTCTACTGAATATTTTGCCCCTAAGAATATTTTTACACTGAGCATCATTGTAGCACATCCATCTCAGCTACAAACTGTTGTTAACTGTAAGTCTAACGAGTATAAAAAAGGGGGTTAATTTAAATGGAATGTTCTTTATGAAGTTGTAAACTTCTATCATTGTCCTTTTGAAAAATACCATAGGTTAAAACTTAATTACATTTACTTAAAATAATTTTAAAGTAAAAGTGGCATATATGTTTCTTGCCCAAACCCATCCCAGCTAAATCATTATTTATTTATTTATTGATTGATTGATGGGATTTATATCCCGCCCTATCTCCCGAAGGACTCAGGGCGGCTAACAACAAACCATATAATAAGTACAGAAATTAAGATAAAAATAAAAATAAAATCATCTGTGCAATAAATTAAAATTGAAAACTAAAAATAAATTAAAAATTGTAAATATAATTAATTAAAATGCCTGTCAGTCCAGGTCAGCCTGGTGGAAAAGGAGTGTTTTGAGGCTGCGGCGAAAGGATTGGAGATTTTGGGCCATCCGGAGTTCAGGGGGGAGCTGATTCCATAGGACTGGCGCTCCCACAGAGAAGGCCCTCCCCCTGGGGGTCGCCAGCCGACATTGCCTAGCTGACGATACCCTGAGGAGGCCTTCTCTGTGTGAGCGTACTGGGCGATGGGAATTTGTTCCCGGCAGCAGATGGTCCTGCAAGTATCCCGGGCCTAAGCCATGTAGGGCCTTAAAGGTAAGTACCAGCACCTTAAATCTCACCCGGAGGGCAACCGGTAGCCAATGCAGCTCACGCAGGAGGGGTGTAATATGGGAGTATCGGGGTGCTCCCATCACTACCCGTGCAGCTGCATTCTGCACCAGCTGAAGCCTCCGGGTGGTCTTCAAGGGCAGCCCCATGTAGAGAGCATTACAGTAGTCTATACGGGAGGTAACGAGTGCATGGGTGACTGTACGTAGGGCATCTCGGTCCAGAAAGGGGCGCAATTGGTATATTAGGCGAATCTGGGCAAATGCCCCCCTAGCCACGACTCCAATATGATCTTCAAAACTGAGTCGTGAATCTAGGAGGACGCCCAGATTGCGTGCTCTATCAATGGGAAGTAACATCTCTCCTCCTATAGTCAAAGATGGAACCTCTTGGACTAAACGAGATGACGGTACGTAGAGCCACTCAGTCTTGGCCGGGTTGAGTCGAAGCCTGTTTTTTCCCATCCAGATCTGTACCGCTTCCAGGCAACAGGACATCACATCGAGGGCATCACTGGCATTAGTTTTATTCATGGGAAAGGTGGAGGTTATATAAATTCATTTCTCATTTAGGAGGTTGTGGTATGCAAAGTTTTTTAATCTTTGTCTTGCATATTGTTCTGAATGTTTCCTGCAACATTGGTATGCCACATACATTATATAATGGGTGGGTCATGAAAGTTAGTAAATGAAAAGAAAATCCTCCTTACCATGTTGTGCCAGATAAACCCGTAAGGTATGTAATACAGTCTAATAGATTCAGTTTCTGCAAACCCAGAAGGCTTCCATACATTGCTGTAAAGGATCTGGTTCCACCACCAGTTGTCATTATTGCAATTACTGGTACCTATATAGGACAAAATGGCAGAGTAAGCTGCTAGTCATTGCTCCAAGAGAAAAAAAAATCTTAAAATTGAGAAGGTTGAGCAGATGTACCATAGGCAAGTTCTAATTGTAGGCATTGACAGAAATGACTACCAGTTTTTGCATCTGCAGTGCATGGCCGCGCGAGAGCGGACCTCTGCTCCCCACAGCTATTTTCTTCCTGCTTGGGGGACCCTAGATGGGTCCAAAGTTGCCCCGAAGAAGTGACTGTGAATGAGGGGTGCCCCATCGATCACAAAGCAATGGCAATCGCTTCGTTTGATCCGGGGAAAGCTGTCCAAACCCAACAGGAGAAAGGCTAGTGTGAGCGTCTAGACCAAGCTGCTTGCAGGCAAAGTCTCAGAGCACGAACTTAAACATCGGTGAACAGCGTGCTTGTGAGAGTACTGATCTTCTTTCTTCTATCTACTATTTAAATCCTTGGAAAGATCCCCAAAGCAAGAAAACCTCCAGAAGTGAAAGGAGGGGATTACATCCCCATTCCCTTACAGATGGAAGCGGCAAATTAACATAAAAGGTTGAAAGAGATATACTAAAATTTGATTTAAAATATTTCAGTGGGGACAAATCTAGGAACTAAAAAACTGTCAAGATCATACCCTAAATTTTTTTGATGGAATTATAAAAATATATAACAAAAATAACTTTTTGATGGAAAGAAAAAGTGAAAAAAGAAATAACTGCTGACACCTAGTGGAGAATCAAAGAATAGAACACTGACAATAAGGACTCAGAAACTGGCAGAATGCCCAGAAACAAAGAAAAAGTTGTTCCTTTGAATTGCAAATAACCTTAAAGACAGCTGGGAACAAAGGAAGAGCCAGCTATAAGATTAAAAAGTGTCTGAAAGGAGAGAAAAAAACACCTGGCCTGTTGCTTAAACCTAAGAACTGTTTAGGGAGAAAAAAACTTTTGGGCTAATCTTTTAGAGGAGAATTTGCAGAATTTAAAGTGGCTTAATATACTGAATCTGAAATTTCGACTGAACGATAAATTGACTTTTGAATTAAAACATTGATGAAAGATTATTTGAAGGGGGGAGACAACATGGATATCACATACGTCTCAGAAAATGACAGGATGCCACATTCAATATTTTCTCCTGAAGGGCTTAGCCTAGAAAATAATAAATAATAAACCTTTATTGTCAAAGTACAACATGTGTACATTGAGATTAGCTGAGCCTCCCCCCCCCCGTGCTCTCTCCCCCCAACACACAGTGACAACAAACCCTCCATCCCACCACACTATGTGAACCAACTACACCACACACCGGCCTCCCAAGTCAATTCTGCATAAGATTATGTCCCATTTAAAAGCCTAACAGCCCACGGATAAAAGCTATTTTTCAGCCTGTTGGTACAAGGCAAGATAACTACTTTGCCAGAGGAAATATATGTAATGTTAGGACAAATACAAATGACAATAGATTCAAACCACAATGAAATTCGAAACAACTTTGAGGATTTAAATAAGCATATTTCCAATCTAAATCTACAATTAAAAAATACTCAGGAAATAACAACAAAGGAACAAACAAATCAGACAGCAGATTACAAACTAGAAGAGTATGATCAAATCGATGAAATAACAAATGAAAAGAATTACAGTTTGACACCAACAGGAAAAATCTACAAGGTTCTGATACAACAAGAAAAATAGAATTATTAGGAGAACTATTAAAGTTTGGGGGACAGAACGAATTTATCTTACTTACTTCATCTTTTGTATTCCCAACAATATTTTGTAAAAATACAGGAATGTTGGGTAAACAGATTACATCAACTTGGAAAATTACTTGGCAAAAGAAGAAGATCAGAGACAGATACAAGAGATTTGACTCGCCCTACCAGATGGACTATTACGTGAATAAACATTTGTTTGACTATGGCTAAAAGAACAGAGAAGTTCAAGCATAAAGGGGCCTTATAACAAGAAGGATAATGAGATTTAAGTAATATAGTATTTTTATAATATATTAAATGTTGTAATAGTAGGTTGATGTAACTTTTATTAATATATGAGCAAAATATAAACTGATTAAAAAGGATGTTATATCTAGATACTACAAGGCAGATAAAAAGTATAGTGTTTTTTATAATGCATGACATAAAATATTGGGATGATGTACCTAAATGGGAAAATTTAGACAATGAGATGTCTAATATGAAGAAATTATGACTGATAAGAATTGGATTGAATATAAGGGAATCTAAGCGAACAAAAATTATAAAAAATATAATGAGATGATGATTATGAGAATAATATAAGCTGAAAAAAATGTTATATATAGAGATTATTATTCTTTGTATAAATATAAAAAAATGCCTATACCTAATCATTTATATATTGAAAATATTAAGAATAATATTTTGGCTAAGGTTGAAGAAGGAAAATACAAATGGGAGAAGGGAAGACCAAAGAAATCTATTATTATTTATTTATTTATTTTATTTAATTTCTATACCGCCCTTCTCCCGAAGGACTCAGGGCGGTGTACAGGGCAATGAAATGCAATAAAAATACAATATAAAAAAATTAAAATGAGAATTAAATGGAATAGCCCAATTACAATAAAAAGTTAATTAAAATTACAATTAAAATACCCCAAACCCATCAGCCCAGGCCGGCTTGTTCGAATAGGTAAGTTTTCAGGTCACGGCAGAAAGAGCGAAGGTCAGGGGCCATCCGGAGCTCAACCGGTAAATGATTCCAAACGTCTGGCGCGCCCACAGAGAACGCCCTCCCCCTGGGGGCCACCAGCCGACATTCTCTGACCGACGGCACCCTGAGGAGGCCCTCTCTGTGGGAGCGCACTGGATGAAGGGAAGTTGACGCCGGCAGCAGGTGCTCCCATAAGTAATCCGGACCCATGCCATTTAGGGCTTTATAGGTCATCACCAGCACCTTGAATCTCACCCGGAGGGCAACTGGAAGCCAATGAAGCTCACGGAGTAAAGGTGTTACATGGGAGTATCGGGAGACCCCCAACACAACTCGCACGGCCGCATTCTGCACCAGCTGAAGCCTCCGAGTGATCCTCAAGGGCAGCCCCATGTACAGAGCATTGCAGTAGTCTAAACGAGAGGTCACGAGTGCATGAGTGGCTGTACGCAAGGCATCCCGGTCCAGATAGGGTCGCAACTGGCGCACCAGGCGAACCTGGGCAAATATATTAATTAATATATTATTTATGGAATTAACAAATTTAATCATTATTGACTTTAATTAATTATTACTGTCCTTTTTTCTTGTTAAAATATAAACCAAGACAACACACTGTACACCAGGCACTAGACATTGTTATAGTTAAAAATCAATAAAATATTTATAAAAAAGACAGAAATTATACAGGCAAATGGTCTTGTATTTTTTCCTATCAGTTCTCATTCGAGTTGATAAAAGAAATGTTACTTTAAGATTTATTTGAAAGGAAAATAAATGCTTGTACATTGGAGAATGCTTGTGAATGGAGTGTGGTTTTTTTTTCTCCTACCTACTCAATTATGAGGTTGCATAGGGGTGTGTGTGAATGGTGTCTTCTTCATTGAACAATCATCTCTCCAGCAGTCTCTACACTGCTGGGCAGCTTCCTTATCTTCCCACACTTCAATTAGGATCAAAGGAGAGACATCCAGAAAGAATTAGTGCTATGAAGCTTTTTCAGTGATAGTACTATAGTTAACAACACAGTTGCTAAGCGTAACATCACATGACCATGACTTGTGATTTTTACTGCTAGATTCTCCATTGACTTTGCTTCTCAAAAGCCAGATGTGAAGCACACAAATGATGAACATGTGGCCATGGGCATAAATGCCCACCAGTTGCAAAGCAACCAAATCCCAATCATGTGACCCCCGGGGACTGTGCAACAGTCATGTGAAGCCCAATGGTGAAGTTACTTTTCAGTGCCTTTGTATCTGCAAATGGTCGCTGGAAAGGGAAGGAGGTACGCAAGGATTGCTTGCCTAACAAAAAGAGGTGTCCTGCCCTGGAGAAACTGTTGCAGAGGTTCTCCTTTCCCTGTAGACATTCCGAGAAATTGTCTACCCAATTCACCTAATCTTGACCCCATTTGTACCCAGCTGTAAAAATAAGTTGCTATTCAAATTATGCTTTTAGCAGCCAGGATGATCAGCTTATTTTCTTCCAGTTGAAAGAATAAATCCTATATCCTTCTTACTGGCACTTTTGTCTCCTTTATTCTTGACTTCTCTCTACATACCCATTAATATTTGGCATTGCTGAACCTACAGAAGGGTGGTTTTTGCTGTTTATGGCAATTTGCCCCAGAATATATTACACTAATTCATAAATGGAATTAGCAATTTGCTCTAAACTTATTGGTGCAATAAAACAAAGTGGGTACGTCCCGGCTTGACCTACCTCATCATCCTTCAGTTCTTTTTGTAGCTGAAGAGTCTTTTTGAGGGCAGCTGCCACATATTTATTTCTCTTCCTTAGGAAATCTTGTTCTTCTGCACACAAACCATACCCTAAGCGCTCGTCTAGGTCTTTAGGCCTGAAATATAATAATTCACATTTTGCAATGCATCCTCTATTAACATATCAACTACAGTAACTAAATAGTCTTTAGATTTACCTTCTATTTATTTACAGAAGTATAACCACAATAGTTTGTTGCATAAGAATGGATAACAATGGATTTTGTAAAAAAAAAAAATAGAAGAGGATCTGGAACTCCCAGTAATGTTCCAAAATAGTAATCAATTCTGCAGAATTCTTCACAAAAATTAATGAAAAAAGCCAGAGGAATTTACCTCTGGCTCTCAGAAGGAGATGGACAGGTATAACAATTATTCAGCTGTACCTGAAATCTCCAGAATGTCTTTTTCTTGACCTGGCCTATTTTGAAGAGCTAAAGGAAATTGAGCTTTGTCGGATCAATGTCCAAATGTTACTGAGTAACCAAATAGGAGATTGCTCATGACGTTACAGGATGAAGAGTCAGGAAATAAAGGGAAATGACCACAGAAGTTGTGTGGTGTGTTCAGGTATGGGGGAAGGAAGCTCATCTCCTTAACAGTGGCTGATTACAAAAACTGTACCCTGAGAAATGTCGATTGCTCACCATGAATGAATCAGTGAATATTTCTTGCTAAAAAAGCAAAGGCTGCAAATATAAAGCATCCAATTGAATGAGAACTGAGCTGACAGATCCATAAAAGAAATCTAAAAAAGTGTTTCTCACTTGGACCTAGCGGATGGAGTTCAAGGGCAATCTTTAACAGGTATTGTTCTTAAGGCAAAGCTTAGTAAAATGAGAATATGAAAAGGGAAAAAAGAAATAAAACCTTAGACTGATGTCTCTTTAAGAAACAGTGATGAAATTGAACGAAGTCTCTGAACTTATGTTTGTGTTCTGATTTAAAACAAGGGCTTCAGAAAAAAATCTGAAGAAGGAAAAGATTGTATTTCAGCACATATGGGAGGATAAAGATCTATCCAATAAAGCGAAAAAGATTTCCTAAAGAAAAAGACTACAATTGAGCTTATAGAGGAAGTAATTCTCTATTTATTTCCTCTACAAAAGGAGGAAGATCAATCAACATCACAAAACAGAATCACAATCAAGGGGGGAAAGGTACAAGACATTCTGTACTGTTGGAATTCCAAAATTGTTTTCAAACCCTCAAGAGGAATAGTCTTGGAATTTTCATAGACGAAATTGAATGAGAACTGAGCTGATAGATCCATAAAAGAAAAAATGGGCTGAGTCCTGGGGGGGGGGGAGAACAAATGGTCTTTATAGCTGGCGGCTTACCACAATAAGAAATTGCAATAAATATGTGGTGCCCAGACCCACTGTGAACTGTTCTCTCTGCAAGGAACATGGATCAAGAATATGAAGAATAATCACCCAAATGTATCAAATCCCCTGCTAATTTATGGAATTATAAGCTGCCTAGAGTCACTGACTGAAATGGGCGGCTGTAGAAATTAATTAAATAAATAAAATTATGCCTTCTTCCAATTCATGTGCGGGGATGTAACTTTGCAAGGAAGAACTTCCCTAGATCATCTAAGAGGAAGGTCAAGAACACAGGAGGGGGGGTTATCCATACTTCCTGTCCATGGAAGAAGACCAAAAAGGAAAGAAGAATACTACAGCTGAATGACTGAAGACCTTTTTTTGTTTCTCAAAATATGATTAGGATTATCTTTACATGATGGGACTGGTAAAACCTTGTGGAGTTGGAAAAGAAAAAAAAACAGACCTCGGAAGTACGAACCTCATATAAAGGCTAGTGTTTTGCAAACTAAGTTTTAAATATTACTATAATAGGCCCTATTACACTGTACAATTAGAAAAGACAGGAAAAACATGGCTTATTGATTTCATGGCTTTAATCTAATCAGAATACAGCTGGAAGGGATGTTGGAGGTCTTCTAGTCCAACCCTACTCAAGCAAGGGACTCTATATCATTCCTACAAGTGAGAGTCCAGTCTCTCCTTAAAAACTCCAGTGATGAAGCACCCACAACTTCTAAAGGCAGGATGTTCCACTGGTTAATTGTTCTCACAGTTAGGAAGACTTTCCTTGATTCCAAGTTGCTTCTCTCCTTGATTAGTTTCCATGCATTGTTTCTTGTCTTGCCTTCTAGTGCTTTGGAAAATAAGTTGACTCTCCTCTTCTTTGTAGCAGCCCCTCAAATACTGGAATACTGCTATCATATTACCCCTGGTCCTTCTTTTCTCTAGACTAGCCCTACCCAAGTACTGCAATCTTTCTTCATATGTTTTAGTCTCCAGGCCTTTCGTCATCTTAGCTGCTCTTCTCTGCATTTTTCCAAAGTCTCAACATCTTTTTGTAATGTGGTGACCAAAACTGGATGCAGTATCCAACTGTCTATAATTGTCTTTCATTGTCTATAATTTAATGCTCATAGTAAGAAAAGGAAATAAAGAAAATGAGCTTGAATTGTTAGCACAGGAAGGCAAATGTGAGTCAGAGGTATAATGGTGACCTTAGGTCAATTGAAATGTACAGTAGCACTTGAAGTATGAAGGATGTTCAAAAGGAATGGAAGATACAGAAATGGAGGAGGAGTTTCACTGCATGTTGAAAATATGCAGACTGCAAAATATCCAGAAAATATCCAGAAATCAGTCACAGTAGGGTAAAATAGTAGGCCACCATTTCATTTATACGGGAATTTTGAAAATTAATGACATTACTAACTTTACATACTTAATTTCAATCGGGTTTAAACATTCAGTCTCATTAAAATGAGTTTTCCTTGAACAAAGATCAAACAATCTTATTTTAAAATAAAAGTATGTAAGTTGTTGCTCCTTTGTTATCTTAAAAAGCTGGTATTTTACCATTCTTTTGTCTTCACATGTAGATCAAAAGATTCATTCTGAAAATCAAGGGAATAAATAGAAAATTAGGCATATCATTCACTATGCTATGCTTTCATAATTAGGGAGGGATAAAGAACAACCCAATCTTGTTATTAAATCAACTTTAGTTTTAGATCTAATGTACAGTTGAAATTATATCTGATGTTAACAACAAAACAACAGATTTTCTATTTCTAAGTATCCATGAAAATATTCCCCTTCTGTAGTTGGTTTTTGTTTTATGGGACTTCTTTTGATACAATTATTAGAAACCCGAAAAGTGTAACTTTAGTCTAGAGGCAGATCATTCTACAATCGTAGGCATAGAATTTTGGCAGTTCAAGTCCATAGGGGTTGAGGCAGCCTATAGATACTATAAATATATACATACATACTTACTCAATGTGTATATATTTGTATGTATATGTTGGCAGTCAGGAGTTCAGGAGGACCCCCAAAATGTGAACACAGGATCTGAGTGGTGGAGCATGAGAGTGTGTGTGTGTGTGTGTATACAGACACATACATACAAATATGTACATACATTTCTTTCCATTTATCTATAAACCTCCATTTATCTATAAATCTCTCTCCGAACTGTCATATTCCATAGTTCCTCAATTCTAATTTAAATTCATGCACCATTGTTTCCTTTAAGAAAAAGAGCTCACCTCTCCTAGCATTATTTTCTCTTGTAAGGGAAGTTCAGTCAAAGGCAAAATCACAGTAGAAGTACATATTGAATTTCCTTCAAATGAAGCCAGCTAAATAGATACATATACATATAAGCACTTAAAAGAAGAAAAATTGTGAACATTTAATACATAAATGTTACATGCTGAAATACAGATTAACACTAGATGAAAGAGAGAGATAATTTTTTTATTATAAAAATAAATGACGTTTCTGAAGGTGCAAACCAGCATTCACTTCCGCAATCAGAATTTTCCCACTTTCTAGTCTTTCTCTCTCTTTCTAGCAGCTTAATTCCCCTTCTCTAAATCTACTCTAGAAGATGCGCTAGCTCTTGGGAATAGATTTTACAATATTTAGCAAGTTGTAGTAGAGAGTGGTTGGCTCCCAACCCAGGTGGAAAAGGCTGATTGGATACAGGCTTAAACTTTAAAAATTGTCCAAAAATTAAGATTGTATTTTGGAAACCTTGTCCTTGAGGCAAATTGGGAAAGAACTGTCCTAGAAAAAAGTTGGGGGGAAAATCAGTCCTTTTTTCTCAATCTACCAAATCAAAGTGAGCAAGTGGGTTCAGGACTGAGTTTCTCAACTTCAACAGCTTTAAAATGAAATCCACACATTTAAGATGAAGTCCACACATCTTTAAAGTTGCTGAGGCTAAGAAAAGACTGTTTCGGGATAACAGAATTTGTCAAAATAATTTCCTCTTCATTTATTTCAGCCCTATAACCATTGATGAAGTACTATCCATGATAACAATACCTTTGACCAAGACATTTTTGTAGGTAATGTGATCTCCAGATTTGACTGATGATTCTTGATACAGTGAAACTGAATGATGTTGCTACTACACTGACTGGAATCAGGATCCAATGAAATCTTCTGTGTTTCTTCAAAAGAACCCTTGACTGTAAGTGTTAAATCACCTTCTACGTGGATAGAATGAAAAACAAACAATATTAATAATAACTTTTCTAGGCTTCAGCTAATAAGATTCCCAGAAATTTGGAGTAGATAAAATACTGCTAATCTGAATTTTCAGGGCAAATTCATTTCTTTTAACAATTTTTAAAAAGTGTGTGGCAGGGAGCATCTCATGAGATATCAACCCAAGGAAACAAAAGTAATATTTTTCTTAGTTCAAGAGCAGTTTCTCAAAAAAAGAGAAAGAAAAGAAAAGAAAAGAAAAACTACTGGGGGTTTACCGTCACAAATGGCAGAGCAACTTGTGTACATGATCTTTCCCTAAGAAACTGGTCCACCCTACTTGCAGTGTTGTTGTTGTTAGCTGCGAAGTCGTGTCCGACCCATCACGACCCTATGGACAATATTCCTCCAGGCCTTCCTGTCCTCTACCATCTTCTGGAGTCCATTCAAGCTCACGCCTACTGCTTCAGTGACTCCATCCAGCCACCTCATTCTCTGTCGTCCCCTTCTTCTCTTGCCCTCAATCTTTCCCAGCATTAGGCTCTTCTCCAGTGAGTCCTTCCTTCTCATTAGGTGGCCAAAGTATTTGAGTCTTAGCTTCAGGATCTGGCCTTCTAAAGAGCAGTCAGGGTTGATCTCCTCTAGGACTGACCGGTTTGAAATTTTGCAGTGACAGAGATCCAAATCAGCATGCTGGTAAGCACCACATTTTCTCCCAATGCCTCAGAAATGACATTTTGTCAGTATCAGTGTCATTTCAGAGGTATTGCAGGTGGTAAGGAATGATGGTTCCTTCAGAGTGGGTTTAGGTGTTACTGTTTGTATTAAGGTAAGGACAATGAGCTATAAGAAATTCACACACTGTAACATGCAATACAGTTCTGAATGCATCCATTAAAGGCTGAAATAATTAAAGGATTATTTTCACTTATTTATTTATTAAATGTATATGCCACCCATCTCGCATAGCATTTTAGTCTGCCTAGTTCTAACACAGAGCAACACAGGCAAAATCAATTTATAATGCAATGACCTCACTTGTGAATTGTTGCTTCAGTTTCTCAATATCCACTCTGACTTCCAGACGTGAAACTTCACGTGACTGTAAGAGCAATGAATATCAGTTACACAAAGATTCATTGGTCAAAAACACTATTTTCTTATTCAAACTAATACAAGAATCTTTCCTCTACCTATTAAGTTTATATTTGGTGTTTTTCTAACTTTCCAGCTACTCTCTCTTTCTCCCAAAATTTCTATTGATTTTTGCTCCTCCAATTTCCTTCTCCATTCTTCTATTTCTCTCAACCAATTGGAACTGGAGATTCATGCCTATATAGATCAGTTCATATGACCCACATATATGTGAGTAATAATGGATTTACTTCAAAAATATGTTACTACCATCAGAAACTTCAAGTCATTGCACGCATGACACTTCTATAGTGATCTATAGATAGAGCCTCCTCCAGGCTGTAAAAATTTGAGCAACTACCAGCTAGCAGCAAAGAATTCGGGATTTTATTTCTCTTTGCTGCCATCTAGTGTTCGTCCAGATTTTTCAGCCTAGATATGGTATGCCCATGCTCCTCAGAACCTGTAAATCAGTTGGTAACATTGCATGTTCCTAAGCTTTATGATAATAGAAGCTATCTCATGATTCCTGAGATTTAATACTATCTGATTATATATCTTGGGCACAGGAGCCTGTTTTATACCAGGTCATAGTATTTGTTCTTCTACTCTTATATTGCCTATTCTGATTGGCAATGGCTGTCTCCATGATCTTTCATCTCCATATCACTTGCTACCTTAAGTGGAGATACTGTTAGGCCCAAGCCTAAAGAGGACACCGCAAGATTCATTCAAGTCCAGTTCTTTATTTGTTTAGACCTAATAGACAAAATCTCGCCATACTAAAGCTATAACCTTCTAGCCTAATAGACATGCCCTGGGAGATTCTAGGGTGCGGTTACCCTGAACATTTTTTTCTCCCTCCATTGTCCAGTTCAGGATTATGCAGTCTCTTATTTGGGGCCCCTTCCTTTCTGGATTGTACTGCCTCATTCCTAAGAAACCACAGAGGTATTGCCAACATTTCCCACACTCCTCCAACTGGACATTCCATCACAGATGCTATGGTTTTGACATGAGGTCTTTGGTATGCAAAACTTGTATTATGCTATTGAGATATGGTTCTATCACAAGACAATATTTATACTGAACTGTATGTTATGACTAAAGCTGCTGGACACACATCCACAATAGATGCTTGATGAGTTGGAGTAAACTGCCTGATTCATTAATTTAAAAAAATATCCTACTTTTTTTAAAAAAAAACAACAACAACCATGAATATCCAATCCATAGCAGTGTTTGTAACACACAAGATTAAGTGTGTGACCTCCATCTCTCATTACTTTTCTCATTAGTCCAATAATTTCTAAGTTGTAATGAGAACTAAATAGCCATAATTATAATCTTATTCTGAGTCACATTATTTCTGTCATGTACGTTTTCAATGATAGTTGGGAAGAAAAGAAACTAATCACCTGAAGATGGGATGATCAATAAAGGAGGAGGAGATGGAGACTTGTAAAAAGAGTGATGTGCTCAATCTTACTGATACTATGAAGATGTTGTGTGCTGAAAGGAATACAGTTAGCATTTAGTTACTTTAACTAAATGGCCCCTAAATGGTCTCTGTGATGTATTTTGCTAACGGACAAGCTAAGGTACCATTTTGCAGGGTACAGACTAATGAGGATGAAATCATTGTGATGGATCAAAGAAGAGAGAATCTATGGCTATGGGGATTCTCTCCTGCTTAAGCCCCCACCATCAGTATGAGATTAAATGTGATTAATCTTGGATTCAGGAAATTCCACCTAATTTTATGAGTGAATTAGATATGATGCAGGGTTTTGTTTTTCCTATAAATTTTATTGCTATAATTAAGGGTACATGAGACATTTTAAACTCAGACTGATTCACAATCCACAAAAAAGACTATCTGTATTACCCCAATTCCAGAAGTATTGTGGGATTGCAGCTATGCTGTTTCAAGATCAGAACAGAGTTGGAAAGGTTTGAACAATCCATTTTAAATTAAAAATGTTTTTGCACATTTGCTTCATACCCTTCGTTAGAATGTTCATTTTCTTTATCACCATCCTGAGTCCATTCCAAATGTTTTTAAACCTTGCCTTCCCATTAAGGAAGCCTACTATGGGTTCCAGTTCATTGCAAAGGTTGGCATGCAAGTTTTACCCCCAGATGACAATGTTCCATACCCAGAGTATTGGTACACTACTACACTTTTCTTCGCCCCAGACCACAGGTCTGCAACCCGCGGCTCCAGAGCCACATGCAGCTCTTTCAGCCATCTCCCGCGGCTCCCAGTCCTCTGCCATGTGCAGTCCAAAAAAAAAAAAAAGGCGGGACTAAAAAATTTCAACCAATCAATTCAAATATGCAGGGTAGGTGCATATTTTGCCTTGGCTCCACTCTTCAATCAAACCCTGTTCTGCGCATGTGTGCATGTACGCGCATGCGCACACATTTTTTTGCGGCTCCCAGTTTTTCCTTTTGTGAGGGAACCGGTTCCGAGTGGCTCTTTCACTGTTTCAGGTTGCTGACCCCTGCCCCAGACAGTGGGGTGTGCTGGAGAAACAGATAGCTATGGGTTGCCTAATGACTAGGTCCTTGTTCTAAGCCATGCCAAATCTATATCAGCTGCAGTTCATACAACATTGTTGCAATTGCTAAACAATCCTTTCATTTCTGTTTGCTCTCTAATGGGTGCTGTGGATTCAATTACTTTAGAAAATATCTTTAAAAATAAATCACAATTACCACCAATACTCCATTTGTAATGATGTTTTCAGGATGATCTGGGCTACAAAACAAAATCAAAGAACATAGTGTTATAATCTGTGTTTTTTTTAATTTTCTACAGAAAAACAAAATCCAGTTGCCTTTTGAAAAAGCACCTTTGGGACAACCATGACCTGGATGACTGAGCATTTCCATAGATATAAATTCTGTATGGCTCATTGAGATACAAATTCCTTTATGCACAGATTTTCTTTCACTCCAAACTTAATCATCATTTGCAATCCCTTTTGACATATGAGAAATTGAAATGGAAAGATAGAGAATATTACCATATATTAGATTATATTGGCTTGGATGTATTTGATTGTCAAGTTAATGTGAACCATCACTTACATCATAATGGTACAACTATCCATTATTTGAGACCATACAGCTTCTAAAACTGAATATTAAGCTACAAATGTTACTGGTGGCTCATCTAGTGTTAACTCACAATTCTCAATATCCAAGAACGTACCAAGGAGTACCTTTTAGAGAATTACTTGAACTACTTAGTAGAGTAGAAATGCAGAGTGTTAGTCAAACATATTAAGAAGTGCTACTGAAATTAGAATCCACATTAATATGCTACTGTAACTTTGGATGCAAATTAGTGTAGCTTGCATTCCACAATGTTTTTCAACATACTCTGATTTAATGTTTGTATTCCACCTTTCTTACTCTGGTGTATGACTGTAATAAAGATTTGGTTGATTTAATGCAAACTTCCATTGTTATAATTATTTTCTATGTTACAAACTTTGGTGATACCTCTGATTCTGTTCTAAAAGATTTTCTAACTACTTGGAACAAATTTTAAAAATGATTTTAAAATAGTCATTTGGCTAACAGAATACTACGAGATGCTGCTGTTGGGAAACATCACCATAAATAAGTTAAATATAAGTACAGGTAGTCCTTTACTTACAACAGTTTGTATAGTGGCTGTTCGAATATACAACGGCACGGAAAAAAATGACTGATGACCATTTTCCACACTGCAGCATCCCCCATTGTCATGCAATTTACATTCAGATGCTTGACAACTGACTCACATTTATGACAGTTGCAGTGTCATGTGGTCACGTGATCACTGTGGTAGGATTTAGATATGTGAACGACCGGTTCTCTGTGTGGATGCCACTTCTGGAAGTCCATTCTGGACCGGGGCAACAAAAAATTAGCTACCGGTTCTGCCCAAGTGGGGCGAACTGGCTGAATCCCACCACTGCGTGATCACCTTTTGCAACCTTCTGACACGCAAAGTCAATGGGGTAATCGTAGTGATTTATGCTGGCTGGAGAGGAAAGGCTTGCAAGGAATCAAAATAGGCATGATTTCCTCTTAGTGCCACCAGCTCTAGCTTTACACTAGTCTTACACTGGTAGAGTCAAGAAGAAATCACATCTCTTTTGCTTCCATGGCAATCTTTTCCTCCCCAGCTAGGGTAAATCACTACCCATTTAGACTAGCTGGGGAGGAAAGGCTTGCAAAGAAACCAAAATAGGTGTGATTACTTCTTAGTGCCACTAGCTTTAAGCTAGTGATGGGAGAGCTAAAAGGAAATCGTATTGGTTTATGCTGGCTGGAAAGGAAAAGATTGCAATGGAAGCCAAAGTGACAGGATTTCTTGATTGTGCTACCTGGACCAGCAAGGGAGTGGCCTTCTCTGCCCTGACTTCCTGAGCTCATCAAAAGGTAAGTGAGTGAATAGTGGTGGGGGAGTGGGGAGAAGTGCATGGAACCCAGCATGTTGTCAAAAGAGGCCCTGGACAGACAGGATGGGAGGGAAAAAGGTAGGTAGGTGTGCTGCAGCATCTCTGCAGTCAGTCATAAGAGCAAATAACTGAAATGAAATGAAATGAACCTTTATTGTCAAAGTACAACTATGTGTACATTGACATTAGCTGAGCCTTTGAGTGCTGCAAAGTTTGTAACTCTGGAATGGATTGATATTTAGATTTTAGGCTGTGCGTTGTAACTTCAAATGTTCGTTAAATGGCCTGTCGTACGTCAAGGATTACCTGTATTGTTTTTTTTAAAGAATTTTAAATTTTCATTCATGATCCTCTGAAATAGGTTGGACTAACAGAGAGTGACTGGCCCCAAATCATCCAGTAAGCTTCATTACATTTTTTGTAAATAATAATAATAACAACAACAACAACAACCTTAGTGCCATTATCAACATTATCAATAGTCAAGCTTCCTGACTCTTAAGAAACTGCATCCCCACTTTTGAATAAGGATTGGGAAGGGGTGTGTTTTTTTTTCACTGTACTTGTTGAAAATCTGTTAGAGAAAGCTTACATTTTCCAGATCTCAGAGGCCCTGATTGTTTTTGCATAACACATATTTTTTAAAAAGGATAAACCACACAATTTCATTTTTATTGATTTTATTTATACCTTACAATTTTACTTGCATGAATAATCAAGGTGGCTTATAAAATGCAATCAAAAATAGCACTAGCTAACTATTTAACGTTGACTTCACGTTCAGATGTAGTCGTAAATGCATACAGAGTGAGTTTCATTGTTTTCAAAACTAGTTAGTCTTCTTCTGCTTCAGATTCCCAGACTAAAGAAACATAAGCATCTCGCAAAAGACATAATAAAAATATATTTGCATTATTTCATTTGAACGTTTTTAGCTTTCAATACAACATGGCCTAAAGCAGGAGTCCCCAATCCCTGGGCTGTGGCCCATTACCAGGCTATGGCCTGTTTAGAAACAGACTATGCAAGTGGTGCGTGTGCACACTTACACACGAAGCTCCATTGGGCAAGCAGTGGGCACGTGCACCTGTCACTCACAGAAATGGAGCTGAGTGTAGAAGCTGGCGCACCCACTGCTTACACATTCACTATCCCCCTACACTGTCGCTGCCACCAGCCCACAAAGCCATGAAGGTTGGGAACCCATGGCCTAAAGCCTCTCTTAACAATTCCTCCTCTTCTTCTTTAAACAGGCTTCTGTTTGTGTCCTCTAAGCTTGTTTGCTTACAGACATTTCATTACCCAACTTGGTAACATCAACAATGTGAAGTTTCAATTTCTTACTTAGTGAAGCAAGTGAGAAACAGAACTTCTGATTGTTCAATAGTACTAAGTTCTATTGGCCATTTGGTTTTTATTGCTTTTGTCACATATACAGTAAGTCCCTCATAATATTTTTCATGATCGATGCCACTATAGAATGCTAAAAATCCCAGTTACCTTTATTAATTAAAACTAAAAATCCCGGTTTAGTCCAGTAAATTGAACTTGCCACTTTGGTCCAGTTTTGAGCTCTCTTTCTTTTTAAAAAAGGCAACATTTCATACCAACTGCAACAAGCAATGTTTAAATATATTAAGCCGTTGTAGTATGTTGGATATCACAGAATGGGCTCCGACTTAGTCCTGTGCAAATATGCTACCCAATTAGTGAAATTTAAGTAGTGCAGACTGAAAATAATTCCATTGTTATGCTTCTCTTGTACTGAGCGGAGCATACCTTTAGTTTGTGGGACTAATTTTACCTTTGAAGTGGAGGGGGTGCATGGTTAAGGTGCTGGGCTTGTGAACTGGAAGGTTAGCAGTTTGAGACCCAAGCACCTAGAGATGGGTTGAGCTCCCATTTTTGTCCCACCTCCTGCCAACCTAGCAGCTTGAAAACATGCAAATGCAAGTAGATAAATAGCTATCACTTCAGTGAAAAGGTAACAGTGTTCCATGTGCCTTTGGCATATAGTTATGCTGCCACATGATCACAGAAGCATCTTTGGACAATGCTGGCTCCCTCAGCGAAGAATCAGAGATGAGCACTGCCCCCTAGAATCAGACATGACTGGACAGGGGAAACTTTTACAGTTACCTTTTATTTTACCTTTGATCATATTTTTGCTATGTTAGAGACAGAGTCATGTTAAAAGCATTAGCTTAGGAAGAAAGATATCAATTTGGAATGTCTCTGAACTAATGTTCCTTCCCTAAGGACCTGGCACCAACAGCAGGGTTTACATACAAGCCAATCTCTATCTGGGTGGTAGCCACTATTGTTAGAAATATTACATAAAAAATCTTCTCTCTAACTCCTTACAAATAAAATGTTAGGAAACAAAAAAGAAAAGTTCTAAACAACATTGCTCCTTGCTTTTACTTGTAGTGGGGCTTTGTTTGTATTGGGGAACCTTCAAAAGCCCCACATAGTCCAGTGTTTCATTTGTAGAACAAGCTACTTGCACAAATTGATCTGGAGAAAAGATATTTTATATTGTTCTACTATTTCTCTGCCTGGAATACTGTACTGGCGCCCATTTTTTCTTTAACATGCAATCCATTATTTCATAATGCTGCATAATAATGATCTCATGTGCTCACTCAAAGGCTTCTTTAAAATGTTTTTATTTATTTCAAAGTCTCTTATTTCAAAAGTTTTGTTTTCCTAGAATGCAAACAATATAATCAGCAGTATTTCCCTACTGGCATCCAAAGAATTGTAGAGAGATTAAAGATTCCATCTTAGTTTATGTCTACTTTTCACAAGGAGGCTCAGCTTTTGATTCATAGGACCATAGAGTTGGAAAGGATCTAAGAGGTCATCAGATCCAAGCTCCTGCATACTTCAGGATTCACTACATTATCCCTACCAGATGACATTTTTGTTCCTCTTCTCGTTTACAATTCTTTTTTTTTCCAATGAACATCATTGTGCCAGAAATATATGTCAGCAATTACTTTGAGTTCTTGTGAGCTTGTGTTTGCATCATTATCAGTAATAGTAATCTGTCAACATCTTTTTCAACTGTTCTAAAATTTTCTAAGCAATGATTCTTTTCTTTTGTATTATATCACTGGAAATTGAAGCTTAATGGTTAGAGTTCCTGGTGAGCAATCTGGTTTTCCTTCAAATAGTATTGAGTAATGTGTTCTTCTTGTGATCCAAGGTATTTTCAATAATTTTCCCAATCAATCAATCAATCGATCAAAGGCATCAGTTTTTCAGACTTTTTGATGGTCAGTTTTCATAAGGGTAGCGTACAGGTGGGAAGACCACAGCCTTGACAATATGTACCTTCAGTGACAGTATGATGTGTGTTGTGTCTCTACATGTTAATATTACACAGTATATAATGTATCTCTGTCTACTAATATTTTCCTAGAGTTCTCATAGTTTTTCTCCCAAGGAACAGACATCTCTTTAATTCATTACTACAGTCACTATGCCTATGAATTCAATGAAGATAAAAGTCTATCACTACTACAAATTCTTCTCTGCCTACTTGCACTGAGTAAGTCTTGCCTATTGACATAATCTTGTTTTGTTTTAAATTTGGATCAATGCAATGCTCAATGTAACATGAATAATGGGCCATTGTTCTACATGGTATTGATTGGATATCTTATTCCAGTTTGTTCCAATTCATCTATTTTGTGCTATAGCATTAATTTTTTTCCTGTATCTTGTTGCCATAGGAAATAGAAATTTTTTTTTAAAAAAAAAACCCTATGCCTTATCATAGTTTCTTCATCATCAACATTAAATCAACGTTGAAAACCCTGTTTAAATGTATGTGTTTTGTGGCTTTTAAAAAATAGCAAAGACATTAATCTTATTAATCTTATTAATCTAGCAGGTATCACAATCCAGAGACCAGGATGATTCTAGAGAAGGCTTTGTTTTGATTCACTGTAAGATGAAATTATGGAAACTATGCACCAGCTGCCTCATATGATGTTAATGTTTGAGTAGTATTTTTTTATTTTTGCTCTAGCATATGTTGCTATTTTTTCACAATAATCCTAATTCTCCAATAACTATGAGGCTCAAGCTTGAATTACATGGAGTCCCTTGGTGGTCTCTGAGCTTCGCTGTTTGCTTGTAGAGGTTTCATTACTTGACTAAGTAACATGGTCAGTGCACATGTTAGCTAATCATGTCTGCATGACTGCAAGAAACAACCAACTCAGAGACCACCAAGGACTCCACAATGTTAATTGTCTGTCAGGTAGGCTAGGTGGAGTATAACTGATCACAGTCACTCGGTGTTTATACATAGTAGTGGCTAGAGTTGATTTTGAGTCTCACCACTCCCAATTTACCACCCTAATCATAAAACAACAAAGATAAATTAATTGCATTCCTAAAAACATTCTCAAGTATTCTGAAGTAAACACCTACATCATGAAAATGAAGAATACAAAGAATACATCTGACACATATCCTCACATCAGAAACTGTGCAAATAACCGCATGAGAACATGGGACAATAGTGATTTTTTTTTACATTTTGATTTAGCACTTACAATTTTTTTACATTTATTCTACTGTTTAGTAGAATAAATGTAAAAAAATTGTAAGTGCTAAATCAAAATGTAAAAAAAATCAATCCCATTTATTTAATAAAAACAAAACAATGTACAATATATTTTTATGGTTTTTTATCGGCTTTTAATATATATATTTATTCCTCTACACATTTTATTTACAATTTTCTCTAGCTGTCTTCTTTACTGCAGTTGTCTTGATGATGTCTAGAAATACAACTTCAAATCTGTTGGAAAGCAAGAAAGAAATATAAATATATTGCTATTCACATCAGAGCATCTGAAGTATCTTGAGTTTGTTCAATATATATGGTTCCTAAAAACTCATGTCCCAAAATATTTCCTCTTTCATCACCAGCAGAAGATGGTAATTGCAGAAACTTGTAATATCGGTCAGTATCGGTAGAAGGGGAGAAGTCCAGGAGACAGCATCTACTGTGTTCTCTCCTATTTAATATCCATACGAAGCTGCTGGGTGCGGTGATCTGGGATAATGCAACGTGCAAATGATATCTTGCTATATATTTCCACCCTGGGCCTATTAAGTGATGCCCTGGATGTCCTATATCCCAGTGTCTGAAGTATGTAGGGGCCTCGATGGGAAGCAATGGGATCTGACTCAATCCAAGCAAGAGGGGGTTTTAGTCTTTCTCAGAATAAAGCTCTTTTATCCTTGGTATTGGCTAGAGTAGCATTGCCCCAGACACACTCAGTGCCTAATCTAGGGATCCTCTTGGAATTGTGGCTCCTGTTTGAAGAACAGGTGGCAGTGGTGGCTAGGAGGGTGTTTGGACACCTTCAGGCTGTATGCCAGTAATGCTCATTTCTGGACGAAGCAGCTTTACTCACAGTCACTCATGCTTGCATGGCCCCTCGTTTGACTACTGCAATGTATAGAACTTCCCTTAAAGAGCATTCAGAAACTTCAGTTGATGCGAAATGTGGCTTCGCAAATAGTTAATGATGCCAGTTATATAACACATGCAATACCACTACTATAGGTATGTGTGAAAGTCAAGGTGCTAGTTGTTACTGTGAAGCCCTACATGGTTTGGGACCAGTTTGCCTAAGGGGAAATCTCTTCCCAATAATTTCTACCCATCGAATTTAGTCTAGTCTAGAAGATTGGGGATGCTGCAGGCCCTGTCAGCCAAGGAGCACTGGCTAGCAGGACCAGGAGGCATACTTTCTCAGCAGTAGCTCCTGCCCTATGAAACATTCTTCCGCTGAAGCTCAAGATGGTCCTGACCCTGTTAACCTTTGTAAAAATCTAGCTATGTGAGTCCTGAAATTTTGAGGGGCCCATTACCTGGTTGCACTGTTCGTGTAATAGAAATAGCACTTAGAAGTATATACACTCCATAGTGCTTTACAGCATTCTTTGGGCTGTTTATAATGTTAGCATATTGCCCCCAACAATCTGGGTCCTCATTTTACCAACCTCAGAAAGATGGAAAGCTGAGTCAACCCTGAGCCCTGTCAGGGTCAAATTCCAGGCTGTGGGCAGAGTTAGCCTGCCACACTGCATTCTAATTACTGTGCCACCAGGGCTCCTAATAATTGTTATAAGTCTTGGTTGCCTCTATGTATTATTTGTAAGTGTTTTTGTGTTTTATGGTTTTAATTGTTGTGATATTGTTCACTACCCAATTAGTTGGATTGAGATGGGTAGCAGCCATAGAAATTAAATAAATGAATAAATCATCAGGTAAAAAGTGTTAGTAAATAATATGTCAGCAGGGCACCTTCCTGTTTAGATATGCCTTAAACAGTATTTTTACATGCAAGCAATATAATATACCATTGTGTTTTCCAGGATCCAAAAGAAGGCCTTTAATCTCAGCTCCTTTCATCTCTTAAAATCCAGGAGGTTTAGGAATATCAATATTACGCAACCAATTCATCCAACGAGAACCTAATGCAAGAATGCCATCAGTAGGAGCCTCACGATTTCTTACAGCTCTAACAACAGGTCTGTTACGTGGTCTTTGAACCCTATGAAAACAGAAAGAGCATCAAGTATTGTTATTCATGAAATTCAACATATGAATATGTCAAAACCAAAGCACACTAGAGAACAATTGAAATAAAAATATAACTTACCTTCTCACTCATTGCCTGCAAGGGCTGATCTATACATGGAGCCTCTTGATTCATCTACGGATGTCTATCCTGAGAATTGCTGCTCCATGTGGTTAGAACCAGTCCATTAGCTTGAGTGGTATTGTCACATTCATGTTTACCAAGTTCAAAACATGAATTTTCCACTTGTTAATACTTAGCTTACAAACCACACAAAACGATTCTAACTGAGAAAGTTTCCAGACACACACAAAATAATAAGTATTCACTGGAGATGTGAAAAATGCTGGAAAGCCAAACACCAAAGAGTTTTTCATGTTGCTGTGTTTTTTATGTGCTTTGTGACTGGTAATTTCCTAAGGTCCCTATTGATTTTATAATGTTTCCTTCAAGACAATCTTGATTCCTGGTGATTGTGTAGACATATTCATGTTGTTTTCTTGACAACAATGTGGAAGTAATTTTCCACTGCTTTCTTCTGGGATGTTTTTCCAACTTCCAGGTTTGGATGGTCTTCAAGTCTGGGGTTTCATGGTTGTTTCCCATCCAAACATTAATCAAGTCCAACCCAACTTAACTTTTTCAAGGTGCACCAAGATCAGATAGATCTTCTGACTTCTTGTTCTTGCCATTGGATTGTTCCAAATGTATGAAGGAATAATCATTGCTTCCATTGCCATTGCCATGAGTTAAGATTTAACTGAAAGGAAGTAGTATGATTTGGAGCCAGTGCTATGGAAATGGGGAGGAGCTTTAGGAGTAGCATGTGAATATAGCATATGATACTTGGCCAGTAACTCTTTTAGTGATGTGTCAGGAATACATTTTTTTTTCAAATTTGAAAAAGAACTTGGAGAAACAAGAATTATTTTCTGGTTTCCTAGTTATTTTTAGATGTGAAAAATAATCTACTGAATCGAAAGTGAATTGAGGTGAGTTCAGCTATCAGTTGATTCACAGACCATGTCAGTAATTACTAGCAAAGAGGTTGTCCACCCAAAGAAAGGAGTACAGCTACAATATTGCCTTTGAGGACACTTCCTCTTTATTCTCTTGTTCCCTCACCCAGCAATGAAACCAATTAAGTACTCTTTTGTTCATTGGTTGACTAATGCATGCAAAGCCTTTTTAAATTTTTTTACTGACGTTCTCCAAGTCCAGAATTTTGCACAACACAAAAGTATGAAAGTACATATGTCAAGGAAGCTGCACATAATCACCTAATTAATTGTATAATTAACTGTACATTGAATTTCTAAAAGTTTATTCAGACACAACTTTTGGAATCATGTAACTGATTTTTAGTCCATGCATCAGCTGTCTTCGATTCTCTACTCCTTACTGTCTAGTTATCTGTATATTGCGCTACCTATAACCTCTGCACATTCATTTGGCACAAGCAACTGACTTGGGTTTCCTTGGTCATAATTTTCATGGTACACAACTTCCGTTCTACACTGATGTTTAACTATATTTCTAGAGTCAGTTTCTTTTGCATTTTCTCTTGACCGTGTTTGTTGTCTGTGTCTGCCTGAGAAGTCTGTTTGCTTGTGCACTTCCTAATTAAAGCACCATGCATCAAAAGGCTGTTCCTCTATGTAGCATGATTTCAGTTGCTAGGTGTTATAGCATGCCTTTTGAGAGATTGACAGGATAATTTACTACAGAGGCCCCCAACCTTTTGGGCACCAAGGACCGGTTCTGCGCAAAAAGATTTTTCCGCAAACCAGAGGGGGCATGGTTTCGTGTGCTGCCTGCATCCAGCAAATTCACTTGTTTGCACGGCCCAGTTGCTGGTATGCCAAGGACCAGTGCCAGTCCACAGACCAGGGGTTGGGGACCCTTGATTTACTAGATTACAGAAATTTCTCTATCCTTTATGCAGAATGATGAACCTATGCATACCAATTAGTTTTTCTAGTCATTATAATTTCTCTATAGCGCCTTACAGCTTCTAAGAGTTTTACTACATATAGCTTTAAAGGTTGTACTCACATGCTTTGCAACTTGAATTCAACTTCCAGCTCTTCTTCTGTCTATAAAAAAGTAGGAAAAAGAAAGATTCTCAATGAAAAACAATTTTCCTTTTCCAAATAATATTAATTTATTATAATGGCATTACGGGAGGCTATTGTACTTCTGAGAGTGCAGTGATATCTTTTGATTTCTTCTTCATATTAAGAAGATTCTAGAAGTTTAGTATTCATTCTGACATTGCTTGCTTTTCACTCTTGCTTGATAAAGAAAAGGGAGGAATTTTCACACAGCGGTAGGAGGACCTCGAGATTATTTAGGTTGGCACTGGTTTATCTGTGTATAGTTCCCAGGCTCTTGTTTACATTCCAGAGTTCTGTAAGTTTGAATGAGAAACAGATGCACCATCTAGCCAAAGTCAGGTCTGGCAATCTTGGTACCATGCAAACAAATTCATGAAGTTTTGGTATCTGGTTTCAATAAGATCCTGGTATTGCCCTTTGAGGTGTGACCTTTGACACAGAACTAGCCTTGGACACTCTGTGCCTTGGCCACATTGGAGTCTCTCCACTATTGTTTCACTGGGGCTTCCAAAAGCTGAAGGGAGGTTTGTTGTGATCTTGCTTAGTATATTACGCTTTTCTGTTTCTGGTTAAACCTGTCTGTTACAGTTGATAATAAAAGTTTAAAATCTCCTTACTTACTGCCAGTGCTTTTTTTGTAAAAGAAAAAGGTGCTGGAACTCACACATGTCATACAACCCTCCTTGACTACCCTATGAGGTTCTATCCAAAAAAGGTACCAGAACTCCGTTCTGAGTGTTCTATGAGAAAAAAAGCCCTACTTACTGCTATGTTTATCCTCTTTAGGTCCTCAAAGAACCAGTTGTCTGGCACTTGGCAATACACTTATTGCCACATTTTGCTAATCCTCTCACCTCCCATGTATGGCCCATATGGTGCCAAGGATTTGTATTTCTTCCCTTTTTTTCCTCCATTATCATTAGATAAGCATTTTAAGTCTTTAAAATTACCATTTTCTATTTTGATATCTTTGCCAGCACCATTTGGCTGTAGTAAGACTTTTTTTTGTATATTGTGCAGGTCAGAAGGCCAGCTGAGAAGATAACTTCAGGCCCCTTGCATCCTGGACACAAACTGTTTCAGCTCTTCCCTTGGGATGGTGCTATAGGATATTGCATGCTAAGACAACTAGACACAGGGACAGGTTTTTTCCCCCTCATGCCATCACTCTGAATACCTAATTCTCATGGTTCTATCTATCTAACATAGAGTATGGCTGTAGTATTATTTATTCCTTTTATAATCTTTTTTTAAAGGTAAAGGTAAAGGTTCCCCCGCACATGCGTGCTCTTCGTTTCCGACTCTAGGGGCCGGTGCTCATCTCCGTTTCAAAGCCGAAGAGCCAGCGCTTGTCCGAGGACGTCTCCGTGGTCATGTGGCCAGCATGACTAGACACCAAAGGCGCACGGAACGCTGTTACCTTCCCACCGTAGTGGTCCCTATTTTTCTACTTGCATTTTTACGTGCTTTCGAACTGCTAGGTTGGCAGAAGCTGGGACGAGTAACAGGCGCTCACTCTGTTACGCGGGATTTGACCCGCCAAACTGCTGAACTTCTGATCGACAAGCTCAGCGTCCTAACCCACTGAGCCACCGCGTCCCTTTTTACTTCCTCCTTTTTATTGGTATTATTATTATTTTGTCTGTTGCCTTGCAAGTACATTAAGTGCTAAGTGCAAGTGACACCAAGAGACATATTCCTTATGTGTCTAATCACACTTGGGCAAATAAAGTGTTCAATTCAATTCCTAATATATATATATATATATAATTTTGTCAATTTGTTGTGTATGAATCATAAAGTGATTTATCTGACTTATCATATTGTGAGAATTGAATAAATTGCAGTTAACTCATTAAATCATGGTTAGTAAACTGTGGCTTAGTTTATCATCTGAAAATATTACAATTTCTACATCAGTTCTATCATACTTAATCTTAACCTTTTGGGTTAAGGAAGGAACAATTTGATTAAGATTTGCAACAAAATCTGCAGTTATATTTGTTCTTAAAACACACTTGTTAAGTAAATCACTGCAGTTGATAAGTTAGTAATCTGGTTGTTAAGTGAATCTGGCTTCCCCATTTGCTTGTCAGAAGATCTCAAAAGGTGATCACATGATCCTGGGACACAGCAAAGGTCATAAATATGAAAAAGTTGCCAAGCATCTGAAATTTGACCATGTAATTATGGGGATGCTGCAAAGGTCATAACTATGAAAAATTGTCATGTCACATTTTTCAATGCTGTTGTAACTTTGAACGTTCACTAAACAAACTGTTGTAAGTTGAGGACTGCCTGTATTTGTTTCATTTTATATTTTTAACACCATTTCCCCACTTACTTCAGGATTTAATTTGAAGTTCACACGAGAAATTTTTCCTGTACGGAGTTTTCCAACATCAAAGAGAACTGTGTAAAGATGATCGTCTTTGGTATATTTATCTTCATCACAGAGCTTCAGGTGCAGAGTATTCTAATGATAATAGATTATTATTTAATACAATTTTAGTAAAAAATGAACAATTATACTCTATGTTGAAGCCTATAGAATGAGTTCAAAGAAACCTCCAAAAGAGAGATACAAATTGAAATCTGCATTATACCACTGATTCAGGTACAAAAATAAAATATATAAAATCACTTGGAAGAAAATATATTACTCATCCTTAAAATAAATCTGAAGATAAATAACATATGCCTCTCCAGATGTTCAGTTGCAACTTCCATCCTCCTTTACTATTGCCTATACCAGGGCTTTTCAACCAGTGGTATGGGTACCACCTGTGGCACATTGGCACCCGGCAGGTCGTACGCAACCATCCTAGAAAAGTGGCAGCAGGGGAGAGGAATGAGCTGAACCGGTGGCAACACTGCATAAGCCTGAGCGAGAGATGGCTGGAGCTTCAGGGCTGAGTGAAAGTGCCAAGAACAGTGCTGCTTCGGGACTGTCAGGGCTCAGCGGAAGTGCCAGGATCAGCGCCAGGCTTCAGCTGGAGCTCGGCACTGATCCTGGCACTTCTGCTGAGCCCAGAAGAAGTGCCGATCAGCTGGAATGTTGCAGCATCTCCAGGGTCTTGTGATTTACATACAGATGCTTGGCAACTGATTCATATTTATGACAGTCACAGTGTCCCAGGGTCATGTGAAGTGACCAAAACCTGCTGCAACCACCCAGCAGATGGGGGGAATAAACCAAACACACCCCACCCCACCCCCACTGCCAATCCTCAACAGAAATGCTCACAACAATGAAAACCTCAGACAGAAGGAAGAGCGCCACTGGGCAGGCAGGCAGGTGTCTTGCTCGGCTGTGGCTTGGGGGGCACTTTTTTCAGTGCCATTGTAACTTCAAACAGTCACTCAGCAAACTGTTGTAAGTCGAGCACTACCTGTACTTCATCACTTTTTTTTTTTGGTCATCAAGTTTTTGACACCTTGCTGGGCGACTGGTGGTACTTGGATGTTGTCATATCCTAAAAGTGGTACAATGAGTGAAAAGGTTGAAAAGCCCTGGCCTATACTGAGCAAAGTTGACGAGAATTGGAGCTCAACAATAACTGGTATCCTATCCCTAAATAGCTCTGGTCCTAGTTACAATCAGTAAAATTTTCTCTAGATTTCTGATACATTCTCTAAGCCTTGCATGACAAAATCCTTTCTTCTGACACCTTAATACAAAATTCTATAAAAACTAAAGCAAATACAGTTCAATGATAAAAATCAAAGGCAGTGATAGTAGAATCTGATTGAACATAATCTTAAAGTCAAAGGCACTACATGTTTTTTTTCCCAATTCAGCCTAAAATTCTTTTCTAATTCATCAGCTAAATGATCCTCAAACCCTCTACTTGCAAGAATTTCTTTTATATCCATTCATAGCCAATGTTAAAAAACGTGCAGTGGCATTACATTCTCACCATCAATTTCTTGTCTTGTATATCAAGAACATTAATGTACAAGACAAGAATGTTACAATCAGCCTAAATATCAAACCAGCTGTGTAATAACACCTATTATTTACTGAAATTTTGGATCATTACCTATGTAAGGCCTGGACAGAAAACAAATACTGATTCTCTGCAATCATAAAATATTGCTTAAATTTACTCATTTGACACAACACAAATTAAATATACATGCTAAGTACCAGCACAAATTAGCTAGCAATATATATTCTTTGACACACATATTATCACATACTGGGGTTTTTTATCCCCTACAAAACAACTTTGGTGACTGATTTGTCTGCTTTAAGAATCAATACATCATAAGGAATCACTCTGTGAGAGAGATTTGTGGTTTCTAAATTTGATGTATAAAAAAATGAATTTACCCAGTAGTCTACACCAAGAACAGCGTAGGGCTGCAAGGACCTTAATCTACCTATGAACTCACTACCCTTCAGAATATTTACTTGTAATCTTTGCAAGCCTCTTGGAAGGGATGACAATGAAGATGTATTTATTTATTTATTCAATTTATTTATTCAATTTCTATGGCTGCCCAGCCCAACCAAGTAGTTCAAGGTGGTGAGGAGGATGGTGATGGTTTCATTATTATTTGGCAGATATTTGGAATGATGCGTGTATATTGCTTTATCCAGTTGTATTATCTGGATTAAATTTTATAAATCATCTTCTTAATAGTGTAACTGAGATGGAGCTTGAAATCAGAAAGAGGTCTCCTTTAAGTCAAGTTCAACTCAAGGGATTTTATAAATAATGCATAACTGATTTTCCTCCGCCTTCTTTGGAGATGTTTATTTGACTTCCCATTCCAACGTCCAACACTAGCACTCCCTGAAGGCCTCCTATTCAAATGCTACCCAAGGCTTGCCCTGTCATTCCAGGTGAAATTATTGCAGACATCTAGAAATTATAATAATGAGCAAATAAGAATTTCAATTATTTAGCTGAGCATTGCAGAAATGGTACACAGGGCCATGACAGTTTCTCTCTGTGTATTAATAATCAGTAATCCAGATTAACTGCATACAAATTGATCTGTACTCCATCCTAGTCTCTCTCTGTTGGATGTCTCGTGCCTGCTTCAAGTCTAGATCCAATTATTTAATTTATTTTAATTTATTTATTTTTATCCCACCTGTGTTATATTTTATAAATAATTCAAGGCAGCGAATATACCTAATACTACTTCCTCCTATTTGCCTCACAACAACAATCTGTGAGATGCATTGGGCTGAGAGAGAGAGCAACTGGCCCAAAGACACCCAGCTGGCTTTCATGACTAAAGCAGGAGTAGAACCAGTAGTGGGATTCATCCGGTTCGCACCACTTTGGCAGAACCGGTAGCTAATTTTTTGTTGCCCAGGCCCAGAATGGACTTCCGGAATGGCATCCACACAGAGAACCGGTCGTTTATATATTTGAATCCCACTACTGAGTAGAAATCATATTCTTGTGTTTATTCCTTGTAAAAATAATTTTATTAAAAGTTTTAAAACAAAGATTCAAAGATAAATCAAAAAGAATGCTAAAAGTGCAAGAAAGAAAAAAAAGAAAAAGATACAAAGAAGTGGCTTCTGATTTTCTTGACTGTAGTATAAGTATAATTATAAATTTATCGCTTTCTCTAAATTTACATCGTGATTTATCTTTTTTCTATAATCTATCCTGTCTAATCATCAAAATCATAAATCATGTTCATTTTTTTCTTTTACACCAAATGTCCCTAAGTCCTTTTCCGACAGTCAAAACTTTACATAGATAATTGTTTTTCTCTAATCAAAGAAGTCAATTTGGCAAGCTCAGCAAATTCTATAATCTTCACCATCCATTCCTCTGTTATACATATTACCAAATTTGGTATTATGCCAAAATATCCCCAAACATATTAAATACTGTATCAGAAGGAGTCTGGCAGCATTTTTTGACTAACAAATATCATTTGTTAAATTTGTAGCAATTAAAACTATCAGCAAAGAGTAATAATTTATTTATTACTAGTTGTGTTTATCCATAGATCCTCAAACATGCTACATATCAGAAGCTCATAAAAGCTTATGCTTTTTAATAAACTTTGTTAGTCAGAAAAAGTGCTATCAGACTTGATTTTGTTGCCACCACAGATTTACACAGGTTTTCTCCTACAAACATATTACACAGTATCTTAACCTCTGTTCCATCGCAATAATTGATAACCATCTCATGTTCAGCCATTATATAATTCATGCTAGGATTTGGGACAGGGATTTTAAACAGGATTTTCTCTTGTTAAAGAATTTTGTACTTCTGCAAATTTTGGGGAATCTCCCCAAACTTAATAACATTTTACCACTGTTCATCAATGCTTCCATCTTCATTAGATGTTTTCATCTAATTTTTCACACTAGAAAAATTGGTCTGAGAGAGAGAGAGAGAGTAAAACCTGTCCAAATGTTCATATTTATGGCAAAAAGAAGAATACATAATCTTACCTTTACACGGCTGTCGATCCTATAGGTGAAAGCTTGATTCCACTCGGGATTTTTTGAATTGGGAACAGTTTCAGTCTTAACTATTTCACTTGAAGCAGTTGGTAGTGAAAGAGATACATAGCAATCAGATTCTGTAACTATAGAATAAGAATGAAAAATTGTGACAGGCAATCCTTTAAAACCAAAACAATTTACAGGGGTGTCAAACTGCCAGCCCATGGGCTGGATGTGTCACGCCAAAACCGCACCCACCCCATTGCCAGCAATGGGGGAAAAAGTCGTGATATGTCACGACATGTCATGTGACATCATAAGTTTGACACCTGTGAATTAGAACATGAATTGTATTATGTGTATAACAGTCAGTCATAAACTGCAGAAGGCATGAGTGTAGAAAATGTTTTCTACAAATTCAGATGAAGGGAGAACAGAAAGTCTGTGGGGCGACAGAAGACTTATTAAATGTTTATTGATTCAACTGCAGTACATCTAGTTTCCATATCACAGTCATTACAACAGAAGACAATAGTTCTGGTTTCTTCAAGCATAAGATCAAACCAGCCCATCAGGCATGACCCCTATAGTCCAGCCCCTGCACTAATTTAGTTTGCAATACCACACCAGGAAGAGTAATTACTCAAGCTCAGCAAATTGCTATCTCCTTGCTTGCATTAGCAGCTAAGTTAAAAAGAAGGAGTGGTGCACTTTTCAAATGAATGAAGTCACGATGAAGTAGTTCAAAATAGTCAAGCCTCTCTGCACACTGCCACAAAATCTCCCTTTGCAAACTCATCACCCTAAATCATTAGAATTAATCGGTAATTCAATTTCTATTGGCTATATTTTGTTTAGCAGTGATAGGTTAAGCCCGGTAAAAGGTTTTCCTCTCTCCACCTCCCTCCTCACAGTTAATCTTAGCAAACACAGTAGCCAAAGCCCAACCAAGACGTCTAACAATGATGCAAGGGTGACAATTAAATTTTATTTCAGCATAATTTGTCCATATTTGAGAAGAATGGGATAACTGGGGATGTGCAGTACATCTTTCCAAACTGTTTTAAGCTAAAAAAAATTGCAGTGTCCTGCGTGAGTAACAAATTGCAATCCTGCATGTTGTTTCAAGAACTTTGAAGTGTCTCAAGCTTGAGAGGCCATGATTCCAGATCTGCTTCCCCAATTCAAAGCACTGTTTTGATAGGATATGTTTGCAAAGTTTTGAGCTTGATACAATTCAAAATGAAACATCTACAGACACGATAGGATTACCTAGGGAGCTCGTAGCAGCATACATGGCACCCACATGTCTGCCTTCCAATTCTTCCCTCTCTCCAATATCTACTGCTTGAGATAGTTAGGCAGCTCTCTCACTCTGCCAAGTGCTATGACCATATTATTATTATTATTATTATTATTATTATTATTATTATTATTATTATTATTATTATTATTAATTTAATTTATATACCGCCCTTCTCCCGAAGGACTCAGGGCGGTGAACAGGGCAATACATAAAAAACAAGATACAAAAATTAAAAATTATTAAAAAGTAATTAAACAGTGCCCATAATAAATTAATACAGATTAAAAATTAAAATCCGTTTATAAAAATCCCACCCCATCCCATCAGGCCAGGCCAGCTTGTTCAAAGAAATGGGTTTTAAGATCGCGCCGGAAGGAGCGGAGATCGGGCACCATCCAGAGCTCGACCGGAAGATGGTTCCATAAATCCGGTGCACCCACAGAGAACGCCCTCCCCCTGGGGGCCACCAGTTGGCATTCTTTGACCGGTGGCACCCTGAGGAGGCCCTCTCTGTGGGAGCGTACTGGGCGGAGGGAAGTTGACGCCGGCCGCAGGTGCTCCCCAAGGTATTCCGGACCCATGCCATGTAGGGCTTTGTAGGTCATTACTAACACCTTGAACCTCACCCGGAAGACAACTGAAAGCCAATGCAGCTCGCGGGGCAAAGGTGTGACATGGGAGTGTCGGGAAACTCCCAATACAACTCTCGCGACTGCATTCTGTACCAGTTGGAGCCTCCGAGTGGTCTTCAAGGGTAGCCCCATGTAGAGAGCATATGCTGATGTATAATATCATCCTTTCACTTGGAAAAGGAGGACCACGGAAGGGAGAAAACAAAAACCTAGTTTGGGCATTATTAGATATAGATAGATGAGAGATGAGAGAGAGAAATTTATTGGTCACCCATCTTGCCACAGGGCAACTCTGAGCAGCAAATCAATAATACCCACTCAAACACTAACTAATGTAATTCACCAGAGTAGAGTATGCACACTCACGTATTTTTAATGTAAAAAACATCTTACAAACTGTTACTGAAGGACAGTATAGATATTATTACATAATGGCTATAATATAGCACGATTGATTTCTCAGTGTCCAGCAATGGATTAAATTATACAATTGTTCAATACCATTTGTAATATTTTGAGGAAGGCAGTGGATTTCAGAATATATTGTATCTTCTGACTATTTGGGACCTTCCAGAAGATAGATAGAAGGTCCAAGGGAAGTCATGATGTGAAAGAAATTTGTCTTTCTGCTAGAATTTGGATTTTGTGAATTTGTCTCTTTTCTCATTAAAAAAGTAAATACATAGTTTTTGGGTTTTGTCCCTTGCCTATTATTCCTCAGTAACTTTTTCTCATGGAACAACCAACCTAGTGATCTTTTCCTTCAGTCAATTCATTCACTTTCATGTGCGGACAACACAAACTGAGATGTTTGATTTGTTTGGCTATATTTTAATTCTGTAGCTACACTTTCTCCCCCTCCTTTTTTGTTTTTTGTTTTTGAATTTTCCTCCCTTTGGGGGGGGTGGAACCTCAGCGAATTACTATAGCTGGAACCAGTGTCATAACGGCCAAGGTCTGGGGAGTTACCATCCTCCTCTGTTCTCCCTTTGCACCTTCCACTGGACGTATGAGAAAATGAAAACAAAATGGCCATAAATAGAGAATGATTTATGTTATTCATATCTGCATAACACAGGCTTTTCTCCCCTATCTTCTTGAAGCATGTAGTATAAACAGGGCCATGGGTTTCCTCATAAGTATATTGTCTTAAGCCTCTTCAGAGTCTGACATCTTAATGAAAGTAATACTGCCCAGAGTCGACTTTTGCATATTCAGATAATATTTGCTGTAGCTACTGAAAGAGGAGCAGCAGGAGCAGCCCTTCATATCTCATTCCACACCAGAAATATCTGGGCCAGAAATCAAAAAGGCCAGAAATCTTTCATCAAATAACCCATGTTTACCAGTTATGTATATGAAATGTAAATATAAGCAGCTAGATAATCTGTTTTTAATCCTGCCTAGTTGCAGGATTATAGTAGTTGTTGTCTAATAATCAGAAGATAGAATAAGTTGCAATAAGTAGCATCACCCTGACAAAATATGCTGCTTTATATCCACAAGTAGGGCCTGAGAATAGCATCTCCTGCAGCATTCATATTATTCCCTGTAAAAACGAAGGTACTTGTATTCTTTTCTTTAATCAAAACAGTCAATTTAGCCACCTCTGCCATCTCCATCAGCTTCTGTAGCCCAGCATTCATATTTTCTAACAACTGGTATTTAGACACATTCTATCTCTAAATTTTGGAGCCATTTGTAGACTTACTGATGATGAATTTCCCATGCTCCTTCTAAAAGGGATGGCCATACAGTAACTGTAACTTGTGGAAATGAATTCCATAACTTTGCCATGTTTTTTCCCTTGATCTGCTTCAAATCTTTCACTCCTTGGCTTATGCATTGACTTGAGGTTCTATTGTTCCCTAAAAATCTACAAATGCTGTAACTCGTCTTACTAGGAGGCTTGTGGGCATTACAGTTTTCTGTATTTACTTGTCTTGCCAAGACTCACTAGATGTAGTCCTAAAAGCTTTCCTCAACCAGGTACTCATTAAATCTGTGTAATCTAAATAATTTGCATGTGAGGATGTTTATTGAAAGGCTGTCACAAAGAAGGGGACAACCTATTCTCCAAACCACCTAAGGGCTTGGTGGAAACTTATCAAAGAGAGAATCAACCTAGAACTAAGGAGAAATTTCCTGACAGTGAGAATAATTACTCAGTGGAACAACTTGCCTCCAGAACTTTGAGGGCTCCAACACTGGAGGTTTTTAAGAGATTGGACAGTCATTTGTCCAGAATGGTATAGGCTAGGGGTGTCAAACTCGTCACGTCACATGACTTGTCACGACGTATCACGACTTTTTTCCCCTTGCTGGAGCGGGGGTGGGAACGGCTTCTGAGTGATGCATCCAGCCCGCAGGCCAGCAGTTTGACACCCCTGGTATAGGCTCTTCTCCTTGGGCAGGAGGTTGCACTAGATCACTTCCAAGATCCCTTCCAACTCTGTTTATTCTGTATTCTGCTGACTCTATTGTCAGTTCAGTTTACTCAAGTCCATAACAGTAACAAACATTGGAAGAGAAAATACTACTTTCATTCAACTTCCATTTTCAGTTTGTTTAAAATAATTAGTCAGTTCTTTTAGCTTGTGCCAATAACTAATTCTGTGATTAATATACTTTCATTTGGTATTGTATTTCATTTTAAAATGGGGTTGTTATAGATCAGGCATCCAAGTTTATTCACTTATTTAGATGGCTAACCAAATTGCAATAGTGAGTTCTGAGCAGGTAACACAGCATGAAAACTCAAAATACAAAGCAAACAACAATTCAGTACAAAGGAACTTTCAAAATATGAGTAAGGATTGACTCTCCAAGATATCTTTCCATCTATTCTACAGAATGTCCAACCCAACTGTCCTGTCCCCAGTGCAAGCCTTTGAAGCAGAAATGGATCTACACCTATGTCCCCAGTGCTTGCATTTTCCACAATCAGCAAACTCAATATAGATATACTTTCTGAAAGCAATTATCCTTTGCTTTGATTCCCTACCCCACTATATTCTGCCTGACCTATGCTGTTTTGTGTAGCTCTTCCCCATACATGCACTAAACTGCATAAACAACTTGTAGATTATGGAGTCTGATTTGAAAGAAATCAATCAAGAATTTATTTTAAAAAGGCTTTCCATAACTAAGAAGGTGACAGAGAGGACTTGTAAGTGGTATGAGAGAAGCATAAAGTGAACACCATAGAGAAAGCAAGATCATGGCTTCTGGTCATTTAATGTGAGTGATTCCTAGACCAAATGATTATAGCACAAGGTGATAGTTTTAGAGAGAAGGGATTTGCTCCCTTCTCTTACCCTCTTGCATCTTCAATAAATTACTTGTGACTGAACACTGCCTTCAACAGAAAAAAGAGTTGCTCATTACAACTACTGAATATTATGTGGCAGCTATAAAGAAATTATACTATGAATTGTGTTTTCTGCTTTCCTCCATAAAGTTTAGGTATCCTTATCAATGTAATTTATGTGTACTGTGCACTGACAGGAAATGGTTTATCTAGAGTTATGGGGGTTCCAGGAACCACAGAGATACTTACGTATGTCTGCCTTCTGTATATTTCTGGCTCTCATTATTCGAACTGTAAGGAGTCTGAATGGAGTTTCTTCCCTCTGTTAATAAAATAACAACACATAAACATCAGCACTGTTGTGATTAGATTTGGAGATACGGAGAACTATGAATGGGACAGAGAAGAAACAATACGTAGGCTTCAGGTTTAGAGGGGTAAAAGTCTTCCCAAGTGCATAACACTAGACAAGAGGCACTCCTCAATAATGTATTAAGCCAAAGGTATCCTTTTCAAAGATCGCATTTCAATATGTGGGGGAGTTTAAGGAGTTGCTGCATGCCCTCTCCAGGTAAGCTAAGACCCTATAAAATCTGTGTCAGAGCAATACATTGAAAATGTTTCTAAGATTGATCCAGGCTGCTTGGACTGTTTTTATATTTATTTGGGTGTGTAGATGGCATAAGCACAGGCCCTTTTCATTTGTCAGACACAGTTCGCAGAGAACCACTAGCCAATCAGCACTCAGCCTTTCTGGCCAAGAATTCCTCAAGCAGATCAGTAGCAGAGTGCCTGGTCCTGCTGCCCCAGCAAGTCTAAATCATTATCCCTGTCCCCATTTCACTAAAATAAAAGGGAACCAATTGCTAGCATTTCCCTATGTTCTATGCTCTGCCTTTCAGACTCCTTGTGTGGCTTGTGCTGCCAACTCTTCAGCACCGTGCTAAGTAGGGAAGGGGTGAGCTAAAATCCATCCAATAAGCACACAGGCCACCTTCTTAAGTCTTCACTGCGTTGAAGATGCATTTTCCTGTCCATGAACATAGCAGACCAGCAGGATTATATTTCAAAATTGCTTGCAGCTGAATGTCCCTGATTAAAATAATGTATTGTTTGATAAGGGGGTTCATCTTGCTGAGATTATTAGGATTGCATTTACATCCGGAAAAATCTCCTAATGAGCTATTGCTATTATATATTACTTTTTCCATTGGTAACATTGCCATCTGTCCCTAAATACAATAATAGCAAGATAGTTATTATTTCTTTGTTAACAAGGTTTATAAGGCTGCCCAGTTCAAATAATGTGATTCTGGTTAGTGTAGTAGAGCATTTTAAAAAAATAATCAACTCCCCTCCACACACTATATAACACAAAATATGTACAATATATACATATAAAAGACATAATGGTGATGAAGGAAGATAGCAGAATAACCGAAAGAGTTCTCAGTCGCAATTGTCCCCTAATGCCTGGGGTAAGAGCCAGGCATCTTAACAATTTTCCTAAAAGTGATGTAATTTCATGGTATAAGCTCTGTCTCTCCTTAAACTTGTTTTATGGGTACACAAAAAGACTTGAGGGGCAGTGTTTCCCTTATGACATCATAAAACATATTTTGTAACTTGCATCCCACAGCCTCCATGAAGATGCCTGCACGTCATCAAATTGTATCTGCTTGAGATATGCAGTAATGGGATTTCTATCCAAAAAACCCCTCCCCCCAAAAACAGAGAAAACTACTAGCAAAACTGCAATTTGAACATTCAGCCAAAAGACCCAGACATGGAGTTGGACTAGAGGGAGACATATAAATATGAATATTATTAGATATTCTTGGTAGTGGTACATAATAGAAACCATCAGAGAGTGGTCCTCACATGCAAAAGAGAGTGTGCATATGACCACACCCAGCATTCACATAGTATTTACACCAGAATGCCAACTATCTCTTTAGGTGTTTGTGCATAACAATGATCAGCAAATAGTTTCATCAGTTACGATCATCTTATATACAAGGAGATATCCTTTCTCCTGCTTTTCCAATGGTCTGTTTAATATGAACATGTATATGGAATTCTTCATCATCCCCAAATCAGGGACATTAATTGCTCATTTTGAAATATCATTGATCTATGAGCCCAAAAATAATTCTGCCAGCAGCAAACCCACAGCAACAACTATTAAAACAAAAATGGCAATATTTCCAGGACAAATGCTAACCCCTACAGATGCAAAACAGCCACAGTTCTATTCTGATTTCCCTAGGATTGAAGTATGCAAAGCAATCTGTACAAAATAAATTGTTTGCCATGCTGTGGGCTAGAGGTTAATTTGACGAACTTGCTATGCAGTACCAAGCCTGGCCAAGTGCCCTGGTCTTGTGAAATCAGTATGGTAGTGATTATAACAAAACACATCCTGAATATTAGGAAACTGGGGCTGGACCAGGATATGATGAGACATCACATCAAATGATTCCATTCTGAACTCACAAGGTGAACTTAGCATTCCCCAACCGACTCGTGGGGAAAGCCAAATATATGAAAATTACTGTATGAATCAGCTTCTATGTCAAGTTGTATCACATTGCTTATGTATGGCTACCAATAGTACTAAATGTGCCAGGAGGAAGAGAGACTTTTGGTGACTGAACAATCAAGTACGTAGTGGAGTAAATTCTTCCCACAAAGAGATGGAAGGAAACAAAATATGGAGACAAGAGCATGGTAGAGATCAAACATAACAAAATGGTTTTTGGACATGCTCCTTGCCACTGAATCTGGAAGTAAATAAACCATTAATCAGTAATTCAGTGGTTATTGGTTAAGGTAATTTTATTATTCAAATATTACAGTTTTTTGTTTTAAAAAAAGAGAAAAATAGTAATTAAAATTTCTGCCCTTCTATTTCAACTACTCACAAAATGACCTGGCACATACATTACTCTAACCCAGGGATGTCAAACTGCCAGCCTGTGGGTCAGATGCGTCATGGCGAAACCACACCCACCCCATTGCCGGCAATGGGAAAAAGTAACAATACGTCATGACACATCACGTGACATTGCAAGTTTGACACCCCTGCTCTAACCCATGATTTGCGTAACAGTGCTTTGTTGATTAAACTACAAGTAGATAAATACTTCCATCATGTTAAGGCATGGTTTATAAGCCATATTGGGTGGTAACACTAAAACCGTACAATAAGTGGTAATGATTAGTAAGACTAAAACAAACTTGAATAAACTGTGCCATGGCTTAATGTGTATGAACTCAGTAAGAGAAAGAATACTTCAAAAAATTTACAGAAACTGCTCAGAGAATATATCAAAGCTATTTATAGTCTCCCAAACCAAATCAACAAATAGCAAAACAGTTTAGACTAGCCTATATGTAATTTATTTTGTTTAAAACACTAGAGCACACCACTCACAGTGATTTAACAACATATTGTCCACCCTTCTGTTATGGTTATTTTACATCAAGTACAACATTTATCAAAAATCCAGTTTGAAAGACCAAAACTATTTCCTGTCTGGGGTCTCTTCATTACATCATCCAGCCTCTAATGTAAAATCTGTCCATGCTATTGTAATTTTGCCACAGTAATCACCCTAAAAGATCCTATATGTTGCCAATGGGGTAAATGATATCCCAAAGAAATGGGGAAAATAGAAGATTTAAAATGAAAATGAGAATGATGACTTTTTGGCTATTATATTTCAGCTACATGTTACTTGCTATAATGTAATCAAAGTTAAGTCCAAGATTAAGAAATGAAAATATTTGTTTAATTTACTTCAATAATGCTTAATGCTAAAAGAGGAGGATTATCTGCTTCTGGTTTCAGAAAACACATTACCATCTGTTGAAAATTTAAAACCATATTATAAAATGAGGAAATTAAAACAATTATCAACTTATTTTAACCAACCAACCTCATCCTCTGGAAAACAACAGATTGAAAAAGGGCATTCACTAACATTAATTCAGCTTTAAAATCCGGTAATTAAAAGTATAAAAAGGAAAACAGCATGCCTTATACTACAGATTGAAATTTAAAAAGGAGTGGAATTAATTATATAACCAGCAAGCTAGACATAAAGCAAATTGAAGAGATTCAATCAGCACATATAAAATTCACCAGTCTTTCTAATCTGGTGTTCCCTGTATGTTTCTGTCTGCAACTGCCATCATCTCAAGATAGAATGGCTATTACAAAGAAATGAACAGAAAAATAAATAAGTGCAATCAATGTCATTACATCTTCTCTCAGAGATATCCACAGGATGTGATAAAAAAGTCAAGATGATGGCCACAGTTATAATATAGAAGACACACACTGTTTATTATGTTTGTCACATGTGCTTTTTTTTTTAACCACAGCTTGTATATGCCTCTATTTTCTCTTCTTGCTGAATGCAAATCATGACCTTGACTCATCAAATAACAAAACAAAGGTGCCAAGTCAAATGGAATGACAGTCTGGAAAAGGATTTAAACGGGAAACTTCATTATCATCTAATTAGACTACAAATTTATGAAAGTCATGACCAGGTTCATTAAACTGAAAAAAAAGTATATTCCCCCAAAATAATCTTCTGAAGTGAAAGATACAGAAACGGTTTGTTGGGCAGTGCCAAGAAAGTACATTTTCTCAAGAAGCTAAATTTATCAGCATGCAATATATGATCCAGAGCTTGCTTGGAAGCAGAAGACAAAGTTGTATTGCTCTATTTATTCCAATGAGATTTCCATAGTAAATAAATTTATATCCAAACATTTATAACATTTATAACATCTTACAGCAGCGCCAAGGGTGACAAAACAAAGCCTGTAAATCTGTATCAATTATATATGTGGAAATGACTTTTCTCTGTTTTTAAACAGCTTTGTGACAGAACAACATTCAACAAATATAATTTTCCTAGCATGTCATAGGGAATGTATATACAGATATAAAAGTCTGTGATGCAATCCTGGGTGCATCTAACGTTTAATTCAAAGGGAAATGTTCATTGCCAGATATGTTGAGGATCATGCCCTCAAATATCATGTTGGGTATTTAAGCCTGGGAATTATAGCCTGGGACTGTAAGACACAACCTCTATGAATTTCCAGTTTAGCTGCTTTGCAAAATCCCATTAGGAAATGAAATGATGGTTCAAGCAAAATTAAATGGGAGAACTATTAACCAGTTGTTTAATTCAATATATGACCATGTAGCAGGTGCTTTCAGCTGGCACCAGCAAAAACTCCAACATGGACAAAGCAAAATAAGTCAATGAATAATGAATAAGTCAAGGACATAAAATTCTGACTTTCAAGGGAAACAAGCAGAAAAGATAAAAATTAAGTACTTGGCACTCTAATAGAAACACAGAATACTGCAGTGCACTTGAGTGTGCTTGCTGTCTCTTCACTCCATCTGGGTGACTGAGTGGCAATGTGCCACTCTGTTATGGTTTAACATTGCAGGTGAGCACAGAGTTAGTGCTAATTGGAATTTGGAAGTATGGACACTTGTGAATTTCAGTATGTCAGATATGTCAAATATGGCAGATTCTTACAAATAGTAGGCACTGATATTTACTGTCCACATAAAGCAAAATGACACTATCAAATGAAGTTACTGAAAATGGAAGGAGGATGAAGAATTAGATAACACATATTCGTGTTAACTGACCAACACAACATGCTAACAAAACTTGCCTATGTTCTTCTTATTCTTTAATGCAGGGTCCGTGGACCAGTACTGGGCCCTGGCATGCCAGCAACTGCATAAACAAGCAAAGCTCCATTCACGAGAGGCAGGCAGCATACAAAACCATGCACCCACCAGTCCACGGAAAAACCTCTCTACACGGAATCGATCCCTGGTGCCCAAAAGGTTGGGGACCTCTGCTTTAATGGTTTTATTACTTTATTGCTATTTCGGTCCACGGTATGTGCTATTTATATAAAACTATGTAAATGTTTTTCTCCCTATAATAACGGTAAATTTGACTGGATATATTTTCAAAGGTGTATCTCAAGATTTCAAAACAGTTCGGGCATCATCTATACAGTTCTGCACCACATTCTGCACCTGTGCACCAAACCCTTTATCTGAAAATGGAGAGGCAAAGAGGTGGGATATGTGCATAAATACAATGAAGCGTACATTGTGCCTCAAAGATATGTCCATGGAATAAGCCAAGAATAAGAGAATGAGAAAAAGTATATAAAGAGGGGGATGAAAATCACCTCTAAATAAAAGAAAAATGAAATAAAAAGAAGAAAGGAGCTTGTAAGGCAGCAGTCTCCAACCTTTCCAGGTCGATGGACTGGCAGAGGCGGCAACAATGGCAGTGGCAGGGGAAAGAGGGGATGTACATGCACTCACCCACCACTTCCTTGGTCTAGTTTCAAATGGGCTGCGGCCCAGCACTGGGCCATAGACCGGGGGTCAGGGACCCCTGTTGTAAGACATATGCTACTGCTATAAACAGTAATAATTTATAAATCAGCCTACTTTGGGCTAGTGGCTCATGACCTGAAAGGGTTACGAGACCCTATTCACCCATCTACTGTATTCTCCTGAACTGCTAACCAAAAAATGGGACTAAAAATTTCAACTCTACCTACTTTAGAGCACCTGAGAATTTCGAAAGATTGGTAGAAATTTCAAAATAATCTTACTATTGTTGTGATTTTGTTATAGCTGCTGCTTTTACTGCTGTTTCTGAATTTCATGGTTCTGTGCCACTCTGTTCTCTTCCTGCCTATGTGTGCTTCCTGATCTGAAGAAGATCAGAGGGAGGAGTTTCTTCACAACTTCTAGCCTTGAGCTTTAATGGATGTCAATTGTTCAGTGAAAGATAGGTCACATCCACAGGACCCACTGTCCTCTATATCAGGGCTTTTCAACCAGTGGTACGGGTACCACCTATGGTACATTGGCACCTGGCAGGTGGTACGCGACCATCCTAGAAAAGTGGTAGCAGGGGAGGGGAATGAGATGAACTGGTGGCAGCACCACACAAGCCTGAGTGAGAGATGGCTGGAGCTGCAGGGCTGTCAGGGCTCAGTGGAAGCGCCAGGATCAGCGCTAAGCTCCAGTTGGAGCTTGGTGCTGATCCTGGTGCTTCTGCTAAGCCATGAAGAAGCACCAATCAGCTGGAAAGCGGCACTGATCCTGGTGCTTCTGCTGAGCCAGAAGAAGCACCGATCAGCTGGAATGTTGCAGCATCTCCAGGGTCTTGTGATTTACATTCAGATGCTTGGCAACTGATTCATATTTAATAATAATAAGTTGGAAGGGACCTTGGAGGTCATCTAGTCCAACCCCCTGCTAAGGCAGGAAACCCTATACCATTTCAGACAAATGGCTATTCAGTCTCTTCTTAAAAACTTCCAGTGTTGGAGCATTCACCACTTCTGGAGGCAGGTTGTTCCACTGGTTAATTGTTCTAACTGTCAGGAAGTTTCTCCTTAGTTCCAGGTTGCTTCTCTCCTTGACTAGTTTCCATCCATTGCTTCTTGTCCTGCTTTCAGGTGCTTTGGAGAATAGCTTGGCTCCCTCTTCTTTGTGGCATTGTAAAGTGGTATTAGTACTTCACGTGATCTTGATTCTATTCCCCTGTTAATGCAGCCTAGCACTGTGTTGGCTTTTTTGGCAGCTGCAGCACACTGCTGGCTCATATTTAAGTGATTGTCCACTAGGACTCCGAGATCCCTCTCACAGTTACTACTATTGAGCAAGGTACCACCTATACTATACCTGTGTATTTGATTTTTCCTGCCTAAATGCAGAACCTTACTTTTTTCACCATTGAATTTCATTTTGTTAGATAGTGCCCAGTGTTCGAGTCTGTCCAGATCCTCCTGTATCTTAAGCCTATCTTCTGGAGTACTGGCTATTCCTGCCAGCTTGGTGTCATCTGCAAATTTGATGAGTTCCCCATCTATCCCCTCATCCAAATCGTTGATGAAGATGTTGAAGAGCACTGGGCCCAGAACAGAGCCCTGGGGCACCCCACTACACACTTCCTTCCATGTAGATGCAGTTCCATTGAGGACCACATGCTGAGTATGGCCTGTCAGCCATCTACGAATCCATCTGGTGGTGATGCTATCTAACCCACATTTTTCTATCTTATCAAGTAGTAGGTTGTGATCTACTTTATAAAATGCCTTACTGAAATCCAAGTAAATTAAATCTACAGCATTCCTCTGGTCCACTAGTTTTGTCACTTGGTCAAAGAATGCAATAAGATTTGTCTGGCACGATCTGTTTTTGACAAACCCATGTTGGCTTTTAGTGATAATTTTGTTCACATCAAGGTGTTCGCTGATTTGTTGTTTGATTATCTTTTCCAGAATCTTCCCAGGTATTGAGGTCAGGCTGATAGGTCTGTAGTTTCCTGGATCTCTTTTTTTCCCTTTTTTGAAGATGGGAACTACATCAGCTCTCTTCCAGTCCTCTGCTAGTTCCCCAGTGCTCCAGGAACTTTGAAAAATATAGTTCAGTGGTTCTGAGATCACGTCTGCCAGTTCCTTCAGAACCTTGGGGTGTAATCCATCTGGTCCTGGTGATTTGAACTCGTCTAGGCTGGACAGGTGCTCACTTACCATTTTCTTGCCTATCTTAACTTTTATGATGGTCACAGTGTCCCAGGGTCATGTGAAGTGACCAAAACCTGCTGTAACCACCCAGCAGAGGGGGGGAAATAAAAACCACCACACCACACCACCCCTGCTGCCAATCCTCAACAGAAATGCTCACAACAATGAAAACCTCGGACAGGAGGAAGAGCACCACCAGGCAGGCAGGCAGGTGTCTTGCTTGGCTGTGGCTTGTGGGGCACTTTTTTCAGTGCCATTGTAACTTTGAACAGTCACTAACTGAACTGTTGTAAGTCGAGGACCACCTGTACTTCATCACTTTTTTCCTTTTTTGGTCATCAAGTTTTTGACACCTTGCTAGGCAACTGGTGGTACTTGGATATTGCCATATCCTAAAAGTGGTACAATGAGTGAAAAGGTTGAAAAACCCTGCTCTGTATAAACACAAAAATCCATGCCTTTCAAAGAAATTTCCCTTTTTCCAAAGCATTTTTCTCTCAAATTAAATGAGAATAACTGCAAAATATTTTCAACTCAGCAGTCATCCATTTTGTACATACCTTTTCTGGCTCTTCTCGATGGTTGACCACTCCCTAAAGAAAAACCAAGATACATGTATTTAAAACACTAATTTCAAATACTCCTTTGATATTTTACAAGTACTTACTTACATATAAGTACCAAATTTTTCCCATTAATATTGCTTGGTCGACAGCCATTTGTCTGGAATACTATAGGGAGTCCTGCTTGAGCAGGAGGTTGGATTAGATGATCTCCAAAGTCCCTTCCAACTCTATTGTTCTGTATTGTGTATGTAGGGATTTCTTTTTTTTCTATCTGACTTTTCAATGGGAAAAAAGCATAAATATATTATATAACGTCTCTAAAACAGTAGAGACAAAAGCAAATCTCTAAAAAGATTTTCTTACCTCAAATGAACTGTAATTTGCTCCCATGGTAGTATCAGTAGCATATAATTCACTCCAGGAGCTGGGAATGGGAAACAGTGATAGAACCTACAACTGACAGTCTCCTGACTGAAGGAGACAATAAGGTGTTTAAAAACATGATTCATGACCACACCCCTCTCTGAATTCCAGAAACATACCGTAGTTCCCTCCCTCTTTTCCTTAGCCTTTTGAAGTAATCATCTTGTTTAATTTGAGGCTAGAGTGCTGCCACATAGATATGAAGGAAGTCAGAGTATCCAGTCAGTGATTGTATTTTTATGCTGAGTCTTCCATAGGTTTGGCCCATTCTGCAGTTTGCAGAGACAAAAGGTCAGAGAATCAGGAAAAAGAGAGCTTAGACCCGAGAACAGATTTAATATATTGAACATTTTAGGGTGGAGGGCTAGGTTTTGGTAATCCGGTACAAGGTTAGCAGATTTGCTATCCAATATAGGAATTTCTACATCCTTCCATATGAAAATGCAGTCTGATACTTGTGTGGATTTTAATTCATTACAATTTAATCTCTCTAGTCTTCTAAATTCAGTGTATATATAGTCTTCCTTCATTTTCATTGTCACAGCAACTACTGTATCTTATGGGGTGGATTAGAAGGAAAGGCTCAAGGTCATCTTTTTATGTCCATGATTTAGGGGAAACTTGATCATGGGTTTCCCTAATCTCTGTAGCTAAGATGTCTATCCTGGTATTTTCGGTGTTTGATAGGAAGAGAGAGCACGCGTTATGGAAATGAATCGTGTTTCCTAAGTAATTTATTTATGATCTCAGTTTATATGGCTGCTCATCTCAAAGTCCTCACTCTGGCCTGCTATATAAATGTATTTTATTGCCAAACAAGGCAGTCGGTAAGCAAGGGTGACCTGTATTATGTTGCAAAACGGCTTTCAACATCCTTAGAACATTATTGTAAGAGGAGGATTGAAGCAATGTAAACACCCTTCTGGCCTTTGGGGCAGGTGAAAGAAGGACAATGGGAACAGACTGTGTGCTTAATAAAGCTGAGGTATAGCACACTTAGACAAAGGATTTAGTTCTGCTTGAAAAAAAGAGGAGGGTGGAAGAGGAGAAGCTGGATCCAGTTGTAGCTACGTAAAAAAAAAACCTTGGATGTTCTCCACACTCCTGAAATGGTCAGAATGACAGATGTAGGATGATCTGCCCTTCCAGGGGCTTCTGTGAAAGATGACCATAAAAGTCAAAATAAGAGTTGTGTATATGCCAGGGCTTTTCAACCAGTGGTACACGTACCACCTGTGGTACTTTGCCACATGGCAGGTGGTACACAACTGCTAGCCAAGTGTAGCAGGGGAGGGGAATGAGCCTAAGTGGGCCAAGCCTGAGGGAGAGGGAGAGGCAGCTGTAGCTGAAGGACTGTCTGGGCTGGCAAAAGCCACAGGAGCTGGCAGGGCTCCAGCTGACTGGCTCCAGCTGATTGGCGCTTCCAGAAACAGCTCAAAGCTGGAGGTGAACTGAAGAAAAAGGGGGGGAGAGGAAGAGAGGAGAGGCTATAAAAGAACATGGTTTGGGTGGAGGAATGGGAAAAAGGACAACAGGAAAGGTTTAATTCCTTTAAACAAATGTAATTAGTTTTATCCGCTTTAATTGAGTCTGTCTGTGGCTTTTAGAAAGTTTTCTTTGAAGGTAAACTGGCTTAATTTAAAGCTAAAGCTTTTCACAATTGCTGGAGCCTTTCTGTCTTGAATTGCAACATTGTGGCACGTGACACACCTGAGGCAGCTTAAAGAGAAAAAAAATGGAGCTTGTGTTTCTTGCTTTGCACTTGATTCCTGTGTCTTTAAGGGTACAGGGAAGTGATTGAGGGGGAGAGGTGTATTCTTACTACACAGTGGAAGAGCTCAGAAGAGAGAGAGGAAGAAGGGCTGATCAGCTAGCTCAGGAATCTACAAACTTAGCAACTTTAAAACCTGTGGACCAACTCCCAGAATCCCTCAACCAGCCATGAGGGCTGAGGAATTGTGGGAGGTGAAGTCCACAAGTCTTAAAAGTGTCAAGTTTGAAGACCCCTGAACTAGCCGGTAGTGGTGCAGATTAATAAACATGGATAAATTCATCATACATTTGTCAGTGCAAAGGGAAAGTGATTCAGCAAAGGAACAGCCACTGAAAAAATTAAAACTGGCACTTTTTTACTTTTTTCTACTGTTTGTAATATTTTATTAGATTATAGAATAAAATACAAAAATACAAAACCAAATAGAAGGACTCAGTGGGGAGGAAAAAGGAGGAAAAAGTGAAGGGGAGAAGGGGAAAAGAACAGACTTCCTCTGTTGCAGCATTAACATTAAACCTCAACTTTTTACTTTTCCATAATATTATAAACTAGCCATTTCTATAACAACAAATGAATCTAATCAGTAAAACCCAAAATCCCCCCCTTTTTTTAGTCATCACGTTTTTGACACCTTGCTAAGCACAGGTGGTACTCAAATATTGTCATGTCCTAAAAGTGGTACAATCTGTGAAAAGGTTGAAAAGCCCTGGTCTATGCAACTGAAGCTCCACCCTTTGGCAGATGTGACTATCTATTATCAATTGCATGATCATAACCACCATCATGACATTTTGACCATTTCTGTGGACATCCTTTTGTCCTTCCCAAGGATGAATGGTATTTTACCAACGGCACACACATGAAATTGCTTGCAGTGACTCACCATATAAGTCATACATCAGGTGCATACTTTATATTACTAACCTCTGATAAAGCCAATTTGATAAAATGCATTGTTATGTAAGCATTAAAAAGGTAAAGGTTCCCCCGCACATGCATGCTAGTCGTTTCCGACTCTAGGGGCTGGTGCTCATCTCCATTTCAAAGCCGAAGAGCCAGCATTTGTCCGAGGACGTCTCCGTGGTCATGTGGCCGGCATGACTAGACACCAAAGGCTCACGGAACGCTGTTACCTTCCCACTGTAGTGGTCCCTATTTTTCTACTTGCATTTTTACGTGCTTTCGAACTGCTAGGTTGGCAGAAGCTGGGACGAGTAACAGGTGCTCACTCTGTTACGCGGCACTCGGGATTCGAACCGCCAAACTGCCGACCTTCTGATCGACAAGCTCAGCGTCCTAACCCACTGAGTACCAGTAGGGAAAGAGAACAATAGCATCTTGGGATGACAAGTCAAGTTTCTGATACCAATAAAGGTTACAAAAACATTGAGAAAGCCTATAGAACATCTTATTCTATTAAGTGAAAGATTTGGTATTATTTTTTTGGTGTTCTGCTGGTACAAAACTGCACAATCCTAAGAGTGTTAGTTAAATTACTCTGACCATTTCTATTAGAGTTGGGTTTCATGTCCCATAAACAGTATATGATGGAAGTTTGGGTTGGATCTACATGGGTAGTCCTTGAGTTATAACCACAGTTGGGACTAAAATTTCCATTGCTAAGCAAAGTAGTTGTTAAGTGAGACCCACCCACTTTTACAATCTTTTTGCCATGGTTGTTAAGCAAATCACTGCAGCTGTTAAGTGAATCATCAAATTGCTAACTGAATCCAACTTCCCCCATTGAATTTACAGCTGGGAAAGTGGCAAATGATGATCACATGACTTTGAGACACTGCAACCATCATAATACATGTGCCTGAATTTTGATCACATGATCATGAGGATGCTGCAATAATCGTACGTTCAAGGATTGGTCATAAGCCACTTTTTCAGTGCCATTGTAACTGTCCATGTCACTAAACAAATGGTTGTAAGACGAGGACTACCTGTAAACATAGAAAAGGAAGAATATAATACCATACAAGTATTGAAACAGTTTTCAGAAAAAGAATAAAAACTCTATCCAAAGTGTCTTTTTTCCCCTTCCTTTCTACTTGCATTAGTTACCTTACTGATTATTATCTGGATTTGTGAATATACAGATACACACATAATTTGATTATTCTGTATTTTTCATATGCTTCAACTTTCTGGATCATATTTTTTATTTTATTTTATGTATTTATTTATCAGATTTCTATACCATCATTCAGACTTGCGTGACTCTCAGACATTTACAAATAAACTAAGATTCTATAATGCCATGGTTAAAAACAAAAAAACATTTAGAAAGAGTTAAAAAAGAACAATTGCAAAGTTGAAAGGCAAAAGAAGCACCTTCAACCCATTAAATATCTCCAAGATTGCATGACACTCTTAGACTCCTATGTCAGTTAGCAGAGCCAGGTCTTGTTGCTGTTCTGAAAGGCTAGGAGAGCGGGGGCCTGCTTCGCTATTTGGGTCAAGATGTTCCATAGAATGAGGGCAATGGCAAAGAAGGCTCTCTTCCTAGAGCCCACCAGTTGACATTCTTTAATAAACAGGTCCATAACATACCCTTCCTGAATTACCGTGAGGGACAGGTTGATGCAATAGGGATGAAATGGTTCATATGTCATTAAAGGGCTTTAAAGGTGAGAATCATTACCTGCAATTGACCCTTTAAGCAAACTGGCATCCAACACAGCTAACATAACATTGCATACACCCAAAACTACTCATACCACTGCATTCTGCACCACTTGAAACTTCTGGATATTTTTCGAGGAAAGCCCATTAGAGCAGGAGTCCCCAACCCATGGTCCACAGCCCTCTGCCAGGCCATGGGGACAGGCTATGTGTGCACACACTCAGCCCCACTCACACTAAAGTTTGTGCATGCGTGCAGGGCTAGCAGCGGCAGTGGCTAGTGCCTGTGTACATGCACAAACAGGGCTACTAGCATGGGTGGGTTGCACAGCCCATATGCATGCAGGGCTAGCAACGGTGGTGGCTAGTGCCTGCACACAAGCGTAAGTGGGGCTGTTAACACCATGCGGGTGCATGCAACCCCATTTCCACGCAGCCATGTTTGCACACCTGCACATGTGTGCCCACATGCAAATTTCCCAGCTGCTCCCTTTCCCTCCGGGCTGCCAGCATGAAAAGGTTGGTGACCTCTGCATTAGAGCACATTGCAGTAGTCAATATGAAGGATGACCAGGGCATGAACTGAATGAAGGGCCTCTCAATCCAAGAAGAGGTGTAATTGTTGCATAACACAAAGTTGAGCAGAGTCTCTTAGCCTTGATTGCCACCTGCTCCTTGAGTAGGAGTTGTGACTCCAGGAGGACCCCCCTCCCCCAGATTACACACAAGGTCCATTTGGGACACTGTAACCAGATGTTACACTGTAACCAAATACAGATGAGGCTCCTAGCCATAGCCACTTGGTCTTACCAGTGGTCAGCTGAAGCCTGTTGTTTCCCATCCAGACCCCCACAGCCTCCAAGCACCATGAGTGGGCATCAACAAAACACCTAGTTCACAGGGATGGAAATGTACAACTGAATATCATCTGCACATTGATGGTACCTTATCCCCCTGGTGACAGATGATTTTACCCAGTGACTTCATTTAGATGTTAAAAAAGGAAAGGGGTGAGCACTGATCCTGTGCCACCCCACAGACCAGAGAGATGAGTTGGACCTCTTGCTCCGTATCAGAACAGGTTGGGACTGACTTCAAAAGAACTAGGTGAGCCAGCACACAACTGTGTCCCCTACCCACAACTCCCAGAGCTGACCCAAAAGGATACTGAAAGCTGCCATGAGGTCAAGGAGAGCCAGGATGGATATGCTCCCTCCATCCCACTCCCATCAGAGGTCATACAAAGCGCAACTAATGCTGTTTCAGTCCTATTTCCAGGCCTGCAACTTGACTGGAAGAGGTCCAGATATTTAAATTCTGTTTCCACATATGTATACATTTGTTATCTAGGCTAATTTTAGACCTTTAGATTCCTCTTTCTTCCACAAGTACAATTATTTTAAAACTGGTTGAAGCGGTCAAACATCTTTCTTATTCAAGAAAATGAATACTTGTGTATTTAAATAAACTGCTTAAGGCAGTTTCCACCACCTTGTTTTATTTCTAATAACTGCAAAATGAGTTATTGCTCACAAAGTTCAAATAATAGAATATATTTACTCGGTGCCATGAAATTTACTTCCATATTCTTGGGGGGACGGGGTGGGTGGGGAAACTAACTAAAAGTGTTATAACCAACTATATTATGCCAAGGGTTATAAATCTTATTATTAAATAAATAAGCATTTTGTTATATTGAAACATTTCAAATGTTTAAACTCAAGTCTGTCTACTTGTGGTTCATAGAAGCAAGGATTTTTACATAATATCCACTAAAATTAATTGTTTGAACTTGATTCCCAGAAATATTTTCTTAAAAAAAATAATCAAGCAGAGAGCAAGTAAAAAAGGTTCCATGCTATAGGGGGAAAAAAAACACAAGGAGTGCAGAGGCTGCAGCCAGTCTGCTTTCAAACAATAATTGGCAATGACCAACAAAAAAAAATAGCCATCTGGACTGGCCAGCCTTTCTTTTGCCAACAAGAAAGGAGCAGGTTGTGTTTTTGTAGCTTTTGAGCACACACAGTGATGTTAATTATGCAAACGCTGCCCCACAGGGGTAACGTGACAGAGCAAAGCAAAGCAGAGTTTATAAGGTGATGTCATAACAGGTCTTGCCTTGTCAGAATTGCTGGAGACACTTGTTACATTTATTCCATCTTGCCAAATCTATATTCCTAAATTCATTCAAGAAATTTTATTTTTGGTCACTGAAAAATACAAACATCCCCCTTTTAAATAGTGCAAAAGTTCTTCAAAACAGGTAAAAGGAATTCAAAGGCAGTTAGTGTTATTTAGTCAGCTGATACTGATTCTTAAAATGTTGCTATTAAACTGTCACACACCTCTCACCTAAGCCCAAAAGTTGTTTTTTCTGCTGTGGCTAGATCAGCTGCCTTATTCAGAGATTGGGAAGAGAGGTTTTGACTACCTCTGACAGAGATTGGGGTTTGCATGCATAGGAAATGTTCGTTTTTTGGTGTCCTCTGCCATAGGGTTTCTAGACAACTAATTTGTCAAGGTGAAATTGGGAAAAGGTGGCGATTTGGCTTAAGTCTTCTTGAAATGAAAATACTGGGTCTAAGGAAAATTTTAATTTGTATTGATTCTTTTTAAAAAAAGAATTTGATATGCATAATAATGATTTATGGATAAACAATCCTCTTTAAAAAGTACAAAAAGACCCTGAGCACTGTACCAAATAACATCAAATCTGGTGTAGCTTGGCCAGTGTGGTCTATGAGTTTAGAACTGCAGCTGATATCCCTTAACTGGTAAAATCTTTAAAACTATCTTACTTAATTATCTATGTACTATATCAATCAAAGCCAATGTGTTGCATTGGTAAAGACATCAATTAGAAACCTGGAGAATATGAGTTCTAATCCTGCCTTGGGCCAACCACTTTCTCTCAGACCTAGGGAGGAGGCAATGGCAAACCATTCCTTGCCAAGAAAACCACAGGGACCTTTCCAGGCAAGCTCCAAGAACAGAAGAAAAATATATATTCATATTTTTTGTGGGGAGAGAATTTCTACAACCATCCTCAGCTTCGTTTTGCAGCAACCTACCCAGAAAGGCCAACTTCCTGTTTGTTCTCCGCGACCACCTCCTCTTCCTATCACAGTACCTAACAAATGACAAGTACCAGGACAACATTTTTCCATCAAAATGTGTTGAGTACCAAATATGACGAGTTTTGAAGCAGCCGAGTACTAAGGTACCACTATTCACATACACATACACATACACACACACACACACATACACACAAACACACACACACACATATACACACACACACAAACACACACACACATATCTAGATATAGATATAGATATAGATATAGATATAGATATAGATATAGCTATAGCTATAGCTATAGCTATAGCTATAGATATAGCTATAGATATAGATATATAGATATATATAGATATACATATATATATATATATATATATATATATATATATATATATATATATATATATATATATATATATATATATATATATATATATATATATATATATATTTGTAGAAATCCAACAATGTTCTGTTTGAATTTTGAGATATATACCCTTGTAGGGTAGGCAAGGCAGGTTGTATGACATGTGTGAGTTCCGGCATCTGTCTCTTTTACAAAAAAAGCACTGGATATATGTATGTACACCAAGTTCTTTCATGACTTTAATATCCTTCTAAAGAACCCAGGGAATTCTACATATAATGAGGGAAAGTACAATGATTTAGATGTTCATATAACATTATATTCATACAACATACCAAGGCAGAAAATCTAACCCTTCCTATATAGCTTTGTTCATTAACTATTTGAAGATACAACAGTGCTGAAAAATAACTTTATGACCAATGCCCACATTTATGACCGTCTCAGCATCTATCAATCACATGATCACCATTACAGTCAGTATGCATTGTCCTCTGACTGACCTGTTTTTTTTCTTTTTTGTTCTCTTGCAAAGCAGAGAGATTAGAGAGGAAGGGATTACAAGAGAGTAAACATATGATTATAAGATCAAAAGATAATTGAACTTATTTCAAAGAGTTCTTATTATCAAGAGTTCCAATGCTTATTTAATTTATAAGGGAAAATAAATTTCACCACAATAGAGCATAAATAGCCCATCACTGATGGCAATATGTAATATTTGTTCATAAAACAGAAAGCATACATGTTTAATTAAAAGAAAGACTATTTTAGATGAGCTAAGTCATGGCTCATCTATTGAGAATGACATAACCCTGGGAAAGGTGGAAGGAAAGAGAAGAAAAGGACAACCAGACACATAGGGAATGGACTTTATTGCAGTGGCAATGGGTGTATTATTGGCAGACTCAAAGGATTAGTTTGGGGACAGATCATCTTGTAGAAAGTCCATCTATGTCAGGGGTGTCAAACTCAATTTCATTGAGGGCCGCATCAGCATTGCGGTTGCCCTCAGGGGGCCGGGTGGGTATGGCCAGGGTGGGCGTGGCCTACTGGGTGGGCATGGCCAGCTCTACATCATTCGCATCAAGGGTGCCCATGGGGGCCTGGGCAGGAGTGGGACAGATCTGAGGGTCTCTGGCAGAAGGAGGGTCTCTGGGCCAGGGCCAAGGCAGTGGGGGCCGTTCCCTCACTGTTTCCAGGATGGCTTCACGGGCCGCATGAAACCACTTCGCGGGCCGGATCCGGCCCCCGGGCCTTGTGTTTGACATGTCTGATCTATGTGGTCACTAAAAGCAGCAAGAACTTGAAGGCAAGTTATCAATTAATCCATGACCGCTCTCAAAATATTCAACTCTTAGCTTACCATGCCCCACAGATAGGTAAAAGGGCCTCTACATTTTACAATCCCTGTTGGAAAGCACCCAGCCTGGCAGGGAGGAAGGATCAAGTGTGGAGATAGCTTGGAGTCACTGCACAACTGCAAAATGACTGAGACTGAGCCCTCTCCCCAGGTTCCTTGGAGTCTTATCTAATTGTTTCCAAAATTAGCTGCCAGACTGGAGAGATTCCTATATTATAGGCAGAACATAATATAGTACTTAGCTTAACTCTGCACATGTGGGCCCGGTTGTTCACACATGAGAATCCCTAAGCAAAGCAACAAAATATACAAAGAAAGGAGTTCGGTTCAGGCTTGCAAATGTACATGCTCATCATAATTTTCAGAAAAGAGAGAACACTACAATAATCTATTACAGGGGGAAAAAAATAACAAGAGGCTTACAATGCATAACAATTAATAAATGTCTTATAGCAGAAGCCTTTCCAGACTATAATCCTTAACAGTTATGTTATAATTACTGTGTTGATTTATAATGTGCATCACCATTTCTCATCACTTGATTATTTAATGCTTAATGATTGCTGTATAGATTGAAATGTGAATAAAGTTAATGGGAAGACACTGCGGGTAAGATGACTAGGATGGAACAAGTATTTTATCTGTGAATGTCAGGTGCAAGCAACCAGATCCCCATGTGAAGAGTTCAAGCTAATTACTGTATTCCAGGGGTGTCAAACTCAATTTCATTGAGGGCCACATCAGCATTGTGGTTGCCCTCGGGGGGCCGGGTGGGTATGGCCAGGGTGGGCGTGGTCTGCTGGGTGGGCGCAGCTGAAGTGCGTATGGCCTACTGGGTGGGCATGGCCAGCTCTACATCATTGGCATCAAGGGTGCCTATGAGGGCCTGGGCAGGAGTGGGACAGATCTGGGGGTCTCTGGCAGAAGGAGGGTCTCTGGGCCAGGGCCAAGGCAGTGGGGACCATTTCCTCACTGTTTCCAGGATGGCTTCGGGGGCCACATGAAACCACTTCGTGGGCCACATCTGGCCCCCGGGCCTTGTGTTTGACATGTCTGCTGTATTCTGTCTGTAATACAAAAATCTCCTTAGACTACTTGCCTTCCATTGGGAACAGATAGATAAGGTTCCATGGATTTTGGGAGTCGGGGAGGGGGAGGGGTCAGTTCTCTTACAGCTGTGCAATGATTCAAGGCTCATTCCCTGCTTCATTCCTCCTCCTGCCTGGCTAAGTGTTTCCAACAATAGCAGCACAATGCTGTCTATTAATATTTCAGTCATCAAGAGATGCACATGGCATACTAAATGGCATACGATAGTACTCTCCAAATATTTTAAAAGGAGATATTGGGAGGAGATTTAGGTGCAGGAGAGATGAGAAAATTATGAGGTATCTGCTGCCTGAGTACACTATTGCTATAAGAAATGCAGGGGGAGGGAACCTTGTTCAAATATCAGCAACAGGGCATCTCCTCAAACTCTACCCCTGTGCCTTTTAGCCCCTTCATCTATCTACAGCTTCACAGAATCCCTGGAAGTACATCAGTTAACTGATTATCCAACTGCTGTTTCTCCATTCCTCCCAGTGAAAGAGGCTAATAAACCCTGCTGCTGCTGCTACTGCTGCTGCTTCAAAAACAATAGAACATCTGCTTCTTCATGGGGAGAGTAACAAGACAGCAGTGAGATATGTTAGAAATTCTATATATATAGCCCTACAGAACAAACAGTGCACAGTCCATATGTGCTTTTCTACTTAAGTGTGACAAGGAAGCAGGAAACCTTTTTCATTCAGAGAAAAAGACATAGAGCAGTATACCATAGATGCAGCTACAAACCTATAAACAGTGCCATCTACTGGTTACTACTGTAGTTGTTGTAAAAAAAATACACATATTATATTCCAACAAGATGGAATTATGGATCAAGCAGAAGAGGGAAAAGAAAGAAGAAAGGGACAAAAAAGTATAGACTGTTGCCAGTGCTAGATGTTTGTATTACAGGCAGAATACAGAATATAGTAATTAGCTTGAACTCTACACATGTGGATCTGGTTACTTGTACCTGACAGCATGATGGAATGGAGAAGTGGGGGGGCACCATCTGGTGAAAGCATAGTGGTGTTCCCAGGCCTCTTTGGGAGCTGGATGCAGACCATGGGTTGTAGCTCCCTGTTTTCAATCAATTGCCTATTTAAATTATTACAGGCAGAGGGAATTCAACATAGTTTAAAGATAGAGCATATATAGACTTGTACTTTACAGATGGGAAAATAAAATATCTTATTACAATTATAACTATAGATTAGAAAAATGGCTGTAATTTGTGTATGTCTGATTTCAAAGAAATTTGTATATCCAAAGTATATTTGACCTGGCTTTTTCATGTTATATATTTAGCCATATGAAATTTGCAACCATTTTGAGATGATATTCCTATATAAAATTCTAAATATATACACATCTGCAAATTCTGCATGTTTTTATTAGTGGAAAAGATACAAGCAAAATGAAAAGCACAATTCCATTGTAATAATTACCATGCCATCTGTACTGCCATTGCTACTTTGAATTAACAAAAAACAGAATAGGACTCTGACTCTCTTTGAATTTGCCATTCATACTGTTTTCCTCTCCCAAAGATTTGCCGGGAGGAGGGGTCAATAGCTAGAAAGGGAATTATTTTAAGAGGTATTCACTTATTATTTTTAGACATATTAACACTTGCTCACCAAATTACTGATATAAGACATATTGAACATGAACAATGAAACTTTTAATAATTAGAGCAATACTATGTAAAATATAGTAAAGGTAAAGGTTCCCCCGCACATGCGTGCTAGTCGTTTCCGACTCTAGGGGCCGGTGCTCATCTCCGTTTCAAAGCCAAAGAGCCAGCGCTTGTCCGAGGACGTCTCCGTGGTCATGTGGCCAACATGACTAGCACGGAACGCTGTTACCTTCCCACCGCAGTGGTCCCTATTTTTCTACTTGCATTTTTACATGCTTTCGAACTGCTAGGTTTGCAGAAGCTGGGACAAGTAACAGGCGCTCACTCTGCTACGCAGCACTCGGGATTCGACCCACCAAACTGCCGACCTTCCGATCGACAAGTTCAGCGTCCTAACCCACTGAGCCACCGCGTCCCTTCTATGTAAAATATACATTGCCTCAAATTTCACTTTCTAATTGGGAAGGACTTAAAAAGATTCATAGTTGGAATATATGAAGTGCTAGGAAAACTCTGTTTGTGGCACTTGGGTCTGTAATATTTTCTATTTTTTGGATTATTTTTAAAAAATAATGACATAAAAAAGCAGATAATCTGATGTTATACAGTTTTAATAAGTCATTTGTTTTGATTGAATAATCGACAGTATAAACTTCATACATAATATAAATCTTAATAAAAAGAAAAATGTGAATCATATACAAAATAATGGAAGGATTGTTACCAGATTTCTGGAAAACTCTTTTTCTTTCACTCTGTTGAAAATGATTCGTTCAAATATTGATAAACAGCACACCTCCAGCATGCTCATATCCGAATAGTGCATAATGTGTATAAAACATGGGATCTCCTCTAACACACATGTGATTCTCAAACCTTATTTGGATAGATCCAACTGGAACTAAAGCAATATCTGGCATTTTGGGAGTCCTCTTCCCCCGAGCCCTAACTGGCAATTTCTTATCAAAATTTCCTTAGTGAATAAAAACTGGGGTTTTTTATGACCTGTGATAAATGAGTTCTGATTAGGACTTTTGTTCTCTTTGCTGTGACTGGCTTTGGGGTTCTTTATGCATATTTTACAGCTATTCCACTGTCTGGAAAATCAATCGACCAATAACAAATTGGTGCAGGAAAAAAATCTTGCAAAATTCCTTTTGCATCTCCCACTGTACCTGTCACTGCATTATAATGTAGATTGATCAAAATGTTCATCATATATTTGGTTATGTTGTAAATCTCTCGGTGAGATAGTGAAAAGTGATCAAAATCTGTTTTGTTAAAAGTGTTAAAAAGTGTACGTAAGGTTGTCTTTGAGGCAACAAACAACATTGTGGCTCAGTCATTATGGCACTGGCTCAGTGGTGGGATTCAAATATGTGAATGACTGGTTCTCTGTGCAGATGCTGCTTCTGGAAGTCCATTCTGGGCCTGGGCAACAAAAAATTAGCTACTGGTTCTGCCGAATGGTGTGAACTGGCTGAATCCCACCACTGAACTGGCTGCTCATATTGCTGTTTCCCATATTTCCCAGTTTCCCAGGATTTTTAACTTCCCAGTCTAGCTCTAGCCCTCCCAGATTGTTCTGCTGTGCATGCACTAAGTCAGACCCAACTTAGCTTTTTCAGGGAAAATCAGCTGGGTCCCATATACTTGTTTGCTTTTTGTACAGCTTTATGAATTTCATGCCCCCAGCAATCAATCAGTCAATCTATGGAACTGAATCTAGTTCCATTATCTTTTTATTTCAGTATAGGAGAACAATAAGATGTTGATGATAAAACACTGATTTGTATAAGCAAGGCAATAATAAAGCAGATTTATTTTATTTTCATTTTTAAGATTTATAGTGTGTACTACAAAATGATGTTTTCCCAGAATGGTTTACAACATACTAAGAGCATTCTGAATAAGTTAACAAACAATATAATAATTAAGAGACACGACACACAAATGGTAAAACAATAAATGGAGAAACCTGAGGAGTTTCTAAGCAGCAGAAATTTCTAAGATTTGTTTGAGATTAATGCAATAATTGATTAAAAGTGCTGGGCAGATAAACAATTCTTTGCCTGGCATTGAAAATAAAATTCAGTCAGTCCCAAGAATATCTCACTAATCTTGCACCAGGCAATCCCCCACTGAGGTATAACACAGTCATTTTCTTGATATAAACTGGTCTTCCTTTAGAATATGTAGCCCCAACGATGAAGGTCTTTACAAGTTAATGCCAGGCCCCAAACTGAGACAGGAAGCTATTCTGAAAATCAAAGAAGCCCTGACATTGCAAGTCACATTAGTAGCTTTTGAAAATCAAACACTATTCTGAATTTTTTTTCCAAAGGTTACATGGAACATTTAAACTCTTTTTGAAAACAAAGTACTATATACAAATCCTCTCCAATATTCTGCTCATCAGCATCGACTCAAACCCCAGATAGCTCCATGTTTTCTGCCTCTTGGCTAGTAGTTTTAGATATATATTTTGGGCATTTCCACCCTTTCTGTTCCTAATAACTCTGTACATCATGTGACAGGTGGCTCCTGTCTGATAACAACCAAGTGTTTCTCAGTTGAGCAACAGCTATAAAATCTACTTCTCTTTGCCCAGATATTGGTAGCACAAATGCCACCAATCAGACTCTTTGTGAATCTAGTCATAAATGTGAGTCGGTTGTCAAGCATCTGAATGTAAATCACATAACCATGGAGATGCTGCAATGGTCATAAGTGTGAAACATAGTTATAAGCCACTTTTTTCAATGTGAAAAGTCACTAAATGAACTGTTGTAAGTCAAGGACTGCCTGTACTCAGTTGAACTGAAGAAGCTTCTTGTATGAGAAGTGAAATGTTTTCAAGGAAAAAAGCCAAGAAAATCCTGTAGCCTTTTGGAAAAGCATCTTTGGGATACTCAGTCCTCTCAAAAATTGTTGGAAAAAACAGTATTTCTGGTGGTAGATATTTTGGGCAAGATGGCCCCTCCCTCATAATGATTCTAGCCTATCTTGGGCAAGGATGGAAATAAAAAATATCAGAAATTCACAGCTGGAGTTTGGGTGCTGAAGAGTTGCAAAATCATTATTTTGGTTTTAAAATATATGTTTGATTTGCAAGTGTATCTTATCCATACACACATATCTGATATATAAATACATATCTTCACTTAGTACAGTCATCTTTAAATTTATAAAGTAAGTCCCAAACTTGAAATTCAGAATCCTTTGCCCTTTAATGACTGTACTTCAATAAAGCTTATAACATGCTGGGCTATAATTTAAATTTTTATTCTAGTTCCATTTTGTAAAAAAAGTTGTGAATACATAATCTCTGAGCACTATCTCTCAATATATCTGTTCATATTTGCATATGAACAAAGATAAAGCACTTTTGAAGGGGGAGGACATGCCAAATAAATGTATTGATCACATCAAATGGATTGAATTAATTTCAGTAAGCTCTCCTTCAACTCAGACAGCTCTAAATTCTGTTCCAAACTGATTTTTTCTAAATCTGATGCCTATCCTATTTCCCATGTGTTTATTACTGGCCAGTAGCACAAATGAATTAAACCTGTTTAGAAAATATGGGGGAAGCACTGGAAAGGATTAAAAAGAGGAACGGAAATTCTGCTGCTTTTTTCTTTCAATTGCTGTCCGTAAAGCCTGAAGAATCATATGTTCATTGTTCAGAATATTATATTGGGTTAAATTTATCAGCTTATTGAAGTTCTCCTCTGAGTATTGGAGCATGCCAGTAGCGTATGGAGAAAAAATAGTGCTAGTAACATCAGCATAGCCATCATCCATCTCACTTGGACTGCGTTCCACACCTGCAGAAACAAAAAGAAGGAAGGACAATAGCAAACAGATTTAAAACATAGTAGTAATCTAAAATTGTCCCTTTTAAGAAGTATTGAAAATAAGTTCTGCAGAAAGGAATGTTACATCTAACTCATATTTGCATCAACATATAATACAAGCTTCATTAGTAAGAATGGTAAAGGAGGAGGAGAATGGAGCATCTGTCTTTGTTCCTAAATTGTTCCATGCTGGTGAGAAAGAAAGGATGCCTATGGTAGATAACATGAAATTATCTTAGTTGAAATCATCGTAATTATATTTTATCTCTTTTATTTTATCAGTACTAATAACACAGGAAATTGACCTGATGGGGGAATATGGGTTTTTAAATTGATTTTTAGTATTTATTGTTGTTGTTTTTAATCGGGCACTGGTTTAATTTCCTTTTAACTTTTGTATTGTTATTTATATATGCCCTGTGAACCGCCCTGAGTCCCTAGGGAGAAGGGCGGTATATAAATCAAATAAAACTAAACTAAAACTAAACTAAACCTCAAGATTATTGAGATGTGAAAGAAAGCTATTTAGGTTAAATCTAACATTAATGTTTTATTGTCATCCATGTACAGTCTTATTACAGATGACTTGCAGAAACAGAAAGAGGAGAGGGTGATAGCAAATAGATTTAATACATGGTAGTAATCTAAAATGGTTCATTTTATGAAGCATTGAAAATACGTTCAGAAGAAAGGAATTCTGCATCTAATTCATGTTCTCTGGAATACTAGGCCTAATGTTATTAAGTTTTAGAGTTTGCTAAAAACTCGTCCTATTGTCTTTTTCCAGTAAGAAATTTTCTCTAGTATTGATCTTTATTTTCATTTTATATTTGAACATAGATCTTTTTAACATTTATATTTAATTGTATTTTACTAATCTAGGTGAAATGTTAATATACCAGGGCAATTTGGAAATAAACCTCCATTTGGTTATCAATGATAGACACTCGCAGATCCAGAATTTTTATTATACACATTAAAAAAAATTACAACATTACATTACTTTTTGACATAATCGCCATTCAAATTGTGGCACTTGTCATAACATCTTATAAGGTTTGAAATGGTCGAAATGGTCGAACCACGCTCAGTGAACTTCACTAGCAATACTCCTTTGGCATCCCAGAATACTGCAGCATAACCTTTCTGGCAGACAATGTTTGCCAAGCTTTTTTGGGTTTCTTTGGTAAGTGCGTATGACACCAAACCATTGATTGCTGTTTGCTTTTGGGATTCATGTATGACAACCAGGTCTCATTGCCACTTACAATTCTCCTTCCTTGGCATAATGCATGAGAAAGTCCAAAGCAGAATCCATTTGGTGTGTTTTATGCTCTTCAGAAAGGAATTTTGGTACCCAACAAGCACAAAACTTGTGTTATCCCAAATTTTCTGTCACTACCTCATACAAAATAGTCAGAGAAATTTGGGGAAAGTGTAAAGAAAGTGCAGATATCATGAACCGACCTTTTTGTCAATTTCATGCATGAGTTCATCACTGACTAGAGATGGGCGACCACTTCTTGCCTCATTGTGCATGTCAGTTCATCCATCTTTAAACATGCGACACCATTGACATACGACACCTTCACTCATCATGTTTGATCCATAAACATTAAACAGTTTGCACTGAATCACAGCTTTCAAAAGGTTTTCACACACAGAAACTGGATTACTGCACACACTTCACATTTGGCAGGAATTTCTATGGCAGGGTTCATTTTCAATTGATCTAACGGACGAGTCAACTGCAACACAACCTTTTCCTTTCACTCCTCACTGCCCACTGAACTACTGCACACAGCGCCATAGAACAGGCATCGCTATCTCCGCCTATTTCTCGCACATGCTCAAACGGAGGTTTATTTCTGAATTGCCCTTGTATATTGCTAGTCCATGTATGATATGCCAAACGCTTAATAAATACATTCATTTTATACCATTGTTTAAAAATTTCTGTCAATTCCTTTAGGGTGCACATACTGTACATGAGAAACATATATACGAAATAAGATCAGCAAGTAGGCAAATAAAGAGGTCCCCAAGTAACCTTTGTAACTTACCAGGTGACTTGTATTTTTGGAAGGTGTCACACACCAATGGAAAATAAAGCAATATTGGAGCCTTTGGACTCTCTGCATCATCAAAGAGATAACATTCCTTGAAATGCTTCCGGTCTTCTTCTGTCAGAACTGCCTTAGGGAATGGGATGCCCTGCTCATGATAGTACTTTGTGCTTAAGTCCAGTGGCTAAAGCATTAAACACAAGAGTAATCAAGACCCAAGAGATATAAATACATCTTTGATTGCACAAAGGCTAGACACTCTGAAGAAACTATGGACAGGCATCTGTCAGGAATACCATAGGCACATCATATCTGGCAGAAATACAGAACACAGAATAACAGAGTTGGAAGGGTCTTTGGAAGTCTTCCTAGAACTACTGTTTTATGAGAGGCGGAGAGAAGGACTTTCAAATAATCTTCAAATAATCTTGTCATAACATTTAAAAGTGAAACCTGAATGAAGAGGCCAATGGCTAAAGAGAATAAAGAAATTTCTCACCAATGCCTGTGATCCTCCACTGTAATTTAAATGTATAATAATGTCCACTTGTCTTTCTGGCCTTAAAAGAGGTGGGCAGCTGGTGTTGATAAAGAAAGCTGTGTCTACAAGCTCTAAATATTCTTCAAAGTCAGTCAGGTGATTGGGGTTACAATCCAGTATAGTATCTGAAAGACAAAATGCATATTTACAATACCCAACATTTAAAAGTGATCTTTGGCTCTCTTGGCTTGTTTTTTTTTAAATCATTCTTGACTACTCTGTTAGCTATGCTGTTAGGGATTCTAACTGCCATCAAATTGCCTGCAACATCAATTACATAATTGGGGTGCAATTCTGTCCAATTTGGTGCAACCAGATATTTAAAGAACTGTTTGGTTAAAACCTAGATGTGCCCCTAATGAAGATTTGAGACTACAAACCAGTCTATTCAGAATTAAAGTTAGACTTCAGCTAGACATTTTATTTACTTGGATAAAAATAAAGATAAACAGGCTACAGCTGGATTATTTTCATCACTTGAGTATTAAAATGTAAAGAGGTAAAACAGCATAATAAGTAGTCTGCACTATATAGCTTCTTGTTCAAGCATCTATTTATCTTAGAATTTGAAACAGCTAAATATATTATCAAGGAGATAATTTCAGATATAGAATTTCAGGAAAAACAAATTTTAGAAATTTTAGAAATTTATCAAACTCTCATTTCTCATTTCTCTTCAGATCATATAGATCTTTGTAAACTCAAGGAGGTCCAGAAAAACTTCCTCTTGTGGGCATATGGTCCAGTCAAAGTCCAGACTTCGACCCGATTGAAATGCTCTGGCAGGACCTTAAGACAGCTGTGCATATACAAATGCCCTCAAACCTCAATGAACTGAAGCAATGCTATAAAGAAGAAAGGGCCAAAATTCCTCCACAATGATTACCTCAAGTTATTGCTGTTAAAGTGGTTCTATAAGTTGTTGAATTTAGTTATTCACACATGGCTCCTCCGTTTTGGCATTCTTTGTGTAAAATAAGTGATGACATAGTATAATATGTCCTATGTTGTTGTTCATCTGAGATTGTATTGACCTAATTTTAAGAACTACTAAGGATGAGATTATTTTTCTATGTCCTGATACATAAAACTCAAAGAGGGTGTGTTTTCTTTTTGGCATGGCTGAAAAGGGCAAGATTGTGAAAAGGGCAAGATTGAGTCAATTTTACATGGCAATTTTATTGCAACTGTCAACGAAGATAAACCAGTCTTTACTTTAAAATTGCTGAATGACTGAGATAACCCTAGATAATCAAACATACTCAATATATAGTATCAAAGTCGGGGGGGGGGGGCGGAGAGGAGAAGACACCTAAAAGTTATTACAGTCTTATACCTCCCTATCAGGATTGGTTTAAAATGTTTTTGATAATTTTAGAGTTAAAACTTTTAAGTGTAAGTAACATTGTTAATATAGTAGTTGATATTACTTCAAACTTTATATTGCTGGCATTATTTGTTATGCATTTATGTGCTTCTTGACCAGGTTTTTGAAATTTCGAATTTAGTATCAAGAATTATGGATTTTTCACATATGGGAATTGGCTAAAAGAATGATCACTTAACTCTTGAAAGAGAATTTATAACTGATTTCCAGCAATAGATTATTCATATTCTTATTGGTCAACATATGACTTAAGATTTTTCCAGTGGGGAAAAAAGAAAGCAAGAGAAAAAGGGGGGGAAAAATAAAAACCAAAGAATACTGTCAAACAATATAGTCACACTTTAAGTTATTCCACTTTTATTTAATTTTTTGCACAGGTCTGTTTTCTACAGTTTCCCGGTCTATATATTATTGTGGTGGTGGTGCAGAATCATGAGAAATATGAACAGAATGAGAAAGATAAAGAGAGAAGATAAAGCAATTTTGTCTACATTACCTTTCCACATAGAAAACCTGTTGTTATCCAAGTATTTATTATTCAGTTGTAGACCTTTCAAAAAATTGGAAAAGCATGCAACAACTGGACGCAGGGTTACAACATCTCTAATCACATCTGACACAGAACCATCAGGGATGAAGAGTCGTGTTGGCTGCACATATGGTCTCTTAGGTAACCGAGGGGGAATATCTTCTTCTGTAAAACAGAGAAAGCTTTATTTAGATTCATCATTCAAATAGCCCATTCAAAGAGGCAAGGCATTTGGGGAGAGAGATGTTCCCCGAGGATGGGGGCTCCAGCAGGAGTCCAAAAGCATGGAAGATAAAACCTCTGGTCCCGGTGACTGACCCAGATTGGATCCTGAAACAATCGGTTGTATTCTTGAAAGGGCCAAAAGAAGACAATTTAAGAGGTTATCTGCAGGTTGCTAAGATAAATTGTCAGATAAAATTGAATGTTACTTAAAATGGCAAATTCGGCAACTGCCATTTTACCAAATTTTGATCTTGTAGGAAAATAGTAAATTTCACAATATTCTTATGTTTTCTCCTTTGGATGGGCCTTCTAGTATACCGACCATAGAGTCTCTTAACCCTAGTCCAATATTTTAGCACACTGCTGCCACGTCTGTATTACATTTCCCAGGCAAGAGGTATAGAAGTTCAGGCTCTGGCTGGAATTGGCCTTAAATAAATGTCCCATGGATCACATTCCTCAAAGTTCTGCACTAGCCCAGTAAAAAATTACATTATAGTTCTTTTTTAATTGGAAACATGGAACTCAGTCCATCTAGAGAAGAGTTCTCCAGTGGTCAACATTGAACCCCAAGAATTGATAGGTTTATCCAAAGGGCCAATAAATATTTGGGGTTTATACAGGAGTCAATAAATAATGGAATGTTGATTTAAGTCAATTAATCTTTGGTGGTATCTGTCCCTAGTCCTGAAGATGAGGTGCCTACCAGCAAGGCAATGTTAACCAGAGTCAGCTATCAATGAGAGTGGCCTTGAATTGTTAGTAGTAGTTAAAGTAGATTAATTAAATTGTTTTCTATAATAAAAGTTTGGGAGTTGATAAACAATTTGAGTCAATGAATTGAAGAGTTTGAGGATCCTGATCTAAAATTATTTTGAATACATTGCTTGCTTTAAATTATGACTGGTTTTCTCTTGATTTTAAAAATAACGGGGGTGGTAGTTATGTTTTGTTATGTATTGTATATGTTTTTAATGTACTGTATGTACCTATCACTCAAGGGCAAATTAATCAAAAGAGAAATAACAGTCTACTGACCTATTTCATACATTCTAGGTCTTGTCCACCTATGCCAGAAATCTTCTGAACAGTCTGCTAAATATAAGGCATCAAGAAGATTCTGGGAATAGATATTACTCTGTTGCGATGAGCGACCGGTCAGGGTTCTGGCTTCAACTCTTAGAGCCCCTTAACAGGGGTGGGAATTTAGAGGGACCCTCGCAAGGGTGGACACCTTGAGTAAGGAAGGATCTTGCCCTTTACCACCGACCCAGTATGCCGGAAGTTCCGACGGTCACACTTGGGAACTGCGATGATTAGGCAGAGTTAGAGACAGAGTAAGACAAACTGAGGCACCAATACAAGAAGGTGAGGGAGCATGGAGTGCTCGGGGTGGATGGTGTGCCCCCCCTAACAGCTCCACAAACCCTCCTTTTATTAGGCTGTTTCATTTGGGAGGGGTGAAGTACACATGAGGAATTAACATAAAGGAAAAACATAACTCATTGCATACATCTGCTAATGAACATATGTGAGGTCAAAGGAAACAATAAAACATAGTTTATGCTAACAGAGAACTGATAATGAAGAGGGTAAAGGTCATTACAGGAAACAATAAAGCATAGCTTATTATATTACAGAGAATACAAGGGTTGTCATAACTTGAAAGTCATGACTTGAAACATAACTTGAAACATAACTTGAAACATAGACAATTATAAAAGACAAGTCTTTGTTATAAATGAAGCAAGGAGCAAAGGTTTATCACAGGAAGGCAGAGGCCCTATCTTGAAGCAAGGACAACTTCAGGAGACAGGAAAACTATATACTGGGCAATTTAAATGAAACAAGTCTTTGTTGTATACACATGTGAATCAGAGACAGGAATGTGGTTGTAAATAAGAAAAGAGTTTTATCACCAGAGGCAGAGATGGAATGCAGGAATGTGACCTTACAATTGCAGATTTGGAGAAAAGGCAGAAGTGTTAAACTGAGTGCAGGAATGTAACTTTGCAAATGGGGGGGAAGGCAGAAGTGTTAAACTTTTTCAAAGAAGGTCTTTTGCAGGCAGAGGAAAGCAGATTAATATAGGAATTAAAAAAGGTCTTTTGGGATATAGGAATCAAAAAGGTCTTTTGGGAGTCTGGGATTTACAACTCCTCTTTTTCTGTTTTTTAAGGCCAATTACTGAGAAGGCCCCTCAAAATCCAAAACTTTCTCTTCTAGGATACTTACGCTGGAAAAAGAGAAATCCTCCGACAACTCTTGTGCCGGCGCCAGTATTCCTTTCAAAGAGTGCTGGTGTGAGGGTGCATCAGTCTCTGGGTCAGAAGTGAATTCTAAAAGAGGATGTTTGTATTCACTGTCAACAGTGTGTTTCATCAACAGAATGTCATCGCTAATGCTGCTCAGCCTTCGTTGTAGAAAATTTAAAAGTTTACCCATAACACATGGGCCAATTGCACATGCAAGTAATAATAAAATTAAAGGACCAGCTATAGCTGAGAAAAGGGTGGTCAGCCAGGGAGAGAAGTTAAACATTCCTTGATACCAAGTATAATGCTGGGAGCGTTCCCTTTCTCTGTCTTTCAATCGTTTGTCTAATTCTGCCATGGAGTCAAGCACAGTCAAAGAAATAGTTATGTTTTGTTATGTATTGTATATGTTTTTAATGTACTGTATGTGCCTATCACTCAAGGGCAAATTAATCAAAAGAGAAATAACAGTCTACTGACCTATTTCATACATTCTAGGTCTTGTCCACCTATGCCAGAAATCTTCTGAACAGTCTGCTAAATATAAGGCATCAAGAAGATTCTGGGAATAGATATTACTCCACATGCCTGGGAAACAAAGAATATTTAGCAAGAACTTAGAAGACCTTTCAGTACATGCTATTCCCATTACCTACGATGGAAATCATAGCAAAAAGAATAGAATCTATTCATATGCCTTTTTTTCTACAGTATATGTTTCCATACTAGAGAGAGGTTTTTTTTAATATTTGTTGGCCTGGACCTCCTGCTAGATGTTTCAAAACCATCTCCCCTTAAAACGTATATAGATATTAGCTATTAAGAGTTATAGTAGCTACTGTAGGAGGTTTTGTGCTGCTTTCCACCGCTCAGTAATTAATATAATAAAAAAACTACATAAGCAATTTGTGTTAATATGTATATTGAAAATGTATTAAAATTGGATACATAGTGCATTCTTGCCATATGAAAGTCAAGCATCTAATTTATTTGTTTAGCTAAATTACCTTGCATAAAACAAAGCCGAGATTCTGGAATCTTCTTCATCAAGTGACCCATGTAGAACTCACTTCCAAAATCCTCTGCATTAATAAATGCTCCGTATTTCAAGAAGCCCACTTCATAGGGTGTGAATTCCACCCATTCTGCAGATATAGCACAAATAAACAGAGACACAAACACAGAGAGCCACATATGTATATACAAACTAATAATCAGCAATCTTAAAAATTTGGTTATGTATACTGTAGGTGAAAATTACAGTTATATAACATGAGATCACACAGGTACAATTCCTTTTCAGCCTATGACTGCTGATAATTTGAAAAAAAAGTCAGTTCAGTGAGAAATAAACAATCACAAAAGTATATTCACACATACAGAATGTACTTGTTCCCCTCTCTAGCCTGGATTCTAAGCCAGATTTCCATGAAGCAGAGGTCTGTACAAAATTCAGCCCAAGGCTTTGCCATTATTTTATACCATGTACAGTATAAGGATAAAATTGCCTCCACTGGTCTAGGCTTTACTGTATGGTATTCATTCATCAATGTATCAGATCAATTATTTTTCAATATTCTCCAACCCATCTAAGTAAATGGTATTATCTGTAATTTTCCAGCAAAACTAACTACAATAATTGGATAATCTGGCTTAAATTCAATATTTAAATTATTCTTGACATTGTGAGGATCTAGTCAATTTGACAGATACTGTAGTTTGAATGTGCATTCAGACCAAGATGCACAGATTTGCAAATGATTTTGCCAAGAGTTACCAAAATGATTAATTTGGGCTACACTCGGTAAGCATGTTTCAATTTTGTCTTTATTAGCACAACTAACTAAGCTTATTAACACCACTCAATAGATAATGTTTTATGTTAGATTTTGATATAAAAGCTGTGGGCTTATAATTATGCATGCTATTTTTGTGATTTCCCAAATCAAATTAGCCTCAGAAAATAAGAGCATTTGGATGATCTTGTCTGGCTAAGCAGTATCATACCCAGATGAGAGACAGATACCAGGAAATACTGTAGGTGTAGGCTAGAGTAGATTACTATGGTTTTTCTTTTTTGGTCAATAAACTTTATGGGCTTTTACCACCTGACATTTAGCCTTCAAATTAAGGTCATATTTTGAAAATAGCATCTTACCTTTAAAATCTAAAGTGCTATATCTTTTCTTGACATTAAGAGAAAGGTAGATAGGAAGAGGGTTTTGACCTAGATTTATTGCCTGTCGTTGATCTGAGAGCTTATGGGGATCTGGCTGTGCAAGAATAACAAATGTTAATAGAAAAGCAAAAGACAGAAAGAAAAAACAAATATTGCTCTCATTTGTATCCAATTCTTTTCAAGATCATACTTGTATTTGGAAATGATCATCCAAATCCTGAAATACTGTGAACAGAAACTCAGATAAACATATATAAGGTATAAGATCTCCTCACTGGCGTAGCGTGGGGGGTGCAGGGGGGGCCGGCCGCACCGGGCGCAACATCTGGGGGGGCGCCCATTAAGCTCGCCGGAGGGGGACGATTCTGATTCGCCGAGGGTCGGAGGAGCGAGCGAGTGGGCGGAGCATAGAAAGCAACCAGCATTTGCTGCGCCCAGCCAGAGCGGGATCCCGTCCTCTTGCGGCTGCAGATCGCCTCCTTTCTCGGGTGGGGGTGGGGAGGCTTGGCGGCGTCTCGCCTCCCTCTCTTTCTCCTGCCGCGGCTCTCCTCCGCTTGGCTCTCAACCTGCAAGCCCGCCCCCCCCGACCCAGCTCCCGCCCCCATCTCCTTTCCCGGAGGTAAAGGTAAAGATGAGATCCCCCCATCTCTCTTAGATTCAGAAGACACGGTTGCTGAAGTCGTGAACTCGCCAGGTCGCGCCCGTCTTCACGGGGCCTGAATGAAGGCATAGGTGTTAAATCTAAATAACCAATCCATCACCCTCCATTTAAGCAAGAGGAACGGATAGGCGGTTCTCAAAATCACTCGGAGGCTGCCCCTGATCTTGAACTTCCTCTTAACCAAGACAAACAGGAGCTCCCAGGTTGAGAATTCGGAGGAGCTTCCCCTCGGCCGTGGAAGTTCACTTTTGAGACAGCCGCTATCTTTGGGCAATTGGTTTCACTGGGTTTCTATTGTGGGGTAAGGAGGGGGAGGGGGGCAATGTACCTTGTCCGGAAGGTATTGAGGAGAGGAGGAAGGTGACTGGAGAGGGTAGCGCCAAGTTCCTGAAATCTCTGCCAGAAAAGGAAGGAAGAGAACGGCGCTTGTCCTAGTCCTAGTTGGGAAGAGGAATCTGCCTGAAATTGACTAGTCAACGGGACTTCAGAGTTTTCCCTTTGGGGGGTAGGTCCGAGAAATTGACAAGACCCACTCTCGAATCCGTGTTGAATTTAATAAGGTCACTTTATAGTCCAATCCCCTCCGTGCTGAGAAGTAGCCGAAGCAAGTTCCGTGAGATTCATTCCCAGGTAAGCAGAGACTTCCCAGTACGTTCGACTACAGCATCCCTCATCCTTGATTGACCCTGGACGAATTGGTGATGACTAGGACTTGAAATCCAGGACATCGAGCGAGCCCGGGTTGGGAGGGGAAAGGGGGAGGAAGGGGGTAGCCTGGACTGTGGGTCTGCAGGAGGCAACAATCTGGAATATGGACAATTTGGAATAACCTTGGGAAGCTGAGGCATTGTAAGTTGGAAGTCATTGTTTGTTGCCTAACATGTTGGGTCACCCCACACCACATGCTAAGCCATAAACCGTGGTTGGTATCCAGGGTTTAGGACAAGATGGAGAAAACTAGCCAATTGTGGGATCATAAATCTTGATGAAGCCCATCATCGTGTGATGTATGCACTCAATCTACAAACGTAGTCCAAGCCTATTCACATCTGTTGTAAGGTCATTCTCTCGTGGGGTTTATCTTGACATCCACTAAGAGTGGAACAAACATGCCCCATTAACCATTTTCAACGCCATGTCCTCTCTTTGTCTCATCCTAAATCACAGCTGAGGCACCTTAAAGTTGCCTTGTTTCAGTTTTAAACTAGCATTTTCCCTCTTCTCCAGAGACCCTTTTTTGCCTTGAACCTAACTCAAGGGTAGGCAACCTTGGCTCTTTTATGACTCATGGACTTCAACTCCCAGAATTCCTGAGCTAGTGGAAGAGACTCGATCCACGGGTTAGGGGGCGCAAATTACTTGCCTTGCCCCGGGTGCTGACAACCCACGCTACGCCACTGGATCTCCTGCTTGAGCACGGGGCTGGACTAGAAGACCTCCAAGGTCCCTTCCAGCTCTATTCTGATTGATTAATATAAATTAACATATTCTAATGGACAGTTTGCAATGAATGGGAGAGATGGGCAGCAAACAAATTTGACAAATAAAAATTTAAAAAATGAAACTTGGTAATAAGTTTCTGAAGATCATCTCTTATGCCATTTGTGCTCAATCAACAGATATTTCTTGATTTCACGATACATATGAGTTAAAAATAAGAAAGCGGCAAAGCTGAGCTCATGCTTATTCCATTATATCCAAAAATAAGTTTTAGTAGTAATTGTGGTGTGATCTATCATTTCACTAGGTTGCTAAAACAATATTGTGCATGAATTTTTTTAAAAAAATGTTTTAATATGAGAATACAATGTTGATACCTCCTGGTGTAATTCTGTTTTCACAAAACATCATAGGTTTATCTTCTGTGAAATAGGACTCTTCTTGAATTTATGGATGCTCCAGATAACTATTTAAGTCTTCTTAGCTAATCTGTCACAGATATTTGCTACTAGGTGATAATAGATGGTGTAGAATGTTTTTGAGGCAAATAATGTTTTTGAGGCAAATAATGTTTTTGAGGCAAATAATTCCTATAATTAAAGAAACAGTAGCAAGGACCATTCCCTATATTATTCCATAATTTATATTATCTTTAAAGGAAAACATGTAAGTATAGTACCTCATCATGAAACATGGATTCAAGTATTAGTCCCCAGAGATCTGCAAATGATAGCTTGTGACCTTCATCATATCTGTTCAATATTTCCTTCTCATAATATTTCAAGTGATCTCCACTAAAACAGCACAGTTTATTCTTCACCACTTGTTTCCGAACATCAGTGATCATGCCTTCTAGATTCTTGTGTGACCAATATGGATCTCCATATAAATTAATCATACCCCTAAAAAAAGGAATTTGAATTGTAAGCCACCCAGAGTGATTTACTGAGATGGGCGTCTATAGAAATCAATCAAACAAATACATAAAAACCAGCATTTATGTTTCAATTAACTAGTAATTTTGAATAAACAGACATAAGGGGTCCTTGGTGCTCTCTGAGTGTCAGGTTTTGAAGCACAGTTTTGCTGGTGCAACAAATTCTGCTACTCAGCTTGCCAATGAACTTGGAGAGGAGGGGAAGGGGTTGGAATGCAGTCTTCAAAGATTAAGCAGCCAGAACATGAGGCTCAAGGACAGTACTCCAGGCATCTGGCTAGACCCAGAGACACTTTCTCATAACAATATTTTTGTACTTGATTGGGCAACGTGACCTAACAAAGAGGGAGGAGGGAGAATTCAATGCTTTTACTTTATGTGTTTGGGAGGGGTCTTGCCAGAGCTGGTTTTCCTTTCATTTGTGCCAAAGTGATGTACTCAATAAAAGTTTTGCATTAAGAGATCAGAATGTCTCGGAAATGTCTACTTGATTGGGTTCGTCAGTCAGAACCTTAATTGTTTTCTTGCAGACATTTCATTAACCAAACTAGGTAACATCATCAACACATAATGATGTCTGCAAAAAAATAATCAAGCTCACAAAGCACCAAGTACCCTCATCTCAACCCTGAGCTACAAATATTCTTCTCTATGGGCAAACAAACATAGCCATTTATCAACTTATCTCTACCTTCATCATGTTGGTCTGTGCAATTCTATCAAGTGGCCCAGAGAATATTATCACATACTGACTAAATATTAAATATCCAGGAAAGTAAAGTAAAGTAATGCTCAGCACTTTACATGAACACATAGGGTATAAAATTATGGAGAGGGGCCAAGAAGTGAAGGGGAAGATTGCAGCAGTGAGCACAAAGAAAACCCTGGCATCTCTGAAAAAACTGGCACTGGGAATTGTCATGAGCTGACCAGAAAGGAAAATTTTATATGTATAGTTTATTTCATAATTATTCCAATTTTCCCATCACATTAACCTAAACTGTTGCCTATTAATAAGCAGAATGCAGCATGCCAAAAAAGGACAGTTAGAAGGGTTCAAGTGTTTAAAGTATTTGGATAAAATGCCACAAATTTTCCTTTATTAAAACTTCTATATAATAAGGAATGCAAGGAAATGACTTCCTAAATTAGATGTACAGAAGAAGAAAAAATTAGATTGGTTTGTTTTTAAATTGACTGCAAAAGAAACTATTGCAGCTTTTGATTGCATTAGCAAAAGAATCATGTCCATCTCATGGGAAAGAATTCTGTACTAATTCAGGATGGAAGAAAAAGAAATAAGGAAGGATGGGAAAAGATAACATTAGAGCACCATTCATAATTTTGTCTAGTTTTTGTTCGTTACTTTATTTAGGGTTAGGGTTAGGACTACAGATTTCACCAGGAGCCCATATTTGATGAGAAAATATTTAACCTTTAATTCCCCATGATGATCCAAATGAAAACTCTTCCCCCGCTACCCACATTCTCTCAGTAGTGTTGTTCATGGCTTCCTTACCACGTAGTGCCAGATAAACCAGTGATGTATGAAATACAGTGCAAGAGATTGAGCTTCTGGAGACCTAGCAGGCTCCCATACATGGCTGTCATTGATCTTACTCCCCCAGCTGTAGTCATCAGAGCCACTATTGGAATCTGAATAAACACAGATATAAATACAATTAAATGCTTCAGTTCCCAAGTAAATATCACGTCTGAATAAAAGAGGCAGATGTATATATAACACACTAAGAGCTAACTGAAATGAAACTAGGATTGTTATACATATTCTTGTGCAAAATGGCATCATTTCCACAAGAAACGTTTCTTTTAAAAAAAACGGTAGACGTTAATGGCTCTTGTCCCAGAATAATGCAAGCAAGCTTAAAGGAAAATATATGGGAAAATCCACAAACCTCAAGCACAATATCTAGAGACCTTATCAAGCCATTTTCTAGTTCCCAGCATGGGTATATGACAGCACACTAAGTGTCTATGGAGATTCTCAGTCATCCAGGTCATAGTTAGCCCAAATATGTTTTTTCATGAGACAACTGGATTTTCTTGTTTTTCTTTGAAGACATTTCACTTCTCATCCAAGAAGCTCCTTCAGCTCTGAAGAAACAAGAAAGTCCAGTTGCACTTTGGGAGCATGCTAAGTTTTACATGAGATCAGTGCTTTATGTACATGGCTCACAAATTCAAAAATTTCAATAGGCTTTCACTAAATCATCCCTGAAAACCCTTGGGAAGCTAAGCTAAGTCAATTTTTTTAAACATTATGTCAAACAGGTATTCACTAATAACTCCTAGGGCCTGCCCTACTGAGAAATAATCGCAGATACTACAATAATTGGATTAGAGGCTCTTTGTTCAGTGTGTTCCACTCCAAACAGTAGGAATGAGCAGAAATCAAGAAAACAATCACATCACTATCACTCAGCCTTTCCACGTTAAAGATAAATCACTATACGGTGGCAGAAAGACACCAGACACTAGTGTAGAAACTCTCAATGATCTCTAAATTCCATTAAATGCTTTTACCCTGTCCATTGTTCAAGACTTTCCTTATTCCAACTTCCAACTGGGAGGCAGTTTTGTCTAGTGGTTAAGGCATCAAGCTAGAAACTGGGAGACTATGAGTTCTATGAGTTCTAGAGATAGAGATAGATAGATAGATAGATAGATAGATAGATAGATAGATAGATAGATAGATAGATAGATAGATACAGTAGATAGATAGATAGATAGATAGATAGATAGATAGATAGATAGATAGATAGATAGATAGATAGATAGATAGATAGATAGATAGATGATAGATAGATCGATCCAGAGAGAGAGAGAGACAGAGCGGTATAGAGATATAGACAGATAGATCGATCCAGAGAGAGAGAGAGAGAGTGTGTTAAACATACATGTATATGTGCATTAGTATATATGTATGTGTGTATATGTATATATGTATGTATATAAAGCATGTATGTATGTGTATGTATGTATGTATGTGTACATGGCAGCCTTACCCATCACCACCACTTTCTTTGCTTCTCTTATGTTGCTCTGCAGCAGGTCATACCTCATTGTCCTTCAGTTCTCCTTCTAGCCGAAGAACATTTTTCAAAGCAGCAGCAACATATTTCTTGCGCTGACAGATGAAATCCTGTTCCTCTGGACAGAGATCAAAGCCCAAACGCATATCTAGGCTTTTCTGGCTAGATAATAGAAACTCATATCATAATGCACGCTAATGAAAGCATTGTGATTTGAACACATTCGCAATTTGTGCAAGCTGTTTACCAGTATAATTTGTAAGCATCAAAGCGGGAGAATATTTGACTCTAGCACATTCACAATTTGTGTAAGCTGTGTAGCTGTCTACCAAGATAACTTGTAAGTGTGAAAAGAGAGAATACTTGGCTCCACTGTGAATGTTTGCCTGTAATTGTTAATACTCTTTGTTGGATTCATTTGCATGTTAAATTGCTCCAGGTAGAAAACATAAATATTTCTTTCTTCTTCTTCCTCCATGTATCTCTACAGTTAGAGTCTTTGGCTTCTTTGTCATTAAATATGCTCTGTGAACGCTAAAAAATGGCAAATTTTGGTTAGTATGTAGCAGAATTTGGAACTAATAAACATAGTTTCAGAATTCCAATTAGAATTAATCAGAAGCATCAGCCACCTAGCATCAGAAAGCAAAGAGATACCATGTAGAGCTGCATGGAGCATAGCTATGAAGAAATATTCATATTAATACCTGAAATGGCTTAACATGTGCAATTAACTTGAAATTTTATTTTGTATTTTGTAGGTGACCAAGAGAAATGAAAGACTTTCTAAACCACACCAGATCATTATGACTACAAAAGTATAACTCTACAATTATCACTGAGTTTAAACTACAAACATAAAGAAATCGTAATCAGAGACAATTTCTTAATTGTCAAATTTAAGAAGAGATTGGACAACCATTTGTCTGAAATGGTATAGAGTTTCCTGCTTGAACAGGGGGTTGGACTAGAAGACCTCCAAAGTTCCTTCCAACTCTGCTATTCTGCTATTCTGTTCTGTTATTCTGACAATATGTGGAATTATACCAAATTCTGAATATTGGCAAATGTTTATTTCAGCTCTGGTTTAAAAACAAGTTGAGGGTTTGGGGGGATTTTGTTGTTTTTTTGACGCTTCACCATTCCTAACCCTGCATTCCTGGCTAAACATGGAAGAAGTGCAGAATGAGAATTAAATGTTTATTTATCTCTTTGGTGGGCCAGATGGGAAAAGGTCAAACCAATTGATCTGGTTTCTAAAAGATGACAAAACTGAACTATTAAATTACCAGAAATCATTTTAAAAATAAGAAATAAATGGTTACCAGTTTACTGCTGTCACAAAGACTTCATGTGCTTTATCCTAAAAGAAAAAAGGAATGCACTTAGCAATGAATGATTCTAAATCATATTTAATGCGTATATCATTTCAAAAGTATGGTTTGCTCTCTTGCTTTCTAAGTCTACTTGAAAATAAAAAAACAAAATATTTATTGGATGATCCTACGAATTGGTTAGCAAGCTCCTCGAATCGCCACATATACATCTGCACATGATGATTCCACCCTTACGAGAACAGCATTTTTTTTCCAAATTTAATATTTAGAGAATAAAATAATGTTAGTTCATCTACCTTCCCATAAAATTGGTTTCTGAACAGGGAAAAATATTTTTACTAAATCTAACATAAAATTTGCATCTAGATTGTATTTATATGTTATATTTCATTGTCAGGTATATTTTGTATATAAAATTGTACAGATATTCTTAAAGCAAATTGTCTCTTTAGAGGGAAGAAACCAGCCAGATAGCTGCTAATTATTCTAGGAAACTGTAACTTAATGTTAAATGTTAATACAACTATGTTAAAAAGTGAGTTTTCCGAAGAGAAAAACCAATTGCTTCCAAGTATCATGATATGATTTGCACGCTAAATGTTATTATAGCAGTTCCATGTGCTTAAGCTACAAACTTAACCCAATTACATAGGGGAAAAAATAAATAGCAAAAGGAACATAGATGCAAAAATGCTTCTTTCAGCAATAGCAGATTGAGCCAATCTTGTGCTGATGAATCATGACTGTTCTAGATCCTCAGTCTCTTTATTAATAAATTTTATTAAACAAATTTCAAATAAAAAACAACAAGAACATTATTACAAAGTACTGAAAAGTGCGTCAAATAGAAAAACACCAAAACATCCTATACACCAAAAAACAAAATCAACAACATTAAACAAGACCGGGAAGTGTAATACTACCCCTAATTTCTTTTTCTCGTACATCCCAGGCTAAGTAACCTTTAATTACCAAATATTAGAATTCTATAATTGTATATATCTCCAGATTCTATACCTCAAATAATAATACACAATCATCTGGTATTTCCCCCGTTGAAATTAAATATTCTATTTTGTGACCATGAATACCAGGAGTCCCAACTTTTATCCTCAGTCTCAAACACTGAAATCGTCTGTTGTATTCTAGGCAATGGCTGGATAGAAAATTCCTTGTTATCTTCACCAGAAATAAAATAACACTGCTTGAATGCTAGGCTCACTTGGGTAGGAATAAACTCACGCAACATTTTCTGAATGACTTTTCAGAAGATGCAGAGAGGTTCGCACTGAGAGTATGATTATATATATTTATATTATCTATTGGACAGAGGGAAGCAGTACAGAAAACTAAATGGACACTGTTCACAAAAAGGACTCACGTTTGCTACTTGTACTCTCTCTCCCAAAGGAACTCGACACAAAGGCAAGGTGAAGGAGAGTGTTTTCCCAGAATTTGAGGGACACTAAAGCAGGAAAAAAAGCAGATGTTTTTGAAATAACAGCATTCCAGGTAGTATTCACCATAACAGTGGCTGTGATGAATATCTAGCAATGGACATAAAGTGAAATGGAACAACTTTTCAATGGTGTGTGTGTGTGTGTGTGTGTGTGTGTGTGAAGTAATTGATTTTAATTAGACATAAAAGGCCCCCAACTAGACAGATGTCATTAAGATTATGACTATCATATCTTGGCTGCAGAATTCTGAGAGACCACTGGTGGTGGCAAGTAGAAATAAGAAACTCCAATACAGGTAGTCCTCGACTTACGACCATATTTGAGCACAAAATTTCTGCTGCTAAGCAAGACAATGGTTAAGTGAATTCTGCCCCATTTTATTATCTTTCTTTCCACAGTTGTTAAGTAAATCATTGCACTTGTTAAGTTAGTAACACAGTTGTAAATGAAATTGTCTTCTGCATTGACTTCGTTTGTCAAAAGGTCACAAAAGCTGATCACATGATCCCAGGACACTGCAACCATCATAAATATGAATCAGTTGCCAAGCATCCAAATTTTGATCACATGACCATGGGAATGCTGCAAACAGTCATAAGTGTGAAAAATGGTCATAAGTCACTTTTTCAGAGTCGTTGTAACTTTGAATGGTCACTAAATGAATGGTTGTAAGGTGAGGACTATCTATACTTCATTGTTATCTCATGGCCATTTATAATTTAGCAGTGTAGATACAGTAGTAATAATAAATAAATTGTACTAAAAGGCATCTTAAAGAAGAATATTAGATGGGTGGGTGGATGGATTGGTAGTTGGAAAGAGGAAGGGAGGGAGGGAGAGATTACATGACCAATGAAACTAACATTTATTATATCTTTATCTTAATCACACACAAACCTAGCTAGATTGAGGGCTTATTATATTTTGTACTGATTGATGGACAAGCACCTAGAATGAGAGGATAAAAGTCTAGCAGAGTTGTGCACACACCTCATTTCTGTTTCTTTGCTATTTACTGCAATGAAAGCTAACATTTTTGGAACTGCAGCTAAGATGTAGGGAACTGTTACTTTTTCACCTAAAGATGAATGAGTTCTTTGAGATATGAAAAAGTGATCTGGAAGAGAAACTTCCAGCAAATAGGAATAGCTGGAAAGGGAAGCCCATCAATATTTTTGGACATGAATGTTATTGTTCTATCTTTCCCTTTGTTCTTTTCCAGGACCACTATCATCAACTTTTCTTAACTATTACTTCTAACTTTCTGCTTGACCTGCCTTTACAGAAAAAAATCAAACTCCTATGATCCCCAGTGGCAAATGCAAAAATAAATTAATTAAGCAATAGACTTATTGCAGACTTTTAAGTTTGATCCAAAGTAGCATTTATACTTTATAGAAGCAGAATATGGAAGTTAGTTTTATGAAGTACATTTGTCCCCAGATATCAGTAAAAACTCACACAAATGGAACGTTTCTTCAATAATTGCATCTCTAGTTTGGGATTACAGTACTTGGCATAGTGGAAAGTTGTGTGATTTTGCAGGGCATTTTTGGAACTTGAATCCAATAAAATATTCTGCGTATTTTCATAAGATCCTCTCACTGTACACGCAAAGTTTTGCTCTGAGTGCAAAGCAGAAAACACAAAGAAAAGTTCAGAATGATCTGTATTTATTGATAATCTGTTCATCCTTCCCTTTCAGTACATTATTTCATTTTATCCTCAAAATGTAGGTCAGGACAGAGTGATTTTCTCAAATCTCCTCCTTGAACTTCATAGCTAGGTGGGGTCTGGAGCTCACTTGTTTATAGTTCAAGACTATTCCACCTTTTAAACTGCCCATCTATTTTTACAAGTTAATGAGAAGTTATACACGGACAGGAATACTCATATCCATACCTGTACATCAGCACGCAAGTGAATTGGTTGTTAGGATTAGTTGCCCTAAAGTAGAGTGCTCTGAGTAATATAGGACTTTTGATACATGGTCTCAGGGTCTCACCCACTTGAGAGAAGTAGGGAATTAGAGGTCCATTCATGAAACATATATGTATTTCCTATTCTCATGAAACTAGCATGTCTTTGGATATATCATCTTTTATTATTCTAAAGTAGTTTCACACCCATATTATAGCCAATGAACAAAAATACAATATATCCTAATAGGAATCTTACTTTTTTCTTTTTTCTTCCTTCCTCTCTGATTCACTTCTACTTTTAGGCAGCAAAGTTCTCGAGACTACAAGGCAAAAGACAATTATACATACCTCCAACTATTCAAGAGATGAAAACAGGGTATGATTATCACTACGTATTAATTTACACTTCGTGATCAGTACAAATGATTATCAGAATTTCTTTGGCACTAATATGACATAATGATAATTAAGCTGCTTTGTCCTGTCCCCCTTTTCAAAAGCTACAAAAATAATTTTGAGCATTGTTTAAATGAATTTCAAATGTAGTTGCATACACCTGGATGGAGAAAAGAAATGTGTAAATATATGCTCTCTCTCTTCACTGACATCTGGTTGAAAGAAAAAATGTTATTCCAATCACACAAAGTTTTTTGAGCCATGGATATTTCCACTAACAGGAAATGAAAAAGCTTTTTTCAACTGATTGCTACTTTTTCCTAAAGCTTCTTACAATAATTTCTGAACCACTGTGTAGGATCCAATTGTTATAAAGTATTAAAATTGCTCTCTTCTCCTCCTAGCGAAGTTAACTGTTGCATCAAAACTATGCTGTGCACTAAACGGTCCAATCAATCAACATTGGAACAAGCTTTGAAGAATGGAAACTAGAAATTAAAAGAAAATAAAAAAATCAAATGACAGAATAAGTTGAACCATTCATCAGCACATTTCATCCTAATAAAACTTACATAATCATCAGCCAACACGGTCAAAGTTCTTGGTGCTTGAGAAATATGAAATTTAAAAGCGGACACGTCAATAGATTGACTTTAAGGGCCATTGTTTCAGAGTCATATTTTATTAAGCAATTCATGCATTTATTTATTCAAAATATCCTATCCTCCACAGTAGCATCTGGAGTTATGGAAAACGTTTCAAGTGCAAAATAGTTGCTTCCATTTCAAAATGCGTTATTCCAGTCATTCTTGAAGTATTCTAAATTTTAAAAAGTCTTGCTTTCAATTTCAGACAAAGCAGTTTTGTTTCAGAATGATCAAAGCTACTCATTGCAAGCTTGAAACAACTTTTTCTAATGTAACTGGAATGTTCAGAGTTTGAGAAGTTTCCAGTTTGAACCATTTTACACATGAATCTTCTCAAGCTACAGAAATTGTAAGTATAAGTACAAAAGCAACAAACATACCAAGACTACTCCATTACTTATAAGGTTTTCTGGCATATCTGATCTAGAGGAGGAAGAAAGGGAGCAACATTATAATTGGTTTTCACTCAATTCTTGCTCACTTACTAAAATGTTTTTTTTCTGAATATTTAGAATCATTTCCAGATTCCAAACATATTAGACGGTATAGTTCTCCTGCTTGAGCAGGGGGCTGGACTAGAAGATCTCCAAGGTCCCTTCCAGCTCTATTCTATTCAAGCATTTAAAACATTTATCTATACCCAGAATGCAGCCGCACGAGTTGTGATGGGAGTTTCCTGATACTCCCGTGTAACACCTCTTCTCCGCGAGCTGCATTGGCTTCCGGTTGCCCTCCGGGTGAGATTCAAGGTGCTGGTAATGACCTATAAAGCCCTAAATGGCTTGGGTCCGGATTATCTAAGGGAACACCTGCTGCCGGCATCAACTTCCCATTGTCCTGTGCGCTCCCACAGGGAGGAGCTTCTCAGGATACTGCCGGTTAAGGAATGCCGGCGGGTTATTCCCAGGGAAAGAGCATTCTCTGTGGACGTGCCGGCCCTATGGAACCAACTTCCCACGGAACTTACCCCTGACCTTCGCTCATTTCGCCGGGACCTGAAAACTTGGCTCTTCGAGCTGTCTGGCCCAGACTGAGGGGTTTTAATTTTAATTGGTTTTAGTTTTAAATTTCGGGGACTTGAATTAATTAATTGTTTTAACTGATTTTACTTTTTGTATGTTATGCTTTTAATTTTCCCTGTAAACCGCCCTGAGTCCTACGGGAATAGGGCAGTATATAAATAAAATAAATAAAATATAAAAATTACAGTGTGGGAAAGGTTTTGCCATTTTGAAAAAAAGAATTATACTAAGACATTTGCAAATGCAGTAAAATTATCTACAATTCATACTATATGGTATTAAAGCTAATAATTGTACCTCGTAACTCAATTGTTACATTTATTCAACTTTTACTCACATATGTTCCAAATAGAATTCCACCTCTAGAAGTTCATTTTTCTAAAATTGAAATCAAATGTTTGAAATATTAGCTTCTTCATCTGCTTACCGGAACTGATAAAACTTAAATTTCTGGCAGCAACTTCACCCTTATAGTATCTTTATAGTATCTCATCCATGCTATTTATGTTGTTCAAAATCAAATCTTTGTCCTATATTTGAGGACAACATTTAGCTAATCAGTATTTTTATGGTGAAACATTCTGAATACCCATTAGAACATTATTTCCTGTTGTGGGGGATCTACCTCTGTGAAAATGCTCAGGTTGTTCTGTTCTGAGAGAAATAGAACATTCTTAAAACCAGATATTTCCAACTTGAACCAACCTGCACATTTTTATAAGAAGTCAAGGGACCATATTTGCCACATTTCTTTCTATATTAAAAGAGTTGTGTTGGAGATTCCACATCTGCTTGAAATGATTACTGTGAATTGAGGGTATAATTGCCCAATAGCAATTATTTTAGGTGTATGTCTCTAAATGAAACAAGTTTTGAAAAACTACTCTGTGTAATTGTCAGTCAAAGGCAACAGTGAATAAAAGTGAAATAATACAGTGCAGTGAACAATTAAATATAAACCCCATTTCAGAAAACGTACATTTATTGGTACAGTAACCACCCATTCTGAATATCTAATTGCATTTCTCACCTCTTTGTTCAATTCAAAATGCTTGCAAACTCTTTCTTCAAGCTGAAGATTTGCTATATCAAATATAACTGTGCAGAGTTTCTCATCACTGAATAGGCTGTCTTCATCATAGATTGATATTTCAAGTATATTCTAGGGAATAGAAGGGCAGGATTGTTGGGGGTTTTTTTAAAAAAAATTAAACAAAATGGAGGAGGCATGTAAAGTGCTTTAACCAGCAGCAGCAATTCAGACAAGCATTAAAGGTTGAAGATTTGAATTTTCAGAATTAATTGCTTTTAGACAGAAAAGTCAAAACTCTAATTCTCATGCTGTCTGTTTCACAGACTTTCATTCATAAATATTAAATACATTTGGTTAAATATCCATTTTTTTTTCCTCTGTATTATCTTAAAATATAAATCGGGGGCAGAGCTACTTTAAGATGTCATTGTTATTGTGTAGTGGGTTCTGGACCGCATGGCAATGAATGGACAGATGAGTACTGCATTTCAGCTCTTTATTAGTGGTAGGCACATACTGGGCAAAAGGGGTTACTTGGACCCCTTATATACTTAGCCAGGTATCACTCTGGCCAATCCATCGATCCATATCTCCCACTGAAAACCCTTCAGCCAATCCAGCCACTGCACAGCGCCACCTGGTGGTACCTGCAGAGCTGCTGCTCCTACCCCATACATAACACCCCCTCCCCCTTAAAAAAAACCATATAGAATACAATTGGCATGCATAATACATTACAACACATTATCAATAATATACTGTGAATGGCTCTAGGCCTGTTCAAGATTGCACATAATCTGCAAGATATGTCGGTGGTCTGTGAGTCCTGATAGACCATCTCAGTCCTTGCTGGTCTACCAAATCATCATCAGTAATGGTTGAGCCCTGGTCCCAATGTTCTGTTTGACCCAGTCCCTGGTCTCCCCTATTTTGTTCAAATGTCTGTTGTTGTGATTGGTCACCCTGAGACCCTTCAGGAACCCGCTTCCTGATTTGATCTACATGATGCTGATCTGACAATTCTCCTCCACCCCTACAATGTATGACAATAGCCCAGTTCTGTCAACCACCACCCCCAGAATCCAAAAATGACCTGGTCTGTAGTTCCTTGCCCAAACCAAGTCGTTATTGAGAAATTCTCTGGAGACTCTGGGATGCTCAGTCTCAGCAGCCACTCTGTCAGGGTGCAGCCTGTCCAATTTGGTGATGAGCCTCCGGCCCCAACAAAGTTCCGCTGGACTCTTGCCTGTGGCAGTGCAGGGTGTGGTGTGTTGAGCTAACAGGAACTGTGCCAACCATTGATGCCAGTCACCATTGATGATGCACCGCAATGCGTCCTTGGTTGTTCTTACCATGCGTTCTGCTAATACATTAGTCGATGGGTGGAAGGGCACCGTTGTAACATGCCTAATCAAGTTGGCCCTGGTGAATGCCTGGAATTCAGCAGAGGTGAATTGAGGCCCATTGTCTGAGACTAATATGTCTGGAAGGCCATGTGTGGCAAAGAGCCCCCTGAGCACTTGGATGGTTTTGGCTGAGGTCATGCTAGTGATTGGTATCACTTCTAGCCACTTAGAGTGGCTGTCTACCACCACCAAGAACAACTGTCCCTGGAAAGGACCTGCATAATCAATATGTACTCTGGACCATGGAGTGTGTGTCTCTTCCCATTTGAGTACTGGTGCATGGGGCATCTCAGGTCTGGACCTTTGGCAGTCATAACAACTGTTAACCTGTTCCTCAATAGCCTTATCGAGACCGGGCCACCACAGATAACTTCTTGCTAACGCTTTCATTCTGACTATTCCTGGATGTCCTTCATGTAATGACTTGATGACCATGTTTCTCAGTGTTTTGGGAATGATGACCCTACTTCCCCATAAGAGGCAGCCCTTGTGTGATGACAACTTGTGCCTCCTATTGAAGTAAACCTGGAATTCGGTTCCTGGAGACTTTTCTTGCCACCCCGTGACTACCCAAGACTGAACTCTGCTTAGGACTCTGTCTGCTGCTGTTTCTACAGCTATGTCTTTTGCCTGCAGGGGGCACTCTGGTAGTTCCTGAATGGACAGTATCTGGGCTGCCAGTGCTGGATCAGGTTCAGCCCTGTCTAAGGGCAACCTGCTTAATCCGTCTGCATGGCCCATCTCTTTCCCAGGTTTGTGAACTAATTTGCAAGAGTATGCAGATAGGAATATGGACCACCTAAGCATTCTGGATGATAATATTTGAGGTGTCTGTTTGTCCATTGTGAACAAACCCAATAGAGGCTTATGATCTGTGAATATGGTGAATTCCCTGCCATAGAGGTAATCATGGAATTTCTTGACCCCAGCCACTATGGCCAGGGCTTCCTTGTCGATTTGAGCGTAGTTCCTTTCTGCCCTAGACAATTTGCGTGAGTAGTAGGCAACGGGCACTTGGTCCCCATTGTCTTCAAGATGGCTCAGTACAGCACCCACTCCGTAAGGGGATGCATCACATGCGATGCATATAGGTTTTGACTCTATGAAGTGGGTGACAGTGGAGTTACTAGACAGTAGTTCTTTCAGTTTTTGAAAACGTTTTTCATGACTCTTTGTCCAATTCCAAACAGCTTGCTTGTCTAAGAGCCTGTGCAGAGGCTCAGCTATGGCAGCTTTGTGTGGCAGAAATGAATGATAAAAATTTAGGAGCCCCAGGAATGCTTGTAATTCCCCCTTGTTTTTTGGAGTGGGGGCCATTTTTATTGCCCTCACCTTGGATTCAGCAGGATGAACCCCCTTGGCATCTATTCTGAAGCCTAGGAACTCAGTAGATGTCACCCTTATGCTGCACTTATCTTTTTTAAGTTTGAGCCCTGCAGAGCGAAATCTGTTTAAAACAGCCTGCAGTCTTCCAGCCAATACCTCCTCAGAGCTTCCAGCGATGAGGACACCATCAAAGTAAGGGCATACTCCTGGAATGCCCTTCAGAGTTTTCTCCATCACTTCTTGAAAGATTCCTGGAGCTACAGAGGTACCGAACTGTAAACAGTTAACTCTGAAAACTCCTCTGTGTGTTACTATAGTTTGCGCATCAGCCATCTCCCTGGTAACCAGGAGCTGCTGGTACGCTTGCGCCAAATCGAGCTTTGCAGAAATGGCACCGCCCTGAAGAGAGCCGAGGATGTGGCTGACCGTCGGAACCGGGTAAGCATGCGAATTGAGGGCCCGGTTCACTGTGCATTTGTAGTCAGTGCAGATCCTCACCTCCCTGTTAGCTTTAAGTGGGGTGACTATAGGGGTCTCCCATTCCCCCCCTTCAATGGGCTCTAATACCCCCTGTTCCACTAGCTTGTCCAACTCCCACTCTAATTTATTTTTAAGGGCAAAGGGAACCCTTCGGGGTTTGATTCTAATGGGCATGATGTTGGGGTTTAGTTTAAACTTGATGGGTGGCCCCGTGTATGTGCCTAGCTTGTCCTTGAATACGTCTGCAAATATTTTGCAGACGGATTCGAGGCTCATGGCCTGGACCTTATAGATCCCTGAGATTCCTATGCCCAGAGCCTTGAACCAGTCCAGCCCCACTAGGCTAGTCCTTCAGCCATCCACTACCAACACATCCAAGTTCCCATGAAACCCTCTGAAACCCACCCACAGTGTGGCCTCCCCCTTAATTTTCATGGAAGCATGCTGAAAATCAGTTAGTTTTAAGTTAGTAGGTCTTAAGGTAGCCCACCGGTTGCTCCAGCCGCACACTTGTTTAAAGGTCTCCTCAGAGATTATTGAGACAGCAGCTCCGGAGTCTAGCTCCATCTTACAGGGTATGCCCTGCAAGTGGGCCTCTAGCATAATTTTGGGGGTGAGTAGCCGATGGACCCCCAAGTGGGAAATGGCCTTAAGGTTCACTACGGTGTTGGAGGTCGTGTTTTGGGGTTTTCCAGTACCTTTTGGCAACGCGTCCTCTTTCCTCTGATGGCTCCGGCAAACCACAGCAATGTGGCCTGTTTTTCTGCAGATTCTGCACTTAGCTGATCGAAATCTGCAGGTCACTCTTGCATGGTTCCCCCCGCAGCTGGCACACTTGGGACTGGTCGCTCCGGCTCCCAGAATAGTGTCCGTACCGGCCCCACCGGCAGCTGTCTGCGACGCCATTGGTCTCCAATGAGCCCCCTGGTCTATCCACGGTCGCGTTAGTTGTTGTTGTGCCGGCCTCCGGTCTACCACATTGATTTCTGCCACCTCGTCGTCATCCGCTCCACCATACGCAGCGCTCTCCTGGTGTACTGATCCCCCGGAGCTGTTGCTGGGTCGGTGGGTTGTTTGACCGTCACCATTGGCCGCCTCATATGCCTGGACCTCGTCCAAAACCTCTTGCAGGCTCATTTTCGGCTTCGTGAGCAGTTTCTGCCACAGATGCTTATCACTCAGCCCGAAAGTTATACGATCTCGCAGGCGGTCCTCTAAGTCAGGAAACTTGCAAAGACGAGCGGCTTGTCACACGTCTGCAATGAAATCAGTTGTTGACTTGCCTGGCCTCTGGATCCGCTGGAAAAACTGGAACCTCCATAACATCTCAGACCTCTTAGCCATAAAATGCCCGTTCAGCTTGTTTATGAGATCGCAGTAGGGAATGGTTGCGATGGGCGTTGGTGCGAACAACCCGATGGCCACATCGTAAATGGCAGACCCGCTAATGTACAGTAGCGCCGTCGCTTTCATGCGATCCTCAGTAATTCAGTTCACGAGGAGGTACCCTTTGACCTGGCCCAGGTGCAATTCCCATCGCTCGGGCCAGTGAATGTCGAACTCTCAAATCTGTGTGATTTTTGCCATGTCTGACCGGTCCTAAAATGCTGCTTCGGCAAAGGATCGAGAAAAGAATTATTTTCCTCCGATCCAGTGATTTCAGCTAGTGACTTCAGCTAATGATTCAACTCTGAGCGAAACAGCATCCCACCTTCGTCGCCACTATTGTGTAGTGGGTTCTGGACCACATGGTAATGAATGGACAGATGAGTACTGCATTTCAGCTCTTTATTAGTGGTAGGCGTGTACTGGACAAAGGGGGTTACCTGGACCCCTTATATACTTAGCCAGGTATCACTCTGGCCAATCCATCCATCCGTATCTCCCGCCAAAAACCCTTCAGCCAATCTGACCACAGCACAGTGCCACCTGGTGGTACCTGCAGAGCTGCTGCTCCTACCCCATACATAACACCTGTAATATGTGGAAGCAAGCAAGGACTGTCTTCTCCAGGTCTTGGCAAAGATCCACAGAGAAGACATTGCTTGAGAGAAAAACTTTCCACAAAGGGTTGTCATGATAGATATAAGCAGCTAAAAAGCACAAATTTACAATGATGCTTTTATACAGCCCCCACCAACACAACACATAAACACTCTCTCTCTCTCTCTCTCTCTCTCTCTCTCTCTCTCTCTCTCTCTCTCTCTCTCTCTCTCTCTCTCTCTCTCTCTCTCTCTCTCTCTCTCTGGTCTGCTTTTTTGGTACATTTCCAAACACGGCACTGGAAAGCAGAACCTCACTGTTTTTGTTTTTGTTTCGTTGTTTATTTCCTAAGAAAGCTGGTGGAAGTGTTTTTGGAAAAGCATTATTGGAAATTGTGGTACTAAAAGTTAGCATTTTACAAGTTAGTACTTTACAGAGAGTCTGGCAGGCACCAAAGAAAGTATCTATAGGAACTGATGACAATGGGCTCCCTGATGCATGCTCCAGGACTACCAACATTAAATGAGGCCAAATTGCTTAGAATTTCTACTTCAATCATTTCTGAACAAAGCAGATTTCTGCTACATCAAAAATTTGCTCTTATTTTTTTATTATAATCACTGAAGAAAGCAATTATGTTTGGAAGAGTTAGCAGTAAAAGGAAACCAGGCCGTCAAAGAACACAATGGCTGGACACTATCAAAGCTGATGTCAGAGAGAGCATAGAAAAACTCAAAGAAATAGTGCAAGATGGGGAGATGTGGAGAGACCTGGCCAGTAGAATTGCCAAGAGTCAGACTCAGCTGAATGGATAACCTCAGGAATTCTGGGAGTTGAAGTCCATGAGTCATAAAAGAGCTGAGGTTGCCTACCCCTGTAATAGACTATGACACTGGGTGGCAATCAGTGGTATTAGAAGGAAGAGATGAAGTGAAATAATGGGTTCTGTTTTAGCCATTGAAATAATGTTCAGTTGCAAAGTGACTCAAAGCTCTGGCAAAAGAGCAGACCATCAAACATAACTTAACCAGCACTTAACCAGAGGTAATCTTCATTTAGCAACAGCCTTGGACAGTGCTTCTTTCAGAGTAGTGAGATTGCATAAACAAACAATATCTTCCTGAGCTGCTTTTCACTGCAGCGCAGCGCTTCCACAAAAGGCATCAACCGCAAGTTATCAAGTTCAGCTCTGTGACTGTCAGCTGCAGGCTGTAACTTGACAAGACTTTAATCATTTTCATACGTTTGGGGGGTTTTGTCTCCAAAGTTGCTGGCAGCTCAGGGCTGGTAGCATGTTAGGCAAACAGCCAGCACTAGCATATTCCTTTCCATAGATATTCTCTATTGAGTGTCTGCTTGCTTGTTTCCAATGAATGTAAATGCAAACATTCATTCTCTTGCTAATTATCCCAATGTCCAGTTGAGCATTCGAAAAGTTGGAAAGTGGGGTAAAAGAGCTGAAAGATTTGCCCTTTATCCTCCTTCCTCATGATTTGAATTTTGGAAATCTTCCCCCCATTTGGGCTCATCCAGCTGTTTGGGGTAATATCTTTCTAACACTAAAGGAAAAGATCATGATCATGATCTTCACTTAGCAACTGCTTTACTTAAAGACTTAGCTGCCAGTTCCAATTGCAGTTGCTAAATGAAGACTGCCTGTATTTAAAAAAAAATCATTGGGTGTAGTGTAGTAGGTGTTATGTACTGGGCTTTTGGTACCACACCACGTGTGTTGCTGGAGACCTAACGGCTCTCCAGCAACCCAGACAGGCTGTCTCCGGTCCTGCAATTAGTGAGCCTCAGGCGGCAAGCATGAGTTCAATCCTATTGGCTGCTACCATAGGACTTGACTATATATTGTGGCGGGGAGCGGCCCAAGCTCAAGTACAGTTCCAGCTTGAATAAAAGAATGAGTTTCTCTGTACTCAGCAGTGTGTCTTCATTCCTGCTCACCAGAGCCCACGACTTAACAGTAGGAATTCCATCCAAGCCAGAAAAAAAAGATAGCTGCATTTTTTATCTAAAACACAACTTTATAACAATCAATTAGCCTGGATATTTTGAGCAACTTCTTTATTAGACTGTTAAAACATTGGTATCAGAAGAATCAAAAACAATCAACACTTCAGAGCTATCCAAAGAAATTATTATAGTCCCAATTTAAACTGCTGGTTCTCTAAAGCAGGGGTCCCTAACCCCCAATCCATGGACTGGCACCAGTCCGCGGCATGCCAGCAACTGGTCCACAGAAACAAGCAAAGGCCCAGGCAGTACAGGAAACCACACCCCCTCCAGTCCGCAGAAAAACCTATCTCCATGGAACCAACTGGTCCCTAGTGCCCAAAAGGTTGGAGGCTGCTGCTCTAAAGCAATTGGGAGCTTAGGCTAGGATTTCTTAGGCCACTGAAGTATAGGTTTTCTTCTCAGCAGCTTAGCCTTTAGGGTAAAACCTCTTTGAGTCAGTTAGCCCTGCCAAATAAGAACAAGAATTCCTCCAGCAGTAGAGAGACCTAAGGGCACATGAGAAATATTTGCCTAAGTGGTAATTTACTAGGCACTCCTTCCCCATCCTATTGCTTTGATGAGAATCAGGCTTATTTGGAGGAAGAGGATCATGTTTACCAGCATCCTAAAGCAGTTGGAGGTTCAGCCTGAAGGTTCATGCTGCTCAGCTATTAGCTGTTCTACATTTAAAGCAGTCTTTGGTGAACAACAATAACCATACAAAAAGGAAGCCTGGAAAAGGAATTTTCCCTTTGGGGTACTACATGGGTGCAAGGAGATGAATTGGGAAAAGGATTGGAGGATGGATGAATACAGCTATCCTGTTATCATGGTGAACTTCCACTATCTAATGAAGTTTAATGTCATGGGACTTATTTGCTCAAAAGGTTCTGATTCATTCTTAAATATTTTGTGAGAATTTCCAAAAATAAAACTGGTAATCCTGTCTAGGTCCTTGTTGACATAAGGGAATGGAAGAACACAACATTATTTATACAATTGGTCTTAAATGTTCCCTCTGTAAAGGATTGCCATTACTTCCTGGGAAGTTCCATTTTATTAAATAAGTCAGGAGACAGACAATACAAGATTTGCCATGAGATCAACCAGAAATGTGTTTGGGAACACAATCATATCTACTGTTAATCTATTATAATGTCATAGATGCCCATTTTGAAACAAGGTCTCAAGACTTGGAATGTGTAAAATTCTAAATGATAGTGAAAGGAATAAATTACCCTGCCTCTTTTTAGTTAGAGTTCAGGCCTAGTTTGGGGCCAGAATCAGCCTTGCTCGCCTTAATGATCTCTTGAAGGAGAGATATAGAAGGAACATGATTTTGTTAATTTTGCTCGACCTCTTAGTGCCTTATGATATTATTAACCATAATTATTGTTAAAATATATTGATAATATATTGTTAATCATTGTTAATTCTTGGGCTATTTCCAAGAATTAAGGATGTGGGCTGCCATTACATTGGTTCCATTTCTATTTGTAGGAATAGATTCAGAGGCTACATTCAAAAGAGTTGCTGAATTATTATTATTTTTTTATTTTATTTTAATTCCATTTATATCCCGCCCTTCTCCGAAGACTCAGGGCGGCTTACAAGCTTAGCAGTAGCCTTCATTCTATGTATATGCCTGCTTATTAGGGCTTTCACACACACACCCAAGCGGCATTATTACAAAGTCAGCTTAATTGCCCCCAACAATCCCAACAATTAACCCTGCCAGTATAATATATTAAAGCACAAGATAATCATAAGTGTCTAGGCTCACACACCATGCTAGGCTTCACTAAAATTATTCTAAGAATATCTTATATATTGTGTGAATGAAATGCCCACCTATCCCCAATGTAAACACAAAAGAGCATCTTACTGGGGAAAAAATAGTCGTTGGCTCCTCACCTTAGCCATATTCTGAATCCTGAAGAAGAATGTTTCATTCCAGACTGGATTTCTGCAATTTGAAATAGTTTTTGTCCGTGCAGTGTTGAAGGAAGAGGATGGCAATCTCAAACTTACATAACAATCACTTTGACTTACTGCAGGTTTCAAAACAACAAAAATGTAAATATGGAGAGTTGAAATTTGAACTCGGTATGAAGTAATTATATACAGATGTACTGGTATAATTTCAAGTACTGATATAATATTCATATATGCCTTATATATCTCGCATGTACTGTAGCTTCTCAATAATGGAATTTCTTGCCAGGTCAGCATGTAGGTGTTGGATTTTAATTGATTTAGAATTCATGCCTTAAGCAGAGGCAATAAATTCAAGGATGAGGACTGCTGTGTATCATGATCACTTTTTGCAATAAAGGGCAGAGCTTTAGTGCTAGCCAGGCTATTCTTTTGCCTCCCAGGGAATGTGAAATGTTTTTACACTATGCCAAATCAGGTTTCCCTTTATGTTTATCTAATCTTTGAATTCATTGTAAATTGATTCTCTCAGTTTGGGGGTGGGGAGGGGAATGTCTTATATTAACATGACAGACACAGGCAAAAATGCCAAATCCAGTTTGAACATCTGGCAGACTGTGAGACAAATCAATAATAGCAACAATATCTTTAAAAGCAGATTTGGCTTCTTACTTTAAGAGAATTTCACTTACTGTTCCAAACCAGGTATTAGGTAAAATGCACTGGAACAGCTACTAAAAATATGATGCTTTTTACAACCTTCCTTAATGTGGCAGTTTCCCTGAATTCCCAACCATTATGGGATTTCTGGGAGTTGCAGTCCAAGCTTATCTGAAATTTAAAGATAACTAAAGATTTCTAGGAATTGTGTCTTGACACATCTGGATAGGACCAAATTAGGGAAGGCTATTCTTCTAAGGGATGCGGTGGCTCAGTGGGTTAGGACGCTGAGCTTGTCGATCAGATGGTTGACAGTTGCCGGGTCGAATCCCGAAGAGACTTTTTTCAGTGCTGTTATAACTTTGGTCATTAAATGAATGGTTGTAAATTGAGGACTACCAGTAATGATATTTGCTTTTACCATAATATGAAAACCATGTTTTCAAAAGAAACAATTATATTTCTATATTCTATGTGAATCCTATAGTCTATTTTTCAGACATAGCAGTATCACATCTTTACAGCGCTTGCAGCAATAAACTACTGCCAATGACATCCTGTAAATACAGGTAGTCCTTAAGTTACGTCCACAACGGAGCCCAAAATTTATGTGGCTAAGTGAAACATTTAAGTGAGTTTCCCCTATTTTATGACTTTTCTTGGCACAGCTGTTAAGTGAATCGTTGCACTTTTTAAGTTAGTAACATTGTTGTTAAGTGAATCTGGATTCCCCATTGACTTTGCTTATCAGAAACACACAAAAGGTGATCACATAGGGACAATGCAACCCTCATAAATATCAACCAGTTGCCAACCATCTGAATTTTGATCATGTGACCATAGGGATGCTGCAACAGACATATGAAAAATGGTCATAAGTCACTTTTTTCAAAGTCATAACTTTGAACAGTCACTAAATGAACTAGTTGAGGACTACCTGCAATATTTCATACAGATACTGTTAACAATTTTTGAGAGCGGTTAATAAAACAAGCACTTTGAAAACAATCCATAAGATTTAGACGAGGCTTCCAAATGTATTGTACTACATTTCCCAGATTACCAAGCTAGCTTGTCTAGCACCCAGGGATTTCCAGCCTAATATACAGTAGCTGAAGAATACCAGGCTGAGGAATGGTAATTCAGAGATACTCACACAAATCTGCTTCTCTGAGGTTTCTTATTCTTATGATCCGTACAGACAGCATATAGAAAAGGGCAATCGGTGCCTAAAAGAAAGCACGAGAGAAGCCAAAACACCTTTAATATTTCCTGGCAAAGCTTGAGATAATTCACTAAATAACCCATATAACCTAGAAAATTTTTAAAAGTTCTCTTGCTGAAGGTATTGTTGTTGGGACTATAGAATTAAAGAAACTTTCTTGGTGAAATATATACTATTCGTTTAAGTAAAATCTTGGGGTTTTTTAAAAAAAGTTAGTGACTCCTCCCTAGATATTGCATTTGTGATTAGGGATTTTAATCACTTTAAGGGATTGGTCATTGTTCCACTGGTGGAAGAGACCTCAAAATAGCATCCTTCCTTGGTTTATAGTATTTTAAAAAGAGCATTCTCAGCTGGTAGACTTCAGGGATCTCAGTTATCATTTTAGAAATTGGAAAAGAAGAAATGATGCACATTAGATTATATTTGCAATACTAATTTTAGTGCTGATTGTAACAAAAATGTATGTATATATTTTCACTGTTCAGTACTATATTTGTTTACTACTACTCTGCTGGAATCAGCGCAAATTTGTAGATTTATTCAGCCTCAAAACTAAATTCAGGAATGCAACTATAAAATAAATTAGCATTCATCAAATGTTGGTAGAAGTAATGGATTTACATAAATGTTGCCTCTACACCCAAGAGAATTTACTCTTTTTTTGCTTGTTTGTTAGTTTACAAAGGGTTTGGGGAATTAAGTCTTTAAATATCTTCCCTCTGAGATTTATTCTAATTTTTCCCCATAAACAGTGAACCTACAATTTGAGTCTAATAAAAAAATGAACTGGTATTCTTGAAGAAAGGCAGCTTTGTTATTAGATGAAATGAAGCAGCTGCTTTAAGCAATAGGATAGGTGGTAAATTGGGGCTAAATTCTAATCTGTTGCCTTCTAATTTGCTACCAGGACAAACTGGTTGCTACTCTGTTTACTTTAGTTTACTGTAAAACAGTAATACTAAACCTAGCCTATATAAAAATTACAATAAACTAGCACAATCACAACCTCACAACAGCAGCACAGAATCATTTTAGTAAAACTGTAAACTATTTTTTCAAAAGCAGTGCAGAGCATTGTAGGCTGAAGTATGTTCAGCATAACTGGAGTAATTGGAGAGAGAATGGGATACCCTGTATATCTAATCTGTTCATAATATCAGAATGGAATATTCTAGAGCCACTTATCGATACAAGCACAACATTTGTGGTAAAATTAAGAACACATTATGTTTGTGGAGACTTCTGAGCATGAATGCCTGAAACTTTTGATGCGACAGGATTCAATCTGGGTTGGTCACCAGGACCAGAGGTTTAGTCTTCTGAGCTTTCACGCTTGTGCTGGAGCCCCCATCCTCAGGGAACTTTTCTCTCACCAGAATGTGTGCTTTGGGCTATTCTTTGCATAGTATTTCTGTGTTTATTTCTGATGTGAGTTCAGCAATTTCTGGTTCATTGTTGCTTTTAAAGTCCTGTTTCTCCAAAACAGTCACTTGGAGACCTCCTATAGAGTCTAAGCTAAAATGCTCTGGCACTACTTGGTCCTTGTTTTGACTCCTGATGCCATTTTAATACAATATATTTGTTAATTAACAAGGTACTTGTAATCAGTTTCACATGTAACCTCCACCTGCATAAGCACTTTGTCTTCCCCTCCCATTCTCCCCCCACCTCACTCCAATCAAATCCTCCATCAATGTAGCTGCTATATGCATCTCTTGAAATGAACAGCTCACAAAAAAGGGTGTTTAATAAAATGTGTTAGTTATAAAATACCCAAAGAGGCAAAATCTCCTGATTTTTTTGACCAACATATAGTAAATTAAAAGGGACGCGGTGGCTCAGTGGGTTAGGATGCTGAGCTTGTCAATCAAAAGGTTGGCAGTTTGGCGGATTGAATCCCAAGTGCCGCATAACAAAGTGAGCGCCTGTTACTCGTCCCAGCTTCTGCCAACCTAGCAGTTCAAAAGCATGTAAAAATGCAAGTAGAAAAATAGGGACCACTACGGTGGGAAGGTAACAGCATTCCATGTGCCTTTGGCATCTAGTCATGCCAGCCACATGACCACATAGATGTCCTCGGACAAGTGCTGGCTCTTCGGCTTTGAAATGGAGATGAGCACCGGCCCCTAGAGTCAGAAACGACTAGCACGCATGTGCGGGGGAACCTTTACCTTTACCTTATAGTAAATTAAAATGGTTCTCCTAAAGTTACAGCATAGTCCAGTGATGGTGAACCTATGATATATGTGCCAAAGATGACATGCCATGACATTTTGGGTGACACATCTGCATTTAACAACACTTGGCAACTACTATTCTTGGAAGCATGTCCTGTTTTCATGAGATTTTGGAGGCTATAAAAGAATGGGGTGTGCTCACGCACAGCCTCTGAACCTTCTGGAAGTCACACAAGAGGGCCATGCTCTCATGTAATCTCCACAGCCTCCAAACATTGCACAAGAAGAGTATGTGCTTTCACACAGTTTTTAGAGGTTGCAGGAGAACATTGTCTGAAGCTGTTTCATGAATGAAGGTTTCATACCACCCTGGGTGGGTGACAAGGAGCACAGATTGAAAGTAATAGGCACATAGCCTGGGGACTATTGGGCCTACACCATTCTTCACAATGCAAGGTGGTCTTTTGGAATGGCACTGGTGGCATGAGGGCTGAAGCCAAGGCTGGGCCTTTACTTCAGGCCCAGCCTAATAAATGCCACTGTTCAGGATTACCCAGATGATGGTGGTGAGTGAATAGAGAATTGTTTTCTTTTGCTGAGGAGGGGCAGGTTTACATGCTGATAGTGTCAAGTTAAGCCAGGGTCTTCTCTACCATTGCACCTGCCCTCTGGAACATCTTGCCCCTCAATGTGAAGTAGGCCCCAACCCTCTTAACCTTTCCTAAGAGCCTAAAGACCTGGCTCTGCCAATTAGTTTGGGGCCCCAATGGTGGAGCAGCACAGTGGAGATGGTTGATCAATTAACAACAGATCCTACACATCCATCCATCCATCCCACCCTAACCCTAACCCTATCTGGAATTGGATCATAGCATTTGCTGGTATTAATTTATTTATTTGTGTATGTATGTGTGTGCATGTATGATGATGATGATGATGATGATGATGATGATGATGATGATGATGATGATGATGATAATGATGGAAGGGACCTTGGAGGTCATCTAGTACAACCCCCTGCTCAGGCAGGAAACCCTGTACCATTTCAGACAAATGGCTGTCCAGTCTCTTCTTAAAAACTTCCAGTGTTGGAGCATTCACCACTTCTGGAGGCAGGTTGTTCCACTGATTAATTATTCTAACTGCAGGAAATTTCTCCTTAGTTCTAGGTTGCTTGTCTCTTTGGTTAGCTTCCATCTGTTGCTTCTTGTCCTGCCTTCAGGTGCTTTGGAGAATAGCTTGACTCCCTCTTCTTTGTGGTAGCCCCTGAGATATTGGAACACTGCTATCATGTCACCCCTCACCCTTCTCTTCATTAAACTACACATACCCAATTCCAGCAACCGTTCCCTATATGTTTTAGCCTCCAGCCCCCTAATCATCTTTGTTGCTCTTCTCTGTACCCTTTCTAGAGTCTCGACATCTTTTTTACATCGTGGTGACCAAAACTGGATGCAGTATTCCAGGTGTGGCCTTACCAAAGCATTGTAAAGTGGTATTAGTACTTCACTTGATCTTGATTCTATCCCTCTGTTAATGCAGCCTAGCACTGTGTTGGCTTTTTTGGCAGCTGCAGCACACTGCTGGCTCATGTTATGTTATGTTGGATTATAACTGCCAGCATTCTCAAACAGGGTAGCTTTTGAAACAGGGGAGGGCTGTTTGAGGAAAATCTACATTCCATTGTTGACACATGAGAAGGAATGCAGTGTATCATTTGTCTCTAAACAATCATTCTTTTCCCCCTATTTACTATTTAATCGAGATATTTTGCATATGATGAAGAATGGAGAATTCTATGAAGTATATAAGAAGGAATAATTAAACTTCCTTAATGTTACCAGAAAATCTTTTCATAATATCATCAAGAATTATACTAACCTGCACTGAGGCTTCAAAGGAAGGATGGCTCTCCCTTCTGTTGCATTCAACATTTCCTGTGTTGTCTTTATCTGATGGTGTTTCGACCTAAAGTTTTCCCAAATAATAACATAAATATTTACCATTGTCCTATGGGGAGAACTAAACATTCTTTATGTTACCAGAAAAAAAATCAAGAATTATACTAACCCGCAATGAAACTTCATCACAAAAGCAGCTCTCTGTTGTGTTACATTCAACACTTCTTGTGTTTTCTTCATCTGTTGGTGTTTTGTCCTAAAGATTTCCCAAATAATGGCATAAATAAATTTAACAGTATTTACCACCACCCTTAAGTTTAAACATGGAATGGGCAGAGAACCTAGTGTAAGTAACTTGTATATGAGCTATGTCCGTATGCTCAAAAGCCAATTTTTGGCAAATTTGCTTGAGAATCTAGACCGTATTGACAGGAAACAGCTCTCCAGTTTTAGACATAAGTCTCTTCAATTCTATTTGAATTCGCTAATATTAAAATGCCACTTTTAATGGGTGAAGTACCTCATATCTGCTTAGTCTACATGCACATAAGAATATTCAAGGTGTTAGGATTATAGCAGTGTTCCCCTTCTTTATGTTCGCTGGCAATAATTTTAGGTTTGGAAAGATCTTTGTGAAAATCTAAGGAAGAAATGTGATATCTAACATGCCTCCTGGTATAAATACCAGAGTTATAATCACAACACATAAAACCTATGGGAACAGCATGGTTTGTAACCTGGAACATGAACTGGAATGCATGCAGCACTTGCCATTTGTGTTCCTTGTACCATTGTATTTCCTCCATTACTGTCTTCTCCAATTAACTGTCATCCAATTGTGTTGAATCACCCTTTCCATCCTCCCCATCCAGCAGGGCCATTGTTGGCTAGAGAGCACCATCTTAAAAAATGGAATGCTAAAAGAATGGAGTAAGTGAGGAAAACCTTTGATGTTCATCAACAGAAACAGGCAACTGGTTGTTCTGGTTACAAAAGCCTTCTACAAATAAAAAAAATCCCCTTTAGTTAACTGGAGATTAAAAATCCAGGGGATTTTTCCATTAGTAGAACGAAGAACTAATTGTCATCTATTCATGCCATCCACTTTTCTTCCTCAAAATCCAGTCCAAAAATTGCAAACATGGGACTTCAAAAGAAGGGGAGGGGGAGAAAGGAAAGAATCATTATAATGCCATCACTTCCTGCCCTTTTCTCCCTGTGATATATTTTTCAACTTATCTCTGCACAAGAGGAATTCTCAGTGGCAGAATAAAAATGTTGAATCCAGCCTGCAGTCTGAGAAATTACTCAGAAATACAACTCCTAGGTCTTAATAAACATTGTTAACTGGAGAGTCCAACAATATACACTTGCATTATGTACTACCTGACATTCAGTCCTATATGGAATTTCAGTACCATGGTAGTTTCTTTTCATTTCTTCATTTTCATATTGATTTCTTTTAGTTTGGAAGACCTGGGAAGTAGGGGGGAAAGAAGCTTCAGGATCTAATAAGCAAATTGTTTCAAATATTTTAGCTACATATTAGTTTAAACCAATAGAACAATAGACTATTATCTATAGTGGTCCTCACTGGAATGCCTGCCAGATACCATCCTTATATGAAAATTGCTATATATAAATTGCAAAACCCTTATACCACCACAAATTCATCCAGTCAAAACTTTAAAAATACCCCTTCAGTACTCTGTTCAAAATATGCAAGTTGGCATGAAAAAATATTCTTACCTGACCAATAAATACTGAGGAATTCATATGTATTGCTGGCACATACACTTCAGATGTCACGAGTAGTGCTTTAGTGATATAATCTGACATTGCCAACCATTCCTACAGCATAACTAAAACTTGGAACAAGTTTAGGAAGGCAAGCAGGTGAATCATAATTGACTCCGTGCTCCACCCCTCTCCAGATCTAGAAATTAAACTACTTTCCACTTTCCACCCTAAGCCCTAATAAACCACAACCAAAAGGTGGTGCAGCTCCCTTGTATGCTTCTTTAAATAGTAGAAAGCAAGGGGTGGTACATAACATTGTAAAAACTTTCTCAACTTTTTTTCCAACATGGTTCTTTCATAATGGATGACTTAAAGCTGCTTCAAGGTATGTGTGTCTGTGTGTCTGTGTGTTCTTTAATGGGAAGTGGCATACAATTACCAGTATTAAATAAAATCAAGACACAAGAAAACACTACAATCCAAAGTGTTCCCCATTAAGAATTGGCATCCCCTTACTGTAGCTAAGCAACGTGCTGCTTCTGATAAAACCTACAAATCTTGAATGAAAATGCTGGAGAAATGGGAAGAGGCAAGCCACACCCTAGGATGTCCTTTCTCAAAGTCAAGGTATGGCACTTTGGTCCCAATCCCCTATGGCTTCCTCCTCCTCAGGCAGGCAGCTTTGCAACATCCCTGATTAAGAGCTAGTTGCTGTTGTTGTTCTCAACAGCAATGACTCTTTGTCTTCAGTATGAAAAGCAAACACACTGAAGGAAGAAGTAGGAAGCATTTCAGCTATCTGATGTTTTTAGCATTTCCTCATTGGTTAATTAGAATAGGGGCCCTCAACCTATGGGCCGCGACCTGGGAGCAGGCCATGGGCTCTTCACCAGCAGGACACAGAAATGGCTGTCTGGTGCACACACACGTGGGCATGCATTTCCCCCCCACTCGCGGTAGCATCTGTGGTCCCATTTTGCATGCATGCTAGCAGGGGCCAGGTGTCTGTGGCCCATTTGTGCATGAACAAATGGGGCCGCTAGCCCGGGTGAGTGTTGTGGCCCATCTGCGCATGAACAAATGGACCTGCTAGCCACCATGATGGATGCGTGGCCATTCACACATGCATACGGACGGCGCCAGTGCATGCCACATGCATGAATGAGGTTGCTAGTGTTTATTGGACCCGTGCCCTTCCTGGCTGGTTTATGCAGCCCGGGAGGGGACACGAGGCTGGTTCCAGGTGGTTATATCTGCCTCTTTGAGTGAGGGTAGTTTCCCCGCCGTCTTGAAGGAGGCGGTGGTGAGACCTCTCCTCAAGAAGCCTGCCTTGGACCCAGCTGTGTTAAATAACTTTCATCCGGTCTCCAACCTTCGCTTCCTTGCGAAGGTTGTTGAGAGTGTGGTGGCGCATCAGCTCCCTCTAGTCCTGGATGAAGCGGATTATCTAGACCCGTGCCAATCGGGTTTCAGGCCCAGGTATAGCACGGAGATGGCATTGGTCGCTCTGGTGAATGATCTCTGGAGGGCCCAGGACAGGGGATATTCCTCTGTCCTAGTCCTATTAGACCTCTCAGCGGCTTTTGATACCATCGACCATGGTATCCTGCTGCGGCGTCTCAGGGGATTGGGAGTGGGAGGCACAGTTTTTCGGTGGTTCTCCTCCTATCTCATGGGACGTTCGCAGTCGGTGTTGGCAGGGGGGCAGAGGTCAACCTCGAGGTCTCTCGTTTGTGGAGTTCCTCAGGGGTCGGTCCTCTCGCCTCTCCTGTTCAACATCTATATGAAACCGCTGGGTGAGATCATTTGTGGTTTTGAAGTTGGGTATCATCAGTATGCTGATGATACTCAGCTTTTCATTTCGACCCCAAACCACCCCAGTGATGCCCTCGACGTGATGTCCCATTGCCTGGAAGCGGTTCGGGTCTGGATGGGGAGGAACAGACTTCAACTCAACCCCGACAAGACTGAGTGGCTGTGCATACCGGCATACCGGGATATTCAGAATATCCCACCTCTTTCCATGGGGGGTGAGCTTTTACCCCCCGTAGATAGGGCTCGCAACTTGGGAGTCCTCCTAGATTCGCAGCTTACTTTGGAAGACCATATAGTGGCTGTGACTAGGGGGGCCTTCACCCAGGTTTACCTGGTGCGCCAGTTGCGGCCCTATCTAGACCGGGATGCCCTGTGTACGGTCACTCATGCGCTCGTGACCTCTCGTCTGGACTACTGCAACACTCTCTACATGGGGCTTCCCTTGAAGACCACTCAGAGGCTCCAACTGGTACAGAATACAGCTGCGAGAGTTGTCTTGGGAGTTTCCTGATACTCCCATGTTACACCTCTGCTCCACGAGCTGCATTGGTTACCAGTTGTCTTCCGAGTGAGATTCAAGGTTTTGGTTATGGTTTTCAAGGCCCTACATGGCATGGGTCCGGAGTACCTCGGGGATCACCTACTGCCGGCGTCAACTTCCGTCCGCCCTGTGCGCTCCCACAGAGAGGGCGTCCTCAGGGTGCCACCGGTCAGAGAATGTCGGCTGGTGGCCCCCAGGGGGAGGGCCTTCTCTGTGGGCGCCCCGGACTTATGGAATCAGTTGCCGGTTGAGCTCCGGACGGCGCCTGACCTTCGCTCCTTCTGACGCGATCTGAAGACATATTTATTTGAACAAGCCGGCCTGGCCTGATGGGGGATGTGTTGGGGTTTTTATTGCGGGTTTTTTATACTATTATTTATTGTTTTAGCTCGGGCTCCTATTTAATTCTCTTTTAACTTTTGTATTTTGCATTTTATATGTGCCCTGTTCACTGCCCTGAGTCCTTCGGGAGAAGGGCGGTATACAAATATAATAAACTTAAACTTAAACTTAAACTTAGTGCCGTGCCAGTGTGCATGGCCCATGCGCACACACACGCACATACCAATTTTGAAGCAGCTCTCCTTCCCTCCAGTCCGTGAGCCCAGAAAGGTTGGAGACCTTTGAGCTAGAAGGAACAGTAGTTCAGCAACTAAGACACTGGGATAATCAGCTGGAAAGCCAGCAACCCAGGTTTGAGACCCGAGCACTGCATGATGGGATGAGCTCCCATTCTTACCCCAGCTCCTGCTAACCTAGCAGTTCTGAAGTATGCAAATTTGAGTAGATAAATAGGTATCACTTTGATGGGAAGATAACATGGCTCTGTGACATCATGCTGGCCACATGACTGTGAAAATGTCTTCATACACTAGTTTGACATTATTTGCATAAAAATAGGAAATTGATTACAATATCCCACAGCAGTATTTCTTAACCTTGGTAGCTTTAATTTGTATGGATTTCAACACCCAGAATTTTCCAGCTAACATCTTAAAATCACCAGTCTCCAGTGCTATTATGCTAAATTAATAGAGTTATAGGAGAACCAGATTTCCTAGTAAATAGGTTCTATAATCTTGTTTATGTTACATAAGAGCTCCTTCTTTAAGATTCACTGTCACTGGAAATTCCCAATTATTTATAGAGACAATTGCTCCAATCCAGGAACTTACTGATAAAAGGATCATAAGAACTAAGTGATCAGAATAGGAAGGTAATCTCCCAAATGAAACAGAGACAGAGACACCACAGTTTTCTGATATTGATTCTGATTCAGCAGCCCATGTAGTGCAGACTGATTAAAATATGAGTAGAAGTTGGAGTTGCCTGTGTTCAAATCCACTTTTAGTTATGGCAACTCACCTGATGACATTTACCCAAGTACTCCCTCAGCTCAACAGTCCTGATAGGACTTTTGTAGGAATAAAATGAAATTCGAGCTGCTTTGAGCTCCTAGAAAAGGGTGGGATATAACCCTAAATTTTTTTTAAAAAAACATTTTGATTAGCTGTTGTAGAGATATCTGTTTCTTGAGGCCTCATTCGGGCCTTTTAAAATGTGCATCTGCCACATGAAGTCTGTCTCCCACACACTGTGCATATCCCTATCACTCAGATGATGCAGGTTTCCTGCAAACTACATGCATGTTAGTTAAGACTCTTCATAATCATCAGCAGGTAGTAGTTAATTGACTGTTATGATGCCTGACGCTGTGTCACTCTTCAGGAAGCAAAAAGCTGCATGAGTTGTACCAGAATCATCATAATAGCCAGACGGTATCAGAGGTTCCTTGCAGTCTTATCCTGTACTCACCAGAGACAGAATTACAGAACTATTATATGTGGCTGATCCACAATTAGTTTTGCAGTCTAACACTGGTGGAAATGTAATCATTCAAACCCAAAATCATTAATTATTAAGGTAATACTTATGTCATGGTTCCGATAGATGAAACCATTTAAAAGAACTTCAAGGAAAGGATTTCTTCCTTAAAGAACATTTTATTTAGGAAACAAGATATCTGCACATACATAGGTGAACTCAAGACTAAAGTTCCTTCCCTCTGGCTCCAAAGTAACAAGTTGCAATTCCCACGCCAGAAAGCCTGTCATAAATGACATTCACCCATAGTTCTAAAACACGGGTTCTCCTCCCAACTTTTCAAAGCGCAAAAACTTTGAAATTGACCTTGATTCTCACACAGCTGCAATTGTTATGGCTAACTGAAACAACTCAAACATTCCCCCCTCCCTGCTTCTCCATCTGCAATTTCTAAACAACAAAAAAAAGCAATGAAGGCAAAAGGTAAAATGGCTACAGTTTTTAGTTGTTGCAGCGCTGACAGCTTAGAATATAGGCAGTGCCAAGATAGTGTGTCCTTTGTAAAATGAGAGTGAGATCTGATAAATTCATTATTTCCAGATAATAAGAAAGCCCATTGGGTAGTATTATTATCTGTTCACAACCATGTGATGTTACAATTGCCACTTATTAAATTTATATACTGCCTGACTCCCAAAGAATAATTAGGTACATTTTTTTTTATTAAAAAGTTTTAACATACAATTTTTCCTCCTTACAAATCCCCCCTCCCCCTCCCTTCTCCCTCCCCCCCTTCCCCCCCCACTTCCCAGAGCTAAATACAAGGTATATATAAAAAAAGCAAACATAAACAACCATATGCTAACAACCATAAACTCTGAAATCTATCACTCTCTAGCTTATATAGGATAAAACAATCCTTAGTAATATTAAATATATATAAAAAAACAAAAAAAACACAAAAAAAACCCAAGATACAAAGAGAAGAAAAAAAAGAGTTATTCAAATACTACCTAATACTTCTTAACCCTATACTTGTTCTAGATAAACTCAAACCATTCTCATAATATAACATTCTTACAAATAATCTTTCAAATTGACCAAAATCTTCACCACCTCAGCCAGGTCGGAAAACTTTAAAATCCACTCTTCTGTAGTCGGCAGTTCCTCTTTCAGTACTAAGCTATCAAAGGTCTTGCTGCCGTAATTAAATTCAACATCAACTTAATGTCCACAACTGTAACATCTGTAATTATTCCAAACAAAAAAGGTTGCGAACGAAACTTTAACCTCCATTTAAAAATCTTCTGTATGTTCCACCAAACTTTTATCCAAAAAGCCTCAACCTATTTACAAGTCCACCATATATAAAAATATATTGCGTCTTCACCACCTCCAACATTTAGGCTAATAATTCAAACATACTTAACTTTTTAGGATCTAAAAACCATCTATAAAACAGGCAGGCAAGGCACGGAGATCCGGAGACCTGCCGACGTTTGGGGAGGTTTGGGGAGGTGCCCAAACCTCCCCAAACGTCAGCAGGTCTCCGGATCTCCTCCCCAAACCTCCCCAAACGTCGGCAGGTCTCCGGATCTCCGTGCCTTGCCTGCCTGCTTCTTTCCGCTGCGGAAAGAAGCAGGCAGGCAAGGCACGGAGATCCGGAGACCTGCCGACGTTTGGGGAGGTTTGGGGAAGTGCCCAAACCTCCCCAAACGTCAGCAGGTCTCCGGATCTCCGTGCCTTGCCTGCCTGCTTCTTTCCGCAGCGGAAAGAAGCAGGCAGGCAAGGCACGGAGATCCGGAGACCTGCCGACATTTGGGGAAGTTTGGGGAGGTGCCCAAACCTCCCCAAACGTCAGCAGGTCTCCGGATCTCCGTGACCTGCCTGCCTGCTTCTTTCCGCAGCGGAAAGAAGCAGGCAGGCAAGGCACGGAGATCCGGAGACCTGCCGACGTTTGGGGAGGTTTGGGGAGGTGCGCGCGCACCTCCCCAAACCTCCCCAAACTTCGGCAGGTCTCCGGACGGCGGCTGCTTGGGAGAGGTGCGCGCAATCCCGGAAGCACCAAAGCCTCGGCCGTGCACAAGTCCTCGGTAAGTTTTTTTTGTTGACTGGAGTATAAGCCGAAGTGGAATTTTTCAGCCCAAAAAGTGGGCTGAAAAATTCGGCTTATACTCAAGTATATATGGTAATTGTCTGGTTCAGACAGACGAATGACTCAGTGAGGTTTAACAGCAAAAAGGTTTATTCAATAAACATATGTCAACTGACAACTGTCAAAATAACTCTGGCTTTTATACTCGAGCTGTTTAAACTGTATCCAATCACAAGCCCGGGTTTTCCCGCCTTTACATTAACCAATAATTGCACCAGAATCTCCCGCTTCAAAGGAACCTTCTTTGCAACAAGCTACTGACATATTTGCAACAAAGCTACTGACATAACACCCCTTCCCCCCCAGTTGATGTTATTTGTTGACGTAATCTCTCAAGTATTTGGGTGGCCTATGGACCCTCGATGGGTATCTATTGGTTTGGTTACTTAAGTCATTGTTAACTGACTGTCTGATTGGCTGGCTTATATTTATGGGTCTGGAATTTTGAATTACAGGCTCTGAAGATTCCCTACTAACAGATTGTGATTGCAGTTGTGTTTGTTGTTGTTGCTCAGGTACTGCTGGCCTGTTCAAAGGGGACAGCTCCCAGTCAATTTGACAATGTTGTGTGTTAGCTGTAGTCACACTGGTTTGAATTTCCGCTTCCCCGCTAACTGGCAAGTTGTTTTGATTAAGCCAAGATGCAGTATCACCCCCGTGTACGTTTTGACCCCCATCGACTGGCATACTTCCGGCAGCTCTCTTCCTTAATTGATCGATATGTCTTTTACTTATTCTATTCCCTTCCCCCTCAATGGTGTAAGACAACAGCCCCATTATGTCAGTGACTACCCCAGGAACCCATTTGTCCCCCTGTCCATAGTTTCTGGCCCAGACTAAGTCTCCAATTTTGAAGGACCTGTTTGGGATGTCAGGTTCAGCACTTGAGGGTAGTTTGTCAGGATGTAACCTGTCCAGTTTGGTGGTTAGCCGTTTGCCCCACCTCATTTCCGCAGGGCTTTTTCCGGTAGCTGTGCAAGGGGTTGTGTGTTGGGTCAGCAAAAAGTCTGCAAGTCTTTGGTGCCAGTCGCCACGGATGATTCGCTTCAAGGCATCTTTGGTGGTTCTCACGTTGCGTTCAGCCAAGCCATTGGTGGACGGGTGGAAGGGTGCTGATGTTGCATGTCTAATCGAGTTGGCCCTGAGGAAATCCTGAAATTCAACAGAGGTGAATTGGGGTCCATTATCCGATACAATCACATCAGGTAACCCATGAGTGGCAAAGAGGCCCCTTAGAACCTGTATTGTTCTACTAGATGTCATTGAATTAACAGGCACTACCTCCAGCCACCGAGAGAAGCTGTCCACCACAACAAGGAAGGTTAAGCCTTGAAATGGCCCTGCAAAATCAATGTGAATCCTAGACCAAGGATTCCTGGCCAATTCCCACTTATGTGTGTGTGTGTGTGGCAGCTCTGGTCTAGATCGCTGACACAAATAACATCCTGAAACGCATTCTTCAATATCTTTATCTAGCCCAGGCCACCACAAATGACTTCTAGCTAATGCCTTCATTCGCACAATTCCAGGGTGACCCTCATGTAATTCCGTTAAAACTGTAGTTCTGTGAAGTTCAGGAATAACAACACGGTTGCCCCACAATATACATCCCAAATGGGATGATAGTTCATTCTTCCTCCTAAAATATGGGATGTACTTGGCATCAGGGTTAGTACTAGGCCAACCACCAAGAACCCAGGTCATAATCCTTTTGAGAATATGGTCTTTTTTAGTAACCTCAGCTATTTCTTTAGCAGTTAAGGGGCATTCAGGAATTTCCTGTAATGACATAATTTGTCCTACTGGGGCAGGGTCCTCCTCTGTGTTGGTTAAAGGCAGTCTACTAAGGGCATCTGCATGGCCCATTTCCTTACCAAGTCTATGTTGCAGTGAGAATGAATATGCTGAGAGGAAAATTGACCACCTCAGCATTCTGGGAGACATTATTTGGGGTGTCTGTTTATCAGTGGTAAACAGTCCCAATAATGGTTTGTGATCAGTGAGTATGGTAAAGTTCCTACCATAAAGGTAATCATGGAACTTTTTTACTCCTGCCACGATTGCTAATGCTTCTCTATCAATCTGTGCATAATTCCGTTCAGCTTTGGTAAGCGTCCTGGAATAGTATGCAATTGGCTTTTGAATGCCCTGACTATCCATGTGACTGATAACAGCCCCCACACCATAAGGTGAAGCATCACAAGCTAAATAAATTGGTTTATTCTCAATAAAATGAGTAACTGTGGATTGGCTTGAAAGAATATCTTTTAATGTTTGAAAACTGGCTCTATGTTTATCTTGCCACTGCCATGGGGTTTTTCTATCTAATAGTCTATGTAGTGGTTCCGCGATGGCAGCTTTATGTGGCAAGAATGTATGATAAAAATTGACTAATCCTAAAAAGGCTTGTAATTCCGCTTTGTTTTTTGGTTCTGGTGCCAATTTGATTGCCTTAATTTTATCAGGTTTAGGGTGAATTCCATTTTTATCTATCCTAAATCCTAAAAATTCTGTGGATTTAACTCCAATACAGCACTTTTCCTTTTTTAATTTAAGTCCAGCCCCCCTAAATCTTCCCAGTACCTGTTCCAGATGCTCAGCTAATATTTCTTCATTTCTTCCAGCTATTAGAACATCATCAAAGTAAGGGCATACAGCAGGTATGCCCTTTAAGGTCCTCTCCATCACCTCCTGGAAGATACCTGGAGCTGCTGCAATACCAAATTGCAGTCTGTGGACTCGGAACGCCCCCTTGTGGGTAACAATAGTTTGAGCTTCAGCAGCCTCCCTGGAAACAGTAAGTTGCAAATACGCCTGTGCCAAGTCTAACTTGGCAAATATGGTGCCGTCCTGTATCGTGGCGAGGACCTGTTTCACCGTCGGGACCGGGTAAGCATGCTTTTTCATTCCTAGGTTCAGGGTGGCTTTGTAATCAGCGCAGATCCTCACATCCCCATTAGGTTTAAGGGGTGTGACGATCGGCGTCTCCCACAAACCACCCTCGACCGGTTCTAGAACGCCTTGGCCTACAAGCTTATCGAGCTCGGCCTCGATTTTTTGCTTAAGGGCGAAAGGCACCCGTCGGGCCTTAAGCCTGATGGGTTTAACCGATGGGTCTAAATTAAAATTAATTGGGGGTCCTTTATATTTACCCAAAGACCCATCAAATACGTCTGCGAATTCATCGCAGACAGATTTGAGGGTCTTATTATTAATAACGGTGTTTATTCCCCCGACCCAAATTCCCAGGGCAGGAAACCAGTTAAGGCCTATTAAACTAGTTCTATGGCCTTCTGTAACTATTAAGTCTAGTATTCCATTAAACCCCTTATATTTAACTCTAAGGGTAACTTTTCCCTTAATTTTTATTGGGTTTTTTTGGAAGTCTGCCAATTGAATTTTGGTTGAACTAAGTGGAATTTTGCGACCACTTTTAAGTTCAATCTTTTTAAGGGTCTCACATGAAATTATGGACACTGAGGCCCCAGAATCAATTTCCATTTTGCAAGGAATTCCTTGCAACTGGACTACAATTTTTAATTTGATCCCAAAATGTGATTTATTTTTCTCTTCCCTATGTGATTAACTCGCGCCACCTCCCCGTGGTTGGGGTATTGTGCCCAAGGTCTAGGGGTCTCCTTGCCACTATAGTGAGGGGTTACCTTACCTTCGGGCCAAACGTCGATTTCGTGTAGACGATTGTTGCGTGCACGACCCCTGCAAATGGCTTGAATGTGGCCAGTCTTTCCGCACAATCTGCATCTGGCAGAGCGGAATCTGCATGTTGCTCGGGCATGATTTCCCCCGCAGCTTCCACATCGGTTGTCGCTGTCGCGCTGTCTAGCTGGAACTTCTCTCGGTTGTCGTTGCGGTGTTGTTGGTTGTCGTTGTGGTGTTGTTGCTTGGAATCGGTGACTCGGTTCTGGTCCTTCACTGCGGAATGGTTTTGCCGCCATTTTGCCAAACCGCCTGGTGACTTCGGCTATGTCGGCTTCCCATTGTGGGTCCACCCCCCCGCAGTCCACAGGGCCTTCTTGGTTTATTTCGGCAGCAGCAGCCATGCTATTGCGGGGGGGGTCGCGATACCCAGTGGATTCATAAGTCAAAAGTTCATCAAGGACTTCTTGCAAGTCGCCGGTGGGCTTAGCGATAATTCTATTTTGTAACTCCTCGTCGCGTAACCCGAGCACCACTCTGTCCCGGATTCTTATTTCTAAGTTATCATATTTAAAACGTACCGCTGCTTCTCTGACTGCCGCAACGAATTTTGTTATTGACTCGCCCGGTCTCTGATTTCGTTTTTCAAAGATGCGCCGCCAAAAGAGTTCTGATCTTCTTGGTGTAAAATGTACCTTTAATTTGGCCAGTAAGTCGGCGTACGAAACGCTTGATACTGGCAATGGTTGACAAAGTCCCATGGCAACCCGGTACACAGGTGTGCCACAGATAGTCAGTAAGGCAGCCGCCTTTTTCCGGTAGTCGGTTATGCCGTTCACTAGCAAAAATCCTTCGACCTGTCCCACATATTCTTCCCAGTCCTCTGGGAAGTTGGGATCGAATTCTTTTAAAGAACCAATTTGCGCCATTCGGAGGTTTGAGGATTCCGCTGCGGCCGCTTGCGGTTGACTGTGAATTTTTAAATTTGCCGCTTTACGCGCAGCTGCTTGTCGCCGATCCTTCACTAGTCCGCCGTCTATCCCACCCTCGTCGCCAGTTGTTTGGTTCAAACAGACGAATGACTCAGTGAGGTTTAACAGCAAAAAGGTTTATTCAATACACATATGTCAACTGACAACTGTCAAAATAACTCTGGCTTTTATACTCGAGCTGTTTAAACTGTATCCAATCACAAGCCCGGGTTTTCCCGCCTTTACAACATTAACCAATAATTGCACCAGAATCTCCCGCTTCAAAGGAACCTTCTTTGCAACAAGCTACTGACATATTTGCAACAAAGTTACTGACATAACACTAATAATAATAATAAAAAAAGACTTAACAATCTAGAATTTACTCATAAGCTAAATGGACCTTTTTGGTCCCATATTTTTTCTGAATATAATCTATCCATCTTCTCCAAACCGAAATGTATCTTTCTTGTGAATGATCCTTCAAGTAAGCAGAAATCTTAGCCATTTCTGCTAAATTTGACACTGTAAGCGTCCATTCCTCTATAGAAGGCAGGCAATCCTTCTTCCAATATTACCCTACCAATAACCTCACAGCTGTTATCAAATTCAACATCAAGTTAATTTCTTTAGTATCACTATCTGTAATAACACCCAATAAAAATAATTGTGGGGTAAACTTTATCCTTCTCTTAAAAATTTTTTGAATGTTCCACCAAATTTTAATCCAAAAAGCTTTTATATTTCTACAAGTCCACCAAATATGAAAGTAGGTAGCATCCAAACTACCACATCTCCAACATTTGGGCTGTAAATTAGAATACATACAAGACAGCTTTTTAGGGTCCAAATGCCATCTATAAAACATTTTATAAAAATTTTCTCTTAAATTTTGGGCTTGAGTAAATTTTACATTTCTAACCCAAATTACCTCCCACACATCCAATGGAATCGGTTCTTGAATATTTTGAGCCCACTTTACCATGCAATCTTTCACCAATTCCATTTCCGAGTCCAATTCTATTAAAGCATTATAAATTCTCTTTATGTGCCGTCGAGTTTGATCTTTAATCTGTTTTACCAAATTTTCATCCATCAGCGTCAAACCAACCTTCTGGTCTAACTTCCACCTGGCTTGCAATTGAGTATACTGAAACCAAGATTGTACAATATTTTCTTGTTTTAACTCGACTAACGACCTTAATTGCCAGTCACTCCCTTCCAATCTAAGTAATTGCTTATAAGAAATCATATCCAAATTCACACCCATAGATATCCCCTCTATTGCGTGTCCAGGAATCCCCCAAATTGGTATTTTATAATTTAACTTATAATAATACTTTTTCCAAACACGCAATAAGGCACTTCTTAAGATGTGAGATTTAAAAGTCTTATCAACTTTTTTCATAAATCAAATATGCATGCCACCCATATAATAAATCCCATCCCTCAAGGTAAAGTATACTTTTATTAGTTAAATTAAGCCAATCACTAACCAATGTTAAAACCACTGCATCATAATATAATTTCAAATTAGGCACCTTAAGTCCTCCTCTTTCCCGAGCGTCTTGTAAAATCTTAAGTTTAACTCTCGGTTTTTTCCCTGCCCAAATAAATTTATTAATACCCGTCTGCCACTCATCCAAATTAGCATCTTTTTTCAAAACAGGTATCATTTGAAACAGAAAAAGAAACTTTGGTAAAACATTCATTTTAATAGCTGCAATTTTTCCCAAGAAGGATAATTGTAGTTTTTTCCAATTATTTAAATCCTTTTGTACTTTTAACCATAACGTCTCATAATTATTCTTATATAATTTCGCATTAGAAGCTGTAATATATACCCCCAAATATTTAACCTTTTTCACGATTTCATAACCTGTCAGTATTACTAACGTATCCTTCTCATTCATAGTCATATTTTTAGATAATATTTTAGTCTTATTATTATTCACCTTAAAACCCAAAACTTTCCCATATTGTTTTATAATTTCCATCAAATCTATAACCGATTGAATCGGTTGAGATAATGTAACAACCAAGTCATCTGCAAACGCTCTTAATCTATAATCATTCTGTTTTATTTTTATTCCCTGAATTTTAGTTGATTCCGGAATTTTAATCAATAAAATCTCCAATGTTAAAACAAACAATAATAGTGACAAAGGACACCCTTGTCTTGTACCTTTTTCAATTTTAAAAGCATCTGTTAATCCCCCATTAATTATAATTTGCGCTGATTGTTGTTGATATATAGCCTTAATAGATTGGAAAAATTCATTCCCAAAGTTCATCTTTTCCACAACTTTCAATAAAAATTGCCAATTCAATTGATCAAAGGCTTTTTCAGCATCCAAGAATATCAATGCCGCAGGGTATTATCCAAATACTCAATTAAGTTAACTAATTGTCTTACATTATATTTCATATATCTTCCAGTTATAAATCCAGACTGATCTGTATGAACCATCTGTTTCAAAACTGACATTAAACTATTTGCCAATATTTTCGCAAAAATCTTATAATCTGTATTTAAAAGCGATATAGGTCTATAATTCTTAGGCTGAGTAAGATCTTGATCCTCCTTTGGGATCAACGATATAAAAGCCCTTCTCCAAGATGGAGGCACCTCTCCTCCAACCTGGATATTATTAAATAGTTCCTTTAAAGATTCTACCATCTCTGTAAGTAAAGTTTTATAATAAATTGCTGTTAAACCATCTGTACCCGGAGCCTTACCTGCTTTTAACTTTTTAATTGCTGAAATAATTTCTTCAGAAGTAATTAAACAATTCATCCCTACACTTTGTTCATGTGAGAGCTTAGGAATATTCGCTTCCTGTAAATATTTATCTATATCTAAAGTTTGTACATTCTCACTAGCATATAACTTTTGATAAAAATCCAAAAAACCCTTTTTAATCAAATTTTGTTGATATGTTTCTTTGCCCTCATATTCTATTTTCTCTATTGTATGTAACCTCTGTTTTTTCCTTAATTGATAAGCTAACCACCTACCAGGCTTATTTGCATTACAAAAAGTATTATGCTTCGCATATCTCAAATTAGTTGCAACCTGATCCACCATTATCATATTAAATTGCTCCTTCAACAAATTTATTGAAGTCCTTAATCTCTTATCTAATGGATTCAAAATAAAAGCTTTCTCCTTCAATTTAATCTCTTCTTCCAATTCTTTACGTTTTTGCATCTGCTTACGCCTATAACCATTGTTCATATGAATCAAAATCCCCCTCATATAAGCTTTACTGGCATCCCAAACCATATCAATCGGTGTTCCTTTATGCATATTCAGAACAAAAAACTCTTTCAAATAATCTTTACATTTTTCTGAAAGTACATCATATCTAAATAAATTTTCATTCAATCTACAAGATCTTCTTATTCCATCTTCACTAAATAATTCCATCCATATGGGACTATGGTCCGATAACGTTCTAGGAAAAATCTTGACATTCTTGACCCTGGAAATAAGATCACCAGTAACTAAAAAAAAATCAATTCTAGAAAACGATTGATGCCTATCTGAAAAGAAAGTAAAATCTCTATCCTCCAAGTTTCGCTCCCGCCAGATATCTCTTAGTTCCAAGTCTTCTTTCAAATCAAAAAAACTTTTAGGCAGTCTAGAATAGATAGGAGAGTCTTTAGATGACCTCTTCTTGTCCTTATTTGAGTCCAAAACACCATTCCAATCACCCATCAAGATAACAGATTTATAATCCAATTGAGTTAGCTTATCATGTAAAAACTTGTAAAACTTTCCTTGCTGTTGATTAGGAGCATATAATCTGTGGAATTTTGTTAATGGTAAAGTTAAATTGATTGTTTACAGTTTCATTCTACGTGAAATATATGCATATTTTAAGATATTAACAAACCAATGAATTATAACTGAATGCTCTTCAATATATTTGTTCTATGGATCTTAAATCACAGAAATCAAAACCAATTGCTGAGTGACCATTTTCTGTATTAAAAAAGCAGAAAATTAGCTACCTCAAGAATGCCCTTGAATAATTGGCTTTATGGAGGAAAATACAGGCCAATTTATCCTGAATTTAGCTTCTAGCATTTATTCTCCCAGCCTAGAGCCAATTGGCCCTGACATTCAACCCATCTACCTGAAATGTCTTTTTTTTATTTTAAGCAAATAAATTCATTTCCTTTAGTCTTTCTTCACATTTCTTCAATTATCTTCTCTCTTGTTTGTTAGAACTCTGCGCAAAAGATGTGTCCATTATATTCAAAGCAAACCACGGGGGATCAATTGCACAAGAATCATAAGAAGAAACCTTATTTAACAGGAAGTGTAATTCTCATCAGATGCATTCCATTTAATAAATGTGACACAGATGATAGGATAAAAGGGTTGTTCATCTCATTTGCAGAATATCAAAGTTGGGAAAGAAGATGATTACTAAAGTGTCAAATAGACTGAATGTTCAATGAGCCTTGATGAACATTGGACCATACCTAGAAAAATTAAATTCACTGATTAAAAAAAAATGTAGGACTATGCAGTTAAGTAGGAAAAACCTGATGCACAGGTACAAGTTAGACAATAGCTGGATTGGTGTCATGCTTATGAAAAAGAACTGGCATCCTGACAGACCAGAGATTCAGTATGAGGTGGCAATATACTGCAGTGCCAAAAGAGCTAATGCAATTTTGGGTTGCATCAACAGAAAGAGTCAGGATCACAAGAAGCGCTCTTGACATTATGTACTGTACTGTTATCTGATCTGTCAGTTTATAGTATATACTGTATAATCCTACATTACTATATACATAGGCAATCCTCAGCTTACAACCAAGCAATTGATCAAAGTTACAATGGCACTGAAAAAGTGACATATCTATTTATTTGATTTTTATCCCACCTTTATTACTTTATAAGTAACTCAAGGCAACAAACATACATAATACTCAAGGCAACAAACATACATAATACTTCTTCCTCCTCCTATTTTCCCCACAACAACCACCCTGTGAGGTGGGTTGGGCTGAGAGAGAGTGACCATTACAGTATCCCCAAGGCCACATGATTGTGGTTCGGGCACTTGGCAACCAGCATGTGTTTACAATGTTTGCAGCATCCTGGGGTCATGTGATTGCCAATTGCAACCTTCTGAGTCAGTTTCCACCAAGCAAAGTCAATGGAGGAAGCTGGATTCTCTTCAAAGGCAGTGTAATTCACTTAGCAACTATGGAGATCACCACTGATGAAGGAAACTACCTTAAAACGTAATACACATTTCTCTCCCTTAACCTTCCTTGGCTGTCTTGCTTGCCCTGTTTTGAGCCAATATAACAATGGGTGGATTTATCATAGGAAACTTTTTAAAGAGATATTTGCTTATTGGTTCATTGTTAAAGTATTCCTTAGGGTCAAAATTGGAAGAGCAAAGCTGCTTGAGACAATTGCACACACCCGTCCTACCTTTCTTTCCTTCAGTCTTTCCCTCAGCAACAGCACCAACCTTGAAAGCATCAACCTCCACACGGATGTAGAACAAGCAAGGACTTAAGAGGAGGTGAGCTCTGAATTGGAATGAATTTTAGCTCATTGATGACTTTTGCTGTCTAATGACCATATATTTCAAGCCACCGTATTTTTCGGACCATAAGACGCACCGGACCATAAGACGCACCCAGTTTGTAGAGCAGGAAAAGAAGAAAAAAAATTCTTTCTCCTTCTCTCTCTCTCCCTCTCCCATTGTCCCTTCCTTCCTTCCTTCCAGTCACCATTAAATGGATTGGACTTCAGGCAATGCTGAGCGTTACTCGAAATATTTTACATGGGTTATTGTTTGAATTATCCTTCACTAATCCCGCAAGATGGGGTACCAGCAACTCTTTATTTTGCATCCCAGAGAAATTACGAGAGAGGATTGCAGCGGGGGTCTTGTACAGACAAAAACTATGGCTGGGCCGCTAACATGTTTATAAGCAAGCATGGCTTGTGGTTTGTCACCATTGCAGATGTAACCTGAGAATTTTCACTTTGTCTGGAATTAAAGAAACAAAACAAAACCATGGATCCCTTTTTAAAGTTCACTTGGTTGACAGCTTTCTTCCATACTCTTCCCAGCAGAGAAAAGAACATGAAACTTAGCTAACTAGATTAGGGACAGTTTGGGAACTTTTTACCAGTCAGGCCCAACTTACTGAGGCTCATTTGTTTTGCTTGTCACTTAAAACAAACTTGTGGCTCCTTGTGATGTGCAGACTTCCTTCTCTCTGAATTGCAGTTCCAGATTGTTTACCAGATGTTAAACAGGCTCTCTTCTCAGAAATGCAGCTGGCCCTCTGTTTGCTTTCACTCATTTTCCCACTGAAAATCTGAGCCACTCACCTTGCTGGTCTTTGTGCAATAGGAAATGGTCCGTGTGTGAAACGGAGTGAGGGAGATTGCCAGAAATGCGAATCGGCCGATCTCGCGCTTCTGCAAACTCCCTTGCTCGGTTTCAGCTTCCCTTGCTAAAAGAGAAAGCAGGCTGAACCGAGGCAGATTGCAGCAGCGCGAGATCAGCCGATTCGCATTCCTGGCAATCTGCCTCTTTCGGTTTCAGCCTGCTTTCTCTTGTAGCAAAGGAAGCTGAAACCGAGCGAGGGAGAGTGCAGGAGCGTGAGATTGGCGTTTCTCAGCACGTGCCGATTCGTGCTCCACTTGCGGAGGTTGGGGCTGGCCGTACGGATCACATTCGGACCATAAGACGCACCCTCGTTTCCCCCCCCACACTTTTGGGGGGGAAAAGTGCGTCTTATGGTCCGAAAAATACGGTATATTTTCAGGGTTGCACGGGTCCAATAAACACTAGCAACCTCATTCATGCATGTGGCATGCACTGGCGCCGTCCGTATGCATGTGTGAATGGCCACGCATCCATCATGGTGGCTAGCAGGTCCATTTGTTCATGCGCAGATGGGCCACAACACTCACCCGGGCTAGCGGCCCCATTTGTGCATGCACAAATGGGCCACAGACACCTGGCCCCTGCTAGCATGCATGCAAAATGGGACCACAGATGCTACCGCGAGTGGGGGGGAAATGCATGCCCACGTGTGTGTGCACCAGACAGCCATTTCTGTGTCCTGCTGGTGAAGAGCCCATGGCCTGCTCCCAGGTCGCGGCCCATAGGTTGAGGGCCCCTATTCTAATTAACCAATGAGGAAATGCTAAAAACATCAGATAGCTGAAATGCTTCCTACTTCTTCCTTCAGTGTGTTTGCTTTTCATACTGAAGACAAAGAGTCATTGCTGTTGAGAACAACAACAGCAACTAGCTCTTAATCAGGGATGTTGCAAAGCTGCCTGCCTGAGGAGGAGGAAGCCATAGGGGATTGGGACCAAAGTGCCATACCTTGACTTTGAGAAAGGACATCCTAGGGTGTGGCTTGCCTCTTCCCATTTCTCCAGCATTTTCATTCAAGATTTGTAGGTTTTATCAGAAGCAGCACGTTGCTTAGCTACAGTAAGGGGATGCCAATTCTTAATGGGGAACACTTTGGATTGTAGTGTTTTCTTGTGTCTTGATTTTATTTAATACTGGTAATTGTATGCCACTTCCCATTAAAGAACACACAGACACACAGACACACATACCTTGAAGCAGCTTTAAGTCATCCATTATGAAAGAACCATGTTGGAAAAAAAGTTGAGAAAGTTTTTACAATGTTATGTACCACCCCTTGCTTTCTACTATTTAAAGAAGCATACAAGGGAGCTGCACCACCTTTTGGTTGTGGTTTATTAGGGCTTAGGGTGGAAAGTGGAAAGTAGTTTAATTTCTAGATCTGGAGAGGGGTGGAGCAAACCATGCTGGAGACCACCACGCCCTAAGGATCCATCCTAGGGCCTACGCAGAAGCCAGCAGCGCAAGGCAATACAAGAAACAAGCAACAAAGACTTCCAGGTGGCACTTCAGCGGTGCGGACGGTCGGGATCGACTGCCAGCCTTCCGATTTCGTAAAGCCAATGAGCAGCCAATGAGCAGCCAACAATCAGCTGTTCCACAGCTTGAAAACCCTTCTCCTCAGGTGAAGAGGGGAAGGGGAGATTCTGGGTAGGGGTAGAGCTCCCCTAGAGCCCCAGAATGTTTATTCTGGTGCTTGAAGGGTGAGAGCTCCCCCGAAGCCCAGAAATACTCTGGATCTAGCAGAACAAGATGCTGAATCCACTCCTGCTGGACTTGATTGTTATCTTGAGTAATTGATGCAGGCAGAGCAGATGCGGGAGCAACATAAACAGCAAGTATAAGACTTTAACTCTGGAACTTCAACTTTTTTCCTGTTTTAATGATTGTTTTAAAAAAGAAGGGGAAGATGGCGCCTGAGTGATTTTTTGTAACAAGTATTGAAAGTGTTTGGCTGGTGTTTTTTTTCTCAAAGTGAAAGTGATTGTTCGGACATTGAGGAGGAATATGCAAAGTGGATTCTCAAAATTTTAAAAGATTTTGTTAAATTTTGGAGCTGTTTAAAAGTGATTATAAAACTTGGATATTTAACAGTTAAACTAAAATAGCAAGTGGGGCGGAAAAGTGAAAGAGTGTAACGAAAGTTGTTAAAATGGCTTCCAAACCACCTAGAATTCCCGTTTCTAAAAGTCCAGGGGCATCCACTCTTCAACAATCTGGAATTCAATCTTTGACGTCATCTTCTGCAGTTGCTGCACCTGTAGTGACTTTAAAAGACTTACAAGATTCTTTAAAAGATGCTTTAAAACTTCAGTCTGAAAAAATATCTGAGCAGGTGGCAGAACTTATTGAAGAGAAAAATAAGGAAATATGGGAGGATATTTTTTGGCATTTCAGGGGCTCTAAGGTTGTATTGAGAGTATGGAAGAAGTGAAACAAAATAATTTGATGTTGGAGGCTAAAATATGTGAAGTTGAGAATAAAATGGATAAAACTGGTGATGAAGTGGTGATGACAAAATATAGAGACATGTAGTTTGCCCTGAGGATAAGAGGTTTAAAAGAAAAACCACAGGAAAATCTGGAGGAGATGTTGGTAGATGCTCTGGCGCCTATTTTGGGAATTCAACCGGAAGATTTTTTTGTGGAGATAGATAAAGTATTCCGTGTTAATTCTTGGATTGCTAGGCAAAGGAAACTGTCAGAATCCATTTATATCACATTTCATAAATGTATAGGTAGAACAATGTGCTTATTCTGGGGATTCTGCCATCTCTCCGAAGGGGGGGGGAGTGGATAGACTTTAGGCATCTTCAAACAACAGGGAACATTTGAACTGGGGGGGGGAGAGACAGATCTGGATTGCATCTTCATTTACAACAAAAGGAAGCAATAACCATAAAACCAAGGAGAGTTCCCTTTCCCATGGAAGGGCCTGACATCTGACCAAATGGATGAGGGGAGGGGCTGAAATGGGAATGCTTTATATAGGATTGAAATGTAACTTTGTTAGATTCCGTCTTGTATTGCCACAATCGATTCCATCCTAGTAAACATTTTCCTTTTGGACTAAACTTGCATCCAAGAGTTCTTATTTCCTAAGATGTGGATTGAGGTGGGTCCTGCTAAGAGATGTGGTTGTGTATTTTACAAAGAGAAAGCTCAGAAATGAGATCATTCAAGCTTTTTATAATAATAGATTTAAAGTGGCTAATCAAGAGGTTTTGATTCTGAAAGAGATTCCCCCAAGAATTTTGAGAAAAAGGAAAGATTTTGTTTTTCTGGCAGATGAATTAAAAAAACAACAGCTTCAGTTCAGATGGGAGATACCAATGGGGATTGTGGTGAATTATGCTGGAGTAAGATATCATCTTAATACAGTCCTGAAGGCATGTGATTTTTATTCTAATGTATTGAAAGCAGATTCACCGCCATCTTCTGAAGTTAAAAGAGGAAAAGAAGAAGGAGAGCGACAGTTACAAGAAATACAGCAAATTTCAGAAACTGTGCAACCCCTGGTTTTATTACAAGAATCTAAGACTCAAAGAGTGACATGGGCTGCATCTAGATGTAAGGAACAACAACAACAACAACAACAACAACAGAAGCAGTGTTCTATAAATACAAGTCAGGAATCTACTTTTAGTGAAGCAGTGGGAGGAGCTAGGCCAAAGAGCCAGATGCTTGTGGATCTGCAAGAAGCTTCAAGTCGCAAAAGATGGTGACAAAGTTTCTAACTTGGAATGTTAATGGATTAAATTCACCACAAAAGAGAAATAAAGTATTTCAGTATTTGAAACAATTTAAAAATGATGTTACATGTTTGCAAGAAACGCATATTCACGCATCTGATCAAAAATATTTGATAAATTCTAGACTGGGTATACAATTTATTGCATCTGCTCCAGAGAAGAAAAATGGAATAGTTATTTATGTAAAGAAAGACTTAACAGCTAATTTAATTGAAGCAGATAAACAAGGAAGATATATTATAATTAAACTATTAATAGAAGGGAAGAAAACACTTTTAATTGGAGTATATGCACCTAATCAACAGCAAGGAATTTTATAAACTGTTAAATAACAAAATAATTCAGTGGGATTATAAATCGTGTATTTTAATGGGAGATTGGAATGGAGTGTTGGATACTCAGAAAGATAAAAAAGGATCTTTCAAAAATACTCCAAGCCACGCTAGATTGCCAAAATCTTTTTTTGATTTGAAATATGAATTGGAATTGAGAGATGTCTGGAGAGAATGAAATTTGGAAGAAAAGGATTTTACTTTTTTTTTCTGATAGACATCAATCTTTTTCTAGGATTGATTTTGTATTAACTACTAATGATTTCTTTTCTAGGATTAAGAAGATTACGATATGCCCAAGAACTCTATCAGATCATAGTCCAGTTTGGATGGAATTGGACAAGGGCAAGGGGGATAGAAGATCATGGAGGTTAAATGAAAATTTGTTTAGATATGAAGAAAATGTGGTAGAATGTAAAAAGCATATGTGAGAATTTTTTATTATGAATATGCATAAGGGTACTCCCATTGAAATGGTCTGGGATGCAAGTAAAGCTTATATGAGAGGAGTGTTAATATATTTGAATAATAAACATAGATATAGATTGGAATGGTAGCAGGTGTTTGCGCGGAGGGCCATATCGACACCTGGGATCGCGCCCCCGCTATCTCCGAGCGGTGGCGCGCTCCGACCCTCCGGTTAGCACCCTCTTACCCGGGGATGAGGGTGATCAGGCCCCTGAGCTCCGGTTGGTCTATTTTAACGCTAGATCCGTAGTCAACAAAGCTCCCCTCATCCATGATCTGATCAAGGAGGAATGTGCGGATCTAGCGTGCATCACAGAAACTTGGTTGGGTTCGGAGGGAGGGGTGCCTCTCACCAAGTTATGCCCGCCAGGTTTCCGGGTGCTGCACCAGCCACGGGCTCAGGGCAGGGGTGGTGGGGTGGCAGTGGTTATTCAGGAGACTTTGTGTCCCCGGGAGGCCACCATTGTCCAGATGGCCGGGAGTGAATCCCTCCTCTTGAGATGCAGTCCTCGGGTTCAGTTGGGCTTGTTGCTTACATACCTGGTGCCCAGCTGTGTGGCAACAGCGCTGCCTGAGCTGCTCGACACCCTCTCAGGGTTGGCGGTGGAGTTCCCCAGGCTTATAGTCCTGGGTGACTTCAACCTGCCGTCACTGGGAGGGTCGTCGAAGTTAGCTCGGGAGTTCATGGCTTCCATGACAGCCATGGGCCTGACCCAGGTTATTGAGGGCCCAACTCATGTGGGGGATCATACTCTCGACCTGGTGTTCCTGTCTGGACAGTGGTTGGATGATCTGGGAGGGGGTTCCCCGTCCATCACCCCTCTGTCATGGTCAGATCACCACCTCCTGAGGCTGGTTTTCCGTCATGCCACCCCCCGCCGCTGGGCGGCAGAACCGACCAGGTGGTTCCGCCCCAGGCGCCTAATGGACCCGGATCGGTTCCAGAGGGCGCTTGGGCCTATATCTATCACCCTTACCCACAGCCCAGTCGATGCTCTGGTGGAGGCCTGGGAAACGGCTGCCACCAGGGCACTTGACTGCGTTGTACCCATGCGACCTCTGACCCGGCGCAGATCCCGTTGGGCCCCATGGTTCTCTATGGAGCTCCGGGAGATGAAGCGTCGGAGACGAGGTCTAGAGAGCGGTTGGAGATCCAGCCGATCCGAATCCGACCGATTGCAGTTAAGAACCTTTATAAGGTCTTATCTTGCGACGATAAGGACGGCGAAGTCTAACTACTTTGCCGCCCTTATCGCGTCCGCAGATAATCGCCCGGCCGCCCTGTTTAGGGTGACTCGCTCCCTCCTTAACCAGGAGGTGAGAGAGGATCCCTTGCAGGGACGAGCCGAGGAGTTTAGTCAACATCTGACGGACAAAATCGCTCAGATCCGGACCGGCCTGGACTCTGACTGGGCAGAGTCTGATGTGGAGGAATCAGGCGGTCTTGAGCACGTTATCTGGACTGAGTTCGACCCTGTTTCCCCTGATGATGTGGACAGGATTATGGGGAGACTGAGCACCACCACCTGTTTGTTGGATCCGTGCCCCTCCTGGCTAGCTTATGCGGCTCGGGAGGGAACACGAGGCTGGTTCCATGCAGTAATAACTGCTTCTTTGAAGGAGGGTGTCTTCCCTGCCACCTTGAAGGCTGCTTTAAACAACTATCGTCCAGTCTCCAACCTTCGCTTTCTGGCGAAGGTTGTTGAGAGTGTGGTGGCGCATCAGCTCCCTCTGTTCCTGGAGGAAACTGATTATCTGGACCCGTACCAATTGGGCTTCAGGCCCGGACACAGCACGGAGACGGCATTGGTCGCGCTGGTGAATGATCTCTGGAGGGCAAGGGACAGGGGTTGCTCCTCTGTCCTGGTCCTATTAGATCTCTCAGCGGCTTTTGATACCATCGACCATGGTATCCTGTTGCGGCGTCTCAGGGGGTTGGGAGTGGGAGGCACCGTTCTACGGTGGTTCTCCTCCTACCTCCAGGGCCACTCGCAATCGGTGTTGACGGGAGGGCAGAGATCCGCCCCGAGGCCTCTCATTTGTGGAGTTCCTCAGGGGTCGGTTCTCTCGCCTCTCCTGTTCAACATCTATATGAAGCCGCTGGGCGAGATCATTCGTGGTTTCGGGGTGGGGTATCACCAGTACGCTGATGATACCCAACTTTTTCTTTCCACCCCGAACCACCCCAGTGATGCCCTCGACGTGATGTCCCGGTGCCTGGAGGCGGTTCAGGTCTGGATGGGGAGAAACAGGCTTCGTCTCAATCCCGCCAAGACTGAGTGGCTGTGCATATCGGCGTCTCGGGTTAACCAAGTTATTCCACCTCTAACGATGGGAGGTGAGGTGTTACCCCCCGTCGATAGGGCTCGCAACTTGGGCGTCCTCCTGGATTCACGGCTCAATTTTGAAGATCACATAGGAGCCGTGACCAGGGCTTTTGCACAGGTTCGCCTGGTGCGCCAGTTGCGTCCCTATCTGGACCGAGACGCCCTACGCACAGTTACTCATGCACTTGTGACCTCCCGTTTGGACTACTGTAACGCTCTCTACATGGGGCTGCCCTTGAAGACCACTCGGAGGCTTCAACTGGTGCAGAATGCGGCCGCGCGAGTTGTAATGGGGGTTTCCCGATACTCCCATGTAACACCTCTACTCCGCGAGCTGCATTGGCTTCCGGTTGCCCTCCAGGTGAAATTCAAGGTGCTGGTTATTACCTATAAAGCCCTACATGGCCTGGGTCCGGGGTATTTGAGGGAACACCTGCTGCCGGCATCAAACGCCCTTCGCCCAGTGCGCTCCCACAGAGAGAGTCTGCTCAGGGTTCCGCCAGTAAGAGATTGCCGGTGGGTGACACCCAGGGATAGGGCCTTCTCGGTGGGAGCGCCTGCCCTCTGGAACCAGCTGCCGGTGGAGCTGAGGACTGCCCCCGACCTCCGATTATTCCGCCGGGGCCTGAAGACCTGGCTCTTTGAGCTCTCGGGCCCAGGCTGAGGAGTAAATTATTTTAATTGGGGTTTTTAATAATACAGGGTTGATTTAATATTTTTTAAATTGGTTTTTAACTTTTGTATGCTTGATTTTTAACTCCCTGTAAACCGCCCTGAGTCCTTAGGGAAAGGGCGGTATATAAATGCAATAAAATAAATAAATAAATAAATATAAGCGTAAAGAAATAGAGGAGGAAATAAAGTTGAAAGAGAAAGCTCTTATTTTGAACCCATCTGATAAGAGGTTGAAAGAAGTAATTAATTTGCTAAAAGGACAGTTTGATATGTTAATGGCAGATCAAGTAGCAACTAATTTACAATATGCCAAACATAATACTTTTAACAATGCTAATAAGCCGGGTAGGTGGTTAGCTTATTTATTAAGGAAAAAACAAAGATCACGTAATATTGATAAGATAGAATATAAGGGTAAAGAGGTGTTTCAGCAAAATCTTATTAAAAAGCCTTTGTTGAATTTTATTCCAAATTATATGCTAGGGATATAAAGCAAGGTTTAGATATGGATAGTTATTTACAAGATGTGAATATCCCAATACTTACACAAGAGCAATGGGAAGGGATGAATCGATTGATAACTGCTGAAGAAATTATTTTAGCAATTAAACAATTAAAAGTGGGTAAGGCACCTGGTACAGATGGTTTAACAGCTATTTATTATAAAAATTTACAATCAGAAATGGTGGAGCCTTTAAAAGAATTATTTAGAACAATTCAATCTGGAGGAGAAGTGCCTCCATCATGGAAAACAGCATTTATAACTTTGATCCCGAAGGAAGATCAAGATCTTGTTCAACTTAAAAATTATAGGCCTATATCGGTTTAAATAATGATTATAAAATATTTGCAAAGATTTTAACAAATAGATTAATGGGGGTTATGCAGCAAATGATTTACTCTGATCAAACAGGATTTATAAGTGGTAGGCAAATGAAAATTAATGTGAGACATATTGTAAATTTATTAGAATATTTGGAAAGAAATAATCAAGTCCCTGCAGCGCTGATTTTTTTTGGATGCTGAAAAAGCATTTGATCAATTGAATTGGCAATTTTTATTTAAAGTTTTGAAGAAGATGGAGTTTGGTGATAAGTTTTTACAACCTATTAGGGCAATATATCAAAAACAAACAGCTCAAATAATAATCAATGGTAGTTTAACAGAAGCTTGTAAAATTGAAAAGGGTACAAGACAGGGTTGTCCGCTGTCTCCATTATTGTTTGTTTTAACATTGGAAATATTGCTGATCAAGATACGTGATTCAAAGAAAATAAAGGGAATTGAAATTAAAGATCAAGATTATAGATTGAAAGCCTTTGCGGATGACTTGGTTATCACATTAAGTCAACCAACTCAATCGGTTATAGATTTAATGGAAATAATTTTACAATATGGACAAGTTTCTGGATTTAAGGTAAATAGGCAAAAAACTAAAATATTGTCTAAAAATATGACTAAAGAACAAAAGGAAGTTTTAGGAAAATTAATAGGATTTGAAATAGTTAAGAAGATTAAATACTTGGGGGTATATCTTTCAGCTTCAAATGCAAAATTATATAAAAATAATTATGAATTGTTATGGTTAAAAATACAAAAAGAATTAGATAGTTGGAAAAATTTACAACGTCTTTATTGGGAAGAATTGCAGCTGTGAAAATGAATGTTTTACCTAAATTCTTATTCTTGTTTCAAATGATACCTATACTTAAAAAAGACTCAAATTTGGAGAAATGTCAGAGAGGTATTAATAAATTTATTTGGGCAGGGAAGAGACCAAGAGTTAAACTTAAGATAATGCAAGATGTACGTGAAAGAGGTGGTCTTAAAATGCCCAATTTTAAATTATGAGGCTGCGGCATTATCATCAATTAGTAATTGGTTTAACTTAACACAAGGGAGATTATTGAATATTGAAGGATATGATTTGTTATATGGTTGGCATGCTTATTTATTGTATGACAAAAAAGGGGATAATGTTTTTAAGACACATATATTAAGATATGCTATGTTGCGAGTTTGGAAAAAATATCGTTATAAGTTGAATTTTAAAATTCCAATTTGGGCAATACCTAAACATGCGATAGAAAATATAAATGTGGGATTTAAGCATGATGTGATTACATATAAAGAAATTCTTAGATTGGAAAGAAATGTATGGCAATTAAAGCCATTTAATATTTTAAAAGAAGAAAAGATAGTACAAACTTGGTTTCAGTATGGGCAGTTACAAGCTAGATGGAAACAGGATCAGAAAATTGGTATTTCTATAGTAGATGAAAATTTAGTTAAACAAATTAGAGATCAAAGTCCTGCACATATAAGAAGGATATATAATGCATTGATAGAAATAGACTCAGAAACGGAACTTGTTAAAGATTGTATGATAAAATGGGCCCAGAATATTCAAGAATCAATAACAATGGATACTTAGGAAACAATCTGGATCAGAAATGTAAAATTTACACAGGCACAAAATTTAAGAGAAAATTTTTATAAGATGTTTTATAGAAGGCATTTAGATCCTAAGAAATTGGCATGTATGTATGTATCTAAATTATCAGCCTAAATGCTGGAGGTGTGGTTGTGATGATGCAACGTATTATCATATATGGTGGACTTGTAAAAAGGTTAAAGCTTTTGGATTAAAATTTGGTGGAATATGCAGAAGATATTTAAGAAAAAGATAAAGTTTTCTCCACAATTATTTTTGCTGGGTGTTACTATAGACTGTACTGCTATAGAAACTAAACTGATGTTGAATTTAATAACGGCAGCAAGACTTTTGGTAGCGCAATATTGGAAGAAGGAGGATTTGCCTACTATAGAAGAATGGACTTTAAAAGTTTCAAACCTGACAGAAATGGCAAAAATTTCAGCATATTTGAAAGATCATTCGCAACAAAGATATATCTTGGAATGGAGAAGATGGATTGATTACATGGTTTGAATTTTTGTTCCCACAGGAAGTGATCTAGCCTTTGAGAATCCCTATACTTTTTGCACAATGAGTCCTAGTTGTTCATTATGATGCTGCCATTCAAAGGAATTTTTAATGTTTTAGTCTCTCACAAAGATAGACTAAATGTCTATCTAAGTAGACTCCTCCAATAAGTCCCTAGTGATAACATTTACTTTACTTGTAAAAAGTTTGAGCATTTTTAGGAAGAAGTCAAATGAAGAGAGAAGGATGCTTTAAAGTGGATAAGTGAATGATTGAAACAAGCCTTTGCATGAAGTGTTTTATTGCTTGCTCTGTCACTCCTTATGCATTAGCATCCTATCTTACCAAGTTACACATTGACTACAAGAAGTCAGTAATGGCACTACAAAGAAGACACTGACATATATAATATGGACTCGCTCTTCTATTGTGCGTTTGTGATTGAATATATTGATATTGGTTAATTAGAGCAAAACTCAACAACTGTCTCGGTTAGCAACAGAAATTGTGAGCTCAATTGTGGTCTTAGGTTGAGAGCTACCTGTATTCAATAAACCAGAGTTAAAAAGCACAGCTTCAGTATGATGTGTGGGCACTGGTAATAAAATCTCATAGCTTTGTAAAATTACATTATACACTTCTGTACCCTTCTGCTCTATTAGAGATTGAGTCTCACACCAGTCAGTGCCAGAACTCACCTCTCACTATTGTGCTTCGACCCATTCTCTCTGCTGCAGTCAGGAGAGTTCATGCAGATGGAAAACCTCCTTTTGCAAGCAATTGTTGCTCATGCAGCAAGAGCAATCCACAATGCTGATTAATTCAAATCGCCTACACAGCTATTGGAGCAAATAGAAGAGAATATCTGTAGCTCAGGATTGAAATGAGAGGTCCTTGTGCTCTCTGATCTTGGTTGTTTTCCTGCAGACATTTCATTACCAAACTAGGTAACATCATCAGTGCTAGAACAAATGGCAGGCACATACAGTTCCCAACTCCTTTACTTCGACAATATAGCTGGGTAGTACTGCACAATATAGGTGCCAAAATCAGAAACAACATGCCAAGGTGTGTGTCACCATGGCAAACATTTGAGAAATACTGCTATCTTTTGCTCTCTTTTTTTCAGGAAGGAATTCTCTTTGACACAAAACTGAGGAGTCAAAACAGGATACTTACAAGAAAAGTAGACACAAATTAATACACATTTTAATATTGCGACTATTAAAATTGCACCTGATCAGTCTTGCTCATACAGTTGACTTGCCTCTGCCATCAGGGCAAAAACTCCACATTTTAAACTTTCTTAGAAAAGTATAAGCTCCATATGTCTTCTCAACTACTTAAGCATTTTGGTGCTTAGTCATCCATCTTTTACCAACAAGTCTAATTATATGTGTTTGTATGTGTGTGTGTGTGTGTCATTTTCTCTTTTTCTTGAACTTCTTTCGCATCATGGCCATAGTGAGAGCTTTTAAAATCGTATCCTTGTTGTTGATAATATTGTAACAGTTTAATTGCAGCAATCTATCAAATTGTATTGGGTCATAGGTGAGGTTCGTGGAACTATAAGGACTATCTTCTGTATATATTTGAAAGTCACCAAAGGATTTTTCCTCTTCAGTCTCACGTTTTATTCCTTGAACAAGAGAAGAAGAAAAGTGAGCAGTTTGCCTAGATTTGCCACTGAATCATTACTTTTGTTAACTCAGAAGCAAGTTGAAAAATAGCAATTAAGAAAGTTGCAAGATTCTAAAAGTATTTTAGAAAAAGGAATGCATAACACACATTTTCATACAGGGATGAACAGAGAGTCAAAAAAGATGGTTGACTGTACAATCAGAGCCGTATGCCTTTCTTTTAATTGCACCTTACATGTGGCATATATAACAAGGGACAAATCTTCAGTGTTACATTTGCCATTCCTGACTTTTTTTACCTCTCTCATGGAGGCCTTATACACTAACTTGTATAAACATATATATACTGCAGATACAGTACACCAATACCCCTTAAAATAACATAGAATTGGATTTGCACATTCTGTGAAAATAGATAAAGAAAACCGGTGAGTATTCCTTATACTTTTCAAAACATGAAAACAACACAAAGTAATCTTGCATTTTTAGTTCCATCTTATTTTTATGTATAAAAATATTTTATGTATAAAGATATTAGAATTAATGAAAAGTAATTTATAATGTAGTATGGCATTTTACTTAATACCTCTAATTAATCAATGTAATTTAATACATCAATAACTTGGACCTTCCGTGATTTTAGTAAACTGGAAATAATTGTGCCATTCATTGTAATTTTGTTCCTCCTATGGCCTATAAGACAATACAAGAGTATTAACACTTTTAAACTTGAGCTCAGAAGACCCATGAGAATACTGTGTGTCATTGAATAAATCAACCAGTTCTTATTCAAGGAACAAATCACCAGGCTCAATTTATTATGCTTCTGATACACTATGCAAAGACGTAGCTCTCTGGAAAAACCTCTAATGGTGAGAAAGATGGAAGGAAACAGAAAAAGGCAATGATCAACAACAAGATAGATGGGTTCACTTGCAGTAGTAATGAGTGTACCATAAAGTTCAAGTTAGACCATCAGGGTGAATCTCTATCTATGTGGATGCTAGGAATCAAAAAGGGCTTGATAGCTCATAATCAATTTACAAGACCAGAATCATACAGAATTGTGCAAGCAATGGTTTCCCAGTGATACTCTATGGAAGTAAAATTTGGACTTTGAAAAAACAAGATAATTGACACTTTTGAACATTGGTGTTAGAAAACACACTTGAGAATGTCATAGATAGCCAAGAAAACAGAGCACAAAACAAATCTAGAGTTTTCACTCAAGACCCACGTGACCAGGCTAAAACTATCATATTTAAACACATTATTCAGAGTCCCAACTTTTCTAGAAAAAAAAAAAAACAGAAGAGGACAGCCAGTAGTAAATTGGATGGACTCAATTATAGCAGTGATGAGTGAGTGCACCATTGGAAGACCTGAACAGGCAGGTTGGGGACAGATCGTCCTATCAATTTGTGAAGCCACCACAATTTGATAGCAGTTTGATGGCACATAATCAATCAATCAATCAGTCAATCAAGGCATTACTTACCTGGTGCTTTGTATTTTTTAAAAGTTTCGTTCACCAAGGGGAAATGAAGAATAATGGGGGCCCTGGGATCTGTAGCATTCAAAAACATGTAACACTCCTTTGGTTGCTTTTTATCACTATCAGTCACAGCAATGTGTGGGAAAGGAATGCCTCTTTCTTCACAATATCTCTGTGCTTGATGCAAGACCTGATATGAGATAAGGAAAAGTTCCAAATATATACTAAATTAAAAATCAGCTATGCTGACATTTTGAAAATGAACACAATTGAGTTTTATCTTAGCAGGACAGTTTCCAATACAATAAACTCCCAGTTGGCGGAAGAAATAATACATTATGTTGAACCAATACTGTATTAACCAAGTATTTGTAACTGCCACAATTCTTTGAGAAAGTGAACTCAGGTAATGAGCATCAGCAGAAAGAGTTGCCGAAGAGACCATTTCCAGGGTAAGACTGAGAATGAACTGAGAACTATTCACAGAATGAAGCAGATACTACTTTAGTGTTCACTCAATATGTCACTGTAGCATAAGTAGTACAGTCTTGGTGTAGTACAGTCCCAAGCAGTGAATATCAGTTAATCTGTAACTTTTCATATGAGAGAAAATTGAGCACCGTGGCTAATACCCTAAAAAAAAGAAAGAAGGATTCAAAAATAACAGAAACAAATGCGGAGTTCTTTATTTAGGAAACAAACCAGTTGCAGGGAACAGAAGTGGTCCTTAGTCAATAACTACTCATTTCAGCTACCATGCAACAGTGCTGAACAAGTGGTTCTTAACAACCAGCCATCACAGAGTCCACAGAGTCAAGTGATTCCCATCTGTAACCTTCTTTGCCGCAGTGGTCTGCAACCTTGACAACTTTAAGACATGTGGACTTCAGCTCCCAGGATTGTCAAGACTGCAGATCCCTAGCCTACAGTGCTGGAATTATAATCTGTAAGCAGTGCAATCACATGACATTGCACTTTACATTGTTACTTAACAATGGCAATTGTGATCCCAATTGTCATCATTAACAGAGGACTACCTGCGTGATGAAGGATGTTAGGCGTGGCAGTATGAAAAATAATGTGACATAGCAGATAGCACTGCAGGAGATGGGCGGTTCAAAAATGTGAAAAAATAAATATAAAGAAATAAATAAACCAAATATCACTCAGCAGTGTGATACAGTAGCAAAAAAGGCAAATGCAATTTTGAACTGTATCAAAGCAAATACAGTTCCTAAATAACAAGTAATAATATTCCACTATGTTTCAGACTCCTGATTAATTCATCCAGCGTGCAAAACTTCAATAATAATACAGAAAATCTGGAGAACTTAGGATAATCAAGGGTCTAAAAGCTTTGAAGGTTGTAGGAACTGAGAATGTTTAGCCTTGAGAAGACTGAAAGGAAATCTAATTTTAAAAGGATATTACACAGATTATCATACAGGAAGGCAGATTCTGACTGATTTTTAAAACAAAAGCAAGAAACCCTAACAGAAAGTGCATATCTGACAGTGGAATTAACTACCATGAAAGGTGTGGGTTCTCTCACCTATTCTTGCAATCAATAGAGTATTAGACTTGATGCTTAATTAACCCTTCCCAACTCTATAATTCTATTAAAGTTACCCCAAACTGGAACTATTGTAAGACCTAACTAGCCAAGCTAAAGCAACTTTAATAAAACTTTAAAAGAAGAAAGCCATAGCTCAGTGGATATCTGTTTTGTATATATAAAGTCTCAGGCACAATCCTTGGCATCACAAATTAATTAATAAATAATTACTATATTTGTCATTGCACTTGGGTTACTCGAGCATTGACCCAGAAATTATCAATGGTCCCGTAATAAAGCCTTGTCATAAACTAGAATTAAAGAGCAATATTCACATATGGTATAGCAGATTCAGAGGATTCTAAGCCATTACTTTTAAGTTTATTTATAATGCTCACTTCAAAAGGAGCTTGCCAAGAGTAATTGAATGAGAAGATCACATCCACATCTCTCTCTGGCTGAAGCACCAATGGAAAGGGGGAATTGATAGCAAATCCTCCATCCACTAGATGCAGACTGCTTTCTTCAGGCGTCAGTTGATTGGGTACAGCATCCAGATGTGTCCCTGAAATATCCCAAAATCATTATTATTGAAACAGATTTGTCAAAGGATAACTGAAAAAGAAAATCAATGTGCTGTGTGTTCATATGAAAAATGAAAACTGATTGGAAACAGTTTTGCCCGGAAGTCAGGCTGCTCCTTGTTAGATTGGGTTTATTAGGATTCTCAACCAGTACTCAGGTGTTAATCACAGCTTTGCTGAGTTGCACTTTAGCTTAATCCTAAGGTATGGAACAGCTAATTAGTTCAACCCTAAGACATAAAGGTAAAGGTTTCATCTGCCCAGTTGTTTCCAACTCTAGTGGGCAGTACATCTCTCTGTTTCTTAACCAAGGGAACCAGTGCTTTCCAAAGACACTTCTGTGGTCATGTGGCTAGCATGACAATTCTATATGCCAAGGTGCACAGAATGCTGTTGCCTTCCCACCAAAATCTTATTTATTTATCTACTCACATTTGCATGCTTTTGAACTGGTGGGTTGGCAAGAGGCATGGTTCAGTTAATTAGCTCAACCCTTAGGCATGGTTCAAACAGATTAGAAGGTGCACAGAATGCTGTTGCCTTCCCACCAAAATCTTATTTATTTATCTACTCACATTTGCATGCTTTTGAACTGGTGGCTTGGCAAGAGGCATGGTTCAGTTAATTAGCTCAACCCTTAGGCATGGTTCAAACAGATTAGAATCTTTAATCTAGAATCAATCAATTTATTATTACAGCCAAAGGCCAACACATAAATTAAACATTCAAATAAAACTAAACAGAACCAAACACAAGAAGACATAGCAATATATTACAATTAATGATGTAATCAATGGGTGACCAAGGTCTACTTAGTTTTACTTAGCTACCTTCAGAGACTAAGTCATACTGACCTGACAATAGAAATACATTGAGTATAGTCTAATGCTGGATAAAAACATGTAATAAAATTAATTATAAAAGATTGTTGTTGTTAGCTGTGAAGTCGTGTCCGACCCATCGCGATCCCATGGACAATGTTCCTCAAGGCCTTCCTGTCCTCTACCATCTTCTGGAGTCCATTTAAGCTCATGCCTACTGCTTCAGTGACTCCATCCAGCCACCTCATTCTCTGTCGTCCCCTTCTTCTATTGCCCTCAATCTTTCCCAGCATTAGGCTCTTCTCCAGTGAGTCCTTCCTTCTCATTAGGTGGCCAAAGTATTTGAGTTTTAGCTTCAGGATCTGGCCTTCTAAAGAGCAGTCAGGGTTGATCTCCTCTAGGACTGACCGATTTGATCTCCTTGCAGTCCAAAGGACTTGCAGGAGTCTTCTCCAGCACCACAGTTCAAAGGCTTCAATTCTTTGGTGCTCAGCCTTTCTTATGGTCCAACTTTCTCTGCCATACATTGCAACTGAGAAGACCATAGCCTTGACTATACGCACTTTTCTTGACAGGGTGATGTCTCTGCTTTTTAGTGTGCTGTCTAGATTTGCCATTGCTTTCCAGGAGCAAGCGTCTTTTAATTTCTTGGCTGCAGTCTCTGTCTGCGGTAATCTTGGAGCCCAGGAAAATAAAATCTGTCACTACCTCCATTTCTTCCCCATCAATTTGCCAGGAATTGAGAGGGCCAGATGCCATGATCTTGGTTTTCTTAATGTTGAGTTTCAACCCAACTTTTGCACTCTCCTCCTTCACCCGCAACAAGAGGCTCTTTAGTTCTTCACTTTCTGCCATTAGAGTGGTATCATCTGCTTATCTTAGGTTGTTGATATTTCTCCCAGCAATCTTAATTCCAACTTTTGATTCATCTAGCCCTGGCTTTTTCATGATGTGCTCTGCATATAAGTTAAATAGGCAGGGCGACAGTATACAGCCTTGCCAGACTCCTTTCCCAATTTTGAACCAATCAGTGGTTCCGTGTCAAGTTCTCACTGTTGCTTCTTGACCCGCATATAGGTTTCTCAAGAGAGAAATAAGATGGTCTGGTACTCCCATCTCTTTAAGAACTTGCCATAATTTGTTGTGATCCACACAATCAAAGGCTTTATCATAGTCAATGAAGCAGAAGTAGATGTTTTTCTGGAACTCCCTAGCTTTCTCCATGATCCAGCGTATGTTGGCAATTTGATCTCTAGTTCCTCTGCCTCTTCGAAATCCTGCTTGTACTTCTGGTAGTTCTCGATCCACATGCTGCTGGAGTCTAGCTTGTAGAATTTTAAGCATAACTTTACTAGCATGTGAAATGAGTGCAATGGTGCGATAGTTTGAACATTCTTTGGCACTGCCTTTCTTTGGAATTGGAATGTAAACTGATCTTTTCCCATCCTGTGGCCACTGTTGAGCTTTCCAAATTTGTTGGCAAATTGAGTGTAGCACTTTTACTGCATCATCTTTTAAGATTTTGAATAGCTCAGCTGGAATATTGTCACCTCCACTAGCTTTGTTGTTGCTCAGCTTTTCTAAGGCCCATTTTACTTCACATTCTAGGATGTCTGGCTCGAGGTCAGTGACCACCTCATTGTGGTTATCAGGGACAATAAGATCATTCTTGTATAGTTCTTCTGTGTAATTTTGCCACCTCTTCTTAATCCTGCCTCTGTTAGGTCCCTGCCATTTTGGTCCTTTATCATGCCCATTTTTGCATGAAATGTTCCCTTCATCTCTCCAATTTTCTTGAAGAGATCTCTAGTCCTCCCTATTCTATTGTTTTCTTCTATTTCTTTGCACTGTTCATTTAAGAAGGCATTCTTACCTCTTCTAGCTTTTCTCTGGAATTCTGCATTCAATTGGGCGTATCTTTCTTTTTCTCCCTTGCCTTTCGCTTCCCTCCTTTCGTCAGCTATTTGCAAAGCTTCCTCAGACAGCCATTTTGCTTTCTTGCATTTCTTTTTCTTTGGGACAGTTTTAGTTGCTACCTCTTGTACAATGTTGCGAACCTCTGTCCGTAGATCTTCAGGCACTCTGTCTATCATATCTAATTCCTTAAATCTATTTGTCACCTCTACTGTATATTCAACAGGGATATGATTTAATTCATACCTAAGTGGCCTAGTGCTTTTCCCTATTTTCTTGAGTTAAAAGATTATTAAAAAGATCTAAAATGTTTATTTCTGTTTCTGGCGAATCCCCAATGCTGATGAGCAGAATCTAGCCACCTGAGCCGTGATTAATCTAGAATGATGTCATATTTCCCACAGCCAGTGAGAAGATATAAATGGATTTCAAACATCAAGGATTTAAACTTAATTCTTCTGCCCAGTCTTCTGATTAAACTGCTCCCTGATGCAATGTTTGGTGGCTTACATAATGGGCATCTCTGGCCTGGGAATCACTGGTTCACATGTTAACCCTCACACCAACCCCTTGTCCATTTCCTATCTTCCTCTCTTCTCTGGAACACTCAGGTGCTTCTTCCATTCCCTTCTTCTGGTTCTCTTTTCCATCCTTTCTCCATGTCTGAACTCTTCCCACCTCCAAACTCACAGCTTCCATCTGCTTTTCTTCCTTGTCTGGATTTCCACCTGTTTCATAATTCCCCACTCCTTTTCTTTCTTGATTAGGAGCTACTAAAAGCCAGGGAAGTATTTCTCCTTCTAGGATTTCATCAGTAACTCACAGGTAGATTGTACTGACTGTGATGATTGTGGACATCCTCCCCCTTACATCAAAAGAACCAGTTCAATAATAAAATGCCATGATTTGTCTATATATAGGTTTCTCAGTTGGAAAATAGAATTAATCAGAATTCTTGTATCGCTACTACTTCAATTCACTCTATCCAAAGTACAATAAAGTTAAAGCCTCTTTAGATTCTAATCTTAGAATTTTTCCTACAATGGTTGCAGAATACAAACTACCTTACTTGTCCTTATAAAGCAGCATAAACCTGGGTAGCATCTATTTCATATTTGAAATTCTGTGACCCAAAAGTCACGTTACAGCAAAAATTCATATGCACAGCATTACCTTTCCATGCTACAAATTCTTGATCATTCACATAGTTTCGATGAAGACGCAGTCCATGAAGAAAGTTAAAATTTTCCCCTGTGGTGATTCGTGATTTAACTAAATTGCTAAATAAATGTGTAAAGACTCCTCCTGGCATGATACCTTGAGATTGTTTCAGTGAAGGGTCAAGAGACTGAGAACCCAACAGTTCATCTGCAAAATGAAGACAAAAGGTTGCATAGTTGAAGTCACCTCTGTTACATTATTCCATTACACACAGCCAATTTCATCACTTGTGAGTAGAATAAACTACATTAGCTTGAAACTGTGCTAGCCGTGCAGATATACCAACTTAACCTCATGGAACCAAAGTTAATGAAAAAGAGATACTAAGAAGCTATATTTGAAATTTATATGTTTTCAAGAAAACATGGTTCTTTTTTCAAGAATCTCAGAAAAAACTTCAGTTAAAATTTTTCAGTAAGTATACACAAGGCTGGAAACCTACACAAATTTAAATGACAGATTTTTTTAAATTTTGAATGAACATTAAAAAATGTAACAGTAGGAAAAAAATATTCCAAGCAATCTCCTTTCTGCATTCATGCACTTTTTATGGAAATCATGTTTTAGTTGTAAAGAAATAGTTTCTACTACCATTTTTCTTACCAAAGACAATCTGGAAAGATGGAATAGCTATACAATGCATTTTGCAGGAAGTACTAGAAGGTAACCATCAAGGTTCTCATTAATTACCACACTTCACATCCAAATTATATGTGAAATGTTTAATATATGTATGTCATTGTATCAGTCTCATATTGATCATACTCTAGTTCAAAAATAAGATCATGTATGTTTATAGCAGGCAGACAAACTATAATTATTTTTGGTTTCAAAATCACAGAATCACATTGACCTGTTAGAAAATGTGCACCCCTTAGATTAAACAAGTTAAATGGCAGTAAATATTGGATTATTTCTGGAATGCAAAATATTGGCTTTATGCAAGCAGTTTCTATAAATGCTTTTTTAAATATTCCAGTATTGTAATGCATTTTGTAATGCATACTCTTAGTTCTGTTATTTAGAATTGTTCTAGAGATCCATTTTCCAGTATATATTGAATAAAGGACTTTTATCCTGAGCAACTTTTGACCGTGGTAGGAACAAACCCCAAATGTTTACAGGAACAGCTTCCATTGTATATTATATAAACACAGGAAAGGAGCTTGTAACAGTAAATAATAATTGCAACAGGCAGTATCTTTTTGGTCAGTAAAAAAAGAGAAATCCTAATTAGGAAAATGCTTCACAGACATTTTTTTTAAAAAAATGCTGAAAATAATATTCTTTACCTACAATTCTGATGGCATCTTTCACAGATTCTGTGAATTTCAGCTGAGAAATCTCTGCATCTTCCCACATGTCATCTATATTGCCTGCAAAGGCGCTGGCCCAAATTCCTGCAATAGAAGTGAAGTGAAGAGATTTTTCAGATCATTAGAAAGTACAACTACTTTCTGAGGATTCAGCTGAGCATCATTTATGGATCCCTATTATTACTAGTTTATGCATTTTCCCATCCCTGCACACTACTGTGAAGTCAAGAGGCAGCAAAGATTGATTCACAGTAATGACACCAAGATCCAACTACTATATAGGTAGTCCTCAACTTATAGCCATTCATTTAGTGACTGTTCAGAGTTACAATGGCACTGAAAAATTGACTTATGACCATTTTTCACACTTATTACCATTAGAGCATCCCCATGGTTACACGATCAAAGTTTGCATGCTTGGCAACTGATTCATATCTATGATGGTTGCAGTGTCCTGGGATCATGTGATCATGTTTTGCGACCTTCTGACAAAGTCAGTAGTCAAACTTTAAGGCACAGGATGAAGCAAATTAAGAAGATTTGCTTTGATTCATTAATACCTGGTGTGAGTTTTCTTATTGTGGAATATGTAGGGCTTACACCTCTTGACATTTGAGTACAGATCACAGGATCGAAAATGGTAATACGGGCAAAACAGTTATAGCCATGCCATACAACACTCTTCAAAATATAATCATTATCAGATAACTGAATCGAATCAGCTATCCAATTGCCAAGCATTCAAACTCACAATGAAAAGCAAAACAAGCATTATTTGAAATAAAGAAGTGGATCAGGTATATCTTGATTGCACAATTTCACTGCACTTAATAACTGTGTATTGGAATAACACATTGCATCAGAGGCTTACCTATAAAGTAATAAATTTGTGATAATTATAGACTAGCAATTGAGTGATGACTGGACATTTTTTTAACCCACCTGTTGGATAGGGTGATCATAGCATGCACTCTGGATTTCTAAATCAGCAGTGATGAAGACCAGTGCTGGTAAGTTTGATTTAAGAGAATAGTTGGGAGCTAAGGAATGCAGAATTTGTGTCCTTTTATATAGGTCTTTATCCAAAAATCACTTCATTTATTTCTTTTATTGATTAAATTAATTTATACAGCTGCCCAACTCACACATAGGTGATTCCAGGCAACTTACAAAATTTTAAAAATCCACCATCTAATAAGAACCCATTAAAAAGCCCTCCATGGCAGCAACCACGCCAGCAAATCAGCCACTTGATTGGATTCACCTCCATCTGTCCCCATTTATAAGATGTCTAGCCCATTTTTCCCCTTCATGGATTACTGCCTTGTCGTGGCGAAGGGGCTTGCGTAATTCAATGAAGCTATGAGCTATGCCGTGCAGGGCCACCCAAGACGGACAGGTCATAGCCGAGAGTTCTGACAAAATGTGATCCACTGGAGAAGGAAATGGCAACCTGTTTGGTTCGAATTGACGAGGACTCAGAGTGGTTAACACAGAACGAGTTTATTGAATACACAAAGTCAACTGTCAACTGTCAAATGTTGCAACCCTTTTATAGAGAAAGCGTTTGAACTGTAACCAATACAAGCAGTCTGTTTTCCCGCTCCTTGGTTGTGGCGTCCAATGATTGCACCTTATTTTCCCGCTTTAAACCTTGCAAAGCTGCACTGTGTTTGCAATCTCTTCCATGGCTTATTGCTAACTATTTACATACACAACACCCCTTACCCCCCAGTTGGTGTCATTTCTTTACAAAATCCATTAGGTATTTTGGTGGCCTATGTATTCTGGACGGGTATCTGTTACTTTGGCTATTAGGGACCCTTCTTCCTGGTTGACTGCTTGGCTGCTGGTTACTATGCTGGTTACTACTAGACCTGGGCTCTGGGTTACTGGCTTCAGATGTACTGCCTTGTGTATTAGGTTGTGTTTGGGATTCAGTGGTCACTGGCCTACTTCGCAGGGGTATTTCCCAATCAATTGGACTGAATTGTTGTTGTTGGGCATCAGGGAATGTGTCATCTTGCCCAACCCCTACACCGCTTTCTGGCCTAATGTTGTCTGTACTGTTTCCCCTTACTGAGCTTTGGTCCCCCTCAACAGGCACACACCCACTAGATCTTTTCCTCAGCTGGTCTATGTGTCTTTTACAGATCCTATTCCCTTCCCCCTCAATGATGTATGATAGGGGACCTAAGATTTCAGTTACCACCCCTGGAATCCATTTGTCCCCTTGGGCGTAGTTCCTGGCCCAAATCAAGTCCCCCACTTCAAATGTTCTGTTAGGAATGTCTAATTCAATGTTTGGTTCGAGTCTGTCAGGGTGTAGTCTGTCCAACTTGGTCAAAATTTTCCTGCCCCACCTCATTTCCGCTGGACTTTTCCCTGTAACCGAACAAGGGGTTGTGTGCTGAGCCAACAAGAACTCAGCTAGTCTCTGATGCCAGTCACCTCGAATGATTCTTTTAAGCGCGTCCTTCGTGGTCCTCACATTCCTTTCAGCCAATCCGTTGGTGGAGGGGTGGAAGGGTGCAGAAGTCTTATGCTTAATCGAGTTGGCCTTGAGGAAATCCTGAAATTCAATAGATGTGAATTGTGGCCCGTTATCAGACACTATTAAATCCGGCAACCCATGAGTGGCAAAGAGGCCCCTTAATGCCTGTATTGTTCTGCCTGCCGTTACTGAACTGACCGGTACTACTTCTAGCCATCTAGAGTAGCTGTCGACCACTACAAGGAACGTTAACCCCTGGAAAGGTCCAGCGAAGTCAATATGAATCCTGGACCAAGGATTCCTAGCTAGCTCCCATTTATGTGTGCGGATGTGTTGTTGTTCAGGCGTGGAACGTTGGCACAGATGGCAATTGGCAACGCATTCCTCAATGTTGTGGTCCAATCCTGGCCACCACAAGTGACTCCTAGCCAGGGCCTTCATCCTTACTATTCCGGGGTGTCCCTCATGCAATTCAAATAGAATAGCTGATTTGTGGATTTCTGGAATTACTACACGAGTTCCCCAGAGTAAGCAACCCATATGAACTGATAGTTCATCTTTCCTTCTGAAAAATGGACTGTATTTTACGTCCGGGTTGGCGTTGGGCCAACCGCTCATGACCCAGGCCATTACTCTCCTTAAGATGAGGTCCTTATTGGTTGCCTCAGCTATGTCTTTAGCAGTTAGGGGCAGATCAGGAATATCTTGTAGGGACATTACTTGTCCCACTGGGGCAGGGTCCTCCTCTGTTGTGCTAAGGGGCAATCTGCTAAGAGCGTCTGCGTGACCCATGTCCTTACCTGGTCGGTATTGGAGGGAAAATGAATATGCTGAGAGGAAAATGGACCATCTCAGCATCCTGGGAGACATAATTTGGGGAGTCTGTTTATCTGTGGTAAACAGTCCCAGCAGGGGTTTGTGGTCTGTCAGTATTGTAAAGTTCCTGCCATACAGGTAGTCGTGGAACTTTTTAACTCCTGCCACTATGGCTAAAGCTTCCCGGTCTATTTGAGCATAGTTCCGCTCTGCCTTGGTTAGTGTGCGGGAGTAGTAAGCAATGGGTCTTTGCATTCCCTGGGTGTCTAAATGGCTGATTACTGCCCCAACGCCATAAGGCGAAGCATCGCACGCCAGGTAGATTGGTCTGTTTTCTATAAAGTGGGTTACAGTTGAGCTACTGGAAAGGATGTCTTTTAAGGTCTGGAAACTCGCTTTGTGCTTGTCTTGCCAATGCCAAGGGGTCTTCTTATCTAAAAGCCTGTGCAGTGGTTCTGCAATGGCAGCCTTATGTGGCACAAAAGTGTGATAAAAATTTACCAAGCCTAGGAAGGCCTGTAGCTCAGCCTTGTTCCTTGGTTCAGGAGCCCCTTTTATTGCTTTAATTTTTTCAGGGGTAGGGTGGACTCCGCTTTTGTCAATCCTGAACCCCAAAAAATCAGTGGATTTAACCCCTATGCTACATTTTTCCTTTTTTAATTTTAATCCAGCCTTTCTAAATCTACCCAGTACCTGTTCCAGCCGCTCTACTAACATTCCTTCATCTTTTCCAGCTATTAGGACATCATCAAAGTAAGGACATACTCCAGGTATGCCCTTTAAGGTCCTCTCCATCACTTCTTGGAAGATGCCTGGAGCTGCTGCAATTCCAAATTGCAGTCTGTGGACTCGGAACGCCCCCTTGTGGGTAACAATTGTCTGTGCCTCTACAGCCTCTTTGGAAACAGTCAACTGTAAGTACGCATGCGCCAAGTCGAGCTTGGCGAAGATGGCGGCGTCCTGGATCGTGGCGAGGACCTGCTTCACCGTCGGGACCGGGTAAGCATGCTTTTTCATTCCAATGTTGAGGGTCGCCTTGTAGTCGGCGCAGATTCTCACATCCCCATTGGGTTTGAGGGGTGTGACAATCGGCGTCTCCCACAAACCGCCCTCAACAGGTTCTAAAACTCCGAGGCCTACAAGCCGGTCGAGCTCGGCCTCGATTTTTTCTTTTAAGGCAAAAGGTACCCTCCGGGCCTTTAGCCTGATTGGATTTACTGAGGGGTCTAGGTTAAAATTAATGGGGGGCCCTTTGTACTTGCCTAGAGATCCATCGAATACGTCTGCAAATTCTTTGCAGACGGATTCGAGGGTCTTATTTCTAATCACTGAATTTATTCCCCCTATCCAAATTCCCAGGGCAGGAAACCAATTAAGCCCTATTAAGCTGGTCCTATTCCCCTCCGTAACTATCAAATCTAAGACCCCCTTAAACCCCTTAAAGTTTACTCTAAGGCTGGTCTTTCCTTTTACGATTATTGGACTTTTTTGGAAGTCCATTAATTGAATATTTGTTGGACTAAGTGGAATTCTTTTTCCGCTTAGTTGTTCAATTTTCTCAAGGGTTTCAGTGGAAATTATCGACACTGAAGCCCCTGAGTCGATTTCCATTCTGCAAGGGACCCCTTGCAGAAGGACTGTGATTTTTAATTTTCCGTCCGGAAAATTGTGCCCCCTTCCCCGCCGTCTCCGATTGACTCGGGCCACCTCCCTTAGGTTTGGAAATTTCACCCGGGTTCTAGGGGTCTCCTTGCCACTAGCATTGGGGGTTACCTTACCCTCTGGCCACACATCGACTTCGTTCAGACGGGTGTCCTGAACGCGGTTTCTGCAGATGGCCTGGATGTGGCCGGTCTTGCCGCAAGCCCTGCACTTGGCGGTGCGGAATCGGCAGGAAGCGCGGGGATGGTTGCCGCCGCAGCTGCCACATCGGTTCTGGGTGTCGTTGTCGCACGGTCTGGTTGCGGTGTCCCGCCACGGTCGTTGTGCCCCGGTCGGTGGTCTTTGCGGTGTTGCGGGTTGTTGCCGGCGGCCAGGTTCAGGCCCCTCGCTTCTGAGTTGTCTTGGTGCCATCTTTCCGAATCGCCTGGAGACTTCGGCGATCTCTTCCTCCCACTGCTGATCCACCTCCCCGCAGTCCACATAGCCCTCTTGGTTAATTTCGGGTGCTGCCGCCATGCTACTGCGGGGGGGGTCGCGATACCCGGTTGACTCATACGTTAGGAGTTCGTCGAGCACTTCCTGTAAATCGCCGGTAGGTTTGGCGATTATTCTATTTTGTAATTGTTCATCACGTAAGCCCAGCACGACTCTGTCCCGAATTCTAATTTCTAAATTATCGTATTTGCAACGTACTGCGGCTTCCCTGACGGCAGCGACGAATTTCTGTATGGACTCCCCCGGTCTCTGATTTCTCTTCTCGAAGATGCGCCGCCAAAAGAGTTCGGACCTTCGGGGAGTAAAGTGAACCTTTAATTTTGCGAGGAGGTCGGCATAGGGCACGCTGGAGACTGGTTGTGGCTGGCACAGCCCGACAGCAACTCTGTAGACCAGAGTGCCGCAAATTGTCAAAAGTGCCGCCGCTTTTTTTCGGTCGTCAGTGATTCCGTTCACTAACAGGAATCCTTCGACCTGACCGATGTATTCTTCCCAATCTTCGGGGAAGTTAGGGTCGAATTCCTTCAGTGACCCGATTTGCGCCATTCGGAGAATTTTTTTCCTATTCTGCCGCGGCCGCTCGGTTGACTGTGACTCGCTCTGAATTTGCCGCCTTCACGACAATTCTTCCTAATCTCTGGTCTTCTGTCAATCCCACCTTCGTCGCCAGTTGTTTGGTTCGAATTGACGAGGACTCAGAGTGGTTAACACAGAACGAGTTTATTGAATACACAAAGTCAACTGTCAACTGTCAAATGTTGCAACCCTTTTATAGAGAAAGCGTTTGAACTGTAACCAATACAAGCAGTCTGTTTTCCCGCTCCTTGGTTGTGGCGTCCAATGATTGCACCTTATTTTCCCGCTTTAAACCTTGCAAAGCTGCACTGTGTTTGCAATCTCTTCCATGGCTTATTGCTAACTATTTACATACACAACACAACCCACTCCAGTATCTTTGCCATGAAAACCCTATGGACAGTACCAAAAGGCAAAACGATATGATGCTGGAAGATGAGCCCCTCAGGTCGGAAGGCGTCCAATATGCTACTGGGGAAGAGCAGAGGGCTAGTACTAGTAGCGCCAGAAAGAATGAAGCGACTGGGCCAAAGCCGAAAGGACGCTCAGCTGTGGATGTGTCTGGTGGTGAAAGGAAAGTCCAATGCTGTAAAGATTTTTTCTCCATAGGAACCTGGAATGTAAGATCCATGAATCAAGGAAAGCTGGACGTGGTCAAACAAGAGATGACAAGACTGAACATCGACATCTTAGGTATCAGCGAACTAAAATGGACAGGAATGGGTGAATTTAATTCAGATGACCATCAGGTATACTACTGCGGACAAGAATCCCTCAGAAGAAATGGAGTAGCCTTCATAGTCAATAAAAGAGTAGGAAAAGCAATACTGGGATACAATCCCCAAAATGACAGAATGATCTCAGTTCGAATCCAAGGCAAACCATTCAATATCACAGTAGTCCAAGTCTATGCCCCAACCACCAGTGCTGAAGAGGATGAAATTGACCGGTTCTATGAAGCCCTACAGCACCTTATAGAACTAACACCAAAAAATGATGTCCTTATCATCATGGGGGATTGGAATGCTAAAGTAGGAAGCCAAAAGATAACTGGAATAACAGGCAAGTTTGGCCTTGGAGTACAAAATTAAGCAGGGCACAGGCTGATAGAATTTTGTCAAGAGAATACGATGGTCATAGCAAACACTCTTTTCCAACAACCCAAGAGACGGCTCTACACATAGACATCACCAGATGGTCAACACAGAAATCAGATTGACTATATGCTCTGCAGCCAAAGATGGAGAAGCTCTATACAGTCAGTAAAAACAAGACCAGGAGCTGACTGTGGCTCAGACCATGAGCTTCTCCTTGCAAAGTTTAGGCTTAAACTGAAGAAAGTAGGGAAAAGCACTAGGCCACTCAGATATGAATTAAATCATATCCCTGTTGAATATACAGTAGAGGTGACAAATAGATTTAAGTAATTAGATCTGATAGACAGAGTGCCTGAAGAACTATGGACAGAGGTTCACGACATTGTACAACAGGTAGCAACCAAAACCGTCCCAAAGAAAAAGAAATGCAAGAAAGCAAAATGGCTGTCTGAGGAAGCTTTGCAAATAGCTGAGGAAAGGAGGGAAGCGAAAGGCAAGGGAGAAAAACATAGATATGCCCAATTGAATGCAGAATTCCAGAGAATAGCTAGAAGAGATAAGAATGCCTTCTTAAATGAACAGTGCAAAGAAATAGAAGAAAACAATAGAATAGGGAGGACCAGAGATCTTTTCAAGAAAATTGGAGAGATGAAGGGAACGTTTAATGCAAAAATGGGCATGATAAAGGACCAAAATGGCAGGGACCTAACAGAGGCAGAAGAGATTAAGAAGAGGTGGAAAAATTACACAGAAGAACTATACAAGAATGAGCTTAACGTCCCAGATAATCACAATGAGGTGGTCACTGACCTCGAGCCAGACATCCTAGAATGTGAAGTGAAGTGGGCCTTAGAAAAGCTGAGCAACAACAAAGCTAGTGGAGGTGACAGTATTCCAGCTGAGCTATTCAAAATCTTAAAAGATGATGCAGTAAAAGTGCTACACTCAATTTGCCAACAAATTTGGAAAGCTCAACAGTGGCCACAGGATGGGAAAAGATCAGTTTACATTCCAATTCCAAAGAAAGGCAGTGCCAAAGAATGTTCAAACTATCGCACCATTGCACTCATTTCTCATGCTAGTAAAGTCATGCTTAAAATCCTACAAGCTAGACTTCAGCAGTATGTGGATCGAGAACTACCAGAAGTACAGGCAGGATTTCGAAGAGGCAGAGGCAGAGGAACTAGAGATCAAATTGCCAACATACGCTGGATCATGGAGAAAGCTAGGGAGTTCCAGAAAAACATCTACTTCTGCTTCATTGACTATGCTAAAGCCTTTGATTGTGTGGATCATAACAAACTGTGGCAAGTTCTTAAAGAGATGGGAGTACCAGACCATCTTATTTGTCTCTTAAGAAACCTATATGCGGGTCAAGAAGCAACAGTGAGAACTGGACACGGAACCACTGATTGGTTCAAAATTGGGAAAGGAGTCCGGCAAGGCTGTATACTGTCGCCCTGCCTATTTAACTTATATGCAGAGCACATCATGAGAAAGGCAGGGCTAGATGAATCAAAAGTTGGAATTAAGATTGCCGGAAGAAATATCAACAACCTAAGATACGCAGATTATACCACTCTAATGGCAGAAAGTGAAGAAGAACTAAAGAGCCTCTTGTTGCGGGTGAAGAAGGAGAGTGCAAAACTTGGGTTGAAACTTAACATTAAGAAAACCAAGATCATGGCATCTGGCCCTCTCAATTCCTGGCAAATAGATGAGGAAGAAATGGAGGTAGTGACAGATTTTATTTTCCTGGGCTCCAAGATCACTGCAGACAGAGACTGCAGCCAAGAAATTAAAAGACGCTTGCTCCTGGGGAGGAAAGCCATGGCAAATCTAGACAGCACACTAAAAAGCAGAGACATCACCCTGTCAACAAAAGTGCGTATAGTCAAGGCTATGGTCTTCCCAGTTGCAATGTATGGCAGTGAAAGTTGGACCATAAGAAAGGCTGAGCGCCAAAGAATTGAGGCCTTTGAACTCTGGTGCTGGAGAAGACTCCTGCGAGTCCCTTGGACTGCAAGGCGATCAAACAGGTCAGTCCTAGAGCAGATCAATCCTGACTGCTCTTTAGAAGGCCAGATCCTGAAGCTAAAACTCAAATACTTTGGCCACCTAATGAGAAGGAAGGACTCACTGGAGAAGAGCCTAATGCTGGGAAAGATCGAGGGCAATAGAAGAAGGGGACGACAGAGAATGAGGTGGCTGGATGGAGTCACTGAAGCAGTAGGCGTGAGCTTAAATGGACTCCAGATGATGGTAGAGGACAGGAAGGCCTGGAGGAATGTTGTCCATAGGGTCGCGATAGGTCGGACACGACTTCGCAGCTAACAACAACAGCCCATTTTTATTAATAAAAAACCTCAAAGTACAGAAACAGCACTTTAAAACACTGTACAATAAATTTAAACAAGTTACAATGCATATAATCCCTATAAACAAAATGTTACATAGGTAACATTTTTTTCAGTTAGTTAGTAAAAAAAAAAATAACCACCTCATCACCAGCTTAAACATCTGATCTTACCTTGGAGGAAACAGATTCTGGGCTCTTCATGTTTCTCAAGCAACAGTCCCATGAAATATTTACTGCCATAGTCTTCCATGTGTATAAAAGCCCCATATTTATGAATACCAAATTCATAGGGTGTATATTCAACCCATTCTAAAGAAAGGAATGAAAGAACATTAGTTCTTAAAGTTCTTAGTCACACTACTATTTTCTTCTCCGGGACCATATATACCTTTCTAGAAAGAGTACAGAGAAAAGCAACAAAAATGATTAGAGGTCTGGAGGATAAAACATATAAGGAACGGCTGCTGGAATTGGGTATGTCTAGTTTAATGAAGAAAAGGACTAGGAGTGACATGATAGCGGTGTTCCAATATCTCAGGGGCTGCCACAAAGAAGAGGGAGTCAAGCTATTCTCCAAAGCGCACAAAGGCAGGACAAGAAGCAATGGATGGAAACTAATCAAGGAGAGAAGCAACCTAGAACTAAGGAGAAACTTCCTGACAGTTAGAACAATTAACCAGTGGAACAACCTGCCTCCAGAAGTGGTGAATGCTCCAACACTGGAGGTTTTTAAGAAGAGACTGGACAGCCATTTGTCTGAAATGATATAGGGTTTCCTGCCTGAGCAGGGGGTTGAACTAGATGACCTCCAAGGTCCCTTCCAACATCATCATCATCATCATCATCATCATCATCATCATCATCATCATCATCATCATTATTATTATTACAAGCTGGCCTGGTCTGATGGGTATTTTAATATTATCTGTATTAATTTTTATTGGAATTGGGCTGTATTATTTAATTCTTTTTTAACTTTTGTACATTGTATTTTTATTGTATTTGCCCTGTACACCGCCCTGAGTCCTTCAGGAGAAGGGCAGTATAGAAATTAAATTATTATTATTATCATCATCATCATCACCACCATTATTATTATTATTATTATTATTATTATTATTATTATTATTATTATTATTATTATTATTATTCCCACCTTTTGTTCAGGAGCTCAGCTTGATGTACTCCCGCCTCCCATTTTCCCCAAAGCAAAAACTTAGAGAATATCTTTTTGCCTCTGACTTCATTTCCACCTTTGCTTTATCCAGATGGAGAAAAATCACCTTTGTGTGGTTTCAGACTACTTTTGATTTTCGCTACCTTGCAATCCAGTTTCAATCCAATCCTCTGACCTGTAAATTCGCTGGTTTTAATATTCATCCTCACATTTTGAGCTGCATAAATAGGATAGGGGTTTTGTCCCTTTATGACTGCTTTCTGTTGGTCAGATAGCTTTGTTGGGTCCATCTGGGTAGAAACAAAGTAAAACATCACAGTCGGTTGATGCACGCTTAAGTTTTGCAAGTGAAATTCTTAACAGCGTTATACTCTGCTATACCTTCCTCAATCTTGCTGCCCTCTGATAATTATAGAAGTTTCAGTTCAACACATTAGGGTAGTGTTTCTCAACATTGGCAAGTTTAAATTGAGTGGACTTCAATTTCCAGAATTCCCCAGCCAGCATGCCAGCTGGATAATTCTGGGAATTGAAGTCCTCATCTGAAAGTTGCCATAGTTGAGAAATACTGCATTCGGGGATGCTAAGAATGAATAATACTGTAGCACCTGGCTAGAAATGAATAAATAAGTACCCATTAAACAAACCCTAATTTTTGTTAAATATTAAGAATCGTGTTACCATACTAAAAGTTAATCCATAGTTCTGCCCATTTAAATTGCCTAGATTTACATCTCCTTCACCTTTAACAGCAATTCCCACTAGTATCTAAGACGTATCATTCCTATAGAAAATAAATACTGTTCATATTTTGGTCATTTAGTTTATTGGATAGCTAATGTGTTCTCAGCCATCATAACCTTCAAACATCACATAATTAGTCCATCAATCCCCTACAGGATTAATACTATAAAATTAAACATTCAACCCCATCCTATTAAGCAATACACAATGACATACTTTCATGTTTTCTCTGCAACTTGGGACATATTCAAAAAGTATTATTCAATCAAGAAATTATAACCACTATATTTATTCTATTTATAATAATACTTCAGTATTTTTTTTAATCTATAGTGCCTTTGAGCCATTAGTGACATCTGCCAGCTACTTGGACTAGTTCAGGCAGTTTCTTGGCAAGATTTTCAGAAGTGGTTTGCCATTACCTCTGAGAGAGAAAGAGAGAGAGAGACTCAAATTCACCCAGGTGGCTTTGTGCCTAAGGCAGGAGTAGAATTCACATCTCCTTGTTTTACCCTGCTATTCTTAATCACTACACCACTATCACCACTACCTCTCTTAGTATAAAACATTTTAGTTATTACTGCAGTATTGCATTTATTTCTAGTCTTAAAGTTAGAAACAAGCTACCTCCTAATATTGTAACTCACAAATTTTAGGGTTCAAATTTTTACCTTGTTGTTTAGGATGTACTCTATGATAAGGCCCCATAAATCCACAAGGGTGGCTTTCCTTCCTATTTTCTCCAAGGCAATTAACTCCTGAAAATAGTATGCTAGTTGTTCAGCAGAAAATGCCCCAACTTTTCCACTTGTTACAATTTTCTGAGCATTGTCAATCGTATTCTGGAGATTTCTTTGGGACCAGTAAGTGTCTTTGTAGAGCATGGACATACACCTACCAAAATCATAATTTTGAATATCAGTAAAAAAAATAAGACATGGAATATCTACAACTAATTCCAATATTTAATAGGCAGTAAGTGAATTGCCTGGCATAGTTTCTCTTGCACAACATATTCCATTATGACTGGAGTAAGGTCAAATACTGCACCTCTGATTTTAGTGCTATACTGCAAGAAAGAGAAATATGTTAGGAAAAGAATTGGGTTAGGATAAATTCTAAGCTCATTTAAGCCATTGTAATAGTAAGGAGTGTGGTTTAAGCCTATTATGATAAAAAGTTTTTTTCAATGAAACATTCTCACTAAAATCTAGAGAAGAACAAAATAATTGTTTTCTCTGTAGAGTTTATATTTTAAACTCTTTCTTCCAGTACTAAACAAACCACATGAAATTACCAAATACAGTTCCTCTATTGTAGAATGCCAACTTCATGATCAGTTGGACTATTTATTATGGCTCCTCTGTCACATACCTCAAAAATAAAAGCAGATTTAGGGATTGTGCTTGCTGGGAATTCTAGAAGTTGAAATTCATACATCTTAAACTTGTCAAAGTTGGGAAACACTGCCTAAATCTCACAGTTTAAAGAGGCCTCCCAGAATTGCAATCCCCCCATTTATTACAATTTTATTGTAATTCCATATAAAAATCTTCATAGTTTAAGCCTATCCACATGGCTCACTTGACAAAACAAAAGAATAACAAAGTTGGAAGGGACCTTGGAAGTCTTCTAGTCCATCCTCCTGTTCCGGCAGGAATAACTATAACATTTCAGATAAATGTTTGTCTACTCTCTTCTTAAAAACCTCCAGTGTTGGAGCACCCACAATTTCTGGAGGCAAGTTGTTCCACTGATTAATTGTTCTGTCTGTCAGGAAATTTCTCCTTAAGTTCTATGTTGATTCTGTCCTTGATTAGTTTCCATCCATTGCTTCTTGTCTTGCCTTCTAGTGCTTTGGAAAATAGGTTGACCCCCTCTTTTTTGTGGCAGCCCCTTAGATATTGGAACACTGCTGTCATGTCACCCCTGGTCCTTTGCTTCACTGGACTAGCCATGCTTAATACCTGCAACCGTTCTTCATAGGTTTTAGCCTCTAGTCCCCTGATCGTCTTTGTTGTTCTTCTCTGCCCTCTTTTTAGAGTTTCAACATCTTTTTCATATCGTGGCAACCAAAACTGGATGCAATATTCCAAGCACAGACTTACCAAGGCCTTATAAAGTGATTAAGAGAGGATTTGTTTCTGCATGCAGTTATAACCTCCATTCAAAGAAGGCCCATCCTCGTTCTGTTTTGGTGTTGTACATCTCAGCAGCATTCTTGCCAAGTTCAACCTTATTCTGTTCACACTTGCCAGATACAGTCTTTACATTTTCCAATAGCTTAAGTGCTACACCATGTCTAACAGGCTACGTCATAACAGTTAAGCCAATTACTAAGTGACAAGAATCAAGGTCATCTCTTCCTATTGTAACCATGAAGGTGTCAACATCAAACTATGATAGCAAATCTTATCTAAACAGACATTTAACCCAGGTTGGAAGGGACAGAGATTTTGGGTTACATACCATGTAGACCCCGAAATGCCACTAAAATAAGTGAGGATATCTAAGAGACCCAGCTGTTGTAGACCAGACAGGCTGCCAAAACAACTGGTCATTGCTCTCATCCCTCCTCCAGAAGCTACTACAGCCACTATAGGAACCTAGAAAAATGAAGAGATGTTCTTAAGACAGGGAGAAGTGGTCCTTTGTCTCTCTCTTTTTTCTTTAGATGATACATTTACAGGTAGTCTTTGATTTACAACCATTTGTTTAACAATCATTCAAAGTTACGACAGTGCTGAAAAAAGAGACTTATGCCTGGTTCTTGCAGTCTGCCTACTGTTGTAACATCGTCTTGATGACATGAGCAAACTTTGAGCACTTGGCAACTAATATGTATTAATGGATATGAGATAGGCATAAATAAATAAATGACAGTTGCAGTGTCTCGGGATTATGTGATTGCCATTTGTGACCCTACCAGGAGACTACTGAGAAGCAAATCACATGGGTATTGTGCATCAAGCAATGAGGGAAACCCCTATGTGATTTGCTTAACAATCATGGCAAAAAAGTCATAAAATCAGATGTGACTCACTTAATTACCATATGGCTTAGCAATGGAAGTACCAGTCCCCATTGTGATAAGTCAAGGAGTACCTGGATGTATCTTTTCTAATGTTATCTTACAGGGGGGGGACAAAAAAAAATAAAATGAGAACAAGAAGAAAGCATTTGTTCCACAGCATTTTCTTCCTTAAAAATAAATTTTGCATTGTTAAAATAACTGTGAATTTAGCTAGGATTTCTTGGGCTCAGCTAATTTAACTAGTCAAGGAGGGATTCAGTTTCTCTTTGTGCTCCCATTGCTCCCAATGCTGCCTGAGAAATCCTGGGTTTTGGATCAACAGATTTTAAAGTTGCCAAATTTAACAAAACATTGCCTGAGGATGTCAATTCCAGCTAATCAAGGAAAAAGATCAGACTTGTGTTTTTTTTTCCAAAATTGAACATGTTCTCCGTTCCTCAAGTTAAAACTTTGAGAGGATAAAAAGAAAGCTTTGTTGACCCCTGAACAAGAACTGCATCATAGAGAATAAAACTAAATAATGATGATGATGATAATGATGATGATGTTGGAAGGGAACTTAGAGCTCATATACCAGTAGTCCACCCCCCTGCTCAGGCAGGAAACCCTATACCATTTCAGACAAATGGGTTTTGTACCTCTTCTTTCCAGGGTGGCACCCTCAGTTTTAATACCTTCTTTAAAGCACGAGAAACAATAGTCTTTCTCCTTGCCAAAAATTCTTGCTCTCCCTTAGAAAGTTTAAAGCCAATACGTACATCCATATCAATAGGATGGTTCCTAGAAAGGAGGGGGGGAAAGAATAAAAGAATCCAGATTTTACCCTTCCATTTAATTGACTTTAGTGTATAGTGAAAAATCAACTGCACATCATTATTCTTTGTTTTAACCAGCAGGCGCATATTTTTTCCCTAAATCCATAATATTGAAAGTCAGCTTATTCCATTATATATTCCATTATAATGTAAATTAAGGTAATATAAAATCTCCTTCAGGTCAAACTCACTCCTGGTGTCTTCATGAATACATCCATGTGGCTTTCCTGGAAATGTTTTACCACATCCTTCTTCTGGAATATTTTTTTTTTCAATTTCCCGCTCTAACTTACAACCCTGGTATCCCTTTCTTCAACACAGATATTTTAATTGGTACTTGATCTTATGTATAATAGTGAATCTTGATTTTCAGAAATATTGTCTGTTGTACACACCTTTCTTCAGCTTTCACAGTCAGATCCAAAACGTGACCCTGGAAGAAGTAGAATCCTACTAAATTTACTAATGCAAAATATAATGTTTAACTTTATTTTGGTATTAAGAAAACTCCCTTGCTCTTTTTCTAACTCTGTTATGATCCAAACCTTCATACTAATGTGTTTGTTAAAACAGGAAGCATTAAGTGAAAATATTCCTTTTCTTTACATTGTTTGCTAAAAAGGGTCTATAGACTTTCACATAGACAACACTTTAATTCTTTAACATCTCATAATACAATTATTGGTACAAATCACTTGTCCTCATTTACCACCATTCCAGAGTCAAGAGCTGGCCAATATAATAGAGGTACATTATTGTTGTGGAAAGGGACGCGGTGGCTCAGTGGGTTAGGACGCTGAGCTTGTCGATCAGAAGGTCGGCAGTTTGGCGGGTCGAATCCTGAGTGCCGCATAGCAGAGTGAGCGCCTGTTACTCGTCCCAGCTTCTGCCAACCTAGCAGTTCGAAAGTACATAAAAATGCAAGTAGAAAAATAGGGACCACTACGGTGGGAAGGTAACAGCGTTCAGTGCGCCTTTGGTGTCTAGTCATGCCGGCCACATGACCACGGAGACGTCCTCGGACAAGCGCTGGCTCTTCGGCTTTGAAACGGAGATGAGCACCGACCCCTAGAGTTGGAAACGACTAGCACGCATGTGCGGGGGAACCTTTACCTTTACCTATTGTTGTGGGGAAAGCCAGAGGCAGGAATATGTTTGCTGCTTTGAATTGGCTAAAATTATAAAAAGCATGATTAAAAAAACCCCCTAGTGATAACAATAATATGGAATTCCAAGCTGCGTAGAGAGAAAAAAAGGAGAACAAAAATAAAAAATTAAACTTTGTTATCAATTAATTACCAATTAATAAAGTAAGACAATAAGTATGCAATAATAAGAAAAAATAGAGAGCCAGTTTAGTGTGGTAGTTAAGGTATCAGGGTAGAAGCCAGGAGATGGTGAGTTCTAGTCCCATCTGAGACATAAAGCCAGCTAGGTGACCTTGGGCCAGTCACTTTCTTTCAACCCTGGGAAGGCGGCAATAGCAAGCCATTCCTGTAAAACCTTGTGATGAAGGCTTTGGGGGCTTATCCAGGCAGTTTCTGAGAATCAGATATAATTGAATAGAAGGGGGGAAATGGACTGAAAGAGAAAATATATACAAACCTCTTGAATAAATGTTTGATTGCACATATTACAAAGATATCAATATAAAATGAATAGAATGCTAAGTAAAAAGAACCAAAGTTTGTTTACTGGAATGAGATGAAATATAATGGAGGAATGTCCTCTCTCTGAGATGCTGAAGTCTGAGAATATGTGATATAAAAAAGTACTTTTCCCAGCAACATTGTACACTACAGTCAGCACCAGCTTTTATGTCATGCCTATCATTTTGACACAAAGACTTAAACATTTACCCTTCCTAGAGGTACAGTCAGTTCAATTTCCTTTCCAAGAGGGAGTTCGGAGACTGGAATAATTGCATTCCCAACCATTGACGTCTTCACCTCTAAATCCTCACTCCATCCTTCCTAGGAACCAAGCAAAGTTGCTGTAAATCATATTATACAAAGTTACATACATGCCAGCAGGAAGTCCATCCAAAAAGAGGAAAATGGGAATGCAAACTTTAGCAGAAGGCCAATGTCAGCAGCAAAATGCCTGGGATGCCTAGAACACAAGCATTGGTTCTTCTCATGAGCTACTGCTTCTACTGCCCATCCAAAATTTTTACAGATGCAGGGGATTTTTTGGTTTCTTTAAAATTATTCCAGGTGGATCAGGGACCACTGAGAAATAATGATAACTAGTTCTCAGTTATGGGGTTACACCACTTAACTTTATTATGGGTTCATTTAAAAATATTTTCAGGACTCAGTGAAATAAAATTGCATGTTTAAGGCAGAGTTAATAGGTATCTTTTAAAAGCCACTGCTGGCAGATCAATTTACTTATTTTCCCCTTATGAATCTGTATCAAATTTATGTTTAATTATTATGTGGCCATTATATATGCCCATTTGTTGAAATGGGGATGCTTGCTCTAATAACTGAGGCTCTAGCAAGCAAATGCACCATCTTACCTCTAGTATTGCTATGGTTTGTAACAATTTCAGGTTCAGGTGAGAAGACACTTCTTTGTTCACATGAAAGATAAATGGAATCTCCTCCTGATTTTCTTCTAAATTTACTCCACAGAACGTCGTTAACTGATTTTCAAAGGACCCTGGTACTGATAAGTTAATTTGGCAATTGTCTAAAAGTGAAAAGAAGCATTTAAACCAACTGGCTTTTAGGAACACCATAAAAACATGGTAGTCCCAAAGGTGTTTTTTCAAGAGGCAACTGAACTTTCCTATTTTTCTTTGAAGATGTTTTGCTTTTCATCCAAGAAGCTTCTTCAGCTCTGACTGCTCTGACAGCTCTGGGATGAGAAGCAACACATCTTCAAAGAGAAACAAGAAAGTCCAGCTGCCTCTTGAAAAAGCAACTTTGGGACAACCATGACCTGGATGACTGAGAATCTCCATAGACATAAAAACATGACTTTTCCACAGAACCTTAGAAACAGAATGTTTATAAGTCAACCGTCTTGTCTGGTGATAGAGGAGATGGTGGTGGTGGTAGTGGTGTGTGTGTGTGTGTGTGTGTGTGTGTGTGTGTGTGTGTGTGTGTGTGTAAATAATGAGTGTTCCTCGAGTGCCAAAGGTATTGTGTTTACAATGTAATGCAAGTTTAATGAATTATTGCTTTGTTGTTATGTTCCTTTGATTGGTTATAACAAGAGTTAAGGTACTCAGACACCTTTGGGGACTGGACAGGCATTTAAGTTCTAGCCAACAAATACATTTTCTGCTGAAGAAATAATTCCTTATTGAAGTAACCTGAACATAAGAACTGAACAATACTAAGCAAAAGCAGGGTATTAAGAAAATCCAGACTATTATTTTTCCCATACATGAGCCTATTTTCAACATTTTTAAAGAAAATCTATCTCTCTCGAAAAATTGTACTGTATCACCTGAAACAATTCTAAGCAAACTGTACCCTGTTACAGTAAGCAAATATTTTCCCTTTCAAAACTATAAGGCAGCAGAGACTTCGGCTGATTAGTATAATATGAAATAAATCAGAAAATCAGAAGTCAAAGAACTGGGGGGGGAACAAGAGCAGCAGCCCATCAAACACAATCTGTAGAGTCTCTTCTTAAGAAACAAAGTTCCTGGCTAAAGACACTCTTTGGGAATTTAGTTTAGGATTTTCAGAATTTTAGCTAAGAATGCCAGCCTGGGAAACGTCACTGTGGCACAAACAACAAAGTAAAAACTCCAGAACAGGGCAGCAAAAATCCCAGCAACATAACAGCAAAGAAGCAAATTTTTGCCACCCAGATCTAGGAGCCCTAAAGAAGACCAGTTTAAGTCTTGCAGGTTTGCTTTCCATTGGTTATGGGGCCTGGAGCAAAGACACAGCTTAATAATTGACTTTCTAGAGATAAAACTTTCTGTAATAATTATTGTGCAATACCACAGTGTATCTGTACCATATATACCTCTGTACCTTCAGAGATTAGTACATGTGAAAAATATGTACTTGATTAACCATATTTGTTTCACTCATATTAGCACTAGGTTTATGAGACAGGGGAAGTTGGGATTGCCTTCTTTCCAAGATCTGTGGTTAACAAAGGACCTACCCTTTATCATCCATGGGGCCATCTTACTTTTATTGATAGATCCTTTAATACACAGACAAGGTTGTGCCTACATGAAAAAAACAAAAAAACAAAAAATGGGAAATGGCCATGCAAATGTGTTAATTATTCTTTTATTTTTAGGGTTAAAAATATATTTAAAAATCATTTATCTATTAAGAGTCTCAATAACCATTATTATTCTCTTTACTCACCACAAGAACTCCATTAGTAATGACCCTAGAGGAAGGATGCTTGCTGTTGAAATAAAAATACTTGCTTAATTTTCTGATTATATAAATAAAAAACAGTACAATTAAAATAATAACATTCCATAAGTACATAAACTGTAAAAATTGCAGTTCTAGTCCAAAAATATAAAAATAGTCGGAATAAATGGTATTACATTAGAAAGGCTTTGGAGAGGTTTTCAAGATTCTGTTAATAAACTTTACAAAAAAAGCATTCATGAAATTCCTGTAATGTCTGTTTCTCAATCTGGCTACCATGAAGAGCTGACAAATAACTGTGGTGCTCCAATAATAGCTTAGGTTTAAATGGAACATGAATTAAAGAATATGTCTGCATATTATTACATCATGATGGAGGAAAGGAAACACCTCACCATTTTTCCAATGAAAATTCAACATCCAGTTCTGCTCTTTGCTCCTTGAACGGTGAGACAAAAGTTAAGTTAAAACAGTGTCAAGATATTCACAGCTACACAAATGCTTATGCATGTCTCTGCTTCCTTAATTAATTTTTACTATAGTTCTGTCTATATCAGTGTTAACTAAATCAAATAAATAGGTATTTATTCTATCAATGTAGTTGTTCACAACTTAATTTCTTGTGCTGTCATACACTACACTACTTAATTAGCATCTTGTGACTAATTCATACCATATAGCTTATTTCAAAACAAAAACAAAAAAAGAAAAATCACATCATCTTCTATTGAAAATATTGAGTGTTTTTCCAGATGTTGCAATAAGTGAATAATGTGCTCCAACACTCCTCAAGAACACCAGGTTGACAAATTAAACTTGTCTGGCTCACAAATAAGAGTTCAGCTATTTAGAATGATGTTTCATTATAGTGAAAATGGGTTCATTATAGGTATAAAATGGGTTACCATGTTGTGATCTATAAAAGCATAGATCCCGGGAATCTGAAAAATGTAGCATTACTACCCTTTTTTATTTAACCTCACTCAGAAGGAAGTCCTAACCTCAAATTAACATATTAAGAATGACAACGGACAGATAGTAACTGATTTCAAGAACAAATGTGGAAGGAATATATGGAAAGTCTGTACTATAGAAATATCAATATCTGAGATACTTTAGAACAGGGGTCCCCAACCCCCAGTCCGTGGACTAGGGCTGCGGAATGCCAGCAACCGGTCCACACAAACAAGGAAAAACCCATCCACAGAATGCAGGCAGCACACAAAACCACACCCCCTCTGGTCCGTGGAAAACCTCTCTCCACATAACCAGTTCCCGGTGCCCAAAAGGTTGGGGACCTCTACTTTAGAAGACATTACCTGGTTACCACTCTCTAGTATTTTAATATCAAGTTAAAACGAAACTCAAGTCATTACCAAATGAGAAGGCTAAATACCTATATAAAAGAATATCTCACCTCAGAATTTAGCACAAATGTATGTGTCAGATTCTGTCCTGGGGCAATATTGCTTAGGTCAAAAGCAACAGAAGTATCATAACTGTTCAGACTGCTCAGCAAAATGCCTCTGTTGTAGAATGATAACTCCAGAATATTCTGCAAAGTGCAAATGAGAGCCTATTTTAACAAGTAACAAATGTATTCATGTTTAAACCATTGTCCATTGTACTCCTTTCCTGTCCTTGCTCAGAGGCTCTGTTAGTGTTGCTGTTATCACATTTCAAACACATGCAAGCTACGGAGATTTTCTCAGTAAAGATACCTTTTCCTACACACAGTGGTGGGATTCAGCCAGTTCGCACCAGTTCGGCAGAACCAGTAGCTAATTTTTTTTTGTTGCTCAGGCCCAGAATGGACTTCCAGAAGTGGCATCCACACAGAGAACCGGCTGTTCACATATCTGAATCCCACCACTGCCTACACATCATACTTTTTCACTCTTTTTAAAGCCTTTCTTTTGCAATATCTGCCTTTCAGGAAAAGAGTCAATTTGCTTAAAAGTAAAAGAGTGACAGAGCCAAATCATATGCTATGAAACATCTGATGAGTTTAGGCACCTGGTAACATTTATTCATAGCTGTTTCATTGTATATTGAACTCTTTCAACTTAGCAGTTAGTCATTTTTGACACTGGCAGACAGAGCTGGTGGTTCATCAGCTCATTTGTCTTTCAGTTTGCTACACCTTTACCCACACATAGACCTACAGTAAATGCATCAAAATTCTTCTCCAACTGAAGAAAAATGATTTTAAGTACACCTTGGATTAATATCAAACTTTCATCCTTATTAGTGGTGAAAGGAACAGGAGCATGATTATCACATGGTGACCAACTACCACTGCACGTAACAGATAGTCTGACAGAAAGCTATTCAAAAGATACATCCAGCTGGGTTAGTGACCATGGGCAAATTTGATGGACTGGGCAGTGAAAGTTTGTCATTTCCCTAAACACTGGTGTTCAAATCAGTCATTAAAGCAAAGGTGCTTGTGAATTAGTTCTAATCTAAATATTATCCGATTTTTCAGTGCTATGTTTTCTGTATTTTCATTCAGAATGTTACGCAGAAGTGAAAATCTCAGCTGGCTACCTTGTTCATCATAGTTTTGTAGCAGAGTTTGAAGAGTTTGAAAAAAAACATTTTTGCCACATTTTTGTCGTATGATATAGCTGAGTAGACCTTGTGTGACAAAGCTTTGCTCCTCTGGGCTGATATAAATAATGGGAGTGAAAAAGAACAAGCTCACCTTTACAGCACTATGGATTCGGTATTGGAAAGTTTCATTCCATTCAGGATCACTGCTGTTATAGACAACTGGAGTTCTTTTTATTAATGGAGATGCCGTAGGAAGTTTCAAGGCCACATAACAATCTGATTTAGACACTATAGTAATCAGAAAAAAATGCAAGGATAGAAAAAGCCTAAAAAAGCTATTTTTCTTCATCTATCAACAGTATTTTGTAGCCTCTTTCAACTCAGTAGTTACGAAGAGAGATCAAGGCCAAAATCCTAAACTACAATACAACCAATACCGTAATGAATTGGTGTGCTGTGAAGAATAATTATCATTTATATCTTGAACAACATAATCCACAACCAATTTAAATAGATTACTTACATATATCTAGGCCATGGATGTTTCTGGCTCTCAAGATTTTTACTGTGAGATTATAGTAAGGATGCACCTCAAACTGAAACAAGATAAATAATTTATTTTAATTTATATGATGTTTTCCCTGGTGAGCTAAACATCAATAACAACATTTATTAAAAAGGCTAAAATAATTTCTGGTGATATTATCTGTATATTAAAATTTTGGACAAGCAGTGATCATGTATCCTAGCAAAAGATGTTACATATGTGCATAAGCGTAGTCAGTAGCATATGCCTTTTTAAAAATATCAAACATGCAAAGAAACAAAAATAAGTCCAAAATATCTGTATTACATCCAGAAATGCCAACTTTGCAACCAATATTTCTCATCCATAACTATGGCACCCTAAGGATACCTGCATACATGCAAATGCTTCTCTGGGATCAGTAACGCAGCAGGGTTGCTTTTTCCTTCCAGTAACATATACCTAAAACCAGTTTATTGCATTTGGCAATTGTACTAAAAAAAATCTCATTGTCAACCAATATAATTCATTTAATTTGAAATCAAGTGAAAAATTGATTTAAATTATTTTATTAAAACAAATTAACAGCAATTCTTTTATAAGAAGTTGCCTCAAACAAAATGAGTTTGACATGCCTGCTCTTGATAGTTGAATGCTCCAAAATAAATTCTAGACCAGGCCTGTACATGCAGCCTACCAAGCAACCTTGGACAGAGCACAGACTTTAAAAAAAGTAATAAAATCACCACCACTGCCCTGAAAGTCATGTTGCCTAGTGCCTCCATGGCTTACCATGACCACAAGCTCCAACACTGTAGATGCTCCTCTAGTCACCAAATCATTGATTAGCCCACCAGCATTCCTTTGCAGACCACAAAGATTTTTAATTTATCAGTGTGGGCCTTTCCCTTCTACAAGTTGCACAGATCTCTTCTAGATTTTCCTCTTGCCTTTCCAAGTCTGTCATTGAGCAAGAATTGACTTTGTAGGGAAGCATATAATCATTTGATGTATATTTAACGTATGTTCTACCTTTATTTACCAATTATATAATATTTGTATGCAATCCACATGGCGAGGTTTAATAATAATAATAATAAGTTGGAAGGGACCTTGGACGTCATCTAGTCCAACCCCCTGCTCAGGCAGGAAAACCTATACCATTTCAGACAAATGGCTGGCCAGTCTCTTCTTAAAAACTTCCAGTGTTGGAGCATTCACCACTTCTGGAGGCAGGTTGTTCCACTGGTTAATTGTTCTAACTGTCAGGAAGTTTCTCCTTAGTTCTAGGTTGCTTCTCTCCTTGACTAGTTTCCATCTATTGCTTCTTGTCCAGCTTTCAGGTGCTTTGGAGAATAGCTTGACTCCCTCTTCTTTGTGGCAGCCCCTGAGATATTGGAACACTGCTATCATGACATCCCTCACCCTTCTCTTCATTAAACTACACATACCCAATTCCAGCAACCATTCCCTATATGTTTTAGTCTCCAGTCCCCCAATCATCTTTGTTGCTCTTCTCTGTACTCTTTCTAGAATCTCGACATCTTTTTTACATCGTGGTAACCAAAACTGGATGCAGTATTCCAGGTGTGGCCTTATTCCAGGTGTGGCATTGTAAAGTGGTATTAGTACTTCACGTGATCTTGATTCTATCCCTCTGTTAATGCAGCCTAGCACTGTGTTGGCTTTTTTGGCAGCTGCATCACACTGCTGGTTCATATTTAAGTGATTGTCCACTAGGACTCTGAGATCTCTCTCACAGTTACTACTATTGAGCAAGGTACCACCTATACTATACCTGTGCATTTGATTTTTCCTGCCTAAATGTAGAACCTTACTTTTTTCACAACTGAATTTCATTTTGTTAGATAGCGCCCAGTGTTCAAGTCTGTCCATATATTCCTGTATCTTAAGCCTATCTTCTGGAGTATTGGCTATTCCTGCCAGCTTGGTGTCATCTGCAAATTTGATGAGTTCCCCATCTATCCCCTCATCCAAATCGTTGATGAAGATGTTGAAGAGCACTGGGCCCAGAACAGAGCCCTGGGGCACCCCACTACACACTTCCTTCCATGTAGATTTTTATTTTTATTTATTTTTTTTTATTCCATTTATATCCCGCCCTTCTCCGAAGACTCAGGGCGGCTTACAAGCTTAGCAGTAGCCTTCATTCTATGTATATGCCTGCTTATTAGGGCTTTCACACACACCCCAAGCGGCATTATTACAAAGTCAGCTGAATTGCCCCCAACAATCTGGGTCCTCATTTTACCTACCTCGGAAGGATGGAAGGCTGAGTCAACCTTGAAAGATGCAGTTCCATTGAGGACCACACGCTGAGTACGGCCTGTCAGCCAGCTACAAATCCATCTGGTGGTGATGCTATCTAACCCACATTTTTCTATCTTATCAAGTAGTAGGTTGTGATCTACTTTATCAAATGCCTTACTGAAGTCCAAGTAAATTATATCTACAGCATTCCTCTGGTCCACTAGTTTTGTCACTTGGTCAAAGAATGCAATAAGATTTGTCTGGCATGTTCTGTTTTTGACAAACCCATGTTGGCTTTTAGTGATAACTTTGTTTGCATCAAGGTGTTCGCTGATTTGTTGTTTGATTATCTTTTCCAGAATCTTCCCAGGTATTGAGGTCAGGCTGATAGGTCTGTAGTTTCCTGGATCTATTTTTTTCCCTTTTTTGAATATGGGAACTACATATTGGGGCAATTTACAATAGAAAAATATATATATATTTAAAATCATAAGATTAAAACATAAAAGCAGGGCTTTTTTTCTCATAGAACACTCAGAATGGCGTTCCGGCACCTTTTTTTGCACACAAAAAAAAAGCTTTTCCACAAGCTATGCTACTCCCTCTATTGGCTTTCAAAAGCCTATTGGCTTTCGAAAGCCAATAGGAATTGCTGCTGAGCGCACCAAAAGACCTGGCTAGCAAACGTTGCACCAGCTAGTGAAAGCAAGTAGGCAGGAACTTTGCATCCCTCTCTGCTGCCCAACTACACCATCTCAACTAGGTAAGTAAGAGAGGACAAGGAGTGGAAGGTGGGTTCTACGGAGTCCATGTGCACTCCATCCTTGTGCTCACCCATGTCAGCCAGGCTGGTGGCCTACCTGGTGCTGGACCTGCCCCACTGTTGCCTTGCCCTGTGTGCATAAGTGGCCGCCCTGCATCGCCTGGCCTGCACTGCCTCCACTGCCCGCCCCGCATAGCCCCACCATATAGAGCAGGCCCTGCTGCTCCCACAGCACCAGCTGTGCCGGCTCTGGCCCCAGGGGGAGCCTGCCGCCAAAACCCCTCGCACCCGTGACCATAGCAGCACCGCCCCACCCGACTCACCCCCACCTCCTGCACCCGCCAAGATGAGAGTTCCAGCACTTTTTTTAGAAAAAAAGCACTGCTGGTTACAGTATTGTGTAAAGAAGGTATAGAGTAGACAATCTGATATCCTCCAGATAACTCTGACCTGATCCCCATCATCAAGGCCAATGGCAAAGAACTGTGAGAGTGCTAGTTCAAAATATCTGAAATACATCTGGGTCTATTCCTAGGTACTTTAAACTAATTAAATTCATTATTTTATAATGTTAAAAATACTGGAACAGATCATTGAAGATCCTTAATTTCATTAGGTATGAATAGTACAGTAGTAATATTATAGTAAAGTTTAGCATTTGGTCAGAGAAATGTCATTTGTAGGGTTGTTAACAAAATAGAAATGGTTTTCTAACTGCACCATTGGGATTTTCTATCCAGCCACTAACTAGACCCAACCATTCTAAGTTTCTTAGATCAACCAAGGTCAGCTAAGAGCTAGCCCTGCTGTAAATGCTACAATGAAGATGTAAAAAAAGCAGTTAGCAGCACAACAGCACTTAGACTTATATACTGCTACACAGGGCTTACAGCCCTCTCTCAGCATACTGCCCCCAATAATCTGGGTCTTCATTTTACTGACTTCAGAAGGATGAAAGGCTGACTCAACCCTGAGTCAGTCAGAATCGAACACCTGGAGTGAGTAGTTAGTTAGCTTGCAGTACTACATTCTAACCACAGCGGCACCAGGGCTCTTTAAGCTCTTTAAGGGTAATCTGGCCGTGGAATTGGAGATAGTGAGCTCCACTTCACTGGTTGTGTTCAAGAAAATATGAATATCTATCTGTCATGAAAGAATAAATTTGGATTCTTGCATCGAATAAGGAGTTGGCTGAGATGAGTCACATGACCCCATCGAACTCTTGATTCTAGAGATGCGTTTAGTTATCTGCTTATTATAATAGGAAACATATTATTTTGTCTAAGTCAATACTTGCCTAAGGATTTATTAAGGATATTAAGTACATTTATATTCACATACTTCCATGTCTTTTTTCTTGATAATGTTAACAGCCAGAAGTGGCAGCATTCGAGTCGATAGCCTGCCGAGCATTGCTGAAAGCAACATCAACAAGAGACCAGGATGAGGAGCATGCTGAGCCTGTGGTAAAAACACAGTGAAAACACAAAGGCTTTTGATGCCACCAAACAGTAGCTATCTCATTATGTCCTATCCCATCATTTAAGTTACCTTATGCAGCTTGCTCTTACTCCTGCCTCTCTAAAAATAAAAACACAGTAATTATGAAAATGACCTACAGAGATCTGTAGCTTTGCTTTAAGGACTTGAGTGAAATATTTGTGTTCTGAACCCGAAAATGCCAGTTTAATCCTACATTCTTTAGTCAGAGAATGACTAAAGACTGTCTTTTTAAATTAGGACACAATTTACTCCATATAAGCTATTTTCTATATCAACAGGAAATAACTGTTGTAATTCTGAAAGAAGAAAAAAATCAGTTTTAGTCTCCAAATTGAAACAGTAACAGCAGACTTAAACTACAAAAGTATAGTGCAAAACAATGTCACAATGCACACATATTTCTCTATTGTAAATATACTGGTACAGAGAAATCTCCAAGTTACTTATATTTCTCTTACAGATTTAGAGCCTCACCTGTCTCAAAACATTCCACCCATTATTTCCTGCTACAATTAATAACTATTGGTATCAAGGAGGGAAGGAAAACCTGTGAATTTCCTGCATGGTATGAGTTATGATATTTAAAATATATGTGCAGAGCATGTTGCTAGTCATCCTTCAAGAATTAAAATTAGAACTGATTCAGATATTAGAAAAGTACATTTATTTTCAAGAGTGCCTTGAGGAGCAGGCTTGTTTCTCATGTGTAAATAAACCACAATCAGTGTGCAAGCATGTGCAAAAAACTAAAAACTTAATCTAGTACTGTAGTCCTATTTAAGAGGAATAGGAGAAAACTAGAAAGTAAGACATGTTAGTCATGTTCATATGACGTTGCTGTTTGGGCCATTCCTTCTCCCAGCCAGATGCACAACTTCCTTGTGTTGGTATCATGTGACTCAATCAATAATCCAACAGACCCTTTTTTCAATCAATATGATCATTCAGTGGAAGGGAACTGAAAACTGCGAAAAGGAAGGAATCGGTGACATTCTGTTCACAAGAAGTGTGTGTGTTATTATTGAACAAATAGACTGAAATATATCTAACTGAATCTTTTCACATGCCTTTATATTCAACATAAGTAAACTCACTATTACAATTTTTAAAAGTATATAAATTACATGTATATTAAGATCAAACTCTTAATGGCTGTGTTTTGGAGCAAAGGCTATATTTTTGCTTATAAAAATAGGATACATAAGAAGATAAAACTATAATATATATTCCACAGCAAGCCAGAAATCAAAATTAAGCTAAGATACAATTAAATTGTAGAATACCAATTAATGTGGACACAGGGCCACTTTAATATCTATTTCTGATAGGTTAAGCCAGACTTTTTCATGGAGATAGACTAGTTTCTTGTGGAATCTTCTTACTATAGTTCTGAAATTAAAAAGATTTGGTACAGACAGAATTAAAATTTGAGAACCACCAGTTTGAAATTCTGTTGGACTCTCAGACTTTTCAGAGCTGCACTAGCTGGTTTCAAGTATTTTATTCAATGAGTCACTTTCGTTAAGATAAACTGAATTTTCCCATGACTTCCAACAGTGACTTGACCATTCACAAAAATTTCTAATGGAGCTTACTATAGTCATTGTTCAAATGAGGAGCCTCATAACTGAGTGTGCTTCTGTAGTAATGGAAAACAATCTACTTTTACAATGGAAGGTTCCTGTTTCTCCTACTCAGTTCTATCCCCATTAAATTCAAAAGGAGTTCCTGCAGTCTGGGCTTTGGCATGCAGGTTTACAATAAGTGGGAGACAGGCATCAGCAAAAAAACCAACAATCCTGGTTTGAAGAGAGAGAATACTTTGCAATCACAAAAACTGAGTTGAATAAAAACCACTATTCGAATTGTTTATCATGAATAGTTTCCTTACAATATCAGTATTGTTAGTACACTTCTTATTGGGTAAACCTGGTTTAGACCACAAAGCAAAACAACAGACCTTAAGAGAGATGTGTTGGAACTGGGCTGGCTCAGTTCCTTAACTGAAAGTGAAAGGGATTTTCAATAGATAGTTCTAATAGAATACTACCTTTACGAGAAATTCTAACTGCCATTGTTCAAATGTCAATGGAATAATGGAACATTGGCTATGGTTATGAAAAGCATAAATAATAAACATATCCTACTCTTAATAATTTGGATAAGCTTCAAAGGACCACATAGGCAAAGTCAACCAAATCACTGTGTGTAGCCAACTCTTTGGTAAATCATCCATAACAAATTGCAATGTAACCTAAAAGACTTTATGAGGGGAAATTGTCATCATGCAAATATAACAATTGTATACCTATATCATTATATCTGATCTAACTATATTGGTCACTGCCTTTCAGTGATGAAATCATCAAGCACATGTGGTCATTTGCCCCACTTTTCCTATCCTGTAGGTGCCCTCATAATTTGTTGCTTCCCAGACCAGATTGCCATTCCCATATGAAACTGATTTGGTCGTAAAAGTGATTTATTATAAAATGGTTGAACTGTTTGCAAAGTAATTCTGTGGTCCCTGCATTGGTGGCCCTGTGTATAGAGCAAATATTGTTCAATTTTAAGACCTTGAAACTACAACTTGTTATTGTTGTTATCCCAATTGTAAAAATACAGACCAATCAGGAAGTATTAAAGCTAGGTTATAGTTATAAGACAATTTCTACTGCATTACAGTAAGAGGAAGAATGTAACTCTTTCTTTCCCAGTCATGATCCTAATAATTCAGTATACCCTTTCATAGATTCCTATAGATTCTTCAGTTCCAAAAATATCTTTTAAAAAGATGAAATTGTCACTTAAGGATGGGGATTTCAGTTTTTAAATCTTGAATTATACCATTATTATTAATACCTTTTCACTAGTACCAAATTTTGGATATCTTCATATGCTACAAATTCTCCTTCCTGGACTATTTGGAATAATAATCATATGCATCACCTTTATTCAATTGGACTATTGGGAATCCAAAATAAAATGTATTAATTATATGTCCTGTTACTATTATATAGCTTTAAGAACTGTGGTATATTATTTCTGCAAAATTGCATTTTGTTCTTTTTTGTTTCCTAAAAACCAACTCAAAATAAATTAAAATGAGATGAACTTTTTTGATGAACCCAGGGATCTTTACACTAGATCAAGTAGTAGATTGTAACAATGAATGTTGCCATTTTCTATATTAAAAAATAAATACTATTTGTTGGTTGTCCTCTACTGGTCATATTTGTAATTACAATATTTATTGACATTTAACCTTAAACCACAGAATTAAGGAAGCCTTATTCATTTTCACTAGAGCAAAAGGCAGGATAAAGTGGGATATGTACGAAATATCTAACATACATTTTAATAATGATCTAACAATTATTCTATTGGTCTGTAGCCCTCCCTGTTCCTAAGCCTTGGCTAATGAATGCTTCAGGAGTTATCTAATACGCATTCTATTTGCTCCAGGCCATCTCTATTCCTAACTTTTAGCTGAGGTCTGCAAGATGCCTGACTCTTTGTTACTGTTATCAGGTTTCTAACTACCCAGATTTGTTACAAGTTTTACACGTGCATGTTTACTGTGAATAAGCATTCTTTGTTCTTGCCAGACAAACTCCCCAATTACAGGCTTCCCAGTCTCTTTTCATGTGTATGCCATAACCTTGCTTTGTTTTGGCAGCCAGCCCATCAGGGCGGTTATAGAAATTGGAATGAATGAATGAATGAATGAATGAATATTCTGTGGAAATTATTCCTGCCCCAAATTAGTTTTCATGCCCCAACTTGAAGTTAGAACAATTGATCAGTGGAAAAACCTACCTTCAGAAGCTGTGAATGTTCCAACATTGGAAGTTTTTAAGAAGAGACGGGACAGATATTTGTCTGAAATGGTATAGGGTTTCCTGCCTGAGCAGGAGGTTGGACTGGATGACCTTCAAGGTCCCTTCCAACATTTTTATTATTATTATTATTATTATTATTATTATTATTATTATTATTATTGTTATTGTTATTGTTATTGTTATTGTTATTGTTATTATTATCCCACCACTAATTCTCTATTCACCCACCACCATCATCTGGGTAATCCTGAACAGTGGCATTTATTAGGCTGGGCCTGAACTAAAGGCCCAGCCTTGGCTTCAGCCCTCATGCCACCAGTGCCATTCCAAAAGACCACCTCGCATTGTGAAGAATGGGGTAGGCCCAATACTCCCCAGGATCTGCTATGCGCCACTTACTTTCAATCAGTGCTCTCTGACAGGCCCACCCAAGGTGGTATGAAACCTTCATATATTCCAATTAACTGCAGCTAAATGCAATCCTCATATCAGATTTGGATTGAAATTGCACCATGAGTAACTCTGCTTAACATCTTTTCTTCTGCACTGTAATGCCAGTGAAGGAGCCTGACACTGCTCTGTTCCTGGAAGGCAAGTGCAGCATTATTGGTGCTCTCTGTAAAACTACATTCCACTCAAAATTATTTGGTTCCCACTGTCACCATAACTGTCACTCTCAACTTTTATCTTATGATTGGAGTGCTTTTTGAGGCTAGTATTTAATATGGTATTTCTCTTTGTAATTTTAGAATAGATGTTTACTATTAAATGGTTTAAGGTGCCTAATGAAATGCCTTAAGGCCCTTACAATATAATTAGACCTCTTCGTGGCTTTCAGTGCTATCCACCATAATATCCTTCTGGACTACCAGCAAGAGTTGGAATATGAGACACTTCTAGCTGATCTTGTTACTCCAGTTAGAAGTTCTTATGCTGATAATAGCCTGGTATATAATTTCACCACAGGGCTGGATTGGGGACACTGTGAAAGTCCTGGCCCAGATCACTGAACAGGAATAACCTGGGTTGATTGAAACAAGCTCACATTAAATCCCATTAAATACAAGACATTTTAATTCTTTGTCATTAAAATAATCAGTCTGACCTGATCCTGGTTCTAACTTTGTCTCTGGATGGGATTCCACTCTCACTTAAACCCTTACAAAAACAGCAGGTGGAAGCCATGGCCAAGAGGCTTTTCCAGCTCCAGTTGATGCAATAATTGCAGCCTTTTTTACCTGAGATGCCCTGGCAACAGGAATTCCTGCCCTTGACCCCTCCTGTACACACCACTATACAGTAATTGTAAAGATATGTAGGAATGAACTTGGGAGACAGACGAAAGAGCCAGAGCCATGGGAACCTCAGATAAAAGGCAGATTAACACTAGCCGGAATGTCAGCTTGGCAAATGTTTCATAAAAGTTCCTCCCTAGTCTCTTGGGTAGAAAGGTGATGGGGGGGGAAATGTATTTTCAGATTTTGTTAATACAACTTTACAATAAAATAGAATTAGTTCATCTGGGCAAGCTGCCTGTCTGGATTACTTCGCAAAACTGACAGTAATTACTTTCCGTGGGGACTCCCCTTGAAGATGACTTGGAACTTAAATAAGCCCAAAATGCAAGGTTGTCTGTTAACTAGAATTAACAGATTCAGCAGTGTTACATAATGAAGTTCCTGCATTGATAGACTCCGATTCCCAGTCTAATTCAAGATGCTGATAAACTATATATTATTAATACACTGATTCTTGTAATCTTTAATTGGGCAAAACAATCTATCATAGAGCAAAATATTTTGAACCAAGTACCTCAAATGGGCTACCCTTATGGAACGTGTTCAAAATCTGTGACTCATGACTTGCTTAGAATTGAAATTTGGCAAATATTATAAAACATTTTATGACAGTTATTACCATAAAGCAATCTAATCACTTTTAAAGCCCTGAATGAATGGGTGCCAGAGTTTCTATGGGAACACCTTTCCCACTCAGCTTTTTACCTACTCCATCCAATGAAGACAGGTATCCGTACTCTGCAAGAGGTGGGAAAGGCTGGGACTTGACGAAGTCTTCTGACAGTAAATCAATTTGTATCTTTTGTTGAAAAGGGTAAGCAACAAAGAACTGTATAAATAAAACTGCATAAAGACCAAAAGACAGTATGAATATTTAAATGTATAAAAATGAATTAATTCACACCCCAGAAAGCAAAGCAGTGGGCTGGAGCAAGTAAAACATATGATGGCATCTGAGAACATATTATTTTGCTGTTGTTCTCTTGTTGTTAGGAGTTGCCACACCTATTAAATTCACTCACAGGTCACTGGGCAGTGAGATTCAATACAGGCCATGTTCCTCCTGACTGAAGGGAAACTGGATCTTGAATTACAAGTCCCTGGAGCATGGAACAGACTTAGGTAGCAGGCAAGAGGCAGGGCTGTATTAGAATAAAAACAATATAGGCAGGACAGAACTGGCAACACAAGCAGTGAATTCATGCTGCTATAGTTTTCTGCTAACTTGTGAATGGATGAAGAAATGTTTAGCTTAATGGTGTAAAAAGTGTCTCCCCCGCTCCCCAGTATTAGTAATTAAACTTGATTTTACAATTTTTGTTGTTGTTTTTTTGTGCTGACTCTCTGCTTGCTCCAATTTAAGATTCACCAAGTCAAATCACTGATTGACTACTGTAGAAAGGTATTTGCTCCCAGCCTCAGCTGCCAAATCTCACAGGGTCGCAGGCCAGCATATCTGAACAGTAATGTCCGTTATTGACAAAGATTAATACAAGCATTAAAAGCTGCAGTTGGAATAAATCAAGGATGCTCAGTTTTTTCTGAGTGAAAAAAAACTTCACTTGGGTTTGATTGGTTTGCTAGGAGCCATATTCCAAAATGTATTGGGTGGAACCCAAACAAAATCTGATTTACATTTAATTAAAATTAAATATAATTCACATAATCACACTCCAGAAGTATTTAACACATTGCCCTCAAACCACTTGCGGGATTAAGGCTTCAGAACTGTACAACTCTGACATAAATCCATTGAATGAAAATTCAACTTCATCAAATGTTCACAACTACAATTGGCACATAAAAAAATAATTTTATTATGTAGAAAAAGTACTGTTTTTGTAACAAAATGAGTAAATCATTGTGGAAAACATGAATTAAGGCTTCTTATAAAAAGCAAAATCATCAATTCCTGTGATTTCAAGAAAAGTGTTAAGATTTCTCTCCCAATGGCTTAAGAATCAATGAATTGCTTAAACTAACCATCTGTAAAGTTACATTTGATAGGATGAATGCTTCTTTAATGATTTCAGTCTTCAAAGAGTACTAATTGTACTCCTTAATCCAACACAAATAACATCACCACAAATCACAACCATAATTTGATTGTTCAGAGTTACACAGAATTTGCTAACCATTAAAACTGCCTTAAACAAAATATATAATAAAGAGTAATGTATGTAATTCAAATAACATTTTTTTTTCTTTTTCCTACTAAAGAATTACTTTTCCCCCCCACAGGAAAAATAACAGAAATCCATGCAATCTTCAGCATAGCCTTCATGTTTTCCAAATTTGGTCTTGCCAATCCATTTTCTCTTTGTCCTTACTGGCACACAGTCCTGTTCTGGAATCAAATCATTTAGGTTGGTTTGTTCAGATTTAGACTGCAAATTTTTCTTCTCCCCCGCCCTATGTCATATCATTGTCTCGGGAGATGTCTGCCTGTGTAAGAGTGGGCACTGAGAGCTAATTTTTTGTAAATAAAGCTTAATACCAAATTAATTCCTTGAAAGTAATAATTTCTGAGATAAATAAATCAAAATAAAATTCTACTCTTTTCTTAATTAAAAAACATAAGCTGCAAAGTTCAGCTAGGAGACTGTCCTTGTCATCTTGGTAGGAGGGGAAGAATATCTTTTGGAAGAACCCATTTCATGTATAAAATCAAAAATAAATTTAATTCAGCATCTAGTTTTCTTCACATTTTGATCATGGGAAGTTCAGGAAACTAGAAACTTTTTCATTAGAGTTTAACTACCAATTCATTAGAAAATAAAACTCTATAGATCACATGAGTAAAGAAATATTCTAGGAGACTTTAAAATAAACTATGGCTGAATAATATACTGTACATCTACCCAGCTGCAACTGACATAGTATGTCTCTGGATTTTCTTAAATATATATAAGGACCCCTTACACCAGTGGAATAAATAAATCTGTAATCTCCATAAAAGGGTATTTTATAAGTTTGTTAAGCCTTCTTAAATCTTCCATAAAATACTGAAATTCCTTCATAATAAGTTTTCAAGGAAGCACTTGGATCCTGCTTTTTCCTTTCGTTTGCTTAAACCTAGTCGTAATGCTTTCAAAATAGCATCCATGTTATTAAGGACATTATAGCAATTCAATTGTACAAGTCTGTCAAATTCATCAGCTGTGTAGGTAAAATTAAATGTCCTGTATGGTGAATCTTTTCCTTCAATTTGAAAATCAGCAAAAGTCTTATCCTCTTCTGATTCACGTTCTATTCCTGTAAATAGTGGAGGGAAGAACATATATTCTGTGAGCCTTAAATATTAGCTTTTCTCTGAGAGGTGGCTATTATCAGTGCTTACGTAGATCTATACCTCAATGCACAACCATGTTTACTCCAAGTGGAACAAGACAATGATGTGCCTGATAAAAGCACAATACAAGTACACCTCATTTATAAAACACCCCTGTGAAAAATCTCTTAACATCATTCTTTGTCAGGAAGTAATTTCCCTGTCTCCCATACGTGTTTCTGCTTTATAAAACAAATTTGTTCACAATGTTAAAAGGCACATGGGATAAATTCTGTATAATGTGCAAATATTGCTGCTTTTACAACAGCCTTTCATCACCTCAGTACCCCAAATATTGAACTACAATTTTATTTCCAATCAGCATGCCACAGGGAAGATGGGATCATGGGGGGCTGTAGTGCAATATCAATAGAACGCTAAAGTTTGGAAAATGTTATTTTGGAACATCTCATTAATTAATTTAAAAAGGCAAATTATGTCATGTCCGACTCTAGGGGGCGGTGTTCATCTCCATTTCTTAACTGAGGGAGACAGCATTGTCCAAAGACGCTTCCATGATCATCTTCTATTCCCGTTTATTCCAGTTCATCCAAATAAACAGCTTTTGATGTTTTGTACAACAAATTTGTTACAATATCAGGGTGTAACTTCAAAATATTCAACCAATCCAGAATTTTACTGTAATTGATAGCAAGATACATTAAAAATTTAAAGAATTCATACCTGGCATTTTATATTTACGGAATGTATCATTAACCAGAGGGAAGTGAAGGACTATGGGAGCCTTTGGGTTCTCAGCATCCATAAACATATAACATTCCTTAGGACTTTCTTCATCTTCTTTATTAAAAATTATTTGTGGGAAAGGAATGTCTCGTTCTCTACAGTATTTTTCAGTTAACTCCAAGATCTGTAGTCACAGAGTTTTTAAGCAATCATTAGAGTTTTTTCCCCATATCTGACCATAATACCAAGCTAACCGGATTACCTACGGCAACACGTGCGGCCGGCGTCAACTTCCCCCCGTCCAGTGCGCTCCCACAGAGAGGGCCTCCTCAGGGTGCCTCCGATCAAAGAATGTCGATTGGTGTCCCCCAGAGGGAGAGCGTTCTCTGTGGGCGCGCCAGACCTATGGAACCGCTTGCCGGTTGAGCTCTGGACGGCCCCCGACCTTTGCTCCTTCCGGCGCGATCTAAAAACGTATCTATTTGAGCAGTCTGACCTGATCTGATGGGTTAGGGTTGGGGTTTTAATACATTTTAATTATTGTTTTAACCTTGGGCATTTATTTAATCGCTTTTAACTTTTGTATCCTGTTTTCGTATTTATTGCCCTGTACACCACCCTGAGTCCTTCGGGAGAAGGGTGGTATAAAAAAAATATAATAAATAAATAATATCCAAAGAAAGTAATGGGACAGAATTTTTAAAAAGGACTTCAATTCGCCTATTGATAACTATGTGTCCTTTCCACAATCATCTAGCTTCCAAAGTGATGATTTCAATATTAATGACTGTCTGTAAAGAGGAGGCAACCAATATTATTCTCCTAAACTACAATACAACTAGAATATAAATTATTTTTTGAATACCTCCTATAAATCTAAGCAAGAAAGGAAGCACAAAACAACGGTACACCAAGCTCAACAGTACTGAAGAATAATTAATACTAAAATAAAAGTAATCATAAAAACTGAACATACTTTTCAAATCTGCAATATTCTTAATAAGTTTCATTAAATCATATATTCCTATAAAATATACTGAACTGGCTACATACATTTGTAGCGCTACAAACATATTTTATGCACCATTTAATATATGAATTTGTACCACATTCAAAATTTGGGCTCCTCTCCAGAAAAGTCTTAATATTTTGGTTTTATGGGACCCAAATTAGAAAAATTAAACTAAAAGTATATTATAAGTAGTATTCATTATAAAAAAGATTAAAATTAGTATGGGCATAATTTATCATCCGTTGCTCCTGATTCTTGTATTATGATTACAGTTTAATAGTGATTTTCAGGTTTTTAAAACAATAAAAATGCTCATCCTATTCCCCCCAAATAAGTGCAATTCAAAATGTTTTATATATATATACATACATACATACATACATATACTAACTTTAACCCAACTTAATATATGCATAAAATAAAATTAGCATATTGAAGGAAGTTGGTCTTTGAGATAAAAGTACCTTGGGATGGATGTACATTGGAAACACATAGACTAAAGCAAAGAACAATTCACTTTGTACTTATGAGTCTTACCTCAAATGGTGCTTCCCAAGAATAATTAAATGATAAAATCACATCAACATCTCTTTCTGGCTGAATTAGCAATGGAAAGGGAGAATTTATAGAAAAGCCACCATCTACTAAGTAAAGACTCTCTTCCATCGGAGTCAACATGTTAGGAAAAGCATCTAAGTGTGTTTCTGAAAAAAAAGCAATATATTTCATTCTTACCAATGAAGTGGCACAAAAACTACAACCCTCTATATAATGAAAAATATTTTAGAACTGAAATTTATTTATATTGGGATGGAGTAACTGGCTAAATTTTAGATCTAATTATCTCATTAATAGGTTGATTTGCCTAATGTGCATGTATTTCATATTTAATTTGAAAACCTTGTGTTATTCAGATTGCTCTCTTCCTCCCATTTATACACACATATCCCAAAACGTAATTTTTACACTACAAACTGACAGAGGCTCACTAATCCAAAATTACCTTTTGAGATGACAAACTTTTTGAAACTAATATAATCTCTGTGGAGGTATAAACCTTGCATGAAATTAAATGTTTCACCAGCAGTTACACGAGACTTGAAGAAGTCCTGGAAAATCTGTAGTAAGGGTCCACCTGGTATAACCAGACGTGTCTTCAACCTCATAGGATCCCGGAAATGGAATCGTCGACTGTCATCTGCAATCACGGACAATACTAAATATGGTTAAACAGTTCAAATCTACTTATTGAATCTACCTTGTGAGATATTAACAGCTTTGGAGTAATCAGGTATTTCAACTATTATGAACACTATTTGCATTTTCTCGTCCTTTATAATGATTTTGGTGAGCAAATCATTTTCTGATCTCATCTGGACATGGAAGCTTAGCAGACCCTCTAAGCTTGGATCTGATTCCAAGACAGAAGCAAGACTAAAGGCTACTCTGGGATATAAAATCCATATTCCTGGATATCTTACAAACATTTATGCTGAGCTAATGTGAAGATTTTTATGAGGGATTGCAACAACTGGATTTCAGCATAGCAGGGATCAGCAATTTCTGGGTTTATGAAGGCAACATCTTTCCCCAACCAACTTGAGTTGGAATCAAATTTTCAAACTTTTGCCCCAAACATACACAGACATACACACACACACACACGCACACACACACACACAGACACATATTTTGGCCAGTTGTAAAAAAATAGGAGTAAAAGTCCTCTGGCAGTTAAAATGGGAGGAAAAACATGACCCAAAATTATAACACCAAAATTCAAAAACAAAAAAGTTCTCCTCAAAAATAGTGAAGAATACACAATGAAAATGTCATGTTTCAGCTATGTATTTGGGAGCATGAGGGGTGGTGAGGGATTTAGAGGTAAAAGGGAGCAGTTTTTCAAGAAAGATATTAAATAAAGAGAAACAAAATTCACGGTTTCATCCCAGCAGTTAAGGCACCAGTTAAGGCTAGAAACCAGGAGTACTATAGGAGTCCTGCCTTGGGCATGAAAGCCAGCTGGGTACCTTTGGGCCAGTCACTCTTTCTCAGCCCACCTCACCTCACAGGGATGTTGTTGTGAGGAAAATAGGAGGAGGAAGGAAGGAGTATTAGGTATGGTCTTGAGTTATTATTGTGTTGAATTATTTATAAAAAATAATAAAGGTAGGATAAAAAATAAATAGTTGTCAGAAAACAAACATGGGAGTAATTATTTAGAATGGAATTTCTGTTTTCAAAATCATAAGCCCAGACCTGCTTAGGTGGGAATAAGCTCCCTTTGGATTACTTGTTAGAAAGGAAGGGTCAGATATGTCATAGGCCAGGGGTAGGCAACCTCGGCTCTTTTATGACTCATGGACTTCAACTCCCAGAATTCCTGAGTCAGCTATGCTGACTCAGGAATTCTGGGAGTTGAGGTCCATGAGTCATAAAAGAGCCGAGGTTGCCTACCCCTCTCATAGGCATATATGCCTCCATTCTGCTTGGATCACATCAGCCCATATCCATGGCAAAGTCATGGTTATGGAAAAGTTCATATACCTAAAAAGAAAATCTAGCATTACAGTATCACGGAAACCTGGTTGGGCCCAGAGGGTGGTATCCCCCTGGTTGATCTTTGCCCACCAGGCTTCCGGGTGCTACACCGGCCTCGGACTCAGGGCAGGGGTGGGGGAGTGGCTGTGGTTATGAGGGAGACCTTATGTCCGCAGGAGGCCACCGTTCCTCAGATAGTCGGGTGTGAATCTCTCTTATTGAGGTTTGGTCCTAGGGCGCAGTTGGGCTTGCTGCTTGCGTACCTTTCGCCTAGTCGCGTAGCAGCAGCCCTGCCTGAGCTTCTCGATATCCTCTCAGGGCTGGTGATTGAGTTTCCCAAACTTATGGTTTTGGGAGACTTCAATCTACCATCCCTGGGAGGAGTATCTGAGTTAGCTCGGGAGTTCATGGCTTCCATGACGGCCATGGACCTGACGCAGGTAATTCATGGACCGACCCATGAGGGAGGTCACACCCTTGACTTGGTTTTCTTATCTGGTCGGTGGTTAGATGATCTTGGTGGGGGCTCCCCAATTGTTATGCCCCTGTCATGGACCGATCATCATCTCCTGCGGCTGGTCTTCCATTTTGCCACTCCCCACCGTGGGGTTGTTGAGCCAACTAGATGGTTCCGCCCCAGGCGCTTAATGGACCCTGAGAGGTTTCAGGCAGCGCTGGGACCCCCACCTGCCTCCTCAGCTCACAACTCGGCAGATGCCTTAGTGGAAGCCTGGGAAAGGACGGCCACGGAGGCACTTGACCGAGTTGTACCCTTGCGGCCCCTGACCCGGCGCAGATCCCAATGGGCTCCATGGTTCTCCGCGGAGCTCCGGGAGATGAAGCGTCGGAGACGGGGCCTAGAGAGCGTTTGGAGGTCCAGCCGATCTGATTCCGACCGATTGCGACTAAGAACCCATATTAGGTCTTATCTCGCAGCGATGAGGGTAGCGAGATCTAACTATTTCGCTGCCCTCATCGCGTCCGCAGATAATCGCCCGGCCGCCTTGTTTAGGGTGACCCGCTCCCTCCTTAACCAGGAGGTTAGTGGGGAACCCTTGCAGGGGCGTGCCGAGGAATTTAGTCAACATCTGTCGGACAAAATCGCTCGGATTCGGACCGGTTTGGACTCCGACTGGGCAGTATCGGACGATCAGGACGCGAGCGATCTTGTCAATGTCACCTGGGAGGAGTTCGATCCTGTGACTCCGGAGGAAGTGGACAGGATCATGGGGAGGCTGAGCTCCACCACATGTTTATTGGACCCGTGCCCTTCCTGGCTGGTTTATGCAGCCCGGGAGGGGACACGAGGCTGGTTCCAGGCGGTTATATCTGCTTCTTTGAGCGAGGGTAGTTTTCCCGCCGCCCTGAAAGAGGCGGTGGTGAGACCCCTCCTCAAGAAGCCTGCCTTGGACCCGGCTGTTTTAAATAACTTTCGTCCGGTCTCCAACCTTCGCTTTCTTGCGAAGGTTGTTGAGAGTGTGGTGGCGCATCAGCTCCCTCTGGTCCTGGATGAAGCGGATTATCTAGACCCGTACCAATCGGGCTTCAGGCCCGGGTACAGCACGGAGACGGCATTGGTCGCGCTGGTGAATGATCTCTGGAGGGCTCGGGATAGAGGATACTCCTCTGTTCTAGTCCTATTAGACCTCTCAGCAGCTTTCGATACCATCGACCATGGTATCTTGCTGCGGCGTCTCAGGGGATTGGGAGTGGGAGGCACGGTTCTTCAGTGGTTCTCCTCCTATCTCCTGGGACGCTCGCAGTCGGTGTTGGCAGGGGGGCAGAGGTCGACCACGAGGCCTCTCGCTTGTGGAGTCCCTCAGGGGTCGGTCCTCTCGCCCCTTCTGTTCAACATCTACATGAAACCGCTGGGTGAGATCATTCGTGGTTTTGGAGTTGGGTATCATCAGTATGCTGATGATACCCAACTTTTCATTTCGACCCCAAACCACCCCAGTGATGCCCTCGACGTGATGTCCCGGTGCCTGGAGGCGGTCCGGGTCTGGATGGGGAGGAACAGGCTTCGTCTCAACCCTGACAAGACGGAGTGGCTGTGCGTACCGGCATCCCGTGATATTCAGGATATCCCACCCCTCATTATGGGGGGTGAGTCATTACCTCCTGTAGATAGGGCTCGCAACTTGGGAGTCCTCCTGGATGCACAACTTTCCTTAGAAGACCATATTGTAGCTGTGACTAGGGGGGCGTTCGCCCAGGTTCGCCTGGTGCGCCAGTTGCGGCCCTATCTAGACCGGGATGCCTTGCGCACGGTCACTCATGCGCTCGTGACCTCTCGTCTTGATTACTGCAATGCTCTCTACATGGGGCTACCCTTGAAGACCACTCGGAGGCTCCAACTGGTACAGAATGCAGCCGCGAGAGTTGTATCGGGGGTTTCCCGATACTCCCGTGTTACACCTTTGCTCCGCGAGCTGCATTGGTTGCCAGTTGTCTTCCGGGTGAGGTTCAAGGTGTTGGTTATGACCTACAAAGCCCTCCATGGCATGGGTCCAGAATACCTTGGGGAGCACCTGCAGCCGGCGTCAACTTCCCTCCACCCAGTACGATCCCACAGAGAGGGCCTCCTCAGGGTGCCGCCAGTCAAAGAATGCCGACTGGTGGCCCCCAGGGGGAGAGCATTCTCTGTGGGTGCACCGGATTTATGGAACCATCTTCCGGTAGAGCTCCGGATGGCGCCCGATCTCCGCTCCTTCCGGCGCGATCTTAAAACCCATCTTTTTAAACAAGCGGGCCTGGCCTGATGGGATGGGGTGGGATTTTATTACTACTTCAATTTTAAATCTGTATTATTTATGGGCATGGTTTAATTATGTTTTAATAATTTTAATTTTTGTATCCTATTTTTATGTATTGCCCTGTTCACCGCCCTGAGTCTCTTGAGAGAAGGGCGGTATATAAATTAAATTAATAAATAAATAATAAATAAATAAATTAGTATGCAAATTGGCCTTACTTACCAATTACTTTGACTACATCTCCCAATGATTCCAGAAAGCTGAATCCTGAGCCAACTACCTTCAGACAGACATCGTCCAGACTAGCAGCAAAGGCACTTCCCCACATCCCTATAGAGTTCACAAAACAGAGTTTGAACCTGGGCATGTTATAAGCGGTGCTGTGAACTAGACTTTAATTTAATTTATACATGTCCTTCAGTGGCCCCATGAGTTAGCATGCAAGGTTATAACAGAAAGATTAGAACACATTTGTGCTTTCGGTAATGGACTTTAAAAATACTGTTAATGCCTGACACCAGATGTAACTAGTTGCTTGGTTAATTTAAAAGATTATGTATCCTAGTGTACCATATTTACACTTCAAAAAAATGAAAATTACACTTTCTGTCTAAAATATGCTGTACTGTTTATCAGTTAAGAGATAGCAAAGTCTGCCAGAAGCTATTATTATTAAAAGTGAAACATTCAAGCTTTTTTAAAAAGTGATATAAAGAATTAGGCTCAATCTGAGATTTACCTCTGACAGCTGTATAATTTTAATACCTTTCCTCAATTTCATTCTCCAAATGTTGGAATTACAACTCTCATCATCTTCACATATTGGATTTTGTTTTGTTTAATAAAGGACAGCTTTAAAATCAATTAAGAAATACTTTGTGCAAGTTTCACTAGTGCGTGAGATGAAACTTCTACTTCAAATAAATTGTTTTTATTCTCAAACACAGCATCTATTTACCATTCGGGCCATTAGAAACATGTGGCTATTGTTGTGCTGTTATAAAACAATGTGGAATGTAAAAAATGCTCCCTGGTTTAAATTTAGAAGGGTGGATGAAGGTTCATTTATAATAGCTGCTAAAGTGCTAAAAGTATTCAGAGGTTATAGATGGGATTAATTCAGCCTTCAGATTTTAATATCATGCTATTTCCACACATTATACTAGCCCATGGTTTATTTATGTATTTGCCTTTGGATTAAGTACAATAAGCTCTGAAATACATACCCTGCAAATAGCAGATCCTGGGCTCAGGATGCTTCTTAATCAATCGTCCCATGAAAAACTCACTATCAAAATCTTCTGTTCGAATAAAAGCACCATATTTTCGGAATCCAACTTCATATGGTGTGAACTCACACCACTCTAAAAAGAAAAACACCCAGCATAGTGAAAACATTAAGCGAAATCACTGTGTTCCAATTCAATCAAAAAGTCCAGTCTTTACATTCACATGATCATTAGAATAAAGACCACACAACAAGGCCACTCTGCAATATTGTGCAACTGCTGCAAAAGTGCTAATTCTAAAGACATTCTAGATTAGAAGATGAAATCTGCCCCGGATTTTATAAGAAAGAAATACACCTGCCTTATTATACCTGCAAAGTCATCACCACGAACATTGGGCCTCACATTAACAGCTGCATAGATTGGGTAGGGATTCTGCCCATATTTCACAGCTTCCTGTTGGTCAGACAATTTTGACTGGTCTTCCTAAACAAAAGAAATGAATCACAGAATATATCATTTTTGCAGTGACGTTAGAGCTCTTATCTTATGCATATATATTAGAAACATGTCTATGGAGATTCTTAGTCATCCAGGTCATGGTTGTCCCAAAGTGGTTTTTCAAGAGGCAACTGGGCTTTCTTGTTTTTCTTTGAGGACATTTCGCTTCTCATCCAAGAAGCTTCTTCAGCTCTGTGCATAGATAAATGTCTATGGAGATTCTCAGTCATCCAGGTCATGGTCCCAAAGGTGCTTTTCAAGAGGCAACTGGTGACCTTGAGGACACAGATAAACCTCCAAGTGGCCTCAACAACTCTCTAAAAGAATACAAATGACCAGCCGTCTGCAAGGAATATAAATCCTTCCATTCCCCACCACCCAATCAGAGCTGAAAAGGTTTCTTGGATGAGAAGTGAAATGTCTTCAAAGAAAAACAAGAAAGTCCAGTTGCCTCCTGAAAAAGCACCTTTGGGATATATTAGACACCTACCATCTCAATGAGAGAACAAGACACACCCAATATAATCCTCCTGATTAGATGGCTGTTGTCAAGCATAAAAGATCAAGTCCACACATGAAGGTCCAATTAAAGTGATTTATTGCTAATCATGCCTATGAACAGGACTCTTTTCAATTAACGGTCAACATTTGTTTGGATTTAGACAGAAAAGCACAGTTCTCTATGAATATTCCTTTAGATGAAAAAAAATATCTGGAGATTTAGGCTTTGCAATATTCTCTGCATTTATAAGTAAAGCAGCAAAATGTGGGTTAGATAGCATCACCACCAGATGGATTCGTAGCTGGCTGACAGGCCGTACTCAGCGTGTGGTCCTCAATGGAACTGCATCTACATGGAAGGAAGTGTGTAGTGGGGTGCCCCGGGGCTCTGTTCTGGGCCCAGTGCTCTTCAACATCTTCATCAATGATTTGGATGAGGGGATAGATGGGGAACTCATCAAATTTGCAGATGACACCAAGCTGGCAGGAATAGCCAATACTCCAGAAGATAGGCTTAAGATACAGGAGGATCCGGACAGACTCGAACACTGGGCACTATCTAACAAAATGAAATTCAATTGTGAAAAAAGTAAGGTTCTGCATTTAGGCAGGAAAAATCAAATGCACAGGTATAGTATAGGTGGTACCTTGCTCGATAGTAGTAACTGTGAGAGGGATCTCGGAGTCCTAGTGGACAATCGCTTAAATATGAGCCAGCAGTGTGCTACAGCTGCCAAAAAAGCCAACACAGTGCTAGGCTGCCTTGGTGGAGCAGTGGGCTAATGCCTCCTTAAGTAACACCAGCTGCCTGCAATTAGTGCAGGTTCGAATCCCACCAGGCTCAAGGTTGACTCAGCCTTCCATCCTTCCGAGGTAGGTAAAATGAGGACCCAGATTGTTGGGGGCAATAAGCTGACTTTGTAAAAATGCCGCTTGGGTGTGTGTGTGTGTGTGAAAGCCCTAATAAGCTACCGCTAAGCTACCGCTAAGCTACCGCTAAGCTTGTAAGCCGCCCTGAGTCTTCGGAGAAGGGCGGGATATAAATGGAATTAAAAAAAACAAAAAAAAACCAGAGTAATAGAATCAAAATCACGTGAAGTACTAATACCACTTTACAATGCCTTGGTAATGCCACACCTGGAATACTGCATCCAGTTTTGGTCACCACGATGTAAAAAAAAAGATGTCGAGACTCTAGAAAGAGTACAGAGAAGAGCAACAAAAATGATTGGGGGACTGGAGGCTAAAACATATAGGGAACGGTTGCTGGAATTGGGTATGTGTAGTTTAATGAAGAGAAGGGTGAGGGGTGACATGATAGCAGTGTTCCAATATCTCAGGGGCCGCCACAAAGAAGAGGGAGCCAAGCTATTCTCCAAAGCACCTGAAAGCAGGACAAGAAGCAATGGATGGAAACTAGTCAAGGAGAGAAGCAACCTAGAACTAAGGAGAAACTTCCTGACAGTTAGAACAACTAACCAGTGGAACAACCTGCCTCCAGAAGTGGTGAATGCTCCAATACTGGAAGTTTTTAAGAAGAGACTGGACAGCCATTTGTCTGAAATGGTATAGGGTTTCCTGCCTTAGCAGGGGGTTGGACTAGATGACCTCCAAGGTCCCTTCCAACTTTATTTATTATTATTATTATTATTATTATTATTATTATTATTATTATTATTATTATTCTAATGAAAATCTGCCCTTTTTCAACAGGCAGTTCTCAAAAGAAAGCCTTGTTCCACCTGACTTATTTTACCCTCTTTGGGCATGTAGTGACAATGTCTTGTCTCAAAAGAAGAAACATGCTCCAAGGCAAAAGCTGGGTTTTTTTCCATATTCATGTTCTATGTCCTGCCTTCAATCATTTAAATATTCAATTCAGAATTGGATTGATATTTGAGATTAGTACTTTTAAAATAAGCAATTACTAGAATCTCCGTTTGTTTTAGGATTTCAAAGAGAAAAGCGTATTAGTATGGTTCAAGCAGGAACAAATTTTGAAGTTCTCTAAGAAGGTAAATAATAAAGATTCCAAATCTACAAGTCTCACCTTCTGTTGCAGGAAGTACTCAACAATGAGGCCCCACAGATCGGTGAAAGATACTTTCCGCCCAGCATTTTCCATAGCATTCAGTTCCTGGAAATAGTACTTCATATGTTCTGAGGAGAAAGCTGCTACTTTACTGCTGGATATTTTATCCTGCGCATTGCTGATTGGATCCTTGAGGTCCTTCTGTGACCATTCATGGTCTTGATACAATACTGATAAACACCTACAAAAATGTTGATGACAAATTCAGTACAACAGCATTGAGCTTAACTATTTAATAGATAAAAATAGAAATCCTGGAGAGATACAAATGTCTTCTTTAAAAAAAAAAACTCGTGAAGAACAATGTCCAAGCTGAAAAACTACTCCTAGGATTCTTAAGAGGAAATAAAATTAATCCAGACAACTATTTTAACTTTTTGTTGGTATACCTATACTTGCTCTGTTTATTATTGAGCTTCTGAAAAACTGTGACATCTCAGACTCAATTTTTACTATGCATTAAAACAATGTCCTTGCCAGGTCTTGTGTATGTTTGATGTTAAGGGATTTTTTATTTTGATTCAGGTCTTTAGCATTAGATGGGTACACTCTGAAACATTGCAGGAAAATGATTTAAGTATAGTTCAAAACCTGTTTCCCAAGTCCAAAACGTCTCATAAGGGGGGGGGAAATCCCCATGTCTTGATGTGGCAGTGAGACTCTTTACATTTTTGGTTTTATTTGAGTTGTTTATACAAGAAGCAGTTTTTCTTGTTTTCTATTTTCTGAATAATAGACAATAAACATGTTTACTTGTTCAGTGGTAAACAGATAGGGTTACAAGACCAAAGATCAAGGTGAGCCTTGCTTTAGACCAGGGCATGGCATGCATCATTTCAAGGCAATTTCATCAACCTCTAATTAAATGCTAAGCAATCATATTCTATAGTTGTATTAAGAAGAAAATAGGCTAGGAAAGGCTAACATGAGGTTGACCGCATTATATATTAATGACAGACCTGGGCATTTTACAGCTTGCAGGCAATCCCAGTCTGGCCCATGGCATCGCTGAGAGAGCAATGGTAGCGACAGGGACAGGACAGCAGAGGAAGTGGGATATGTCAGCAGAGGCAGTGGGGCATAGTGGGGGGGAGGGGCAAGGTGGCAGAAGCGGCAGCAATGGGGACAGGGCAGCAGTCACAGATTCTCAAGTGGCCGTTTGGGAAAATTAATTGCCCATCCCTGATTTATGCCATTTATGGGCTGTTCCAGTCATGCAATCCGGCATAATATATATGGGTACCATATTATCTGTCACACCATTGGCCTCCAAAATGAGAAAATAAAAATAGCAGAATCATTGGAGAATAACCAAATTTTGAAAAATCTGCTTTGTTCAAAAGATCTCATAGAGTTGCATATAGATCAGGCATAAAAACAAAGAAAATTAATAACTTTTCCAGACTCAAGGAGAGGTAGACAGTGCAATCCAAAAGAGCACATCCAAACAATAGTTAGACAAGAAAAGGAACATTATTTTTGTAAGAATCTATGTTTTTGAATAATTATGTACTTGCTGGAGCAATAGAATGAAACATGATTTTAGCAAATGCTCCAAAGATCAAAGTAATATCTTGTTACTATAGTTTCACAATAAGAAATACCTACCATATATACATACCATGTAGAACCAGAAATTCCAGAAAGATATGTAATGGAATCCAGGAGATTTAGCTGCTGAAGACCAAGCAAACTTCCATAAAATGATGACAGTGCTCTTATCCCTCCCCCAGATCCTAGGACTGCTATAACAGGCACCTTAAGGAAAAACAAGAGGGGGGGAGCTTAAATTGTTATGGAAAAAAGTCAATAAAGACACCACTTATTAACATACTATGCTAGTATATTTGAAGAATTTTCATAAAAGGTAGTATATTTGAGAGTCAGTGTCTCACTTAAACTATGTCTAATTACAAATGAGTATACATACTCATTTTGATTAAGTGACATACCTCATTATTACTGAGGTCCTCTCTCAATTTGAGTATGCTCTTTAGTGCCTTAGATACGATTTTCTTTCTTTTTTCCAAAAATTCTCGCTCTTCTTTACAAAGATCAAAACCAAGACGTACATCAAGATCCTGTGTGCTGGTTTAGAGAATAGTGTTGAAAAGAGGCAAGGAAATGAGAATGTGCATTTTAAAAGTTCATACTCCATGCAATACCACTGGAGAAAAATCTCTCAATTATTTCTCAATTCAGAAAATGGGAGTTATAAATAAAAATTCCTTGTTCCTAAATCCAGCTGATATACAATAGTGAACTGAATCAAGCAAGTCTGATTTTATACACTCCAATCTAGACCGAATGAAATCATATGAACATTTTTAGTTTACTACTAAAAGAACATCAGTAACAAATATTCCAAGTAACAGCAATACACATATATTTTCAATATGTTGCAATATATCATTCTAACTTTAAAAATTGGGGGCTGAATCATGGACAAAACTATAAAAAATAAGATTCCATTTTGGATAAGATTCTTAATCAGCAGGTGTAAATAATAAAAGGGAAATAAATTTTGTTGTTAATTAGTAGAAGACAAAAACCCAAAGGCTTAGTTTAAAAATCCTAAAATTAATCATGGCAATGTTCAAAAAGGAGGGGAAAAACAAAGCGAAAAGCATATAGACAGGACATTAGACTGAGAGAGAGAGAAAAGAGGGAAGAGAGAAAGGATATCCATTTGTCTATTGAACTATTTATCGATCTAAAGGAAAATATCTTTATCTGACAAGCAAAGAAGTGACATTGGGAGATTTTGTTGCAAAATCTTTAATGTTCAGCTTCAACACAAATACAATTATTATTAGTAGTATTAGTGTTATTAATATTAAAGGTAATGGTTCCCCTGCACATGTGTGCTAGTCGTTTCCAACTCTAGGGGCCGGTGCTCATCTCCGTTTCAAAGCCAAAGAGCCAGCACTTGTCCGAGGACATCTCCGTGGTCATGTGGCTGGCATGATTAGACGCCAAAGGTGCACGGAATGCTGTTACCTTCCCACCGTAGTCCCTATTTTTCTACTTGCATTTTTATGTGCTTTCGAACTGCTAGGTTGGCAGAAGCTGGGATGAGTAACAGGCGCTCACTCTGTTACGCGGCAATCGGGATTCCACCTGCCAAACTGCTGACCATCTGATCGACAAGCTCAGTGTCCTAACCCACTGAGCCACTGCATCCCTATTATTAGTATTAGTATTATTTCTTCATTTTCATTTTTTTTCCTATTTATACCTCCTAAGTCAAAGAAAGGTCACTAGGAGTCAAGTGACATTTAAATTAATTAAATTAACACCAGATGCCTGCAATTAGTGCAGGTTCGCATCCCACCAGGCTCAAGGTTGACTCAGCCTTCCATCCTTCCGAGGTAGGTAAAATGAGGACCCAGATTGTTGGGGGCAATTAAGCTGACTTTGTAATAATGCCGCTTGGGGGTGTGTGAAAGCCCTAATAAGCAGGCATATACATAGAATGAAGGCTACTGCTAAGCTTGTAAGCCGCCCTGAGTCTTTGGAGAAGGGCGGGATATAAATGGAATAAAAATAAAAAATAAAAAATAAAATAAATAAATTATTAGTATTAGTATTATTTAAATGTCACTTGACTCCTAGTGACCTTTCTTTGACTTAGGAGGTATAAATAGAAAAAAATGAAAATGAAGTCCCAGAACAATGTCCAAGGAAATTTTATAAGCCCAAGCCAGTCCCCATCTGCAAAGAAGGATTCACTCACATTTCTTCAGCTTTCACCTTTAGATCCACACTTAGTTCCTAAAAGGAAAAACAAAATATTCTGAAAGAGGTTACAAGAAAAAAAACACTGATTCAGTAATTAATTTTACAAAAGACCTTGTTGACCTGGCTTTCCCCCAGAGGCTGGGCCAAAATTTCAACAAACCTCAGCTTACATATGCTTTATGCTGTTGGATATTTTTTTAAAAAAAAATAACCTTTTTATTGATTTTTGTCTGTTCGCTATGTCTTTTTTCCTGTTCCTGTTCACCATCCAGAATATATTGGTTAAGGGGGAAAGTCACATAAATTTGATAAATGAATAAATAAATGAATCACTGACTAGGTGATGCAATCTATGAAATATTTTATAGTAGAAAAAAATGTTACCTTTCCAAGTGGCACAGTTATATCAACTTCCTTTCCCAGAGGTAGTAAATTCAATGGAACAGTCCCTGATCCAAGAACAGTACTGTGTTCTTCCACTTCAGGACTCACTCCATCCTGAAAACAGACACAGCATATTTCATATGGAAAGCATATTTGTAAGCATCCTAAAAGCTGAATGTGCAATGCATTCCTCACCTGAAGGACTGTAATAGTTCTTTCCAGCTCCACGCTCAATTGTGAGCACATCTGTTTGCCTACGTGAAAGACAAATGGGATCCCACAGGCCTGATCGGGGTTTGACTTGCATGGCTCACTTAACTGTTTCTCATAAGATCCAGGAAGTGAAAGCCTGAACTGACTGCTTTCTAAAAAGACAGTAAGAATAAAAACAGGATTGTCAGACTCCAAAACCAAGACAGACATGCAAAGTTTCTTCTGAGTAGTTTATCATCCCTCACCTATTGACAGAAATCTTGCCAAACTAAGGCAACTACTTGCATCATTAAAAGACATACTCCAAGAACTTCTAGGGAGGGGCTATCTTGACCTCTTTCTCTCAACCAAACTATCTAAACTTTGTATCTATTGGTCGTCTGGAATGCAGTCCCTCTCTCCTGGGAATCCAGACTACATTCCACCAAATGGAATGAGCCTTGGTGGAGCAGTGGGCTAATGCCTCCTTAAGTAACACCAGATGCCTGCAATTAGTGCAGGTTCACATCCCACCAGGCTCAAGGTTGACTCAGCCTTCCATCCTTCCGAGGTAGGTAAAATGAGGACCCAGATTGTTGGGGGCAATAAGCTGACTTTGTAATAATGCCGCTTGGGGGGGGGAAGCCCTAATAAGCAGGCATATACATAGAATGAAGGCTATTGCTAAGCACATTTGATTTGTGCTTTAGATTGTAAGCCGCCCTGAGTCTTCGGAGAATGGCGGGATATAAATGGGATTAAAATAAAAATAAAATAAAATAAAAAAGATAAGACTATAAACCGGAGGGAATCCAAAGAAGGAAGAGCAAAATGGCACACTTTTACTGTCTATTGTATAGCTGACTTTTTTTAATGTAAATTTTATTGGTTTTTATAAGGGTGGGGAGGAAAATGAAGGGATAGGGTGTGGGGTTGGGATAGCGGGAAAGTTGGGGGAGGGGCTGGGGTTACCCCCAATTATATTCAATATTTAGCAAATAGCGTATTCTCTGGGTTGATATATACCTATAGAAGTGGTAAGAATAATGATTGATAACAATAGTACATATAGCAAATTATAGTAAACAATGTTAAATTTTCAATCTATAATATTTTTCTTAGTAAAATAAGATCAAAAATAAGTATCACATTCCTTTCTCTCTAATTCGTTTGTCTTAGCCATTGATAAAATTTATTCCAAGTTCTATAGTAAACTAACTGATTTTAACCTCTGCTTAATTGACTATAGAATCATAGATGTATGAGTGGAAAGAGACCTTGGAGATCACCTAGTCCAGGGGTCAGCAACGTGAAACAGTGAAAGAGCCACTTGGAACCGGTTCCCTCACAAAAGGAAAAACTGGGAGCCGCAAAAAAATATGTGTGCATGCGCGTACATGCGCATATGCGCAGAACAGGGTTTCACTGAAGAGTGGAGCCAAGGTGAGATATACACTGACCCTGCATATTTGAATTGATTGGTTGAAATTTTTTAGTCCCACTTTTTTTTTGGGACTGCACATGGCAGAGGACTGGGAGCCACAGGAGACGGCTGAAAGAGCCGCATGTGGCTCCGGAGCCACGGGTTGCAGACCTGTGACCTAGTCTAACATTCTGCCCAATGTCTACGCTAATTAATACACACCCCTGACACGTCATTTGGCCTCTGTTTAAACGTTTCCACTGAAAGTGGAATAGGTGTGTGGATCACCTGAGGCAGCATTTTCAACTGGGATTCAACAAAATGTGGCTAGGAGATCTATGAGATTGTAATTTGGGGGGGGGATTGAACTTCACACAATGTACAATGCTAGCACTCACAATGCTGGGAATTTTTACATGCCACAACTCAGCTGCTGGCCTGCCACTTTGTAGTTCTTGTAACTGTAAAAAAAAATTACATTCTACAGGAGGTAAGAATTGTATTGCAAAGTATTCGTATTTTTTTGCAATTTTTATGCAGAGGTTTGCTGTGACCTGAATATTATTCCAAGTGTACCTTCAGGGTAAAAACTTTGAGAAAGGCTTCCTGAGGCACCCTGTTACATTATGCAGAACATTAATTCATAAAATATATAACTGACAATTTATTAAATTGAAATGTTCATTGTGTTTGAATTAAAGAAACAACATTTAAATTTAATTAAATCTGGAAGCTAATTCTGTTAACTTTTCTTTCTAAGAGTATTATAGTCAAGAAACAAATAGCATCACACTTATAAATTTTGAGATTTTCTCTAAAATAAATGGATTATCATCTCTCTTCCATGTTTATATAGCATTTCATTAATTCCTAAATGGTGGAGGAGGGGGAATACATCACCTGGAAAGGGAAGAAAATTCCTGAAGAAGACCACACATCCAGGCAAAACAAAATAGCAAAATAAGTTTATCTCTGTTTTATAGATTGGGGGGAAGAACGACATGATGCAAATTTTAGGGAAGAAATTCATGCAGATTCACCCAGTTACATCATACAAACAGGGAAGAAGCCCACCAAAACAAACATAATTTTGATTCAAAAGAAAATTTCACATATCCACAAAACTGAGCACAAGTTGTTTTCTCTTTCTTACACATACTTCTAATTTTCATTCATTCACACCCCTGCTTTCTTTTAGTCTGAGAAAACTATGTAACCAATAAAATTATACTTCATTTGGTCTGATTCCACTGTTCCTTTTTAAATTCACCTCACTTGAATTTCACTTCATTTAAAGTGCTGCACCTCTATTAATTCACTGAGTTCCTAGATGCAAGTAGAGTAATGAAATAAAATTATGAGGAAAGAGAAAACATAACAAAATAGACCTACCTTGTTCTCTCATCTTTGTATTCTGATCATTAATTGTCCCTTGCAAGTAAAGGCAAGGATAAGCCTAGATGGAAAGAAATAATCAGGAATAAATATTGGTTTTGGAAACTGGATCTCCGTTCGATTAAGTTCTGGAATAGTTAATGCAGAAAAAAAATAGTTTGAATTGTCGTGCTTGGGAATGTAAAGTATGGTACATGTGTTTTTCCACTGGCTAGCTAATTAATTATATTTAAAGATCATTTAAAAATAGTGTATACTGTTCTCATGTTTTTTGCACTTCAAAAAAAATATAGCTATCAGGCACAGGTAACACGATGCAATGCCTTGCATTTGGAAAAAGCCTACTAAAATAACATTCACTTCAGAGAAAGGGATATTTACCTCTGTGTCTGTATGAAATATAATTCAGTTTCTTGGAAAATTCATTTATAGAGCAATGGTTTTCACCTTGTGCTTTGTGGCAGCTGAGTTTGTTGAGAAGTTTAATGAGGTTACCATTCTAAGTGAACTGACTACTCAAATACCAAGAGCCTTGGTGGAGCAGTGGGCTAATGCCTCCTTAAGTAACACCAGCTGCCTGCAATTAGTGCAGGTTCGCATCCCACCAGGCTCAAGGTTGACTCAGCCTTCCATCCTTCCGAGGTAGGTAAAATGAGGACCCAGATTGTTGGGGGCAATTAAGCTGACTTTGTAAAAATGCCGCTTGGGGTGTGTTGTGAAAGCCCTAATAAGCAGGCATATACCTAGAATGAAGGCTACTGCTAAGCTTGTAAGCCGCCCTGAGTCTTCGGAGAAGGGCGGGATATAAATGGAATTTTAAAAAAAAAATCATGTCCCAGAGTTTTTTATTAGTACAGAAGTTTTCTAGAACAGAGAAGTCAATCTAGAAGACGTTATATGAAGATATAAAACAACTGGAGAGGATTTTTGGGATCAATTTAATATTCTGTGATACTTTATTAAAATTTCAAGTTTTTCTTTGTTGATGACAATAAATATTCTATGAATTTTATACATTTCAGAGTCCTTGACAAAAAGATTTTAATAGCAGCAGCAGATGAAAATGCTTTGAATTTGAGAAATATTCTACTTTCAAGACTACAAGCTCTAACTTTACAATGCCACAGTAAATGATAATTATAAAGTATGCACTATTCCAATTTATTAAATACTCACCACCAGGACTCCATTTGTGATAATTTCACCAGGAGGATCAGAACTATGAATACAAAAGTATTACCATGAACAGCAACAAAATATTTTACATTAATTATTCTCTTTCTTTTTGAGCTCTTTAGTTTATATCTCAAGATTGCGATAGTTGTTTCCCATGAATGATAACTCCATTAAGTCCCAGCCAGCATACATGACACATTGTAGTCCAAAATTCTAGTCCTTCATTTCCTACAGTTGTTTTGCCATTAACAATTTTTAAAAAATTACAGATATTGCATATTGAAGATCAGCACAAATGAAACCTTAAGACTGTTTTCTATGAATGGACCAATCATCTATTTACTTCTCCTCCAGAAAAAATAACATGGGGTGGTGGGAGACCCACAAGCAGTCATATGCTATTTGCAAGCAATTAAGATACTTATTTTTGCCTCCGAAGAGGAAGGAACGGTAGTATTATTTCTTTTTCCATTCTTTCCACAGACAAAGTTTTATCCGCACAGGCAACATCAAGGTATATTGTTCATAAGCATTTGTGTCCTATTATTTTACTTTGGCAAACACTGGATTTTAACTATGCCTGCGTATATCAGGCAGGATTTACTTCAGCAATCTTTTTTTGGCAAAGATCAAAACAAACCCAATTTATTTCAACAAGGTACTTTGGTTTGATAATAGGAGCTTCTTCTGCACAGAAACTATTCCTATCCAATAAAGCAACACATCTGTCTTTCTGTTTTCAAGTGTGGCATCACTTCACAATTCTGTTTTATAAAGGTTGTGTGCTTAATTAAGCACCTTTTGGGGATGAGGGGAAACCATAGGAGACTTTTAAAAACCTCAAAATATATTAGTCCTACTCATCTTTTAGATGCAAGTCTTAAATGAATTTATTAGAGGACCTAAATCTAGAACTCTAGATTATGTGACTAGAAAATACAACAGTCCTTACCTTTTCTCCATAAAAAATTCTACATCCAATTCTTCCTTATCCTGGAAATAAATAGGTATTAAATTAATACATTATCTGTGAGCATCATCATCATCATTATTATTATTATTATTATTATTATTATTATTATTATTATTATTATTATTATTATTATTATTATTATTAAATTAAGGAGTAGACGTAATTCAGAACATATTTGTATAATTTTCACAGGCTGCTCTGATCCAAACATTACAATAAATTTGACAAAATAAGGTTGCAGTAAAAAACATTCCAGCAGAAGTTTCAATTGTCTGCCAAATATATTGTACACCATCAATTGCAAAGTTAATAAAAAGTGCAAATAAACTTGACATAATAAGGGAGGTGTTGTTTCCAGTTTTACATTCCTTGAAAATTAAGTCAACCCAAGAGCTACCAACAATAGAGAGATTAGAAAAAAATCTGTAGGGCTCCATAATTTCTAAACAATGCAAATGAACATCCAAATTGAGAGATTCCATTCGGTTCTTCAAGCATCAAAACTCATCAAAAATTACATTATTCAGCTATAGATTGCTCCCTGCAACAGGAGGAAGACAGTTAATGCAATGATTAAAATATTCTTTATTTATGTCCAATGTAAGTATTCAAAAGCAAAAACAAGTTTAAACCTGACTTCTTAATGCACGGAGAAACCAAAACAACTAACTTCTTTTAGCTTGAAAGTGTTTTTCAGTGAATGGCCGGCCTGAATCCCTGTAACATCAAACACGACAGAAGTAAGCTCGTCACTTATAAGAACATCTTCATCAAACAGTCTCAGTTCAAGCGTGTTCTAAAAAAAAACAGGAAAAAGACAAAAGCTAACAAGTAGAGAAAGAATTAAGTACAGTATGGATGCGCCACAAAAAAAAATTAAAATGCTTTGTTTTAAAAATATACGAATTACCAGTTTTACTTACTCCATTATAGTTTTGGGCTTTTTAATAGAACAGATTTCAATATGCCATTCCACTCCACAGAAACAGAATTTGATAAGTAAGAGTGGATAAAAATAAGAAAATAATTAAATCATAATTGTTGCACTTCTGCATTGCAGGTCATACTTAGAAGTAGGCAAGCATTCCTATATTAACTGTATGGCAAGTTGATTATCTGCAGTAAGGTATGTTTAAAGAGATGAACTAGGCAAGTCATTCTTTGGAAAACTTTTTGTTTTTTCTGGTTTGTAGCAAAATTTGAAGTTTTTTGTTAGCTTATTTTATCATGATGGAATATGATGCTATCAGAATGTGAACTTAAATGTGTGTTAAATAACTTTTCTGTTAATTTTTTTTCTAAAAGACACACAATATACTATAAATTCTTCTCCTTTGTTTAATTCTAGGTGGTTTTACACTTATGTAAGGTGGGTTTGCATTTATGTTAGGTGGTTTTGCACTTATGTAAGGTGGCTTTGCTCTTGGACTTAGATGAAAGAAGAAATCATTAGGCAAATAGAAGACATAGCATTATATTACAATTAATGATGTAATCAATGGGTGACCAAGGTCTGCCTAGTTTTACAGACAGTATAACAAAAACCAGCTAGCTTCAGAAAAACTGGATCATGCTAACCTGACAATAAAAATATATTGAGTATAGTCTAATGCTGGATAAAAACATGTAATAAAATTAATTATAAAAGATTATTAAAAAGATCTAAAACGTTTATTTATGTTTCTGGCAAATCCCCAATGCTGCTGCACAGAATCTAGCCACCTGTGCTGTGATCACTGCCTGCTCCTCCTTAAGCAGCCACTGGAGATAAATACTTTCCGAATGACCAGGATACCTATCAATTATGGGGAGGATATGGTTATTCCGAATAGCTCGATAGAAGGAAAATTGAAGGAGTATGTGTCCAATGGTCTCCACCTCTCCTGAGCCACAGGAGCAGAGCCATTCAGCCAATGGTATCTTTTTATACTTGCCGTACAGGACAGCCAATGGAAACGCATGGCACTGTGCAAGTGAGAATGCTTTCGGGTGGTTTACTGACTCCAACTGACTAAGATACCTGACAGGTGTAACCATGTATCTAATAGAATCTAGAGCCAGAAACAGCAGAGCTATATCTAAGTCCACTTGCCTCTCGATGTCCTTTACCCTTTGATGCAAGGTTTGTTTTGCTTGGTCATAGTCCAGTTTGAGAGTTGAGGCTGACAAGGCAAATTAGGCAAATAAGAGATTGCAAATAGTGTATGTAACACAGGATTAATTTTGCCAGGATAAACAGGCAAAATTCTGATTCTGATTCTCTTTCTTCTGATTTTAAGAACAGCTCTGACTTAAGTGTCTGACTTAGTTATAACAACTCATGACAGGCACCAAGAGTAACTTTGTAGTAGAAAAATGAACGTGAGAAACAGTCATAAGAGACCAAAGTCAGAGGAGTGTATTGGAGCTTACTGACTTATGATTTGCTATTAGGACTTTTTTGGTTTCCAAAAATGTAAGTTTTTTCTTGCTACTTATTGTTGCATTTCAAGAGTGGAATCCTTTACTTTGACTGCATCGTGTATCCTGTACTGAAAAGTTTCATTCCATTCCGGATTGCTACAGTTGTCAATAACTCGAGTTTGATAAACAAGAGGTGATGCAGTTGGCAGACTCAATTCCACGTAACAGTCAGCTTTGGACACTAAATGGAAAGAACAGATATGGACAGGTTTGTTAAATTAGGAAAGTCATCCACTTTTACATTTGGTCCTTCCTAACTTGTACAATCCCATTTTAAATAACTTGCAGCCACATTCTATTTGTGAATGATTTATTTATTTTATTTTATTAGATTTATATACCGCCCTTTCCCGAAGGACTCAGGGTGGTTTACAGGGTATTTAAAATCAAACCAATACAAAATACAAAAGTTAAAAAACAATTAAAAAGATTAAATTATCCCTAAAAATAAAAACCCCAGTTAAAAATTCTCAGCCTGGGCCGGAGAGCTCAAAGAGCCAGGTCTTCAGGTCCCGGAGGAATGAACGAAGGTCAGGGGCAGTTCTAAGCTCCACGGGCAGCTGGTTCCAGAGGGCAGGCGCACCCACAGAGAAGGCCCTTCCCCTGGGTGTTATCCGCCGGCAATCTTTTACCGGCGGCACCCTGAAAAGACACTCCCTGTGTGAGCGCACTGGACGAAGGGAACTTGATGCTAGCAGCAGGTGTTCCCTCAAATATCCCGGACCCAAGGCATTCAGGGCTTTATAGGTCATCACCAGCACCTTGAATCTCACCCGGAGGGCAACCGGAAGCCAATGCAGCTCGCAGAGTAGAGGTGTTACATGGGAGTATCGGGAAACCCCCATCACAACTCACGCGGCCGCATTCTGCACCAGTTGAAGCCTCCGAGTGGTCCTCAAGGGCAGCCCCATGTAGAGAGCGTTGCAGTAGTCTAAACGGGAGGTCACGAGCGCATGAGTGACTGTGCGTAGGGCATCTCGGTCCATGTAGGGTCGCAACTGGCGCACCAGGCGAACCTGGGCAAAAGCTCCCCTGGTCACGGCTCCTATATGGTCTTCAAAATTGAGCCATGAGTCCAGGAGGACGCCCAAGTTGCGAGCCCTATCAACGAATGATGCTTAAGTAGATGGTGATTCAATTCTCATTAATTTCTATATCACACTTTCTGGATTTTGTTCAATTTAGATGAAAGTTTCGTTTTCAAATCATGTAAGATTATCTTTTTCTAGAGCTAGAAAAGGAGAGAACTCTACTTATCTCCTGCTTCTAGTGGATCTTTCAAAAGTTTTAAATCCATCTTTTTTCCCCTTCAGCTGTATTCTACTGACATTTGAAAATAATTCTCCTTAAATAAGCATTGATTATATTATCACTAAAAAATTATCACTAAAATTATCACTCATAATTTTAGTTCCCTGCTTTTGCTACTGCTTTTCATTAGTATTAAACTTGTTTTTATGCTTTCTGTATATTCTAGGCCACAGTGAGATGAGGAATTTTCTTAAAGATTTAAAATATATTCTTTGAAATTCTCATTGTTAGTAATCAAATACAAATATCTTCTGATACTGCGACTCTGTTACAGAAAAAATACCTCTAATTATCATTTATTCACCATGGCTTATACTGAGCATCAGACAAAGGCATATTCAAGTAATCAAACTTATATAAAGCACATTTACATTTTTTTGTTTTTTACCTATTCACTTTATTCTGTATTTAGGTACATTTGTGGAATATTTAAATGTCAGATTATTCTTACAGCAAAGGGCATAGCTTAAAAAAATATTTTTTTAAAAAAGTATACAATGTGTGAACATCCTAAAAGAAAAGAAAGACCATAGCCAGCCCCCTCATCATTATTGGGAAAAAGAATTCTCTGTATAGGACTTCCACTTCTTTCTAAAAGGTAAAGATAAAGATAGCCTTGAGCCAGGCTGACTCTTGGTGATTACACCATATTCAAGTTCCAGACTACATTTAGGGAATAATAACCATGCTTAATCCTGTATCCGATGTCCTTTATGTTCAACCAACTCTCAGGCTAAAAATGCTTCCCTATTCCTATACTATACTTCAGATCTTATGCCAAAAGAAAGCTTTCAGAGCAAATATAGACTATCAAACAAACAAACAAAGAGCCAGTTTGGTTGTAGTGGTTAAGGAAACTGGGAGACTATGAGTTCTAATCCTGCCTTGGCCACAAAGCCAGCTGGGTGAATGTGGGCCAGTCACTTTTGCAATTAGCAGGAAATTAAAAACTGATTCAAAGATACACACACACACACACACACACACACACACACACACACACACACACACGGGCAAACATGGAACACCTCTTAATCCTTCTTAAAAAAGCTTCACCCTTTCCTGAGGTCACACAACAGCTGTGAAATCCCAGGAAAATGCTTATCCCTTACTATTAGTTATAACTCAGACTACTGGTTTAAGGGACTGTTCATCACGTGTCGGTTGGTTTTCTACTAAATGTATTATAAAGGTGCATCCAAATGAGAAAGCAAACATCTCCAGATACTTACATAAATCTGTTCCCTTAATGTTCCTGGCTCTGAGGACTTTTACAGTGAGATTGTAATAAGGCTGCTTTTCCCGCTGCAAAAATAATTCATCCAAATATTAACATGCAAGGGCTACTATATCTGGTGACCTTAATTATCTTAACGACCTCTCTGTAGAAAACAACACACATGGCAATATCAACCCCTTGCTATTTTTACCTACTACCATCAGAAGTTTAAACTCATGCTGAGCAGAAATAGATCAAGTGTGTACACATCCTTCAAAGGTTTCTAAAATCCAGTTATTTAAATTCCCAGGCAAGGAAATCTATATGGTATATAATAGTCATGAACATTTACTTTCCTGTCACTAAATCTATTTATATTTTCCCATATCTATTTTTCTTCTCTCAAGAATTTGCTGCAGCAGGTAACGATATCTTGCCAGATTTAAGTAATCCCCTCCACCCCCATAAAGGTAAGAATAGTTGGACCACATTGATATCAGGATGGGCAGGGCTTTTTTTCTCATAGAACTCTCGGAATGGAGTTCCGGCACCTTTTTTGGATGGAACCTTGTAGGGTAGGCAAGGCGGGTTGTATGACATGTGTGAGTTCCGGCACCTTTTTGTTTTACAAAAAAAGCACTGAGGATGGGAGAATTTGAAACTAGACAGGAACATTGAAAAAGTCACTGGCAAACCAGTCCTATATTGCTGTTAAGAAAACTTCAAGGATACTTCCATTCATACAATCGTTGAAAGTCAATCTCAAGCTAAGGAACACTTTGCCATTTATATATATTGATTAGTTATAATGAAAGTTACGATTAGTCAACCATTTTACCGAAACAAAACTGAACGCTACCAGATATGGTAGATGGAAATCTTTCCATTGTTTTTGTAAAGTTTTTATGATCCTGGGCAAGGTTTGAAAAAAGATAAGCCTCCTTACCCCAGTTAGATGTTTCAATTATTGGGAATACCAAATACACCAAGGCCCCCTTTTGGTGTCCACCCATCCACTGAGAAGAATAGTGATGACACTGGCCAAACTGGCAGGCCAGCAGCAATTTATGTTGGAATCTGCCTTAAAAACTATTGGTTAGTAGTAGCTTTCATTGAAGTCAGCATTAAAAAAGGAAATTTATACTGACCATTATGAATTATGAAGGATTATGAAGCTACCCAATTTATCTAACAAAAACTATGCTGGGCACAAAATGAAGTATTCACAGTACACAGGTTGTAAATATGAACAAGTAGTGCTGTAGGAAGACTCCAAGCCAGGTTTGGACATGCTGACTTCAACAGCAGTCATCATGCAAAACATGTATCAGATGTAATTCTTCAGAGGTATTTCTAAATTCTAAAGATGCAACCTTTAGATGTAAAGGTTACACCTTTAGAATGTTTGCTTCTCAAGATGTGATCTTTAGGAGCAAACAAAACCTGATCAACTAAAGAAGCAACCAATCTCTTTGGGGTGAAGAGTCGCTCACCTAAAATGGGGAGTGGGATTAGCCCAATTTCTTCAAGGCTCAACCCTTGGCTAAGAAAATTCAGTGGTGAAAAAAGTAAGGTTCTACATTTAGGCAGGAAAAATCAAATGCACAGGTATAGTATAGGTGGTGCCTTGCTCAATAGTAGTAACTGTGAGAGGGATCTCGGAGTCCTAGTAGACAATCACTTCAATATGAGCCAGCAGTGTGCTGCAGCTGCCAAAAAAGCCAACACAGTGCTAGGCTGCATTAACAGAGGGATAGAATCAAGACCAAGTGAAGTACTAATTCCACTTTACAATGCTTTGGTAAGGCCACACCTGGAATACTGCATCCAGTTTTGGTCACCACGATGTAAAAAAGATGTCAAGACTCTAGAATGGGTACAGAGAAGAGCAACAAAGATGATTGGGGGACTGGAGGCTCAAACATATAGGGAACGGTTGCTGGAATTGGGTAGGTGTAGTTTAAGGAAGAGAAGGACTAGGGGTGACATGATAGCAGTGCTCCAATATCTCAGGGGCTACCACAAAGAAGAGGGAGTCAAGCTATTCTCCAATGCACCTGAAGGCAAGACAAGAAGCAACAGATGGAAACTAGTCAAAGAGAGAGACAACCTAGAACAAAGGAGAAACTTCCTGACAGTTAGAACAACTAACCAGTGGAACAACCTGCCTCCAGAGGTGGTGAATGCTCCAACACTGGAATTTTTTAAGAAGAGACTGGACAGCCATTTGCCTGAAATGGTATAGGGTTTCCTGCCTGAGCAGGGGGTTGGACTAGATGACCTCCAAGGTCCCTTCCAACATTATTATTATCAAGGTGAGTTCGAGACCGACTGCGTTATAATCCATTCTCCCATATTAATAAAAAAAAACTTTGCTTACACCTAAACCTAAAAGCTGATTGCCTTTCTCTCGAGCTACCTCAGTTTTATGCGCTTCCTTCGATTTTTTTTTTTTAAAGGCGAAGGCTTTCGGTGGGGGGGGGGGAAGAGAAGAAAAAAAAAAGGAAGAAGATTTGACGCGGCCGCCAACTTCTTACACCCGTGCGGACTTCTGCTTGGGAAAAGCTGCCCGTCGCTTCCCAGCCCACATTACCCGCCAGTGATAGAGGCCAGTTTCTTTCCTTTCCTTCCCTTCGAGGAGGGCTGCGGCCACGAGGGGCAACATTCGGGGCGACAGCCGGCCCGACAGCGTTTGGCGGAACATGACGAGATTTGGGTCGTCTCCGTCTTCGGGAGCTGCGATTAACTCGCTCCACTTGGCGGCCGGACTCCAGGCACGGACAGGTGGGAGGCGGGGGATGGGGCGTGGTTTCGAGCAGAGCAAGTGCGGGTCGGCTCTGGCCGGGCCGCTCGGCTTCGGCGGGGAAGCGCGCGGAAAGACGGAGCGCGGCGGGAGGCCCCTTTCACTTTCTCGCCTCTCGGGTAAAGCCTGTTCCTCCAGTTTGGGCGACTTTCCTTAGTAGCGGCGGTGTTTCACCTTTCCTGAAAAACAGCCAACTCCCCGGAAGTTGGGATTCGTGAGCGCCGTGAGATTATAATTCAAGATGACAGGAGCGTTTGCAGCGTTTGCGAGATGTTATCGTAGGCACACGCACGAACGCCCGCACACGAAGAAGAATGCCATTTATTTATTTATTTATTTATTTATTTATTTATTTATTTATTTATTCATTCATTCATTCATTCATGCAATCAATCAATCCATCTTTCCAAACTTCCCGGATCAACAGATTCTGAACGGAACGTTGTACAATGCGTCATCAATAAATCGCAGCATCAATCGTCATTTAATTTAATTTAATTTAATTTAATTTAATTTATTAATATTTCTATACCGCCCTTCTCCCGAAGGACTCAGGGCGGTGTACAGGGCAAGAATAAAATACAAAATTACAAAAGTTAAAAGTAATTAAATACATGCCCGTTAAAAGAACAATTAATACATAATAAATAACCCCAATAAAATAATAATAACCCCCCCCCAATCCCCCCTCAGGCCAGGCCGGCTTGTTCGAACAAGTATGTTTTTAGGTCGCGGCGGAAGGAGCGGAGATTGGGCGCCGTCCGGAGCTCAACTGGTAGCTGGTTCCATAATTCTTGGGCGCCCACAGAGAAAGATCTCCCCCTGGGGGCCACCAATCTACATTCTCTGACCGGTGGCACCCTGAGGAGGCTCTCTCTGTGGGAACGCACAGGGCGGAGGGAAGTTGATGCCGGCAGCAGGTGTTCCCTAAGGTACTCCGGACCCCTGCCATGTAGGGCTTTAAACACCATTACTAGTACCTTGAATCTCACCCGGAAGACAACTGGCAACCAATGCAGCTCACGGAGCATGCATGCATGCATTTATTTATTTATTTATTTATTTATTTATTTATTTATTTATTTATTTATTTATTTATTTAAATTCCATTTATATCCCGCCCTTCTCCGAAGACTCAGGGCGGCTTACAAGCTAAGCAGTAGCCTTCATTCTATGTATATGCCTGCTTATTAGGGCTTTTACACACACCCCCTAAGTGGCATTATTACAAAGTCAGCTTAATTGCCCCCAACAATCTGGGTCCTCATTTTACCTACCTCGGAAGGATTGAAGGCTGAGTCAACCTTGAGCCTGGTGGGACTCGAACCTGCACTAATTGCAGGCAGCTGGTGTTACATTAGCCCACTGCTCCATCAAGGCTCATTCTCACACCCTCATTAAAAAAAAAACCTCAACTAAATAGAATTAAGGAAATTAAAAGCTTGGTTATTATTTATTGTTGGGATGGTTTTCAGGGCCTTCCAGAAGACTAGAACTGAACTGGATAAGTGTATCTGAGAATGAGCCACCTTAGAGAAGACCTGCCTTCTGACCCAAATGCTTTTTTTACCTTTCATAAAATGGAATTTGAGGCTGTTGAATAAGGAAGGGAGATTACCCGAGGCAGCCCTTGATATATTGGGCACTACATTATATAGGCTGCTACAAGGGATAAATAGCCCTTTAAATTAGGCTTGGAAGCCCCCTGGAAACCTGATTTGAGGTCTGGTTAATGAATTCTGTACCAGTTGATACAATTCAAGTTATCTTAAAGGCAGCCACATAAAAAGTGTGTAGCAGTAGCCCAGTCATGGTGATGAAGGCATGAATTGCCATCACTGATCCTTCTTGATTTACTTACAGCCATAGTTGGACAAAGTACCCTTGGCCACAGCTTCTATCTGTTGTTCAAACAGGAGTGAGTCCAAAAAAAATTCCCAAGTTATTTATCTGTAGTAATCTTATCATCATGTGATAAAGACCTCTCAGAATCTGGGATTGGTTCAAAATATAGCAATTGCTTGTTGATTTGATACTAATCTTTGTGATAATATTTCATGGGTCCTGTAATGCAGGACCTATCAATCAAAATAGTTTTTATTCATAAAGTCCAGGTTATAACAACAGGATTTAACTGATCCAAGAAAGTTCTCGGAAGAAAAACAGCTCATGGTATCCCACTTTTTTGATAGGGAGGAATGGCTGACAATTGGGATGGCTGATGCTTTTCGGTCATGATGTTTATATTATAAACTCACTTCCTTCTAAAAAATAAACTGATCCCTCTCTGTGATGACCTAGTCCTTAAAAACTAGTCCTTAAAACCTGAGATGAGGTTTTTAAGGTCTAGTTTCCCTTAAGAGGATGTTTATTAACTTACACCTTAACTTACACCTTATCTAAGGAACATTAGCTATTATATTATTGGTTGTTCTTGTGGGTATTGTGTGATTTTTGTTTATTGCATACATTTTATTGTGTTTTTAATAATCCAATTTGTTATAATCAAATTTTGAAACTTGAAGATTAGGTAGCAAGGATTTGAGAACTGAAGTAAATAATGACCAGATCTGATATTTCTGGAATGCAAGAATATTTATGGATGAGCCAAGACTTCAGATGAGTTTGTTTCTTGCTATCCAACCTCTTATCAGTTCGGTCCCCAAAGAATCTTCAACACAGCATGGGATGATGATGGGTAATTGAATATCATCAGACACTGATATTACCTCACCCCAAGCCAACATATGATCTTTCACAGTGCTTTCAAAAAGATATTACATAATACAAGGAAAGATTTAAGCTCTAAATTATTCTACAGTGTAGCAATCATGTGCTCAATCACTCTTTCCCCCTATCAGCTGGAATCCCATGCAGATAAAAATAGAGCTACTGCAATAACTACTGCTGAAACGCTCAACTCTTCTTATTGATCCAAAAGGATACCATGATTGACAGTATCAAAAGCTATTAAATGGTATAATAGGACCAGAAGGGGCACACTTTCCCAACAGAGGTTTTCCAAAGCTACCAATCTATTTCTGTCCTATGAGCAGGCTGAATCCTGACCACCCCAGTTAATCATGATTTGATAGAATGTGGTTAAACTATGGAATAAAACACAATGTGTGAACCCATTCAAGCAAATATCAATAGTTTTTAAAATCTTATGGTTTTACATGCTAACTTTTAACCACTGCCTAATTTCTAAAAGAAGAAATATTTGGATTTGGATTTGGATTTGATTTTAGAAGCTATGCTGTTCTTTTAACTCTTTCCTAAAATGTGAAAGGGCATTGCAGATATTATAAAATGTATACATTCCATCTGAATATAGTAGCATGGTAGACAATAGCCTGAGAAAAACAGCAACAAAGCAGTCTAAGAACTTGGATGCATGAAGATCACTGAGTGACCTCATTTGAAATTAGACCAGCCCAGATATCAGACGCTAAAAGAAAACTGCATATAAAACAGCATTGTGTGAAGTTAGCAATAAGCATTTCAACAACTCTCAAATGTAAATTTGCATTGTTTGAGAACCAATACATTATCTAAGCAGAGGAATCTGAATGCAGATTATTAAGTGACAATTGATTACATTAATCAATGTTTACATCTAAGGCTTACAAAAAGAAACATAAAATTAAATTCAGTGTAAAATGTTAATTACCTAAAAGCCATGAGTGAAAGAATGCCACAATACCAGAAATACTGGGATACCAACTCCTGATGGCAAGTCCACTAAAAATCTGCTACGAGGACGAAAAAAATAAGAAAGGAGATCTCTTCTTTTAGACTAGGGACATTTATTGTTGTTTCCGCAATTTACAAACACACACAAATGAGTACATGAGTGAAGTCTGGACCGAGTGAGGGATATATAATATGTATCCTATATATACAACAGAGAATGAGGTGGCTGGATGGAGTCACTGAAGCAGTAGGAGTGAGCTTAAATGGACTCCAGAAGATGGTAGAGGACAGGAAGGCCTGGAGGAACGTTGTCCATAAGGTCGCAATGGGTTGGACACAACTTCGCAACTAACAACAACAGGATATGTATGTATGTAGGTATGTGGGTATGTGTATGTAGTATATAACATGTACAGTATATGTGTGTTATGTATGTTATGGGTAGATATAAACTTTCTTTTGAGAGCAGACAACAGAATTTTATTTTTAATGTGGGCCAGGATGCTCATAGTATGGTTATCTTATCTCTTATCTTACCATGTTTTCTTTTTGAGCAAATGCAATTCAAAGAATAACTGCATCTTTCCTATTTTAGGAAAACATCAGCTCAAATCCACAATGTAACTTGTAAATAAATATATTCAGTAGCTCAAAATGTCATCTCCCCAAACAATGAGTAAGAATAGGCAACTATTAATATTAAACTTCCATGACTTTTTATTCACATGGAAAACAGAAACACATGAAGAACAAATTACAAAAGGGGCTCTGTTTAGAATGTAGCACATGATGCCACATAACAATTACACATATTGCCATTTTTATAACAGAAAAGATAGAGAGTGGGGGACCATGCCTAATCAACTAGGGAATATCAGAAAACTATTTGAAATAGAAGGCACAAAAAATTATCTTCATTTATTGATCAAGGCTATGTTTACACAATATCCAGTTAACAAGTATGTACTCACTGCTATCTTCTTTTTCCATTGTGTAGAGATTTTTAACCTGGATTTATTGTATTATCTAGATCCAGACTGATCACCATTTTGGGTTTATGAAAACCATACTCTGTTAAGTACAAGCCTTGCCAATGGGACTTAAACTAAGAACTGCACACCATAAGAGGGAAAATAGGCATTGTACTTGCTCATTAACCAGAAATTTGATTCTGTTGTGAACAGCACAGCCTGGAAATTAAACATACTTTGCAAATAGCCAATCCTTGAGAATGTTTGTTTTTAATCCAAATTGAATTGAAGCCAAACATTATCACCCCTGTATGAGTTCCAAGAACATTGACCAAAAGTAAATTAAAAGGTTTGAATATGCTTTTGTGGTAATGAAGAGAGAATATGTTATTATTTGGATTCCTGGGACAATTTTTTAATCAGCTTATAAATAGCAAATATCTTAAGATCTTAGGAAATGATTTCACTTGAATGTTAGGTTCCTGTTTAAAACCCAAAGCGATTGGATTCAGTCAGCCATTCATAAAAGCGATGGGATTGGTAATAACCTCTTTAGTGAACTCACTGCCCTGATTTTTCAGGGATTTTTGGAAGGGCATACAGGTTCACATTATTCTTGTGAAACTGGATATTATACACCATGAGTCACAGTCATTTTCAAAGCTATTTTTCTATTGCTGCAATTTTTTTAATGTACTCTCTTCAGTGATACTGACAATTAATTTCTTTGGAAGTTCCCTGGAGAAGATTTCATAACTGGATACAATTCAAACACCAAGGGATTCAGGTCACATATCTCACATGTATACTATTCCTAGCCACAGAACTCGGAAGAAGGCGATTCCTTCTGCTGGTGTTTCAACTCAGTAATGAGCTGTATGAAGGTGAGCCAGCTGAATCCAGAAAAACGGAGGTGCATTCCTCCTAAAGGAGCGTATCTAGAGCATGGCTGGCTGGGGAATTCTGAGTTGAAGTCCACATGTCTTAAAAGTTGCTGAGGTTAAGAAAGATTCTCAGCTCATGCTAGTGGCAACAAGTGATTTGGCACAATAATGTTTAAGAGAGCTTTCGTCAAGCCGCTTAAACCTGGTAAATCACCCATGCCTATTTCTTCAGAGTGGTTTACAAAACATTTTAAAAATCTGTAAATAAACTCCAAACTAGCAAAAGCAACATAAAACAGAATATACGTAATGTGCAAAATAAAATGTTAGTGATTTAGTCAATAAAATCCAAACATCAGAAATGAAGATTAATCAGGGTTTAATTTATTTACTCATTCATTTCATTTATATGCTGCCCATCTTACTACCTGAAGTGATTCTGGGTGGCTTAGCTCCAGAACAGCAATAATTGCTGCTTACATAAAAAATGATTTTATATAAAAATCTAGAGACTGCAAAAGGTTACTTTAATTTTTTAAGTATATCCAATTTCATTTCTACACTATTACGATAATATGAAGAGTGTATCTTTTCCTTACAAATGCAGTGGGGAAGCCGATAAACAAAGCTGTGTTTTTATACAGAAGCCATTCTCTACTTTCCTTATCAAACTGTTGTATTTGTTTTGAATCCTGACTTTCGTGCTTTGCCACCTCATTAAATCAAGTAAGAACATTATTACTATGTCTTATCCAGAAAAATATTTGCCCCATCATATAATTTCACAACTAAAATTTATGCAAAGAAATGCAAATACAAATACTAAAGGGTGTCAGAATCCATTTATATCATATTGATAAATGTATGTTTAAAACATTATCCCATGGATTCTGCCATCTCCCAAGGAGGAAGGAACGAATGTGGATTCAGCCTGCCTTAGGCATTTCAGAGATTCAGAGAAGCCTTTTGAACTGGGGGAACAAAAGGGAGGGCTAGGATAGGAGGCATCTGGCTTGTGTCTCCTTTGAAGGAAAAGAGCAATAACCATAAAATCCAAAGTTCCTTTTCCCAAGAAAGGGATGACACGAGGTAAATGATGGGGGGGCTGACCAAATGGGGTTAGGGAAGGGGGTTGAACAGGGAACTCTTTATAAGGTTTCAATTTGTAGAACAATATTAGATCCTGTCTTGTATTCCCACAGCCAAGCATGTCATAGTAAAGATTTCTTTTTGGACTAGAATTGGCTCCAAGAGTTTTGTCTTCCTAAGACGTGGTTTGGGGTGGGTCCTGACAAAGGGAATACTGTTACCTCGCTCAAGAATTTCCCATGTGACATAGGAACAGAAGTACTTATTAATTCTTGCACCATGTCAGTGCAATATGATGAATCCCCACCTTATACAGAACAATGACATCATTGGATAAGTTCAGGGATGGCATTGCTAAACATTAGATAAACTATGAAGTTACAACAAATGCATTACAAGATGGACCCTCCAAGTTAGTCAATACATTCTGAAGAATTTTTTTTTAACAACTATATTGAATAATTTATACAAGTTCACTTATATTGGCCTACTTCTGTTATGCTTAAAATTAACATTGGCCTTAAGCCAGGGGTGTCAAACTCAATTTCATTGAGGGCTGGATAAGCATTGCGGCTGCCCTCAAGGGGCCAGGTGGGTGTGGCCAGGGTGGGCATGGCCTACTGGGTGGGCGTGGCTAGAGTGCGTATGGCCTACTGGGTGGGCATGGGCAGCTCTACATCGTTCACATCAAGGGTGCCTATGGGGGCCTGGGCAGGAGTGGGACAGATCTGAGGGTCTCTGGCAGAAGGAGGGTTTCTGGGCCAGGGCCAAGTCAGTGGGGGCCGTTCCTTCACTGTTTCCAAGATGGCTTCGTGGGCCGCATGAAACCACTTCATGGGCCGGATCCGGCCCCCGGTCCTTGTGTTTGACATGTCTGCCTTAAGCAATCATTACCTCATTATTTAAATTACATTTAAATAATGAAATGTTGCTTATAACTGACTAGATATTTGTAGAACTCTGTATTTCACATGTATATTTAAATAATAGGTACAATTAATTTTAGAGATGAGATAAGTCAGTAGTGCCTGGATTCCCATACTATATTAAATAATAGTTTGCTAACTAGTTTATTGAACAAAATACAATTGGCTGGGTTACCATAATTCAGTAAACTATAAAGCTTTATTTAAACCACAATGGCTGAGTTAAGATAATCAAAGCTAAACACACAAAAAACATGGCTCAGCATGATGTATTGATCTAATAGTGTGTAATGTGAATATATTAATATTGTTTTTGTAAACTAGAAAAATACATTTACTATATAATGCACAGTATACTTTAGTTTTCAATTAGCTATTAGATTGGCAGAAAAAAGTCATTTATAAGCATACCAAGGAAATCAAAGAAAAAAAATTGTTTTGATACTCTTCACTGGTACCTATAGCATCTGAAGCTACTAAGTTATTTTGGTATAAATATAGCCACTCAGTAGTTAGTCTTAACTGTGAGATAATTTTAGCAAGAGCATTAATTGCAAAGAAACTGTTTGTTCTGAAGCTATTTATTGCACTACTTTCTAAGCATCTATTTCTCAACTAGATAGAAAAAACTGGAACAGCTAAACCACTAACAGACGTTAAGGTCACATAACAATTACACTGTGTCTATTGGCGTACATCAAGGATTTAAATTTTGATCATGTAACTGCAGGGATGCTGTGATAATTAGGAGGACCGGTCTTTTTAAAAAATATTTTATTAAATGTATCCCAGTATAAAATACAAATGAAAATGAAAATAGTGAAAAAATGGAAAAGGGGGAAAAAGAAATGTAAGATGAGGGGGGAGTGAAGCAGTAACTACAATGTTATTATGGTCATAACATTGTAGCTTCAACTTTTTACTTTGCATATTTAGTATATATTAACCATTTCTATAACAATTACTTTGTCTAATATGTAAATCCCAAAGTCAAAGTTTCATTTTTTTTTATCTCAAGCACAAAATTCAGAAGCGGTTTCCAGATAGAAACAAAATTAGATTTACCGGTATTCTTTTCTTTTATTAAAAATATTAATTTGGTCACCTTTACTAGTTCCATCAATTTTTCCAACCACTCTTCCACTATAGAAATTAATGTATCTTTCCATTTTTAAACATATTTTTTATTTTATTTTTTTTATTTATTTTAATTCCATTTATATGCCGCCCTTCTCCAAAGACTCAGGGCGGCTTACAAACTTAGCAGTAGCCTTCATTCTATGTATATGCCTGCTTATTAGGGCTTTCACACACACCCCAAGCGGCATTATTATAAAGTCAGCTTAATTGCCCCAAACAATCTGGGTCCTCATAAAGCATTATTACTGCTATCCACAGGTATAATAACAGCGTTCTGTTTTTTTCAAGTTTTTTGTCCATTAAGCCTAGAAGAAAAGTCTCTGGTTTTATTTGTATATTCATGTTAAGAATCTTCTGTATTAAAATATGAATCTCACCCCGGTATATCTTTGCTTTAACACAAGTCCACCAAAGATGGCAGAATGGCCCTTTTACATTTCCAGCATACATTATGCATCTTTGAAAATTTATGAGGTGTTAAATATCAACGGGACATCATTTTATAAAAATTTTAAGTTAAAATTTAATGTAAATTTTAAACCCTTTGCCCACGTGTGTTCCCATCGAGAGGACTTGTCTTAAGTCACCTATTTCAACGCAATCATAACTTTAAATGATCACTAAATGAGCCGTCATTACTTGAAGACTACTTCTACCTCTTTGTCAGCATATCCCAAGCTTAGGGAAGTGACTGGGAAACATAAATCAGCTGTTTTTTAAAATATATATATTTGTAAGTAGAAACTGAGTTGCTTCTTATAACCCAAAGGAGGGGGGGGGGAAATCTCTGAAAGAAAATAAAGTGATCCTGAACCAAAATAATTAATAAAATGAGATCTCACTTTTCAAGTGAAGAAAAGCTCCCGTTTGCTCACTTCATTGCAAGGTATGAATAGGCTGGGTCCGATCTGTATTTCCTGGCAGCCTCAAAATGGCTCACTGATTTTACTTTCAACATATACTCAGTCTCTAAAAACAGAGTCTGATCTTCATTTTTTTAAATATTATATATAGAACATAAGGTTAGTACAGGGAGAAATGACACATTTACTATATTTATGCACATCAAATGCTCTGAACATGAAAACAGAAATCATAGTATTTTGCCTGAAGAACTCAGCTCATTTTCCCCTGAATTAACAGATCCACTAGATTAATACAATGCTTTGGTAAGGCCACACCTGGAATACTGTATCCAGTTTTGGTCACCACGATGTAAAAAAGATGTCGAGACTCTAGAAAGGGTACAGAGAAGAGCAACAAAGATGATTAGGGGGCTGGAGGCCAAAACATATAGGGAAGGGTTGCTGGAATTGGGTATGTGTAGTTTAACGAAGAGTGAGGGGTGACATGATAGCAGTGTTCCAATATCTCAGGGGCTACCACAAAGAAGAGGGAGTCAAGCTATTCTCCAAAGCACCTAAAAGCAGGACAAGAAGCAACGGATGGAAACTAGTCAAGGAGAGAAGCAACCTAGAACTAAGGAGAAACTTCCTGACAGTTAGAACAATTAACCAGTGGAACAACCTACCTCCAGAGGTGGTGAATGCTCCAACACTGGAGGTTTTTAAGAAGAGACTGGACAGCCACTTGCCTGAAATGGTATAAGGTTTCCTGCCTGAGCAGGGGTTTGGACTAGATGACCTCCAAGGTCCCTTCCAACTTCTTCTTCTTCTTCTTCTTCTTCTTCTTCTTCTTCTTATTATTATTATTATTATTATTATTATTATTATTATTATTAGGCTGCCTAGAATGTTATTTTCTCCTTCTCTTTCATGTTATGATAAAACTAGTTTAAAAAATGTAAAGGGAATGTTTCTTTAAGAATTTATTTTCAAAGATAACATCTTTCTAAAAAGATAATAAAACCATGCTTTAAAATATAGATAATACAAACTGAATACTGTAGCTATCCTTATCTGGGTTCAGAATCAAGTCTAGTTAATGATTGGAAAGGACAGGTTTTATGTGTGCCTATCTGTATAACAATATTCAGTTTGCTATAGATTATCGGGCTATAAATTAGACTGAGAAGGTGAAAACCATCCCAAAAGGTGACAGCGGCAAACCACTTCCGTATTCCTGCAGAGGGGAAAAAGGCCAGACATTTCAATGACACCATCAGGAGTTGGGATCAACTTGAACAAAACCTTATCTACAAGTTAATCTGAACTTCATAAATGAAGGCAAATAAACTTAAACTGAACTTCATAAACTTCAATTTAAGATTTGAAAAAACTGTGACAAAGTTTCTCATTTAGCAATTACAGTTCCTTGGTGATCAATCATTTGCAAATATGACAATTAAAAAAAAAACATTTCCCAAACAATGCATTGGATCAAATTTCATGTGCCTGACAATAAAAACCTTCAATGTGAAACTAGTCAAAGTAAGGCCCATAAATTTCAGGATTCTAATAACTAATTAAGGAAGCAGAGCTGAGCTTGTTAACTTGCAGAAAGCACTTTTTAGCTAAGTGCTGCAATTAAAGAAAAGCAGCTCCAGAAACATGTCAGGAATAGGGCAGCTTATAGGAGAACTTTAACAGAATAAAACACAGTGATGTTCTCTCTCTCTCTCTCTCTCTCTCTCTCTCTCTCACACACACACACACACACACACACACACTCATTTAGCAACCATTTACTTGACAACCAAGTTTTTGAATGGAACGAAGTCACTAAATAAGGAGAGAATGTAGTCCTGAACTGATGACTTCTTTTAGAATTTCATTGTCAGTACGGTATTTATTTCACATTAAACTCTTGGGCAGTACTTACACACACCACTGATTTCAAAGAGGAAATTCAGGGAAAAACAGAGAGCAGTGCCAATTTCTCAAAATGTTATACTTTATTGCTTTAAAGACGCCCACTGTACAATTGGTGAGTCCCATATTCTTATACAAGGTTACCAGCAGGCAATAAAAACTCAAGCAACATCATCTCCTCCAAAAGATACAGGAAGCTGAACCAAGGCACATAAAAACTTTGCTGTGAAGGAAAAGCAAAATACTTACCAGAAGCCACTGTGGCTCACCATTTTCTTGGCAGCAAACAGAATTTAAAGTGTGTCAGAATGGTCAGCAAAACTCATAATTTGTTTTGCAATAATTGTCCCTTGTCTGTTACATATTTCATTTAATCTCCGAAGAGAGTTATCTGCCCTACTTTATAAAGGTTTTGGAGCATAAATGTGCAAAATCAAACAGCACTGTATTTCTTCCATGTGAAGAAGAGAATTACTTCGTTCCATACAGACACACACGCTTGAAAATGGTACTTAATTTTACAAATGAATGAATCCTAAAACCAGCAACAATATGCAATTAACTGCACATAATCAGAAAGAGATATGCTCTCTGGAATAGACTCCACTGAAATACAATAAAGGTTATCAGGAAAATAAATATTACCAAATACGAAGCTGTTTTTGCAGTGTATTACGTACTAAATTTATCCTTACTCATTTCTAACCATAACAAGCAATACAAGCATAACAAACATTATAAAAAGAAAATCTTAACCACCCTTTTTGGGGGCCATCTTTACATTTTAGGCCAGATCAGTAAGAGGATCATGTGCCTCAACTGCATTGTCAAATTTATAAACTACAATAAAGTAAAATAACAACACCAAACTAAGTTGAAGTAATTCCTCATTTAGCTAATGAACTAACGCTTCTGGGTTGATTTTTATGTGAACACTCACATCCTTATCCCCTTCACAACAAAGATTTCAATTCCGGTATGTAAGAGTAAGCAGTTTCTTCCAGCATAAAAAGTGATTTAGGTACATCAAGCAACTAAAGAGCACCAATCCGAACAAGTATAAGAAACCAAAATACTGACATTAAATAAGCATCTGCTCAAACCTGAAGGGAGAAGGGCACAAAAGGCTTAAACGTTTCAGTACAATGTTGTTTTTAAACAGAGATCAGCTGTTCCAGCAATATGAAAACATGCCCTCTTTAAAATCTCAAAAGATCACTTATTTTCTCTTTTCTGTAAAAGTGCAAGTGCTAGTTTTCCTTCAAAAACTGTTGCCATTTTCATTATGCTCATAAAGTTAGTGACAAAACACAGTGCAAATAGTAAGCCCATTTGTATTTTCAAAAAAAAACTTAAACTAAAAAATACCAATTATGATCATATTATATGAAATTAGTTCCTTTGGAACTATTACTGCTGATCATCTCTTCAGATACAGAGTTTGCTTATCAGTACATACTTATTTCCTATATTAGAAGGAAAGAAAATCTAAGTACAGCCTTTTTCGTAGTACCTGCCTCCAAATGGCTGATGAAAGTAGAGTTTAGTACAGCACTGATAAATTATAAGATTTTTTGTCACCTTGGATCTGAATGATGACTTGTACCCAAAATGCTATTTGCTTCTATCATTAATGTTCAGCATTACTTTTCCTTGAATAGGAATTCCGATAAATCTGGAGTGTAAATGCAACCCATTAAATTTTTAGTTTGCATTCTTCCTCAAGCTGAAGTACTATGAGGTTAATCTGCCACTAAAGTGTATCTAACTATAGTTTAAACCTGTTTTTGTTGTTGTTGTTGCTGTTATTGTTCAGTCCACGCTGGGCAAATTAGAAATCATCCAGTAAAGCAATGGAGGCTCAAGCTGTTTGCAAGCAACATGCCTCTGAAAATTCTTTAGAGAAATCAAACTGCTTATCAAACATTCTTTCTGTTTCCATATGAACATCATGACCACTGAGTTCATGTAATGCGTGGCAATGCTTTCAGGTGTCCATTGAGCCAACATCTTTGGAGCAGAAATAATGCACAACAACTGCATTTGGGAACCGGGCAAAGGCACTATAAGAGAAAAGAAAACAGCGTATCAGTTTAAATACAGTATTTTATGCTAATTATTTCTGATGCTCCTTATAAAAAAGCAGTAATTTGACTTATGCTTTTACATATGTACGATGGATACCTCTTACATAAATCAATTTTTTTCCAAGGGTAAATCTGCAATCTCTTTTGTTGACATTTTAAATGCCTTACTCCAGTCTCTTTGTTTGTCCTTTTGTGTTTATGAAAAGCACTATGTACAATAGTGCTTTCCTTCTTTTGTTGCAAATAACAGCTTTACTTGTTTCGTTATAAAACTATTTGGAAGAAAGTTTATATCCAAAACAAATAAAGGCAATTTCATAAAACTATCCACAAAGTGAGAAGCTATAATATTGTGAAGCAGGACTCTACAAGGTAATATGGAAAGATATGAGTGATTTCTAACTGGACAATCAGATTAAAAAACTGAACACCAGACGAAAATTGCAGTCTATAAGGCACAGAAGGAAGGCAAAACCCTATCATGTATAAACGGCCCAATAATAAAGAATATGGTGGTGAAACTAGCACCGTTTTTGAAAGTAATAATGTTAAGTTATATAATAATGGCCCAAACAGGTTGTAGCATGTGACTGATCCTGCCTGGTCTCCAAAACTAATCAAAGTTGTACTTTGTTAATGTGCTGTTACATCAGCTATAAAAGTATTATGCAGTGCATAGTTGGTTAATTTTGTGTTATAGTGAGTTAGATTTACATGGTTAATTTTCCTCTAGGGATTATCATATTGTGCTGCCATCATGTGGTCGTTTGGGGAACTACAATATGTTCTGTTCATGTTAATCTGTTCAGTCAATCCCTTCCATTTTGTGATGTATTTCCTCCTTCTTGTTAATCTTGAATATTGTATCACTTCCTGGACACCATTACATGTGGTCTGCTCTCATGGTAGGACCTTTACTGTCTGTGACCTTGAAATACCGTCCATTTCATCATCTGCCACATCCTGTTGTCTGCTGTAAACCTCCTACATGCATTGTGTTGGGAGCTTCCCGACACTCCCATGTCACACCTCTGCTCCGCGAGCTGCATTGGCTACCAGTTGTCTTCCGGGTGAGATTCAAGGTGTTAGTAATGACCTACAAAGCCCTACATGGCATGGGTCCGGAATACCTTGGGGAGCACCTGCGGCCGGCGTCAACTTCCCTCCGCCCAGTATGCTCCCACAGAGAGGGCCTCCTCAGGGTGCCACCGGTCAAAGGATGCCAACTGGTGGCCCCCAGGGGGAGGGTGTTCTCTGTGGGCGCGCCGGATTTATGGAACCATCTTCCGGTCGAGCTCCAGATGGCGCCTGATCTCCGCTCCTTCCGGCGCGATCTTAAAACCTACCTTTTTGAACAAGCTGGCCTGGCCTGATGGGATGGGGTTGGTTTTATAAATTGGTCTTAACTTTTTAATCTGTACTAATTTATTACGGGCATTGCTGTTTAATTATCTTTTAATTTTTGTATCTTGTTTTTTATTATGTATTGCCCTGTTCACCGCCCTGAGTCCTTCGGGAGAAGGGCGGTATACAAATTAAAATAATTAATTAATTAATTAATTAATTAATAAAGATCTTCGTGGATGAGAAAAGGTATTTTGTGAGTTCAGCTATCTGATACAAGACTGTCAGCGGTCATTATATCTACTTATACAGGCCAGGCACAAGGGTCTGAGCAAGGGGATATATCACTATACAACAGAATAATTAATGTTTTGAGGGAAGACCACCAGTTGAAAAAACATCCCAGAAAGCAACAGCAAACCAGCTCTGTAGTGTTGCCTCAAAATTTCTATCTGAACATGTCCAGAAGTTACCAAAAGCTGAGATTGATCTGAAGGAGCCTTTAGCTTTTACCACAGAACATGAGAACAGGATGTGGGAATAAACAGAGAATGTAAACTAGCTCTACTGCTAATTAAGGAACTGATTCATATAACATTTTAACAGCATAATCTACAAAAGAATTCTTGGAATAAGCACCTGTTTATGATTTGGTTGTAAATCTGAACATATTTGAAGCATGTTTCTGATATAAAATAAGAAATAGAGATTTGCAAGCATAAGACCTTGAAAAGAATTATATAAATAAAATATATTTCAACATTAACTGATCAACATCATTTTAAAAGAATATAAAATCTAAGGCTATTAAGTCGTTCACTTGATTGACATTTATATCCGGTATCGCGTCCAAGTGAGAAAGACTGCCATTTTACAAGATCAGTTATGAAACTACATATAAGGAAACCAATTTCTTCTAGTTTCCTAATAATAATTTCACATACCTATTTCCAATCTTCTTTTTACATACACCACAAACTTTTTCTTCTGTGATTATGCATTTCACCTGCTGATGTAAAATCCGTTCTTCCTGCACCTTTGGCAAAATAAGAATAATTTTAGAAAAGAATAATTCCTTCAAAAGCATTTGAGGGGGAAAAAACAGATATGGTCCTTTAACGAATATGGGAATATGGGATCTCTGAAACAAGAAGTTATCAATAAAAAACATGTGACACATACTCGCAGGAATTCAGCGTGGAGAAGCTTTTTAAGTATCTGATTGAATCGTTTCTTTTGGGCATTTTCTTCAAGGACTTTTTCCAAGAATATTCGGATTTCACTAATTTGAGTATTGGCTGGAAGGAGATTTATTGCCTAGAAATACAATAGAAAGATAGTGGAAGAAGAAATCACATCAGTTGAAGTTCTTCCAAAATCAAATATAAGATAGAAATATGCATATAAATAAAAGAGAATATATAACTAGGTAAAAACATAATCACATTGATTATGTTATTTAATTGAGAAATGAAACATCTGCAAGCAAACAACAAACCTCGGGGCACACTAAAGACTCTGCAAACAAACAAACAAAATATGGTTCCAATTTTTAAACTATATACTTGCCATTTTATTTTACACTAATACTAAGCATGCTCATGAATATAGGAGAAATCTCCAGTCACAACATATATGACCATAGATTGGAGATAACAGAATGAATGTTTCATAATCTCCTTCACTCTCTTTTTGAGAGTGCTTGTAGATGGAAAGTAAGCATTTCAATTAAAACAGCATTCTTTTTATGCAGCACTACAATCTAAATGCTTTCCAACTAAAAAAGCAAAGTTAAGAAAACCTTACTTTAGTAGTGTCCAATTTGCTGTGATGAAGTTCCAAAACCTGCAATGCAGCTTGAAGATTGGCTTGCGGCTCTAAGAGTTCCATCTTGATTGGACCCAAGCAATGAACACTCGGTGGTGAAAGATACATTCGGAGCAGAGACAAGTATACCTATTTCACACAGAACAAACCATTGTGTTGTGTTTTTTTTTAAACTCCAAAATAACTTGCTTTATGTCTTTGTCCAACAGAGGGAAACCTATTCTAGCTATAATTCTATACACTTGCATAAAAACTAGAGGTAGAGTATCGGGTGAAAATATGATTTTAGGTAACAGAAGATAAACCATCCTCATGAGCTGCTGGTATATGAACACTGAAAAGAAATATATATCTATCTCAAAAAGTTTGACAATTTCAGCCATCACTCTGTGGGCTGTAAAAGGGATGCTAACTGGTTCCATATAGCCATAAGCACTCCTAGTTTAAAGACTGAGATAGTTCTGAGGAGGAAAATGACTATGACCTAACATTCTATATGGAACTGTTTATGAAGAATGTTAATGCAGAACATAGTTGCTAGGAACTTACAGAGATAGCCTGGGATATGTAACACTGATCTTATAAACTACGCTGGCTTCTAGATTGGACCTTAAATACCAATATAAAAAGCAGCTAACCAAATAATAATCCATTATTAGGATTTAAGCAACTTTAATCCATTGAAAAATTATATTCCCTGATTTGCCAAATTAAATTAAGCATTCCACTATTTTGCTACTTTTACCTAATTGTTGCATAATGGCCTTTCAAATGTGAGTTCAGTCTCAATCTGAAAATTTATTCCAACAAAAACACATGTCAATAAATCAAATACTTTACTTGCTTCTCCAATAACAAGTGGAGAAGTAGTTGGCACTATTATAATTAGTACTGTAAGAAGGACAATGGTTTAAAGATTCATTCTCATTTTGTACTGATCTTACTTCCTCCCCATCCCTACACTGGCTATTTATTATTTTTAATAGAACATTTCTATTATCTGCATCTAATTATGTAGTAAATGTCAGAGTGTGTTTGCTAAACACAGGGCATTAACTTTAAGATGTTGAAAAACAAGTTACTCACATCTGTACTGCCATCTTTGCTTCGGTCATAGTGTTTGTGACAATAACTGAAAACAACATCAACAAGAAATTCAGAGCAAAACCTGAACAGAAGCCCAGCATATTATGAACTAAATATTTTGAATTTTAATAAATCAGTTGATAGCAAAAGCTAAAGATATTCAAATTTCTCATTTGGCAAAAACACTGGACGTGTCTGATTACACTGGAAGAAACAAGTTATTGGAGAATACTTAATTTTATAAAATTAGAGATTTGGTAAGTTCTGCTGAATGTATTTTACCAAAGACTTATAAGTTCCAACATGATTTCAAAAGAAACAAGTTCAAATTCTCTTAAACGTTATAGACATGTCTCACAACTGACTCTCTTTGAAGTCCTCAGAAATCTTGAACAATGATTTCAGATTTTAACTTCAATCTACCTATAATTCTTTCTTGCATGGAATCACTTTCGAATCTGTGTCAACAAAAATTGATAGCAAAACCATAAAAGTTGGCTACACTTCTTTGAAACTGTATGCAAATTGTAATCTTTCTAGACCAGGGCTTTTCAACCAGTGGTACATTGGCACCTGACAGGTGGTACGCGACCCTGCCCAGCCTAGCCAAGTCTAGTGGAGGAGGGAACAAGCCAAAGCAATGCAGCGCGGGACTTGCTGTGACAGAGTCCTCAGGAGCTGCAGGGCTGCTAGGGCAAGACAAAGGCCCCCAGGATCAGCACTTCTGGCTCATCAGAAAAAGAAAAAGAGGAGACAGGAAAAGATATAAGGAGGCAATTTTGGCGGGAGAGGGAGGAGAAAAAAAAGACTCCGGAGAAAGAGTCAGAAGAGAAAGGGCTTTTGTCAGAGAAGCAGTGAGAAAGAGAGGAAAGGCTTTTGGGAGGTGTGTGTGCGTGAGAATGGGAAGGGTTTTGCAGAGACGTGTGCGTGAGAATGGGAAGGATTTGGAGATGTGTGTGAGAGAATGGGAAGGATTTGGAGAGAGAGAAAATGAGAAAGAGAGAAAAGGCTTTTTGTTGAGAGAAGCAGTGAGGAGAAAGGGATGAGAAGAAAGGAGATGGGAATGAGAAAGAGGGAGGGAAGGGAAGGGAAGGGAAGGGAAGGGAAGGGAAGGGAAGGGAAGGGAAGGAGGGAGGGAGGGAGGGAGGGAGGGAGGGAGGAAGGAAGGAAGGAAGGAAGGAAGGAAGGAAGGAAGGAAGGAAGGAAGGAAGGAAGGAAGGAAGGAAGGAAGGAAAGAAATTGGAATGAGAGGGAGGGAGGATCTGAGGAAAGTTCTCCCTTAGCACTTGGCCAACAGCAGCCCTTCTGCCCTTTCGCCATCCCCTTGCCTCCTCCTCCTGGCCTATTCTGGTGGCCTCCCATCCTATCGCTAAGGATGCTTTGGTTACAAAGCCAGGTCTCCTCTCATGGAGAGGGAGTGGGCCTCCCTCTGACCCACGCACTTTGCCTTCCTGCATCCCCCATGAGCAACCTGGCCAAGGAGAGCAAAAGGGGATCACATAACCCTGGGAGACTGTGACCATTATAAATATGAATCAGTTGCCAAGCATCCAAATGTAAATCACATGATCCTGGGGATGCTGCAATGGTCATAAGTGTGAAAAATGGACAAGTCATTTTTTTCAGTGCTGTTGTAACTTCAGTCACTAAGCAAACTGTTGTAAGTCGAAGACTACCCATACTTTATCACTTTTTTTCCTTTTGGGGGGGGTGGGTCATCAAGTTTTTGACACCTTGCTAGGCAACTGCCGGTATTTGAATATTGCCATATCCTAAAAGTGGTACAATCGGTGAAAAGGTTGAAAAGCCCTGATCTAGAGTATGTTGGAGTGAACTGCCAAATTACCAAAACATTCCTGTTCATTACAGTGACACTGAAATTATTATTACACATTGTGGTTACATAAACTTTAAATTTAGTTTTGTATCAGCAATAAAGTAGAGAAGCTATGTAGTTGAAAATAAGATGGTCTAATAACAATTGCCAAGAGGTTGAGGGTTATTGGTTTCAAAGATTACAAAGCACGATCATACGTTTCAGCTATCTTGGTGTCCTTCAGGATGTGAACATATATAAATAGAGCTTGCTCGTGATTTCCCATCCGTCCCAAGAGCAGTGCGCGTTCTTCTAGGAGACCTAAGGGCAGGAGGGGAAAAGTAGCACTCAGTGGCAATAAAATTTATAAAGCAGTCTATAAGAATAGGTATAGTAGTAAAGAAAGAAGGAAAGAACCTATGGAGGTGGAATAAAATATGCATTGCTGTTTAAATTACGGGATAGTGCAAATCATTCAAGAGGTGCTCTGCAAAACACCACTCTTCAAATCTTTAAAAACTACCCCGTCTTTTTCTAGGCTTATGTAAGTTCAGGAATGACTACTGACTAAATCAAAATATTTTATTACATTTATTTTAGTGCCTGAAATCAATTTATATGGTTGTCCACCTGACAAATCTAACTCTGGGTGGCTAACAAGGATTAAAAAATATAATATAAAGGATAGCTAACTAGGTAGCTAGACAGACAGACAATTCAATGTTTTTCACTATTTTAGAAGTCATTTCCAACACACAAATTCATTGGTTTATTCTATTGCACACCAATGTGATTCCCCCATAGAGCCATTTTTCATATATAGTTTTTAATCAAAGACTGCAGGGACTTTTCTGTTGTCAATGCAGACCAAAGCCTATGGTTTTTATAGGACAGCTCTTAAATAACAGTCTGATAAAGACATACATGGGAATCCTCTTAGTTAAATGCTAAAAAAAAATAATCCCTGAAATACTGTAAATGTTGCACAGCATGGGCAACTACTTCTTACCATCAAAGGGAAAGTCACTGATGAGTTGCTCGGCATTATAATAACTGGAACTCTCGAGAAAGGAAAGAAGTTTTTTCCGATATTCTCCAAGCTCCCCATCTTCCTCTCCAGCTGGCACTGGCGTTTCATCTGTCAGAAAAGAATGATGTCTTACTGTTGTTCTTTATGTTTGGCTCTCCGTAACATTCTACTAAAATGCACATAAACATTTTTCTTCCTTGACTGAAAATAATCAATATAAAGTTAATGTTTCTGTAGATCTCCCAAAAATGTTCTCTTATTTAAGTGAACAACCCAAACAATGCTTCCCATAAACTGCAGAATAATTCTTGGGGCTCCCCTCTGCAACAATCCCTACTCTAGTCTTGCTTCTGGATATGCATAATAACATAAATAATGGGTGAAAATACCTGGAGGGAAAGAGGTGAGATATTCCTTCATTAGGCCTTGCACTTTCTCACAGTAGAGCTGAATCAGACAATTGTGAAACTCTGCACCAGACTCTTTCCAGATATCAATTACATGCTCCTGGAAATATATGTACATATCTCAAATATAAAAGTTAATGTTATGTATCTCTAGAATTTTGTAATATTTCAAAATGTAATTATCAGAATTCAAAATGACTATGTATCTCCTTATTTAACTGTTACAAACGATTTTTCAATTTAAAAAAAGATGACTAAAATTATTTCTTTTGTAACTAATTTAGATAATATGAGAAATAAAGTATGAGATTTGAAAAAGTAGATTACTTTAGTTCTTACCAAGTAAGGAATAGCGAGGTTTTTAAAATTCTCTAACAAGAAATTCAGGATCCTTTTTCGTGGGAGGGATTCTACCTCAGGAAGATCTTCTGTAAATATCTGCCAAACAAATGGTTGAATTGCCAAAGCTGATATTTGCATACTTATTCTGATTTTATTCAAGTTCAAATAATAAGACCATTGCATTATAAGGGCTACCATACTGGGACAAGACTTGGGATGGTACATTAGCTTACCCTAACCCTGAAAGTTCATTGGGTGACTCTGGGACAATCACTATCTTTCAACTCAACCTGCCCCACGGGACTTTTGAGCTAGGCAAAAACAAGAAGGAGGGAATGTTATTTAAGCCACCTTGAGCTCCTAGAAGCAGAAGTAGTAACAAATAAAAGAAATATACTATCCTCTCTGATCAAATATCTACAATTAAGTTTTCTTTAACCTTCACAAAGACTAATCAATTTTTTTCCAATCAATCCATCGTTCCCTTTGTTTCTTATTAAACCCTGATTTGCTATTATGGAGTTGATTATTATTTATAATCTTAGGGCCTTAATACAGAGCCAGGAGGTAACAGTATATCCACCATCACATTTTTAGCTCTGTCAAAATCTCTGCCCAAATTGCCTTAAAAAATAATTAAAATAAAAAAGAATGCCAAATTAGCATATTGGAACACAAAGCATTTGTTTTAAGCAAAATCCATCTTGTCCCCAAATTACAAGTGACCTTTCTACTTGAAAAAGTCTTGAGACTTTTTATATAGTTCTTATAGTTTCTTTTAATGTCAATAATGTAATCCAAAATTAGCATATATAGAAAAGTAAGATGTTCTGTTAAAACCTGAGATTAACTCTGCAAATATTCTGAATGAGCTCAGACAACTAGATGCTACATAGTAGAAATTGTACTGCCTACTGAACAGCTGCTTCATTCTTATTGGACAGCTTACAATATAATTTATAATTTATCTTCAAGGATAAATTGCTATTCATAGTAGTCCCCATGTGGAGTATATAGTCATAATAAGTACAAGTAGTCCTTAACCTATTTAATAGCTTTAAGAATATTAGTAAAACTGGCAGCAACCTGCCTAAGACTATTTGCTTTATTACCACAATGGTCAGTGAAGAGAACCCTTCCTCCTCTCTGTTTTTAAATGTATCCAAGTGTACTTACTGTCAAAGCTGCTAACATCCAATGTTATTGCTTGACAAGAGATGAAGAAGTAGCCATTTCATATGTTAAACTTGTGTATTGCTTTAAGAGATTTAGTTTAAGGTTGGGAGGGGGGATGAGTAGGATTGCACCTTCAAGGCCATCTCTAACTAGAGAAGATAAGACCTTGGCAGGTTTTCTAACGGAAGGGAAACTGATTCTTTAAATTAATTGGACAATATGACTAATGACAAAATTAGAAAAGTGGAGAATTGTGTTTCAATATATTGTGCAAGGGGCGGAAACTTCAGATTCCAGATTCCTTTGGGCAAATCCCGTGTATTAGGCTAATAAAGGACTGTTAAAGTAAACCATGCCTCAGAGTCACTTGAAAAGCCCATACTTCGGAAACTTGACACTTACTTTTAATCCATCTTCTGGGAAATCCCTAAGTACCCAAACCGAATAGGAAAATATTAAATTCAAGTTCTCTGTCCCTACAGTATAAAACAAAGAAGTCAAATTAAAGAACTACAAAGATATCACAATAATAGAATATGGTGCAAGTGACTAGACACATCTTTTTAATGCATCTTTTTTTTAAACACACAGAGAGAACATATACACACACCAGCAAGCTTCTTAACTGCAGAGGACGATCAAGGAAGCAAGATTCATAGATACCTCCTTTCATTAACTTTAGCATCAAAATTTAGCTGTTAAGCGTATGAAATCTTCAGAATTGAGAAAGGAACTATGCAGCCCTCCTACATTAGCAAGTTCATCAAGGCAGGGTCTCTTTGAAGCTCAAGGCCTTTTTTTTTTGCCAGTAAATTTGCATGGCAGAGAAGGTGCGCTTCTAGGGCCCTGAAAGATAGCGTTGGTTAACTAAAAGGACCCAGAACATACAAGCTCTGCCAGATCCAAGGGAGTTTTATATTCTCCCCTCCACTCCTGATTTTTTAGGAAAAGGTTCACTTACATTTTTGAGGGGGGAAAATGCTATTCTTTGAATAGAATAGAGCTGGAAGGGACCTTGGAGGTCTTCTAGTCCAGCCCTCCCGCTCAAGCAGAAGAACCTATACCATCTCAGACAAGTGTCTAGCCTTTTTTAAAAAATCTCCACTGATGGAGGGCCCACGATTTCTGAAGGCAAACTGTTCCACTGGTTAAGTTTCTCCTTAATTCCAGGTTGCTTCTCTCTTTGATCAGTTTCCAACTATTGTTTCTCGTCCTTCCCTCTGATGCTTTGGTGAATAATGTGACCCCCTCTTATTTGTGGCAGCCCCTCAAGTACTGGAATATTGCTGTCACGGCTCCCCTATTTCTTCTTTTCTTCAGACTAGACCAAGGGTCTTCAAACTCGGCCCTTTTATGACTCGTGGACTTCAACTTCCAGAATTCCTCAGCCAGGCACGCTGGCTGAGGAATTCTGGGAATTGAAGTCCACGAGTCATAAAAGGGCTGAGTTTGAAGACCCCTGGACTAGACAGACCCAAGTCCCATAGCCATTCTTTGTATGTTTTAGTCTCCAGCCTTTAATCATCTTAGTTGCTCTTCTCTGAACTTTTTCCAAAGTCTCAACATCTTTTTTGTAGTATGGTGACCAAAATTGGCTGCAGTATTCCAGGTGTGGTCTTACTAGGGTTTTATAAAGCGGTACTAATACTTCGCGTGATCTTCATTCTATGTCTCTGTTTATACAACCCAGGATTGTTATCAGCTTTTTTTGGCTGCTGCTGCACACTGCTGATACATGGTTAAGTGATCGTCCACTAGGACTCCAAGGTCCCTCTCAACATTACTGTTTTTAAGCCAGGGCTTGCCCAATCTGTACTTGTACCTTGGCTTGTAAACTTTTGCTTTTTTCCACACTGAAACTCATGTTCATGTAAACATTAACTTCTCAGTCTAATTTCTTATTTTATAAAGTAAATGTAAACATTGTTATGATGGGAATAAATCCAATCATTACATTTTTGTTTGTTTTTGTGATAACTATTAACCATTTTTCTGGATATATAATAAAATATACCACAACACCAGCTACAAAGAAATTAAATCAACTTCACTCACCTAAATGTTGTAAATACTGAACAGTTCTTTCATGGCCCTTCAAAGGAGAATTAGCTTTCTTGGACTGATCCACTAGAACCTGCAAGGCTTCGGCAAAAGAGAACTCTATTTCATTATCTTTTAAGTTAAACAGTAGGATTGTGCAAAACTATTTGGAGGACTATTCTGTGATGTATCCTTCCAAACTTGCTGTTCAAAGCATTATAGTGTGGAATCTATAATAATCATTATAGTGTGAAGGCTACTGCTAAGCTTGTAAGCCGCCCTGAGTCTTCGGAGAAGGGCGGGATATAAATGGAATTTTTTTAAAAAAATCCTTTTTAAGGTTCAACATGGCTGCTTTGAGGGCCATCTACAACATCTGAACATAAATACGTATGCCAGATGTCATTTTCACACTGGTGATAAATCTGAGAATGCTGTACTATAAACTATGTAGCCCAGTATGAATATCACACTACAATCTGTACAACCTTCCCCATAAAAAAAATACTGATCTCACTTGCTAGCTCACTCATTTGAAAAATTTGCGCATCATACATTATACTACCAAAAATGAATTGCTTAACAGTGACATGGAAACCCCTTGTTCCCTCTCTCAGTACTTACCCTTTTCATGGAGACCTTTCTTCTCATACAGTATGATTAATTCACTGTATTTGTGAGCTTTCTTGAGCACATGCTCACTTTCCTCAATATGGCAATGATTATTCTCCAGTCTCAATAATGGTGCCACTAAGGCTACGTTTGTCTGTAATAAGAAGCAATTTAACGGAATCAGAAACAAACACACATAACCAAAATGAAACGTGAATCAAGGAAATGAGATAATTAAACTATTTTGCAAGTAATGAGATTAGACTATTAATAGAAATTGAGTGGCAATTTACCCTTCTCCCTTATAAGCATTCTACTATACCAGGGGTCGGGAACCTCGGCTCTTTTATGACTCATGGACTTCAACTCCCAGAATTCCTGAGTCAGCAGAGGTTGCCTACCCCTGTACTATACGCAGTTTCAATAACATTGAGGTACTATCACAAACCTACAATGTCCTTTTGCCTATTCACTCATGCAATTTAAAAGTTGCAAGGCATATATAGTTATTTTCACTAGGAACGAAGATAGCAAATCCTCTTGACTTCACAATTAAAGCTAATGAGGACTTCCAGGGGAAAAAAGGTCAAACTGAAGACTCCTCTGTTAAAAGAAATAGATTGGCTCATTGTAATTACTCTCTAGATAAGACATGAGATCATCCACAAGTGCTCTGTACAGGTGTTCCCTTTGAAGAGGTTGCAAGACAGCAGTTTCTACGGGAATTAGAGCTCTGGGAGATGAGGAAATACATATCTTGCTCAACCCAATGGTGAGCCCCTTTAAGAACAGGAATACTTCCTTTTTAATCATTTTGGAAATTGCTTGTTAGCTGCTTTTCAGCTATAAGGAAACTTAGGATTGACAGGTTTTAAAGCAATGGAAAAGTTTCCTTAAATCCTTAGCAAAAAAAAAAGAAAAAGGGTTTTAAATATGAGTTTCAGGACTTAAAAGCATTTTTGGAATAAACAGCAACTTTGATTTTGAATGGACTAAAGGTCCACATGAATTTAAAATAAAATGTTGGAATTAATTATAAGAAACTTTCCTATGGGAAAATACTTTTGTTTTGAATTATTTTTTTAAAAAAATGATAAGATGGGACTTTAAAGGTTGAAAACTAGAATGAACTAAATTTGACTTACTACACAGAGTACAAGAAAATAGTACAATATTTGACATATTGAATGATATTTTTGAATAACAGACTCAGAATTTAATTTTAAAGAGTGTTGTCTGCCTTTATAGACAGACTGTGGAAGAGGAACAGGTTTTACCAGACAAGGTCAAGACTGATCTAAAATGAATTTTAAAATGTCAAACTACAAAACTGTTATGGAAAAGATACTATATTGCACATACAAAAGAACCTGGCTGATTTCTTAATAATTAAAATGACATACAAATAACAAACCAAGAGACATGCATAGATAATCTTTCTATATTAGATTTACAAGAGGCTTGTTTATGCTTTGAAAAATTTTATGAGTATGGACAAATAAAAAAATGAAAAGAAATTTTTAGGGCATAACTTGAAGAAACTAAAGATCAAAACTATGAAAACTACAAAGAAGTGATATGAAGTTGGTTTATTTGATCCAAGGTTAAAGTATTTATGTTGTTAACTCTGGTAATCCACAATGGACTTTTGTGATCAGGTGTAAAATGACAAGATTATTAAGAAGTTGTTTATAAATGAGAGGTGGGATATGAGGAAAAAGATTCATTGTATTTTAAGAGATGGTGATAAATTACTAAAATGAGTTATAATTGTGATGAAGGGGAAGTATTTTTTTATATATTTTTCTTTTTCTTTACTGTTTTATTTTTCCTTTCTTTTGTATTTTTTCTATAGTTTTTATTTGCATCTTTTTTTTAGTTTGTATTAATTTTTATCATTCATTTTAATTTTTAATAAAATTACTAATTACTCCATATTTGCCTGTATCTTTAGATCTTTCTAAAACCCAATTGTTGTTTCACTATAAACTTACACTTCACGTCTGCTCTGAATTTCCAATTCAAAAGATGAAGAGTACTCACATGGAGGAAACATTTCAACAGGGTAGTATCAATTATCTGTATCAATTTCTTTTTGGATTTTATGGTAGGAGTTCCCTCCATGAGGGGAGATGTAGTGGACTGATGATCAGAATCATATAGCTTCTTCACTAATTGACTTCTTTTCTGTAAAGAAGAAATAAAGGTTACACCCTGCCCACATTACTCAAGATAAAAACCAATGAAGCCTCATTCTTCTAGTTTTTCTGTATTCTTTCATTCTTATTATTCAGATCTCTCTGTCTTCTTTTTCCACTGTTTTGTTACACTTGACTCTCTTCTCTCTACATATGGCCAAAATCTTGACTGCAAGCTTCCTGAGACAGGAACTCACTTCTGCACTATATAGAGCAAGACAGTGAAAGTTGCTCAGAGAAGCTGCAATTTCATTTTCTTAGCATGATGACATCTCATATCAAAGCTCTAACAACCAGCAGATAACTTAAAGGTAAAGGTAAAGGTTCCCCCGCACATGCGTGCTAGTCGTTTCCAACTCTAGGGGGCGGTGCTCATCTCTGTTTCAAAGCCGAAGAGCCAGCGCTTGTCCAAGGACGTCTCTGTGGTCATGTGGCCGGCATGACTAGACGCCAGAGGCGCACAGAACGCTGTTACCTTCCCACTGTAGTGGTCCCTATTTTTCTACTTGCATTTGTACATGTTTTCGAACTGCTAGGTTGGCAGAAGCTGGGATGAGTAACAGGCACTCACTCTGTTACGCGGCACTCGGGATTCGACCCGCCAAACTGCCGACCTTAACTTGCCCTCCCTCAAATCCAATTTAAATGTTAAATAAAGACAGAACATGACATTCTATACTTGTTAAACAAATCCAGAGGTGGTGTCCAACATAAGCAGACATTTGGAAAAGCACAATAAAAAGTTAAATGCTTACATGAGTTAGGTAGTCTATAAGTGCTAGGTGTGCTTTCTCCAGCTCTGCTGCAGAGAGACTTGGCACTGCATTTGGATACTGGAGCTGTTTTTTGTAATCGCTGGGCAACAGTTCAGGATAGAGACCTATCACATGGGTAGGATCTGGGGGGGAAAACCCACATGTGTGGTAGGTCAAAATATTTTCAACATAAATGCAAAATATAACAAATTTAAATTTAAATTCACAGTACTTATCTCTTTAACTTTTTATCATAAAGAAACTAAGTTGACTAAGATCTATATCAGTAGTAAAATATTATGGATTCAACAACATGAATTGATACATAGCTGGCTTGAAAATCATAGTGTCCATTAAACTGGAAAGAAACATCAAGTGAATTTCAATAAGCTTAATCTTATGCTTTGTGTTCTTCAACATTTTAATTAATAAATTGAGTGAGGGGACTGAGAGAATGAATATCAAAATTGTAGGCAATATAAACATAGTAGTTAAAACATGAAAATCTACCTGTCCCAAGTTTAGCAAAGACTTGCATTGATTCATCAAAGCGCTTTTGGCAGAACAGATTGAAGGCATAAAGATTCTTAATATGATGGATCTGTTGTTGTTTTTCATTGTCAGAATCGTCTTTCATATCCTAACAAGTTTAAACAAAAGCAGAAAAATACTTTATTCATCATAAAGAATTAAAAATGCAAACCTTTAGAAATAGCATACTGGCTCTCAAGGAAATTGATCCTTGATAATAAAAAAAGTATAACTGAATATACTTGTGGGAAAAATTGTTCATGCAAGCCAGAAAATATATTTCTATCTCAGTTATGCTATTCAAGAATTAGAACACAAGTACATTTCTTGAGTATTTTAAACTTTATTGTCACATTTGTAGTCCATGAACAGAGACCATAATACATACCGTATTTTCCGGCGTATAAGACGACTGGGCGTATAAGACGACCCCCAACTTTTGAGATGATTTTCATGGGTTAAAGTCTTATACGCCGGAAAATACGGGTAAGTAGGAAGTCAGGGCTGCTTCTCAATTAGGTGAAGGTTTATTAAGAGCTTTTGGCCTCGAGATCAGCTTTGCTCTGCCTCGCCTAAACGTCTCCTCTCGCCTTGGCGCCCCCTTCTACTTCAGCCACACGCGCTGGCTGTTTCGGCCAGGAGCGACGAGCATTGTGGCCCAACACTTCGGGAAGGCACCAGGTCTGAAAGAAGGCGGTTCTTTCCATAGGTTAGTTAATGAACAGGGCGGCGGAGGGCGGGGTGGTGGTGGTGAAAGAAATGGGCTCAGCCCTGCACCGCAAGTTTGAGATTCCCTCAAAGAAAGCCCCGAGTTTCCAAGTAACTAGAAACCAGAAGGAGCCCTGCGTGGCACTGAGATCGAGAAGCCCGTTTACCCTCCCCTGCATTTTGCTGTGCTTTTCTAAAGTTTTCCAAGAAAATGCAAACTCGGGGTTTTTCCTCCTTTCACTTGCATAAGTTATGGCTGGAGTATACAGAAAGGGGAAAAAGAAATAAAGGGGAAAAACCCCGCACATATTATAATATTTATTTTTCAAAAGGCCGCCTTCTACTTCAGGGCGGAGGGGGGACCCCGGGTTGCTGAAGCCCCAGCGCCAGCTTTCCGCTGCGGTCTGCCTGTCACAATTCCCGAGCTGCGCCTTCCCGGGTGGTGTTGCTGTAGGTCTGGCCACGGCACCACGCCCTGAAGTCGAACTCCCAGGGTCAGGTGAAGCTCAGCTCCACGCGAACATGTCAGGTCGGCCTCCGCCTGGCTTCCCGCGCTCCCTTAAGCTCTCATGCTCGCCAAACGCCGGTGGCTTGGCACGCACTTGACTCCCGCTCCCTTCCCAAAAAAAAAGGGGGGGTCTGCTGCCCTAGGACGCCGGTAAGCTGGAGCCTCAGCCTCAGTTGGGCTGGTCGGTTTATTTATGAGGAGGCCGTCTTTCGCCATTCTCGAGCGCTGGATTTGTCTGTTTCCACTAACGTCTCTGCTCCCGAGGATTTACTATTTTCCGGTGTATAAGGCGACTGGGCGTATAAGACGACCCCCGACTTTTGAGAAGATTTTCATGCGTTAAAAAGTCGTCTTACACGCCGGAAAATACGGTATCTGAGTAATATATAGTAGACTTAAATAAGTACAGAAAACCAGTGCATTCAAAAATAAAACTGCAGCAAATGAATGAAACATTGACATAACTTAGTTACTGTTCTTAGTATGCAATCTCCAGTCCCCAAATTGCATATAACTACATTCGAAAGCCTTGAACACAGATCTCCAAACCCCTCCCAACATTACTGCTAAGCTATAAACTAATGTGACTGGAGGAGAAAAATATGAAATACATGAGGAGCAATATTAACATGATTTAAATAAATGTAAGGCAAGTGATGCTGTTATTTCCAAAAGGCTGTGTACTTTTGGCATAAGGAAGTGCTCACGATTGATTCTCGCAAACAAGAGATACCAGTATTAACTATCATTTAAGCGTTTTTGTAGCCCTCTTCATAGGTAAGTACAATCAGATTAATAAACATTTTTTATCCCACACGAGTTGCTTACTTTACATAAGAGAAACTAATTAAATCTTCCACCAAATTATTTTATTTTAATTTAACGACTACGGTTATAGACTTCAAAGCAAGCTTCGTATTGTGACTTGTTCCCAAAATGTAACATTTTCTTATTTAATGAAATAATCCCTGATTTGTTCATCTCCACTGTTATAACCAAAGCTTGTTATAATCAATCTGTTGACACAATGACTTTAAAGAACAATGTCATCATAAAAATTAAACCAATTTTACAGTTTTAGAGGATAAGCATTATATTCTGCATTTACTCATCATATGCCTAATTATCAAATAACTTAGTCTTGAAAGACCACTTTTACTAGATAGCAGCTTATAAATGTAATTATTTGTCACAGAGTCACTCAACTTCTGTCAAGATACTAATTTATGGCTTTGTGGGTCCCAGTTAGTTATTTAAAACACAGTTATCTAGGTTCACACATCATAGTAAACCAAATACAACTGATACCTCACTATGGATTAGTATGACACAGGACCCCAACTATAGACTGAAAATATATTTAACCTTCCACTTACCGCCAATTGCAAAGCCAATTCAAACTGTTTATCTTGGAGGAGTTGCTGGATCTGGGTTGCAATGGAAACTGGAATGAGGCGCCAAACAAAATGATTGCTGGCCACATATACAATATTAGGACTAAAATAAGGAAAAAGATAAAGTCAGCAGTGTACCGTAATAAAATTAAAGGGCTCACCCCTTTGCTCAACAACTCTAAAACAGCTCAACAATATTTTATATGCAAACAGGAGCAAAGTGGATTAATTAAAACTTTCCTACCCTCCAGATGTAATGAAGCGTGGCCGGTGCAGTTCAATACTCTGAACCAGGAGACGGGGCTCAAATGTACGAATCTCTACATATCTTGGCAATACTGCAATCACGTATGGAGTCTGATGTTCTATTATGGAAACAAAATAGTCAGCAACAGCCTACAGACCTAAACAATTTTCCATGCAAGAGTAGCAAATGTTTTATTACTTTCTTTATGCCCCTTGGCTTTGTAATCATTTCTCTTTCTAACACTACTACTCTTTATGAAAACAACATAACCTCATCTCAAACCACTGTAGTTCTTGGACTCAAAAGACACTGCTAATGTCACTGGGTTTCTGGTATACAGACTACAATATTTATTTAATAGAATTATACGCTGTCTTTCCTCCAAGAACTTAAGCGATTAGCCATTCCCCTCATTCCTCCTTTTTCCCATAACAACCCTGTGGAATAGGATGGGACAAAAGGAGTGACAGGTCCATAGTCACCCAATGAGTATCCATGGCCAAGGCTAAACTAAAATCTTGAGTCTCTCCAATCCTCATCTAATTTATTAACCATCAAACCACACCACAAATGAAAAAATCTTTAATTATTCATGCTGCACAATCTGATTTATAATAGGTTGTTAAACATCTGACATTGTTAGCTAACGAGCTAGTTATCTTTGGCTATACATTCAGAAATTCCGTAATCAGCAGAATATAGAATATAGAATATAGAGCAGGAGTCTTCAAACTTGGCCCTTTTATGACTTGTGGACTTCAACTCCCAGAATTCCTCAGCCAGTGTGCTTTGAAGTCCACAAGTCATAAAAAGGCCAAGTTTGAAGACCCCTGATATAGAGAAACCTTTGGACATGTTACATTAGAAATTCTTGAAAGAAAATTTTGCCAAAGCATGGACTTGTCTCAATTTTTTCTCAATTGGATTAATATGTGGTATTGATTTAGCATTCTTTACATAACGGTTATTGTAAGTGGAATGTCATTTGTCAGCCATTAAGTCGTTCCATAGAACTCATACTCAACAGTCCACTATGATCCTAACTAAAAATGTATTATGCAACCTTGCTGAAGTAACTTGGCTCTACTTTGAAACATAATTCTATGCAGCATTAAAGTCCACGAGGAAACTTTAGATGTTGGTAAAATTCTACCTTTATTATTCACAAAACTAACATTTACTCAGGGAAAATACAGATTTTAAAAGAGCTGGTAAACCTTTCTTTTTCTTGGAAGGCATGAATCACTAATGTCATTAATACTTCAAATCAGCTTACACAAAGCCCACATTTATTACAGGATGCATTTAAGTTATGTAAAATATGGGATAACAGTATACTCAATTAAACATCTCCTATACGTTTGGCCTGGATGCATTGGCTTCAAATAAACCTCCTGAATTACCATTACCAGAATGCTTTTTAGTTTAGTTGAATTAATTATAAAGTATATTTAAAATATTAAATATAATTTCTATGAATTTAAGAAAAAAATAATTCAACAAGTGTTTATTTTCTATATTTACCAGATTCTTCAAATATACAAAAATATCTGATATCAATGCTGATGGATCCCTTATCCATGGGTTCCTTTAATATTTCACTTTGGGTTGATATTCACAAAATTGTAATATGATGACTGTTGTTTAAAGAATGGGAATACATGCCAAAATTTATTACTATCTACAAATTGTTGGTTTTTATACAGTAATAAATTAAAATTTGAGCAAAAAAATTATTATTCAAACAGTAGGGAAAACAAAGCTGCTTTGGACTCATAAACTTGGATTACAGATAAACACTTTCTATGTATAAACTTAAAACTCAAATACTTTGGCCACCTAATGAGAAGGAAGGACTCACTGGAGAAGAGCCTAATGCTGGGAAAGATTGAGGGCAATAGAAGAAGGGGACGACAGAGAATGAGGTGGCTGGATGGAGTCACTGAAGCAGTAGGCGTGAGCTTAAATGGACTCCAGAAGATGGTAGAGGACAGGAAGGCCTGGAGGAACGTTGTCCATAGGGTCGCGATGGGTCAGACACGACTTCGCAACTAACAACAACAAAATGTATAAACTGGCATTTTATCAATACAACAGAAAGATAACTATCATCTCCTGTAGTCAAATGTCATTATTCATTTAAAAATCAAGGTGTATTACATTTTCTGTGTGTAACATATTTTCTCTTTAGAGCTAAGAATTTTTAATTTTACTTGTTCTCACCCATGACTTTTGGGATATCTGTCCAGTTGAAGGCACATTTCTGTGTACAGACTCCTTCTTCATTCAACACAACAGTTAGATCATCTTGACCTACAACAACTTTGCCATCTGCTAATGGAACTACTAATGGCTCAAGCTGCTTTCCTGTAGGAAATAGTTCCTTAATCGATCCCTTCCCATCTACCTGTGAATTAATAAAAAAAGCTGGTCATTCCATTCAAAAAGCCATTACCAAATTACTCCTCATTATTATTAGAAAGAGCTGTTCCACGCCCGGTATTCCTGTCACTGAGCCTATTTCATCAAAGCACATCACAGCCAAATTGTTTAAGGATTTCCCAAACAACAGTCAACTTCTACTACTGATGTCATAGTAAATGTATAGTGCAATAAAGTGGCTATTTTCTGAGAAGGCTCACTCTATGTAGTAAGCATATTTAGTACAGGAACTGTGAATTCATAATTCATGCTCCAATCATTCATTTCTCCTGCATACAGTATCCAGAAAAATCAGTATTTTCCATCTTAGTCTAAATTCTTTCTTTTTACCTTTATTAGATAATAATCCCTTTTGAAACCAACACAGATTGAATCTTTGCACCATGCCATCGACTTAGGTACATCTGGCACACTGAAATCTCCCTGGAGATCAAGAAGAAAAAATATCTAATTAGGTACAATTAAGGAAGCTGAATATTTTCTCTCTATATATAAAGGATGTTCCTAAGCACAATCTCCATAATTAATTCTAGGAAAAAGAACTCCCAGAAAATAAAAAAAAACATAGGAAAAAATTATAAAATTAAAGACATCTTAATGAATCTTTATTACAGCTAAAGGCCAGGGATAAATGGTACCTTTGAAAACAATTAAAAACAAGAAAAAGCGAAGTAATACAGGCAATTGACATATTGATATAAAAAGCATGTTAGAACTGTGGAAGCCCTGTCAGTAATTGATGCTTGATTTTCATGGCTACTGAGCAGTATTTTGCTATGGTCTCAAATATAAATTATTTACAAACAAGGATGGATATATAGGTATTGTCAGATTACTCAAGGACTAATGTAAAAGAGGCATAGATGTTATGAACCTTCCTACAGTTGATAAAATAAAATAACACAAGGGGTTTTTTCAACATCTCCAATTCCAACCAAGCAAATATATTTCTTAAATGAGATTTAAAATATCTTCTCAATAGTATTGCCCAGATATTAAACATTGTGCCTTGCCCAGAAAAAAAGCTTTCCTTAATTTGGAGAATGTAAGGAGAGATATAAGGGACGCAGTGGCTCAGTGGGTTAGGACGCTGAACTTGTCGATCAGATGGTCGGCAGTTTGGCGGGTCGAATCCTGAGTGCCGCATAACAGAGTGAGCGCCTGTTACTCATCCCAGCTTCTGCCAACCTAGCAATTCGAAAGCACATAAAAATGCAAGTAGAAAAATAGGGACCACCACGGTGGGAAGGTAACAGCGTTCCATGCACCTTTAGCGTCTAGTCATGCCGGCCACATGACCACGGAGACGTCCTAGGTCGCGCTGGCTCTTCAGCTTTGAAATGGAGATGAGCACTGGCCCCTAGAGTTGGAAATGACTAGCACGCATGTGTGGGGGAACCTTTACCTTTAAGGAGAGATAAATGGTCATTTCCCAAGTCCTTGAAACCCAAATCCTATTTCTCTGTAAAACTGTTTCCTTCTGCTGAAAATCCAGTGTTTTTAAATGTCGAGAAGTGTATGTTTAACATGGCCATAGTCCATGGTTCATAGAAACTATAATGACAACCACCAGCAACATACCTTTAAAATTAATTTTTGCTCCATTACATTCCATAGTTTAAAATTAAAGACAGATCATAAGATCTTAATTTTTAAAAAAACTATTTTAAGCACTGCTATTTCTTTTATTAAAAAAAACTGACATCAATATATATGTGAATGCTCCAACACTGGAAGTTTTTAAGAAAAGACTGGACAGCCATTTGTCTGAAATGGTATAGGGTTTCCTGCCTGAGCGGGAAGTTGGACTAGATGACCTCCAAGGTCCCTTCCAACTTATTATTATTGATCATCGCACAGTCAGCCAGATGTTCAGACTGGATTTGGCATTTTTGTCTACCTATCGAGTCTTTACCAAGGACCTGGGATAGGCAGATGTGGTTGTTTGATGGTATTACAGATATCGTCGCAGGATGGAAGCAGTTCCTAGTAAGGCTGCCTTTTGGAATTGACTAATGGCAAATCTGTCAATGCCAATGTGTGCTCCAGTTGTTTTGGGATTGCACCCAAGGCACCTATTACTATTGGTACTACCCTTGCTTGCCTTTGCCACAGTCTATTTGTAGGTCTTTGCATTTTGTTATCTTCTCCAGTTCTTTCTCATCTATTCTGCTGTCTCCAGGCATTGCCATGTCCACTATCCAGACTTTTTTGTCTTTCCTATCAACAAATGCTAAGTCCGGGGTGTTATGTTGCAGGTGCTTGTCTGTTTGAATTCTGAAGTCCCAGAGTAGTTCAACTTTATCATTTTCTATGACTTTCTCTATTTTATGATCCCACCAGTTCTTGCTTACAGGCAAATGATATTTCTTGCAGATCTTCCAATGGACCATTGTTGCCACTTTGTCATGCCACTGCTTGTAGTCAGTCTGTGCGATCTTCTTGCAGCAGCTTACCAGGTGGTCCACTGTTTCTTCAGCTTCTTTGCATAGGGAGCACTTACTGTCTGTTGCTGTCTTCTCAATTTTGCCTTTGTATGCATTTGTCCTTAAGGCTTGGTCTTGTGCAGCCACAATTAGTCCCTCGGTCTCTTAGCCATTGCCAGGTCTCGTTATTATCTGCTTTCCCAGCTACTTTTCTTATGTACTGGCCATGTAGTGCTTTGTCTTCCTATTATATAATCATCATCATCACCATCTCCCTGAGTTTTGTAGAATTCTATTTTTGTTCTTAGTTCTTTCTTAATCAATATTATACTTCACCAAATAAACTTGAAAGAGAAGCTAAGTAACTGTTAAATTGGGTTTAAGAACTAAATCACTCAAATTATTTTTGAAAATGTTTTCTGAATAGAAAATCAATGACACTTTCAAATCAATGACACTTTCAAACCAAAAACTATACTTTAACATGAATGACAGAATGCTAATGAGAGTGAGATGAACAGTATCTAAATAAATAATACTGCACCTGTAGCTCATGGAATTTTCGGTCCTTCCAATAAAACAGTTGTAACTTCTTTCTCACTGCCACACACATTCTCAGGACCTCTTCTCCAGTATCAGAGTGCTGTAAAAAGAAATTTCTCTCTAAGTATCAAAGCTGGAAAACACAATATTAAACTCTGCTCACACACAATGTTACACCATTGTTTTCTTAAATATGGCTTATTGAGTAAACCATAATTGCTGTCCTGCAATATGCTAAGCAGTAAACTGTGGCTTGCAAATTACTATGGTTGCATTCCCTCAACTTGTGCCACAAACAAACCTCATTAGTGTATTATGTAACTCCACTGTCTATGCAATCTCATGTTTTTGACTTGTTGCTAATGGACCTGAGCAGGCCTTATTGTCATTCTTTCCTTGATTATCTTTTTCCCTCCCTAAAAGCAGGCTGAAATAAAACCCATTTCTCAGTAGACCCAACAGAACTGTTGGTTCCAATTGCAGTCAGTAAGTGACTGTATTTTAATTATGATCTTTAAAATGTGATTTTCAGAAGTAGTAAATGATCCCATTTCCCCCACACACCCTGAATATTCATCAAGTAATGAATTTTAATCTAACACACCAAATGTTCAAGAAGGCAAGCAATGGGCGGAATTCCCCCTCAAATATACCTTACATAAATTGTCTTTCTCATTCCAAGCAACTTAAAAAAGTCTTTGGCGATTTAATTGCCTTGGCCTGGAAAGCTATTTGGCAAAAGAAGAAAGCTAGAATTAGACTTAAAAAACAAAAGCTTTGTCTTACCAGAGGGATTATATTATATATATTATATATTATATGATTAAATATTTGTTTGAATATGATTAAAAGAATGGATAATTGATTTTTATAATAAGATGTATAACTAGAATAGCACCTCTTTTTTGATATGGGAAATATGAAAATACGAAGATGGCTTCTATAAATGAAACTCTTATCTATATAACTGTAACTAATCTTAAGAAAACTATAACTGACAAAAATATTCCAAATATTGATAGGAAATTAAACTTAAATAAGAACATGAAAAACAGGATATTGATTTAATAAGCCTTGGTGGAGCAGTGGGCTAATGCCTCCTTAAGTAACACCAGCTGCCTGCAATTAGTGCAGGTTCGCATCCCACCAGGCTCAAGGTTGACTCAGCCTTCCATCCTTCCGAGGTAGGTAAAATGAGGACCCAGATTGTTGGGGGCAATAAGCTGACTTTGTAATAATGCCGCTTGGGGGGGGTCGAAAGCCCTAATAAGCAGGCATATACATAGAATGAAGGCTATTACTAAGCACATTGGTTTGTGCTTAAATTGTAAGCCGCCCTGAGTCTTCGGAGAAGGGCGGGATATAAATGGGATTAAAATAAAATAAAAATAAATAAAGAGATTTTAATTGCAAATACATTTGAAATATAAACTGGTTAGAAAAGAGGTTTTAAACTGATATTATTGTTATTTGTATAATACTAGAAAATATGATGAGGATGTTTATATTCAATTTTGTATGCATTAATAGTAGCAAGAAATGTATTTGCGTAGTGTTGGGAAAATGAAAACAATTTGGGGGAAAAAGGAAGGAAAAAACACTGGATTGTGCAGTATTGAACTAATTGATACTGAAGAAGTTAATGTTAAATATGTGAACCCAGACAACACGTTGTTTACTAAGCACTAAAGATTGTAATTATTAAAAATTAATAAAATATTTTTAAAAAAGAACGCAAGCCTGGGTCCTCTTTTCATTACATACCTTCAGATCACAAGTGAAGAGAGTTGCACCTTTTGCCTTAGAAACTGCTGTGATCTGTTGAAAAGTCAACAGATCGTGAACATAAATGTTGTTTTCTGTTTGGGACAAAACAGAAAACAAATCTTAAATTAAGATATACATATGCTGCTATTGAAATCTCTACAACTTTCTCATAATGCCACAAACATTATTTTACTTTCAAATAAAATGGGAAATTTACAAATATCTCCCAGTTTGTTGATTCCGCAATGATTCTGAGTCTCAAAGAATCTCCATAGTAAGAGTAATGGACAATATAAAAATTGTGAACTTAAATAATGGTTAAAGAACATAACAAAACATGAAGTGTTTTTTAAAAAATTAATGTGGCCTTAAAAAAATTAAAATAAGAGTTAAGATCAGAAGTAAGGCAAAACACTGAAATTCAGGTAACAGAACAAATTCACACATTGCCAGCTCAGAAATAAACTCAAGATTTAGCTCTTAAAGACGTCCCATAATCTTGTAATGGCTGCCATGCCTTGTTTCAAAACAGAATTAATCTGAACAATTATTTCACTTACCTAATAGGCTGACCAAAATTTTGAACTGGGAAACAACATGGATCTATTAAAAATAAAAATAAAAATAAAAATCTTGTAAATAAACTGTAAGTTTGTTCAAAGTTAACTTGCCCCAAAGGACTATAAAATGCAATTGATTTATAAGCAGATCCTCATACCCAGTAACGCTTCAGTGAAAATTATGGAATATCTGATGAAATAAACTAATTTGTAACCCTCTATTAACAGGGGTTTTTTATATTGCATAACAAACATAATTGTATGATTTAACAGTTACACTAACTAGAAATATATTTAAATTCCATAATAATACATACCATATACAATTTATAAATGACTGAATGAACTGATATCATAAATTGGGAACAGTATTACAACCACATCACTTAGGAATGGAATTACTGGTCCCAATTGCAGTTGGTTAATGAAAACTAATAATGGTAATAATGGTAATACATTAACTTCCTGAATTACACATGGTACAAAGATAACATGAGTTTTTTCCATTCCATTTTAATAGCACTATTTTTAATTTTTTTAAAAAGTCATATTCCAAAATAAAGAGCTGGTGCTTTTTTCCAAACAAACAGTTGACATTTTGTTCTCATTTTGGACATTTTTGCCATTTCTTTTATTTCAAGTTGTTGCAACTTGAATGTAGTGTATTCCAATGAAATTTAAAGTGATTATGACAGTCATGTTTTGACAAGTCAACACACATTTTAAAAATAAAGAAATGCTAACTCCCTTTTCTTCCAAAATGAATACTTACCATTTTCCTTTTTACTTAATAACTCAAATAAATGAGAATTTAATCTTATCTTCCAAAATATTTATCAATGTGGATGGAGAATAAATATATTTCTTATTATGGGACAGCAATCACAAACATACTTATCACCCATAACAATAATGTAAATCAAACATGAAAATAATTAAAATATTCTAGAAGCCAGAACCAATTGTACACCCATTTCCAATCTCGCCAACCTTTTAAAATGAAGTCAAGGTTTCACAGAAATTAACAATCTTAGTTGAATCTGAATTTGCCGCTCCTACCTGCTGTATTTTCTTGGAGAAGTTCTTGTTTGATTTTTCTAATGTGACTTCAAACCTATTGCAACCTATCAAACAATATATGGATTTAGATAAGATATATTATAAGTAACTATTTAATCAACCTGCATTTATCAGTTAAGGAATAATGTCATATAAAGTTCTGAACTGAGATTAGAGGAGGTGCAAGTCTCACAACTTCATTTGAAGATTGCAAAAAAAAAATTGTTCTGCACATTACAGCATATACAGTTATAAAAAAATCATTATTGACTATCCAATTATTAGGAAGATTCCACTATTAATTTTTATTTCAAGACAATCTTTCAGGGACTCCCAGAAATTGAGACGTACATGATCAACTAGTTCTAATAAGTTGTTGATTCAACTAGTTCTAATAAGTTGTTGATTTAAGGGAGAGAATTTTTAACAATTGTAATTCATACATATTTCTATTGTAATTCATATTTTACAAACTAGATTCAAGGCAAACGAATCAAGTATGAAACTGATTGGCTATTTAAAATATGTTTCACCTTATTCTAAAATATAATGAAATTTTGCATGGAATTAAACATGCTACAAGGAACACAGAATATTTCAAGTCAGCCAATAAACTCTTTATCATATACATTTTATCCACAGCGATTAGATTATAAATAATATTAAATTTATTTCTCAAATAAGCTTTAACTGGAAGGATTCACACAACTTGCAAAGCAAAATGGTGGAGTTCATGTAACACACTAAACCTAAAACAAAAAAACATAAATTAGCACTATACATAAACCAGCCAGCGTAATGCTAAAACAAGTTTCTGGTTCTTGGCATACATTCTGTCTAACTACTACAGGGACTATCTTGTATGAATCTGCCCTAAAATACAATGAAGTAACAGATGGCTCCCAACTGTCCTTAGTTGTTGTTATTTGGTTAATATGCTAAAGTATAGTAAATCATTACAAACTTACCAGTTTCTTTTCGAATTCTGTAAAGTAGAAGATGTCCTTGTTTAGTCCCAACTAAGAGCCATTCTTCTACAAATGAGAAAATTTAGTTTGCACCATTAATATTCTATTTTTTCCTAAGAAATTCACATTTTTACAAATATTTCAATAAAAATAATTTTCAAGTAAACATATATTTTCTAAGGCCAAATTTACAGGGCAATCCTACCCATATTACCAAGTCAAATTGCCTTTATTCCCAGGAAAGTCTGTGCAGAACCTTATTCTAGAACTAAATATGACATACCTCTTCATGGCTCTAGAAATGAATTTTACTGTGGATTTTTTTATACTAAAACTTTATAGGTTTTTCTGAGTATTGGAAAGCATCTGAGAACGTTATACAGTACAATATTTGAAATGTTTAATTTCCTGGAAATTCACTATTCACAGAGAGGAAGAAAATGCAAGCTACAAGTTGCATACCCCATTACACTTTATTAAAATAAGTGTAGAAAAACCATAAAGACACACAAGCATTCCTGCATTCATATTAATTTATTAAACGTGAATGCCACTTTTATCCCCAATAAGATAACATGGATATGCCCCATAACAGCAACCCTATGAAACAGAAACCGAAAATCATCCCAGCCCATGGGATATTTGCATTTTCTAATCTAGACTAACATCGGCCCAGCCTGGCTGGGGCAGACACGCAGTTTTAACTTCTCATGACTCACGTGAGAGTCACGTTTAAAAGAATTCACAAAAGGCAAAGCGCTCAAGTTTTCCCAGCACCATCTATCAACGCGCGAGGAAACTGACAAGATTTAGCCCTTACTGGGACATATGCCTAATTATTTCGTTCAACGTGGCTGTAGGAGGGAAAGGGGAAAACAGTAAAAAAAAACGGTATGACAAGCTCTTGTGGTTGTGACCCGACGCCAATGTCGGGAGAGAGGAGACAAGGGCTGGGTGGGGGTCGAATTCGGAGTGGCGCCCTGCACTCACCCCAAGCCGCCAAGCAGTCGATCTGCAGCGGCAGTTTTTCCAGGATGAGCACCGGCTCGAAGGCGTCGTGCATGATGGCGACAGCTTCTCAGAAACGACGGGCACTTGGCCGAGGCACCAAGGAGGGCCCGAGCGACGACGGTGCCAACAACCCCCAACCACAACAGCCGAGCCTGGGCCGCGGCAACGTTTCCGGGTTCCTCTTCACTTCCGTAGCCAAACTCCGCCTCTGAGCGGGCCGGGCAGGCCGGTCTTCCCGTTCGCGGACCAAAGCCTGGCTCTCCAATTCCAGCCGCAGAGATTACATTAAGCACTTATCTTTGAGTATCTTTTTTTGGCGAAGCTCATCTTGGCGACAAAGCAGGCATAGAGGAGAATGGGGGAAGGTCGAGGGACTGAAGGAATCTGCAGCAAAAGGCGACTTGGCAACTCCAAAGTGCAAAAGCAATGCCGTAGGAAGATAATAATAATAATAATAATAATAATAATAATAATAATAATAATAATAATAATAATAATAATAATAATAATAATAATAAACAACCTTTATTGTCAAAGTACAACATGTGTACATTGAGATTAGCTGAGCCTCCCCCCCTCCGTGCTCTCTCCCCCCAACACACAGTGACAACAAACCCTCCATCCTACCACACCATCTGAACCAACTACACCACACACCGGCCTCCCAAGTCAATTCTGCATAAGATTATGTCCCATTTAAAAGCCTGACAGCCCACGGATAAAAGCTATTTTTTAGCCTGTTGGTATGGCTGGCTATATTCCTATATCTCCTACCGGATGGTAGGAGAGTAAAGAGATACCGTCCAGGGTGTGAGTCGTCCCTAAGAATCTTCCTCACTCTTCCAAGGCAATGAGCCCTGGCGATGTCATCCAGTGGTGTCAGGGAACAGCCCACAATGTCTTGTGCTGTGCTCACTACCCTCTGTAATACTTTCCTGTCCGCGGCTGTCAGACCAGCATACCAAACCACGATACCATACGAGAGGACGCTCTCTATAGTAGACCGGTAAAAGAGGGTCATTAGCTGTTGTTCTACCCTGTTCTTCAGCAAGACCCTAAGAAAGTGAAGCCTCTGTTGGGCCTTTCTAGCCACCTGGGTTGTGTTGACTTTCCAGGTCAGATCTTCACAGAGGTAGACTCCCAGAAATTTAAAGGAGGAAACTCTCCCTACACAGTCCTCCCCGATGTAAAGTGGGGCAGGTTCCTCCTTTTTTCTCCGGAAGTCTAACACCATCTCTTTCGTCTTGCCGATGTTTAGGTGCAAGTTGTTGTTACTACACCATATGGATAGTTTTTGTACCTCCGCCCTATATGCTATCTCATCCCCACCTGTAATAAGACCCACCACAGTTGTATCATCTGCGAACTTGATTATTGCAGTGGATGGGTCGGATGATACACAATCATAAATGTATAAAAAGTACAGGTAGGGGCTAAGCACACAGCCCTGTGGCGTGCCGGTGCAAAGCTTCAGGGGGGGTGGACAAAGCAGACCCGACCCTCACTGTTTGTAACCGATCCCTAAGAAAGTCTTGAATCCAATTGCAGATGGTGGGGGAGAATTTCAAGTCAGTCAGCTTCTCGATGAGAATGCTCGGCAAAATGGTGTTGAAAGCTGAGCTGTAGTCAACAAAAAGCATCCTGACGTAACTTCCAGGTTTCTCGAAATGACTTGCTACAGAGTGTAAAACAGTAGCTATGGCATCGTCTGTCGACCTATTTCCCCTGTAGGCAAATTGATGTTTATCAAAGTCCAGTGGGAGGCATGTCCTAAGATGTTGGAGAACCAATCTTTCGAAGCATTTCATGACTACAGACGTTAATGCAATAGGTCTGTAGTCATTCAGGCACTCAACTGCAGTTTTCTTGGGGACTGGGACAATGGTAGCTGCTTTCAAGCACAATGGTACACATGCCATTTGCAAGGAGATGTTAAAAATCCTTGTCAGGATAGTGGGTAGTGCTGCGTGGTCTAAATGGGCTTCTACCAATAAATCTTTTCAACAGTTAAGCTGTATTATTATCGTTTGTGCACTTATTAACGATGTAGCGTTGTGTCTGTACAATTCATTCCTGCGACTGTATTACAAGGAATCCATTGTAACTCATCCGCGAATGTGGGTGGATCATAAAGAAATGTATTTCTTCACACTGTAATGGCTTGTCTCCAGAGCCTCTGCCTTTTTCCTTCTAAGTATATGCAGTTGCTTCATTCAGCTACAAAAGGATTACACTCAACGCAGTAATCTTAAATACTGTATTCACCTTCTCTCGCTAAATTCACGTGGAATAGCGTCTTCTTTTGTTTAGCATCACTTTACTACCCTCAGGGTCAGAGGTGCATACTGCAGGTTGTTGTTGTTGTTAGTTGCGAAGTCGTGTCCGACCCATCGCGACCCTATGGACAATGTTCCTCCAGGCTTTCCTGTCCTCTACCATCTTCTGGAGTCCATTTAAGCTCACGCCTACTGCTTCAGTGACTCCATCCAGCCACCTCATTCTCTGTCGTCCCCTTCTTCTCTTGCCCTCAATCTTTCCCAGCATTAGGCTCTTCTCCAGTGAGTCCTTCCTCCTCATTAGGTGGCCAAAGTATTTGAGTTTTAGCTTCAGGATCTGGCCTTCTAAAGAGCAGTCAGGGTTGATCTCCTCTAGGACTGACCGGTTTGATCGCCTTGCAGTCCAAGGGACTCGCAGGAGTCTTCTCCAGCACCAGAGTTCAAAGGACTCAATTCTTTTGCGCTCAGCCTTTCTTATGGTCCAACTTTCACTGCCATACATTGCAACTGGGAAGACCATAGCCTTGACTATACTGCAGGTAGGGAATATTTTAAAAAGTCTTGTTTGTTTATTGGACTTATATGCCACCCATCTTGCCTAATACACCTAGATTGCTGGCCTTTTTGTTCTGAATTTTAAAAAAAAAGTAAAAATTTTAATAGACCGATCTCTTAAAAAAAATAGTGTTTGGAGCTGGTTAACTTCTTTTAACTTTAAATCTCTCATACTTTGTTAAACATAATAATTTAAATTCCTAATGAACTAAAGGCTCTCATATTCAGATACACTTTCCTAATACAGATCAAGTCTGAAGTTGCCTAGCACCAGGGCTTTTTTTGTCAGAACGCACGGAACGGCGTTCCAGCATCTTTTTTTGAATGGAAGAACCGGTTCCTTCTAAGCTGACAGTGAGTACAGACATGGCTGCATAGCGATTTCGCGCCCCCCCCAGCCGATCCGGGCTCTAGAGGCCTTTTCTAAGCTTCCAGAGCCCGGATCCATGGCAGTGGAGCTATTTTGTGCCCCCCCCCGGGGCCCAATCTGGGCTCCAGAGGCCTGGAAAAAACCTCCAGAACTCAGACCCATGGCCGCAGAGCGATTTTGCGCTGCCCCCTGCAGCCTGATCCAGGCTCCAAACCTCTGGAGCCCAAATCGGGCTGCTGGGGGAGGCGCAAAATCGCTCCGTAGCCATGGATCAGGCCGCAAAATCACTCTGCAGCCATAGATCCAGGCTGCAGGTGAGTTATCTGCGCTTCAGAAGCTCCCTAAAGTGGTTTCTCTTTTCCCCTCCCCTCACCACTCCGTAAAGGGCTTTTGATTGGAGCCGGAGCTGTGCATGAGTTCCAGCACTTTTTTTTTCTTTACAAAAAAAGCGCTGCCTAGCACTATAACAGCGCTTTTCAACCTTTTCACCCATTGTACCACTTTTAGGATAAGGCAATATCTGAGTGCCACCAGTTGTCCAGCAAGGTGTCAAAAACGTGACCAAAAAAAAGGAAAAAAATGATAAAGTACAGGTAGTCCTCAACTTACAACAGTTTGCTTAGTGACTGTTTGAAATTACAACAGTATTGAAAAAAGTGACTTATGACCATTTTTCACACTTATGACTGTTGTAGCATCCCCAGGGTCATGTGATTTACATTCAGATGCTTGGCAACTGATTCATACTTATGACGGTCACAGTGTCCCAGGGTCATGTGATCACTTTTTGCAACTTTTTGACAAGCGAAATCAATGGCCAGGGGGTGGGGGCAGCTCATCACTCAGGTTGCAAGGTGCCTGTGTGGGAGGAATCCATGGGTCTCTGGTGGAGGGGGGTGGGACTGAGGTGGGTGCCCTCCTTCCCTCCCTCTCCCCCATTGTCCCTTCCTTCCTTCTTTCTTTCCTTTCTGCCCTTTCTTTGTCCCTCCTTCCCTCCCTCCTATTGTCCCTCCCTCCCTCAGATGCAGGGTGCCTGTGTATGTGTGGGGAATCCATGGGTCTCTGGTGGACAGGGGTGGTACTGGAGTGGGTGTCTTCCTTCCCGCCCTCTCTCCCATTGTCCCTTCCTTCCCTCTTTCCTTCCTTTCTTCCCTCCTTCTTTGTCTCAATCTTTGTCTTCCATAACAAACACGTTATGATCATGGCCCTGCAACAACCGATTAAGTTCATTTAGCTTTTTAAATATGTCAGTCAAATAGGCAAGGCAGGATACCCAAAAGACATTTTCCAGCTTTTCTGCTAGGGGTGATGAAACATTTGTCAGGAACAGGTGTGTTTCATCTCATAGCTCGAATAATCTCAATAAAGTTTCACCTCTTGACAACCAACGTACTTCTGTATGAAAGAGAAGAGTGCTGTGCTCAGAATCCAAATCCTTGCATAATTGCCGGAATAAACATCCATTCAATGGCCGCCTTTTGATGAAATTTATTATTTTTGCAGCATCCGCCAAACTCATGTAACACTGGGCTCATCCGTTTAGCAGCAAGTGCATGTCTGTGCAAGATGCAATGATTTGAAACAATGGAGCAGTTTCTTGCCTTAGCTCATACTATCACCCCCGAAGCTCTTCCTGTAAGAGCTGCTGCACCATCAGAACAAATTCCTACACACCAAGTCCATAATATTCCATATTCACTGAAAAAATTGTCAATTATTGTTAATATTTCTTCCCCAGTCGTTCTGCCAGGTAGTGGGCGGCAAAATAATACGTGTTCCAGTATATCGTCCAAATCAGGAACACGCATAAAGACAATTAATTGCACCTCAGTGTTTTCATCCAATTGAAATACAAATTTTTCTGCTGCTGTGATTTTTTCCACCACTTGTTGAATAACATCTGTGGCCATATCTTGTATTCGTCTTTAGACGGTATTATCAGAACATGGAATATTACGAATAGCAGCAGTCATTTTTCCATCAAAGAGAATTGAGGAAATTGCAATGGCAGAGGGAATCACTTCTTCCACGATTGTGTAAGGTTTATTTCGTTTAGGTGCTATCAAGGACAATTGGTAAGATGCTTCCAGACATTTTTTGGAGATGGTAGTGGACTTCACGAAAGCAGCATGGCGTTTTATAAATTCATCTCTCTTCTTCATAAAAAATGCTATTGGCTTTTCAGTGTGTTTTTTATGTTTTGTTGTAAAATGTCTCTGGAGCAAAGAAGGCTTCATGGAATGCTTGGATAGACGACACGGATCCCGCACAAGAAGAGTTCAATCCAGTTGCTGCACTATGAGTCACTGGGGAGGGCGGGGCCTCGCTCTGCGCCTGCGCTCTTCGCGCGCCCTCGGTAGGGTTTTTGCAGGCCGCTGCCAAGCAGCATGTTTTCTGGCAGGAAGTGAGCTGGGAAGGAGCAGAGCGAGGGGGAGGTAGGGGGGAGGAAGGCGACGCCACATACCACCAGCCAGGTGCTCGCTTACCACCGGTTGAAAAGCCCTGCACTATAACATATTCCTAAGACAGAAGTAGGCAACCTTGACTCTTTTATGACTCATGGACTTCAACTCCCAGAATTCCTGAGCCAGTTATGCTGGGTCAGAAATTTTGGGAGTTGAAGTCCATGAGTCATAAAAGAGCCAAGGTTGCCTACCCAGACAACAGTGTTTATTTGGCTTTGTTTTAGTGTATATTTCAAACTCAGTCTAAGGTTCAGTGGCGGCATTCAGGAATAACAAAAAGCTAAAATTATTAAGGATCAGCAATGTGTAAGCTCTTTTGCACTCAAGTCTTTTGACTCATCCAAACAAAGAAGGATATATTAAAATGAAGAAGCTGCCACTGTATCTGAACCCATGGTCTGTTCCTGATATTTTGCCATCAAAAATAAGACATTTCGTATAAAATATATCAGAAACATACTTAGCTCATTTCAGTGTTTAAAGGCAAAAATAATTTTATTATACAGAACATAAATCTGCTAATTCAGACTGAATCAAATGAAAAAGTTCTTGTAAGACAGAGGACACCGTATTTACCAAACCACTTATACATTGTAAGTGCAACCAAAACACATCTGGGAAGAAGAATTAAGCCAGTACTAAATTCCATGTGAAAACCCAATTCCAGTTATTCCAGAAAAAATTACTGTATCAAATATCTGTAGGACTCGTGTTTTGGCATTAAACTTAGAAAAACACAATTTAAAGGTTTAAAAAAAGACCTTCTTTCACACTTCTCTGGACAACTGAAAAGAAAGGTCCAGCACACATAATTGCATAAATTATTCCAGAAGTGTATTTGTCATTAGATTAACCTGAGTCTGTTCTGTTGCAAGACTTATTTATCCACCCAGTAACAGGGCCAGGTTTCTTGATAGCCTCTTTTTTAAAAAAAACCTCTCAAATATTCAGTATCTAAATATAATTATACAAGTGTATAGTTAAAAATGTCTCTTGGTGTAGATGATAGTTGGGAGGTAGGATGTAGAGTTGCAGATGAACTGTGGAAGGTAATGAAGCTATTGATACTGTACTGTAACAAGATCCTTTTGGCCTTTGGTTAAAATGACTTGAAGATTGAGCTGCCACATCATAGTCTGCAGTTTTATTGTGCATCACAGCCAGCTCCAGATCTGAAGAAACAGCTCAGAAAGATCTCTTCTTCTGTAAGCCTTGGCTATGGTTTTACCTAGAAGCAGTGGACAGGTAGCTATTTTAAATATCTCACTGACCTCCAAAAACTGGTACTTCAAGAGTGTTAAAAAGCCGATGTATTGGGGTGTAATGTCAGCCCCACTACACCAGGACCACTGGGAACAATCAGGAATGCCACTTAAGAACTGCAAAACAGAATACTTCCCATTTATGACTACTATTTTTACAAAGCTCTCACCCAAGCAAATTTAGCACAGGTTAATCAAATAAAAGTAACAATTTAAAGTCAAACACAGTCCAACTGGAGCTTGCCGCCTACAAGTAATTTCAAATAAAAAATGTTTCAGTTTTGACAAATTACAGTACCACAATTCACAGCTGATAGGTTCTGTTTGACCTTATGAATCAATGGCTCAAATCTTTTTGGGCTCAATAAACCTAGCATAATTTTAACATGGAAATAGGGATAGTTGGAAAGTACTGTGATGTTCGATGGCTTTTTCATTCACTTACTGTTCCAATTCAAATGGTTAACTGCTCATGTTCAGACCTCATAGCAACAAACTTGGGATTAAGTAACAACTGCTTTTGAGTACATTAAATTGAAAGTATTTTTTTATGTTAATGGAATGAAAAAAGTGCACTTAATTTTGCTAAAAATATTAAGCATCGTAATTTCTTCCAAATATTTCTTTTGGAGTTTTCCTTAAGCAAAGTCTTCCTTCAAAAACTCTCTTATTTTCATAGCCAGACAGCAGAAACTTCAGACAATAGCTATTGTTTCTAAGAGAAAAGGCACTGATCCTGATTCAAGATTTCTCACACACGACAGGGTGTTGCATATCTGTTTTTGTATGCAAAGTATTTTTACAGATGGGATGATGATTCTGTCAGCTCTGACAGTGTAAGTCCTCCAAGAAAAGTGGATAGAGATCGGAATCAAACCCCCATTTACAGTCTCAAGTACAGGATACTGGAATTAAGTGCAGTACCTTACTGAATACACCATGCTGGAAATTATCTACAAGCAGAGGTCACTTTTGGCTTGTTTGAAGAAATTTCTGCACATGGTCCATCCTAGCTGGCTCGAAGAAACTTCTTGTTTTCTCACACCCCTTATAGTTAAATCATGGAATTTAGAGCTAGTGTTGAATTAAAAGTTGCTCTGCCAATTGTTAAGTGTTTTAACTTAAATTACTTTACAAGAATTTGCTGCGAGAAAAGACATTTCCATAGTTTAAGTAGGACACTGGCAGCAAACAGTGCAAATGCAAATCTTTTCATGACTGAAACTCCCTCCATGCTGACCTCACACAAAAAAAATCCCTCTGATAACAATCAGTAGTTCCAAAGTTCATGGAACATATCAGAGAAAGCAGAATTGGAACATTGCAAGAGAGACAAGGTGTCTTCCTTTCTCAAACAGCAGTAAGACAGATTCTTCTGCAAGTCGTATCATCTTTCATTCCATTTTGGATCTTTCAAAGTGTGTGATCATTCTTTCCTGCAAGATTAATAAATGGAATCCAATAAATATAACAATTTACTTTCCTGAAAAAATTACATTATTGTAACTGAAGCATGATTGTGAAAAAGGCATTATTAATCTAATTGTTGCTGTTGCTTCTATGGCAATTTCAGCATAATAAAGTGAGCACAAGGCAACTTTTATCATACACAAAATATACATTTTGTTTGAGTGTGCTCTTCTAGGTGCAAGTTAAGGTTAGCATGTTAAAAACATTGAGTTAAAGCTTTTAAGGCCTAAAAAGCTGTTGATCTAAGCCCAATAGCTTGTTCAAAAGAAATATCACATGAAACAGGTAAAAGTCACATTTTAATGTGAGATAGTATTAAAGATTGTAGCATATAATACCAATACCAACTCTACTGCTATTTGCCTCATATCAGAAACAGAGAATAAGATTACAAGTTGCCTTGTAAGAATGCACAATGCATGTTTTTTTATGTTACCCTTAGCGTTAGTCTAATGGAAAATGTGTGAACCACAAATAATTTATATTTCATTGTTTAATGTGCATTCTTCAATTCCTGCAGTGTATTTCGATTTTCTAGCTCTCGTACTTTCCTAATCATTATCCTGAAATATCTCCACAGTACTGCCCCACTATAACTAAGCAAATATTGTTAGAATATTCCTGTCCATGACCGTCCACCATCATATCCTTCCTAAAAAATTCAATACATTTTCCTTATCCATTCAGTGTACCAACCTTTCTCAATCTACTCCCCATAGTCCCCAGTTAGTATTTCGATAAATATATGCTAACTGGGAATTATGGGAGTTTTACTTTAGTACACGTGTAATGGACATCCTAAGAAAAGTTTTATTGTAACTAGAGCTCTCCTAATTATTTTCAAATCCTTTCTCAAAAAGAAGTCCACAAGTCACTTAGCTTAACTGTTTCTTATTCCTTATTCTCCAGTTAAAACTGATATTCTGTATATTCAAATTACAGTTATTCACTTTATATATTATTCCTGCCTCAGCATCACTGCAACTTGTTATCCTTGCCTTTCTTTCCTTTTTGCTATGTGCTGCTTGCTTCCAAGTATTTCCATTTATCCTAACAAGCAGAGAAATGGGAAACCTAGATTTCTCTTGGAAGGGCCTGTGATCCTTTAAAGCTTCAGGGACACTGGTGGCACTGTCTAATAAAAAGCCAACAGCAACAACTCTACATTTTAAGATCATGGGTAATATGATTTGGATCATCATTCAGAATGCTTATTTCCTGTATGGTAGCCTCAGCACCATAGGTAGTGACAGATTTTATTTTCCTGGGCTCCAAGATCACTGCAGACGGGGACTGCAGCCAAGAAATTAAAAGACGCTTGCTCTTGGGGAGGAAAGCCATGGCAAATCTAGATAGCACACTAAAAAGCAGAGACATCACTCTGCCAACAAAAGTGCGTATAGTCAAGGCTATGGTCTTCCCAGTTGCAATGTATGGCTGTGAAAGTTGGACCATAAGAAAGACTGAGCACCAAAGAATTGAAGCCTTTGAACTATGGTGCTGGAGAAGACTCCTGCGAGTCCCTTGGACTGCAAGGCTATCAAACTGGTCAGTCCTAGAGGAGATCAACCCTGACTGCTCTTTAGAAGGCCAGATCCTGAAGTTGAAACTCAAATACTCTGGCCACCTAATGAGAAGGAAGGACTCACTGGAGAAGAGCCTAATGCTGGGAAAGGTTGAGGGCAACAGAAGGGGACAACAGAGAATGAGGTGGCTGGCTGGAGTCACTGAAGCAGCAGGCGTGAGCCTAAATGGACTCCAGAAGATAGTAGAGGAGAGGAAGGCCTGGAAAAACGTTGTCCATAGGGTCGCGATGGGTCAGACATGACTTCTCAACTAACAACAACAACAAGCCTCAGCACGTTTTCCAAACAGCATTCAAAAATTTCTCACATCAAATTCACATTAAAATTAGTCTCAATACCATCTTGTATTCTGCACCCTCTCCATAAAATATCAGGTTTATTTAGAGAGCTTTACAATGCAAGCAAGGCTTCCCCTGCCAGAAATTCCAGGTTGGACAATTCATATTTACCATTTTAAAAGCTGGTATTAAGTATTTTGAGTGAAATATCGTTCTCATCTATTGATGTTTTTCACCAAACGCTGACATGAAGTCTTAACATATTTTAGACTTATTCCAATTTAGATTTAATTCTCTCCCTTCCCATATACACAGACAAAATTAAGATTTGTTGTAGAAAATAGCTAGTGGGAGGGAATAAAGGGATAATTGCAGGGAAGGGTTAAAGGATTCCATTCACAGGCTTTTTGCATAACTATCTCAATGCAGATTGTTTTAAAAAAATCAGGTATCTGTTATGAAATCTTTGACTAAAGTATTAAACAAAATTTCCCTTTGACATTTAGTAATTCCCTAATACACTAACTGAAACAGTTAAAGCATTCAGTTTTTAATTGTTGAAATCATTTATTTAATTCTTAACTCATGACTCTTTTGTCATATCATAGGACCTGAATTATTGCTTAAGGGTTAGTTACTGACCTCGTCTGAATCCAGTAATGCTGGCAAAGCCCTGCAATTGAGAAGGAAAGAAAAACATAGTAAAACAAAGAGTAATTCATGACTGCTGTCATGCTAGCATGAAGTATGCATATTCACCAAAATATGCTGGTGATTCAGAGTGCAGGAAAAGAAAAACCACATAAATAGACAAAACTTTGCATTTTTCTTTCAATGAACATTAAACAAAATTAGCATTTGTCCACATCAGCCATGTAAGACAAGGATATATATTGTTTCCGGCCTAGGGCTACATTTGACTACTTCATAACACATGGTTGGGGGGAAAAATAGGTAAGCCCAGAAAGATAATTGTATTTAATATGATTAAAAATGAAATTAATTAAAATGTAATAAATATTATGGTTCTTCATGTATTTATTCACTTTCTCTTCCTTCACCAATTTTGTAGGTAATTCTTGGGGCTGAACCCAAAACTTTGGGGAGATACATGGGGCCTTTAGACCTCAGACTAAGTGCCTGTCACCTCCTGGTCATTGAGCATTTGAAGTAACATTACAAAAATGGGCTGCAAAGTGGCCTATTTCTTTTTTCCCCAAAAAAAAGGTTAGGATGGAAGCAGGAAGATTCTGGGAAATAAAAATCCTTCCATGCCTACCCTTACTTCCCCACTCCTAAGGTTCAGGAGTTTAGTGGTAGAAATGATAAGCTTTCTATTCCCACTTCCATCTTTAACCTACCTCAAATCTTCACAATAATAAAAAGGACTGCCCCATTTCCACCCATCTCTTTTGGTGACATCATCATGACACTATCAAATGTGGGTGTCAGCTGCCTATTTTCATCTTCTTTGATGCGTGTTAGTAAATAAAAATAAAACTGCCATAACCAGGGGGGGAGGGGCACTAGCGAGGGGAAGAGTGCTGGAGATGTAAAATAATCTTGTGGGAAATTGGGGAGTATGGACACTGACAGACACCAGAGGTGCTAAAAAGAGCCATCTTCTGCCTTCAAGGACACCAGCCCTGAGAAAGGAATTTGCTGTGGCTCTGGAGGCACCAAGTTCCCAAACATCAGAACAAGATCTAATTGGACTGCTCTCCCAGGGGGGGAGGGTTTTGGACACTGGGAATTGCTTTCAATATATGATTTTCGTGCGGTTTTTCTTCACTCAACATCTCTAGTTAACGTACCTTTTGTCTAATACCTATGGAGTCAAGGGTTGTACTTTCCTAGGGAGCAAGTTGGGGCCAGTCTGACAGTGGGGCAGAAGAGCCCTGGTGGTACAATAGTTAGAATGCAGTATTGCAGGCTGAGTCTGCTTATAGCCAGGAGTTCGATCCTGACAGCCTCCTCAAGGTTCATTCAGCCTTCCATCTTCCAAGGTCAGTAAAATGAAGACCCAGATTGCTGGGTGCTATATGCTGACTCTGTAAACTGCTTAGAGAGGGCTGTAAAGCACTATGAAGCAGTAGATAAGTCTTAAGTGCTATTGCTATTTAGCAGCCTATCCAGTGGATATTGTCTAATCTAACAAAGGCCGTTGATTCTAAAAAGCTTCCCAAAGATTGTTTCATCAAGTAAAAGCAAGTTTAAACAAGGACAAGGATGCATTTATAATGTATATTAGAAACTGATAACTGGCAGCCTAAAAGGCAGAATCCAGTAGTTACACCCATTCTGGATATTGCAAGTGGCAACACCCCCTTTATTTTCAAAATAACTATTTTAGTGCTTTTAAATATATTTTTATGTGTAACTCTTACTATGGTTACTTACACATCAGTCACAGAAGAAGGAACATTCTCTTCTACCCATTTCAAATCATCTTCTTGCTACAGTTTTTAAAAAGAAGATTATTGAATTATTATGTGCTTAAAATTATAGTACATTTTTGTGATGATTACATTCAATCTAAAATATTAAGCAAAAAAGTATCTTCCCCATATTTTTCCAATGGAATATCTCATTAACTATATCTGTCATTTTTTTCACCTCTTATTTCAAAGAGGCCCATAAACATTTTACTACATTACTTTATATATAACATAGGCCATCATTTTAAAAAGATACGCTTAATTGAATTACCAGTTTTATTTTAAAGCATGCTAAAGAATGTATCGCATTCAAAGTACTTTAACGTGCCATTATTCATTAAAAAATTTCAATTACAGGTTATTCATATACATGTAATCCTTGCTTAACGCCCGTTCATTCAGTGACCATTCAAAGTTATAACATCACTGAACAAGAGGGACTTACAAAAGGTCCTCATAGTTGCCGCTGTTGCAGCTGTCCCCGCAGTCATGTGATCGGGATCTGGGGGGGCTGGCAAGCAGCTTGAAATTACGATGTCGCAATGCCCCACGGTCACATGATCATCATTTGCAATGTTCACTGTCAGCTTCAAACAAGCAAAGTCAATAGGGAAGTCTGCAAGAGGTTGCAAATGGCCATCACATAACCTCAGGATGCTGCAATCACATGGGATTCGCCTAATGGCAGCGCCTAAGACTGCTACAACTGCTATTAAGTTAACATGGTCACATGATGTGCTTTAGGACTGCTTCACTTAATAACAGAATTGCTGGTAAAAAGTACAATTGTTAAGTGAGGACTATCCGTATAGTATCCAAAGTGCTTTAAATTGTTATTATTCATTGGGCAAATTACATTAAATAATATCTTTAATGCTAAAATAATTAGCAATTTGGAAATTACAGTTTATTCACACAATGGTAATTTTTTTCATTACACACACTATGGGAGAAAGATATTTTGTGACAGTTAGAAGATATTTTTGCCATAAGAGACCTAAAATATGTACCGTATATACTTGAATATAAGCCGACTCGAATATAAGCCGAGACCCCTAATTTTACCCCCCAAAAATGGAAAAAGTTGGTGACTCGAGTATAAGCCGAGGCTGGGAAATGCAGCAGCTCACCTTATGCTCCTCTCCAGAGATCTTCCCTCAGCAGCGGCCGGCAAAGTAGCTCGCACGCGAAACAAGCCCGGCAGAGGAGCCGGAGCGGCGAGCAGAGGCGCCCGGCCCAGATCCTGCAAGGCCCGGCCGAGACGCGCCCCCAGCAGCGGAGCTGCTCCGGCTCCTCTGCCGGGCTTGTTTTGCATGTGAGCTACTTTGCCTGATGCTGAGAAGACCCGCTTGGGCACTCGGGTTGGTGTCAGTCTCCGCAGGCCCTTCTCGGTTCCAGGAACGTCAAGCGCGCTTGGCTCTCCACCCCCACGGCAGGGCAGGGCAGGGCAGAGACTTGCTCGCCCTTCTGACGGCCCTGAAGAGAAACGAAGGGCTTGCAAACTCCCCGCGAGAAGCTGGGCGAAGCGCGCGGCTGGGCGAGTGTGTGCCTGCGCGCGTATTTACGAAAGAAACGCTCCGAGAGTTCTTCTTTCTCCGCCCCCTTGGGGGGAACTCTAGCGACTGCTGTAGCGCGCTTCTCTTCTCGGCTCCGAAAATAGGGATTTCTACTCTCTCTCTCTCTCTCTCCCCTCCCCACCCCGCATTCTCCTGCCTCTTCGATTGCGACAATAAAAGGGCGAAGGGTGCGCTGGTTTCTTCCTCCCCCCCTCCCCTCCCCTCCCCGATTGTCAGGTGAGGCAGCTGGAGGTCTGGCCGGGAGATTGTAGCCGTTTTGAAACGCCGCGTCTTGAAACGCCCGATCAGCTGATTTTCGGGTGGAAGAGCCGCGGCTTGAATCTGTTTGCATCTGCCTGAATTAGACCGAAACGGCCTGAATTTGACCAGAGTTGCTTTGTAATGGCTGGAGGAACTGCACAGGAGGTCTTGCCGGGAGATTGTGGCCGTTTTGAAACGCCGCGGCTTGAAACGCCCGATCAGCTGATTTTCGGGGCGGAAAGAGCCACGGCTTGAATCTGCTTGTATTTGTTTGAACTTAACCAGAAACGGCTCGTAATGGCTGGAGGAACTGCGGAGGGAGTGAATGCTCCAGCCTGGAATATTTGGAAAGGCTGGGGGAACCGGATGAACTGCAGCTTAAGCGACTGTTGCCGGAGGAGCCATGGCTTGAAACGCCCCAGTTTTGGGGCAGCGTTTGCTTGTTCCCTCCCTCCCTCCCTCCCCTTTCCCTCCTCTCTAAATCCTTCCTTCCTTCCTTCCTTCCTTCCTTCCTTCCTTCCTCCCTCCCTCCCTCCCTCCCTCCCCTTTCCCTCCTCTCTAAATCCTTCCTTCCTTCCTTCCTTCCTTCCTTCCTTCCTTCCTTCCTTCCTTCCTTCCTTCCTTCCTTCCTTCCCCAGCCCTAATCCGGAAAGTGGAAGGAAAGAAGAGTAAAGGCTGGGCGGAGGAGGAGGGGAAGTTTAAAAAGGGGGCGGCGTTCCCTTTAAAAAGCCGCCCGCCACGCCGCGCTCCCTCGCAGCACTCGCGGCGGCTGGCTTCTTGGCTCCCAGTCTCCCCCAGGCTTCCCGGCTGTGATTGGCGAGCGAGCCTCCCGAGCTCCGGCGGCCGTGACATCAGCAGAAGCGGAGCAAGCAAAAGCGAAGGGGGAAGGAAGTTCACCAGCAGCACCTCGAGCCCGCTCCAAGCGCTGGCGGACGCGGAGCCGAAAGAGAAGCAGCATCTCTGCGCGCCCGGGCTGCTGGGGTGAAGTTGCAGCCGCCGCACCAACCAGCTCCTATTTACAGCCACCCATCCGAGAGAAAAGCGGCTGTCGGTGCTTCGTCGGCCTTGATCCGGGACGCAGCCTGACCTCCCCTCGTCCCGGGAGACTCTCGCTTCCCCCCACCCTCCCTACATCCCGAGCCTTCCAGATCTTCGCCTGCCTACTCGCGAGCAGGCATGTTTTCCAGCCAATCCGGGCCTGGGAGCAGGGCGCCGGCGGCACGTCCACTTTCCCCGCACTCTCCGTTCAGTGCTTCCTCCACCCCACCCCACCCCACCTCACCCCTCCCCGCAAAAGATGCCGGGGTCGACAGCGTTTTTTCTACCCGGAACAAGCAAACACGCAGGCAACCCTGCACTATTCAGCTCAGTGAAGTCACGCTTGAAACGGCTTGAAACGCCCGATCAGCTGATTTTCGGGGCGGAAAGCGTGCGGTGTTGTTGTTTTTTTTCCTCCCCCCGAAAGTGAACGGCAGCTTTCCGTACTAGTGTATTGGCATGTCAAGACACCAGCACAAAGACCAAGGTACAAGCAGCCCTCCTTCAGTCATTATTGAAACATTTGATCAGCCCAACTTCTTCTTCTTATTATTATTATTATTAAATCTGTTTTTTAACCAAGCGTGACTTCACTGAGCTGAATAGTGCAGGGTTGCCTGCGTGTTTGCTTGTTCCGGGTAGAAAAAACGCTGTCGACCCCGGCATCTTTTGCGGGGAGGGGTGAGGTGGGGTGGGGTGGAGGAAGCAGTTTGCGAAGCAGCCGAAATGGGGGTGTCAAGCCGACCAGGAGGAGGAAGAAGAAGAAGAGGAGGAGGAGGAGGAGGAGTGGGGGGCACGCGGCAATCCCGCTTCGCTGCTTTCGCCCGGCGCCCTTTTCCGACGTCCGCATCACTCCAGGCTCAAAGGGCGCCGTCTGAACGGAGAGTGCGGGGAAAGTGGACGTGCCGCCGGCGCCCTGCTCCCAGGCCCGGATTGGCTGGAAAACATGCCTGCTCGCGAGTAGGCAGGCGAAGATCTGGAAGGCTCGGGATGTAGGGAGGGTGGGGGGTGGGGGGAAGCGAGAGTCTCCCGGGACGAGGGGAGGTCAGGCTGCGTCCCGGATCAAGGCTGACGAAGCACCCTAGCCGCTTTTCTCTCGGATGGGTGGCTGTAAATAGGAGCTGGTTGGTGCGGCGGCTGCAACTTCACCCCAGCAGCCCGGGCGCGCAGAGATGCTGCTTCTCTTTCGGCTCCGCGTCCGCCAGCGCTTGGAGCGGGCTCGAGGTGCTGCTGGTGAACTTCCTTCCCCCTTCACTTTTGCTTGCTCCGCTTCTGCTGATGTCACGGCCGCCGGAGCTCGGGAGGCTCGCTCGCCAATCACAGCCGGGAAGCCTGGGGGAGACCGGGAGCCAAGAAGAATCGGAGGAACGGAGACCCGGCGACGTTTGGGGAGGTTTGGGCGCCTCCCCAAATATCCCCAAACGTCGCCGGGTCTCCGTTCCTCTGCGCCCTGCCTGCCTGCTTCTTTCCGCTGTGGAAAGAAGCAGGCAGGCAGGGCGCAGAGGAACGGAGACCCGGCGACGTTTGGGGATATTTGGGGAGGCGCCCAAACCTCCCCAAACGTCGCCGGGTCTCCGTTCCTCCGCCCCCTGCCTGCCTGCTTCTTTCCGCTGTGGAAAGAAGCAGGCAGGCAGGGCGCAAACTCCCCAAACTTCAGCAGGTCTCCGGACGGCGGTGGCTTGGGAGAGGTGCGCGCGATCCCGGAAGCACCAAAGCCTCGGCCGCGCATAAGTCCTCGGTAAGTTTTTTTGTTGACTGGAGTATAAGCCGAAGTGGGATTTTTCAGCCCAAAAAGTGGGCTGAAAAATTCGGCTTATACTCAAGTATATACGGTATTTATAAAAGGCATAAGTTTAGGTGCAAATTAAAAAGTTGTCTTTGCTATTGCATCTCCCTTTTTAAGCATATTTTAGTTTAATCCCAACAACTGACATCACTCATAATTGCTGCCATTTATTGGAAGTAATATTTTGCTAATCAGCATCTTAGCACATTATTCTTATATCTTTCATTTTCCCAGCATTAGCTAAAAAAATACTAGCTAAGAACTTACTGCTTTGTTGGTTTTAGGATTTCCATTTGATTCTTGTTTTGAAGTTCTCATTTTCATGCCTTCTGCATAAAATATTAGGGGAGGAATCTTATTCAAGAGTGGAACACTTAGTTGAGTATGTAAAATATAATATATAATACATATTTATCAGTGTTTAATCTATTTCCCACATTCAGAACAGGCTTAAAAACTGTTTTTTGGAAAATTGGAATAGACCTGTGGAGGCAACTCCTGGGAAAGATAACATAGGCAAAATTATTTGGTCCTATAGACTTAGTTTTCAATTCTGTTTATTTCTGATGCCATGATAAATCAATATGAGAGAGATCTTCAAAAAGACAAAAGCGTGCCTAAACTGGGCAAAACTGGAGTAGCCCACTGGAGCTATTTTAGGAACAGAGGTTCAGTATCTATGTCTGACAAACATAGAGCAAACAGGTCTGTTTGGAGATGTGAGAAAAAGTAGAGATCTGTTTTAATCTACAGTATTCTAGTTCCATTCCAAATGCTCTCATGAAGATATAAGGATGTATTTCTTACATGCTGAACAGCACGATCAACTTTAGAAGTTTATTGTTCCCTGGTTCACATGACGTGGTAAATCATAATGTTATATTTTGATCTTAATATATGCAGATGCACCCAATGGTGTATTATACAGTCATTTAACCATAATTCATTATAATGTGTGAATCAAGTCCACCTTGTTTATTTCTTAAATATCTGACTCAAATGTAACTATGTTTTCAGCTGCCGCTTGAATTCCAGTGCCAATGCAAAGATTGGAGAGACCATCCCATGAAAAAAAAATTATGTCTCTTAGGGACAAAAATGCAAAACAATTGCTTGTAATAGCCTTGTTTCACAAAAGACTGCAATAATGGTATGTAATTAAAACTTGAATTGGGGTAAAGGGATACTAGTAATAATACATGAAGCTACAGATATGCCCTTTCAGAATTAAAGTTGCTTTCATAAAACAGAGATATGTTTTTCTTACCAAAACTCTCTTTCAGCATTGGCTCTTTCTGTTCATCGTCCTCATCTTCTTCAGACAACGGTGAAAAAGCAAACCTTTCAGGAAGCAAAGTAACAAATAATGGCTTCATCGGATTAATGGCTTCAACAGTAAAATATTTTTACTGTTTCTTTAAACTGTTTCTTTAAGATTGTTTGTAGTATCTAAAGCTAAAAGGGAAAGTACTGGACAGCTACAATAAGCCGATGCCTTCGACTGTATCTACCTATATTTATAGTATAAAGTATATATACTATAAAGTACAGTATAAACTATAGTATAAAGTATAGTACCGCTGGTTGTTGGCAGATGGCCTCCAAAGAATCATGATGACAAAAAGAATCATTGAGAACAACAGCCGCCAGATGGCATCATCAACCCATAGCTCTTGCCAGTCCTGTTAATAGACATAAGATATTAAATGATAAAAAGTTCCATTTTTGAAATGAAATCCCAACATTTTCAGCAAGGCAAAATTAAAGTTTGACTCCTAATGATTTTAGGCTCATGCCCATGTTGTTTCCTTAGCAATAATAAAGAAGTGTTTTCATTTGCCATTGACTTCTCCCAAGATATATTCTTACCTTCCCAGATCAGCCTATAGTCGTGATAATTCTCTATCGCAGGGGTGTCAAACTGGCAGCCCACAAACCGGATACATCACACACAGGTCACACAAAGGCAAAAAACATCATGATGCTTCACGATACGTCACGTGATGTGATCACGTTTGACACCCGTGCTCTATCGCATCCACCCAGGTCTGAGCCAGCTTAGCTTCCAAGTTAAGACAAGGTTATCAAATTCCTAGCTATCTACTTAGCTAGCAAAACTGACAAAAAAGAGACAGACTCACCGACTTACAATCCATCAGTCTGAATTTCAAAGTTGTCCAGATGATAAAAACAATAGATGCTAAAAGTTTTTTTTAAAAAAATAAGAACACATACATATGGCAAAATATTAGCAAATCAGACTGAACTGCAGAACTGCAGAATAATGTAATTATTATTATCGTCTATAACTAATTCATACTATTAAACTTCTGGTCATCTGCCTGATTTCTTTGAAACTTGCTCTTTATTCACTGAAAATAAAAATCATAATGAACAGTTTTACAGAAAAATATTTACCCTTAACTTCCAATTCAGTTCAATAAACGTAAGGAGATAACAAAGATAACATATTTACTTCTGCATCCTAGAATTATAATAAGAAATAAGAAATTTTTGTTTGAAATAGATTGGCAAATTTCAGTAAGTCATAAGAATGCAATCTCCTTCCTGGCAAAATTTTTATTTCCTTTTATCTCCTTCATTTATGTACCATTATTATTTATTTATGAAATAAATGTGGACATGTTTCTTGACCTTGAGCACCAATGCTAAGTACCCTATGATATCTGGTTTAACAATGTTTATTTTAAAATTAGGAATAATAATTTCTACAATTTACCTGCTATTGCCAAGATGAGTGTATTGGTAAAGTGCCGGTAAAGAGATAGCTTCACAACATTCCTCCTAAGCTTCAACAATTTCATTGTTTGAGTTAAACTGATAAATATGTATAGAAAGTCAAGGGAAGATTCAGTATATATACATTTATGACATAATCATACTCTAGTTTCTTTTCAGATCTTATTTGATATCACCAGATATATTATTACCCATTAATCCTGGGAAAATAACATATATATATAATAAACAACTCACAGAAATCTGAATATTTTACCTATTTTGCATACTGCCTCAATTTTTAGTTGCCACGTTGAATCCCTGACACAGATGTTATTAAATATACTTAGTTCTGGTATTGCTCCAAAGGCTGTTAAAAATAATGAATAATCCTGCCTGCGTGAAATATGAACTAATAGTACTGAGATCAGTCATGTGGCATCCTATCTCCAAACTTTATAGTGCCTGTTTAAAGTATTGTCCTTATGAACTTAGTTTTCAGCCATTTTACAGAAAGTATGCCAAGATGAGTTCCATCTCTGGCATAAATCACAAGTACATGCAAACTCTGAGGAGGATTACTAAAATGAGCATAGCATCCCTTTTTGCCAGTACAATGTAAATTGCCTCACAACGGATGGGTTCATACTTCATTCTAAACCAAGGTTTGCTTAAACATAATCGGTAGAATTAGATGGGTTTGCATAACATACAAAGTCCCAAATCAAATAAGTTGTATTAGTGCAATGTTGAATCAAATTATTGAATCAGACCATGTCCCATCTAACCTAATACTGCTTGGGTTGAATAACAGCAGCTCTCCAGGATTTTTGACAGGAGATTTTCCAATCCAAGTTGAAAATCCTCTGGTTGTCTTTCCCAACTGAGTGATGTACAACTTCAGATTTCAGAATTCCCAACTACCACAACTACTGAGATCCGCGCTTCTGGTGGATACCTAAATTAGGCTTGAATACATTCTGTAGAAATTCAGATTACAGTTATATACCCTACTACTACAACAAGAGCACTTCCAAAAGTGGTAACTACAGGTAGTCCTCGACTTACAACAGTTCATTTAGTGACTAGTCAAAGTTACAACAGCACTGAAAAAAGTGACTTATAACCATTTTTCATACTTACGACCATTGCAGCATTCCCATGATCACATGATTTACGTTTGGATGCTTGACAACTGGTTAAATGTTATGACAGTTGCAGTTTCCCAGGGTCACACAATCACTTTTTGTGACCTTCTGGCAAGCAAAGTCAATGGGAAAGACAGATTCACTTAACAACTGTGGCAAGAAAAGTCATAAAATGGGACAAAGCTCACTTAACAAATTTCTCAGTTGGCAATATAAATTTTGGACTCAATTATGGTCATAAGTCGAGTACTACCTGTATCACTGACCCCATGGAATTATGTAAATCATTCTGCAAAAGATTTAGTTTTCACTAGCCTCTTTGGTCACTAGATTTGCAGTCAAATGCTGTCCATTTTGACCTCAAAAGTCCACTAAGCAAAATGAGGCTTGTTCCGTACTATAGTTTTCCCCAACCTGCTGCCTTCCAGATGTACTGAGATTCAATGCTTATCGTACTGAGTGAAGGATAAGAATGCTGAAATCACATTCAAATTCACTAATTGAAATGCACTAGCAAAGGTAGGCAGGAGCAAAATCTTGGGAGTATTATATCTGGGGAATAAATCAAACAATAAAAAGATCAGTCAGAATATCTAAAGGAGAATGCCACCCACCATGAAAACCCAGCTCCAAATAAATTAACAATCCACCAAATAAACCAGTGAAGAAGGATATCCACCAACAGAGAGCAGTATCTAGGAAAGCCAGTGGAATAAAAGCCAAGGAGGCAAGATCATTCTGTGCCTAGAGAGACAAAGAGAAAAAGGCATTGAGATCAAGGATCAGGAAACATGCCTACAAAGATTAAGATTTGAGAAAAGACTGCATCCTAAAGATATAGACCTGTTACCTTACTATCTACTGAACACATTTTTCTTCCTTTATTCCCAAAGAATAGGTCCAGTTACTACATTACTCTAATATGTGTATGTGTGTGTGTGTGTGTGTGTGTATGTGTGTGTGTGAATGTGTGTGTGAATATGCATATACATATATAGAGCGCTCATAAACATATGTATTTTTCACATGTTTTTATTTTACTGGATTTTATTTTTTTCCTTTGAAGGGTACTTGTCAATTCTAGGATTTCAGTTCAACTACAGGTAGACCTCAACTTACAACAGTTCATTTAATGACCATTCAAAGTTACAATATCACTGAAAAAGTCACATGACCAGTTTTTACACTTACGCCCATTGCAGCATTTTGCAACTTTCTGACAAGTAAACAGTCAATGGGGAAGCCAGATTCACTTAACAGCTGTGTTACTAACTTAACAGCTGCAGTGATTCACTTAACAACTATGGCAAGAAAGGTTGTAAAATGAGGCAAAGTTCACTTAACAACTGTCTCACACAGCAACATAAATGTTCAGTTCAATTGTGGTCATAAGTCAAGGACTACCTGTACATAAGACCCATAACTAAAAGGAACCGCAATAATTAATACTGAATGACCAGATAGGAAAAAGAATGCTAAGAACCCCAAAACATCACTGCTGTAACCAGAAGGCATTGCTAGCTCCATTTTCCACAAACTGGAATCAGTAAGCACAACTTTCATTCTCTATCAATGAAGGAAAGTTGATAGGAAAGAACGTCCTAGAGCAATATCTCTACAAAGTGACCAGAAGCACATTACAGAACGTTCTATTAAACTGTGCCTAAGGGCTACCTCTAAAAAAAAACCAAATATATCTATTTTATAAACTTCATAACCATAGAAGACATATGTACACCTTGCCTGAGATGAAACAGGAAAGAATATTTCCTGTGATCTACAAAACGTTGAATTAACCTTGGGCAAAAAGGGGAAATCCTGTGTTAAGACATATACCCATCTTCCGACCTACACCAACAAAGAACCTACTTTTTTTGTTGATGTCACTTGCCAGAGCTAAGGAAAGGATTCCAGGTATGAGGACCCTGGAATACAGATTATGGCAACAGGATGTCGATCCAGAATGTGAGGACCCCGAGGGCATCTGGTAAAGGAGTTCTCAGATCTCCAGTCTCTTCCACACAGTGGATTTCACTGTTTTGCTTAAAAGATGCTTAGTCACCAATGTTTTGGAAGCCCTGCCTAGTTAAAAACCTAATAATAAAACTGCAAGTGGCAGCTTCTGGCAAGAATCGTCTATCTTTTTCTAGGAGAGTCCTGGATAGAGATGGGAGGGAAGGGAGGGAAGAGAGAGAAGGTGACACCAGGAAGTAGTAAAAAGTAGGAGAGTGGAGTGGCCTTGTCTATTTTGGTTCTCCTGCCAACAACAACTGCCCCTGACAGTTTATTGCCAGGGCAATGTGACCTTGTTATTAAAATATCCATCATTTCCAGTTATATTGTGATTTGTCACCCTTATGTGTGCTTCAAAAGATGAAACAGATTACGTTTTAGGCAAAAGTGCCATTTTTTAAGCACGTTTTTGCATGCTGGCTACACTTTCCCAGAGTCCTAACCCACAAAGTGTTCCCTCCAAACCATTCTCACTTCCAGATTTATCAGTCAAGAAGAAAAATACAAGTAGAGTGTAGAGACTTCCTATCCAAATTTTGTTGTTGGCAGTAAAAATCAAACTCTACAGCAACTATCCTCTTTGCAAATTATTGCAACAGAGTTCATTTACTGTCAAATCTAGATTGGTCCCAATAATCTGCCAAAATATTGCTGGATTTTCATTTGAGGCTAATGTAAACCATATTATTATGATTAAAATACTTCTACCTAAATTTAGTAACAGAAAATTGCAATAATTATTCAGTACTGAATAGAATTATTTATGGATGATTTCATTGTAACTGAAATTATATGGATTTTTTGCTTTAGATGTGTTAGGTTTGTTTTATTCTTACTAAAGCATCATAAATGTGTTGCTTCCAATATTAAATTAAACTGCTAATATCAGTTGTATTGCATCTTGTTCTAAACTATTAAGGTATTGGAAGTTAAATATCGGAACTGTCAAAAATACATTGTATAAAATCATCCACATTTATATTTACATCACTCTGATTTGTGTTTTAAAACAATAGCATTATATACACAATTTGCACTTTCCATTAATCTACTATCAAATTTCTTCTACCAACCTACCAACCTACCAACATTGCAAGGAAGCAAACAGCTTTAATACCACAGACATGTGAATAATAACTTAATGCTCTAGATGGAATAATAATAATAACAATAACAATAACAATAACAATTATTATTATTATTATTATTATTATTATTATTATTATTATTATTGGCTAATAACAACAACAATAATATAATATAGATGGATGAATAATAACTTATTTGGCTACTTAGGCTACTTAGAGGTTTATCTGTACCCTCTGGGTCATCTGAATACTGCAAGTGCCCTCAATGACTCTCAGAAAGAGGCTAACAACCAGATGACTGCAAGGAATATAAATCCTTCCATTCTCCACCAATCAGTCAGAACTGAAGAAGCTTCTTGGATGAGAAGTGAAAAGCCTTCAAGCAAAAACAAAGTCCAGTTGCCTTTTGAAAAAGCACCCTGGGATACTGTGGTGATATTCAGATTTGTGAGGTGGCTCCTCTTTTTATTGCTCATAGTATTAGCAAGTCATACCCTGAATTAAGGGATTATAGGGTTGTAAAAAGGGAGTTTTTATAAGGTGGTTTTTCTAAGGCTGAATCCTAAAAGAGGGAGAGGATGATCTTTAGATAATTTAACTATTTGTTCACTATTTTTTTCAAATACATCTACAGTAGTTTCTCTGATCCATTAAAAATCCAGGATACATATTGCAATGATATAAATTAGAAATATAAGACACAATTTTTGAAAGGATATCCAATAAATAATACAGGAGTCAATGACAGACAGTCCGAAGTTAGCTACAGCAGCTGTAACACCATGGAAAGACTGAAAAGGCATTAGAAAGAGAATTGTTTTGATGTTACAAATACAATAAAAAGGATTTTTAAACATGGATCAGCATAGGAACAATAGTCCTACCAGATACAAAATAAAACTCAATGGGACAATATAGTTTACATTGAATAACATGGAGAAATAACAAGCAGATCAGGAATTGCCACGTGGCCTAGAAAATTTCATCTCCTAGATACCTTGAGTTGGGAATGTTAATAGATCCAAGAAGCAGAGTTTAACTACACAAGCTAACAATATGGTAGTCAAGATTAACCTGTCCAACATCTGATAGTTTACAAAATTACAAAAAGGAATATTCTTTTTAAACTCCTCTTAGTAGGAAGAATCATCCACTTCATTAATGAAAATTTAAAAGGAACTTATAAAGTGCACAAACATGTTCTTTAATAAATACAAGATAGAAAGGATTACAGATAAGGTTAAAATGAATAAAAACATTCCATTAAGAAAGAACCAGTGCTTGAGAAAAGCCAATCACAAAAATTCTATTGAGAGTCAAAAAAAAGGGAGTGGCTGCACAAGAAAAGGTGCCACCATCAAGACTGTCAACCATAAATATTCAACAAATCAGTTATTTTATGCTATACAAAACTTGCTTGCAGCAAGTGAAGCCCACCAGCTTCATGCATATGAGAGATACAAAACTCTGAAATAAGTTATTACTAACCCCAGTGACTCTGAGGACACCTTCCACACCAGAAAATAATAAATAAAGCACTCCAGCTGCAATTACTTTATGAAGAGTAACTCCCAGACGAGGTCTGCAATTGGGAATAAAAGAAATTTAAAAGAAAGTGAAAGCACAGATTGGCTTTGTCAAATGACATTTCATTTAATTATCTATCATTTCCCCACCAAGGAAATGTGAGTCCATTACTCTCTTTGGACCATACTGAACCTCCACCCAGACTTTGCCATCTCCCTCTTTGCAAGATGTGATACATGTGTGCATGCATCCCCTTGAAAAGCTAGCAAGGTTGACATTTTGTGGTTTAATCATTGCAAATAAAGCATATGGAAAAGCTCTTGATGGAATTAAAGAATTTGGGGCACAAGGATTACTCACTTTACTATGCCATATCCTAGACTCACTATGATAACAAGAATTCGAGCAAGGGAACGTTTCAATGCTGAAAGTAGCTCAGCCAGGATCAGTGCCTCTCGTACTGCAAATAAACACACACAGGACACTTCTTGAGCATACTGCTTAGCATTTAAAGCTTACACTGTGCTACAACAAATATTAATTTAAGAAAGGCTGACTATTAAAGAAAAAATAAATGGGAAAAGACATGTGTTTTTGAATAACATTAGAGCAATACAGAAAATATGAGAACTATACAATATTTGTGCAATGATTTAAATTCTTTAAAATGAAGCACATTCAACTGAACTAAATGATTTTCATTCTGAATTAATTTTTAGAATATTTATCTCAGTCAACTATTATCTCTTGCACTGAGACTGAGCTGATGAAAAATTAACATCAGAAATATTTTTGTTTTAATGCCTTCTCTAAGGATTTTGACCAATTAAACAAGTTCCATGTGACAGATATGACCTAGAAAGCATGACAGAAAATATTTTCTATCACTAGATAGAAAAAGTTAGTACACATAAAAAATCATTCATATTCTTGCACTTGTGCATGTATTTAAATATGCTCTTCACACATACCGGATTTTCCTGTATAGCGAATATTCTGGAATTCTGCATAGAATACAGCTTTCTCCAACATTCCAAGTAAGATCACTGTACCAATCCAAAACTGTATCCTTAGAAGATCTCGCCAGTAGCAGGCTGACCAAGCAAACCACAGAACGCCAAACAACACATATACAATACACATCACCATGAAGAACTATTAGAGAAAGAAAAAATAAGATGCAATTTAAAGGATTACTGCAATCTTCTCATTTCTAGCAGCTTATTTATATTGGTAGATTCCTCCTAGATTTTAGTAATTCTGATACTAATATTTTTCTATTTTTTAATTAATTATTATTTAAATTTGTTACATTCAATAACAGCAAAATCCATTTATGAGTTTTATAGATCACAAAATTCACAGTATTCACAATACATACACACACACACACACACCTTATTTCCAGATCTGGTAAAAATGTGAGTTATTCCCTTGTGAGCTTAATATTAAAATTTACTTATACTTTGAATCCAATGACACATAACTTTTCAACAAATAATTTGCATTAACTTACAATCATAAGAGGATAATCTGCTAGAGAAAGGTATTCATATGGTCCAATCACTTCCACAGCCACTGTCAGAAAACAACCATGGAAAAGAACAAGAAATTAGGACTATAGAACAATAGCTCTGCTTGATGGTAGCCCTTTTGTGCTAACACCTTTTAAATACAGCATCCAGTTTCTTAAAGCAAGAAATATTTAAATGTCAGTGAGAAACATCCAAGCGACCAGAACTCTTCCAATGTCAACAACTTCAAACACATGCTACCACTGACACTGATGGCATTACATGACTATTATGTGTACTAAGAGCCTTAGCTCAGGTAATATTTTAAAACCATCTGAATATGGGATCGTCATCATGCGTTGTGATTCCACGTTCACACAGGCTGAATAATGTATTTTCATTAGTAAATATATGGCTTTTGGAGTTTGGAATTCCTCTCTATTCCGCTGAATTAAATCTTCCAAGATGGGGGCGGAGGAGGATGGGGGATATTTGTACAATGACTGCTAAGATTACCACCCTATGACTTTTTCCAATACTGAAGTACCAGCTAAGAAGAATTCTCACTATGCTTGATAAAATAAAATTTTACCACTTCATCTTTTTTGCTGAACTAAAAGCCCCACAAATAGTTTGCTTGTTATGGGAAAGTTACTCCAAGCACTTAATAATTTTGATTTCCCTTTTCTGCCCTTTTACTTGCTATGGCATTTTCTTTTAAAAATCACTGAAGGCACGGTGAAAATTCTACTCATTATTGCCAGTCTTAAGACTCAAATGGTACAATGGACTGCCAAGATTAGTGTAAGGAGCTATCTAGACACTCCATGATAAACATCACATTTTAAAAAAAAATCTGGAAGCCTTCTTTATCTCATTATTGAGTTAGGATGTTTTCTCTTGCTCAGAGATAAAAGGGAGTCTCACATGGCAAAAACAAGGGAACAGCAATTTGCAGATATTGCTACGTATAAATGTACATGTAGTCTGGTTTGAAATAAACAAAAGCTCTTGCTTTTTTCCCTTTCTATACAGTGGCGAGATTCAGCCAGTTCGCACCACTTCGGCAGAACCAAAGTGTTGGCCAAGCCCAGAATAGACTTCCAGAAGTGGCATCCACACAAAGAACTGGTTGTTCACATATCTGAATCCCTCCACTGCTTCTATATCTAATCAAGCAAAAGTATCCCTGTAACTCCAAGACACATTTTCAAACATTAGCATGTAACATCTAAGTATTTAAGCAAAATTCCAAAATGAATGAACTACACAGGGCTCACTGATTAATGGTGCTTTGGGTTGATCGGAAGGAGCCATAACATTTGGTAATTCTTCATGTGTTCCTTTAATATTTGCTCCATCCTTTGAAGGTGTAGTATCAACCTTTACAATAAAGATATATGGCCCATCTTGCCATGTTTGCATTACAGCATTCATTGCCTGAAACAAATTACACAACTTTAAGTCACTACACAATGCAAGATTTCAAAGAATACGTATTTCTCCTGTGTCAACAAGATTACTTCAGGAAATCAGATGTAACCTGAACCATAAAACAATATAGGTTTGTTTGTTATTCTGTTGGGTCTTCTTTATTGTCAACATTAAACATTTACTATTGGTTTTAATTGAGAAGCATGATGTACAGAAGTTACAGGATGTATCTCCTAGTTAATCAATGAATCATGCAGATAGCAGAGTTACTCAATATAAGTGTGCCCACTATATTCGACATATATCACTTTTCACATACTTACAAAATTCTCTACTACAGTAGTGTTTGTTCCATTCTCTTTCCTACCCTATTTAAGGCAAAAGTAGATTTAGTAAAAAGCCCAAAAATATATGTGTAAATCAAAATTTTGCAAGCATTAATAATTTTTTACAAAATACCTCTTTACTGCCTAAGAGGACTGGATGAACAAATTCACTGTAGAAATTCTAATAAAAGATAAACAATTGTTTTAGTTACATTGTGTATATATATACGCAAACAGGTAGAACATAATATTAATGAAATTACTACAATAAAGGACTACAAAGAACTGAATTCAGGAAATAAATCCATTTATGTTCATGTGTATATTCAAAATCTGGTTATACAAAATGAGATGCTGGTCTGAGATAGCAATTCTACCACCTAGCATGCACTCACAATCAATCAGGGAATGTATTGCTAATAAATAAGAACTTCTACATGAGAGCTGTCATTCCCTGTATCAATCATTTTTACCTCTACTGTATGTCCTCATATTTAAACTGATTTTTACACTATAAAAGCTATGCTTTTTCAACTGAAGTCTCTGGAAATTTAATCATGAATAGATCACGAATGAAGGCAAATATACGTGTCCCAGGATAATGCTGCAGAATCCAATCTGGATCAGTCACAGACCAGAAGTTTAGTCTTCCACGTTTTTGGACTTGTGCTGGAGCCCATTCTCAGGGAACTTCTCTCTCACCAGAAAGTGTGTCATATTCTGGTGAGAGAGAAGTTCCTGAGGATGGGCCCCAGAACAAGTCCAGAAACTCAGAAGGCTAAACCATCTTGTTCCAGTGACCAACCCAGACTGAATCCATGAATAGATCAGTTGCTGAGGTTATGTTCTGTCCACTTCTCCTGATCTTTTCCTGCTATATAGTATATCACGTGTATACAGCCAAATATGTACTGTAAAACAAGGATGACCAGGAACATCTTTCCCAATTTCAACTTTTACATTTGGCAGGCATTCTTCTAATTTCTTAATTAAAGAAGCTTCCACCCAGTCTCTGCACAAACCTACAGTACCTATTTCTCCAATCAGGAACAACTAGTGAGAATGGGAAAATGCAGATCTTATAATCAGAAAAAAAGAAATCTGGTCCTTTAGATTCCTCACTTCTAAAACCCTTATAGATATAACAGTTTGGCCACACGGACTTGATCAGCTGCACAATTTTAAAATCTGCTGTAAAAACATGACAGGTAATAAGCCAGAACAAACACAACAATGAATTAATGAATCAATCAATGGACAATAATAGAACCATAGCCTACTTGACAGAAGCAAGTATGATATATTAGGCTGATTCTGAAACAATACAATGCTGGCAAATGCAGTGGAGCTTCATAATTCTGGATTACTAACAATGTGATCCTAAATATATTAAACACCTTATGTAGGATGGAGTGATTTTAAAAGGGGTTGATCATAAACTAGCTTTGGTCAGTTCAGGAAAAAAGTTATGACATATTTGACAGAGGAGAACATTTGCAGCTCAGGGTTAAAATGAGGGGTCCCTGGTGCTCTCTGAGCTTGGTTATTTTCTTGCAGATGTTTCATTACCTAAACTCGATAGCATCATTAGTGCTAGCTGATGGGTAATGAAACTTCTTTGATATATTTACTATATAACTATATCATTATAATGATATGCATATAGTAGTTTAATAATAATTCTTGGGCTCAGAAGTATTAAAATACAAATCAAACAGATCCAAATAATCTTGCAAGCATAAACATCCCTAACCCTACAAATGTAAAAGTTTTATTTCACCTCCTGAAAAGCTCATATGCTTCAGTATCTCAAATAGGTCCTTGCGGGGAAAAAAAGCAGGACATGGATTTTCAGACAAATAGAGAAACACCAACGGAAACGCTAATATATGTACTAGAGCCTTAATTCAGACATGTCAAACACAAGGCCCGGGGGCCAGATCCAGCCCGCGAAGTGGTTTCATGTGGCCTGCGAAGCCATCCTGGAAACAGTGAGGGAACGGCCCCCACTGCCTTGGCCCTGGCCCAGAGACCCTCCTTCTGCCAGAGACCCTCAGATCTGTCCCACTCCTGCCCGGGCCCCCATAGGCACCCTTGATGCGAACGATGTAGAGCTGGCCATGCCCACCCAGTAGGCCATACACACTTTAGCCATGCCCACCCAGTAGGCCACGCCCACCCAGTCCACACCCACCCATCCCCCTGAGGGCAACCGCAATGCTGATGCGGCCCTCAATGAAATTGAGTTTGACACCCCTGCTTTAATTCATGTGAACTGAGATTTAACTAACAAATGCACTTCTTAATAAACCCACCATAGGCTCTGCACTGTCCCCATATCATACCTGTGGCTTGAAGAGCTCACTACAATTGGGGAAGAGGAGTTCAGACTTAGCATAGTATCCTGCCCAATTTGGATGTTGTTCCGAAACGCTCTGAAAATATATATTTGCCTGTTCATCCTGTCAAGACACATGGCATGATTTGAAGTAGTTAATATATCAAGGGAAATAGAAGTCGGTAAACAAAAAACTGAAAGCAAACACAACAATATTTCTCACTAAAAATAATGATTCCATGCATATCTACCGTAGTCTAATTAAAGGGAACAAACAGTATACAATATGAAAGACTTCTCTTAGCAGCCTTAAAAAGTCTCAGTTAATGGTGACAATATTAGAAAAGGATGTACAAATAATTTAATGATATGGGGCCATTTTCCATACTCCTGTCTTAACATTGCTGAGGAACATCGACACATTAAATCTAAAACCAAAAATATGCTTTAGAGCAAGCATGGGTGCATACATCAAACTTATTGACCCCTTCTTACAGTAGCTGCTCGATTCTAGGAAAATACGTTTGAGTGAAGGAAGAAAGGCTTCCTTAAGTCAGGATATTTTAACTGAAGAGGTGCTGACAGGTGTAGCATGAGCTCCCATATCCATTCTGAAGTTCTTTTGGGATTTGGATGCAAAAAGCTGCATATCCCTGTGAAAGAACATGGTACATACACACGCAAAAGAATAAAGATTTTTACATCTACTTGAGGAAAGTAAAAAAAAAAATCCATGTTCTTAAACGTCAATATCTATAGTCATTCTAAGAGCTAAATTATATTTTAGATAATAGTAAACCATGGGCAAAATCAAACATCACTATTTTCCAAATGTATCAGAGCAGTCTTTTCTGATACAGCTCATGTATGATGGATTAAGAACTGCTAGCCAAAATGGTTGTTGAGGAGAAAAGCAAACAAAAATAATGGAAATCCCTTTATTCTACATAAAGGATCAGCAACATTTTCCTGAAGTATGACGTGGACCATAATATGGAAAGCTAACTTACTTTTTAATACCAATTTCTTACCCCAAAATTGAAGACCTCATTGTAGCAATAGGAGTATCTTAAGTACCACTTTATAGTGTAACTTTGAGAAGGATCACAGGCGCTTTCATTGCCACTAACTAAAGAAATAAGAAAAATATGTAAGAAATGGAGGAAATACTGTTACCAAACTAGCAGTGAATTTTGTGGCACCTTAATGACTAAAGCATTTATTACAGCTAGATATGCAATATTCAGATGCAAAGGTGCTTTGTATACACTACAGCATATATAGGTAGTCCTCAACTTACAACCACGATTGAGCCCAAAATTTATGTTTGTTAAGTGAGCTTTGCCCCAGTTTATGACATTTCTTGCCACAGCTGTTAAGTGAATCTCAGCAGTTGTTAACAAGTTAGTTCCATGTTTGTTAAGTGAATCTGGTTTACCCATTGATTTTGTTTGTCAGAAGGTTACAGAAGGTGATCACATGATTCCAGGATACTACAAGCATCATAAATGTGAGTCAGTTGCCAGCTGGCTGAATTTTGATCACATGACCATGGGGATGCTGCAACGGTCATAAGTGTGAAAAATGCTCATAACTTTTTTCCATGATGTTGTAACTTTGAATAGTCACTAAATGAACTGTTGTAAGTTGAGGACTACCTGTATACAGCATGCATGAACTTGCTGTATCTGTCAGATGCAAATACTGCACACCTCTATTATGGTAGAAAATTTCATGGACTGTATCATGTTACCAACTGCATGAATGTCATACCAATCAATCAATAATAAAATGCCTAGGGTTATTATCGTTACTATTAATATATTATTATATTATTACATTTTAATAGGAAACTACAAAAACAGTCCTGTCATTTTTTATAGAAAGGTAAGAGGAGAGATAATACAGCCTATAAATAATTATAACTGTAAGAGTATAGTTTAGATTGGGAAGTAGCCTACTTTTTAATTTCAATTAAATTTTAAAAACTAGCCTTATAAAGCTAATCAATAGTGTCGCAAGGCCAGAAAGCAAAAAGTAATTTCCAGTAATTTCTAGTGCTAAGGTACTATTTGAAAAGAAATCATTACTTCACAGTAATACTGTTTAATTGTCTAGCGGCTCTAGCCCCTTTCCACTGTGTTAGTGAGCTTCTGCATTCAAGATGACCAGGCACATTATTATATAAACAGCTTTTAGCCAGAATTTTATACAGTTCTACTAAGAATTAAGTCCCATTGAATAGATGGAACCTACTTCGATATAAGTGTTAGACAGGCCTTATTTAGTAACAAAGGTGTGTGTCTCTATTGTTATCTAGAGATCATTTGGAATTTTGCCATCCAATCCAACAGAACTCTAGTATATGATCCAACATACATAATGTCTCTCAGCTAATGACAAATCACTTGTATACTTTCACAAAGTTACACATCATACTATACTACCATTTTTAAACAAGCTCACAGGGAATAAGAAACATGCTACAAAGCTGATCATTCTCACCTATGAAAATTCCAGCCATGGCTATTAGTGAAATGTTCGAATACTGTACCAAATAATTAGATCATGGTCTATTGATACAGGAGCTCATCACCATTATATTATGACTACTTTGGGAAACTATTTTGACACTGTGATCTCAATCACGGTTAGAGATTTATTAAAAGATGTGCTTTGCAATTGTATAGGCCCAAGTTATTAAGTCATCCTAAATCACACATAATCTCTAACGTAGTCATTACAAAAGAATGGGATATTACAGTTCAAGATGCAGTATGAATGTACTTACACTTTAGGAAAATAGTAGTGTTGCTAAAGAGAATTTTTCCAAAATGAAAATATGTCTTCTATAAGAAAGGAAACAAAGAGAATCAGTATCTAGATATGAAAGTTCATCAATATTGGTGGGGCGGACTGTATACTGTATGTATTTCCCCAAATGCTTGGAGAAAAACATATTTGTCTAGTAATATTTACTAGACAAATATTTATTTCTCCAAGAATTCGAATAGCTACTTAATTTTTGAAGCATTGACTTTTCTATTATATGGAAGACTTTAGTACTATCCACAGCTTTTAAAACCAACCAGTACATAAACTAAAGATTAGCAATCTGGCACTTGTGAGCGACATTATATACATACTTTTCTCAGTTGTTATCTGTACAACTCTAAAATAAATAAACACCCTTTTTAATGGTCAAAGTCTGCAGGAATGCCACATCTTGAGATTTCAAACACTAATGCCAAAATCATACAACATTTGGGCATCTTTTGAGATTTTGATTATTGAGAAAAACATTATTGATCATGAGAAGAAGCAGAATTTTGAGTTAAAATTGCTGGAAGAAATATAAGTAACCGGAAACCTACAGCACTCTGATGAGTTCAAGCACAAAATATTTAAAGAATATCTTCTTGAAGGTGAAAGAAGAATATGTAAAAGCCTGATACTTGATATTAGAAAAACTATTATTTTTTTAAAAAGGCTATGGCAACAGGTAATGCCAACTGAGTGCAAATAGGAAGAAGGTGAAGTAGTAACAGACTTCAACTTCCTACAGCCAAAGGGATAGTGATTATATCCATAGATGTCTACTTATAAGAAAGATTCCAGACCAAATGTTAAATGCAAAGGAAAATAGCTAACAATAAATATACATATTACAAGATGTGGTTTTTACAATTGTAACACATCTGCCTAGGAAAGCTAGACCATCAAAAAGGCTGAACAAGGAAAAAAGTGCTGGGTTTGAATTGTTGTGTTGGTGGGAATTGCTGAGAATACTTTGGATCACAAGAAGAAAAATACAAATGAAGTAAAGTCAGGCTACTCACTGGAAGCAGTAATAATTAAACTAAAGCTTAAATATTTTAGATGCGTAATCTTGAAAGCAACAGTCATTAGCCAAAAAATCCAATGCCCAGCTAATTGAAAAGGAAGCCAACAAAAAACATGATTTGCTAGAAAAAAACATGAACTACGAGAACTCAAAAAGTAGTTGCTGATAGACAATCCTGCTGACATTCATTAAATCACAAAGAATCAGAAGTGACTGTGTTGAAGGAAAAGTCTTTATCATGGTTCAGTCCAAGCCGGGAATAAACAACATGGTGACTGCTTTAGGAAGAAGGTTGCAGTTTATTGAAGAGAAAAGCCAGACAGGAAGATGGCTCTGGAGAAAAGAGAGGGAGCACATGTAGGGAATGGGTTTTTATACTCTCTGGGGCTTTTGTTTGGAGTTGTTTCCTGTTCCTGTTTGAGGCTTTGTATTTCCTGTATCATGTATTCTGACCTGAATCTGGGAGTCTTTGGCATCTGTGGGTTAATCCTATTATGTCCTGTTTTAAGAGTTTGGGTGGGGTATGTAGATTTTAGGTGTCTTTGTCTTCTTCATCTTCTAGCTGGGGACCTCCAACCTTCCTGGATGGTTTACATCTGCATTTCTATACAGCTGGTTTCTGCTTGGGGGAGGGAGTCTTGGGGCTATTAAGAAAAACTGGGCATGCTTTCCTGTCTCTTTAAAATCCTTTAGGGAAATATATTTTTCTGCCCTTTTAATATTTCCTTCTCTCGGGGGCTGACTTCCCACAACTGAACAGATGTACAACAACCCAGCATCACTGACAGTACCTCTGCAAACCATCAATAGTTTATCCATCACAAGTTGGGAACCCCTGGCCTAAAATATATCTTTGAAAATCATCTTCCATTATTGTTACATTGACATAAACGGTAAATATTAATGTTATCTTATCTGCAATTTCTGGGAATAAACCTGCTATTAGTTGGGCTTCTAAATAAATATTTACCATGAGTTCCATTGGTGACCAGTTTGCTTCCAGGTCCAATACTGGTTTTGACTTTTAAAGGCAAGGCATGATACTGGGTTATTTGAGAGACCGCCTCTCCCAGATAACATCTCCCTGTTCCATCGGATCCAGCAGAAAAAACATGCATCAGGTCCATTGTCTAAGCTTCACTAGGTGGGTCCTAGGTGATGGGCCTTTTCTGCTGCAAATGTTCTTTAGGGAACATTCTTCCCCTTGAAGCGAGGATAGCCTCAACCCTTTTAACTTTCCGGAAACCCCTGAAGACCTGCCTGCATCATCAGGCTGGGTGGCATACAGTAAAGCCAATATAAGCTTTACTGTATACCACCTATATTTACTTGTCTGTAAGATGGGTGGTCATATAAATATGAGAAACTAATAAAGAAAGAAACAGAGTATAAGGCTACACTGAATCATTCATGGATATCATCTGATTATTTAGTGTTTGATGAGCCATATTTAAAACTTGCAACAAATCACATTGTGGTTGCTATAGTCAAAAGCTAAGAAATACGCCTGTATGAAATATCTTCAAATATGGAAGGTGGTATATTCAATGAAAAAGGGAGCAGAGTTCAATTAAACATACATTTGGTTTCAAATCTCCTCTCAACTAAGAATTCATGGGTAGCTTAGACAAACCTATTGCTCACTAACAAGATTTTTCAATATGAAACCATGCCGTAAGAGCATCACTGAAATAAAGTGCATGAAATTCTCTTATAATACCCATTATTACACATATTGAGATTATAATTCTATTCATACTTTCTTAGAAGCAAGCCCCAAATACACTGAATAATTCAGTTAAACTCTGAATAAGAATTTTTTTTTGTATTAAGATAACTGAGAAACATGCAGTGTATATCTGATCTTTTGGTGGTGAGAGATCTTTGTAGGTGCAACATATTAAAATTGGCACCTGATTAAAACTGAAAATTTGCTTTCGCTAAACATATAAAAGTGCATGATGTGATAGGTACTTTGAATACTCCCAAATACGATTTTTCTTCATTGCTTGCCTTGGTGGAGCAGTGGGCTAATGCCTCCTTAAGTAACACCAGCTGCCTGCAATTAGTGCAGGTTCGAGTCCCACCAGGCTCAAGGTTGACTCAGCCTTCCATCCTTCCGAGGTAGGTAAAATGAGGACCCAGATTGTTGGGGGCAATTAAGCTGACTTTGTAATAATGCCGCTTGGGGGTGTGTGTGAAAGCCCTAATAAGCAGGCATATACATAGAATGAAGGCTACTGCTAAGCTTGTAAGCCGCCCTGAGTCTTCGGAGAAGGGCGGGATATAAATGGAATTTTAAAAAAAAAAAAAGCTGACTTTGTAATAATGCCGCTTGGGGGGGGCGAAAGCCCTAATAAGCAGGCATATACATAGAATGAAGGCTATTGCTAAGCACATTTGATTTGTGCTTAAATTGTAAGCCGCCCTGAGTCTTCGGAGAAGGGCGGGATATAAATGGGATTCAAATTAAAAAATTAAAAATTAAATTAATTTGCAAAAGTATTTGCAAGGTCAAGTCAGTAAATACAGTAAATAAATTTTCTATAGATTTTTCTCCCCCACACAAACAACCATCAACTAAAGAGAAAAAAGTGCATGTTGCTTTCATCAAATGTCTATTTGAAAATGTCCTGATATTCAAGTTTAAATCCTCACTCTGATCACTTATCTCTGCTATCTCGAACCAATTACTCACAATGAGCCTAATATAAGTCACAAAGATAGTAGCAAGGAAGAAGAAAACATACTATCCGAAGTCTGTGAAAGATAAGATACAAACACATGCAAAACCCATAAGGGCTCAGATAGCCTGTCACAACCTTTTGGTTTATGTTATTTCTCCATACTTGTGTTCTGAAATGCACTTGTTCCAGTATTTTGTTATCAGATACCAGCAATAATTACTTTCAAGATCCAACTCTTATACCATTTCTTGTGTAAGAAATTAAGATAGGGGAAGCTCTCAGATTATCATAGCAGGCCGTCCCATGAATAAAACAGAAGTGTAGGTGCTGAAATCTTTCTGCAAATGTCATCAGCATTAGCTCCTATCGCTGCTAGATTTATCTTTTCGGCAATAAAACGTTCAGCACTCTATTAATAGATTTTTGGAACAATGTTGCCACTGCCTAGTCTTCTAATTGGATGGGCAACTCTTCATCCCCAGGATCTTTTTTCCTCTTTAACCAAAGCTCCTATTCCACACATGCATGTAATAGCGCTGAGACAAAAATAACGTACGGAAGCTCAGGGCCTGCTTCCCCGATTATTATTTTTTTGAACACGCACATTGCAGGAGTTTGAAAAAAAAATGGATTGTTCCCGGTGAACCAGTTCGTGTCAGTTATTAAAACGGAGGCAAAACCTTGTCCAGGTGGGTCAAACCGGACAACCAAAAGAAGCCGCCCAAACTGCCTCCTTCCAGAAGGCAGCCTCCCAGGAAGATAGGAAAGATGGAAAGGCTCCAGGTGACGGAGCCCGCAATCGACAACTCCCCTCCCCCGCCTTCACGGCAACCCTGCCCCGGGCAGGGGCGTCCAGCCCCTTCAGATCCAGGCCACCTTCCCTCCTCTTCGCCCTGCCCACTCAACAGGGACGGCGCGGCGTGGCGGGCTGCCCCGGGAGCTCACCACGGGCAGCGGCACTTCCCACTTGGAGAGCTGGCTGGCTCCAACCGGGCTCGGGAGCTCCGCAAAGAAGAGCTGGAGGAGCAGCAGGGTCAGTCCTACAGAGAGGCGGCTCCGCGGCGGCGGCGGCGGCATCATCCTCCCCGACGCGCCTGGCACCGCCATCCCTTCTCAGCGAAATCAAGAAGGAAAGAACCTGCTCCGGGAGCGCTCGCCGCCTCTTCCGCTCCAGCGCCGAGTCTCCGGACCGAGGGCGGGTGATGGGGCACCGCCGGATTGGCTCCGGCGCCCAGGCGAGGTGGGCGGGGAGGGTGGCTCTTCCGCAAAGCCGGCGGGGGCTTTCGCGAGAGTGGCGGTGGCGGCCGAGATGCTTCTTCTCTCTCCGTGCGGTTGGCTTAGGGCAGGGGTAGGCAACCTCGGCTCTTTTACGACTCGTGGACTTCAACTCCCAGAATGCCTGAGTCAGCATAGCTGACTCAGGCATTCTGGGAGTTGAAGTCCACGAGTCATAAAAGAGCCGAGGTTGCCTACCCCTGGGTTAGGAAGAGAAGTTGTGCGGAGGGCGAGCGCGGATTTCCTGCATTTTGTTCCGCATTAGGCTTGTTCGCGGCAGAATACTGACTTCGCATCCTTTCTGTTATTTTGTTCCAGGTACAGGTAGACCTCGACTTGACGACCACAACGGAGCCCAACATTTCTGTTGTTAAGGGCAGGGCTTTTTTTCTCACAGAACGCTCAGAATGGAGTTCCGGCACCTTTTTTGGATGGAACCTTGTAGGGTAGGCAAGGCAGGTTGTATGACATGTGTGAGTTCCGGCACCTTTTTCTTTTACAAAAAAAAGCACTGGTTAAGGGAGACGTTTGATGAGTTTTGCCCCATTTTGTGACCTCGGTTGTTAAGCGAGTCACTCCGGTTGATAAGTTGGCAACCCGGTTGTTAAGTGAATCTGGCTCCCCCCCTCCCCCTTGAACTTTGCTCGTCGGAAGGTCGCAAAAAGTGATCACGTGACCTTGGGACACGGCATCAATAGGAACCGGTTGCCCAGCACCTGAATTTTGATCATGTGACCGTGGGGACGGTCCAATGGTCTTGTGAAAAATGATCATAAAGTCACTTTTTTTCAGTGCCGTTGTAACTTCGAACAGTCACTAAACAAACTGTTGAGGACTACCTGTACATCATTTAAGAGTACATTTAGATCCTATAAATATTTTGTTTTCATGTGAGATTCATCTGTACCATGAATAAAACCAATCTGAGGCCTTTTGCAATCAGCTTTTGTTTTCCAAAAGCTAGGCAGAATTGGACCTGGTTAGTATTTGGAAAAGAGAACACTACAAAATATTAGAGCTATGATTTAGAATAGTACACGAAAAATATCCTGGAAGAAGAGGATGTCAATCACTGAAGCATTGTGTTAGGAAAACTACTTGGATGTATCCAAGATGTCAAAAAAATCAAGCAGGATCCAAAGGAAATTTATTTACCATAGGCTATTCTAGAACACAACTTTGATCTGGAGCCAGAATTAAGTTTAATTCAGTGCAAAATAGCCGTTTTATCAGTTCTTTAAAAATACCCATTCTGTGCTAATTCTATAGAGAAATTTTGAATACACATTTCCTAATTAGAATAAAATAGAGCTGGAAGGGACCTTTGAGGTCTTCTAGTCCAGCCCCCTACTCAAGCAGGAGAACCTATACCATCTCAGACAAGTGACTATCTAGCCACTTTTTAAAAATCTCTAGTGATGGAGCACTCACGATTTCTGGGGGTAAGCTGTTCCACTGATTAATTGTCCTCACTGTCAGGAAGTTTCTCTTAATTCCAGGTTGCTTCTCTCTTTGGTCAGTTTCCACCATTGTTTCTTCTGCCCTATGGTGCTTTGGTGAATAAAGTGACCCCCTCTTCTTTGTAGCAGACCCTCAAATACCGGAATATTGCTATCATGTCTCCCCTATTTTTTCTTTTCTTTAAACTAGCCAAACCCAAGTCCTGCAGCCATTCTTCATATATTTAGTCTCTAGGCCTTTGATCATCTTAGCTGCTCTTCTCTGAATTTTTTCCAAACTCAACATCTTTTTTGTGGTATGGTGACCAAAATTGGCTGTTCCAGGTGTGGTCTTACTAGGTACTTACTAGTACTGGGTACTAATAAAGTGGTACTAATACCTCGCCTGATCTTGATTCTATGCCTCTGTTTATGCAACCCAGGATTGTATTAGCTTTATTGGCGGCTGCTGCACACTGCTGATTCATGGTTAAAGTGATCGTCCCCTAGGACACCAAGGTCCCTCTCAAAAGTTACTGTTTTTAAGCCAGGTCTTGCCCAATCTGTACTTGTACCTTTGATTTTTCCTACCTAAATGTAAAACTTTGCTTTTCTCCACACTGAAACTCATTTTGTTGGATAGGGTCCATTGTTCAAGTTTATCAAGATCTTTTTGGATCCTGAGTTTGTCTTCTGGGGTGTTGGCTACTCCTGCCAGTTTGATGTCATCTACAAATCTACAACATTGATGAAGATATTGAAGGGTACTGGGCCTTAGACGGAACCTTGTGGTACCCCCAGTGCTTACTTCTCTCCAAGTGGTTGTGGTGCAATTCAGGACTACTCATTGAGTACGGTTTGCCAGCCAGCTACAGATCCATCTGGTGGTGATGTTGTCTTTTCCACCTTTTTTTAACTTACCAAGGAGTAGGTTGTGGTCTACTTTATCAAATGCCTTACTGAAATCTAAGTATACTATGTCCACAGTATTTCACTAGTCTATTAGTTTAGTCACTTTGTCAAAGAATGAAATAAGATTGAATTGGCATGATCTGTTTTTAACAAACCCATGCTGGCTACTAGTTATTTTTTATATTTTTTATTTTTTTTAATTCCATTTATATCCCGCCCTTCTCCGAAGACTCAGGGCGGCTTACAAGCTTTGTTTGCTTCTAGTTGTTTGCAGATCTGTTTTTTTATTATCTTTTCTAGGATGTTCCCAGGTATTGATGTTAAACTGATTGGTCTGTAGTTTCCTGGGTCCGTTTTTTTCCCTTTCTTGAAGATGGGAACCACATCAGCCTTTTTCCAATCCTCAGGTACTTCCCCAGTGCTCCAGGACTTTTGAAAGATGTGGTGCAATGGTTCTGACATAACATGTGCCAGCTTCTTCAGAACTCTGGGGTAATCTGTCAGGTTCGATGATTTATATTTGTCAAGTCAGATAGGTGTTCTCTTACCATTTGCTTGCTTATTTTAATTTTTGTTTCTGATTTGTCTTTTGCAGTGGTTTTTTTGGTATGATGGGCTATAATTTCTTTTTATGTGAAGACTGATGCAAAGTATGAGTTAAGCAGAAATTGTCTTTCTGAAATGTTGATAGCAGATGGTCTCTTAAAAGTGTCAAAAGGGACATAGAGAAAATCACTTGGAAATTTGTCAGAAGGGGAAGGGAGCGCCACAATATAATTAAAGAGGTAAAAAAGATGAACAAAAACTAAGAGCTTAATATTTTTGAACAAATTAATATTGATATTAGCTTTTATTCATATTTTTGGAACTAGGAATTGGCAAAACTCCACAAGCAAAACTTACTTTATTTCTGTACAACTAAACTGATTTAAGAAGAAAACAGTAATAGGAAGTAATACTTCTTTAATTCTATCCTGATGCAGCTTGTTGAGAGCTACAGAAACATTACTAACAAAGCATATGCATGCTGTCGTCTCTTTCACCTTATTGGTCAAGTGGGCAGGACTATCAAATAAAAACTCCATTTCCCAGCATGCAACAAGATAATGTGAAACAGAAACTTATTGGCTAGAGAATTTCCTCTTCATTTCCGAACGAATGGCTCAAAAATAGCTCACTCCGATCATGGAACCAAGCTGTCAAGAAATCAGGTAGATTAAATATATATGATTTTGCAATAACTGATATGCAAATCTTACTTAAGCACAATGCTTGATCCTAATACTTAAGCACAATGCTTGATCCTAAAAGAATCCAAATAATTTTTAGTTCTAAAATGCTAGTTTGAATTCATGCAGAAATTAAGATTACACAGCTACAGAGCTGGGAATAAAAATATAGATGGAATGCAAATAATAAAATTACAGCATTGACATGAATATGCTATGTAATAAATTGTAATTATACTACCAAATATAAAGTGAAGGAGTTCCAGAAATACAAAATCAATCACATGACACTTGGACATGAAGCTTAATTATTAAGAAAGTGAATGTAAACCTAATTATTGTTTTACCTTTTTCAATATGATAGTCTTGTTGCAACTTGATTAATGCAGTCACATGAATACAAACATTTTTGAGATGGCTGCATGCAGTCATTTGACATGAAAGGTTGTTCAGATGTATGATTTGAAGTGGTCCAAAGCTGCTTAGGGTGCAGAAATCAATTATTTATTCATAGTTCTATATTTCAGTCAAGCTTGGCTTGTTGAATTCTAGGTAATAGTGACAGAATATTTTCTATGTGTGTATAATCAAGTCAGCAGCCCTTGATTTAATTATAGTAGGATTAGTGTTTCTTGCAGTGAGAAACCATACATTTTACTGCCCTGCAATAGTTTTACCTGTAGTGTTTATTTTGTTTGGCTGTTTATATTGTTTGATCTGATTGTGAAAATATTTATTTATATATGTATTTATCAACCATATTTATATGACTACCATCCACCCTAGGCAGCATAAGATAAAAAGAAAAAATAATGATGTTAAAAACATTATGAAGTGGATTAGTTCATTGCTTAATAAGGAGCATTAAAGCAGACTTGGATATGTGTTCACTTTACTTGTTGAGCTGACTTTTGCTGGTTTGTATACTTAAGAATTGGAATAAATAACCAATATCTGCTTAAAGAAGACAATGAGTTTGAAAATTTTAAAAGGACACCACCATAAGAATGTCTTGATTTAATTGTATTTTCTCAGACGATTGGCAATAAAGGTTTCACTTGTTTGAAATAATGAATGTGATTCATTCTTGCAAATATTATGTGTAATGTAGAATCCATTTCTACTGTAGCTGCTTAATGTGACCAGTATGCAATTAATACAGGCAGCTATTTCAGAACTTTCCATTAGAATAAGCTGGTTCCGGTGTCTATAGCTGATGAGAAAATAATATTTTTTTCTTCACTATACATTTTAGAAATGTTATATTTTCTCATATTTAGTGTTCAAGATGAGGCTGTGGATAAAAAGCATTTTAAGACATGCAAGCAAATTGCCTTTTACAGGTAAAGATTATGAATATTTTGTTATCTGCAAATATTGTTTTCATATAACATCACATGGTATGGCACAACTTTCAATGAAGAGTGATTGCAGCAATATATCTTATAGGGCAAAATTTGCATTGAGAGGAACTTTATAAGGGTTAGGGTTAGGGTATCCGCTGCAAAAAATCTATATGACATCAAAGAGATTTATGTATTTATTTATTAAATTTCTACATTGCCCATCTCACCAGCGTGATTCTGAATGGTTTACAACACAAATTAAAAACTAAAAACCCTTAATTCCTGTTGCCATTTATTAGTGGTACAGTTTTTCTCAGCCAGGATCTGCTAGCTCTAATTTTTAATTTGTTTAATTAATGTATTTAATCCCTTTATGTATTTCCTCAAATGCCAAAGCCTCCCAAGACAGGTTGCAATCAAAACAACTGTGAAATACACAATACAGCCATTCTCAAACCAAAGTAAAATAACAATATAAAAGTATTTTTCAAACATATAAATTAAAAAGGGGGAAGAGAAGAAAAAAAAATCTTCCAACCTTCACACTTGAGTGAACAGAAAAGTCTGAGCATGTGAGAAATATTATATTACCTCAACACAGTGTAGTTCTAGCTTTCCTGTAGACTCCAGTTCCTGAAGTGGTTACCTTGTAGGGTTGATATTACTCCAGTACTTTGTTTCTCACAGTAGCCAACCACCTGCCTTTTGAATATTCCTAAGCAGGAGATACCGACATCTCTCTTCCCATCTTTGTTCCCTCACAACCGGCATTGCAAGGGCTGGTAGTAGTACACCTGTATTCCACAAATAAATTACATGCTGTGGAAAGAAATTCTTCCTTTTGTCCTTTTTAAATCTCCTTCCAATTATCTATATTGGATGGTTCCTTTTCCTAGCATTTTGAGAAAGGACAAAATACTTCTCCTGTCCACTTTCTCCATGCCATGAATCACTTTAAAGCCCCAGGTATGTTCCTCAGTTGCTTTCTTTCCAATAAAAGTGCCAGAACTGTTTCGCCTTGGGAGAGTGTTTGGCTATTAATCAGTAATCAGATTTTAGTTGTCCTCTCCTGCACTTTACACAGTGCTGTTTTATCGTTTGTCAAATAATCAGAATAATAATCAACCCTGTATTCCAGATTTATTTATTCAATTTGTATGGCCACCTGTCACAAATACATGTCTCTGGATGGCTAACAATGAATGAAAATAAGATAAAAATATTATAACAAAACATGTCTATTGTTAATATTGATTTCAAATTATGTAATTTAGACCTGTTACTCAATGAGATTTAGTCAATTCCTTGAAAAATGATCACATTCTCATCTACAATACAGGTAATATAATTTTTTATGTTCTTTTTTGTGTACATCAGGCGTCAGAAACGTTTAAGTCCTGGGAAGTCTCCATACCAAGCCTTACTGCAAACTGTGGAACTATCCAACAGCAATGTCAAATTCCAAATTTTCAATGAAGAAAGCAAGGTAGGAATACCTCTTAGTGTAATTGATCAAAAACATGGATGCCCAGTTTGCAAATAAATGCCACTAGCTACTCTATTTCATTATTACTGATTTGTTTCTATCTGTTTGGTAGCAAACACAAATAAGACTCTTTTCAGTGGAGAAGCTACAGTATGTTGAAACTGTCTTTTTTATTATTTTGAATAAATAGTAAAAGAGTAAGAAGACAAATTGGTGTTTTGTGAGAATTGATATTTTGTCTAATATAACATATTACTACTCTCTAATAATTTTCCTGTATTTATTCAATTACTAGGTAACTCTTTCAGTAGAAATGTATGAAATAGAGTGCAATATTTTCAGGCTTAAAATAAATGAGGTAAATCCACTCAAGCCAAGATACGAAGTCCCTGATGTTCTCATAAAGGAACCAGCTAGCTTGAGGTAAGTTATGGGAAGTGATATCTTAGATCAGGTATGGATTGGGAACAAGTCCTCTTTTTGCCACTGGGGCATTTACATAAAGTGACATTTAGCTGTCCAGTTTAGAAAAGAACCGTTGGGAATAGTGTGTCAGATATTTTACTACATATGAAATAGTAAATATGGACCTCATACTGGGTCTTCATCATTCAAATAAATATTGTTTATTATTGAATAGTACACATAGCTAGACTTTTTATAAGATACATCTGTGTACTTCACATGTATTATTTGGAGAGTCTTTTCACATTAGCATTTTAGTATTTTCTTTACTATTTAGCATCACTATTATTTCAATTACTTTAAATAAAATGAAATTAGCTTCCTGTGATCTTAAAATGAGATTAATAAAAATTGTTTTGTAGATATTTGGACATCTCAGAGAATGTATAATAAAGATTAGTTATAGTTGCCTTGTTCTGGAGTTAGAATACTAACTTTTCTATTGTTAAAATATTAACTTCTCTATTGTCACATTTTGGGTTGAAATAAATGTAGCTGTTAACAAAACTTTGCATCAGACACTGTATATAAGATATACATTCTTTTTGAGTGTAATCCTATTATCTGAGACTTTCAAAAAAATCAAAATTGTGAATTTTTCAGGCATGAAGCTGAGTTAGTGAATTAATGAAAGGAGAAATTGATACCTTTTTTATAGATGTGGGATATAAAGTAAGTATTGTTAGTAAATATCTTAATTATTTTTATTTTTTAGAAAAGTGGAGGGCAAAGCAACTTAATTTTGCGGTTCTATTTACAAAATATATTTCCAAATTGTTTTTCTGTTTTCTTTTTGCTTTTCCTTTTAAACGTTAGCAAGATTATTAATTTTCAGATAACATAGCAGTATGAATTGTGTTATATATCTATTTTGTCTTCTGTTGATTAATTTAATATAATAAATAAAATTAAGCAAATACTTAATTTACTTTATAGTTTAATAGTTTTATACTTAATACTTAACATAAGTACAAAGCCTTATACTTTACATAATGGGTGCTATAATTTAAAATATCTGAAGGATATTTGGAAGGACTCACAGCCAAGCAGAATCTGGCATACTTTATGATTATTTATTTATAAAATGTATTATTTGATTACATGTTATCATTTTAAGGAATATTGCAAAAATTTATTTATTTATTTATTTAGTTAGTTAGTTAGTTATATTTATATACCGCCCTATTCCCTGAGGACTCAGGGCGGTTTACAGGGAATTAAAAATCCAACATACAAAAGTTAAGAACCAAATTAAAAAATATTAAATTGACCCTGTACTCAATTAAAAAGAACTCCAAATTAAAAAATTTCTCCTCAGTCTGGGCCCGAGAGCTCGAAGAGCCAGGTCTTCAGGCCCCGGCGGAATGATCGGAGGTCGGGGGCAGTTCTCAGCTCCACCGGCAGCTGGTTCCAGAGGGCAGGCGCTCCCACCGAGAAGGCCCTATCCCTGGGTGTCACCCGCCGGCAATCTCTTACCGGCGGGATCCTGAGCAGACCCTCCCTGTGGGAGCGCACTGGGCGAAGGGCGTTTGATGCCGGCAGCAGGTGTTCCCTCAGATATCCCAGACCCAGGCCATGTAGGGCTTTATAGGTGATAACCAGCACCTTGAATTTCACCCGGAGGGCAACCGGAAGCCAATGCAGCTCACGGAGTAGAGGTGTTACATGGGAGTATCGGGAAACCCCCATTACAACTCGCGCGGCCGCATTCTGCACCAATTGAAGCCTCCGAGTGGTCTTCAAGGGCAGCCCCATGTAGAGAGCGTTACAGTAGTCCAAACGGGAGGTCACAAGCGCGTGAGTAACTGTGCGTAGGGCGTCTCGGTCCAGATAGGGACGCAACTGGTGCACCAGGCGAACCTGAGCAAAAGCCCCCCTGGTAACGGCTCCTATATGGTCTTCGAAATTGAGCCGTGAATCCAGGAGGACGCCCAAGTTGCGAGCCCTATCGACGGGGGGTAACACCTCACCCCCCATCATTAAGGATGGAATAACTTGGTTAACCCGAGATGCCGATATGCACAGCCACTCAGTCTTGGCGGGATTGAGACAAAGCCTGTTTCTCCCCATCCAGACCTGAACCGCCTCCAGGCACCGGGACATCACGGAGAGGGCATCACTGGGTTGGTTCGGGGTGGAAAGAAAAAGTTGGGTATCATCAGCGTACTGATGATACCCCACCCCAAAACCACGAATGATCTCGCCCAGCGGCTTCATATAGATGTTGAACAGGAGAGGCGAGAGAACCGACCCCTGAGGAACTCCACAAATGAGAGACCTCGGGGCGGATCTCTGCCCTCCCGTCAACACCGACTGCGAGCGGCCCTGGAGGTAGGAGGAGAACCACCGTAGAACGGTGCCTCCCACTCCCAGCCCCCTGAGACGCCGCAGTAGGATACCATGGTCGATGGTATCGAACGCCGCTGAGAGATCTAATAGGACCAGGACAGAGGAACAACCCCTGTCCCTAGCCCTCCAGAGATCATTCACCAGCGCGACCAATGCCGTCTCCATGCTGTGTCCGGGCCTGAAGCCCGATTGGTACGGGTCCAGATAATCAGTTTCCTCCAGGAACAGAGGGAGCTGATGCGCCACCACGCTCTCAACAACCTTCGCCAGAAAGTGAAGGTTGGAGACTGGACGGTAGTTGTTTAAAACAGCCGGGTCCAAAGCAGGCTTCTTGAGAAGGGGTCTCACCACCGCCTCCTTCAAGGCGGCAGGAAAGACACCCTCCTTCAAGGAAGCAGTTATTACTGCATGGAACCAGCCTCGTGTTCCTTCCCGAGCCGCATAAGCTAGCCAGGAGGGGCACGGATCCAACAAACAGGTGGTGGTGCTCAGTCTCCCCATGATCCTGTCCACATCATCAGGGGAAACAGGGTCGAACTCATTCCAGATAACATGCTCAAGACCGCCTGATTCCTCCACATTAGACTATGCCCAGTCAGAGTCCAAGCCGGTCCGGATCCGAGCGATTTTGTCCGCCAGATGATGACTAAACTCCTCGGCTCGTCCCTGCAAGGGATCCTCTCTCACCTCCTGATTAAGGAGGGAGCGAGTCACCCTAAACAGGGCGGCCGGGCGATTATCTGCGGACGCGATAAGGGCGGCAAAGTAGTTAGACTTCGCCGTCCTTATCGCCGCAAGATAAGACCTTATAAAGGTTCTTAACTGCAATCGGTCGGATTCGGATCGGCTGGATCTCCAACCGCTCTCTAGACCTCGTCTCCTCGTCTCGTTCTCATCCACTAGTATTGAGGAACTTTTGTCCTTTCCTTGAACTATAACCTTTTAATTTTTATTTGTTTTAACATATAAAGACAAAAATACAGAAAGAAAATGAGGACCAACTATAAAACTAACCCAAAACATCCACATTATTAACCATATAGGAAATATCTCAGTTATTAAACACAGCATTTAACCCTGGCTATGCTGATTAAACTTGGTCAGTATTCCCACTCAGCTGATAAACAGTTCATGAACAGTTTTTCTGTCATAATTTTCTGTGTACACTCCATGCTTAATGTTTCTTTTGCTAGAATTGATAACTTCTTTTTAGAATTTTTAGCAATTCCCAGCTGCAATATGCTTTTTTCCTCTTTTTTTTTAAAAAAATGGCAAAAATATCTGGAACATATATCTAAAGATATAGAAACTTGTTGCAGAAATGTATGTTAACAAAAAGGGTCAGTTTGATATGTATAACTGACTGACACTAGTGGAAGTGATGAGTTTCCAGATTTGCTCTTATTTGTAATTTGAACAAAAAATGTTCTCAAAGATTTTCTCTTTACCTGTCTTTTTCCATTTCCAAGGCTGAAGATATCAAAGAAAGATGCAGACAAACTTGTGCTGGTGGGTGCTGAGCAAGACCAGCAGATTCATATAATGGCAAAACCTTTTCAAATACATCTTATTTCTAAGGATGAAATTTTACTGAGCATGAATTCCAATGGCCTGTTGTATTTGGAACACCTACAGTCACCACCTCAAAGCAGGTATGATATTGCTTTGATATACAAAAGGGGGAAAGGTGAAAAATAAAAAAGGAAAAGGAACACACACAAAAAAGACAAAAATACAGGGCTTTTTTTCTAATAGAACGCTCAGAATGGCGTTCCGGCACCTTTTTTTGCCAAAAAAAGCTCCCTCTGTTGGCTTTCCTAAGCCTATTGCAGGGCTAGGCAATCTTGGCTCTTTTTTAAGACTCGTGGACTTCAACTCCCAGAAATCCTGAGCCAGCCACGCTGAGGGGAAAGAGAGAGGTTTCCAAGCTGAGCCATGCTGGCTCAGGAATTCTGGGAGTTGAAGTCCTTAAGTCATAAAAGAGCCAAGGTTGCCTACCCCTGCACTAGAGGAGGACATTAAAATTATTTACAGGGTTACTTCTTTAGGAACTAAACTTTTAGAATCTAAAACAGCTAATTCAAAAAAGCCAACAGGAAAGAACCTCATATTTTTCATCTGCTTCTGTCTTTTGGAAGGTAAAATTAGATAACAAAATAATCTATGTCCTATGTTAACATGTCTGCATAGAAATAAATAAAAGTAACAGGAAAGAAATGAGTAACATTTTTCTCAATGTAATATGTCTAATTTAGCTGATGCTAGAAAAAAAATAGTATCTTTTGTACATACCGTATTTTCCAGCGTATAAGACGACTTTTTAACCCATGAAAATCTTCTCAAAAGTTGGGGGGTCGTCTTATACGCCCAGTCATCTTATACGCCGGAAAATAGTACATAAATCAATCGAGCGTTCCCGTTCTTGCAAAGCAACTTCAAGCCTCCTTAGTCCAGTCCCCCCTCCAACGTGACTCTCCCTTCCCACCCCCAAGAGCCTCTAAGCCCCTTCCCCTCCCCCTTGCAAACACCAGACCCCGGGAGCGGCAGGAAGCCCCTCCCCCCTCACCCAAGCAGCATCTGAGCATAAGCAGAGTGCGCCCTGCTACCCACTATCTCTCCCGGCAGACGCCCGCATCCAGCCTCGCAAACAGCCGCAGAAACCCGCGCCTGGCTTTCCTTCCCCCCACCCGCACCCGGCTACCGGTTCCTGGGCCCCGGCCCTAGCTGTGGGCCAGCTCGCCAGCGACCAGGCCGACGGACTCCCAGCCGCCAGACGCTGCGCTTTGGGAGACGCTCCCCGGCGGGTCAGGGAGGGAGCACCCGCCCGCTGCCAGGCCGTTCCAAGAACTTCCGGGGACTTCCGGCGGGCCGGGGAAGAGCGTGCCTGCCAGCCCGTTCCAGGAACTTCCGGGGACTTCTGGTGGGCCTGGCGCCCCTCTCGCCCGCAGACCACGCAGCGGCCCTCGCCAGCCAGCCTCGGCATGGCCGCCCCAAGCCTGGCTCTCCAGCGCGTCTTCCGAGCCCACCTGGCTGACCGCCTCCTGGGCGGGGCTTGGCTCCAGACGCGCGGCTGCTCCGTCTGCAAATGTGCTCTCAAATGGGTGGGTGGAAGGAAAAGCCCCTTTGGGCTTCAAAAGGGAGGCTTTGCACCATCTGCATCAGACGGGGCTGAATCGGGCTTGTGTCGGACACTTGGCAACTGGCATGTAAGTATTTTCCGGCGTATAAGACGAAAAATCTTGAAAATCTTCTCAAAAGTCGGGGGTCGTCTTATACGCCGAGTCGTCTTATACGCTGGAAAATACGGTACTCTTGAAAACTATTTTGAATCTAACCATCTGTTACAATTAAACCACTTTAAATTAAACAATTCTTAAGAATGAAATATTCTTAATTTGGACTTTTACTGTTTGGACTGTTGTGTGTTTTGAAAAATAGATTATTTAGAATCTAGTTATGTTGCACTTTAAATAATTAGCCTAGTATATACATAACAATATATGATGTTTTCCATGGTGAGCTTAACATCAATAACAACGTTTATTAAAAAGGCTAAAATAATTTCTGGTGGTATTATCTGTACATTAAAATTTTGTTTAGTCACAATCTTTCACTTTTCACATTCTGGACAAGCAGTGGTCATGTATTCTAGCAAAAGATGTTACATATGTGCATAAGCGTAGTCAGTAGCATATGCCTTTTTAAAAATACCATACATGCAAAGAAACAAAAATAAGTCTAAAATATCTGTATTACATTCAGAAATGCCAACTTTGCAACCAATATTTCTCATCCATAACTTTGGCACCCTAAGGATACCTGCGTACATGCAAATGCTTCCCTGGGATCAGTAACACAGCAGGGATTGCTTTTTCCTTCCAGTAACATATACCTAAAACCAGTTTATTACATTTGGAAATTGTACTAAAAAAAATCTCATTGTCAACCAATATAATTCATTTACTTTGAAATCAAGTGAAAAAAATGATTTAAATTATTTTATTAAAACAAATTAATGGCAATTCTTTTATAAGAAGTTGCCTCAAACAAAATGAGTTTGACATGCCTGCTCTAGATAGTTGAATGCTCCAAAATAAATTTTAGACCAGGCCTGTACATGCAGCCTACCAAGCACCCTTGGACAGAGCACAGACTTTTAAAAAAAATAATAATAATAAAATCACCACCAGCTTTGGGGCAACTTACAATAGAAAAAAATATATTTTTAAAATCATAAGATTAAAACATAAAAGCAGGGCTTTTTTCTCATAGAACGCTCAGAATGGTGTTCCGGCACCTTTTTTTGTACACACACAAAAAAACCTTTGCACAAGCTATGCTACTCCCTCTATTGGCTTTCAAAAGTAGGCAGGAACTTTGCGTCCCTCCCTGCTGCCCAACTACACCATCTCAACTAGGTAAGTAAGAGAGGACAAGGAGTGGGAGGTGGGTTCTGCGGAGTCCATGTGCACTCCTTCCTTGTGCTCACCCATTCAGCCAGGCTGGTGGCCTACCTGGTGCTGGACCTGCACCACCGTCACCTCGCCCTGCACGCCTAAGTGGCCGCCCTGCATTGCCTGGCCCGCACCGCCTCCGCCGCCCGCACCGCAGAGCCCCGCCATATAGAGCAGGCCCTGCTGCTCCCACAGCACCAGCCGCGCCAGCTCCGGCCCCGGGGGGCAGCCCGCCACCAACACCCCTCGCACCCGTGACTGTAGCAGCGCTGCCCCCCTTGCCCCCCCCACCTCCTGCGCCCACCAAGATGAGAGTTCCGGCACCTTTTTTTTTTAGAAAAAAAGCACTGCAAAAATATATCATTAAACATACAAAAAGCAATATTATCTGTGCTGGTCTTTTAAGTACAGATCAATTATTGTAGGTTGAGATAATTAACATTCTTATTCTAAAATAAATTCTTTTGTGAGTATCTGCTTGTAATTATACACTGAATACATTTGATTTTTAAAGGAAATCTACTTCACAAGAAAAAAAAAGTGGATTGGCAGACTCTTTTAAGGTAAATGTAATCTACTGTAGATGTATGGATTTTTGTCTGGTCAGTTTGTCCAAGGGACAAAACAGTCCTGTGGTGGAAATAATAAGTTTTGATTGTAAAAATGCTTTAAACAATAATGTTATGAATCTGGAAAGGATCAGTGCACTATTTGGGTACAACAGAAATAAGCCAGTTACTGACAATTATTAACTAGGGCATGTCTGAATTGTACAGTGATTTCATTGTAGAATATTGCTTAGTTGTAATTCTGACCTAGATTGGAAACCGATTGTATTATTAGAAAATGCTAAGTTCTGTTGGCTAGTCCATGACAGAGTTACATCTCTTTTCCTTTTATCTAAGGAAACTGAAGAAGATTTAGGTCTCTGGGAAGAAATAAAGGGCAGCTTTTTAGACATCAAAGCTAATGGTAAGTGGCTCAGAGACCAGTGTTCTTTTTCAGCTCTGAATTTAATCAATTTGATTGAAATCTCATCAGTTTTTATGTGAAAACTCGGATATCATGCAGGGTTTGGCTCTCTCACAAGTTTGGGTCATTTCCATTTTTGTAAAAGTGATTATAAAAATATTGGGAATCATGGCTTGCTAGCTTGGCATATTGAGGATAATAGCATGCCACGTTGCCAATGTTTAGTTATTGTGTAATAATTGAAAATGTTGCCCTTTCTCTCAATTATAGTCATGTATATTTAATTGCTTTGTGGGTTTTGTCTCTTAAATTTTATTTATTTATTTGCTCAATTATATAGCTACACATGTCATACAGTGTACATGATTCTGGGTAATTTCCAGAGTTAAAAACAAAAAAAACCCAATACAGAAATAAACAAAACCATAGCAAATGGAAACTTAACTTACAGGAGAGTCCAATCCATCTCACTGACAGTGCAGTCATTTTTCAGGCTCCAATACAACAAATCCCCACACCAGACAGTACAGCTATTTCTTCATACTCACGTGCACACACACACACACACATGCACAAACACACAATCATACCAGTAATGCTGTTCTTGTTGGGCTTGCAATAGTTCGCTTTTTACATATATATATATATATATATATATATATATATATATATATATATATATATATATATATATATATATGTTTAAGTATTTGTCAAGGCTTTTTGAATGGACCTTGCTAATTAACTCTTTCATTCCTGTTAATCTCAGATAAAGGGTATGACTAACTGATGAGAACATAAATGAGTTCGAAATGATCATCTTAGCCTCCCAAATTCTTTATTAGCAATTTGAATAATTTGCATATATATATATATATATATATATATATATATATATATATATATATATATATATATATATATATATATATGTTTTCGTAGATTCTCGCGGGTGTCTGTATGTGTAGATCTAGAGTCTCGGGTTTCTTCCCGCGTTCCTTTCATCTTCAGAAAGTTGTGGCGACGTTTCGACGAAATCCCATCCGTCATCATCAGGCCGGAGTGTTCCTCCTGCTGCTTCCAGGAGCAATGCGTGGTCTGGCTGTTCCTTTATTTCCAACTACCGGTGGGGCTGTGTTCTGACTGGGAGGAGGCGTGGCTGCTTTCTGATTGGGTGGGGGTGTCCTCCGACTGGGTGGAGGCGTGGTTGCCTTCTGATTTAGTGGAGGCGTGGCTGTCTTCTGATTGGGTGGATGCGTGGATGTCTTCTGATTGGTTGGAGGCGTGGCTGTCTTCTGTTTCTCCCACACAGAAGACAGAACAAGTCAAGCAAAAGTGCCATCACCCAAGCAGAAGAACGCACACACGAACCTGACTGACCCATACCAGAGATACGTAGCAGGTCCTCGAACTCGGAGCCAAACCAAAGCTCTGGAGGCCACTACACAGCCCACTCCTCAGGACACCAAATCACAACACTCAGGATATCACAACACAACAAAAAACCCCACCCATTCAGAACACACCCCACCCAAACAGAAGACAGCCACGCCTCCAACCAATCAGAAGACATCCACGCATCCACCCAATCAGAAGACAGCCACGGCTCCACTCAATCAGAAGGCAACCACGCCTCCACCCAGTCGGAGGACACCCCCACCCAATCAGAAAGCAGCCACGCCTCCTCCCAGTCAGAACACAGCCCCACCGGCAGTTGGAAATAAAGGAACAGCAAGACCACGCATTGCTCCTGGAAGCAGCAGGAGGAACACTCCGGCCTGATGATGACGGATGGGATTTCGTCGAAACGTCGCCACAACTTATAAATGTTTTATTGTTTTTTAACTATAACAATCTCCAGTGCCTGGTGTACAGCATGTTATCTTGGTTTATATTTTAACAAGAAAAAAAATGACAATAAGAATTAACAATCAGTAATGATTAAATTTGATAATTCCATAATTAATATATTAATTAATGATATATTTCTTTGATCTTCCTTCTCCCATATGTATTCTCCTTCTTCAACCTTAGCCACAATATAATTCTTAATATTTTCAATATATAAATGATTAGATATAAGAATTTTTATATTTATACAAATAATAATAATAATCTCTCTATATAACATTTTTTTCAGCTTATATTCCCATAACCATCATCTCATTAGTTCAGCATGCGTCCTATTTTTATAATTTTGTTTATGCTTAAATTCCCTTATACTCAATCAGTCATAATTTCATCATATTAGTCATCTAACTGTCCAAATTTTCCCATTTAGGTACATCATCCCAATATTTTATGTCATGCATTATAAAAATATTATACTTTTTATCTATCTTATAGTATCTAGATGTAACATCCTTTTTAATCAGTTTATATTTCATTTATATTAAAAAAAAGTTACATCAACCTGCTATTTTAACATTTCATATATTATAGAACATACTATATTACTTAAATCTCTTATCCTTCTTCTTATAAGGCCACTTTGTGTGCAAAATTCTCTATTCTTTTAGCCATATTCAAATAAATGTTTATTCACATAATAATCCATCTGGTAGAGCGAGTCAAATCTCTTGTATCTGTCTCTGGTCTTCTTCTTTTGCCGAGTAATTTTCCAAGTTGATGTAATCCGCTTACCCAGCAGTTCCTGTATTTTTACAAATGTTGTTGGGAATGCAAAAAATGAAGTAAGATGAAGACTTTCTGTCTGTCAAACTTTGATGTTTCTCCTGATAATTCTATAGTCCATTCCATTTTTCTTGTAGATTTCTTGTAGAACCTTGTAGATTATTTTCCTGTTTGTGTTAAATTGTAATTCTTTTCCTTTGTTATTTCATCAATTTGATCATACTCTTCTAATTTGCCGTCTGCTATCTGATTTATTTGTTCATTTGTTATTTCCTGGATGTTTTTTAATTGTAGATTTAGATTAGAAATATGCTTATTTAAATCATCAAAGTTGTTTCAAATTTTCTCATGGTTTGAGTCTATTGTTATTTGTATTTGTCCTAACATTACATATATTTCCTCCTGGAAAATATTTATCTTGCCTTAAAGTATTGCTTCTGGAGGCAATATTGAATATTGAATGTGCCATCCTGTCATTTTTTAATACATATGTGATATCCATAATGTCTCCCCCCTTCAAATAATCTTTCATCAATATTTTAATTCAAAAATCAATTTATTAGTCAGTCAAAATTACAGGTCAGTGTGTTAAGCTACTTTAAATCATTCCTAAAGATTCTCTAAAAGATTAGCCAAAAAGCCAAGGTTTTTCTTTTTCATAAACAGTTCTGAGATTTAAGCAACAGTCTAGGTGTTGTTGTTTTTTTCTTTCAAAACCTTTTTAATCTTATAACTGTCTCTTCTTTGTTCCTAGCTGTCTTCAAGGTTATTTGGATTTCAAAGGAACAACTTTTTTTTGTTTCTCGGCATTCTGCCAATTTCTGAGTCCTTATTGTTAGTATTCTATTTTCTGATTCTCCACCAGATGTCAGCAGTTATTTCTTTTTTTAGTTTTTTTTTCCAATCAAAAACTTATTTTTGTTATATATTTTTATAATTTCGTCAAAAATTCTTTAGGGTATAATCTTGACAGTTTTTTAGTTTGTAGAGTTGTCCAGCCTGTAGTATTTTAAATTGAATTTTAGTATATCTTTTTCCTCCTTTAATATTAATTTGCCGCTTCTGTCTGTAAGGGAATGGGTATATAGTCCCCTCCCTTCACTTCTGGGGGTTTTCTTGCTTTGGGGATCTTTTCAAGGATTCAATTAGTAGACAGAAGATCAGTACTCTCACCAATTCCAAGCAGGCTGTTCACTGATGTTCAGGTTCGTGCTCTGGGACTTCAGCTGCAAGTAGCTTGGGCTAGACACTGATCTCACACTAGCCTTTCTCCTGTCGGGTTCAGAGGCCTTTCCCCAGATCAAACGAAACAATTGCCATCGCTTCGTGGTCAACCGGGCACCCCTCCTTCATGGTCACCTCTTCGGGGTGACTTCGGACCCATTTAGGGTCTCCCTGGCAGGATGAAACTAGCCGTGGGGATCGGAGGTCTGCTCTCGCGCGGCCATGCACTATAGGCATAAAACTGGAAGTCAATTATTGCAGTAGTTCTATTGCCTGTTTATACTGCAGCTTAGATGGCTTATATTTAACGTTTGGCTGGGGGCTGCACAATCTGTCTTTATAAAGAGTTGGACTAGGTTGCTTGAATCCTTAAAATGGGTTTCTTTCCTTAGTCTTCGTTCTGGGTCCTCACAATGAGACATTGACACAATTTTTCTCTATATTATAGTAAGTTACAAAGAGCCACAGTGTAGGTTAGTATTGAATGGGTTACTCTTTCATGCTGCCCTGTGTTTTTTCTACCTAACAGTGCTACTCTGTCTTAATACAGGTCCTAGTAGTGTAGGTTTAGATGTTTCTTTGCATGGATTTGAACATCTCTATGGAATACCTCAGCATGCAGAAACCCTCCTCTTGAAAAATACCAGGTAATGAAATAAGCATCAAAAGATAGCGAAATGTTCTAAATGTCATTGTAGCTCAAGACTTTTGGTCCAAGATCTGGGGGCTTTTGGCTAGTAATATCATAGCTATGCCATATTAACAGTATAACACGAAATGGAACACAACATTGTGTTCCACATTCACAGGAGGAAGTAGCTCAGCAGCCTCTCTGCTAACATCTAGAGCAGTGATGACGAACCTTTTAGAGACCGAGTGTCCAAACTGCAACCCAAAACCCACTTATGTATCGTTGGGTGCCAGCTGGGTGTGGCCAATTGGATAGGTGTGGCCAATTGGGTGGTTGTGGCCCATTCGGTGGGCATGGCTGTGGTGGTAATGGCAGACTGGGTGGGACTAAAAAGTTCAATCAATCAATTCCAACTTTTTGAGATTTTTTTTTCCCATGAGAAGTTGAAATTGATTGATTGATTGAACCTTTTTTTTTTGCACAAGGCGGTGGAGGCCTAAAGTGAAAAAGTTTTATAAAACCCAGCTGAAGGCCTAGGACTGGGGCGATGGCGCATGTTCCCACAGAGAGGGCTCTGTGTGCCACCTGTGGCATGCGTGCCATAGGTTCGCCACTACGGATCTAGAATATCACATAGCTTCCCTGGACAGCGTTGCTAATCCCTTCAACTGATCTTTTCCTAAAAGCCAGTGTGGAGCAATGGTGAAGGTGTTGGATTAGGACAGGGAAGACCCAGGCATATTCTCCTTATATGGGACTTTGAAGGTCATCTGCTCTCTGCCTAACCTCTCTCTCTTAGGTTTGTTGTTTGGGGGAGATGGCAAAAGAGGAGAAGGGAGTGCTCTATATACCACCTTGAGCTTCTCGTGAAAGGGTGGGATTAAAACCTAATAATAAATGAATGTTTCCAATCAGCCCCCGCTTCTCTGGATTTTAAGCGCCTTCCTCATTTATTGGAGCCATTTAGACTCAGACTAATCACTCAGGTTTCCCATGCCCATAGCTTCTGTTTTTCCTGCTTCTTGCTCACCTTCTCCTGTTTTCTTCAACATAAAACCTCAGAGCAGTCAATTATTGAAGGTGATCTTTGCTTTCTTTTGCCATTACAATGTTTTCCCAAGAGTTACATTCTAGATAAATATTTTCTTTCAAATAACCCTTGCAAGAAAAACAGAATTGAGGACATGCTCAGTCTGCTCTGCTTTACATTCACTGAAGGATTCAGTGCTCAGCAAAATGTATGCAGGTAGTCCTTGACTAAACTATTCATTTGGTGACCTTTCAAAGTTACTGAAAAAAGTGACTTATGAGCATTTTTCACACTTACAACCATTGCAGTATCCCCATGGTCACATGATCAAAATTCAGTCACTTGGCAACTGGCATGATTTTATAACGGTTGCAGTGGCCGGGATTCATGTGATCACCTTTTGTAACCTTCTGACAAGCAGAGTCAATGGGGAACACAGATTCATTTAACAACGATGTTACTAACTTAACAGCTGCATGGATCCACTTAACAACTGTGACAAGAAAAGTCATTACATGGAGCAAAACTCAACTCTGTTGGTTAGCAATGGAAATTTTGGGCTCAATTGTCATAAATCGAGGACTACCTGTAATATACAGATACCTTTATAAAACCTATAAAGGGTTAGACATGTATAAATTTTATACAAGAAAAAGGGAGCTATATAAAATGCCAAGATGGTTATCCTAGGTATATTTGCTAGGAAGCAAGTCTCGCAGAACAATGTGGGATTTATTTCTGAATAAACACAATTATATTTGGATTGTCATTATTAAACCTGGACAATTATGATCTCCCTGACAGCCAGAGTTACAAGACTATGTCTAGCCAACTACAGTATAATCTAACACCAGCAGAATAGCAGAGTATGAACAGCATTCACCCAGGCAGTGACGTGAGATGTTGATGACAGATAACTTCATTAAATAATGTGCTATTTAAAGCGTGAACACCCTTTTGCTGACCTCCAAATACATAGGATATCAATTTGTATAATCCCTAGCTGATATTATTTAATATGACTTGTCCTGCTTCCATACAAAAGCATCTCAAAACAATTTACAAAACACAACGTATAAAACAGCAAAATGTTAACAGGAAGAGGCAATCCTCCTTATTCCATAGTGTCGTTATCCACAGTTTTGCTTATCTGCTGTTGAAAAATAAAGAATGTTTATTGTATAATGTATAAAGAATGTTTTCTTTATACACATTCAGTTTAGGGATATTTTTTTGATATTTTAAGCATGCATAAAATGACAGGTGGGCTATAATTAACAAAAAATATAAATACATTTATTGTTAGGGTTAAGTTGTCTGCACAGTGTATCGGTATTGTTCATCATTTCTACTGCAAAAGATCACACCCTCACAAGGCATCAGGTGGCTTTCTCACAGCAAGCGGTATTGTTCTTTTTTGGAAAATCTCCGCTGGTCATAGAAAAGGTCATCCCTTCGGATTCGTTCACAATCTTAAGGGAGGGTCCTTTTGATTACACTACTAGATGCTAGTTTTGCTCACAGACGCCTTCGGTAATTAGAGTGAGTCATGAGCAATCTGTACTGAGGCAATGACATTGAGGATTGCAAGACCCCTTCACCAAGATCATGAAAGGTCCAAGTGAAGTGGAGAAGCCAATCTGAGCTACACAGCCATGATTAGCTAAATGAGTTGCTCCAAAGGACAAGAGTACCCACTGCTGCAAGTAGCTTCACAATCAGGTTGACACCAAGTGATATGCTGTGAGCAAGCAAGGAGAAGGAAATATAGGTATGTTGCATAAAATGGTCTCAATAGATCAGACATGTCAAACACAAGGCCCGGGGGCCGGATCCGGCCCGCGAAGTGGTTTCATGTGGCCCGCGAAGCCATCCTGGAAACAGTGAGGGAACGGCCTCCACTGCCTTGGCCCTGGCCCAGAGACCCTCCTTCTGCCAGAGACCCTCAGATCTGTCCCACTCCTGCCCAGGCCCCCATAGGCACCCTTGATGCGAACGATGTAGAGCTGGCCATGCCCACCCAGTAGGCCATATGCACTCTAGCCACGCCCACCCAGTAGGCCACGCCCACCCTGGCCATGCCCACCCAGCCCCCTGAGGGCAACCGCAATGCTGATGCGGCCCTCAGTGAAATTGAGTTTGACACCCCTGCAATAGATGAATACTGAAAGCCAGCACGGTTGCTTCAACAGAGATATAGAAAGTTAGGCTATAAATCCAAAGGGTTGAGTAAATGGACAGATGATCATCTTACTCAGCAAACTGGCTGACACGTTATACATTAATCATTATTTTAATTGAACTGCAACAAAACTGGATCACATCAGGAGAAAGAAAACTGGTATAAACTATTACTATGGGCAACTTATTCCATAGTACCACAAGACAGTTGCTGCATTACAATGTCCTGTTCTCCCACTGGAGGACCTAAAATAATTTCTCTAAAAGCAGTTCATTTGTCTTTGTGTTCCAGTGATGATGATGTCTACCGGCTTTATAATCTGGATGTCTTCGGATATGCCATCCACAGCAAAATGGGCATTTATGGTTCAGTGCCCTTACTTCTAGCACATAAGCTTGATCAGACAGTTGGAGTCTTTTGGCTAAATTCCTCAGAAACATTGGTGGAGATTTCTACAAAAGCTTCAATGAAGGTGAGATGGAATATGTTCTGCATGGAAGTATATATGCATTGTATAAGAATTCATAACATTACAAAGTATTTTCCACCAACCTGAAAATCTCATGTCGAGTTCGACAACTCCTCTAGCCAACTTGGTAACTGAAAGTTATCACTAATGCTGGAAAACCTTTTTTTTAGATTTTTTAAAATCCTACTGCTATTATTTTTTATAAATACATTTAACACTATTTCTAAGTATTTGTATATGTTTGTTTTACCTTCTCAAACTCCACACGTGTCCAAACAGAGGGTAGTACCTCAAACTGATGTGCGCTGGATGTCAGAAAGCGGAATCATTGACATGTTCATCCTAAAGGGACCCAGCCCTTTTGATATTTTTAAGCAGTACGGAGAGCTAACAGGTATTGGCTTATGAAGAAATTTCCTTTAGTCCCCTCCCTTGTAGCCTTCCAGTAATTAATCTACCAACTGTGCAGTATGTGGCATGGGAACCTGTCCTGATTGTTTATACCAGACATGTCAAACACAAGGCCCAGGGGCCGGATCTGGCCCACGAAGTGGTTTCATGTGGCCCGCGAAGCCATCCTGGAAACAGTGAGGGAACGGCCCCCACTGCCTTGGCCCTGGCCCAGAGACCCTCCTTCTGCCAGAGACCCCCAGATCTGTCCCACTCCTGCCCAGGCCCCCAAAGGCACCCTTGATGCGAACGATGTAGAGCTGGCCACGCCTACCCAGTAGGCCACGCCCAGCCAGGCCACACCCACCCGGCCCCCTGAGGGCAACCGCAATGCTGATGCGGCCCTCAATGAAATTGAGTTTGACACCCCTGGTTTATACTAAGTGGAAGATTAAAAATGAAATTTTTATCATTTCGTATGTTCTTAGTTATATTTTGAATGGCAGCACATTTTTTTCCCGCCTTTCTTTTCCTCACAGGCACTCAGGCTTTGCCTCCCCTCTTCTCTCTTGGATACCATCAGTGCCGCTGGAATTATGAAGATGAGGATGATGTACAAAAGGTGGATGCAGGTTTTGATACCTTTGACATCCCCTATGATGTCATATGGCTAGACATTGAGCATACTGATGGCAAGCGGTACTTCACTTGGGACAAGAAGAGATTTCCAAATCCTGAGAAGATGCAGCAGCAGATACTTATGAAGAAAAAACGCAAGGTACGTAATGCATGAAAAACAGGGAAAGTAATGTAGCTATGCAGCTTTCATAGATGCCTGCTGAGAACATCCATTTCCTTGAAAATTTTAATACAAATGTTGTTGTTTGGAAAGAAATACATTTATGGAAGAAAACGATCAGGCTAGCAAATACCCTTTAATTTATTTATTTATTTATTGATGGGATTTATATCCCGCCCTATCTCCTGAAGGACTCAGGGCGGCTCACAATAAAACATATAATAAGTACATAAATCAAGATAAAATGAAAATTGAGAACATCAGTGCAATAAAAATTAGAGAATTTTAAAATGAATTAAAAATACTAAATATAAATTAATTGAAATGCCTGTCAGTCTAGGTCAGCTTGGTGGAACAGGTGTGTTTTGAGGCCGCGGCGAAAGGATTGGAGGTTTTGGGCTATCCGAAGCTCAGGGGGGAGCTGATTCCATAGGGTTGGTGCTCCCACAGAGAAGGCCCTCCCCCTGGGGGTCGCCAGCCGACATTGCCTAGCTGACGGTACCCTGAGGAGGCCTTCTCTGTGTGAGCGTACTGGACGATGGGAATTTGTTCCCGGCAGCAGATGGTCCTGCAAGTATCCCGGACCTAAGCCATGTAGGGCTTTAAAGGTAAGTACCAGCACCTTAAATCTCACCCGGAGGGCAACTGGTAGCCAATGCAGCTCACGCAGGAGGGGTGTAATATGGGAGTATCGGGAAGCTCCCATCACAACCCGTGCAGCTGCATTCTGCACCAGCTGAAGCCTCCGGGTGGTCTTCAAGGGCAGCCCCATGTAGAGAGCATTACAGTAATCAATACGGGAGGTAACGAGTGCGTGGGTGACTGTACGTAGGGCATCTCGGTCCAAAAAGGGGCGCAATTGGTATATAAGACGAATCTGGGCAAATGCCCCCCTAGCCACGGTTCCAATGTGATCTTCAAAACTGAGTCGTGAATCTAGGAGGACGCCCAGATTGCGTGCTTTATCAATGGGAGGTAACATCTCTCCTCCTATAGTCAGAGATGGAACCTCTTGGACTAAACGAGATGACGGTATGTACAGCCACTCAGTCTTGGCCGGGTTGAGTCGAAGCCTGTTTTCTCCCATCCAAATCTGTACCGCTTCCAGACAACGGGACATCACATCAAGGGCATCACTGGGTTGGTTCGGGGTGGAGATGAATAGCTGGGTATCATCAGCATATTGATGATATTTCACCCCGAAGCTACGGATGATCTCTCCCAGCGGCTTCATATAGATGTTGAACAGGAGGGGCGAGAGCACCGAACCCTGAGGCACTCCACAATTAAGAGGCCTAGGGCTTGACCTCTGCCCTCCTGCCAACACCGTCTGCGAACGGTCCGAGAGGTAGGAGGAGAACCAACGCAGAACGGTGCCTCCCACTCCCAGCCCCTCAAGACGACGCAGTAAGATACCATGGTCGATGGTATCAAAAGCCGCTGATAGATCTAATAGGACCAGGACAGAAGAATAACCTCTATCTCGGGCCCGCCAGAGATCATTCACCAGCGCGACCAATGCCGTCTCCGTGCTGTGCCCCGGTCTGAAACCCGATTGGTACGGATCTAGATATTCAGCTTCCTCCAGGTTCAAAGGGAGCTGTCGCGCCACCACACTCTCAACGACCTTCGCAAGGAAGCGAAGGTTGGAGACAGGACGGAAGTTGTTTAAAACAGCTGGGTCCAGTGCCGGTTTCTTGAGGAGGGGCCTTACCACCGCCTCTTTCAAGGCAGCAGGGAAGTACCCTTCACTCAGTGAGGCATTGATAACTGCTAGGAGCCAGCCTCGTGTAACCTCCCGAGAAGCATAGACTAGCCAGGAGGGACACGGGTCCAACAAACATGTGGCGGCACTTAGTTTCCCCATGATCTTGTCCACTTCATCCGGAGTCACAGGATCGAACTCTTCCCAGATGTACTTGGCCAACTTCATCGATTTCCTCTCGTTAGATACTGCCCAGTCAGAGTCCAGACCAGCCCGAATCTGAGCAATTTTGTCCACCAGATATTTACTAAATTCCTCAGCCCGTCCATGTAGGGGGTCCTCTCCCGTCTCTTGACTTAAAAGGGAGCGGACCACTCTAAATAGGGCGGCCGGGCGATTATCTGCGGACGCAATGAGGGTGGAGAAGTAGGCGCGCTTTGCCACCCTCATTGCCACAAGATAGGATCTAGAAAAGGATCTTAACTGTGTTCGGTCAGACTCAGACCGACTGGCTCTCCAAATGCTCTCTAGGCCCCTTCTCTGGCGCTTCATCTCCCGCAGGTCCTTGGAGAACCAAGGAGCGAGTCGGGACTTGCGCCGGGTCAGAGGCCGCAAAGGGACAACGCGGTCGAGCGCCTCCGAAGCAGCCTGTTGCCAGGCATTAACTAAGGACTCGACCGGGTTGTGGGAGAGGGAGGTGGGAATCGGTCCAAGCGCCATCTGGAATTTATCTGGGTCCATCAGGCGCCTGGGGCGGAACCACCTGGTCGGTTCCGCTTCCTGACATCGGGGGGTGACGTGACGGAGGCCCAACCGCAGGAGGTAGTGGTCTGTCCATGAAAGGGGTTGTGATGTTGGAGTAACCCCACCCAGCCCATTTAGCCACTGCCCAGAGACAAAAATTAGATCCGGCATGTTTCCTCCCTCGTGAGTTGGGTCCTGAGTAATTTGAGTAAGGTCCATGGCCGTCATGGAGGCCATGAACTCTCGGGCCACTTCTGATGCACTGCCCAGGGAAGGTAGATTAAAGTCTCCCAGTACCATAAGCTTTGGAAATTCGACCGCCAATCCTGAGATGGCGTCAGGTAGCTTGGGTAGAACCGTTGCTGTGCAGCTTGGAGAGAGGTATACCAGAAGTAGGCCCAACTGACCACCAGGACCCCACCTTAAGAGGAGGGATTCACATCCGTCTATCTGAGGGGCAGTGGCCTCCCGCGGATGGAGGGTCTCTCTGATAACGATCGCCACGCCACCTCCCCTACCCTGAGCTCGAGGTTGATGTAGCACACGGAAACCTGGAGGGGATAAATCAGTCAGAGGGACCCCTCCTTCTGGGCCCAGCCAGGTTTCCGTGATGCATGCCAGGTCTGCGCCTTCCTCCTCGATCAAGTCATGGATGAGGGGAGCTTTATTCACAACAGACCTGGCATTAAAATAGATCAGCCTGAGCTCAGGTCTAAAGCATTCTCTGTTTTTCCCCAGCTAACTTGGGGAGATTTTTTTTGCTTCTTACATACGTTTTTTCCATCTGCTTTAATTTGCTTTGATTGGGAATTCTGGCAATTGCGAATCCAAAGCATCTAGAAGAGAATATCAGCTTAGGGAAGGCTAATCTAAACATTCCCGCAACATATTATTCAGTCAACAATAAGGCTACTATGTTATTATCTCTCATGTTGGCAGCTGGTTGTCATTGTGGACCCTCATATTAAGATTGATCCTCTTTATACTCTATACTCACAAGCAAAAGCGAAAGGATTATTTGTAAAAGATCGTAATGGTGAAGATTTTGAAGGCATCTGCTGGCCAGGTAATAAACTCTCTTTGTTTTACAAATAACTTTGAAGAAGCACCTAAGAGATAGAGCAAAATGGATTTTCTCATTAATTGTAATTGACCTATTTGAAATAAATTGATAAAATCCTTATCTTCACAATTGACAGGTTTCTCTCTATTTCTGCTTCTCTTCTTATTTGTATCTTAACATTTGTCAGTACCAGAAATGACAATAATAGCTGTCTGTCTCATGTATCAGTACATTGGCTTGAACATTAATATTTTACATTATTGTAATGGGATATGACACAAAGAAAAAACCAGTTTTGCTTTTTCTTCCTGCAAATATAATACAATCCTAACATCTGCAGGTCTGTCATCATACCTGGATTTTACCAATCCTGAAGTCCGACAATGGTATGGAGATCAGTTTGACTTCAAAACATACAAGGTTTGTGTTCTGTAATGATACTGAAGGGATTTTATTATGCTTAAGGTTGATGTTAGTAATATTGATATTAGTAGTGATACTTTGTAATCATCTTTGTTTATGTGCAAGCAGCTTTGTAGGTGCTTTATATTGGGAAATTAGTTATATAAAAGCAAATGTTTCATGCTTTAGGTACAGGGGATTGCTTACATGAGGAGCATGGTGAGGGAAGGGGGGGAAAGGAGTTATGGTGGAGCCTGGGTTGTTGTGTATGAGTCATCAACTAGGAATTATTTTTCTGTACCTTTTGGTTCCTAGTACCAAGACCAGATCTCTTTGTTCTGGAAAGGTATAAAAGGTGGAAGACATCTTTCCTGGTTGTTACCTTCATCTCTCTACCAGCCACGAAGAGAGATGTGGCCACCCAACTCTATTTTGATCAAAATAAAAGTTGTTTGCTTGCTGAAACCTCGGCTCAGGAGTACCTTTTGGCTCTTTTAAATTCCTGAGTAATGCTGGGGCAATTGTGAGGCTAAGTGTAAAACCTTACAATACAGTCAGGATTCGTAGAATATTACGGTACTATCTATTAATGCGGTTTCTATACAACCTTGGGTGCTTAATTTTGGAAATATGGAAAAAGACAAAATCTAAATAACTTTGGTAATTATAAATAAAATCCATCCAGAGTATAAAATGATAGACTAAAGCAGGACATCTTCTGCATAGTCATCTCTGTGTAGAGACCTTTTAGCTCATGCAAATTGCATTACAGATAAAGCTGGAAATAAGAGGAAGGTACCATCTTAAATACTTTATTTGGTTTAACATCTGTTTCAATTGAGAAGGCATGTGAGATATCCCCATTCTGAATAACCCTCAGGAAGAAAGCCTTCATATCTGACACTCATTCTCTGCTCAGTTGAATCTCAGGCACAACAGACAGTCAAGGAGGCCAAGGAAAAAGTAAAAAGTAAACCTTTCAAAGTAGTGTGAACAAAATAAATTAGTGCAAGTATTTAGATACAGTTCTTGTACTTTACTAATACATTAAAGAAACTTAAATGTTGGCCTACAGGGTTCTTCTGACATTGTTTTTATCTGGAATGATATGAATGAGCCTTCAGTCTTCAGAGGAATAGAACAAAGCATGTCAAAAGACGCCATTCATTATGGCAAATGGGAACATCGAGATGTTCACAATCTCTATGGCTTCTACCAGGTAGGACAATTAGAACTGAATTAACAATTAGAACACTGGTAGTTCTTATTATTGCATTACCTGTGGTTGCTGATCTTGCATTTTGTCTATAGTTGTCTTAATCAAAGTGGTTTATAAATTTATTAGTAAAAAAGCAGTGCCATTATAATCACAATAGTTTGTTTTAAAATCTTTGTACAATAATACATTATTTTAAAATCTTTGTAGTTGTTAATGTTACTTAAAAACAACTTCAGTAAAGTATATTGCCCAATATCATCTTTTGTTCCAAAACATTACAAAAAAAGTACATTACTCTAGAAAGAGCACAGAGAAGAGCAAAAAAGATGATTAAGGGATTGGAGGCTAAAACACATAAGGAACGGTTGCTGGAATTGGGTACGTCTCGTTTAATAAAGAGAAGGACGAGGGGTGACATGATAGCAGTGTTCCAATATCTCAGGGGCTACCACATAGAAGAGGGAGTCAAGCTATTCTCCAAAGCACCTGAAGGCAGGACAAAAGCAACGGATGGAAACTAACCAAAGAGAGAAGCAACTTAGAACTAAGGAGAAATTTCCTGACAGTTAGAACAATTAATCAGTGGAACAACCTGCCTCCAGAAGTTGTGAATGCTCCATCACTGGAAGTTTTTAAGAAGAGACTAGACAGCCATTTGTCTGAAATGGTATAGGGTTACCTGCCTGAGCAGGGGGTTGGACTAGATGACCTCCAAGGGCCCTTCCAACTTTTATTATTATTATTATTATTATTATTATTATTATTATTATTATTATTATTATTATTAATATCATTCATTCCTTTCTTTCCGTTCCTAAGATGTATCACTTCTGTGTTTCCTATTTCAAAATACTTTGTTATATTTTATCATTCCTGGCCCTCACTTCTGTATAATTCCAATCCCATTGCTACATTTGCTAAAAATGTTTTGCTTACCATTACTTTGATGCATAGTGATTAAAGTGGTGGATAAGAAACAGGATACCATGAGTTCTAGTCCCCATTATGTATGAGTTTGAAAACCAGCTAGGAGATCTTGGGCCAGTTACCCTCCCTCAGCCCAACCCACCTCACAGTTGTGAGGAAAATGTCTATGGAGATACTTAGTCATCTATGTCACGGTTGTCCCAAAGGTGCGTTTTCAAAAACCAACTGGACTTTCTTTGCTTTTACTTGAAGATATTTTGCTTCTCACCCAAGAAACTTCTTCAGTTCTGAATTGAAGAAGCTCCTTGGATGAGAAATGAAAATGATTTCAAGGATAAACAAAGAAACTCCAATTGCCATTTTAGAAAGCATCTCTGGGACAGTTGTGAGGAAAATAAACCACCCTGGGTTGTTCAAAATAAAGATGGAATATCTAATATAATAACAGTATAATAACAACAATAGTAGTAATAATAACTTTTTCAGCAAATGGCAACTGCAGAAGGGCTGGTGAAACGAAGTGGAGGGCTGGAAAGACCCTTTGTTCTTACCCGCTCTTTCTTTGCCGGATCGCAGAAGTATGGTAAGTGTCGAGAAAGACTGATTTTTATTTGGTATTGCTCTTTTAAAAGCCAGTTGCACAAAAGACAAAGGCATGCTTTGCCAATGCTCACTGTCGTTCAGATTCCCATACAACCATTAACCCAGTGGTTCTTAAACCATGGTTGGTTATTTGCCAATGTGTCAGATGATCAGATGTTTTGAAAGAAAACATAGAAATATGAGGATCTCAGCCTGCTGGACTTCCTTTGAAGAAAAAAACTGAAAGAAATTCTACTCTACTGCTCAACAAACTTTTCAATTTTTTTTCAACTTCCTGAGGCAGAGGTAGAAAAAAACTATTATTACTTGGGAATAAAAGAATGTCAGAAATATAGGAGATAGGATTTAGCTTAGTTTTAATTTGGAAAGCCTACCGGGAACCAGATACAACTTGCTTAAAGGACATATTCAGCCTGAGCTTTGGGATTTAACCATTTCTAAGTTACTCAATGGTTTGAACAATTGTATGCTTGAAAGTAAAAGAGATGCAAGCATATGTGTTTAATTGTGCACATATTCCCTTTAATTCTACTATGATCCACAGTTAAATCTGAATGACCTCCAAGGAACTATAGTTAATCAGATTTAGAACAATTTAGGCTGTTAAACTGAAACATGGATTTATTTCAGCTGCTGGCTTGATAATTAGAGTCCAAACGAGATCCATACCATTCTGTTTGCTTATTTCTGAAGGGTATTGCTAATCTTCATTTTATAAAATCACCTTTTTAATAAAATGCAATGATAAACAAATCATGCTCTCTCTGTTCCCACAGTCGTGATAGTCATGCTATGTAAGACATTTGTAAGATGTTGAATTTGAAACAGTATTGTAAGTAACTTAGGATTTTGCAATTGGGTTCATTCATGGCAATACACAATTTTCCTGGCAATACACAATTTCCAATGAGTCATTAACTTTGTAAGGCCAGCAACTTATATTTGTAGTGATATAAAGTATGATATATATTTGGAAGCAAAGCTCATTCAATTCAATTGGCCTTATATCTAAATACAGATAAGGTTAAGATTTTGCCATGATATCTTCAGGTGCAGTATGGACTGGAGACAACACAGCAGATTGGAGTTACTTGAAAATTTCCATTCCAATGTTGCTGACAATCAGCATTGCGGGAATTTCTTTCTGTGGAGGTAAGATATATATATTTCTTTCTCATTTCCATTTAACTGAGCTTCCTTTCCTCTTGCAGAAAGTATATTATGTTCCATTAAGACAAAATAAAAAATAGTAAGAGTAACTTCTGAAGTCTTAAACAGACTCAAGACACTTCAAAAGTTGTTTGTTTTTAATTAAAACATTTATCCATGCGATGCACAATCAAGAATAATTCACTTTAATAATACAAAATTATATTTAACCTGCTGCAGTGCTTAGGTAAGAAAGGATTACAACATCAGTACCAAGTGGGCTTTTATAGGGAAGCTATTCATATCATGAGCTGGGATCCATTCATTAGGAGCCTTAGAACCATGTTACAACAAATCAGACCACTCGTTTATTCAGGCTGAGTACCAGCAGCTCTGAAAAAGTGTATATATATATATGTATATATATGTGTGTGTGTGTGTGTGTGTGTGTGTGTATTCCATTTATATCCCGCCCTTCGCCCTTCTCCGAAGACTCAGGGCGGCTTACAAGCTTAGCAGTAGCCTTCATTCTATGTATATGCCTGCTTATTAGGGCTTTCACACACACACCCAGCGGCATTATTACAAAGTCAAGCTTAATTGCCCCCAACAATCTGGGTCCTCATTTTACCTACCTCGGAATGATGGAAGGCTGAGTTAACCTTGAGCCTGGTGGGATGCGAACCTGCACTAATTGCAGGCAGCTGGTGTTACTTAAGAAGGCATTAGCCCACTGCTCCACCAAGGCTCTTTACTGCTCAAAAAAATAAAGGGAACACTTAAACAACACAATGTACTATATTTAATAGTAGGATGTCTTATCTTGTGTTCCCTTTATTTTTTTGAGCAGTATATATTAAAAAAATCATATTTTTTCATATATATATATATATATATTTAAAAAGGGACGCGGTGACTCAGTAGGTTAGGATGCTGAGCTTGTCGATCAGAAGGTCGGCAGTTTGGCGGGTCGAATCCCGAGTGCCGCATAACAGAGTGAGCGCCTGTTACTCGTCCCAGCTTCTGCCAACCTAGCAGTTCGAAAGCACGTAAAAATGCAAGTAGAAAAATAGAGACCACTATGGTGGGAAGGTAACAGCGTTCCGTGGGCCTTTGGCATCTAGTCATGCCGGCCCCATGACCAGGGAGATGTCCTCGGACAAGCTCTGGCTCTTCAGCTTTGAAACTGAAAATTAGTCTGATTGGTCTTAGGAATGGCCTATAACTCTATTAATAAAGGTGGACAATCCAAGAAATTTGAATTTCTCACCAATTTCTGGCAAACAATATATTTTTGATGTCCAGCGGATGTTGGTGGATTTATTGGAAATCCAGAATCAGAACTACTGGTTCGATGGTATCAGGCTGGGGCTATGCAGCCTTTCTTCAGAGGCCATGCCAGTAAGAACACCAAGCGTCGTGAACCCTGGCTATTTGGGAAGAAGAACACAAAGATCATCAGGGAAGCTATTAAGGAGCGCTATTCCCTGCTTCCTTACCTTTATACGCTGTTCTATCAGGCGCACAGCATGGCTGAACCAGTTATGAGGTAAGCTGGTCATTGAAAAGATTTAATTTCTGCTTTATGCTAAACTATTTGTAACAACTATAGAGTGTATGGTTAGACACCACATAGAAATGTTAATGAAATATGTATTGAAATGCATACCTAGCACAGATGCTAGTTCACTACTTTAGCTGTGATCTTTTAGGACACCATCTGTGTATCATGAACTAGTAAAAAACAGGCCAATGGAAGGGTTACCTTGAAACTTTGCATTCTCTAGAATTAAATGAGGTATGAAATAGAATTCCCAATCAGACTTTCAAGATCTTATTATTATAGATAATCTCAATAAAGGTAGTTTTACTGCTTATCTATGGTGGTGATTTCTTGATCTGGTCTATTTAGTAGGGTTGATATCAATCTTGCAAGTCTGATTGTGTTGTACTACTTCTTCTGACTTATAGTTAGGATGGTATCTGAGTTGCTTTTGAGTGTGTTCTGGATGTTCTGGATGTTTTATCCCTTGTTGCTTTGACAACAGAGTTTGAATATATCCATCAAGGTCATCTTTCTTACTCTCTATATATACAGCTTTCCAGAGTTTTGTTACAGAAAGTAGTAACAAAAGATTTTTAAACCAGCTTTCCATTTAGTGCTTTTGGGACTATTGTAAATTAGCTTTGTGGGGATTGTTGGCTTTCCTTGGTCTTTGATTGGCATACCAGGGACCAAATTCTAAAAAATTGGTTGAGCCAGTCAGGGTAGAGGATAGGACCAAATCAGCTAAATCTGATTTGTTTAAATATTGCAGTTAATAAACTACCATTTACTATTCTTTTTGAGGCTTTTAATAAGTTTCTCTTTGTAGCACTTTTGTATTATAATTTTGTAATTATAATTTTAAAGCTCACATGGTATAGCAGTGATTACACACAAACTCACACACATCAAGATATTTTAAATAGTTAAAATAGCAACTTTAATGCCCACATCCAAAGCATGAACTTAAGAAACCATAAATAGATGCAGTATAGGAGAGAAAATTATGCTCCTTAGCATTTGTATGAATAGTGAAATGTCTTTGTTTTTTATAGGCCTCTCTGGGTAGAATTTCCAAAGGAATTAGAAACTTTTGGCATTGAAGATGAGTACATGCTTGGTAAATTATTGTTATTATTCCAATTTATATAGTCAATTCCATAAGAATTGGTGGAGATGCATATCATTGTATTGATTAAGGCTCCTCTGAGTTGGCTGAGGTATTGCTACTTCAGGACATTTATATTGTATATTACAGATGTCAGGTGGTTGTTTTTTTCCTGTGGTAATTACAACCAGTCTCCTTAGGTGGCAGGGTTAATTAAGGAGCACAAGATATTCAATGATGGATACAGACCTGAGCATAAAAATCTTCCTAGATCATACTTACAAACAATTATTTAAAATTGTGCTAATTATAGGAGATGAAAAGTGAAACAGGTGCATTTTTGTATGTTTTTAATTTAGGAAGTGCCTTGTTGGTGCATCCAGTCACTGCTCCAAAAATCAGTACAATCAGTGTCTTTCTGCCAGGCACAAAAGAGGTAAGAGAAATGGAATGAATTTCCCTCCCCACAAACACACACATATACAAACACACACACATCACATGCTGACATACACTTTACATATACACATATAAAGGTAAAGGTTCCCCCGCACATGCGTGCTAGTCGTTTCCGACTCTAGGGGCCGGTGCTCATCTCCGTTTCAAAGCCGAATAAACAGCGCTTGTCCGAGGACGTCTCCGTGGTCATGTGGCCGGCATGACTAGACGCCAAAGGCGCACGGAACGCATACACTGATACTAATGAAAAAAAATATATAAACAAAATCTTCGCTAAAATAAGAGATTGCTAAAATAAGAGTGCAGGGTGCTATTTGTACACTGCTAATTTAATTTTCTTTACAGAAATGCCTAGTAAACCAACTTTGGTCCGGGTACTATTGAATATATTAGTCATTGCTCCCACCTTATGGAACATCTTGTCCCCAGAGGTGAAGTGGGCATCCATTTTTCTGGCCTTCTGGAATAGCCTTAAGACCTCTTTGCCAACTAACATGGAGATCCAAGAGTGGTATCCAATCCTGGGATGGTTGGTGGCTTGAGTGCACTCCCTCTGCCTTTTTTATCTTTGTTGTTAACTCTGTTTTTAATTCTGTCTTATTAATTATTTTTATACATTTCTAATCTGTAAACTGCCCAATAGATAGTGAGATGGGCAGTGTATGAATTTGAAAAATTTCTAGATAATATATTAACTTAATTATTTATGGAACCATATTTTTTTCTGGAATATTCTCGGAGATCTAGATAGAGAAGTGTGATTCCTCAGACAATGCTTTACTTGATACTTGAATAAGGTATTAACTATAGCAATCATTATAATGCCTTATACCCACCATCAGTATTGAATTGGAAATGCTTTTGACAAATGCCCAATTTAAGATAAGGCTTTGATTCTTTAAAGCTATTTAGAGCTTGAACCTGCTCATTCCAGGAAATACCTCTTAAACACCTATTAAAAGAGACAGCAAGAGAAAAGTTCAGATTCTTTTTCATGGTTACTTTTCAGGATAGGCAATTTTTTGCCCTCCAGACATTGCTGAATTTCAACTTTCAAAATCTCTGGAAGCTCAACCAGACAACAGCAATAATATGTTTTCCTCCTCTATTTCCTCCTCTTTACTTGATACTTGAATAAGGTATTAAGTATAGCAATCATTATAATGCCTTGCTGTTCAAACTCTTTTTCTAGAGAGTCCTCTTACCCTACCTACTAGCCAACTCTAAACTAGGATAATCTGCTGCTACTTCAGTGAAGGGTTGGGGAAAGTAGCATTCTTGCTTTCTGGATTCCTGTTTCTGACCAATTGGTTAAATTGTTGAGTGGGAGTTTTGAGTTGAATAAATATGTATCAATTTTTGAGAAAAATTTAAAATGGTGGCTTGATTATAGTTAGTGAAAACTTACTGCTCTCAACTTACTGCTATTTTGTATGTTGTTTGCTATTACTGTGTTGGTTGGGATTTATAAATTATTTATTGATTTGATTTTCTGTTAGGGTTCATGTGGGATTTCTGTATCTAAAATCTAATTCCTACTCATCTGTTTTCCTTTTTATTGTTTGACAGATTTGGTATGACTTCCGAAAATTTAGGTGTGTGGAAGGTCATGGCATCTTGAAGATCCCAGTAACATTGAACAATGTATGTGTTTCCTTTAACATTTTTTAAAAAGCTTTATCTTCATTTTAATGTAAGTAAAACTGGAGTTCTGTTATGAGAATAGGATAATTCTAGCTTAGTGAACTCTGTTGATTTAAATGTAGAATTTGTAAGGATTTAAATTTAAAATTTGTAACTACCAAAACTGTTATCTCCTAATAATACCTTATTTCTGAGTAATACAGTGTGTGTATACAATATACAGGATTTTGTGTTCCACAAATAGAAAGGACATGTTGCGGAAGCAAAATACAGAATTAAGATTGTGTTGTCTTTCAAGCACTAAAAATATCGACACTGGTAATGTTTCAAACTAGACAGTGGAAATATAGTTTATTCACCAATATGTATAAATGGTTGAAAAGTATCTCTTCAAATATTAATTTTTCAAGATCATTTTAATTATGTTAACATTGAATTGAATATAGTGATAAATAATATAAAATAAACACAGACTTTTCTGGAATATATGAAATTTGACAGAATTAGTTAGGCTCCAATAGATATTATTTCTACCAGTTTAATATTTTATGACCCCATTTGCTCTTGCTAATACAAATGTATTGTTAGCCCTGACTAAGTACCTAAGAAAAATAGGGCTTGATGTTCTGAATCGAATACTACATGCTAAGCAGGAGCTAGCTACAAAAAAGTATTTCATTGTCTGTTTCCTTTGTCCAAAAGTACTTTATTGTAGTTATTTATTAGCTGGGTTCATACAATATTTTAAGCCAGGCATGTCAAACTGCCAGCCTGTGGACCGGATGCATCATACTGAAACCGCGCCCACCCCATTGCCGGCAATGGGGAAAAAGTTGTGATATGTCACACGACGTCACGTGACGTCGCGAGTTTGACACGCCTGTTTTAAGCCATAGTTTGTACTGCTTTGGCTTTGTATGTTTTATGAACTGAAACATTGTGATTTGATTTATGGCTTAGAGTCTTGTGAGAACACATCTAATTATGGTTAATTTAATAAGCTATGGTTAAAAAAACATTATCTTAATGCAATGTGTGAATCCAGCTACTACGGTACCTTATTTTCTTTTTGCAGATTCCTATATTTCAACGTGGTGGGACTATTATACCTTTGAAGATTTCTGTAGGAAAATCCACAGAATGGATGGTAGATGTTCCATATGAACTGCATGCTGCACTAGATTATAAGGTTCTCTAAAACTATTTTTGTACACACATTTATTTATAGTTAATTTTATATGTATATAAAGTTATTTAAAACGAATAATGTCATTTTTCATTTTCACTGATTTCTCACTCTCCATTTTAATGCCAGTATGATTTTGGTTTTCATTTCTCTAATTAGCAATTACTTGCTTTCCATCTAACACTATAGGAAAGTAAAGCAAAGCAATGTCTATCTGTGTTTGTAAATGAGTTTGCTTGTTTGCTTGCATGTCTTACCCAGATTTGCAGCTGGGCAAACATCCAAATGATAGTGAATTTGATTGTAAAATAATTCTGTGTTTTGCCTGATGTATAGGGATGTGCAACAGGTAAACTATACCTGGATGATGGCCACTCATTTCATTATCTCCATGAGAAACAGTTCCTGCTCAGAAAGTTCAGCTTCCATGAGAATGTCCTCTCCTCCAGGTAAAATATACCCTAAATATGGAAGGAAGAATCAGAAAGTATTGATTATCATAGGCTTTTACGTTTGCATTGCTCATCAGTTTCACACTTCAACTTATAAAGACCAACCAACTGCAACTTTCAGTTCCTTGTCCTAAAAAATGTGTGCCAATGACTTCGTTCAACTATAATCTGAGCAGGTAACTAAAGGTATATATTTGTCTGGAACCAATTGGTACTTTTTGAAACTCAGCGAAACTTTGAATTATAAACATGACTTTCACTTCTGTTCACATGACATACTGTATGTGACAAAGTCAGTCACTTATCTGGTAATTTCCTCTTTCTCTGCACTGGCATTCAATGGACTAGGCCAGGGGTAGGCAACCTCGGCTCTTTTATGACTCATGGACTTCATGTCAGCATAGCTGACTCAGGAATTCTGGGAGTTGAAGTCCATGAGTCATAAAAGAGCCAAGGTTGCCTACCCCTGGACTAGGCCATTCAGTAGGAAATGATTATTGTCAAAGCCCTTCTTGCTGTCACAAAGGAGGATGAGGGGTTACCATATCATATTTTTCGCCATTTCGTAAAAACAAAGCTTCAAAATTCAACCATTGTGGGCTGGTCAGGTTTGGTATCACCACAACTGGAGCTGGAGAAATTCCTCTATCCTCTATGGAACCAGGAGAGAATGGAATTAAAATAGAGGCAGAGACAGAGTGCCTAAAGAAGCCTTCTTTTTACAAGACCACTCTAACATTTTGTCTCTTTTTCAGCAGCAAGGGAAAAAGTAAACACAACTTTAAAATAGAATAGAGCTGGAAGGGACCTTGGAGGTCTTCTAGTCCAGCCCCATGCTCAAGCAGGAGAACCTATACCATTTCAAACAAGTGGCTGTCTGACTGACTGGGGAAAACTAATTTAGTCTCAAACAATGACCTGTATGGTTAGGTTTACCTCTTTCACTATTTTGTATCATGATTTGTTTAGTATAATTGGTTTTCTATGTCATACAAGTAGACCTTGACTTACAACCACAATTTAGTCCAAAATCTTTGTTACTCAATGAGATACTGTATTTGTTAAGTGAATTTTGCCCCATTTTACAACTTTTCTTGCCACAGTTATTAAGTGAATCATTGCAGTTGTTAAGTTAGTAACACGATTGTTTAGTGAATCTGGCTTCCCAATTGACTGTGCTTGTCAGAAGGTCGCAAAATGTGATCACATGATCCCAGGATACTGCAACCGTCATAAATATGAGTGCATTGCCAAGCATCTGAAATTTGATCATGTGATGATGGGGATGCTGCAATGGTGGTAAGTGCAAAAAACAGTCAGAAGTCACTTTTTCTAGTGCTGTTGTAACTTTGGTCATTAAATGAACTGTTGTAAGTTGAGGACTACCTGTAATTGGCTGGTATACACATCACACTCACTGCAAATCACACAAACCATTCTGACTATGGTGTATGAATCCAGCCTGTAGAAGAGACATGTCAAACACAAGGCCCGGGGGCCGGATCTGGCCCGCGAAGTGGTTTCATGTGGCCCGCGAAGCCATCCTGGAAACAGTGAGGGAATGGCCCCCACTGCCTTGGCCCTGGCCCAGAGACCCTCCTTCTGCCAGAGACCCTCAGATCTGTCCCACTCCTGCCCAGGCCCCCATAGGCACCCTTGATGCGAACGATGTAGAGCTGGCCATGCCCACCCAATAGGCCATACGCACTCTAGCCACGCCCACCCAGTAGGCCACGCCCACCCTGGCCATACCCACACGGCCCCTTGAGGGCAACTGCAATGCTGATGCGGCCCTCAATGAAATTGAATTTGACACCCCTGCTGTAGAACAACCGAAAGATTTCCTTCATCTTGTCTTCCAGCCAGGCTCTCTTTCAGGGAGATACTTGTATCTGTTTCTTCTCCCTCCCAAGAATATAAAATATGAGTTTATGCACCATGTTGGAGATTCTCTCTGGGCACTCCAAAGCAGCATCTTCAACACCATGTCTAAAAAAATTTGATAAACTAACAAACGTTCTCAATTTTTTTCCTGCCAGTCTTTAGAAGAGAAGGTACTGTATTCCCTATAGAAGATAGAATAGAATAGAGCTGGAAGGGACCTTGGAGGTCTTCTAGTCCAGCCCCCTGCTCAAGCAGGAGGACTTATATCATCTCAGACAAGGGACTATCTAGCCTCTTCTTGAAAATCTCCAGTGATGGAACGCCCACAATTTCTGGAGCCAAGCTGTTCCACTGGTTAATTGTCCTCACTGTCAGGAAGTTTCTCCTTATTTCCAGGTTGCTTCTCTCTTTGACCAGTTTGCAACCATCGTTTCTTCTCCTACCCTCTGGATCTTTGGTTGATTACCAGAAAAAGCAGGCATTTTTTTTTAATCCCATTTATATCCCGCCCTTCTCTGAAGACTCAGGGCGGCTTACAATCTAAGCACAAATCACAAACACCGTCTTTGTTTTCTCAGATGTGCTGGTGAAGAAGGGCTATTCCAGACAAAATGTATAGTTCAGCAGATACTGATTTTGGGAATAAAAAAGGAGCCCTCTGTTGTGACAGCAACTATGTTTGGTAAGAGACAGAAATAATTCAATTTCCAGCTTATTGATTTCTTTGCTTCCACACTAGACTCTCCAGGGCATTTGAAGCATTGCATTTCTCTCATTGGAAGAAACTGGATCTATTTATTTTAATTGTTTTATATGGCCACCCTTCTCTTAAATATGATTCTGAGTGGCTGACAATTTTTTTTAAAAAAATATAATACAGAAACAATACAAATATAAATTTCACCCTCACCTAAAATACAAAGTGGCTGCCAAAGACACAATTCATCAACATTGTGGGCTCACTGAAGCTAGTCCTTCAAGGCTTTCTAAAAGTGAGCAGAGTTGAGGACAACTAAATCTTGTGTGATTTGATATTCCAAAGGGCAGCTACTTCATGGGTGTCACTAGATGACAATCCCTGAATTAAATGGAACTTCTACACAGAGTAATGTACATTTGCTTTTCTATAAAAAAAAATTCTTTAATAAGTTCCATTCAACAAGGTTGTTTCCTAAAAACAAGATGACAACATTTAATTGATAGGTAATGACCAACACCTTGAGATGCTTCCAGAAGTCAACTGGAGCAAATGCAGTTCATAATAGCAGCAATGACATATTAATATAACACGAAGTGCCATTACTGCTTGTACTACTAGTTTTGCTGTTGGAGCAGCTCAGCTGCTTTTCTTCATTCATTAGAAGTGGACATTTGAGTTGCTTTGTGGAGCAGGTTGGATGGAGTGCTTGGATATTGATAAGTCCTGAACTTGCTCATATCTCACCAACATATCTCAAAAGCCTACAAGAACATTCTTCTAAAGTGGAGAACAGAAGATAGTCTTAACAAGTGCTCACTCTGGAAGCGTTTGCTCCAGAACAGAAGACTTGATTACGATTTTGTTTTGAGCAGATATACAACAACATTATTGTACATGTTACTTTAAATCAATGTTTATGTCTATTTCTTTAATTGCAATTCAGATGGAAAAGAAGATAAGACAGTGCCTTTCACCTATGATACCAGAAATTCTGTGCTGACTCTTCAAAAACTTTCCTTAAACATTGGCAATAACTGGGAACTTCGTATCAAATGAAAGCGCAGCTTCAGAGATGCAGATAAAAAACTGAAAAATAATACTTTGAACAATTAGCATGCTTTTTAAAAATTGATTGCTTTTGAAATAGAACCTCAAATGTGACACATTAAGTACTGTTTGTATAATTTAATTGATTCATATTCAAAATGTTTTTCATGGATGAAAACTTTCTGATATTATTTGCAAAAACTGCTCCTAGGGATAATTCATCTTGTTATGGATTTTGCAGTTCATTATTATTGTTGTTATTATTATCATTATTATTATTATTAGGTATATCCATGCAATAGTTCTCTTGCTTTTATAACAATTTTGAAGTAAATTATCTGCTACATTTTAATTGGTGCACTGTTTTGTTTTTGGGTGGCTTCTATTTAGCAATTTGACACATTAATTCTTCTAAGAAGTTCTTAGAAAGAAGAAATGCAAATGAGAATATTTATACTAGGTATACATCTGGCACAGAGAGATTCTGCTTCACAAAACATAAATGCATTTTTATATGGGGTAAAGATATTTTGAATTAATGAACTCTAGCTTTCTTTTAGCTGGTGCACTTCAGATGTGTTGGGCTATAGAATCCCCATAAAAATTGTGAGAATCATCCTCCCATTACGTACAAAAAGAAAACAATGATATGATAAACTGTAAGGGATTGGTAAAACAGTATCGCAGAAAGGAAACCAATTCAGGCTTTATTTTGCTGAGCAGTTAATATTTTATATGGAAATAATTTACCAAAAGTAACTTTTTCTGTTTGTAGAGCACAGAAGCATAATTGCCATTTCAGTATTAAAAGGGCCATATTTTAGAAGTGCCCAGAACATTCAGAATCTCTAGTTTTCATAACAAATGCCTCTTCTTTCAGAACATACCCGCTTATTGAGGCAGAACTTGCCTAAGGAAGAGTCTCAGGACATAGAATCAGCACTCTCATTATAAAGAAAAGATATACATGTCTCCACACTCCTTAAAAAAAATGTATATTTTCTTCCATTGTATTGTGTTGTGTCCCACATAGCAAAGATGTAGCTATTAGAATCATGTAAAAGTAGTGTAACGTTTTTGCTAAATATATTCTGCATCATAAAGTATATATAGGCTGAAGCATTGTTTTTTTGTACGATTTTGTTTTGAGAAATAGGAATAAAGGCTAGCTGCTTCTTCATTTGTTCATTGTTAGGGTTTTTCTTAATATGGCAGCAAACACAAATGTGAAGACTACATTTGTTTTTCTCCACACAAAACTTTTATTGCACAAAATTAGATTCTCTATTATTACTCTATTATTTTCCTATTACTATAGGTTTACCAATATTTCTTAAATTTCTATCTCTCTGTTCTAGTTACATGTTTTTTTTACCTTTGTGTATAGTCTTGTGGGGTTTTCTAATCTTAACTGTTTCTTAAGTCTTAGTTTCCTAAATCTTCCTTATTCCTTAGGGTTCTACAGCTCTTGTAGCCAGCCTTAGTCCATTTGAACAAGAAGTCTTATTTTTTCACTCCTTTATAGATTTGTGATGGACTTTTTCTTCCTTCCTCCCTCCCTCCTTCCCTCCTCCCCACCAAGCCCCACCAATATACAACCCACAATTGAGCTTCCTGGAACCGGTTTGTAGAACTCTGCACCTGGGCCGCTGCCTGCAATGGCCTTGTTTTGCAGACTTGCTTGACCCACACCACCATTTTTCAGTCCTGCCTCCCAGTAGTCATATAGTTCCAAGAATTGACTGTTTTCTTCTGCTGCTGAGGCACATCCCTTTGTGTTAAAATCTCTTTTCCCAGGTCTCTGCTGTCTTCCTAATTAACTTGCCACACCCGATGCCAAGCTGTGTGGTATGTGAAAGCTTTGATCTTTCCATATTTAAGTTTTGGCAATATCTTGGAGTGCCACGTGAAGAAGATAATTCACTTGTGCAACTCGCACAATGTGCTGGACCAGTATATATTCAGCTGGTCCATTATTATAGCTAACTTAGGAATTAAGAACTGTGTTAGAGTATTTAGCATTTACAGGGTTAATGTATCCTTGAAAGAACTGTAAGAACATTTAGCATTTACAGGGTTAATGCTGTTTCCTTAAGAGATGGCTTCTGGGAAATGTAGTCTAGTTGTTAGTAAGTCCTATAGCTTAGAGCTTTTCAACCAGTGGTACGGGTACCATCTGTGGTACATTGGCACCTGGTAGGTGGTACGTGACCATCCTAGAAAAATGGTAGCAAGGGAGGGGAATGGCAGCACTGCACAAGCCTGAGAGAGACGGATGGAGCTGCAGGGCTGTCAGGGCTCAGTGGAAGCGCCAGGCTCCAGCTGGAGCTTGGCGCTGATCCCGGCGTGTCTGCTGAGCCCAGAAGAAGCACCAATCAGCTGGAATGTTGCAGCATCTCCAGGGTCTTGTGATTACATTCAGATGCTTGGCAACTGATTCATGTTTATGACGGTCACAGAGTCCCAGGGTCGTGTGAAGTGACCAAAACCTGCTGCAACCACCCAGCAGACGGGGGATTAAAACCAAACACACCCCCACCCTATCCCTGCTGCCAATCCTCAACAGAAATGCTCACAATGAAAACCTCGGACAGGAGAAAGAGAGCCGCCAGGTGGGCAGGCAGGTGTCTTGCTCGGCTGTAAAGCCTTTGTCTAATTCAACATCTTGCACGCATCGATTAGCAGCTCTAACCACGCATAGCTGAGATGGAGAATTACCCCTTTTTACCCACAAAAATGGACATATATTTATTTTATTTATTTATTTTTATTACATTTATATCCCGCCCTTCTCCGAAGACTCAGGGCGGCTTACAAGCTTAGCAGTAGCCTTCATTCTATGTATATGCCTGCTTGTTAGGGCTTTCACACACACCCCAAGCGGCATTATTACAAAGTCAGCTTATTGCCCCCAACAATCTGGGTCCTCATTTTACCTACCTCGGAAGGATGGAAGGCTGAGTCAACCTTGAGCCTGGTGGGATGCGAACCTGCACTAATTGCAGGCAGCTGGTGTTACTTAAGGAGGCATTAGCCCACTGCTCCACCAAGGCTCTATCAATATGAAAATGATTATGACTGGACGAATCTACTGCAAAGTAAGTCTCTGCTTAGAGTTCCTGGACAATAAATATTTGTTTAAAACCATTTCGTTGAGTTATACTGTCTGTAATCGAAGAACAAAGCATTTTATTTCTGGGGGCCAGAACACACAATGTTCTGAAAAATAATTGGCAACTTCAGCAACTGTTTCACTTTCTGAAGTTGTCTTCCTCATTAAGAAAGATATGGAAGATACTACAGAATTTGCAGCCTCAAAATTTTTCTTAATTTTTTTCAGTACTTCCGTGAGTTAACAACATTTTTTTTAGCCAACCTTTAAATTCAGGTTCCTGTAGCCATTCATTTTTAAATAATGGCACATCTCATGTTTTTTTTTTTTTTTTCCTTCAGCAACTCTTCACTTCAATTATCATTGTTGGGGGTTGTATTACTATATATGTATATATTACTAAATTGGAACTTGAAAGCATGCAAGCACATACATTGCAATCAAAGACAATCTACAGATAGAACTTAACTTATAACCACAACTGGGCTTGGAATGTTAGTTGTAAATTTTTGCAGTTGTAAGTTGAATCACCATGTGACCAGCCTTGATTTTACGATTGTTTTTACAGTGGATGTTAAGTGAGGCACTGCAGTCACTACACAGATCATATGGTAGTAACTCTGAATCCGGCTTATCCAAAACAGCAAAAGAAATCACGAAATGCAACCTCATGACGGAACACAAGGTCAAAAATAACCGACCAACGGTTCATTAATGAAAGCCAGTTTTCAAGTACCTGAAATGCTCATATGACCGTAGGTGGTGGGGTGGTATGTCAGTCATAACTTTATTATGACTGACCTACCATCATTATGATTATGGGTCCCAAACAACTTTTTTTTGAATCTATCATAACTTCGAATGATTGTTAAACAACCGATGATAAGTTGAGGACTATTTGTAAAGCTGAGGGTTACCCTGCTGCCATCAGAGGTCTGCCTTCCCAGCTGGTGAATGGAGCGAGTAGGCACACTTGTCTTCAGTGAATTGAGCGAAGAATGGGGGAGGGGAAGGGGAAGGGTCTTCTAGCTGAGCCATCCCCCTCACACTCTGCAGCAACTAGAAACCCGGGAGACTGTGAGTTCTAGTCTCAACTTAGGTATGAAAGCCATCTGGGTGACTTTGAGCCAGTCTCACACACTCTCAGCCCAGCTCACCTCATCGGATTATTGTTATAGAGAAAATAGGAGAAAAAAGAGTACAGATAGTCCTCGACACTCAACAACTCATTTCGTGACCGTTCAAAGTTACAACGGCACTAAAAAAAGTGACATGACGGTTGTTCACATTTAACGGCCTTTGCAGCATCCCCATGATCATGTGACCAAAATTCAGATGCTTGGCAACTGACCCATATTTATCACCGTTGCTGTGTCCCAAAGTCATGGGATCACCTTTTGTAACCTGAGAAGCCAAGTCAATGGGGAAGATGGGTTCACTTAACAACCATGTTACTAACTTAAGAACTGCAGTGATTCACTTAACAACTGCGGCAAGTAGGGTCATAAAACTCAATAAATGTCTCACTTAACAACAGAAATATGGGGCTCAATTGTGGTCATAAGTTGAGGACTACCTGTATTAGATTTGTTTACCATCTTGAGTTATTTATTAAAATATAAAAACATTTTAAAAAATCTCAGAAACAAATCTCAAGAGAACTGCCTGGGCTGCATGTTGATGTCACTAGTTTTAGACAAAAGAAGGTGCATCTGCCAGTCAATCAGGTGACAAACAGTGGAAGAGTCACGTGCGAGTGACACTTAGGAGAAGAAAGATGGGTCAGCTGCAGAAACGCTGCTCTTAGCCAATAAGGTGGCCACTATTGTAGTGCTGACCTTGCAACTAAAATTTGGCACTCTGTGGGCTGCAAAAGAAATTTAGTACTGTTATGTGTATCATGAACATACTGAATTTGTTTGCAGTCTGCAGCAGTGTCAATCAATGCCAATATAGATACGATATAACATATAGAAAAACTTAGATTTCATTAAATTTTAAAATAAAAAACCTAAAACCCAAACGGGATTGAAAAATCTGTATCTGGGGGATAAAAACCCAATAGTGCAATAGTGTCACACACACATGCTTGCTTTCAGTTGTTGTTTTTTTTTAATCTAAAAAACGTCTCCAATTAAGGAAAGGGTGGGGCTGTTTTTGCCCGCCTTCTCAGGAAAGCACCAAAACTCTGGATCCCAAGAAGGATAAAAATGCCTTGCTTTACTCCCCGTGGTAAGTTCACTCTTCCACTTTCACCTGTATTTAAAGCTTAATATGACTGTAATAAGTATGTGGATCTTCCTAGGACAAGGTGTTTCTGCCTAGAAAGGCAGCTTCTGGATTCCATTCACAGCAACCAAACCCCAAGTACTGTATAGAGAGGAAATAACTAGCTTCTTCCACATGCAAAAATATGTGCAACCTCTGGATGCTTTCATAGAATTGAAGTCCATCAGCAGATGAGGCCTGTTCTTCTATAGAGGGTACAACTGGCAACCCGGCTTGTCCAAAGAAATGGCTAGCGCTGCACTTTAAGCTGCTAAATATAAATTGATCTTTGCTAGGCTGCTTTACATGGAATCTTAAAGGACTCTCCCACTTCATTCCATTGAACTATTTTGGGAACTGAGAGCAGCTGGTACCACCCCTTTCAGTTTTGGATGGGAGATTGCATAGGAGCCTCGTGTATTTATATTCCAGGGTGAAGAATAGGCAAGATGTAAAAATGTTGTTTGCATTTTTGTGGGCATGTCATACAGCATACAGATCTGCATGTGATCTGGCATCTGTTTCACTTTTAAAACATTTGCAGTTCTAAGTATATGTTTAATGATGTCTGCTGAAAACTAACGCTAACAGTGCATCTTTACTTAGTTCAGTGGTAGTTACCTTCTCTGCTATTATAAAGCAAGTCTGTGAACAGAGTGGATGGATGAAATTGCTTCCTTGTGTTGTATGCCATTTTTGACACAAATCTCTGGAGCTGTTGCTTTTTTTTTTTCAAAGTCCAACAAACATTGTTGCTGGAGAGCTTACCATGAAGGATGTGTATCTGTCCCTTTCTTCCAGGAAGATAACGAAATTATCTTTCAGGATTTTGGAAGCCAACGATCCTTCTAAGAGGGCAAATTGAAGTCAAAGGTTTATGTGAAAATTTCAGGGAAGCCTCAGCTGAGACCCATCGGGCTTCTGAGCAGAGAAACGCACTGATGACATATGGAGGAAGAGCTCTTTCACTGAAAGACGGGAAAGTTACAACTCCAAACTACATTTTAAAAAAAATACACAGTTACTTTCTGCTGTGCCTTTTTTCATGTTTTTCTCTAAACCATTTAAGCCCATAGTAGAGGGACACGAAATCAAGTGTAAATATCCGATCTACTGGAAAGTTCAAATAAAATGGAATGCCAAAACTATCATAGAAATCACAAAAGAGATCCAGCCAAGCCAGACATATTTTATATTATTTCTTTATTTTCATTATGTTCATATTTTATTGTATTTTTTTTAATCGCAGTATCCCCATGATTGTATTATCCCGATTTGGGTGCTTGGCAATTGGTATGTATTTATGATGGCATCAACATGGAGGGGTTAGGGGCTTATGATCCCTTTTATGGAAATAGCTATGAACACTTGGAAAAATATGAATTTCTGCCCAAGCTCCTGATAATGCTACTACAAAACTTATAGTATATTTAGGCCAAAACAATTGTATTCAGAGCAACATTATTATAAGATATTCTTCTAAGAGGGCACAACATATGTGCCAGCAGTATTTAAGCTGTATGTACCAACTCCAGTTTCACAATTTTATCTCCAACTTCTTATTCCCATACACTAAATAATCCTTTACTGAGAGAGTTTTATTCCCTTTTTTTCAGTCAGACTCTTCAGTGCAATTTCAGGGCTTGCCTTTGTGTATTCTACTGGTTATGGATGTTATGCTAACATAAATAACTTACCCAGATACTGAATAGCATAAAGAAGTTTTCCAGAAGCACAGGTAAAATGTCCCCTTAAACTGGAGGCCTAGTGTTACTAGAATTCATAGAGCTGCTAAATTGGTAAGTACATTTTGCAAACAATGTATTTACCACAAAAGTACTTGTCTGTTATGCTTGGAGCTGCAGGGTTTTTTTGTACATTTGCACTTTGTTATCATGAACTTTGCATACACTAAGAGAATATGAATGGAATGGCATGGAATGGAATGGAATGGAACTGGAATTTTTTTTAAATTCCATTTATATTCCGCCCTTCTCCGAAGACTCAGGGTGGCTTACAAGCTTAGCAGTAGCCTTCATTCTATGTATATGCCTGCTTATTAGGGTTTTCATACACACACCCCCCAAGCGGCATTATTACAAAGTCAGCTTAATTGCCCCCAACAATCTGGGTCCTCATTTTACCTACCTCGGAAGAATGGAAGGCTGAGTCAACCTTGAGCCTGGTGGGACTCGAACCTGCACTAATTGCAGGCAGCTGGTGTTACTTAAGGAGGCATTAGCCCACTGCTCCACCAAGGCTCCTTGGAGGTCTTCTAGTCCAGCCCCTTGCTCAAGCAGGAGAATCTATACCACCTCAGACAAGTGACTTTCTAGAATTGTTGATGGCAATTTCAAAAAAAGTAATTCATTCTTCATTACTTTACAACTACCATGCATTTTGTTGCAATTTGACAAACCTGAGATAATTAGAATAGAATAGAATAGAATAGAATAGAATAGAATAGAATAGAATAGAATAGAATAGAATAGAATAGAATAGAATAGAATAGAATAGATCTGGAAGAGACCTTGGAGGTCTTCTAGTCCAGCCCCCTGCTCAAGCAGGAGAACCTATACCACTTTAGACAAGTGACTGTCTAGTCTCTTCTTTAAAATCTCCAGCAATGAAGCACCCACAATTTCTGAGGGCAAGCTGTTCCACTGGTTAATTGTCCTCACTGTTAGGAAGTTTCTCCTTAATTCCAGGTTGCTTCTCTCTTTGGTCAGTTTCCAACCATTGTTTCTTGTCCAGCCCTTTTGTGCTTTGGTGAATAACATGACCCCCTCTTCTTTGTGGCAGCCCCTCAAATACTGGAATACTGCTATCATGTCACCCGTTTCTTCTTTTCTTTAGACTAGCCAAACCCAAGTCCTGCAGCCGTTCTTCCTACGTTTTAGTCTCCAGGTCTTTGATCATTTTAGTCATTCTTCTCTGAACTTTTTCCAAAGTCTCAACATCTTTTTTTGTAGAATATTGACCAAAATTGGTTGCAGTATTCCAGGTATGGTCTTACTAGGTTTTATAAAGCGGTACTAATACTTTGCATGATGTTGATTCTATGTCTGTTTATACAACTCAGGATTGTATTAGCTTTTTTGGCTGCTGCTGTACACTGCTGGCTCATAGTCAAGTGATCGTCTACTAGGACTCCAAGGACCCTCTCATAGTTACTGTTTTTAAGCCAGGTCTAACCTAATCTGTACTTGTACCTTTGATTTTTCCTGCCTAAATGTAAAACATTGCTTTTCTCCACATTTTGTTGGATAGGGCCCATTGTTTAAATTTGTCAAGATCTTTTTGGATTCTGAGCTTGTCTTCTGGGGTGTTGGTGATTCCTGCCACTTTAGTGTCATCTGCAAATTTGATGAGTTCCCCTTCTATTCCCTCATCTAAGTTATTTATGAAGATATTAAAGAGTACTCAGCCTAAGACGAAGCCTTGTGGTATACTGTGGTATACTAAGTATACTGTGTCCACAGAGTTTTGCTGGTCTACTAATTTAGTCACTAAATTAGATTAATTAATTAAATTAGTACAGAAAATTCTAAGCAACAGCCTTGGATAGCAACCATTCACAAATACAATGGTAATAATAATAAAGGTAATTCAGGTAGTCCTTGACTTACGACTTTTCATTTAGTGACCATTAAAAATTGCAAAGGCACTGAAAAGAATGACCTACAGCCAGTCCTTGCAGTTACTACTGTTGCAATATCCTCATGGTTGTATGATCCCAATTTGGGAGCTTGACAACTGGCATGTAGTTATGAAGGGAAACCCAATCACTATTTACAACATTCTCAGCTGGCAAAGTCAGTAGGAGAAGCCAGATTTGCTTAACAAGTACAGCAAAAAGTAGGAAGTAGGAAGGAAGTAGGAAGGTTAGAGGAAAAGAGGCGGAGAAGTGCGGAGAAAAGGGAGGGGGGTGGTGAGGGAAAGAGGAGAGGAGAGGAAGAAGAGGGAAGTAGGAAAGAAAGGAGAAAGGGAGAAAGAAAGTAGAGAAGAGGAAAGAGAGAGAAGGAGGGTGGATACAGTGAAAGGGGAAATGGACGAGCAGCACCCAAACTTACATGTATGTATCTATGTATTGCAGTATATTCGTTTTTGTGGAAGAAATGGAAAAATAAAAATGAATATTAAAAAAATTGTAATCATCACAGTCATGTGATGATTCATTTAACAACTGCATCACTTAAGGACAAAAGGTTCTAGCCCCAGTTGTGATCATAACTTGAGAACTACCCGTAACTAATACATTTTCAGACCAATTAGTGCATTTAATGCACAGCCTTCACTGTGAAACTGATTAAGATCTGGTCAGTTTCAGGCAACTTTTGGGAGTTGGGGGGAGAGGTCAAATCAAGTAATTAAGGTCACAGCATATTGTTAACTTGCCATTAACTCTTTAGTGGGGGGTGGGAAGCAACTCAGGAATAGAGAGCTTGTTTAAGCAATCTCTCCACCTTGCAAGGGAGCAAAAGCTGGGGGTGGGGGGGAGAAATGGGTGAGACAGAGGACACTGTACCAGAGAACTTTATCTAATGAGGCAGCAATCAACAATCTTCCCAGCATCCCTCTTTCTCAGTCCCATGGCTCACTTAGTGACAGGTGACTTAGCAACATTTACTAAACAACAACAACAATTATAATAATAAAGTTGGAAGGTATCTTGGAGGTCATCTAGTCCCCCTTCTCAGGCAACAAACCCTATACCATTTCATACAAATTATACCATTTCAGACAAATATCTGTACTGCTCTATATAGCCTGTAGTATATAGTGTAGCGCTCTCGCTCTCTCTCCACCCCTCTCTGTGTGTATTAAGTAAAACCTGTCTTTTCTACATTTAACTCACTGTAAAGGTCCTTTTCCTGCCTTTCTTTGTTGTTTTGAAAAGGTACCCTAATGGTTAAGCATTTTCTTTTCAAAACCTAAGAGATAAGTTTTTATTTTTATTTTCGTTTGTATTTATTAATAAAAAAATAAGCTGGATGGCAGCCTGGATATGTATACTCATTGCTCTGTCAAATGATATAGATTTCATCTAAACAGCAATTGTATAACTAAAATCTTGAGGTAAATATTTTTTCAAGGTACCTTTTGGACAAATTCAAAAAAATCTGTAGTCAATAAAACTGAATTTTAAATTTTAAAAAAGTCTTTGTAGATTCCTATTAAAGAATAAGGGGAAGGAAGGGTATTATAAATTTTAGAATTTAAGACTTTATTCATAATTCCAGTAAGATATACGTACAAATAGTAGTGAGTATGGATTTAGTTCTGGTCTAAAAAATAGCTGCTACTCTGCCATAAAGTGTTCAAATAATGTGAGGGAGATGAGAATGCAGAATGACTGCTAGCCATTCATTTGTGCCATTGCCAAAATGATTTGAATTTTTACTAGAATAAATCAGGGAAGGAAAGTATCCAAAGTCTTCCACAAGTTGCAGAAATATACCACTAGTGCTGTTCTAACTGTGCAGTAATCTGAATCACTTGGGTCTTCCCATACCAATGAGCTTAAATTGCTTCTAGTATTTCCTGCTACAAGAGAGCCAAATGTAACATATGTGGGTCTTGTAATAACCAAATTAGTAGATACCAACAGGAAAGCAGAATGTGGATGTAAAACATTGGTTGGGAAAGCATTTTCAATCAAATAGTGATATTATGGACACTGAATACAGCAACCTCCACCCTCAAATTCCTGCTATGCTACCTCAGTGTGGTGAGAGCCACCCATCCCAGTCTGCAAAGCAATTCTGGGCAGTTTACAATTAAAAATATTACCAAGAGGAATGAGTTGAGAATGTTGGGAGGGTACATCAAGAGAATATACTCCCAGCAAGGTTATCCAAGATGCAAAAGTCATCACAGCTGCCCAGAAAAAGCAGACGTCCATGCTAGCTAACCGATTGAAGTGGTCACTCTACATACCAATAAAAAAGAAAGGAAAATTGACAGTGTATGCAAACCGTTCTATAGTATTCTTAATTTCAAAATAATGCTTAGCATCATTCAGAGCACCTTAGAGCACTACATGAAGATGCCAAGGGTTCAACCTGGCTTTAAAAAAGGCTGAGGAATAAGACATATTATTGCTGATGCACACTGGATAATTGAGAAAACTAAGACTACAGAGGTCAGTTATGTACTTCATTGGTTATAGAAAAGGTTTCAGTTGTGTCTACCATGTCCAGTTGTGGAATGTGCTTGGAAAAATGGGAATCCCAGAACATCCCATGTCCTCATGCATAATCTATACAGAGAGGGAAAAGCCAATAAAAAAAATGACATAGAATTCGTTAAGAGCCGAAAATTAAATTCAAATTATTACAGGATGCCAGTGGCGTAGCGTGGGTTGTCAGCACCCGGGGCAAGGCAAGTAATTTGCGCCCCCTAACCCGTGGATCGAGTCTCTTCCACTAGCTCAGGAATTCTGGGAGTTGAAGTCCATGAGTCATAAAAGAGCCAAGGTTGCCTACCCTTGAGTTAGGTTCAAGGCAAAAAAGGGTCTCTGGAGAAGAGGGAAAATGCTAGTTTAAAACTGAAACAAGGCAACTTTAAGGTGCCTCAGCTGTGATTTAGGATGAGACAAAGAGAGGACATGGCGTTGAAAATGGTTAATGGGGCATGTTTGTTCCACTCTTAGTGGATGTCAAGATAAACCCCACGAGAGAATGACCTTACAACAGATGTGAATAGGCTTGGACTACGTTTGTAGATTGAGTGCATACATCACACGGAGCGATGATGGGCTTCATCAAGATTTATGATCCCACAATTGGCTAGTTTTCTCCATCTTGTCCTAAACCCTGGATACCAACCACGGTTTATGGCTTAGCATGTGGTGTGGGGTGACCCAACATGTTAGGCAACAAACAATGACTTCCAACTTACAATGCCTCAGCTTCCCAAGGTTATTTCAAATTGTCCATATTCCAGATTGTTGCCTCCTGCAGACCCACAGTCCAGGCTACCCCCTTCCTCCCCCTTTCCCCTCCCAACCCGGGCTCGCTCGATGTCCTGGATTTCAAGTCCTAGTCATCACCAATTCGTCCAGGGTCAATCAAGGATGAGGGATGCTGTAGTCGAACGTACTGGGAAGTCTCTGCTTACCTGGGAATGAATCTCACGGAACTTGCTTCGGCTACTTCTCAGCACGGAGGGGATTGGACTATAAAGTGACCTTATTAAATTCAACACGGATTCGAGAGTGGGTCTTGTCAATTTCTCGGACCTACCCCCCAAAGGGAAAACTCTGAAGTCCCGTTGACTAGTCAATTTCAGGCAGATTCCTCTTCCCAACTAGGACTAGGACAAGCGCCGTTCTCTTCCTTCCTTTTCTGGCAGAGATTTCAGGAACTTGGCACTACCCTCTCCAGTCACCTTCCTCCTCTCCTCAATACCTTCCGGATAAGGTACATTGCCCCCCTCCCCCTCCTTACCCCACAATAGAAACCCAGTGAAACCAATTGCCCAAAGATAGCGGCTGTCTCAAAAGTGAACTTCCACGGCCGAGGGGAAGCTCCTCCGAATTCTCAACCTGGGAGCTCCTGTTTGTCTTGGTTAAGAGGAAGTTCAAGATCAGGGGCAGCCGCCGAGTGATTTTGAGAACCGCCTATCCGTTCCTCTTGCTTAAATGGAGGGTGATGGATTGGTTATTTAGATTTAACACCTATGCCTTCATTCAGGCCCCGTGAAGACGGGCGCGACCTGGCGAGTTCACGACTTCAGCAACCGTGTCTTCTGAATCTAAGAGAGATGGGGGGATCTCATCTTTACCTTTACCTCCGGGAAAGGAGATGGGGGTGGGAGCTGGGTCGGGGGGGGCGGGCTTGCAGGTTGAGAGCCAAGTGGAGGAGAGCCGCGGCAGGAGAAAGAGAGGGAGGCGAGACGCCGCCAAGCCTCCCCACCCCCACCCGAGAAAGGAGGCGATCTGCAGCCGCAAGAGGACGGGATCCCGCTCTGGCTGGGTGCAGCAAATGCGGTTGCTTTCTATGCTCCGCCCACTCGCTCGCTCCTCCGACCCTCGGCGAATCAGAATCGTCCCCCTCCGGCGAGCTTAATGGGCGCCCCCCCAGATGTTGCGCCCAGTGCGGCCGGCCCCCCCTGCACCCCCCACGCTACGCCAGTGCAGGATGCAAAGGAAAGAGGAGGGCTCGGCCTCCCGAATTGGGAAAAATATTATCAAGCAGCAATAGCAGTATGGATAAAGGATTGGATACACTTAAGGAACAGAAGACTACTAGCATGAGAAGTTCATGACATGCAAATTGGGTGGCATGCTATAATGTGGGACGGAAAATATAAGGCTCATCAGTACTTCCAGAATCATTATATTAGACAGGCACTATTAGACATGTAGGGACGCGGTGGCTCGGTGGGTTAGGATGCTGAGCTTGTCGATCAGAAGGTCGGCAGTTTGGTGGGTCGAATCCCGAGTGCCGCATAGCAGAGTGAGCACCTGTTACTCGTCCCAGCTTCTGCCAACCTAGCAGTTCGAAAGCACGTAAAAATGCAAGTAGAAAAATAGGGACCGCTACGGTGGGAAGGTAACAGCGTCCCGTGCGCCTTTGGCGTCTAGTCATGCCGGCCACATGACCACGGAGACGTCCTCGGACAAGCGCTGGCTCTTCAGCTTTGAAACGGAGATGAGCACCGGCCCCTAGAGTCGGAAACGACTAACACACATGTGCGGGGGAACCTTTACCTTTTTACCTTTCCCTTATTAGACGTGTGGATAAAAATAAAAAAAAATAATTATATAGAAATCCCCAATTGACTATCCATATTAGAGATTTTCATGCACCCCAAATTTATAAATTTAGGAAGAGTAATCACATATAAGGATCTCTTAGATGAAAATGGAGACCTGAAAACAAGAAAAAGACTATTAGAAGACGGTACAGAGTTGGAATGGTGGGCACGATACATAAAAGACAAAAAAGAACCAGGGATAAAATTAGAGCATACACAGTTAGATAAAATCCTTCTAGGAACAGAAGACCAAATGATAAAAAAGATATATCAATATCTATTAGAACAGGATTTGTTAGAAGAACAGGTAAAAGAAACAATGTTAACCTGGAGTAAAAATTTTGGTTACAGTATTGACCTAGATAATTGGCAATCACTATGGGATAGAAACAGGAGGTTAACGCTAGCCACCTCCTACAAACAGAATCTGTACAAGAAGTTTTATAGATGGCACCTTCCCCCTACAAGGTTAGCAAAATAGATTTAAAAAATCTCACCGACATGCTGGAAATGCAGAAGGCTTCCAGGGACTTACTATCACATGTGGTGGGAATGTTCAAAAGCGCAAAATTTCTGGCAGCGGATAAAAAATTGATTGGAAGAAATATTACTACAAAAAATTGATTTAAAAGCGGAAACTTTCTTATTAGGGATTATTAATGATAAACTCAGCAAAGCATCTTTCTACTTAGTGCATATTTTAACCGCAGCAAGATTGGCATATGCCCAAAAATGGAAAAGAAAGGAAACCCCCACTGATGAAGAAATAATAGATAAAATTTTATCCTGCGCCGAAATGGACAGGTTAACCCTAGAGATTAAAAATAAAACTGAAACAGAGTATTATGAAATTTGGCAAAAATTTGTACAATTGGTTAGAGATTTAATTTAATTTAATTTTTATTTATTGAGATTTCTATACCGCCCTTCTCCCTGAGGGACTCAGGGCGGTTCACAGGGCATATATAAATAACAATACAAAAATTAAAAGAAAATTAAACTAATGCCCAATTAAAATACAAGAATAATAAATAATAAAAACCTATAAAAAACCCATATACCCCCATCAGGCCAGACCCGCTAATTCAAATAAATGGGTCTTCAACCCGCGGCGGAAGGATCGGAGGTCCGATGCCGTCCGGAGCTCAACCGGCAGTTGGTTCCATAATGCCGGAGCACCCACAGAGAAGGCCCTCCCCCTGGGGGCCACCAGTCGACATTCCTTGACCGGAGGCACCCTGAGGAGGCCCTCTCTGTGGGCACGCACAGGGCGGAGGGGAGGATCGCTGAGATGACTATTGTTTGATTAGTTGATAAAGTAAGGACTTCTTATTAGCACCTATATCAGGACACAACTGAAAGATATGTAAATATAACGCTGAAGACTGAAAGACAGTTTACCAAAAAAATTACAGATGTTATATGTACAGTTTGTTATACTCTGTCCTGTCATAGAATGTATTTTAAGTTTTTGTTTTTTCTTTCTGTAACATAAGGTAATACTAATAGTAGTGTTGTAGCCAGGGAAGTTGAATCAAGTCCACTTTTGTTTTTAAATGTACATTTAATAAAATTGTCTAATAAAAAAAAGAATTCGTTAAGAGGATCAAAAACAAGCTTTGCCAACTAATTTCATGAAGGTGAAATAAACAAGTACCAAGCAACAGCAAATGTCACCTTTGTAATGAAAAGAATGAAACAATTGACCATTTGAGCAGTGGTTGCAGCAAAACTTCACAAACTAACTACAAGTAGCATCATGACCAAGTAGACAGAATTATTCATTGGAAACTTTGCAAGAGGTTTGGGTTTGAATGTAATAAAAACTATCGGCACGATCAGGTTGAGATGGTTTTGGAAAATAAGCAGGTTATGATCTTATGGGACTCTAAGATGCAAGCAGGTTTGTAACATGCCAGTTATTGGAAAGAAGAAAATCTGGTTCATTGATGTTGCCATACCAGGTGATGCTGGAAAAACAGTTGGAAAAAATGATGAAATATTAGGATTTGCAGATCAAATATGGAAAAAGAAATCATGACTGGAGCCCTTGGAGTGATACCTGTAATGGAATGCATGGGTGACCTTGAGGGAAGGAAAGAAGATACAAGACCAGAAGGAGCCCATAGTCGCTTAATGATTAGAGAAAAAAACTAAGAAAGGACCACCTTATTAGACTGGCCAGCAGCATCCACAGCAAGCCACGATAAGACAGATATGACAAATCTGTCATATGACAGATAAGACAAATCTTTTCCTTATGTACTTGCACCCCACCATCTGATACAATTCTGTAAGTCATACTATCATGATGCAATTCATGCCCCTTGCTCATTCCCCTGAGGCTGCTCATGGGACTAGACAGGGCAATTTTTCAAAAAAAAAAAAGTGTGTGGGGGTGAGAAATGTTAAAGTAGAAGCCTCTCCCTGTAAAATGTTAGCTAATATGAAGCTGACATAGCAATTACTAAATCCAAAAACCATCAAACTTTCTGCAAACTTTAATTGATAAAAAATCCTCTGTTAATGTGTACATATTTGCCTTTTGGAATTCTGAAATTTGCGCCATTCCACACATCTAGGGACCTCCTCAAACACCTATTTCTTGGTTTTGCACACCCATGTGGCAATTGGGAAACATGGTCTGATTCAGAGATGCATCCTTGCCATATTATGCAGTACATCCACATACTGTCTAAATCATACAATGCATCTGCAAACCATAGGAAAGCATTGGTCAGTCAGATATATACCAACCAATAGGCCAGGGTTGAAAAACAGATACAAGGGCTTTACAATACTGCATATTGCCTATTGTAAGATAGAGTGACAGATGCTCCTCCCTCTGCTGGGCAGATTCTGTCTCTGAAATCCTGAAGGAATAGAGCTAACGGAACAAAACACTAGTAACTACGATAAGAAATAAAATGTGCCAGCATGGAAACAAACCCAATTTTTCAAAAAAATATATTCCAATAATGAGTGACAGCTAACAGAGGTTAAAAAATGATGAAGGCAATGTTTCTCTAAGTGCAAATCAAGATGCATGGCATAGTATTGCAAACGTAGTTATACAGTATGAATTTTTATAGGTATGAATTTATAGGTATGAATTTTTTAAAGCAAGGGATAAATATTTTTTCTTAAACACAGATTGTGTGTTTATTGTTTTATTTTAAGCAGTTCAACTATTAACTACTGGTATGCTTGCAGAAGGAAAAATGTTAATGTTACTAAGCAAAAAAAAACATGCTCCAATTTCTTTTTTTCCTTTTTAATTGATTTTGTGTGATAATAAAAAAAAGATGGGACAAACAGGAGTAAATACAGAAAGGTGATATGGCCTGGGCCTCTTATGATATATGTGAATGAATATCCTTTCTGAGAACATCTGGGGATTCAATAAGAAATGAAAACTTGCAAATTATTTCAAAATGGAACACAGTTTTATATGAAGAATAGATTTACTATTATATGTAGTAAATGTTATGCATGTTATAAGATGCCAGGTTTGTAGATGGAGTTATCATTGATGTATATTTTTTAATGTTCTGCATAAACATAATAGCATTTGTTTTCACCCTTTAAAGTTATAAAATTTGTGTCTTTGAAAAGTTGGAGACACAAAAAATCGAGACACACACCCACACCCATCTTTCCCCCTAAACCCCAAAACTTACAGTAGAGCAGCAGCATCCAAAGAATCAAAATAAAAAGATCAGGCAGGCACACATTATCAGCATAACACACAATGTTCACACATCTCTTTCTTTTTCCCCCAAATTACAAGCTGCATACACAAACTGATCATACCAATTCAGAGGCTGAACACACAACCACTTCCCAGACAGGAAACTTCCTTCTCCCAGAAGTCTCCAAGCAGAACGCACCTCTTCACAAACCTTCTATAACATAATCTCCTCCAAATTCCCATAAGAATAAACAAATGCTTGCAAATTGATGTCCTGCCTTCTTTCTTTCCTAGGACTGTTTTTGTTACATATGTTCCCCAGAATGTCTCATTTCTCTTCTAGACCCCACTCAGTTGTTCTGCAGAGTCCCATAGTTTTTTGGAAATTACTTCTCTGAACCAAAAATGCTTTGTAATATTCTGGACATAAAGTTCTAGATAAAGTGGGAGCAGATTATGTTCATATCCCTTATGGATTCTTTGCTGGAAAAAATTGAATCTATGGGTTCGATGTTTGGAAATGGTACATTATGGAAAGAAGGTTACTATGTTATATAGAGAAAGTATATATAGAGAGGGTAAAATATAAATGTACTTGTAACTGCCTTGTCTCTCCCCTCCCCTCCCCTCCCTTCCTCTCTCCCCTCCCTTCCCTTCCCCTCCTCTCCACTCCCCTCCTTTCCTTTCCTCTCCCCTCCTCTCCATATTTCTTTCTTTGCACTTTTCACTTACTTTATTACCTTTCTTTTCCTTCCTTACTTTTTTCTTTCAAAATTTGTATAGTTTTTATTCTGGTAAACATTTCTTTATTAAAAATTATCAGGAAGGAATATTCCTTCTTGGGAAAAGTTGGTTTTGCTTTAGCACATCTCTTCTGTTGTATGCATCATTGTAAAACGAATTGTATCATCACCCTGCAATTTTTGTGTGTGGAGTTACTTATTTCTAAATGCTGGTTAAAAAGTTGTGTAAAGTTCCCTTGCATTTGCACTTTCACTTGCACTTTCATTTGCACTCTCAATCTTACTGAAAAAGCCAACCCCTCAGAAGGGAACTTTCCTCATCTCCTCCTCCATGCCCAAATGCTTCCTAAGTTTATTTTTAGTTGTCAGAACTGCAACCTTTACAAAGCACACCACAGCCCGCCTCACACATATGAATCCCTAGATGGAAGTTACTCTACAAATTTGCTTCCTGCTAAAATTAGGATTTTGACATGAAAGGACAGAGTAATCACTGTAAGAATCTCAAGATGATATCTATGCAACTCAGTGGATCTTCCTAAAATTGTTCGAAGTTTTGCAAAAAAAAAGGAAGAGAAAAAACTTCAGAAGAGATTGTGCAACGTCGTTTCTTCTTTTTTTTTTCCATTTCCTTCCAGGTCCTAGTCTCTTTTTCAACTGTTATAATTTAATTGATAGTTTTGCTTCAATTTCATCTAGATGCTGTCTGCTGTCAGTAGTACTGTTGTTCAAAAGACTGGGTCTGAACCAATTCCCTGTCAGCATGTTACCACAACTACAGAAACAGGTGCTGGAACGGGAGGGATCTATTCTGCCATCCTCAGCCGCAACCAGCCCATCACTGAAGTCAAGGAGAAAACCTTTCATGAGCGTCATAAGAAGTGCCTTGAGAAGAAGACTCTTTATGAGGATCCAGATTTTCCAGCTAATGACAGCTCCCTTTTCTTCAGTCAAAGGCTCCCAGTCAAATTTGAGTGGAAAAGACCCTCAGTGAGTAGGCCTCTTGTCTAATCTAAAGATTAGCATATGCTTAATATTTGCAAGTCATCTATGTAATATTATTTCAAATGAAAAAGCAGAATGCACAATATCCCTGAATGAAATCTTGGAGAAATCTTGGAATTGCGTGATGTGGGATGTTACAGTCAATAACCTAGGTGTGGACAAGAAGACGGGGTCAGAAAAAAAAAGAATTAACAGCTGAATATCACAAATATGATTACTTAACACGTGTTTCATAATTTCTCACTTCCAATTTAAAAATTAGCTTTTAGTAGCCACTGTTTTTTTTGTGGCATACAAGGTTCTGGTGGACCATAAATGTTATGTCTGTAGCTTTGTGCAAACTTGTAAATAGTAGGTTGCAAAGAAGGTTCTTTGAAGTGGGAGATTCTGGTGCAACTATTGGTTAAGGTTGTAAAAGCGGGAAAATAGGGACTTGTGATTGGATACAGTTTAAACAGCTCTAGTATAAAAGCCTGAGACATTTTGACAGTTGACAGTTGACATATGTGTATTGAATAAACTCTTTTCGCTGTTAACCTCTCTGAGTCATTGTCTACCTGAACCAAACAACTGGCGACGAAGGTGGGATAGACGGCGGATCAGAGAAGGATTGGCGAAACAGCTGCGCGTAGGCGGCAAATTTGAAAAGAAGTCACAGTCAACCACAAGCGGCCGCGGCGGAATCAACAATCCTCCGAATGGCGCAAATCGGGTCTTTAAAAGAATTCGACCCAAACTTCCCAGAGGACTGGGAAGAGTATGTGGGACAGGTCGAAGGGTTTTTACTTGTTAACGGTATAACTGATGACCGAAAAAAGGCGGCTGCTTTACTAACTATATGCGGCACTCCGGTGTATCGGATCGCTGTTGGACTTTGTCAACCACAGCCGGTTTCAAGCGTTCCGTATGCCGATCTATTGGCCAAATTAAAAGTGCATTTCACGCCAAGGAGGTCAGAGCTCTTTTGGCAACGCATTTTCAAAAAAAGGAATCAGAGACCGGGCGAGTCGATCCAAAGATTCATTGCTGCAGTCAGAGAAGCAGCAGTACGTTGCAAGTATGACAACTTAAAGAATCCGGGACAGAGTGGTGCTGGGCTTGCGAGATGAGCAACTACAAAACAGAATTATCGCTAAGCCCACCGGCGACATGCAAGAAGTACTGGACGAACTTTTGACTTATGAATCCACCGGGTATCGCGACCCCCCCCGAAATAGCATGGCTGCGTCTGCCGAAATTAATCAAGAAGGCCTTGTGGACTGTGGGGAGGTGGACCAGCAATGGGAAGCTGACATCGCCGAAGTCACCAGACGGTTTGGAAAAATGGCGGCAAAACCATCCCGAAGCGACAGGCCTGAACCGAGCCGCCGATTCCAAACTACAACACCGCAACGACAAGCAAATACAACCCAACGACAACTGAGAGACACTGCAACGAGACCGCGCGACAACGACAATAGATGCGGCAGCTGTGGGGGCAATCATCCCCGGGCAACTTGCAGATTCCGTACTGCCCGATGCAGATTGTGCGGGAAGACCGGCCACATTCAAGCCATTTGCAGGGGTCGTGCACGCGACAATCGCTTACACGAAGTCGACGTTTGGCCCGAAGGTAAGGTAACCCCTTACTATAGTGGCAAAGAGACCCCTAGACCAAGGGCTAAATTCTCGAACCGTGGGGAAGTGGCGCGAGTCAATCACCGTAGAAAGGAAAAATTTAACAATATTGTGGGAGAAAAATTAAAAATAATAGTCCAATTGCAAGGAATTCCTTGCAAAATGGAAATTGATTCTGGGGCCTCAGTGTCCATAATTTCCAGTGAAACCCTTAAAATGATTGAACTAAAAAGCGGCAGAAAAATTCCCCTTAATTCAACCAAAATCCAATTGACCGACTTCCAAAAAACCCCAATAAAAATTAAGGGAAAAATTACCCTTAGTGTTAAATATAAGGGGTTTAAGGGAGCATTAGATTTAATAGTTACAGAAGGCCATAGAACTAGTTTAATAGGCCTTAACTGGTTCCCTGCCCTGGGAATTTGGATAGGGGGAATAAACACAGTTATTAAAAATAAGACCCTCGAATCAGTCTGCGATGAATTCGCAGACTTATTCGATGGGTCTTTGGGTAAATATAAAGGGGCCCCAATTAATTTTAATTTAGACCCGTCGGTTAAACCTATCAGGCTTAAGGCCCGAAGGGTGCCTTTCGCCCTTAAGCAAAAAATCGAGGCCGAGCTCGATAAGCTTGTAGGCCAAGGCGTCCTAGAACCAGTCGAGGGTGGTTTGTGGGAAACGCTGATCGCAACACCCCTTAAACCAAATGGGGATGTGAGGATCTGCACTGATTACAAAGCCACCCTGAACCTGGGAATGAAAAAGCATGCTTACCCGGTCCCGACGGTGAAGCAGGTCCTCGCCACGATACAGGACGGCGCCATATTTGCCAAGTTAGACTTGGCGCAGGCGTATTTGCAATTAACTGTTTCCAGAGAGGCTGCTGAAGCTCAAACTATTGTTACCCACAAGGGGGCGTTCCAAGTCCACAGACTGCAATTTGGTATTGCAACAGCTCCAGGCATCTTCCAGGAGGTGATGGAGAGGACCTTAAAGGGCATACCTGGTGTATGCCCTTATTTTGATGATGTTCTAATAGCTGGAAGAAATGAAGAGATATTAGCTGAGCGTCTGGAACAGGTATTGGAAAGGTTTAGGAGGGCTGGACTTAAATTAAAAAAGGAGAAATGCTGTATTGGGGTTAAATCCACTGAATTTTTAGGATTTAGGATAGATAAAAATGGAATTCATCCTACTCCTGATAAAATCAAGGCAATTAAATTGGCACCAGAACCAAAAAACAAGGCTGAATTACAAGCCTTTCTTGGATTAGTTAATTTTTACCACACGTTCGTGCCACATAAAGCTGCCATTGCAGAACCACTACATAGACTTTTAGATAAAAAAACCCCATGGCAGTGGCTTGATAAACATAGAGTCAGCTTTCAAACATTAAAAAATATTCTTTCAAGCCAATCCACAGTAACCCATTTTATTGAAAATAAACCAATTTATTTAGCTTGCGATGCTTCACCTTATGGTGTGGGGGCTGTTATCAGCCACTTGGATAGTCATGGTATTCAAAAGCCAATTGCATACTATTCCAGGACGCTTACTAAAGCTGAACGGAATTATGCACAGATTGATAGGGAAGCATTAGCAATTGTGGCAGGAGTTAAAAAGTTCCATGATTACCTTTATGGTAGGAACTTTACCATACTCACTGACCACAAACCATTATTGGGACTGTTTACCACTGATAAACAGACACCCCAAATAATGTCGCCCAGAATGCTGAGGTGGTCAATTTTCCTCTCAGCATATTCATTCTCACTTCAACATAGACCAGGTAAGGAAATGGGACATGCAGATGCCCTTAGCAGACTGCCCTTAGATATCACAGAGGAGGACCCTGCTCCAGTGGGACAAATTATGTCTTTACAGGAAATTCCTGAATGCCCCTTAACAGCTAAAGATATAGCTGAGGCCACCAATAATGACTATATCCTCAAAAGGATCATGGCCTGGGTCCTTAGTGGCTGGCCAAGTACTAATCCGGATGCCAAGTACATTCATTATTTTAGGAGGAAGGACGAGCTATCAGCCCATTTGGGATGTATTCTGTGGGGCAACCGTGTTGTCATTCCTGAAATCCACAGATCTACAGTTTTATCAGAATTACATGAGGGTCACCCAGGAATAGTACGTATGAAGGCATTAGCTAGAAGTCACTTATGGTCGCCAGGACTTGATAAAGACATTGAAGAATGTGTTTCAGGATGTTATTTGTGTCAGCGATCTAGACCTGAGCCGCCACACACACACACTCATAAGTGGGAGTTGGCCAGAAATCCTTGGTCTAGGATTCATATTGATTTTGCTGGACCTTTCCAAGGGTTAACCTTTCTAGTTGTGGTGGACAGTTTCTCTAGGTGGCTAGAGGTAGTGCCTGTTAGTTCAATGACATCTTGTAGAACTATACAGGTCTTAAGGGGCCTCTTTGCCACTCATGGGTTACCTGATGTAATTGTATCAGATAATGGGCCACAATTCACCTCTGTTGAATTTCAGGATTTCCTCAGGGCCAACTCGATTAGACATGCAACATCAGCACCCTTCCACCCGTCCACCAATGGCTTGGCTGAACGCAACGTGAGAACCACCAAAGACGCCTTGAAGCGAATCATCCGTGGCGATTGGCACCAAAGACTGGCAGACTTTTTGCTGACTCAACATACAACCCCTTGCACGGCTACCGGGAAAAGCCCGGCTGAAATGAGGTGGGGCAAACGGCTAACCACCAAACTGGACAGGTTACATCCTGACAAACTACCCTCAAGTGCTGAACCGGACATTCCAAACAGATCATTCAAAATTGGAGACTTAGTCTGGGCCAGAAACTATGGACAGGGGGACAAATGGGTCCCGGGGGTGGTCACTGACATAATGGGGCCCTTGTCTTACACCATTGAGGGGGAAGGGAATAGATTAAGTAAAAGACATATCGATCAGTTAAGGAAGAGAACTATTGGTAGTGTGCCAGTTGATGGGGGTCAAAGTGTACTCGGGGGGAAAACTGCATCTTGGCTTAATCATAACAACCTGTCAGTTAGTGGGGAAGCAGAAATTCAAACCAGTGTGTCCACTGCTAATCCACAACACGGTCAAATTGACTGGGAGCTGTCCTCTACGAGCAGGCCGGCAATAGCTGAGCATCAACATCAAACACAACAACAATCACAATCTGTCAGCAGAGAAGCATCTGAGCCAGTAAGTCAAGAGTCCAGACCCATTAATGTAAGCCAGCCAAGCAGACAATCAGTTAGCGTTGACGTAAGTAATCAAACCAGCAGATATCCATCTAGGGTTCATAGGTCACCCAAATACTTAAGAGATTACGTCAACAAATAACATCAACTGGGGGGTAAGGGGTGTTATGTCTGTAGCTTTGTGCAAACTTGTAAATAGTAGGTTGCAAAGAAGGTTCTTTGAAGCGGGAGATTCTGGTGCAACTATTGGTTAAGGTTGTAAAAGCGGGAAAATAGGGACTTGTGATTGGATACAGTTTAAACAGCTCTAGTATAAAAGCCTGAGACATTTTGACAGTTGACAGTTGACATATGTGTATTGAATAAACTCTTTTCGCTGTTAACCTCTCTGAGTCATTGTCTACCTGAACCAAACAATAAGCAGCCCTGTATAGTATGACACTGTGAGAAAGCATGGATAATTTTAAAAGAATATCTGGAAAGCAAGAATTTGAGGTAGCGCATTTGCTTGTTCCTTTAAATTTAGCACTATGTTGCTGTGCAGCAAGGTCTGCTCCTTTTATACATGTCTTGTGTCATCATCCAGATGCAAGAAAGTAGGGGAACTGGTAATGTGGTGGCAGGATGAAGCAAAATCCAGTAGATATCCATGGTATAGGCTAGTGTTTCTCAACCTTGACAACTTTAAGATGTGTGAACTTCAACTCCCAGAATTCCACAGCCAGCTATGCTGACTGTGGAATTCTGGGAGTTGAAGTCCACACATCTTAAAGTTGTCAAGGTTGAGAAACGTTGACATAGACTAAGGTTATGGGAACATATCTACCCAGAAGACTTATTCCAGTAATGTGATGCATGGACACATTTACAGTAACAAGAGTGTTTCCCAACCTTAGCAACTTTAAGATGTGTGGTTATGTTGGCTGGGCTTTGCTGGCTGGGAAATTCTGAAATCCACATGTCTTGACATATGTCTCAACTAAGGTTGAGAAATACTGCTCTACAGTTTATTTAAAAAAAAGTCTGATGTTGTTATATAGCAGGGGTCTTCAAACTTGGCCCTTTTATGACTTGTGGACTTCAACTCCCAGAATTCCTCAGCAAGTATACCTGGCTGAGGAATTCTGGGAGTTGAAGTCCACAAGTCATAAAAGGGACAAGTTTGAAGACTCCTGTTATACAAAAACTGAAGCATCTGATCAAGAAAAATTTTCAATCCTGTTGTGAATTGATTATACAACTCAATGCTACATTTTGGAGTTATCACTTAGATAATTTCAGGGTTATTGTTTATCCAACTCTCTCAAGATATATGAAATGAAGAGGCACTATTTTGATCACAAAACATCAAAATGTTTGCACCAGGGGCAGACAATTTTCTTTGCAATCCTTAATTATCGAAGTGTGTGCGTGCATGTGTGTTTTTCTCAACAGTGTATTTCTTTATCTAGGAAATCTGTGAGAATCCACGCTTTATCCTTGGTGGAGCTAATAGGTCTGACATATGTCAAGGGGAACTAGGTATGAAATCCTTTGTTTGCAGTTTTGGAGGGTTTAAAATATTTTATTTATCCGATTAATTTACCAGTTGCCACTTTCTAATTAATGTATGGAGTAAAACATTTTTCTGAAAAACAAAAATACCATTACTAATTATTCAGTTGCATGCATTTTTTTTCATTCTGACACTGAATGTGCCTAACCCTGTTTGTTTTCTTTCAGGGGACTGTTGGTTTCTGGCTGCCATTGCTTGTTTGACCCTGAATGAAAAATTATTGTTCCAGGTCATTCCAGAAGGTCAGACCTTCACAAAAGATTATGCTGGGATTTTTCACTTCCAGGTATATATTGTAAAATAGACTCATGTGGACGTTCCTTTCTGCATTTCCCCTATGATCTACTAATTTCCCCTATGATCTACTAGTAACTCAGAAGTACACCCAGAAATGAAAAGCCTATATTAATCACTATTTTGCTGATTTGATTTGATTAAATTTATATGCCGCCCTTCTCCCTGAGGACTCAGGGCGGCTCACAAAAATAAAAATTAAAAAACATAGAGTAAAAAATTTAAAAAAGAATTAAACAATAAATGCAAAATTACGAGATGTCAGAATAATGCAATATATGTATGTTCTCGCTGTTCCCCATATGGATAAATAGTAAACTTCTATGTACTTTAAAGGAAAATGGATTGTACATACCATTCCAACAGATTGTATAGGGTAAATCCCTCCCCACAACCACTAAGCACCCAGACCTGAATAGCTGCTAAAGTCAAAGCAATGTAAATTGTCATCTAAAGCAGGGGTCCCCAACCCCCGGTCCATGGACCAGTACCAGTCCGCGGCATGCCAGCAACCGGTGCATACAAACAAGCAAAGCCCCATCCACATGCAGCACATAAAACCACGCCCTCTCCGGTCCACGGAACAACCTCTCTCCACAGAACTGGTCCCTGATGCCCCAAAGGTTGAGGACCTCTGATCTAAAATGCAAAGGTCCAAGAGTTCAATGTCTAATAGAGAGTTTGAATCATACAGTGTAATGTATGTCTGATGAGTTCCAGATAGGACAAAACCAGTCATGCAGTGCCTTCTGGTGACCAGTGTGTTTTCCTATTACGATTTAATCATGAAACAATATAATCTAGTTCCTTTTATAGTGTATAAATCAGCTTTTGATCATAAGTAACACCTATTTCTTGTGCTGTCTACCTTGGTGAATTCTAATTTGTTTTCTTCAAATCTTCCAGTTCTGGCGTTATGGAAGTTGGGTGGAAGTTATCATCGATGATCGTTTACCAACGTATGGGAAACGTCTGGTCTTCACTAAATCCTCCCAGCAGAATGAATTCTGGAGTGCATTACTGGAAAAAGCTTATGCAAAGTAAAGAGATTTTGTCCATTCAGTATTTTTCTACGACCTACTGTTTATTGTTCATGTTGAGACTGAAGCATGTAGATATAAAACTAGCAGTTTTCACAAATAACATGGTCACCTAATGATGGCAATAAAGATAATTCTACTTTTTTCTTGGCATTCATCAGTTCCATTGTTTGTGTAAATGCTACAATTTCTTACACTCTGTAGCTTTACATAAAATGAGAGCTCTGCTTCTTAGCCAAATCACATACTGCTTCCATCATATTAAGTGCTTTGAGTTATGGTTTCTACACAATGGTTGGAGTCAGATATTGATGATGATGATTATCTGCCATTAAGTGAATGGCACATAATCATCATTATCATCAAGTCCATTCCTAGTGACCACATAGAGAGATTTTCTCCTGGATGATTTGTCCCTCACCTGGTCCTTCTAGTGATGTACTCATTGCTACTTTAACCAAGTTCATCCACCATGCTGCTGGTCATCGTCTCCTTTTCTTGCACCTTTCCCAGAGAACTATGTCTTTGCATAAAGTGTCTGACAATAAGTAAAAAACTATGGCTTATAATCTGCAATGACTGATTTAGTCACATTAGTCAAATTAGTCACATTTGTAAAATCCAAATAAATCTAATTATGGTTAAGTCTAATAAGTGAAGACAACTATGAAGGAAGCGTAAGCTTTTGCCATCTGGAGATAAAGCTGATCTACTTAGAAATGGATGGAGACTAACAATGAGAGTCATTTAACTTTTTATGTGTTCCTTTTCAGGCTTCATGGGTCCTATGAAGCATTAAAAGGAGGCAACACCACAGAGGCCATGGAAGATTTCACAGGAGGAGTAACAGAATTTTATGAAATAAAGGATGCTCCTAAAGATACATACAAAATCATGAAGCATGCCATTGAGAGAGGGTCACTTATGGCTTGCTCCATTGAGGTATATTTTGAGTAATGTATTTGTAATAGGTCTTGTGTCAGGACCCACCCCAATCCACATCTTAGGAAAACAAAAACTCTTGGAGTCAGTTCTAGTCCAGAAGGAATTTTTACTAGGACATGCTTGGTTGTGGAAATACAAGACAGGACTTAGTATTGTTTTACAAATTGAAACTTTATAAAGGGTTCCCAGTTCAACCCCCCTTCCCTCAACCCCATTTGGTCAGCCCCCATCATTTTACTTCGTGTCATCCCTTTTGTGGGAAAAAGGAACTTCGAATCTTTACGGTTATTGCCTTCTTCCTCTACAGAATTAAAAGAAGACACAGGCCAGATGCCTTCTTCTCTAACCCTCCCTTTTGTTCCCCCAGTTCAAAAGGTTCCCTTGGTCTTTGAAATAACCTAAGGCAGGCTGATTCCACATGCGCTCCTCCTTCCTCAGGAGATGGCAGAATCCATGGGGGGGATAATGTTTTAAACATACATTTATGAATGTGATATAAATGGATTCTGATGTCTTGGCTATCTTGTGTGGAAATACAGGAAAAGATCAAGGTGATAACTTGGCACTGAATGAGTCTTGAGAGTGTATCACAGCAAAGGATCAGTATGAAAATAAAATGTTTTCACTGAAGAATATGTAAAAGCTATGGATCCCATAGCAAAACTGGATCTCAAAAATGGTGACCTCACATGCCTCAGAGAAATAGTTTGAAGTATAAGGAAGAATCTTCTTCTTTACTTCCTCTTTTACCACTTTGGGTGTCGAGGGAGATAACACAGTGAAAGCATGAGATTGAGAAACAGACATAAAAGGGAAATGTGTAATTGGTGTGGAACTAGCATTCAGAGATAAAACAGCACTCAACAAATCCTTGAAGGATAGTAATGGAACAATGGATACTGTTCAGTTTCTAGGGAAGAGGACCAATCCAGTGTATCCTCTGTGCAGTTTTTTTATTTGCCTTGGAATGAGAATATTTTGCATAAAAAAGGAGTAGAATTACTGTTACTAGAGTAACTAATTGATAAATAGGTGGGGAAAGAAAGGACAACAGAGGAAGAAGAAAAAAACAGAAGGAGCTAAAACTCCAACTTGTATGCAAAAATAGATACCGTATTTTCTGGCGTATAAGACAACTTTTTAACCCATGAAAATCTTCTCAAAAGTCAGGGGCCGTCTTATACGCCGGGTGCTGAAACTTTAGGGACAGGGCTGGCTGGAAAACCTGGAGCAGATCTCCCATTTGGTCTGCACAGGGAAAGCAGGACCAATTGGAGAAGAAGCTGCAGTCTGTGATTTTTTACAGGCTGGGGTCTGGGCGTCTTTCCTTCTAAAGTTGAAGAGCAGCTGCAGTCTATTCCAACTTGAAAGGCAGGTGGGGAATGCAGCAGCCAGAGCAGCTGCTTAGCTCTAAGGACACATTTGACTCAGGAACTGGGCGGGCTGGCTGGAAAACCTGGAGCGGATCTCCCATTTGGTCTGCGCAGGGAAAGCTTTAGAGTGAATTAGGAAATGTTTAATCCACTTGCACTGTTTTATGTTTACATGTTTGATGACAAACAGCCTTATGTTTATAAGTGACAGTTTTCCTACTAAGTACCTGCATGTCATAAGCATTTGAATTAAAATTACCATATTAAAATCAAATCTGATGTTTTTTAATTTTTATTTGGTGTGCATTGGAAGAGGGGTAGTCTTATACGGCGAGTATAGCCCAAACCCTATAATTTAACAGGAAATGTAGGGGGTTGTCTTATACGCCCAGTTGTCTTATACACCGGAAAATATGGTAGTAGTGCTTTTTAGCCAGCCTAGCTCGGCACATTCCTTGATTCAGGATGGGCTTTGCTCTACCACTCCCTTTTCTGACTCTGGATGCAGCAAGTGATGCTGGCTGACTCTTACAGTTGTGAAACCTAAGTCAGCAGGGCTTCTTCAGGGACCTAGGAAATTATGCTTCTAAGGCCTAAGGTGGCTAGATACTATAGGCCAGGGGTGTCAAAAGTGCAACGTCATGTGATGTGTCATGACGTATCATGACTTTTTTTGCCATTGCTGGCAATGGGGTGGGTGCAATTTCACTATGATGCATCTGGTCCGTGGGCTGGCAGTTTGATACCCCTACTATAGGCCTTCTCCCTGGGCCTATAAATGTAGATTTAATTGAATGGAAGAACCTATTACAGGTCATCCTGCTGGTTTCATGCCTAGTCTTTCAGGAGGGACTGGCTTCAGAATATTCTGCTTAGACATACAGCAACACATAAAAATTAAATTCTAAAGAGCTTTTATGTTGTTAGGCATCTTTGTCCATTTATAATATTGTTCAATTATTAATATTTTGCTACATCTCTGCCTCATTTTTCACAATATCTTCCTACTTTTCCTTTCTATTTTTCTCTCCTAGGACAGTTCAGGATTTATTTATGGAAGTGCCCCTACAACTAATATTGGACAATTCATTGTCCAAAAGTTGCAGAAGGTGAATTCTGAATTTTTGAACGAGTCAAATGAAGAAACAGAAGATAGAGCAACCAGGGTCTGTATTACTCAAATGTGTAGCCAGTAAGAACCATGTGGTTTTTATGATGTCTTCGCTAACTGCATCTCCTGAAAGATTTGCATTATGTTCAATTTATAGAACTGGAATTTTAGATTATGATTAATGCAGTTGGAATTATCTACCGAATAATAATTAACAGGCAAGCATTTGATTTTAAATTATTTATTTATTTATTTATTTATTTATTAGTTTTTATAAACCGCCCTTCTCCCGAGGGACTCGGGGCGGTGTACAGAGGAAGGACGAAGTATACAGATTGAACAATAAAATAATAAGAAACACTAATGAACACAAACTGGGACCCCAATTAACGCTATCATGCCAGGCCAGCCTGCTGGAACAAAAAAGTTTTTAAGTCGCGACGGAAGGTACGGAGGTCAGGGGCCATCCGGATTTCGGTAGGTAAGGTGTTCCAGAGGGCTGGCGCACCCACTGAGAATGCCCTCCCCCTGGGGGCCACCAGCCGACATTCCTTGAGTGGTGGCACCCTGAGGAGGCCCTCTCTGTGGGAGCGCACAGGACGGTGGGGTGCTGACATCGGCAGAAGGTGCTCCCGTAGGTAGTCCGGACCCATGCCATGTAGGGCTTTGAATGTCATTGTTAGCACCTTGAACTTCACACGGAAGGCAACCGGAAGCCAGTGCAGCGCACGGAGGAGAGGTGTGATATGGGAGTATCGGGAGGCTCCCAAGAGTGTCCGTGCCGCCGCACTTTGCACCAGTTGAAGCTTCCGAGTGGATCTCAAGGGCAGCCCCATGTAGAGAGCGTTACAATAGTCCAGGCGAGATGTCACAAGGGCATGGGTGACTGTACGTAAGGAATCCAGGTCTAGATAAGGCCGTAGTTGGCGAACTAGTCGAACCCGGGAGAAGGCCCCCTTGGTCACAGCTCCAATGTGGTCTTCCAGGGAGAGCTGCGAGTCTAGGAGGACACCCAGGTTGCGGGCCCTATCAGCAGGGGGAAGTAACTTGTCCCCAATGTTAAGCAGTGGGACGTTCTGAATCTCCTGGCTTGCCGGTACGTACAGCCATTCAGTCTTGTCCGGGTTCAGTTGAAGCCTGTTTCTCCCCATCCATTCCCGGACCGCTTTCAGGCAGCGGGACATCACGTCTAGGGCATCACTGATATTGTTAGGAGTTGAGATAAAAAGCTGGGTGTCATCAGCATACTGATGGTACCCTACTCCAAAACTGCAAATGATCTCACCCAGCGGTTTCATGTAGATGTTGAACAGGAGAGGCGAGAGGACCGACCCCTGAGGGACTCCGCAAGCGAGAGGCCTCGGGGTCGACCTCTGTCCCCCTGTCAGCACCGACTGCGAGCGACCCTGGAGAAAGGAGGAGAACCAACGCAGAACCGTGCCTCCCACTCCCAGTCCCCTGAGGCGTCGCAGCAAGATACCATGGTCGATGGTATCGAAAGCCGCCGAGAGGTCTAATAAGACTAGGACAGAGGAATGGCCCCTGTCCCGGGCTCTCCAGAGATCATTCATCAGAGCGACCAATGCCGTCTCCGTGCTGTAGCCCGGCCTGAAACCCGATTGGTACGGGTCTAGATAAACCGCTTCATCCAGGATCTGAGGAAGTTGGTGCGCCACCACGCTCTCAACAACCTTCGCAAGGAAGCGAAGATTGGAGACTGGACGAAAGTTATTCAAAGAGGATGGGTCCAAGGTGGGCTTCTTGAGGAGAGGTCTCACCACCGCCTCCTTCAAGGCGGTGGGGAAGTGACCCTCACTCAGAGAAGCAGAGATGACCGCTAGGAACCAGCCTCGTGTCGCCTCTCGAGCTGCATAGGCCAGCCAGGAAGGGCACGGGTCCAGTAAGCATGTGGAGGAGCTCAACCTTCTCATAATCCTGTCCACTTCCTTAGGAGTTACAGGATCAAATTCTTCCCAGATGACGTCGACAAGACTGTCCATGTCTTGTTCTTCCATCTCAGCCCAGTTGGAGTCCAGACCAGTTCGAATCCGAGCGATTTTATCCAGCAGATATTGACCAAATTCCTCGGCTCGACCCTGCAAGGGTTCCTCCCTCACCTCTTGGTTTAATAGGGAGCGAGTCACCCTGAACAAGGCAGCCGGGCGATTATCTGCGGACGCGATGAGGGTGGAAAAGTAGTTGGATTTTGCCACCCTTATCGCAGCGAGATAAGACCTGGTGAGGATTCTTAGTCGCAATCGGTCGGATTCGGATCGACTGGCCCTCCAACGGCTCTCTAGGCCCCGTCTCCGACGCTCCATCTCCCGGAGCTCCTCGGTGAACCATGGGGCTCGCTGGGATCTGCGCCGGGTCAGAGGCCGCAAGGGTACAACTCGGTCCAGAGCCTCCGTGGCTGCCTTTTCCCAGGCTTCCACTAAGGCTTCCGCCGAGCTGTGAGCAGGGGGTGCATGCGAGTCCCTAAGCGCTGCCTGGAACTTATCAGGGTCCATTAGGCGCCTAGGGCGGTACCATCTGACTGGCACCGTGCACCCACGGTGGGGGGTGGCAAGGGGGAAGTCTAGCCGCAGGAGGTGGTGATCGGTCCATGACAGGGGCGTAATAGTTGTGGCACCCCCACCGACATCATCACGCCACCGTCCAGACAAGAACATCAAGTCTGGGTTGTGGCCTCTCTCATGAGTCGGCCCAGAAATTATTTGCAACAGGTCCATGGCCGTCATGGAAGCCATGAACTCCCGAGCCAGTTCGGACGATCCTCCCAGGGACGGTAGATTAAAGTCGCCCAAGACCATGAGTCTTGGGAATTCAACCACCAACCCTGAGAGGACATCGAGTAGCTCGGGCAGGGCCGCCGCTGCACGATTAGGTGGTAGGTACGCCAGCAGCAGACCCAACTGCGCCCCTGGGCCGAATCTCAGTAGGAGAGACTCACACCCGACCATCTGAGGGACGGTGGTCTCTCGCGGGCTAAGGGATTCCCTGATGATAACTGCCACTCCCCCGCCCCTCCCATGAGCCCGGGGCTGGTGCAGTACCTGGAAACCTGGCGGACAGAGGTCAACCAGAGGAACACCCCCCTCTGGGCCCAGCCAGGTTTCCGTGATGCAGGCCAGGTCCGCATGCTCACTCTCCACTAGGTCACGAATGAGGTGAGCTTTGTTAGCTGCGGACCTTGCATTCAGGTAGACCAGCCTTAGCATGGGAGGGTGCGCACCTTTGCTCCCGGGTCCTCCGGGGGAGAACAGAGGGTCGGAGCGTCTCACCGCCTGTACAGGGCGGAGATGACACTCCCGGTGACGATACGGCCCTCTGTCTGTGGACCTTCTGCCATTCCCCACCATCCTAGGGATGGGACGTTTGTCAGTACGCCACTGGGTGTTATCGGCGACTGGTCCTCGTTGTACGCCGTCGCGAACGGCCGTGGGCCTGACATGCGTTATGGTGGCTGAAAGGCGTGCCTTTCCCGCGCAACCATAGTCTTCTCCCTCCCCCCTCCCTAACCCCACAAAAAACTTAACTAAGAACTTAATCAGGGGCCTCTTGTTGGGCTTATGCTGGAGGCCCCTGACCCTGCCTGGCCATCTCTCAGAGGCCCAGTGGTTGGGCCCGTCATCAAGATTGGATGTGATGCAGGCGGGTCGCACCCAGGAGAGTGGGGAACCCCTGAGGGCGTGCAGTGCTATGCTAGAGTATTGAACGAGCATAGTCACAGGTGGTTCCGGGAAGGCTGTCCCCTGGATGGTGAATTTGCAGGAGGGTCGAGTCGGGTAGGTGCGTATCTGGATCGTCGCCCTGCCACTGCCACTTGGCCGGGCGAACCCCCAGAAGCAGGCCACTCCCCATCCTCTCACGATGGGTTGTGTCTCTGCTTCCGGAGGTGGTCCAGAACGTACTCTGGGTGAGGCATACCCCATAGAGCTCTCACCTCTATGGGGTAGCAGGTGTAAGGCCCAGCCACTCTGCCACTGTGGCTAGCACCCAGGCCCGTTATGTCCTGTGGGGAGAGAATGGGCAAAGATGGGTGAGAGTGGGCAGAAGGCAGGATGGAGGGATCCATTAATTGGCGTCAGCTCCGGTGGTTCAGCCGCCCCAAACAGTTCCCTCCCTGATCCTCTGGGCGTTGTTCCCGGCCGCAGTTCCATGGCCCCTATTGGTTGAGGACCGTCCAGAGCGTGGCCTCCCAGAGGTACGGGAGTCCCTGGTGTCATGCCCCTGGTGTTGCCGTCTCCGATCGAGGTGTCTCGAGGAGGTGGCTCGGGCCGTCGCCTCCATTGTCCAGCGTCTCCTTTGGTGTGAATCTTTCGGAGGCACCGCCGTCCAGGGGCAGCCCACGGTGTTCGAGACGCCGCACCGCTGTTACTGGCGTCTCTGTCAGGGCCTCTGTCAAGGCCCCTCGGAGGGCGGTCGACCAGGGCCCAGAGCAGCTGCCTCACCGCCCATGTCTTCGTTGCTGCCGCTACCGTTGTAAAGCTGGTCTGCGGCGTCTCCTTGAGGATTGTTGCAACGGCCGTAGCGGTACAGGGGGCGGGTCGAAGATGCCACGCCCTCCGTGCTACCGCCGCTGTCAAGGCCCCTGGGTGGCGAACGACTAGGCCTGGAGAAGCAGTCCCGGCCGCAGTCGTCTTCGCTGCCGCCTCTTCCACCGCCCAGCTGATCCGCGGCGCCTCCTCTGATCCTAGGAGACGCCGCCGCTGCCCGTTGCTGCTGCTGTTGGTTTCGTTGGCGGCGCCTCCGCCGCACAGCTGATCTGTGGAGACGCCGCCCTTGCCCGGTGATCGGCATCGGAGGAGACCGCAGACCAGGGCTCGCTGGGCTCTCACCGCCGAAGATGCCGCCGCCACCCGGGAGCCGGTCACGGGCAGAGCAGAGCCTTCGGCCCCTCCTGTATGGCTGCGAGGGCTGCCGTGGTCCAGGGCTGTCGTGGTCCAGGGGCGGGCCTCTCGACGCCGATGCCGCCGCCTCCGCCACCCAGCTGGTCCAGCTGGTCCGCGGCGTCTCCGTGGATAGTCCGGTGACGCCGCCGTCCCCGGGAGCCGGTCAGGGGGCCGGGGCAGAGCAGAGCCTCCGGCCCCTCCAGGATGGCTGCGACGGCTGTCGTGGTCCAGGGGCGGGTCTCTCACCTCCGGCGCCGCCTCCGCCTCCGCCTCCGCCACCCAGCTGGTCCAGCTGGTCCGCGGCGTCTCCGCTGATAACCTGGAGACGCCGCCGTCACCCGGGAGCCGATGGGGGGGCCGGGGCAGAGCAGAGCCTCCGGCCCCTCCTGGATGGCCAGGGGGGGGCCTGGAGCCGCCCCGCCGCCACCGCCATCGCCGTTGCCAGGCTCCCTGGATCAACGACCAGCCTGGGGGCTTGAAAATCGTCGCCGCAGCCGCTGCCATCCTTCCGCCGGGGCCTCCGCCGCACAGCTGATCGGCGGAGGCGCCGCCCTTGCTCAGCAGTTGACAAGCGGCAGAGGCAGGGCGGAGGGTGCTGGCTCCGTTTATAACGGTCGCCAGCGGCCCAGGCGGCGGGGCAGGGATGTCCTGGCACCCCTGCAGTTGTTTCGGGAGGCAGCGGGCGGCATAATTACCCAGCTCATTTGCCCGAAATTTTTCCCCCACCCCAGGGGTCCATTGACGTCCCTGGGGGGCTCCTGGGGGGACGCCTTACTGTTGGGGGCTACGGAGCTCTCCCCAGCGCGTCCGCCATCTTCGGAGCCGGCAAAAAAAAAAAAAAATAAATAAATTATAATTTATTGAGGCATTTTTCCATTTTTTCAATGAAACTAGAGTATAGAGATATTATTAAGTACTAAAGTCCAATGGCATTTAAGAGGGGGAGGGGTTCAGACCTTGCCCTCTTGCCCTCACATAACGACTCCAGACTAATTCCCCATTTAATCCTTCCTTCCAACTGCAATGGATGGTCTTCAACAAGAGCAAAGCATTGGACATGAGGAGAATAGAATAGAATAGAATAGAATAGAATAGAATAGAATAGAATAGAATAGAATAGAATAGAATAGAATAGAATAGAATAGAATAGAATAGAATAGAATAGAATAGAATAGAATAGAATAGAATAGAATAGAATAGAATAGAATAGTTGGAAGGGACTTTGGAGGTCTTCTAGTCGAACCAGAAGTGGAAGGGTGCTTGTCCTTCCACTTCTGCAGTTCTTGATTCTATGATATATAATTTTGTAAGTGATAATCAGCACCTTGCACTTGACCTAGAGTTAGATGTTATGAGCCCATTTTACCAAGAAGTAAACTGTTGGCCTTTTCTAAGTTCTATAATGATTCCAAAAAGCTTTCTCTGCTTTTAACAGTCCATCATTCCATTGTTGTATGAAAGGCGCATGACTAATGGACTGGTCACAGGCCATGCATATTCAGTCACAGGAGTAGAAGATGTAAGTATGGAAGTCTATTAATCAACAAGCCAGACATTCATTAACAGATTCCTGCCTTTCTATACAAGATTTGGAAATAGTGAGGAAATTTCATTAATATCCACATTTGGTTGGGCTATGATATCTAGTACCTCACTGATTCCCATGTTGATCTGGCTGATTTAACAGGCCAGAATCTGTAAGGAGTTATATGCTGTGTAATTTCAGGGCATCTCTAATTATGTATTTCTTTCCCTTCCTATCTCCAAGACAACACTTAAAGGGGAGAAGATAAAACTGGTGCGGCTCAGAAATCCCTGGGGACAAGTAGAATGGAATGGAGCGTGGAGTGACAGGTAAGCAAAAACTGATCTTCTTGGAAGCCATTGATGTACACTGAATACATAGAGAGATACAGTTTATAGTCAACCTGACTTCCAGCAATTCTGAGCAGCTTCAAGCTTTAAAACATACACATAGAGACACACATACATACAGGGGGGGGAAATCACAAGTGTCCTGAACACAAACATGGAAACTATGGGTTTGTTCTTTTTCTAGGAAGAATCCCAGAGAAGCTGAAAGAATTGAGACTACTCTTTATTACTATATTTAAGAACATGATAATTTGTAATATTCTACTGAGTAGTACAACTGTAGGGAAGGAACAACAATTTGAATTTTCAGTTGATAAAGTAAAAAGAAGCAGTTTAACTAAATTCGGTATTCACTAAATGAATAAATGATAAACTTTGCTAATAGATTATGAATCAAAAACTTTATGATTGAAGAAGTAATCTCATTTTCATCAGCTCCCATTTTCTTGCAGTTCAGATGAATGGAATGATATTGACAATGCTGAGAAGGTCCGATTGCAACATAAAATTGCAGAGGATGGCGAGTTTTGGTAAACATTCAAATTTCTTTTGTTTTTAAAAAGGATGCATTTCTTTCTGAGGAATCCTTTCCTCTTTGCTTTTAACATCCTAACTTGATTAAAGGTGAAGGTTTCCCTTGCCCAGTTGTATCCAACTCTAAGGGGCCATGCTCATCTCTGTTTTTTTAGCCAAGGGAGCCAGCATTGTCCAAAAATATTTCGTTGGTCATGTGGCCAGTATGACTATACACCGAGGCACATGGAATGCTGTCACCTTCCCACCTAAGTGGTACCTATTTATCTACTGACATTTGCATGCTTTCAAATTGCTAGGTCTTGAACCCAGGTTGTCACCTGTCCAGCTGACGAGCTTTGTATCTTCAACCACTGAACCATCGTTCCCCTTTCTAACTATATAGCAGCAATCATATGAAACGCACTTTGTATCTTTGTGGCATTTGTATCCTTGTTTCCCACTCTTAGGATATCATTCAAAGATTTTCTGAGATATTTCACGAAGTTGGAGATTTGTAATCTCACCCCTGATACACTTGAGGTTGATAAGCTTTATACATGGACAGTTTCCGTCACGGAAGGACAATGGGTGCGAGGTAGCACTGCAGGTGGCTGCCGTAACTATCCAGGTAAATCAAGTGTTAGGAAGAGTCTGGCTAATTCAACTGCTTGAATTGAACTGAGAATATAAGCAGATCTTGCTGTGAATAATTATATCTATACAAATCTTTTTGAAAGGCTAAATAGTGGCAGTCATTGTAGAAGAGGGGGGTTTTTTTGCCCTCTCTCAAATAAAAAAGAGAATGTGTAATACGCAGTGAGAAAAAACCTTGGGACACAGAAGGAAGAACCTGCAGCCTTGACAACAGTCTGATGAATCTAAATCTAAAGGAGGGAGGGAGGGAAGGAAGGCATAAAGCATTTTAGAAGGGACCTTCTCTACTTCTCTTCTCTAAATACAAGGAAGCGGGGGAGTACTTTTGAAAGTACTTTTTTCTGGACTACTTCCTCTTGCAGTATTTTTGAAACCAAAGACAGGATTCTTTTTCAGATGTTTCTGCTATGGCAGATTTATGGCCCAGTCCTTTGCATAGTGGGGAGAAAGGCTATGTCGTATTCATGGGAGGCTATACAGTTATAATCCAGTGTTCTTCAGCCTCAGCAACTTTATGAGGTGTGGACTTAATCTGCCAGAATTCCCCAGCCAGCATGCTACTTAAAGTTGGCTGAGAAACACTGGTATAATCAATCAACACGATGAAAGGGGTAGATAGACGAAAGGGGCATTTCTTTAATTGGTGACATTCCTATAGCGTAGCCACACCACATGTAGAAAAGATTAATGAGAGGGAGAGTTAATTATTTTATTGTGATAAGGAAAATGTAGAAGAAGAAATGGGAAAACATACAAATATGGTTGCTTGGATTCAACTGAAAAAGACCATATTTCAGCCAGATATTTTTCTAAAGTGGTTATCTAGGTCAAGCTTTGGGCAAAACATTGGTATTGGGTCCTCCTAAATACTGTAGGATTCTACCTATTCTAAATTTGCTCCTACTAAATACGTTAATGAAGATAAGCATTTTCTAAATGTATAATTTTTATACATTTATATTTATTTTAAATCTGAAATAATCAGATGCATAAAACTGCTCTTTTTGAAATGGTTCTGATGAAAAAAACTTTGTTCTAAAATGAACAGTAATAGTACCAAGACTGATAGCAATTAAGAACAGCTTATTGTCGAACAGGCTAATAGATTTCCTTAGAGCAGTATTTCTCATTCTTGGCAACTCAAGGCTGACTGAGGAATTCTGGGAATTGAAGTCCACAGATCTCAAAGTTGCCAAGGTGGAGAAACTCTGCCTTAAGTATTTCAACCAGTCTTCTTTAACCTAACACCCTTCAGGCCTTTGAGATTTTCTTAAAGCATATCTAGTGGAACTGTGGAATGTACCTCCATAATGTTATAGAAACTATCAAAACATTATGTAGGAAACTAAAATGTAATTCAAATTGGGGGGAACCATTTGTAGATACTTTTTGGACCAACCCCCAATATCGTTTGAAACTCCTGGAAGAAGATGATGATCCAGAAGATAATGAGGTGACATGCAGTTTCCTGGTGGCACTGATGCAGAAAAACAGGAGAAAAGAGCGCAGACTAGGAGCCAATCTCCTCACAATTGGTTTTGCCATCTACGAGGTATGTTACTCACCAGGCTAATGATTAATCACATCCTATTGCTTTACAATTGAGCTGGTCAGATTCCAGCCCAGTTATCTATACAGTAGGCCAGCTAATTGTACAGGTAAGTCCTTGTCTTACAACCACAATTGGGACCAGAACCTCTGTCACTAGGCAATACAGTGATTAAATGAGCCAACCTATGACTGCACCCAGTTTGACAATCTTTTCTGCTGTGGTCTTAAGCAAATCACATGGTTGTTTAGCAAATCTGGCTTTTCCCATTGACTTTGCTTGTCAGAAGTCAGCTGAGAAGGTCTCAAATGGAGACCATATGACCCTATGGCACTGCAATGATTGTGAATACATGCCAGTTGCCAAGTGCTTAAATTGTGATTAAGTGACCACTGCAAGAATCATAAGCATGAGGATCAATCATAAGACACATTTTGCAGTGACACCCTATCTTTGAACAGTTGCTAAATGAAAGGTTTTTAATCAAATTCTACCCCTACTTGGACAAAAATATAAACCACAAGTGTTAGATTTCTTTTTAAATACTAGATGCCATAAATTAAGTATTACTGTTACTATCCTACTGTTAAATTAGAGATGTCCTGTTTGGAACCTAAAAGAAACCAAACTCTGCCCTTGTTTCATGGATGAATCAAAATATGAATGCAAGAGGGTACAGTGGTAGCAATAAAATGTTTCCCATTTAATAGCTTGCTGACTGAGTCAGTAAACTAATTTGATGACTAATTTCAGTCAAATCCAGTATCAATTATCCATAAGCAAAGAGTACATATGAAGGTATTATTGAAGAATAAAGAAAATATGGACTATTGATAGTTAACTGACAGAGAATATATACTGTAGTTTGACATTTCTATTTTTTAATTTATGGCTTTTTAACAATAATCTGCTATTTTAAAACTTGTTTGGATTTGTGCACTAGAACCATAAAGCTTTGTCAATAACCACAAAAAGTCCTTCACCTTTGCTCCCTTAACACATTAAAATCATAAATGAAATGTCTTCATGGATTACCCATTTTGATACCCCAAATTTAATCTATACCTTCAATATACTTGCTAAAGACAAAACAAATTCCTAATCTCCCCAAGTTAAAAAAAATAGCCCAGGTGTTCCAGCACCAGCATCTCTAATGTTCAGCATTATGCCTTCTATGATTCTCACTCAAAAAATAATAATGGGGAAAAAATACAGCTTCCAACTATGTAACTATATTTATACAGGTAGTCCTCGACTTATCACCACAATTAGGCCGAACATTTCTGTTGCTAAGCAAGATATTTGTTAAGTGAGTTTGGCCCCACTTTGCGCCTTTCCTTGCCGCCATTATTAAGGGAATCACTGCAGTTATTAAATTAGTAACACGGTTGTTTCAGTGAATCTGGCTTCCCTATCCATTTTGCTTGTCAGAAGGTCACAGAAGGTGGTCACATGACCCTGGGACCCTGCAACCGTCATAAATACGAGTCAGTTGCCAAGCATCTGAATTTTGATCTCGTTATCATGGGGATGCTGCAACAGTCATGTGAAAAATGGTCACTCCAGTGCTGCTGTAATTTCAAACGGTCACTAAATAAACTGCTATAAGTCGAGGACTACCTGTATATAACCTGGCTTACACCATTACCGTGTGTAACTACACTATTCAATAGGTGTTGGAAAGATCCTAAGCTGAACGTACACTTGCCCAAACTGTGAACATAGATTTTTTAATCATAAGACATTTTCCTTCCTTTCCTAATGGTTTTTCTACCTTGTTTGCTTTACAGGTGCCGAAAGAGGTAAGAGCAGACTGTGAAAGACCTGTTAATTGCTTGGGTAACATCTTGAATACAACTCCTTTTCTACTTCATTCTTCAGAAATTTTCAGGTTAGATTTCTTAGTCACCCTTAGGTGAAAATCCACTCTGTCTTAAAAGCGTGCATCACTATCCCAAATTATGCATTCAGGGACATAGTTAAATAATTCACATCCCACAGGGCATTTGAAAAGTGTATTAATAGAAATAGAACTTTACACATGGCCCATTATATATAGAAAACACAATAATGTTGATCATCTTAATGTATGACTTTTACATCTGTTAAAGTGCTACAAACCTACACAACCTACCACAGAACTTCCTTATAATTTATGGCATTATTTTAGATAATTTATTCAACAACTGGTAATATCACTATTGTTAAGTGACGACAAATCAAATATGGTATCTTAGGGGAATTTTCCTACCCAACAGGAAGCCCTAAGTCACAACAGGTTCAGTTAGTTCTTGAATGGAAGATATGAAGGAATCCCAAGACTCCAAGGTCTCTAAAAAAGGCCATAGAGAACATGTTCTGTTGACAATAAATTTTTATGAGTTCGACAGACACTGAATTTCACCCAAATGAATCTTTCCTTAGCACAAGGCTATGGAAAATTATCTAAATATTCACATTCTTGTCAAAAGTCTTATTCACAATGCCCCTACAAATCAAAAAAGTTTGGGTTAACTGGACATGATGCTAGACATGTAGTAGGAGATCTCAAATATTTTTTTCCAAAAGATCCCATACACTGGGCAGTTCAGCTACAGTATTGCTCTCCTAAAACCAGGCTCACAAGCTCATTTCAAGAAAAGCAACAAAGATCTAGGGAGAAGGTATAGGTAGTCCTTGACTTATGACTACAATTTGGACCAGAATTTCTGTTGCTAAACAAAGGGAAATGTTAAATGAGTGGCACCTGATTTTATGACCTTATCTGACATGGTTCTTAAGAAAATCACATGGTTGTTAAGCAAAATCCAGCTTGTCCCATTGATTTTGCTTGTCAAAAACCAGCTGGGAAGGTCAAAAATGCCAATTGGATACCTTGGGATGCTGTAACCACCATAAATAGTTTCCAAGTACCTGAATTTAGATCACAGGACCATGGGGATGCTGCAACAATTGTAAAGTGCAAGGACCAGTCCTAAGCCACATTCTTCAGTATTGTAACTTTGGTTGCTGAATGAATGGTTGTAAGTTATAAGTCAAGGACTACCTGTAAATTGTGGCTTTCCTGTGACCTACAGTTTTAGTTTCAATTTATTTAAAAGTACCTAAAAGTTCCTAACAGTAAGGACAATTAACCAGTGTAACAGCTTGCCTTCAGAAATCATGGGTGCTCCATCACTGGAGGTTTTTAAGAGGCTGGACAGTCACTTGTCTGAGATGGTATAGGATAGGTTCTCCTGCTTGAGCGGCGGGCTGGACTAGAAGACCTCCAAGATCCCTTCCAGCTCTATCCTGTTCTATACCAATATGAGGATGTCCTCTATCTTGTATGTGCAGGCCATATGTATATTTCACTCAGTTCATGTTTACAGATGCAGGGTGACAAGAAACACTTACAGAAGGATTTTTTCCTTTACAATGCCTCCAAAGTAAAGTGCAAGTCTTACATAAACATGCGAGAAATTGCAGAGCGTTTCCGGCTACCACCGAATGAGTACGTCATCATCCCATCCACCTATGAACCCCACCAAGAAGGAGAATTTATCCTGAGAGTTTTCTCAGAAAAAAGAAGTCTTTCAGAGTGAGTAAAAGATCCCCATTCTGGATTTCACTTACAGACATCCATCCACCCATAATATTGCTTTATGTTTATTCCAGCACCTTTTATGCCGATCCTGTTCAATATTAAGTGAGAATGTAGGAGTCAGCAAGACAGCCTCCTTGGGCCCACTTACTTCCATGACATCACTAGATGATGATCGTGGACCTTCAAAATAAAAATAATTTTTCAAACACTGCAATATCTTGAAATCTTCAGAATCTCATGGGATGGAAAAATCTTGCAAGAATTGCCTTATCATATGAGATTTAATTTTACATGGAGCCAGGATATGGTGGAGCAGCCATCCTGGTTCTTCAATTTTTAATTGCCTTCAGCACCTTTGCACTGGCTACAGGACTTGAAAATGGGAGGTGCAGTGTTGTGATGCTTATTCTCCTTTCTTTGTGGCCAGTTATAGACAATGTTGCCAGGTGAGGAGAAGCTGAGCCCAAAGCCCCTAATTTGTGGGTCCCTCGGGCTTTAATGTTCTCAGCCCTCCTGTTTATCATACACATCAGTGTTGCGGTGATAATCTCTAAAGATATGAGTAGAAGCCACTTAATTTCATTATTTCTAAACCAAAGTAGAGAACAGGAAACTTCAACATTTATTTCTCTTTTTCCATTTCTTCAATTTTCTTATAGGGAAATTGAAAGCAAGATTGAAGCAGGAAATATCTCTGTGAGTACATTCTATATGGAGTCTTATATTAGAATTGTTTCTTTTCAATATGAAGCTCCAGAAAAGTGGTATGTTTGTTGTTCTCTCAGGCTTCATTACATATTTATAGTTGGTGCAGGAACTTTTTGATATCCCTTTGCACCACTTGAGTAGAATCATCCTCACTGCTTCTATTTGGAATATTATTTATTTTTGTATTTGGTTCACTTATATACTGCTGGTATTTGTGCTTAGGAATAATTGCAATAAAGAATCATATAGACTTTCTGGCAGTGCTTTTTTTGTAAAAGAAAAAGGTACTGGAACTCACACGTCATACAACCCACCTTGCCTACCCTACAAGGTTCCATCCAAAAAAGGTGCCCAAACTCCATTCTGAGCATTCTATGACAAAAAGCTCTACTTTCTGGGTACTTTAAAACTGATGCTACAGCATTTATACTTCATCATACATTAGCTAAATGCATAGCCAGTGATGTTCATGAAAAGGATTTAAAAAAAATATGGCAGCTGGGATGCAAATAAACAAGTCTTCAATTGTGCGATCCCAACCACCATCTTGACTTTTTTGATCACCCCCCCAACACCCCTGTGCCTGGCACAGAGCAATGGTTCTCAAACTGGGGTCCACTGACCCATGGGGGCCCCCACAAAAGGTATTTAAAAGGGGTCTGTGGTGAAGAAAAGGTTGAGCACCACTGGGTAGAGTTTAGAGTGAGGAAAACCTGACTCTTGATCTTTCTTCGCTCTCTGCACATGACACTCTTTGTTTACTGGTTGAATACATGACTGTGTATTCATGTGGTGTGTGTGTGTGTGTGTGTGTGTGTGTGTGTGTGTGAGAGAGAGAGAGAGAGAGAGAGAGAGAGAGAGAGAGAGAGAGAGAGAGAGAGCAAAGGGAGAAGAATCTCATTTGTGAAAATGCTATCCTCTAAACTATCACAAATTGATTAGTTCCTGCTTCTCTGCTTTTCCTCTTTCTGGTAGCCAATCATCTTTGTCTCAGACAGAGCAAACAAGATCAGAGATCTGAAAGGTGGTGAAGGGTCAAGAAAGGACAAGGGAAAAACAAGTCCAGATAAGCAAAAGAAGAACACAGAGGTTTTATATCTATCACAGCATGAGGAACTTGCATGCACTCTAACCAATCAGCATGTTTTATTTTTTTTATTTTAATTCCATTTATATCCCGCTCTTCTCCGAAGACTCAGGGCAGCTTACAAGCTTAGCAGTAGCCTTCATTCTATGTATATGCCTGCTTATTAGGGCTTTCACACACACCCCAAGCATACAAAGTCAGCTTAATTGCCCCCAACAATCTGGGTCCTCATTTTACCTACCTCAGAAGGATGGAAAGCTGAGTCAACCTTGAGCCTGGTGGGATGCGAACCTGCACTAATTGCAGGCAGCTGGTGTTACTTAAGGAGGCATTAGCCCACTGCTCCACCAAGGCTCTTGGTGTCAGCCCTGTGAGGTAGTCCAGATAGGAAGCATGCCTAGCTGAACTAACTATATTTTATTGTAAGGTTACATTGACAGAATCTTATAAATCTTATAAATTTTAAAGTGCATTTCTCCCTTGTCGCTTTCACAGCCCAGGAAACCAGGGAGGGTCACATTCCTTCTGTGAATTAAGCTGCCTTTTATCTGACTGCTCCCCTGGCTGTAGTTCTTCCCACTGTCTCCCAAGAACATTCCCACATATCATTCAAAATGGCTAAACCAACATGGCAAGCAAGCCTTTGTGGATGTAATATTTACCTTCCTTAGAGAATTAGAGAATGTTTATTCTTTAACAGGGGTGCGATGGCTGAACGGTTAAAGTTGCTGTGCTTGTCAGCTGGAAAGCTAACAGCCCAGGTTTGAGACCTGAGTGCTGTGCAATGGGGTGAGCTTCTAGTACTTGCCCCAGCTCTTCCCCACCTCAGTAGTTTGAAAGCATGAAGATGAGAGTGGATTAATATGTACAACTTCGGTGGGAAAGTAACAGCATTCCATGCACCTCATATAGACGTGCTGGCTACATGACCACAGAAAAGTCTTCGCACAATGCTGGCTCCCTCGGCTAAGAAATGGAGATGAGCACCACCCTCTAGAGTCAAAGTTGACTGAACAAGGGAAACCTTTACCTTTTAATTCTTTAATATTTATATCATTATATAATATTAAATATTTGCTCTCCTTACTGAATGAGTAAGACATATCCCAAAACTCTATCAGAGTTACTGTCCAGAGTTGGTGCAAAAACGTTTTGATATCATTTTGCACCACTTGAGCAGGATCATCCTAACTGCGTAGTATTTTGCTAGGTGTAAGGAGGGGGGTGGGGAGAAAGGAAGGGCGGGAGGGAGAGAGGGAGGCAGGGAGGGAGGGAGGGAGAGAAAATGTAAAAATTCTTTTAGTTCATTGCATTGTGTTAGGTCATTCCATCTCGTGACTGTCTTTCCCTTTATTAACTGGAATATCTTCCATTCTTATCCAATAACCTTGTCTTCTTATGAATTGGCTGCACTGTTGTGGTAGACCTACCTTTGCCATGAGAAGAGGCTCCTTGCTCCTCTCCCTCATAGGTTACAACTACAGCACTACAGTATCAATGAGAATCATGGGGATAAATGTGTCAGTACAAAGAATGGGAAGATACTGTATAGTTATAGAATCTGTCCTTAATGAGGGATGGAAAACCTAGTTCTTTTGAAGATATTTGCAGAAGGGTTGATAACCAAGGCCAATCTAGTTTCAAGTCAGACAAACTCAGTGATTTCTTTTTAGAAATTATCAGATTGCATAATGACCTGGAATCTGTCATAAATGCGAGCCATTTGCCAAGCGCTTGAAATATGGAGTGCTGTGACATTTTACAATGGCCAATAGGCCATAAAGCAGGGGTCTTCAAACCTGGCCGTTTTATGACTTGCGGACTTCAACTCCCAGAATTCCTCAGCCAGCCTGGCTGAGGAATTCTGGGAGTTGAAGACCGCAAGTCATAAAACGGCCAGGTTTAAAGACCCCTGCCATAAAGCATCTTTTTTGAGACATTACAACTCCAAAAGATCATTAAACCATCAGTCATCAGTTGAGGACTACCTGTATGAGACCCCAGTGTCCTTTTAAAAGTGCTGGTCACTGTGCAAAATGGCTATTCCCTAATCTCCCAGAGCTCTAAATCCGCCAGATTACTATCTTGCAATTGTCTGGAGCAACTGTCACAGCACTTGTGGAGTGCTTGTAGGCAATCTCAAGACTTCTCTTGTCCAGACAGAATCAATCAGAATAGAGCTGGTAGGGACCTTGGAGGTCTTCTAGTCAAACCCCCTGTTCAAGTAGGAGACCCTATACCATTTCAGATAGATGGTTGTCCAGTGGTGAAACACCCACAACTTCTGAAGGCAAGCAGTTCCACTGATTAATTGTCCTCACTGTTCTCTGTTTCTCCTTAATTCCAAGTTGCTTCTCTCTGATTAATTTCTATTGTTTCTTGACTTGCCTTCTGGTGCTTTGGAAAATAAGTTGATCCCTCTTCTTTGTGGCAGCCCCTCAAATACTGGAATACTGCTATCATGTCCCCCTTAGTCCTTCTTTTCTCTAGACTGGCCATACCCAATTCCTGCAACCGTTTTCCATGTTTTTGTCTCCAGGCCCTTAATCATCTTAGTTGCTCTTCTTTGCACTTTTTCCAAAGTCTCAACATCTTTTTTGTAATGTGGTGACTAAACCTGGGTGCAGTATTCCAGGTGTGGTCTTACTAAAGATTTATAAAGTGGTACTAATGCTTCACGTGATTTTGATCCCATGCCTCTGTTTATACAACCAAGAATTGTATTAGCTTTTTTGCCTGCTGTCTACTTGCTATTTCCATTTTTCACAGAGCCTCTTCAACTTGCCATTACTTCCCTGGAAGTCCATCTCTGGCATATTCAAGGCGAATTTCAGAAACCTTCCCCACTGCTGCCCTCACCTGCCTGTTTGAGGTCTCTTCCTTATGATGTTGTAAAGCAAAGGAAAGCTGAAATAAAATCTAAGCACAGTCGTTGTCTTGTAATTTTTCACCTAGTTACCACTTCCCTTAACAAACCAGATGCCAGTCCCATTGCAGTCACTAAACAAGGACTACCTGTAAAAAGGTAAAGGTAAAGGTTCCCCCGCACATGAGTGCTAGTCGTTTCCAACTCTAGGGGCCGGTGCTCATCTCCGTTTCAAAGCCGAAGAGCCAGAGCTTGTCCGAGGACGTCTCCGTGGTCATGTGGCCGGCATGACTAGACGCCAAAGGCGCACAGAACGCTGTTACCTTCCCACCGGAGTGGTCCCTATTTTTCTACTTGCATTTTTACGTGCTTTCGAACTGCTAGATTGGCAGAAGCTGGGACGAGTAACAGGTGCTCACTTTGTTACACGGCACTCGGGATTCGACCCGCCAAACTGCCAACCTTCTGATCGACAAGCTCAGCATCCTAACCCACTGAGCCACTGCGTCCCTAGGACTAGCTGTATTGTTCCTGTATTGTTGTGCACAAAAATTGTAAATAATTTAAAATTAATAATTAACGAACCATTCAGCTCAGGAAGAAGCAACCCAGAAAGAAGATAGAAAATCTCTTCCTTGAAAGGGATCTGGGTAGAAATAATTTCAACAAAGAATTGCAATATCCTATAAGGATCAAACAGCATTTCTATTTTCCAAAAGCTTTCCATTCACTGCATCTTTTTCATTCCATGTCTTTATAGCCTGCAGAAAGGGATACAGAGAATGAAGAAGATACACAGTTCCAAAATATTTTCCGACAAATTGCTGGGGATGTAAGTATATAGCTGTTTCTTAAAGCAGACCAGCATCGGCAGCATCCAAATAAATACCTTATGCAATGCTTATAGCAAAGCAAAGCAAAGCACAAAATAGTTCAAACATTTTCATTTCTGTAATCTATAAGTAAAAATAGGCCAAGGTAAAAGGGCCCTCCCCAGATGTTCTACCTGCAAGTTGAACAAGACAAGTTGTTAGATGAGAGGGATGGGCAAAATTGGAAAAAGCAAATAAGATTCTGAGATAAATTTATCTGTGAAATGAAAACACTTGCAGGGCTGAAGGAAAATATATTCCTAGGCTGTTGTAGTAAAAAACGTCAGATTCCTGCAAGTGAGACAAGATTAGAGATTAAGTATTGAGCTGTTGATGATCAAAATCAAGCTCTTAATCTGATTTACTCTTGTTGCCACAGAGACCTTGTGTTGACTTGGAATTGCTGACCAGCTTTTCTTTTTTTTAAAAGCATAATTCTGGGGGAAATCTGTCAGATATTTATGAATATCCAGTTCAGAAAGAATTCTACCTGTGGATGAGGATGAAGATGGCTTCATTATTCAGTTGGGGATGGAAGAAGCCAAGAACTTTTGCTCATTCGGCCCATTTTCAAATTCCATTTTTCTATTGTTGGCTTCTCTCTAATTCATTTCTGGTTTTAGAGAATTATCCTGCTGATAGAGCAGCAACAGAGTCCAGAATCCCTTTACCTCATTTCTTTCTAACATTCCATTCAAGAAGTTGAAGACCATGTTGCTAACAACCTTAAAGTCCTCAACAAATAATACTTTACAATGTTAGAAGCAGAAAATAAGTCAAGGAGATGCTTGGATAAACTGAATGATATGGAAAAGAAATGATGTGGATTACCCCAACAGTTTGACCCATCTCAGCATAATGTGCTCATTCTTTCAATGTCTCATTTCCACGGCTATTAGCGTTACTCCTTTTTTAATCACTTACAGGACATGGAGATCAGTGCCGATGAACTAAGGAATGTCCTCAACAATGTTCTGAAAAAACGTAAGTGCTGCTTCTCTTTCCTTAAATCCACCTCTGAGAATATAAAGATGCAGAAACTGGATTTTGGTAGAAGTCTCATTTTGCGACGTGATTTGTTGGGGTCATTATGGTGATAAGCCTTGGTGGAGCAGTGGACTAATGCCTCCCTAAGTAACACCAGCTGCCTGCAATTAGTGCAGGTTCGCATCCCACCAGGCTCAAGGTTGACTCAGCCTTCCATCCTTCCGAGGTAGGTAAAATGAGGACCCAGATTGTTGGGGGCAATTAAGCTGACTTTGTAATAATGCCGCTTGGGGGTGTGTGTGAAAGCCCTAATAAGCAGGCATATACATAGAATGAAGGCTACTGCTAAGCTTGTAAGCCGCCCTGAGTCTTCGGAGAAGGGCGGGATATAAATGGAATTAAAATAAAAAATAAAATCCAAAAGGCTAGATCTGAACTTTTCACATTACAGTACCAAAGAATAACTCAAGAGTATGAGGCACAAAAGTAGCCACGTTCATTATGAAGCCATCTGCAAATCCATTGTATGGCTGCATCAGGTTCATCATCTCTGGTCTTGAATGGGGTGGCCCTGCCCCATGCAAACCCAGTGCGTAACCTCCGGGTTGATTCTAAAGAAGCAGGCAGCAGTTGTGGCTAGAAAGGCTACAATTCTCCCAAATTATCTCAGTTACTCATGCCCTGGTCCATCTCCCTATGGATTACTACAGTGTGGTCTACAGGGAGCTACCCTTGAAAAGCATCTGGAAGCTGCAGAATACAATAGCACAGGCAGTGTTGTGTGGCCCTAGGAATGTGCATATATTACAACACTAATAAAGTCTCTTAATGCTCAGAATTTAATAACTGGTTTACATTTTAAATGGCCAATACAATACAATAATTAGCTTTAATATTATATTGTAATAGAGTATTTCACTGCATTTTAGATAAAGACTTGAAAACAGAAGGTTTTGCCCTGGAATCCTGCCGCAGCATGATTGCCTTAATGGATGTATCCTTTTTAATTAATATAAAATTAGAAGACAAAAAAATAATTCCTTGCTCTAAGAAGCTGTTATTCCACTCTTCTTAAGATTGGTTTTCTATTATAAAGTTTAGGTTTTTTTTGTTTTGCAAAATCACAACAGTTGACCCAGATTATAGTCATATCATTGTGCATTGTGATTTAGCAGGATGGGATACACAGCATAAAATAAATAATTGTCAGCTTATTATAGTGCCAAGTAGTGCAATGAGTTTTATTTATAATTATTTTTTTAATCACTTCATAATTGTTTTAGAGTACTTAATTTTTTCATTCTTACAGAAACACTCTGTAAGATAGAGCCTAACTTCTATTTCACGGCAAAGGATCATCTACAGGTTGAATTTGGCTGCACAAAACCCTGAATGACCCTATGAAATTGTTAATAAATAGTTAAATGTTAATGCAGTGGAAGGGTGGGATCATGAATTATATGAGAAGTAATAATACTGTGAATCATTTAATTTGATTTTTATTTAATGTAGATTTTAATTGCTTTGATCTAGCCTTTTCTAGTTGTCACAGCATGGGTTCTTGCATGCCATTTCATTGTGGCACTCAGTCCCCCAGATTTGATGTACTCTTCATCTAAAGAGTTTCTTCTCTAATAGCTTACTATCTAAGTAATTAAGAAGTTTTATCTCAGATGTTTCGTTTCTGGAAATGAAAAAAATCTCATTTCAAAATCTTTGAAAAGTTTGAACTGAACTGCTATCACAGACGGATGGTTCTGGGAAAATAAATCTTGATGAATTTCGCCACCTTTGGACTAAAATTAAAAGCTGGCAGGTATTCTTGTCTTGTGAATTAATTGTGGTCTACAGGGCTTTTTTCTCATAGAACGCTCAGAACGGAGTTCCGGCACCTTTTTTGGATGGAATCTTGTAGGGTAGGCAAGGCCAGTTGTATGACATGTGTGAGTTCCGGCACCTTTTTCTTTTACAAAAAAAGCACTGGTGGTCTAAGACATAACATGACAACAGAATAAAGATACAAAATGGAACAGCTGCCCATTCACTGTAGATTACCATTGTTAACACTCTGTTCACGTATTATTTTAAAGAATGTGAAAGAAATTGTATGGTGCTTCCCTTACAAGCCCCAAGATAAAATGTATGATGTATTGCAACTTTGTTATCCAGTTGTAATAGTTGGAATGATTAGAGAGGGCTACAAATATTGTAAATATACAACTAAGTAAGGGAAAGGGTGTTGAGTTGGGGAGGGACCTGGGAAATAATTTAGCCCACATGTGTTATTCAGCCTCTCTCCATAATTTTTGCTTCATCATTTCAAGGCCAACTCTGGAATAGACTGATTAGATTAGCAGCATTTCTGGAACAGTGCATTTTTATGCTGGAAAATAGTTTGTATGCATGAAACTCTTGAGGATTATTTCACTTTTTTGCTTTTCCAGAAAATTTTCAAGCGTTATGACACCGATTGTTCAGGAACCATTAACAGCTATGAGATGCGTAATGCAGTTAAAGATGCAGGTTTGTATAGTGCAGTGGTTCCCAACCTTTTCTACACCCCGCAACCCTAGAACGCTTCTGATATATTCTCGCACCCCTTACAAAAGTTTGAAATAATGGCAACGAATTATGCATATACACTATAATTTTGAAAACTCAAGTTTTCGCACTCCCTGGAATATCGTCTCGCACCCCCAGGTTGGGAACCCTGGTATGGTGCTTGCTGGGTTCTTGGGCAAAATTTGGGGTGGGGTCTTCTCTTATTTTATCTATCTGGGTCTTTGTGTCAGTAACTTGTAGCTTTTCACAGAAGAGTGATCGAGAAGAAAAGAAATCACTTCTCTCCACCAGGACCTTCTCATCCCTTTCTCTCCTCAGGGTTTCAACTGAATAACCAATTATATGATATCATTACAATGCGCTATGCTGACAAGAATATGAATATTGAATTTGACAGTTTTATCTGTTGCTTTGTGCGACTGGAAGGAATGTTCCGTGAGTATATTTCTTTAAAGTGTTTCTATCTCTCTATTCCAGAGGTGTCAAACTCAATTTCATTGAGGGCCGCATCAGCATTGCGGTTGCCCTCAGGGGGCTGGGTGGGCATGGCCAGGGTGGGCATGGCCTACTGGGTGGGTGTGGCTAGAGTGCATATGGCCTACTGGGTGGGCGTGGCCAGCTCTACATCGTTCTCATCAAGGGTGCCTATGGGGGCCTGGGCAGGAGTGGGACAGATCTGAGGGTCTCTGGCAGAAGGAGGGTCTCTGGGCCAGGGCCAAGGCAGTGGGGGCCGTTCCCTGTTTCCAGGATGGCTTTGCGGGCCACATGAAACCACTTCGCGGGCCGGATCTGGCCCCCGGGCCTTGTGTTTGACATGTCTGCCCTATTCCATTCCTAGAGCCAGGGTTTGGGGGGGGGTTTAGCATATGGCCTACATAACCAGGGAAGTCTACAATGCTTTTTACCACAAAATAGTTCTGGCAACCTAAGATTGCTAGTTCATTTTGTTCATGCATGCATGCTATCCATGGTACATCACAGGGAGCAAACTAACTCTGCACTAACTGACTAGTAGCTAGCAAAATCCCAGGGAAGCTGTTTCATGAATAGCATTTGGCACCGGGATATAGAGTCTTCTAACTGGGCTTCAGCCACTTTTCTGTTTAAACCTTTCTTTGCTTGTACTTTAAGCCTTGCAGATAGTGCTTCCTCTTATAGGTTGTGTAGGAAAAGGTGCCTAGGAGTCAGCAATGCATCTATTTTGGCAGGAGTGTCCCAAAGCAAAAAATCGCTAGTCTCTTTAGCTACCTTAGGTCTTGCTACATGAATATTACCTTACAGTATTTGCAGAAACAAATAGCATTTCATTAGACTGTTTGTTTATATTATTTATATAGGCACAAGCAAGTGACTCTGAGCGCCATACAACCAAACTGGTATTGCCTGTTTCATGGAAAGGCTGATTCTTTGGTCAAACTGAAACATTCGAGTCCCACATGGCCTCATTGAAACTGTTATTCACAGGAGAAATTTACTTGTCTAAACACTTCTCTCTCAAATCACAAGGCCTCCAAAGTGACTAATACAAATAATTGCAGCTGATGGTTGATAGTTATGTAATTCTGTCACATAAGTTAAACTATCTGACTGAATGGTACACAGTAGCTAGGATTTCCTATTAATACTTGAATGATAAAGTTAAAAATAGTGGGAACAAATAGTAGTTCTAAAGTGTTGTATTTACTGTTCTAATTTCTTGACTTCTATAGAGTGATCTTCCTTATGTTTGACTCATTTTAGGTGCATTCCAAGCCTTTGATAAAGATGGAGATGGCATTATTAAACTGAACGTCTTAGAGGTAACTATTGATGTATTTGTTGAAACTCTGATAATCATGCCACTTTGAATAGTTTACAAAAAAGAATGTCCATAGTACAATAATTTAAAAAATCATATCTAATTTTTCTTAAAACTAGAAAACAACTTACAGCCCTGTCTTAGAAAAAAAACACTAAATCTCTGAAAGGGTCCCATCTTAACTTTCTTCCCAAAGGCCAACACAATTAGAGCAAGTCTAATAAAGAGGCCGTATCAGAGAAGCATCAACTCCGAGAGGTTAGGAACAGTTTTTCTCAAGTTATTCACATTTAATGGGTCAATGACTGAAGGAGCTAGGTTTGCTGGTCCATGGGTGACAAGACACACAAGACTATACAAATCAAAATTAGCACTTAAATTGCACTCAGAAATGCAGGGCTCACAATAAAGATGAAAAACATTCATGGTATGTTGTGATAGCAAACAAGTTGCTGTGTTCTTATTTGGTGCAGATTCTGAGGTGCCTTTGAAAACAGTCTTATGTGGAGCATAATGCGGTAGTCCAACTGGGTGGGACTGAGAATATGAATTACTATTGTAGGTTCTTGGGTAGGATTCAAAACCCCTTCTTGAAATTGTAGGGTCATTTTTTCTTAATAAAGGAACCAATTATAAGTGTTAGTTTTACACTGCTGCTGTAGAGTGCATGAAAGGCCAAATAGTTTAAGCAGGGTACTCATGCAGATTTGAGTGCAAGTTCCAAGAATATCTGTTTTACAAAAGCAGATGTATTAGGTCATGGGTCCTCAAGCCCTAGTCTGTGGACTGGTACCGGGCTGCAACATGCCAGCAACTGGTCCACACAAACAAGCAAGCCCCATCTGTGGGATGCAGGCAGCACACAAAACCACACACCCTCCAGTCCATGGAAAAAAACTCTCTCCAAGAACCGGTCCCTGGTGCTCAAAGGTTGGGGACCTCTGTATTAGGTTTATTCTATATTGAAGGTCCATTATCTATTACTAACTCAAATGCTTTAGATGAATTAGAGATAAATGGAAACTTGGTAGAGAAAACAGAACTCAATATAGAAGTTTAAATATTCCAGAACTATCCACATTTACCTGTAGGCTAGTCTTTGAGGAGGTTCTCCTGAACTTAGCGAGACCTGAATGCAAGGTCCGCAGCCAACAAAGCTCACCTCATTCGTGACCTATTGGAGAGTGAGCATGCGGACCTGGCATGCATCACGGAAACCTGGCTGGGCCCAGAGGGGGGTGTTCCTCTGGTTGACCTCTGCCCGCCAGGTTTCCAGGTACTGCACCAGCCCCGGGCTCATGGGAGGGGCGGGGGAGTGGCAGTTATCATCAGGGAATCCCTTAGCCCGCGAGAGACCACCGTCCCTCAGATGGTCGGGTGTGAGTCTCTCCTACTGAGATTCGGCCCAGGGGCGCAGCTGGGTCTGCTGCTGGCGTACCTACCACCTAATCGTGCAGCGGCGGCCCTACCCGAGCTACTCGATGTCCTCTCAGGGTTGGTGGTTGAATTCCCAAGACTCATGGTCTTGGGCGACTTTAATCTACCGTCCCTGGGAGGATCGTCCGAACTGGCTCGGGAGTTCATGGCTTCCATGACGGCCATGGACCTGTTGCAAATAATTTCTGGGCCGACTCATGAGAGAGGCCACAACCCAGACTTGGTGTTCTTGTCTGGACGGTGGCGTGATGATGTCGGTGGGGGTGCCACAACTGTTACGCCCCTGTCATGGACCGATCACCACCTCCTGCGGCTAGACTTCCCCCTTGCCACCCCCCACCGTGGGTGCACGGTGCCAGTCAGATGGTACCGCCCTAGGCGCCTAATGGACCCTGATAAGTTCCAGGCAGCGCTTAGGGACTCGCATGCACCCCCTGCTCACAGCTCGGCGGAAGCCTTAGTGGAAGCCTGGGAAAAGGCAGCCACGGAGGCTCTGGACCGAGTTGTGCCCTTGCGGCCTCTGACCCGGCGCAGATCCCAGCGAGCCCCATGGTTCACCGAGGAGCTCCGGGAGATGAAGCATCGGAGACGGGGCCTAGAGAGCCGTTGGAGGTCCAGTCGATCCGAATCCGACCGATTGCGACTAAGAATCCTCACCAGGTCTTATCTCGCTGCGATAAGGGTGGCAAAATCCAACTACTTTTCCACCCTCATCGCGTCCGCAGATAATCGCCCAGCTGCCTTGTTCAGGGTGACTCGCTCCCTATTAAACCAAGAGGTGAGGGAGGAACCCTTGCAGGGTCGAGCCGAGGAATTTGGTCAATATCTGCTGGATAAAATCGCTCGGATTCGAACTGGTCTGGACTCCAACTGGGCTGAGATGGAAGAACAAGACATGGACAGTCTTGTCGACGTCATCTGGGAAGAATTTGATCCTGTAACTCCTAAGGAAGTGGACAGGATTATGAGAAGGTTAAGCTCCTCCACATGCTTACTGGACCCGTGCCCTTCCTGGCTGGCCTATGCAGCTCGAGAGGCGACACGAGGCTGGTTCCTAGCAGTCATCTCTGCTTCTCTGAGTGAGGGTCACTTCCCCACCGCCTTGAAGGAGGCGGTGGTGAGACCTCTCCTCAAGAAGCCCACCTTGGACCCATCCTCTTTGAATAACTTTCGTCCAGTCTCCAATCTTCGCTTCCTTGCGAAGGTTGTTGAGAGCGTGGTGGCGCACCAACTTCCTCAGATCCTGGATGAAGCGGTTTATCTAGACCCGTACCAATCGGGTTTCAGGCCGGGCTACAGCACGGAGACGGCATTGGTCGCTCTGATGAATGATCTCTGGAGAGCCCGGGACAGGGGCCATTCCTCTGTCCTAGTCTTATTAGACCTCTCGGCGGCTTTCGATACCATCGACCATGGTATCTTGCTGCGACGCCTCAGGGGACTGGGAGTGGGAGGCACGGTTCTGCGTTGGTTCTCCTCCTTTCTCCAGGGTCGCTCGCAGTCGGTGCTGACAGGGGGACAGAGGTCGACCCCGAGGCCTCTCGCTTGCGGAGTCCCTCAGGGGTCGGTCCTCTCGCCTCTCCTGTTCAACATCTACATGAAACCGCTGGGTGAGATCATTCGCAGTTTTGGAGTAGGGTACCATCAGTATGCTGATGACACCCAGCTTTTTATCTCAACTCCAAACAATATCAGTGATGCCCTAGACGTGATGTCCCACTGCCTGAAAGCGGTCCGGGAATGGATGGGGAGAAACAGGCTTCAACTGAACCCGGACAAGACTGAATGGCTGTACGTACCGGGAAGCCAGGAGATCCAGAACGTCCCACTGCTTAACATTGGGGACAAGTTACTTCCCCCTGTTGATAGGTCCCGCAACCTGGGTGTCCTCCTAGACTCGCAGCTCTCCCTGGAAGACCACATTGGAGCTGTGACCAAGGGGGCCTTCTCCCGGGTTCGACTAATTCGCCAACTACGGCCTTATCTGGACCTGGATTCCTTACGTACAGTCACCCATGCCCTTGTGACATCTCGCCTAGACTATTGTAACGCTCTCTACATGGGGCTGCCCTTGAGATCCACTCAGAAGCTTCAACTGGTGCAAAGTGCGGCGGCACGGACACTCTTGGGAGCCTCCCGATACTCCCATATCACACCTCTCCTCCGTGCGCTGCACTGGCTTCCGGCTGCCTTCCGTGTGAAGTTCAAGGTGCTAACGATGACTTACAAAGCCCTACATGGCATGGGTCCGGACTACCTTCGGGAGCACCTTCTGCCGATGTCAGCACCCCACCGTCCTGTGCGCTCCCACAGAGAGGGCCTCCTCAGGGTGCCACCGCTCAAGGAATGTCGGCTGGTGGCCCCCAGGGGGAGGGCATTCTCAGTGGGTGCGCCAGCCCTCTGGAACACCTTACCAACAGAAATCCGGATGGCCCCTGACCTCCGTACCTTCCGTCGCGACTTAAAAACTTTCCTGTTTCAGCAGGCTGGCCTGGCATGATAGCGTTAATTGGGGTCCCAGTTTGTGTTCATTAGTGTTTCTTATTATCTTTATTGTTCAATCTGTATACCTTCCTTCCTCTGTACACCGCCCCGAGTCCCTCGGGAGAAGGGCGGTTTATAAAAACTAATAAATAAATAAATAAATAAATATTTAAAATTAGGTTATATACGTGACTGAAATAATTTCAGATTTTTCTGCTGATAGTGGCAACTTAATTTAGCTTTAATAGTGTGTATTATAATTTATTTTTAAGATAGCAAAAAATAAATGTATTTTGCTTTCAATGTTCATAAGAGTTCTAATCCAACTTTGTGATAGAGAGTGCAAGCTTGAAGAATGAGTTCATTTCTAATTCAGCTAGGAAATGAAACACGGCCTTGCAAATGCAGTGTCATTGCAAGGTTTTATACACTGGAAATCCTTATTTGGATGTAAGTATCTATGAATATGGGAATGGGAGTCAACAAATTTATAGTCTGATGTTGAAAATATTCATTTTGTATTTTAAGTCAATTTCTTTACTGGGTTAAGGGGATTTGCACAGGTCACATACTGTAGTTTTGTTCTGCATATTAAAGAGATGCCTATTATTTTAAAATACTCGTTTTCTACTTCCAGTGGCTACAGCTCACCATGTACGCCTGATTACCACTTATTTCATCTTCCCTTTGATTTTTGACTCAATCAGCCAACATTCAGTTACAAGATACTGATCTCTGGCACATCTCTTCTTAAAAATTACATGGAAAGGAAGTATAATTCAGCAGATTTATGTCCAAGGAAACTGCCTATGGAGAAGTAACAAAAGCAGTGAAACATCTTGTGCACAAGAAGTGGTATCTGCTCTCCTGAAGGAATCAATTCTAGATGCATGAGCTTCATGGCAAATCAAAATTATTGTTCTTATTTTGAAACAGCACCTCTTACCACCTGAGTTATTTAGAGAGAACAATTTACATCAGAACAATTTATCAACATTAAACACTACAACTTGCCAAAATGCAGTTCATCCGATTTAAGTAATTAATTCAACTTATTTGAAAATAACTTGACTCAAACATTTAACTATCTAAATTATTTTCAGCTGATTTTCTTATACATTACATCAGTTATTATTCCTGTAGCCAAAGCTTCCTACAATTACGGTATGTCCAGCGACAGAATATATCAATATACACAGATTAAACATCAAACAGGATTTGTCAAATGACTAAATATTTAGGTGGCTAAATATTGTAGCTGAACTATAGGTGGTCCTCGACAGTTCATTTAGCGACTGTTTGAAGTTGCAACAGCACTGGGGAAAAAAAGTGACTCTCAACCAGGCCTAGCACTTAAGAGTGTTGCGCCATCCCCAAAGTCATGTTTTCACAATTTGGGTGCTTGGCCACTGGCATGTATTTACAATGGTTGCAGTGTCCTGGAGTCCTGTGATCGCTGCTTGCGGCCTTCCCAGCCAGCTTCTAAGAAGCTAAGCCAATAGGGGAGCTGGGTTTGCTTAATGACCATGTGATTCACTTAGCTGCAGTGACTGGCTCAACCACTGTTGCAGAAAGGTCATATAATCAGGTGCGAGTCACTTAACGCCATCTCACTTAGCAATAGACATTCTGGTCCCAATTATGGTTGCAAGTCAAGGACTTCTGGCAATTAATTTTGTTCCTAGGCTGCAGGAAAAATATTTTAGCTAAATGATAAATTTATTCTGGCAACTCTGACAGACGGACAGATTCAGCAAGTCTGGGTTCGCTTACAGTAGAACAGGTGTCAAACTCAATTTCATTGAGGACCGCATCAGCATTGCGGTTGCCCTCAAGGGGCTGGGCGTGGCTAGAGTGCGTATGGCCTACTGGGTGGGCATGGCCAGCTCTACATCGTTCGCATCAAGGGTGCCTATGGGGGCCTGGGCAGGAGTGGGACAGATCTGAAGGTCTCTGGCAGAAGGAGGGTCTCTGGGCCAGGGCCAAGGCAGTGGGGGCCTTTCCCTCCCTGTTTCCAGGATGGCTTTGCGGGCCACATGAAACCACTTCGTGGGCCGGATCTGGCCCCCGGGCCTTGTGTTTGACATGTCTGCAGTAGAACTTTTATAGAAGTCTGTATTGACATACAGTATAAACAAGACTTCTTTCATAAGACATTTTTCACAGAGGATTAACTGTGATTCTAGTGCTATGACTACATTTGTTTGGAAACTGTACTCACCCATCCCATTTTAGCAAATACCATGCAAACAATGGTTCCATTGTTTTGGATAATGTGGCAAAAGTTGCATAATAAATGAGAGCTCTTTCACTTGTTCTGCTGGGTTAAAATTATGAAACGTGATTTTAAAAAACCCTACAAAAAATGCTACTTGTAGGGGTCCAGTTTTCTTTTAACAGATGGCTGTATGAATTTGTAAGGTTTGTTATCTAATATTTTTGCTTATGTTTGTAATTGTGGTTTTGGGAAGTTGACCTTTGAGGTACGTGGAATAGCTGGGTTAAAAAAAACAGTGAAACAGGCTCCATACTAAAGAAAGATTCTTTCAAAAAGCCTTTTTGCTATACTTCAGAGACTGTACAGAACTTGACCCTCAGCAATTTTAAGACATGTGGACTTCAACTCCCAGAATTCCTTATGGCTGACTGGGGAACCTTTTTAAAGTTGCCAAGGCTGAGAAGCACTGAATTAGATGCTGAACAATCATTTTCCCATTTTTCCCCCTCAAAAGTAAATGACGTATTTAAATTATTAAGTGAAATCTGGAAAAAAATAGACTACACAACTCTCTTGGGATAAAGTAAATTTATTTTATTTTCTTTTTGCTGTTTATCTTATCTAATTCACAGCTTTGTAGCAAAAAGGAAAGACTAAACCCTTCACTGGAACAAACTGAGAAAAGATGCTAGTTAAACAGTTACAACAGAGTTAATATGCTATTTTCCCACCTGGTATTTCTGCTATTACAGGAATCTGTTCCTGTCTTAAATGTTGTGTTGTTTGAGACCTTCTAGCTGCATTAATGCACAGTACTATATGGAGTACCTGCTTACCGTATATGTTCTGTGCAAACCATTCCTCACAAATATAGTTTATCTAGGAAACTCAAGTGTTTAGAGAAAGTTAGCTGCTGGCTGCCTGAATACTAATATTTAATGTATCTGTCTTTGAACATGAACATGTGCACTATAAAACAAAAACCCCCAACTTGCATTTAAAAAGAAGATAAAATGTCATTAGATATTTAAGATGCAGTCCAGACTTTTTAAGATGGGTGCTTTGCCACTTTATTAAGATGTTGTAGCTTTTATGTTTCAGTCCAGGTAGCCCAGTAGTGTCTCAAAGGGCAAACAGAAGCTGGGATACTTGCAGGTGTTCTGCTATTCAGTGGGACAAAAATGCAACCAGCCAAGTACCTGAATTCTACGGCAGCTGATACACACAACAGTCCTCCACAGCAGAGCCATTAATGTAAAGAAACACGTTCACCACACAAACACAAAAACCTAATGGCATTTTAAAAACACGCACCTCTTGTACTGGAGAAATATGTCAGCATGCAATCCAAATACATTGCATATACAACCTGCAACAACTTGCTCAGACATCAGCCAGCACACAAAACCAAACACTTCCCACACATTTTAATAATGCACTCTGCAATTCACTCTGGCCACTTTATTTCTATCTCCTTTCTTTCAAAATAAATATCTTCTAAAGATAAAAGTTAATATATTTGAGGAAGTAAGAGAAAAACCTTCCAGAATGTGACGTTCCTCAAAGTACACAATCTCATCTACCTTACCATTCTATCAATAATCAGCAAATTCCATTTTGCTCTCTTTGCATCAAGATTTCTAGAGCAACCTAAAGGAGCATGCCTACATTTCCAACTAAAGAGGTATAAGTACAGAAAACAACCTCAAATCAAACAAATAACCTGAATCGCAAGAGAACATTTTACATTTCACGTGAAAAAATGGTGGAGCTTCAGTGCAACACACTGAAAGGAGGAGTTGTTTAACTTTCTAAGCTATGTGCCTGTGACCTCATTTGCAACGATTCTTCTCATTAAGAAAAACATATATTATAGAACCAGCTAATAAAACCTGGCCACACTTTTATTGCTGAACACGTTTTAACCCAAATTATGAAAACATCCCAAAACGCACTCATCTTAAATGTGCGCACACACATACACACCCAAACACACATACAGTATTAAACAGTAAAAAACACAAAGTAGTCCAAGTTATCAATCACTTGCAACTACTGATGTCAAAAGAACATTTAAATTATTGCGTATCAAATCACCATCCTCTTCCAGTTAAAATACTGAAAAAGGAACTTGGAAGAGGATGCAAAATTAAGATTCACCCGTTCACATAACTAATAACACACCCCATATATTCTTCCTCACAAAAAATACTTCCTACTTCTGTAATTTAACTTCAAACACATTCAATTAAGAATGAGCTATATTTTTAAATGTCATTTGATATTCGGCTACCTAGAAAATGATCGTTTTTGCAGCCTTTCAAGTAAGCATTTCAGGGTTTCCTTCAGGCTGTTTGATTTCAGATGCCAACAATGTCACGAAAAGAGGAGGCACTATTACCCAGAAATCACACACAAGCTACAGAACAAGATGTCCTGGCAATAGAAGATAACCAGTGAATCGATCATTGTTTTTGAACATGGCAAAAGGTCAAAAGAAACGAGCAGAATCAAAACTTCTTTATAGCTTATCTGAGTTGTCAAGAAATCATGTACAGCCACTTCCAACTGGTTTGTTCTTCCAGCTGTTCAGGTCACTAAGTTATACATGAATTAGCTTTTCTGTTTAAAGGTTGATTACAATACCAATTGTTCTTCTGATATGTATGCATTGTCTTCTGTAGTTAAGCTCACAGTCAGATACTGCTAGACTAACAATGAAGCTTTTAGCTTTTCTGTGGAGGAAAAACCAGAACCGATGTCACAAACAGTAGATGAAATCTAAATAGGGAACCACTTTCTGAAAACCGCAAATTGAAGCACCAACTTTCCCAGACAGTACTGACCATGTACACATTTCCTTCACAAACACATATGCCATTTTTAAAAAAAAAAAAAATTCTTGCATTTGTCACGCTGCTTGGTTTTGTTCCCTTAAATGACAGCACAAAAGACATGCAAAAGTCTCAGCTTCTGCTTGGGTTTTAAATCGTCCCAGTTTGCACCCAACAGCTGAATAACTTGCAATTACAGGAACTGAAGTTACTCAGTTGCTGTGAGACAAGATGCTTGTCAAAAAGCTGACTGCAAAGAACAGGATTCTCATGGGCTTAGCTGGATGAAGCAAGTAAAAATGTCGTAAAAGTTCACTTACTTCAAATGCCAGAATGCTCATAACTTGAAATTCGCAGAATCAAAAAAAAAAAAAAACCAGTCCCAATATTGTGGCAAGAGAGCACTGGGTATAAACCTAACCAAAAATGACTAATATAAGTTATATTCACTGGTGTTCGTATTATGGTGTCTAGTACTCCTAAAATAACTGGGAAATTACAGTATTAGAAAACAGGTATTCTGCTGTCTTAACAGTATGTTCTCTGCCACCCTAAGAGCCTTTAGAGCCAAAGCATACCCCCCCAAAATCAAGTACAAATGTGATTAGTTGTGTAGATTTCACATTTCAAACTGAAGCCACAATATAAAGTAACTCAAACAACGAGCCAGTTGTTTACTCCCACAGCAAAGTATCTCAAAGACTTCAGTAAGGAAGAAAAAAAAAAGGAATTCAACAATCAGGTAGTATTTCTAGCATGTGTTCAATAATGTTTGGATTAACATTAAAATACTCCAAAGCCAGAAACACACATTAACAGGGGATCCTACATGTAACATGAAAACTGATGGTTAAAACACATATATGTAGGGCCCCAGGTTTATTAAACTTTACTCTGAATATCTAGTAATAGATAAGCACAATGCACGAGGAAGAGTAGATTTTTTCCCAACAAGTGAATGGTATAAACAGCTTCTTGGCATGACTGTCATTCCTTTCTCTACAGAGCTGTGAATAGATCCTGTCTCTGTAGACAAAACAAAAAAAGGCTTGTGTTCTTTTTGCGCTCCAAAGATGACTAGGAGGAAAAAGAAAAGAATGAGGCGGACAAGGCATGTAAAATTTCTTGTGTATATAAAAAAATACTTCCCAATATGGGAGGCTGAAAAATGTCACGAGTCAATCTTGCTATCGTCCTCTGCATGCTTCTCAATATGTCCCACTGCATCCTAGAAGCAGAAACAAGAGAGAGTTGATTTCAATTAGCTCAGATTTTTATACTCCAACAACCTATAAAAAAAATTAAACACATCAATGACCAGGCCAGTGTACATCCAAGATTTGGGATGGCAACGTCAAAGTTGAAATTTTCTTATTAAACTTCTTACATCTTTAAGTTCTGACCATCAAGTTAAAAGCATCCCCAATGCTTTTACTAAGCAGCTTTAGCTTTGATTGGTCTTTGTGACATGTTCTATATGTTCACTAGTTGTTTAATGAACTGTTTAGTACAGTAATTTACGTGTATGACCAATGTGTAAGTAACATATATGACAGAAAAATATCTTATAAAGCAATCCAATGAAGGCCTGAGAAGAATAATTGATGGCAGAAAGAATGCTGCTGGGCTCACAAAGAAAGAACAGAACAAGCGGGAAAAGAGGGGGAATCTGAAGGGAATATAAATATGTCGACAGCTAGTACACTTTTTAGTACTTCTATACAGCGCTTTTTTTGTAAAAGAAAAAGGTGCCGGAACTCACACGTCATACAACCCGCCTTGCCTACCCTACAAGGTTCCATCTAAAAAAGGTGCCGGAACTCCGTTCTGAGCGTTCTATGAGAAAAAAAGCCCTGCTTCTATAGTCTGTAGAGAATAGGAGAATTGTAGATCAAGACCCTTAAACTGGTCTCTTTTCAAGTTACCACTATCAAAGAATCAACAGCAGAGTAACAAGGGCACCAGACATTTATGACACTACCTCAGGAATAGATTTTCCTCTCAACTTATGACACAGTGGCAACAGGACTGCCAATTAATTGTGCACCATTTTTTCTCAAAAACAAAACAAACCCCCCCCCCACATATTGAAAGATAAAAAGGACAAGTATAAAAAGTGGAAAGAGAGGCACATAGCTAAGGCAGAATATCAGCAAATAGCCCGTGCCTGCAAAGATGAAGTGAGGAAAGCTAAGGCTCAAAATGAACTAAAGCTTGTGACCAAAGTCAAAAATAACCCCAAAAAAAGCTGCCTTCAACATGTAAAAAACAAGAAAAAAGTTAAGGAAATGATTGGTCCATTAGTGGGGGAAAGTGGCAAGAAGGTGACAAGCAACAGGGAGAAAGCAGAACAATTTAACTCGTTTTTTGCATCTGTCTTTACACAAAGGGAAAAAACAGTCCAACCTACCAAAACCAGTGCCATAAAAAACAGAATAGAAACGCAAGTTAAGATAGGCAAGAAAATGGTAAATGAGCACCTGTCCAGCCTAGACGAGTTCAAATCACCAGGACCAGATGGATTACACCCCAAGGTTCTCAAGGAACTGGCAGATGTGATCTCAGAACCACTCAACTATATTTTTCAAAGATCCTGGAGCACTGGGGAACTACCAGAGGACTGGAAGAGAGCTGAAGTAGTTCCCATCTTCAAAAAAGGGAAAAAAATAGATCCAGGAAACTAGAGACCTATCAGCCTGACCTCAATACCTGGGAAGATTCTGGAAAAAAATAAACAACAAATCAGCAAACACCTAGTGGCAAACAAAGTCATTACTAAAAGCCAACATGGGTTTGTCAAAAACAGATCATGCCAGGCAAATCTTATTGCATTCTTTGACCAGGTGACAAAATTAGTGGACCAGAGGAATGCTGTGGATATAATTTACTTGGACTTCAGTAAGGCATTTGATAAAGTAGACCATAACCTACTACTTGATAAGACAGAAAAATGTGGCTTAGACAGCATCACCACCAGATGAATTCATAGCCTGCTGACCGGCTGTACTCCGTGTGTGATCCTCAATGGAACCACATCTACATGGAGGGAAGTGTGTAGTGGGGTGCCCAAGGGCTCTGTTCTGGGCCCAGTGCTCTTCAACATCTTCATCAATGATTTGGACGAGGGGATAGATGGAGAACTCATCAAATTTTCAGATGACACCAAGCTGGCAGGAATAGCCAACACTCCAGAAGACAGGCTTAAGATACAGGAGGATGTGGATAGACTTGGACACTGGGTGCTATCTAACAAAATGAAATTCAATGGTGAAAAAAGTAAGATTCTACATTTAGGCAAGAAAATGTAGGCATTTAGGCAAGATAATGTATGTACAGGTATAATATAGGTGGTACCTTGCCCAATAGAAGTAACTGCGAGAGGGATCTCGGAGTCCTAGTGGACAATCACTTAAATATGAGCCAGCAGTGTGCTGCAGCTGCTAAAAAAGCCAACACAGTGCTAGGCTGCATTAACAGAGGGATAGAATCAAGATCACGTGAAGTATTAATACCACTTGGTAAGGCCACACTTGGAATACTGCATCCAGTTTTGGTCACCACGATGTAAAAAGATGTCGAGACTCTAGAAAGGGTACAGAGAAGAGCAACAAAGATGATTAGGGGACTGGAGGCTAAAACATATAGGGAACGGTTGCTGGAATTGGGTATGTGTAATGAAGAGAAGGATGAGGGGTGACGTGATAGCAGTGTTCCAATATCTCAGGGGCTGCCACAAAGAAGAGGGAGTCAAGCTATTCTCCAAAGCACCTGAAAGCAGGACAAGAAGCAATGGATGGAAACTAGTCAAGGAGAGAAGCAATCTAGAACTAAGGAGAAACTTCCTGACAGTTAGAACAATTAACCAGTGGAACAACCTGCCTCCAGAAGCGGTGAATGCTCCAACACTGGAAGTTTTTAAGAAGAGACTAGACAGCCATTTGTCTGAAATGGTATTGGGTTTCCTGCCTCAGCAGGGGGGTGGACTAGATGACCTCCAAGGTCCCTTCCAACGTTGTTGTTGTTATTATTATTATTTTAAAGTTTTTGTAGATCACTCTCTTCCCAAGCTACAAGGACCAGACCCCAAATAATTACTTCATCTTTCACCTTTTATCCAATTTCTTTGCTACATACCTGTTTGGAGCTTTTCCTGGAGGTGAAGAAGGCATCACAATTTTTCCAGCGACACTTCAGAGTTTGAAAATTTGGATTTGTGTGGTCATTTAACAAATGCTGTTTCAAGTGGTCCACAACTCCAAATATAAGTGAACATCCATGCCACTGATAAAGAAAATAAACAAAACTGTTAGAAAGAGGGAATAGCAATGACATAAAACCAGTAACAGAAGACAGGCTAAAAGCTAGTGGAGACATTAAGGATGGAACCATTTTTCTACAGTTCATAAATCTAAAAAAGAGAAAAATAAGAAAATACTGAACTAGAGGAACCTTAATTAGCATGACTTAGTAAAAGCTAGCTCTGTAAAACCATAAATGGTACATTCATTCATTCATTTTTGTCCACAGCACTCCATTCAGAATTTTTTCCCCATCAACTCTGAAATAAGGTGGGTTGAGAGAAAATGGCTGACCCCAAATCATCCAAGGAGCAACCAAGGTCTCCTGGGTCTTAGAACATCTTAACCACTATACTGCACAGCTTTGTGTAACACAAAGATTTTCAATCCTCCATTGACACTACAAGTAGGAATAGGACAGAAGCAACCAAAACTGTAAGACCACTTCAATCCACATATAGGAAAAAGAAGAGAGTCATATGATAAACGTGAAGTTTTTGGTCGTTCTGAAAGACATTACATATATTTATTTATTGTTTATTTATTGATGGGATTTATATCCCGCCCTATCTCCCGAAGGACTCAGGGCGGCTAACAACAAAACATATAATAAGTACATAAATCAAGATAAAATGAAATTGAGAACATCAGTGCAATAAAAATTAGAGAATTTAAAAATGAATTAAAAATACTAAATATAAATTAATTAAAATGCCTGTCAGTCTAGGTCAGCCTGGTGGAACAGGTGTGTTTTGAGGCCGCGGCGAAAGGATTGGAGGTTTTGGGCTATCCGAAGCTCAGGGGGGAGCCGATTCCATAGGGTTGGCGCTCCCACAGAGAAGGCCCTCCCCCTGGGGGTCGCCAGCTGACATTGCCTAGCTGACGGTACCCTGAGGAGGCCTTCTCTGTGTGAGCGTACTGGACGATGGGAATTTGTTCCCGGCAGCAGATGGTCCTGCAAGTATCCCGGACCTAAGCCATGTAGGGCTTTAAAGGTAAGTACCAGCACCTTAAATCTCACCCGGAGGGCAACTGGTAGCCAATGCAGCTCACGCAGGAGGGGTGTAATATGGGAGTATCGGGGAGCTCCCATCACAACCCGTGCAGCTGCATTCTGCACCAGCTGAAGCCTCCGGGTGGTCTTCAAGGGCAGCCCCATGTAGAGAGCATATATAGTTTTACATCACATTTATAGTCTTGAGTTTTCTGAACAGAAACCTGGCAGCAATTGTCCCAAGTTTGTTTCATCCCTCTAAGACACTACAGGCAAGATATTTACACCTTTCATCCAAAAAGAAAAAAACACTTCATCCACTTATCAGACACTTTCTGCTTCAGAATACAACATTATATGAAGGAACTATGATGTTCCTCCATGCTGAATATGGGAGAGAACTGAGGGATCAAGTATTGGTCTTCTCAAAGCACCCATTTTAACATAAGGATTGCTTGAAGGGGACGGGCACAGCTCCTGCTTTTTCAACTTTCCATACCACACTTGGCTTGTCTCTCTTGAGAATACTTTGATTACTTAAAAGTACCAGAAGCCCTACATTTGCCCAGGGGATTCCACCAGGAAGAGTGAGGTTTACATCTCACTGTCATCACAGTGCCTTCACAACATAAACAGTTCTATTATCTGACAAGTATGCTTCCCTTGCCCTGATGGGGGGATGATGAACTAGTGAAAAGAGTCCTGTTTTCAACAGCTTCCGTAGGATGTAAATGAAAGTCATCTAGGGATGGGCAGATGGACCTTCCAGCATCTTTCGGAGCCTCCCCTCCCCCCAAGAATAGAGTGGGTGGAGTCAACATTTTTGGCCATTCTTAAATGAAGACTAAACCTAGGAGTTTAAAGGCTACTTGAGATTTATCTGGAACCTGGAATGAACTAATTCTTTTCCATTAGTAGGTAAAGAATCGGATTCAAACTTGGCTTAGAGAGTTTATTTATAATATTTGGTACCTTGTGCCTAGCCTGCCTTTTATAGTGGAATTTCTTATAACTGCCCAACTCCAATTTTAACTGTTTCAACTATATAGTTTTGTTGACATTTTTATCCTATTTATGTTACATTTTTTGTGGATTCAACAGGTTTCAAGTATTACAAACAACTGCATGAACTTCATTCTAAAGAGCAAAAATGCTTTTGTCTTTACCCAACAACGATAATTCTGCATCAGGTTAAGCCGCACGGCTTGGATACTACCATCATAGCAACCTGTGTAGATCTGAAAGAGGAAAAAAAGAATTCTAGAATTAAAAGAATAAAAGGACATGGATATACCAACTGCAGTAGCGACTGGTATTATATTTAAAATTCCACTATGATTAGACTATTTATTTTTCATACAGTAGCTTATATAATTTAGTGGAAAAAAACAAAATGTTGAAATTAATTTTTATATACTCCTTTATCACTCAGTTCATAATGGTTGGATTAAGGGAAGCAATTCAATCAGCATATTGTATACTGAACATGTGAAAAACCCTTTAGTATGATTTTTTTTAGAAAAAAACCTGATATCAGTAACAGTAAAACAGGTAGTATATCTATGAAAATAAAACCTAAGTATGAACTGTAAAACTATTTTGCCAAATGAATCAGTAGTAATGTTTAGAAAATATACATTAATATGCAACCAATGAATGCAGGATCATCAATTGAATAAAGTCCCTCAGTTACTCTATGGAGTTATTAAATTAAGTTCTGTAACTAAACAAAGTGGTTTAACAGTACAAATATCATTAAGTGTTTGAATGGTGCTAGTCTGCTCCTGGGAAATAATTTTTGCATGCAGTCAATGGGATAACAAATTATAATGATGCCATTCAGGCTATGGAGGCATTCTATGGAAAGTGCCCAATTTAAAAAGAAAGACACACACCTGGGTTACTACAGAAGTGAAAAACATATAACGTAGTTACTTAGGCTGTTGGTTAAACTAGAGTTGCTGTGCTTTTCAGATTTCAGCTGGTTTAATCATCTCAAATGTTAAAGTTTGTTCAAAAGTTATCTGATGCTTTTCACAGGTTGAAAAGAGTTGGATAAAATTGTATTATTTTATCACAGTTAATTGTTTTAAAAAGTATCCAACTGGGATACTTTTTAATAAGGGGGAAAAAGGAGTACCAAATTTACATAAATAATACTAAATACAGTCCCTTACCTCTGGCCATCCCACAAGGGCAGATAAAAGTTTGGAATCCAATCCAACTGCAAGGCATTAGATTGGCTTCTTCTGATCTGTGAATTGACCTATGTCTTTTCTTAGAGTCTGGCTAGAATCCAAAATCTCCTTATGCACATAGAGAAGTGATGATGTCAGATGACTAGTTTGATGTTCCTAAATATAGGATACAAATGCCTGCTTATCCTCCCCTAGGTGACAGATACTCCTCACTGGGTACTCTAGTGCAGGGGTCCTCAGCCTTGGTAACTTTAATACTTGTGGACTTCAACTTTCAGAATTCGTCAGCTTTGGTGGCTAAGGAATTCTGGGAGTTGAAGTCCACAAGTCTTAAAGTTGCCAAGGTTGAGGACCCCTGCTCTAGTGGGTTTGAGGACATTTGGCTCTTTAGATACAACTTCTAACAAATTCATAATTGCTTTACAGTCCTATTTCCCAACCAGAGGGAACCAAGCATGAAGTTACTTGCAAAACACTGTCTACAAAGCAAGCAAGAATAATACTCTTATTTCTGGATAGCCATAATCACAAGAGGAAAATCCCTAATATTACAGAAAGGGAAAACAAAGTGTTACCATGCTCTTATGAATGGTCATGCACATAATCATATCCGAATGTCCTCCATAGACTTGTAAACGATCGTGAGACTTGGTGGAAAAGAGGGGGGGAAACAAAGAAAATAAGCCAATAAGCATATACCTAAAGATTTAGTTGCAGTAAACTGCATGTAAACAATGTAATAAAAACAAAACAACCTGCTTCTTTGTCCCACAATTCTAGTTCGCTTATTTTAAATACTCATTTCCAGCCATAGACTTTCCCAGAAGAAAAGTGATCAAACAAGTCATTTAATTCTCTACATAACCTCACACTCTTTCAGAATGTGTGGCAGGCAATGTACATAACCTAGGACTTCACCGCAACACTGTTATCTCATGGCAAGTAAGTTCAGCATGCAAAACAAAACAACCCAGCAGCTATTCTTCCTAGAGAAGATTAGACCCTGAAGTTTGTGCAACTCCTGCAGGACTTCCTTACCACCCAATTCAGACCTAAAAGGGTTGCTTTAAATCAGAACTCATGAAGTATTTGAAGACAAATACATCACTTGGGATCAAAGAAAAACAAAGGATATCATTTACGAAGATAATTATCACATTCCACTTGAAACAAAATCGGTTAGATTTTTACCTGCAATTCATATACTCGAACACACTTGTCTAAACAGGCTGTTACCATTACTTTTCCCAGGATGTTCACAACAGTTACTGCATGGCTATGCCCCTTGTATATCCGTACCAGCTCCCCAGTCTGCAACAAGATGATCGTGATAAATGGGTATGCACAGAGCAAGTAAATTGATTGTTTCTACTAAATTCTTACAGACACCTTCCTTTTGAGAACACAATCTTAAAAGAGATTTTTCTTCTTTAGTTTATATTGTTAATGAAGCGAGCATTGCAAGGAAGATTGTTAACTGTCTAGCGTGAACAACACTTTCATATAGCCACTGGGGATCAATCTTTATGTATTTTGTGTCAAAGAGTGTCCTTATCAACCATCATGCGTAAGAAATAAAAAGAGATGCATCTGAGAATTTGTATTTATCCATTCTGTTCTGTTCTGTTCTGTTCTCTACTGTATTCTTATTCCATTCCCATTCCTATTTATTTATTTGTTTATTGAATCTGTATAGGCCCCTCGCTCTACCAAGCAACTCTGGGTTGCTTACAATGTCACAATTAACAGAATAAAACAATTACAGGATTAAAACATGAAAACATCAGATAGTAAAAATAATACATTAAAATTAATATTAAAATGGATAAAAGGAACCAACGCAGAGGCAGAGTAGCCTTCTCCAAAATGGGATGGCCCTACCGGGGTCTCAAGTCAGTTGGCAATGCCAGGTTTTCAGGCTCTTTTGGAAGGCCAAAAGGGTGGGGGCAGATTTCAGCTCGAGGGGCACGATATTCTGCAGCAAAAAGGCTCCTTTCCTTTACCCCACCAGTCAATTCCTTGGCTGGCACGATCCAGAGCATGCTCCTTCTGCCTCCTGGCTTGCTTGTGAGTCGCCTGTGATCCTCACTTAATGATGGCAATAGGGAGTGCTGCTGGGATTGCTGTCATTATGAGATGTGGTCGGCTGATGTTGTACTTTAAGACCGCATCGTTTAGTGATGAAAATACCAGTCTCAATTACTGTTGTTTTTCGTGGATCACAATATAATAATAACTATCTGATGGATTTCTTCTTAAAATACTGTATCAAGCCATTGTTTCCACATATCTAGACGAAACAGGGCTAGTAGCATAACTTTTAACAGGGAGAGGTCTCTAGTCAAATAAAAAAAAAATTAGCACAGGAAACTCTCCTAAGGCAATTAATTTTTTTTCTATTTCTCAGAACCTCTACAGTCAAGATTCAAGTTTCAGTATTAGGTGTTTCTCTCTGTGAAGACTTGTTTAAAATTGAATTACATTAGTGTAAACGGATTATTGACACTAATTTAACAGTAAAATCATTTTCTTAGAAGTAAAAGTGGTAGGGAGAATTTCACAGATTAAAATGAAATGACTTTCGAACAACTTACGTGTATGTTGTGGGCATGGACAGATTGGTCACTGGAACCACTGAAGACCAGATCATTTACAACCTTGGAAGATAAAGCCAAACAGACAGATTACATACAATATTTAACCAGAAATACTTCATTCCTTACCAGCTCTCACATTTAATTGCCACAATATAATGACAATGAATGAATCATGGCGAGAGAACGAATTACAAAGCCAGTCTGAGCGCCGGCTAGAACAGAACTGCATTAAACTCAACCTAGTTACTTGCAGACCTAGTCAATACCAAGTTCACTGGTGCTTCAAAATAACTATTATCTATTACAGGGAAGGGTTTTTTTTACATCTCCAACTGATTGATCTGCAGAGCATCAAACAAAGCCTCCCTCCAAAAATCCCACATCCTCTCCCAGCCGGCATATTGGCAAGCATTCTATCTGAAGCATCTACAAGCAAAAGTCTAGCGTGCATCCACCCACCCAGGGGATAGTTATTTAGTCTCTCCTGTTGGAAATGCCTTTGAAATACAATCTCCCTGGGAAGAACTGCTTCAGAGTGGCTTTCACTGAGGAAGGTTGATCTGAACATGAACACAAGTCTTTATTGGAACTGCAGGAGAGACTTTGGCACTGTTCTGGATTTTCGATTGAATTCTTTTGGCCTACTCTTGCCATCAAAAATTATTTGATTGCCAAAAATATGAATGTGACAGTATCTTCACACTTTAATCAAATCATTACTATTTATAACAGTTCCTCTTATCTGTATTGCGCAATACAAATAAAAAGAAAGGGCATAAAAGAACGCAGTAATTAAAGCTGAGGTTTGTACAAAGAGAACAGAAGCGAAGAACCATAATTTTGCAATGCTGTATTCAAGAGCCACACGCATGGAATTAAATATAAAAAATTGAGTAGCAAAGTTCAGGTCAAGGTATCCTATCTGGTTAAAGGTTTGCTTTTAAAAAAACAACAACAACCACATACATAGGTATAAGGAATAAATGGCCTGGTAACAATGTATATTAAAATAATGTTAGATGTTTAAATGGGAAAATTTAACCAGTATAAAAACTACAGTTATAAAATTAAGATTCCTGGTGATTTCACGGTTATGGTTTTAGGAAATAATAGGGAAGTAATTTGCTACTGCCTTCTTTCAGATTTTTTAAAAATTTCAATTCTAATGGGATTTCCTGGTTGTTTCACATCCAAGTCTGATTCTAATCAAAAAAAATTTCCAAAACTAGCTAAGTGCTGCTATCTAAATAGGGCAATACAATATTTAACTTTATTCATAAAAATATAATTTCCAAATTGCAGAACTAATAGTTCCATTCCAATCTATACTGGTCAAACCTCACCCCAAGTATTATGCCCAATTCTGTCCAGTACATTAAGAACTCAGAAACAATAAGAAGGATGATAAGGGACTGAATACTGTGTCCTTTGAATAAAGATGGGGTGAACAAGTTACCTAAGAAGACTATGAGTTCCATTTACTGGATGTATTCAAGAAGACCCTAAATAGATATTTCTTGGGGAGGGGGGGTTAAGGTTAGAGAACATCAAGATTAGAGTCGGACTCAGTCTAAATTGCTTCTTCTATCTCAACAATTCCATTGATTTTTAGTGAACAGAACATATAATACAAGGAAGACTCTGAAAAAATATGAGAAGATAATAATCGTCAGAATAAGATGGTAATGGGATATCCAAGGAGAAAGTATCCAGCAGGCAACTGAAGAAGCTATCTTAGAGGTGAAACATTGGTGTAATCAGAAGTGATACTGAAAACAATGAGATTTCTGGAAATCTAAAGGACTGTGTTGCAAAAGAAAAACAAGTGGTGAACATATCACTGAAGAATCTCAAGAGGGAATGAAGAAATCAGTGGAAATCTGTGTTTATCTCTGGTGTAGCTCAATTAATAAAAACATTCAGGAAAATATAAAAATATACTTATATTAAGAGAAGATCCCAGGTTCAATTCTCATTATTTTGATTGGGCTAAGAAAGGCTCATCCGAAGTCTTTGAAACAATATCCAAACAACAATTGAGTTGGATGACCCAAAACTCTGGTTATGTGTAAAGCAGCTGTCTCTCATCTTACTTCTGCTCAGAACTGATGAAATAGCATCAAGCAAAAATAATGGAGTTTCATTTACAAGTTACGAATTGTTTCAAATGGCTGCATTTCAATAAAAGTTCTTCTTTTTAAGGCACTTGCCTTCATACACAGAACTGTTTTGCTGTGACCTTCAAGGGTTCGGAGCAGTAGTCCATTTCGGGCATCTCGCACACTAATTGTACAATCGTAGGATCCCACAATCAGGAGTCGCAGTGCCCCTTCCTGAGCTGTAGCCAGGCAGCTAATTGCCCTAGGACCGTGACACTCAAAAGTCTCAAGTTGTCTGTTGTTCTAGGAAAAAAGAAAATACAACCCAAACACAAGTTAGGGACACCATTATTTCCCTCCAGATCCAACAGCACTAAATCCTTCTCCTTCTGATTATTTGAATGCCTTCCCAAAAACGCCAGATCCCTGTATAACTGGACTTATAAACAATATATTTTTTTTCATTAAGAAACAGTGTTCTTTATTTTTTATGGAGTGAATTTCTTTAAGATATACTCTGCTCCATAGCAAATACTTACATTATTTTCATTTTGAAAAGAAAAATTTATTTATTTATTTTTATTCCATTTATATCCCACCCTTCTCCAAAGACTCAGGGCGGTTTACAAACTTTAGCAGTAGCCTTCATTCTATGTATATGCCTGCTTATTAGGGCTTTCACACACACCCCAAGCGGCATTATTACAAAGTCAGCTTAATTGCCCCCAACAATCTGGGTCCTCATTTTACCTACCTCGGAAGGATGGAAGGCTGAGTCAACCTTGAGCCTGGTGGGATGCGAACCTGCACTAATTGCAGGCAGCTGGTGTTACTTAAGGAGGCATTAGCCCACTGCTCCACCAAAATAATTCAAAGAAACAGAAAAGTGTGCATGGACTCCTTCCACAGTAACTACTTCCCCCAGGCTAATTTTAGTCCTATGTCTGATTGTGCTTATCCATCAACCAACCTCTGACTGTGCCCAGGTAGATCTTCCCCTTGTTTCTTTAACTATGGAAGTTGGATCCAAGTTGAACTTCCAATGTTCATTTGTCCTTTTCAGTTATCACACGATACAGCAGCCTTTCTTCTTGGAGATTAGCCATGTTTACATATCTTATACTGACCTTGATATTAAAAGTGACCACATTTCCATTTGCAAGGCCGGCATAAAGGATCCTCCATCTACTGTGTAGGCAAAGCACACGGTCATCCAGTTTAAACTGATCAATAAGTTCTCTTGTCTATTAAGAAAAAAAAAGTAATGTACACATAGTATTGCCTTGACTTCTGTAAATAAATCACTGCCATAATTTTATCAATCTGAGACCAAGGAATGCGTACAAATAATAAAATTATACAAATCATTTGGCTTAAATAATTATTTAAATTGTAATCCAAGTACAGTATTATCACTTTGCATCAGTGAAAATGTGTTTTTTTATTTCTGGAAGCCACTTCACATTTTTAGATGCTTAGAAGATGCTTTAAGATCCACAAAGCTGAAGAAATATCAAGACTCCAAAATGTCTGGAAAGGTTTACCAGTGCCAATCCTAACACTCATGATTGGCACGGGGAGCAAATTAACAAAATTCAGAGTTACAAAAGGCAATCCATTTTCCTCCTGGTTAATTAGTTGCATCAACATAATCTCTACACTTACTTTGATGTTATAGCAATTTAGATTGTGATCACTGGAGCCAGAATAGAGTGCTACATTTTTCCCTGCTGTCTGAGTTATCAGGAGGCAGTTGACTTTGGAAGCGTGCCCTTCAAAGACACCCACACATTTCCTGTTCTACGAAAAGAAGAACAAAATATGGTCAGATGATACTTAAATTAGGATGGGCAACTTTTAAGAGGTAAAGATCACCCTTTTTGAGAGAAATCAAGGACCATGCATAGGATCATGGGGTTTGGGGTTTGTTTCTAGCTTTATTAAAATTATTTTGGGGCTTGTACCTCAGCTTCTGGGTATTTCCCACCTCCAAAGTAGGAAGCCATGGTACCAGTTCTTGTCACTTACAATAGACAGGCAGCTCTTAGAGATATAAGAAATTTAATGTGCATATGGAACTACAGGTATAATAGCTCTTGACTTACAACCACTTAGTGACAATTTGAAGTTACAACAGACCCTTCCAAAAGCTACTTATGACTCGATTTCAAAGTTACGATGGCTGCAACACCTTCCCACAGTCGTATGATCACATTTTGGGCACTTGGCAACACTTTTACAGCATCTCACATTCAACTGTGATTTTTTTTAATGATTTTTGCCAGTTTCTGGCATTTACTTATTTTCCCAGCAAAAAGCACACATAGAATAAAAGTGGATTCACATAACGAATATGGTGTTTACTTAATGACTGCTCCAAGAAAGAAAGAAAAAGTTGTAGAGTTGGGCCCGGTCACTTAGTCACTAACAACTGCAATGATTTAAGATCCATTTCAGGCTCAACTATAATTGTTAGTTGAGGACTACCTATACATAGTCCCAAACTACCTGCCTAATATTGTCTTCTAGCAAGTTCCACCATTCCTTCAAGAGCTGCAATTTCATAATGAACTTAAGCCCCGTAAGAAAAATTTTGATACCACTTTTTCATGAAGCAGCACGCATATATCTGCAAAAACCTAGGAACACAAGAAGTTACATCTTTTATTATTTTGAATTATTTTGTATTTCTATCACTGGTTTCTTTTTCTAAGAGAGACGTTAAGTATCATATGGCATTCACTAGATTTGATTAAAGGTAAAGGTTCCCCCGCACATGCGTGCTAGTCATTTCCAACTCTAGGGGCCAGTGCTCATCTCCATTTCAAAGCCGAAGAGCCAGCGCTTGTCCGAGGACGTCTCCGTGGTCATGTGGCCGGCATGACTAGACGCCAAAGGCGCACGGAACGCTGTTACCTTCCCACCGTAGTGGTCCCTATTTTTCTACTTGCATTTTTACATGCTTTCGAACTGCTAGGTTGGCAGAAGCTGGGACGAGTAACAGGCGCTCACTGTTACTCAGGATTCGACCCGCCAAACTACCGACCTTCTGATCGACAAGGTCAGCGTCCTAACCCACTGAGCCACCGCGTCCCTTTTAGATTTGATTAATAGGGTTCTAATAATAAAGTTTCCTTCATCCCTCCCCACAAAACTGAATAGGCTTCAGTTTTATCGGGAGATGCATTTATTCCAAGGCTATTAAAAGTTGCAGTCTAAAAAAATATTGACGGCCCTACTTTTCCGCTTTTGCTAATTATTCAATCATTTTAATTGCCCCAAGATTTACTTTGAGTCAAAGAGGTCACAATCCAACTATAACCTCTTCAGCAGGTCTACTTACCACTAAGTTATACGCACGGACAGTTTTGTCTGCTGAGCAGGTGTACAACAAATTCCCAAAAATCTGAATGGCATTCACTGAAGCCGAATGCCCCTCAAATATCCCTTCTGTGGGATCCTCATCTTCACCTGGCTCTGAAGACACTTCTGGCAAATATAAGTCAAAGTTTGCAATTAAACATCCTATTCATATGAGTGCGCTTGGTCCTCTAAAGTATTGGGTATGGTTAGTGGTTCCCCTTTGCCTTCACACCCAACCATTTCTTCTTCCTTGCACCCATTACCCACTGGAGCATAGTGCTGTCCACACCCACTCTTCAACATGTGCAAAGGCTACTAGCCTTCCAGGCTGCTTCTCCCAACCCATAATAACCCTCGTAGGTCTCCTCAGTCTCCCTATCTGCCCTATCTAACCCTTCAGCTGAGCAACAAATCAAGTTTGTTTTGACTCTGTTAATTGATGGAGTTAAGAAAAGGAACTAAACTGCAGCTTCATCAAGAAAAAAGACAGTATAAAAATACAGTATAATAGATACAGTCTGGAACAAACAGAAAAAGCTTGCCATCACAACAGGAGTACAGTAAGTATGAGGGGAAAAGGAATGGAAATGTATTGCATCACCAGAAGAGTAAAACAAACATATGTTACAAATAAGTATAGCACAAAAATGGTTGGCTTTGAATAATATTTTATTGTCATCTCGTCAACAAGATTGTATTAAAGCTCCTCAAAAGTTTACTGAAGCGCATCTCAAATTAGAAGTTGTTTCCAAATGCTTAAATTCCTTGAGTCAAAATTTATCTCAAAGTAGCCTTTGACTTCCTTCTTCATACAGAGTAGATACAAAGAAATACAAAAAGAAATAAGCAATTTACCGGCTAGAAGAAAGATAATTTAACTTTCACCAAACGGATCAAAGAGCAAGCAAAAGATGTAAGAAGCCTCAAGTTAAAGCCTCGGAAAAAAGAAATTAGCAAGGGTATTTTGTAAATTTTAGAATATTTTTAAGTGCATAATTAAAGCAGTATGAAGCAACTGAATTCCAAGAAACTACAGCTTAATTTCTCCTCCAAAAGATCTTATACTTATTTTGCTATTAAGAAAACCAATACACAAACAGATGTACCTGATGAGGGTTTTGATCCTCGTAATAACGATATGGATGTCTGAGTCTCAGCCACACTATAGAAGAAAGAAAATGCCACTGGCAATTTAAGTAGTTTAGGGGGGGAAAAACACTACTACAAAACATAATACATGAGAATCTTCTTGGAAAAATATTCTACGAAAACTAGAGCAAAACTCAACAATCACAAACTTTCTATGAAATAGGATTTTTGTCATACGTGGTTTGCTGAATATGGTTCAGTATGTCGAATTGGATTGTTTTCTTAAACCATTTCTCAGCTAAAGGTTTCCTGAATATTCCTTTAGAATTCCTAAAGCAGACATGTCAAACACAAGGCCCGGGGGCCGGATCCGGCCCACGAAGTGGTTTCATGTGGCCCATGAAGCCATCCTGGAAACAGTGAGGGAACGGCCCCCACTGCCTTGGCCCTGGCCCGGAGACCCTCCTTTTGCCAGAGACCCTCAGATCTGTCCCCACTCCTGTCCGGGCCCCCATAGGCACCTTTGATGCGAACGATGTAGAGCTGGCCACGCCCACCCAGTAGGCCATACGCACTCTAGCCACGCCCACCCAGTAGGCCACGCCTAGCCTGGCCATACCCACCCGGCCCCCTGAGGGCAACCGCAATGCTGATGCGGCCCTCAATGAAATTGAATTTGACACCCCTGTCCTAAAGGATTTCTAAATATTAAGAACACCAATTACATTGCCCCCGAGAATCCATAAACTCTAATATTCCAGCCAGATTAAAAGCCACTACAATGCAGACAGCGATCGGTACACATATAGTTTGCCGGCTCACCTTCTACCAATACCATCTTTATAGTTTACTCCAATCTCACTAGTAGAGCTCACTTCATCGTAGCTCGAGCGAGATGGCTCTCTCAAAAGTTTCTCTGTGGCGTTCAAGGTATCTCTCTTAGAAGGGCTATCTGGTTTTTCACTTTCCGATTCCGAGGAGGTGATGGCCACCACTTCCAGAGGAGATTTAGGGACTTCCACAAATTCAAGGGATGCGTCACTGTCATTCTCCTTCTTCCTCTTTCTTTCCTGAGCGTCCTCTTGCTTCGGAGGGGTGGAGGTTGTTACTTTTTCTCCCTTGGGTACCTTTGCAGCCTTTGCTTTCCTAAATGGTTTTGAATCATTCACGTCCTGTTCTGTATCACTGTTCTCAGGGACACGGGCTGCACGGAGGGCTTTCTTTTTTTTCAGCTTTTTCTTCTTCTTGCTTATTTTGAATTCTGCGGCGCCCATCGTAGAGATGGCCGCCTGCTCAGGCTGTTTGGTTGCCCGCATATTATTTCCCTTTGTGGCAAGTTCGGAAGTAAACGGCCGGCTTTCGAGTGAGCCACTGCATGGCTCAGATATGGTGTTGCCCACTGGAATGATCTTGTCTTGGGTTTTCAATGAAGATATTGATCCTGAACAAGTAGGGGAAGAATGGTCAGATAACCTTGTCTCCACCACATTTGGAACAGATTTCTGAATGTTTTGATTTGCTTCTTGGAAATCAATAAGTCTGGACAAGGACATACTAGCGGTGATAACTGGATACAACGAAGGCTGTGGATTTGTATTTCCTAAAGAAAGAAGATGGAACATTCCTTTTTCACCTAATTGAACAATGAACTGTTATACTTGAGCTTCATCATATATGACTTTTGGTGACAAATTACAAAAATCAATTCAAGCACTTAATCAGAATATTATTTCATACTCTGGGCCTAATATTAAATTGGCTCCAATTCCTGTAAATAGGATTCAGGCAAGTCATTTTCTCCTAGCATGACTTCTGCATCTATACAATGTAGATAACAATGAAACCCTCTGGAACATTTTTCTCAAGTTACACATGGCAAGTCAATTGAAACGCTTAGTTAAACTTGGGATAGAAATAAGCCATAATTAAGCCTGGGAAACCACAACCATGATACAATATTGAAAGGTATCCAAGCTGTTTGTGAAATTCTCAGGAAGAGAACGTATAAATGCAATACCAACCTATGAGTGAATTGGGCTCCGACACATTTATTTAAATCAAGTATTCAAATAAAGAGTATCCCTAAGAAAAAATATTACTTCAGTTAAATAATTGGGAATTGTTCTCTCATTCATCCACAAGCTGAGTCATTAGTGAAAAGTCACAGACTGGTTAAAGTGACACAATTATTGTCATGAACTTACTTTATCGTGTCTGCATACTGTATATGCTAAACCCACTAAAGATCAGGTTTGCTCACTCTACAGACCGATATAGCTCAGTTTTCATCCCAAATTAAGACTCCATAATCACAATGAGAGAGAGAGAGAGAGAGAGAGAGAGAGAGAGAGAGAGAGAGAGAGAGAGAGAGAGAGAGAGAGATCAACTTATCTTTAATATACAGTAAACCAACATACTATCCTGCAAGTGAAGTTCTGTTTGTGGGGAACGTGGAGTACTCTGTTCAGGAACATTCATGAAGTCTTCTCTAAGCTCTGGAGACACAGTTTCTTGCTTGATTTGTATGGATGAATCAGGAACTGTGATGGGCGCAACGTCCACAGCAGTCTGGAATGTAGGATAAGCCTTTTCTTGGACAGGGGCTGCAAAAGGAGAAGGGATCTGCACAGGGATAGGTGGAACAGCTTCCAGAAGAGGAGCAAGAAGACCTGCATTAGCTGTAGGATCCTGTGTCAAATGGAGCTTGCCAAGGCTTTTTTCACTTGTGCTGCTATGATGTGGCTGTTGCAATTGCGATTGTTCTGAAGGCTCATAAGTGTCTAAGAAGGGAGCAACACAATTCATATTAAAATCTGTTTTTTAATAAAAAAATATTATGTGGCACACGTTCTGTCTTGACGTTTTCCAAACTTTCCAAACTCGCTAGCACTAATGATGTTACCTAGTTTGGGTAATGTAAGAAAAGAACAAAGCTCAGAGAGCAACAAGGATCCCAAGCTACAAATATTCTCCTACTATTGGTTTCCAAACTCTGCATACACTTGACTTGTCCAGGAAGTACATTGCCCACCTGCTTCCTTTCATCTTCTAAATTCACATGCAAGCTGAGCGTGCTGTGGGATCAAGACAGCATTCATTTTTCTATACAGCTTTCTTCTTTTAAATATCTACAGAATTTAAAGCATCCACCTGCCTCAAACTGTAAACAAAATATGGAACCTTTCCCTCCCCCCATATCGTGCCCATCCCCACCAAATATATTCAAAGGTACACCCCTTTGAATGTATTGTCATTGTCAATGTCATTTCTTGTTCAATATTTTTCCCATATTTTTAATTAACAAAAAAATGAGATACTGAAAATCAAAGCATCAGGCTAAAATGTACCATTTATTGGGAAAGATATTTCTGGGTCCTGTACAGAAAAGATTGATTGAAAATGCTCATTAATAAAAAAAACAACCTCAAAGTACACAATGACTATCAGTGCAAGGACATACAGGAGCAGAGCAATTGAGGTTCACATTATGCTCAGCAAATGTTTATTTGTTTAAAACAAATATAGGTTTTTGTTCCCAATCAGAAAATGCAACCACATTACTAATAAGGATGGAATCTTTCTAAACTATGAGGCATCACAGTGAATATTACTGATCAGAGAAGAGTATTATGGGAACTAGTTATATGTAAAGTGGATGGTCCCTGGGCAGATTTTCGTGTGACCTCCAAAACTGCAATGAAAAGAAGCAAAAACATTAAGGAAGTTGGGAAGTCTTAAGTTTAGACCTTCCACTATGCACTAGTGAAGCAGCATGGCTTCCTATTTCAATTAAACCAGGGGTCTTCACACTTGGCCCTTTTATGACTTGTGGACTTCAAGTCCCAGAATACCTCAGCCAGTGTGCCTGGCTGAGGAATTCTGGGACTTGAAGTCCACAAGTCATAAAAGGGCCAAGTTTGAAGACCCCTGAATTAGATCATATACCTCGATAGCAGATGAACAGTTCTCAGTACAGGTAGCCCTCAACTTATGACAACTGAGCCCCAATTTTATGTTGCCAAATCAGAAATTTGTTAAGTGAGTTTTGCCCCACTTTACAACTTTTCTTGTCACATTTGTTAAGTGAATCACTGCAGTTGTGAAACTAGTAACCCAGTTGTTGAACAAATCTGGCTTCTCCACTGACTTTGTTGGTCAGGTCACAAAAGGGGGTCATGCGACCCCAGCACACTGCAGCCGTGATAAATATGAGTCAGTTGCCAAGCACCCAAATGTAAATCTCGTGATGATGAGGATGCTGCAAAATGGTCATAAGTCACTTTTTCAGTGCCGTTGTAACTTCAAACAGTCACTAAACAAACTATTGTAAGTCGAGGACTACCTATGTAATGCAATTTGAGGATCACGTTACTGAATGAAGTCCAAAACCCTATCCTGTCTCCTGATATTGAAGAGTTTTCTGGGTAAAACCTGGCTGCTAATTATATTATGTATACCAAGAAATAACAAAGCATTTCAGAGAAGTGTCAGATGAGACCAGAGGCAATATCAGAAAATCTGTAAAGACATTAAAGATAGAAACAGACACAGAAAAACAAGAAGAATTTTCAAAAATCTCTGAACTCAGAAAATGTTCCAAACTTGAAATGGCATGCTGAGAATGGCTTTCCTATTATCAGTTATGGTGATTTAAATAAGCTAAAAATGGAAGGAATGAAATTTCGCTCTGAAAAAATTCTATACTGTTCTCAAAAAATGGAAGAAATGAACTTCTGTACCACAGAGATGTCAACAACCAGGATGCCACAGAAGATATTTCCTATTGACAAAATCCCCAGTAGAAGATGAAATTTATTTATTTTATTTATTTATTAATGGGACTTATATCCCGCCCTATCTCCCGAGGGACTCAGGGCGGCTAACAACAACAAAAATTAAAGGTCTCTGTACAGTAAATTAAAATTTAAAATTGAAATAAATTAAAGATTAGAGTTAAAATTGTAAACATAATTAAAATCCCTGTCAGTCCAGGTCAGCCAGGTGGAAAAGGAGTGTTTTGAGGCCGCGGCGAAAGGACCGGAGATCTGGGGCCATCCGAAGCTCAGGGGGGAGCTGGTTCCATAGGGCTGGCGCTCCCACAGAGAAGGCTCTCCCCCTGGGGGTCGCCAGCCGACATTGTCTAGCCGACGGTACCCTGAGGAGGCCTTCTCTGTGTGAGCGTACTGGGCGATGGGAATTCGTTGCCGGCAGCAGATGGTCCTGCAAGTATCCCGGGCCTAAGACATTGAAATTACATCAGCACTATAGTTGTTAGGCTACAAGAACTGATGGAACATCTACAGAAATCTGCCGTCAAAGATGGAGAATCTGTAAAAGTTCTAACTAAACTACATCAATAAATCAAGAGAACAATAAAATAGCCAAAAGATTAAAAAAAATAAGTCTACATAAGAATGCCAAAGAAAGAAGACATAACGATGTGTGCAGTCCATAGCAAATATTCTTAATTTCACATCCTAGCAAAATGCTTAGGATCGCCAACATAGATTAGAAAAGAAGACGCCAGAAGCTGGATTTAGAAATCTGAGTAATTGGGAAAATGAAAGAATTCCCCAAATAAGTAAGTATACTGACTACAGAAAAGATTTTGATTGCGGTAACCCTACCAAGCTGTGGGATGTATTTAAGAAACTCGGAATCTGAGAACATCTCACTGTTTTGTGTTGCATATACCAGATCAAAAGCCAAGATCCAGATGGAACATAGCTCTAAGTCAGCAAAGTTACCTTGTAACCCCTGCAGGATCTGAATCCTCTGAGTCCTCAGAGATCCCATTTCTACTGATACCTAGAAAATAAAAGAGATTTAAATAAGGAGCAGCAAATACTGTGAAAGTAAGACCTATCCCAAAAATAAGCCCTACCTCAAAAATAAGCTGAGGTTTTGGGGTGAGGCACACACCTAAAAATCAAGGTAGGGAAGAAGTGGGGTTGTGGAGCTGCCCCCACGCACCCCGCACCCACTTACCTTGCAGCCAGGCCTCTCCTCTCCAACCCACTTTTTCTGCGGCAACCCTGGACCTGCATTTCACAGTCAGAGACCTTTCTGGAAGGCCACTGCAGACGAGAACCGAGCTATGGATTCAATCCATAGCTCGGTTCTCGGCTACTGTGGCCTTCCAGAAAGGCCTTTGACTGCAAAATGCAGGCCAAGCTCCATTCTCAGCCGCAGAATAAAGCTACTTCTTCGGTCCCAGAAGTGGGGTTGTCAGTGCCGGAAGTGAATGGAAAAGACAGACAGACACACAGACACACACACACACACACACACACACACACAAATAAGACCTGATGCCTCTTTTGGAGGCAAAATAAAAATAAGACTGGGTCTTATTTTTGGAGAAACCCGATAACATCCTTCTGAAATTGCAGGAATCAGAGCAAATAGACTCCAATTTATGAAATACCTGCTGTTTCACTACAAGTAAACGTTGGACTTCAATATAAGCTGCTTGCAGAGCAGCTCGAGCCTGCAGGAGGCTTTCATCTACGCACTGTAATGATTTGCTTAGTTCTTCCTCTCGCAGGGAAATAACCAGCAGCTGATCCACCTGAGAACGCTCTACAAAAGAAAATGTTGTAAAACATCATGGAGGGACATGACATTTGGGAGACATTTAGAAAGCGATTGTCTATGTCAGCTGTTTCAGCACCATCTAAACCAGGGGTAGGCAACCTTGACTCTTTTATGACTCGTGGACTTCAACTCCCAGAATTCCTGAGCCAGCATGGCTCAGCATGGAAACCTCTCCATTTCTCCTCAGCATGGCTGGCTCAGGAATTCTGGGAGTTGAAGTCCACGAGTCATAAAAGAGCCAAGGTTGCCTACCCCTGATCTAATCTCTATATAAATCATGTTGTGTTTGATGGTGCCTTTCACTTAAGGATTAACTTTACTTTATCATTCTTGGGAACACCTTTTTCTTATGCATTCTGCAGAACAAGCATGTGTATTAGCTTACTGTAATCATGAAAGATTATGGAGATAACTTAACTTTGGTCTCCACAGGAAATACAATTATTATTGTACACTAAACTCCTAAAATATAAATTGAAGGCAATAATGAGATGTTAGCTGACCGCAATCACCCACCTTTTTTCCCTTTGATCTTCCTTCGTTTAGTCTTTCTTTCTAAACTTGGGATTTCAGGACAGGAGCCCTCCTAGAAATTAAAAGATTAACATTTCTAGTCAGTTAAGCCAACACTGCACATAATGTTTAGAACTAGTAGCATTTTTTCCCCATGAGAATTATTTTCAAGTGAAATAATTAAACCAATGAACTACCATTAAATTACTGAGGCATACTTTCTTTGTGTGACCTCAGTTTGATCCACAGGCAATCACACATCTAATGAAACAGATGTAGCCAAGACTCTGCATTGATTTTTCATTACTAATACCCTCCCTACCAAGAACTTAAGAAAAAACAATTTCTTTATTTTTTTATTTTAATTCCATTTATATCCCGCCCTTCTCCGAAGACTCAGGGCGGCTTACAAGCTTAGCAGTAGCCTTCATTCTATGTATATGCCTGCTTATTAGGGCTTTCATACACCCCCAAAGCGACATTATTACAAAGTCAGCTTAATTGCCCCCAACAATCTGGGTCCTCATTTTACCTACCTCGGAAGGATGGAAGGCTGAGTCAACCTTGAGCCTGGTGGGATGCGAACCTGCACTAATTGCAGGCAGCTGGTGTTACTTAAGGAGGCATTAGCCCTCTGCTCCACCAAGGCTCTACTAATAATACTACTAATACTAGTCTGAAAGTGATAAAAGCCAGTACAATATTTTTACAACCTAAATAAGAACACACATAACGAAAGGATAACTATCCAGTATAACGCGGCTTCTACAACTTGGATTTCAACTCCTATAGTCTCTCATTCAACATGATAATTGACTGTGCTTACTGGGGGATTAGGGAAGGTAAAACTGAATGCTTTTATGAGGTTGGCAAACAGGGTTTTAGATTGAAGTAACTACCATGACTAGACAGAATAAATAAACGTGCTTAGGTGGGATTCTGCATTAAATGGTTCTTTTACCAAAGTGCTACTACGCCTATGGATGAATTCAATGGCTGCAAATAAAATAAAATCACTTCTAGTAGCATATAGAGGACTTACTCCTGTTATCCTTCTTTTCTTCCCCATCCCCTGGCTATCGTTCTGCTCATTGCTTGATGTATAGCTGCTATCGGTAGCTGCATCTAGAGCACTGATGTCCGCAAGGCCTAAAACCAGGGTGGAATGTTCTTCTGCATTCTCCAATATTCCTCTGTTTTCAGATAGATGAATGGCAGAGTCAAGGCTTCTCTGGCCTTCGCTGGTACTAAAGATAGCGACATTTGGGGTAGTCTGGAGGCTGAGTTTCCTTTCGCTTGAAATTAAATCAGTCCTCTCGGCCTTGAACGGGGAGGAAGGAAGAGAAGATGACTCCTGTTTCACAGTAACCACAGCATCTTCTAATGTCTGAATTCCACTTGTTGTATCCTCAGACTTGGCAACTGAACCAGAATTGTTCTGCTTGTCTTCTTGACTTGTGCCTTGATTATTAAAGAAACTGTACATGGAGGCTGTCTTATCGACCGCCACGCTACTTTCCGAGAGGCTACGTTTCCTAACTGTTCCTGGGGAACCTATAGATATCCCTTCCCACTGGAATCCTTCGAGACTGGTGAGGTCAACTTCTTCATCCAACTCAAGGCCTTCTTGTTCATTCTGGATGAGTGGAACCATCTCAATGCCAAACCTTAAAACACAACCGTGAAACATTTATGAGTGAAACTTTTTTTTAAAAAGACACAACCACTTCTCTCAGCTTAGTTTAATGTCAAAAGCTAAGGAGAGATAAGCGTGGAAAATTCCTGGCTGTAAGGCTAGACTGTGGAATTAGAGAAGCATTTTAGAAGAAGTCAGTGGCAATGTACTTCCGTTCAGAAAACAACATGCATGTGTTCATGAAGTTATATAGGGAATACAGCTGGATTTGAAGACATCTTTAGTTTAAATTTTGTCTACAAATACTTCAGCAACATTAACGGATTTCTCTAACTATGGAGCTCAATTATTTTATCTTTTGCACACAGTTACCTGGACTTACCTAAAGCCAAGTCAATATTTTTAGCCACTCTTAGATGAGCAAAATATTGGCCAGATTCATACACGTCATCGGAAGCCATAAAAGAGAATATGTCTACGGAGATTCTCAATAATCCAGATCATGGTTGTCCCAAAGATGTTTTTCAAAAGGAAACTGGATTTTCTTAGTTTTTTCCCTTGAAAATATTTCGCTTCTCAGCCAAGAAGCTTCTTCAGTTCTGGGGAAATGGTGGGGGATGCAAGGGTTTATATTCTATTTATATTACGTTATATATATGAGGACCACTGGTCTGAGCGGAAGGGTCAAAGTGGCCATCAACATTAAAATTGAACAGCCCTCTCTTAACAGAGGGGGAGGGATATGACGCCACCTATCCCTTGTCTACAACACAGTCCCTTCGGTAGTCCCAAACCCATTTGCACTCTGATTCAGGTGACCCTAAGGGTACAGATATACCCCCAAGTGGCCTCAAAGACTCTCAAGGAGCTAACGGCCAGATGACTGCTAAGGAACATAAACTCTTCCATTCTCCATCATTCAGCCTGGACTGAAGAAGCTTCTTGTATGAGAAGCAAAAAGTTTTAAAGGGAAAAATGAAGTAAGTCCAGTTGCCTTTGAAAAACACCTTTAGGATAACATAGATTAGTACAACTTCCATTTGCTCAAGAGCTTTGTAAGGGTCATTGAAGGCTGTCCACCAAAAGTGGCCAGTGCTAGAGCCCATTTTGGGAGAGGTTTTTTTTAAGGGGAAAAGCAAACAATCCTTTCTAGGGTTATATATGAACCAAGCCAGTGTGACTGAAGATTCTCCAGTTAGACTTTCTCTTCATGAAGTTAAATTCTATGAAGGAAGCTTGCATATAAATTAGCCTAAATACTATCTTGTATATTGATGGGCTAACAGGTTTTTCAATATAAGTGTAAAATAGCACCTTAACCATTGCTGAAATGGATGGGAAGGCAGAGATTAAAAACTTATAATCAATTTTACATAATTACAACACAATATGAGCAAAAGGATATACACTACTGAAATCTTAAATGCTAAAAACCTATTCAAAAACCAGTCAATCTTGTTCAATAGGTTGACTGCATGCAGCTCTTTCTACTGATTTAAATGCAAGGATATCTTTTGCAATAAGAATAGTGAATCAAACTAAAGGGAAGACAGAATAACATCAGTGTAATTATGGAAAATATCAAATATAACAATCTACAATTAAAATAAACGTATTTCTTATTCCAAGGCTCATAATCCAGTTATATAATACTGTTTCTTTAAATATCCCCTAGATTTTTTGGGGGGGTGGGGGGGAGAATCCTAAGGTTATTTTTGTAATTTTATAGTCAATTTGATGTTAAGTGCATATACTATTTATTTATTTTTTATTTTAATTCCATTTATATCCCGCCCTTCTCCGAAGACTCAGGGCGGCTTACAAGCTTAGCAGTAGCCTTCATTCTATGTATATGCCTGCTTATTAGGGCTTTCACACACACCCCCAAGCGGCATTATTACAAAGTCAGCTTATTGCCCCCAACAATCTGGGTCCTCATTTTACCTACCTCGGAAGGATGGAAGGCTGAGTCAACCTTGAGCCTGGTGGGACTCGAACCTGCACTAATTGCAGGCAGCTGGTGTTACTGAAGGAGGCGTTAGCCCACTGCTCCACCAAGGCTCTATATTGGGGTAGCCACTTTTATAACTTTATAACACTCATGTGATATTTATTAAGTTTAATTATGTTAATTTCACAATATTGTTAGTAATTCTACAACAAATACATAAACACATTTATTCAATGAATTTTTAGTTTTCCTACAGTTTTGTAGTGAAACCCCCACCACCACCACACACACACACACACACACACACACACACATTTCAGACATGCTGTAAAGTAAGAATGTCCTTGGTAAGATTACAAACCTTGGTAAACCTTTGCCTTGTTCTTGTTTTTTCTTTGTCACCTGCTGAATAACCTGCTCCCAGTTTACATTTCTACGAGACGCACTGATAATCTGCCTCAAAGTAGGTTTCAATCCAGATTCTTTTTCTGTCTCATTCTTCCGGTGACCACTCACATTTCGAATGCGCCTTGCATTATTGAGATTTGGCTCAGGCAAATGAGAGCTAATTTTATTTTTTAAGCTAGTGCGCCATGTCAGGTCTCTTTGGAGAGACGCTGGGAACCCAAGTTTACTCAGTTCAGGAAGAAGAGGACTAGTAGACTGCCCTATAGTACCTTTGAGCAGCTCGTGATTTGAATTATCTCCACCATCTTCTTTTTCGGGAGCATCATTTGATTTCGTAACATCGTCATCCCCATCTTCTTCCAGAGTTGTTTTCAACTCAATATCTAACTCACAGGGATAGTTTGACAAAGTGTCTAGGATCTCCTTTTGGAGTTCAATGTGTTTTTTATGAGCACCATTCAGTTCATTTAAACAGTTATCATTTTTAGCTGCAATGTGATCAGGTTCAGCAAGGCCACAAGGTGAATAAGAATTTGGGGAAGTATTTATGTTTCCTGGTTTATTACCATTGTAATTGTTCTCTACTCCTTCGAACTGGACTTCATGTATCTTCTGAAAAGAACGACTATGCTGGAATTCATCTTTGGCCTTCTCCAATGCTTTGTTTAGGCTTTCATTGCTGCTAAATAGAGGTGTGCTCCCTTTTAAACTGCTATAGTTACATGCATTATTGTTCAGCTTGGATTTATTCCAGGAATTGCTAGCCTCTGTACTCAGCTGACTTTGGCCTTCCCCAGAAGATGAGGAGACGTGGGCACGTTTCAAGAGATTCTTTGAATTTTTTTTTTTGGAACAGGATTTAATATCTGGAATAGCTAGAAGTGGGGACTTCAAGGAAGGCATCTTGCTACTTTTGCTTTCAGCTTTACTTGATTTGTTCTCACTTGCGCAGGCCGCTGGCGCTTTGCCTGGTGCCACTTTCAGGGATGTTTTACTGTTAGCTGAAGATCCTGAAGAACTCTCTTCACATTTTTTCACTTTAGGGTTGTTGGCTTTAGGATCTGCTGATTCTGAAGACAGCTGAGACGATGCTTTCTCTGATGATTTAGCTGCAATCTCTTCAGACAATGGCTGCTGCTCTACGGTCTTCTGGGAAGGATAAGGAGCCCACCGGTTCATCTTTTCTCGAGAAGGACTATTGCACTTTCTACTGACTTTGGAATTCTTACTCTCTGAATGCTTAGAAACACTGAAATTTAGTAACTGATCTGAAGGTAGCTGATCACTCGTGAAATCCAATAAGCAGTCAGGATTGCCATTTTGATTATCAAGACCGGTATAATTTGCCACACCCTCCTGCCATTGCCATGTATAATTTTCACTGCTGTAATTATCCTGCATACTATTTATTTTTAACCAGGAAGTATCCATGCTGTCTACCTGAGAACTACTGTTTACAGCTCTGTTTCTTCCAATGTTCCATCCATTTCCATTTGGTTGAACAGATTTCCGGTGCCCCCTTACAGTTTTGGACTGCCAGTTGGAAAACACATTGTTTGCTTCAGAACCCCAACTGGAATTTCTTCCTCTATCATGATGATGCCAACCTGATGTTCCACCTCTGTCATTCTGATGCCAAATACCGCCAGTGTTTCCATAGTTATGGTATCGACTTGGAGGTCCTCTGGAACCATTTTGATGCCACCCAAGTCGTCCTCTTTGGCTACTGAGATGTCTGTTTGAATTAGTAGAATTCCTGGCAGAGTGAGTGAATTTTCCTTGCTTGGAATTTAAGAAACTATCCTTTTCCCAGTTCCAGTCCCTCTGTGATGGTCCCTGATGCCTCCTCAATGTTGTATCATAATGATCTCGGTCTTGATAAGGGAGTCTGTCATTTTGCCGCCTTCGCAATCTCCTGTCATCACCTTCTGCTTCACAGTTTACGTGACAAAATTCACTTGTCCTACAAAGACATAAACATTTTCATTTAATGATCAAAGACACACATATTTACATCTAATAATTTAATAATCAAAATAACAAAAAATTTGTTAAAACTGTAAAAGCTTGTAAGCCGCCCTGAGTCTTCGGAGAAGGGCGGGATATAAATGTAATAAAAATAAAATAAAAATAAAAATAAATAAATAAAATCCTGGCTTAAATCCCATTCTACATTTTTGTTAGTTTCTTTAATCAAGAATGTCAAATAACAATTTCTTCTAAGGAAGTAAAGATCAAAGTTCAAATGAAAACCAACTTGAAATTACCTTTTACTTTCAAGTGGGACAAACACTCAAAGCAAAACTCCATATATACATCACCCTTTTGCTATTATTTTTTTACCCCAGCATATCAAATAATATATGATGGAACTATTTCTTAGGGAAAAGCTCAGACCTAAGTACTTTTGAGTTGGTCACAACTGGACAGGAGAAACATTTAAAGCTCTTTAATAAACTACTGCGTAAGTGGAAGATACCAATACTGAAATTCACTTAGTCAGATACATAACTGATTTCTTCAGTTTCACTGACTCCTTCTCTCTCCAACCAAAGGAAGGAAGGAAAGATGGAAGTATCACACTTTGATGTCGGAGAGGATGGACAGAATTGGTGACGACCCAAACAAAATTCTTTCTACCTTACAGAGGACTATACATCAGCCAACTTAACCAAAGCAAATACATGGTCTTTAAACTGCACATTACTAAAAGCAGTGAAATGAAAGCCATGAACGATTTTTTCCAAATCGTCCAAAAGGATGTTTTATGGTACTGTCAACAGTAAAGTGCTGAAAACAGTCACCTTGCCCTGAAGGTTTGGCACAGCCATTTTGAGAGCCTTCCCAGGCTTTGCTTAAATACCAGTCACAGTGGAATTCAGTGCCTATCTACTTTCATGTGCGTACAATCTAGGAAAGCCTGCAAAGCAGCTGCACAGACTCAGGGGAATACGTATCTGCCTCAATCTTTTGTGAAGCAGTGTTTTACTCACTGGCTTGCTGCCACTGAAATATCACTCTGAATGAGTTGCACCGCTCTTCTCTTCCAAAGATTGAAATGCGATACATTCTTTTACAGCAAACTCTAAAAATATTATGCTAGAGTGAGAGAGGTTGATCAGAAATGCATTTACGTTTCAAAACCCATGAGGAATTTAACACAATTCTAAAAAAAACTGTCCAGTTTTGTAGTTTCAGGTTTTTGCATACACATAAAAATTAAGGGTGAACTCTCCACCTTTAAGCCAAAAGCCCAGCCTAGTTTCAATTTATTTTGCACGATGTAATAAAAATAGGTTATAAATCTGGTAGAATTAGTTACTGTGACCTGGACAAAAGTTTGTGAAGTGCAAAAGGCATGCGATGGATGACTGGATAGTATACTTACATAGAAGAATCTTAATATCCATATTAAAGGTAAAGGTAAAGGTTCCCCCGCACATGCGTGCTAGTCGTTTCCGACTCTAGGGGCCGGTGCTCCTCTCCGTTTCAAAGCCGAAGAGCCAGCGCTTGTCCGAGGACGTCTCCGTGGTCATGTGGCCGGCATGACTAGACGCCAAAGGCACACGGAACGCTGTTACCTTCCCACAGTAGTGGTCCCTATTTTTCTACTTGCATTTTTACGTGCTTTCGAACTGCTAGGTTGGCAGAAGCTGGGACGAGTAACAGGCGCTCACTCTGTTACGCGGCACTCGGGATTCGACCCGCCAAACTGCCGACCTTCCGATCGACAAGCTCAGTGTCCTAACCCACTGAGCCACCGCGTCCCTTTCAATATCCATATTAGGTATGTTTAAATATAAGTGGCAAAAATAAATCCGCAGCTATTTCACGCAGAGAAAGCTATATCAATAGTAGCCAGGTTTAATGGTGAATTCAGAAAGCATTACTCCAAAACCAAACACTTCTAAATCATAAACTTAAAATAGCAAGTTAGTCAGCTGTGGTGAATTCTCCCAGCTGCAGGCAACTCCAGACTGCCCAGAAGGCACGCCCTGCGCTTTCGAAAAGCATTTTATTTTGTTCAGAGAACCAATCAAGAACTTCATAAAGTGCAAATCAATCAAAAGTGGAAGCGCTCACCGGTTTTGTTCATTTCTTTGCTGTATTAACTGGATCAGTTCCTTGTCGAAGTATTCTTCGTCGGCCTTTTCTTTTTCTTCCTCGGCATCGGGGCTTTCCACACTGTCTTTGTGCAACTGGCTGGAGATGTGCTTGGCGTATGCCGACAAGCCCACCACCGTCACCCTGCAGACTTGGCACTCGTGATTGCTGTCCCTGGGGAAAGAAGGAGAAGGTGGGCACTCAATTCTTCCCACAGGCATGGCAAAACAAGGCTGATCTTAATTCGGTTTCCTTTGAGACACAAGAGCCGGTAATTTAGGCTGAAGTTCAAAAAAATAAAATAATAAACCTGTTGCTTTCTAGGTTTTTTTTCTTTCTTTTGAATTCGCTTGGCTGTTTCTTGGTGAATTTCAGATTATTATTATTTTTTTCCAACAATCAAGAGGTAACGAACTTGATAATAAGCAAAAGGGTCACATCTGGGATTCTTCTTGAATTGCTGTACTCAAAATCTTGTGAAAGGAAACATAGCAGAGCCGGGGGGGGGGCTTGCAGAGCTAGCTGAAGCCGCTCTCAAGCACCTCCATGGTGCCAGCTGCACTGGGGGAAACCAGTGTCAGAAGCTAGAATTAAGCTCTCTGTCTCAGCTTTCCTCAGCAGAGGAGGGGAGAGAAAAGTTCGGCAGCCAATCTTAACCCAGTGAAACCTAACCCGGGACAACTGGCACAGTGGCCTGGAATTCAAAGACTGCAAGGGAGTCTCCAATTCACTGTACTTTATTTGGTTTCAGAAAATGCAAGTTGCCCATTCTCCGCTTGGCGAGGATTAGGCTAAAGACACAAAATTATTTCAGCTGGAGGGAACAGGCAGCTGTCAGACAAGTGGCAAGAAATAAAAATCCTACATATTTAGCTTCCAGAGTTGGAAGCTTTCAGAGAAGGAAAGCCTCAAAATGCTTTGAAGAGAGGATAGTTGTCGCTGCCAAAATAGGGCAAGAAACTTATTAAAATAAAATAAAAAAAATCTTTAACTTTTATTTTTAAGGCTGCAATTTTCCAAAACTTTGTGAGATTTTGTGATCTCAGATGAAAATGCCAAAATCAGAATTCTTTTGCAAAGGTTAGATCAGAATTCCACAACCTTTCCAGGTTGGTGGCAAGGGGGTGGAGAGTGGGAGTGGGGTGGGGGGAGAGGGGACAGTTTTGTGGGAGGAACAGGTGCACCTGTACACTCATGTGCACGTACGAGCATCCTTTGTTCACGCAAGTGGGGCCGAGAGCACCTGTGACGCTCACATGAGGCCACAATCACCCATGACACTTGTGTGAGGCCCCGAGCGCTTGCGCAACTGAGGCCCCGAATCCCTGAGACCCTCACGCGAGTGAGGCGAGTGCTCACGATGCTTGAACAAGAGGGGCTGTGAGCACCTGCAACGCTCGTGTGAGTGGGGCTGTGCGTGTGCATAAACGCATGCGCACCAGCCAACCACTCCACGTGGCCCAGTTGCGAATAGGCCAAAGATTGGTAGTGGGCCATGGGCCACAGGTTGGGGACCCCTGGGTTAGATGGTCAACATTTGAAAAGATTTAAAGGAATTTTGCAAGTGGACCCAAGCTGTCACAGAAACTCATGAAATAACACCAAAGGCCTAAAAATCCACTCCTAAAAAAGAACACAAGAAACTGAACAGCAAAATTAGTGCATTTTGTGATTATGGTCTGCAACACTTTTACATATCAACATATTGACACTGCTAGTCCACAATTCCATATATGTATATGTGTTATATACTAGGCAGAAGGGGAGTACAATCTTCAGAGATAAATTGATGACTTACTGCAATGTGAATTGGAGCTCTGTAGTCTCCTTTTCATTTCCAAATGGAAAAGAGTAAGAATGAAATTTTCAGAACTCCAAAATTAAAATCACAAGTTTAAATAAATGTTTTTTTGAAGGAAAACAAGTCCAGAGACCAATACTATCCCAAACAGATTGCATTCCTACACATTCTGCAATTAAGTATTATGAACCATTGTAGTAAGCTTTTATTAAAGTTTAATAAAGGAATAACGAGCATTGTGTTTTGCTTTAAAGCTTTGTCACCAATAATTTATTATGTGGGCACAACACAACTGCAAAACCATCTGGCCAGAACATTCTTTAGTGATGTGATACAAGCTCCCATTTCCTGGGCTACAATCATCTTTGCTATTCTATGAAGAATTTCTCTTAAAGGAAATACAGGCTGAGGAATCTTCTACCACCTCAATAATTTGGAAAGTATGAAAGACAAACCGGGGGGGGGGGGGGAGGGGGGAATCCTTCACCCACCCACAAGACATTACACTACATGCTTAATTAAGAGATCAGTTGATTGCTAAATAAAGCACCATCCTCTTCATTTTTTAAAAAAAGTTTTAAAATGGAGTTCTGTATGTTCTGCTAATTCCTATATAAATAAACCCTTGGTTTTCTTGAGTTCATCCCAGTCTTGTAAACCCCTGGAGTTAGAGAGTTGCAGGCAATTCCCCACAATCATCAAATTAATAATTTGGGGCAGATGGGGGGGGTGTGAGGGAGGGGGGAGAAATGATTTCAATAGCAAAATGTGACATGCGTGGAGATCTGCATGGCCCCATCTTTTAAACCAGCACTTTGGGCACCAGGAAGAAGTTCCATGGAAAACAATTTTCCCAGGGACTTTGAGGGGCTGGGGCTGGTTTTTGTGCACTACCTAGATCCTGTGCACACACAGATGAGGTTTTGCTCACTTGCGTGGCCCGATTCCTAACATGCCACAGACCGGACCAGTCCACAGCCTGGGGGTTGGGGACCCTTCTTTTCAACAATATCATCCTTCCTAGTGCTTGCCCTATAAGCTTCCTTCCGGAGAATCAGCGGGCCCTGACCTTCTTGGCTTTTCAGAAGGCTATGAAGATCTGTTTTTTCTCCAGACATCAGGGCTGGAATATTACTATTTTAAGATGAGTTCGCATGTAAATTGTCTAAATAAATTCATAGTAAAAAAAAAAAGAAGTAAGTTTCACTAGGTATACCCATGGACTAAACACATCTGGATCCCAGCCAAAATTACCATTAACTCAGAAATGTTATTGATTTCAAATATGCATCTGAGATTTTTAAATTCACCACCTTTCAAATATTTTTAAGCAAAGTAGAGACCAAGTGACAGAATAATACGTATTTTGTGGTCTGGAAATCTACCAACAAAAATCTTCCCAAATTTCACATTTAATATTCAGCTGCAAACATTGTGCAAACTGTTGGAAAAGGTGCGTTTTTGCTAACCTTATCAATGGGTCGGCAGTTTACAATTTACAAATAACACTATCAAATACAAATACAAATACAAATTTTAATTTAATCTACATAATTCCTCTTCATGTTTAATATAATTTTCCTATGTATTGTGCTGCAATGGATTGTTACTGTTATTAAACATCACAGATATTCAAATAATTTAGTAAGGAACAAATTGCTTTGGGATTTAGATGGGGATTCCTGTGTGGTGTAGTTGGTTCACATGGTGTGGTAGGATGGAGGGTTTGTTGTCACTGTGTGTTGGGGGGAGAGAGCACGGGGGGAGGCTCAGCTAATCTCAATGTACACATGTTGTACTTTGACAATAAAGGTTTGTTTATTTATTTATTTATTTAAACTCTAAAAAGCTGGCATATCCCAATACACTCTACCCACTAATATAAATGGGTCACATTCATACCTGCCCTAATCTGAACATTAAACAGAGTAGAGCAGTCACAGAAGATGGGAAACCCACATACAAAGCTAAATTAAAACCTTTCCTCATATAGCTGTTCAGATTGTACAGATGGCCCATAAAACTGGTCGGTCGATCAAAGTAGTGTTAAGAATTGATGTTACCTTGATAGTACATAATCAATTTAAAGCTGGCAATTATAAGGACAAGTTGTTTAAAATGATTATTTTAATAAAAATTAGCTGGAGTTGCTAGCTCAAGTTACACAGCTAAAGTTAATGTTGGTGACACTCTGTTTTCAGAGCCTTCACCCTTCAGCTGTTCAGCCAGGCAACAGATGGATCCTTATTGCAAAGAACAAGGTCAATTGGTTGGAAGATTCAGTTTCAAGATGAACAGAAATGACTTATCTGGATTCAAGGAGAGGTGACTATTAGATGACTATTTAAATTTATTTATTTATTTATCTCTGAAACTATTCCCTAGATGGGGAGTATGACTCCCTCAATTCACACCAGAATGCTTATATCCAGAAGGCACTAAGTTGTTGAATATACTTTAAAAAGATATCGTGGAAGACTGAGTTTCCGTACTGAACTGACATACAGTTTTATTAACTGACTTTGGTTAAATTGGCTACAATTGTTTCAACTGGTATTGAGCTGATCCACTTTCTCCGGGAACCAACATAGTTGAGTTCATGCTCAGAGAACACATTATGGCTTTATGAAATGTTTTTCAACCTTAAAAACTTTACAATAATATGTGGACTTCAACTCCTAGAATTTAATAGCCAGCAGGCTCATTTTTTTTATATTGTTTCTGCTTCCAACTTGAAATACTCCAGATGTTACTGTTCTCAGAATTCCTATCCAGCAATTTTAGAAGTTGAATTTTAACTCACCTGAAAGGCTCCAAGTAGGCCTTTTGACAATAAGAAACTGAGTATTGTGGACTAAAAGCAGGATCTCAGAAACCGCAAGACTCCAGCCTTCTTTTATTCATGAGTTAATTAAGAATGAGTCTCTGCATTTGAATCTCTTCTTTCAGGGTGTTTTAAGCCCAGTTTGCGTTGCTTTCTATAAGATGAGCTACTAACACATTTCTGTCTCATCTATTTGATGTTTATGTCTAGAATTCGTCCTATTTCTCAGCCTCCTCACAACTTCTCAAAAATCTCCTGGCCATTTCAGTCACAGTTAATTATAGGAACTTTAAACACTATGCCATACAGTATTTAAAAATGTAAGGCACATTTTAATTGCACTGGTATTATAATAAAAAAAATGCTGTTGTACTAAAGTGAAGAAAGATGAAATGATCGTTGTCATAGTCATACCTCCCCTTTAGATTTTCAAGTTCCCGATGATGAAGCATACTTCTCATGTGCTCATCCATCTCCTGAAAAAAGTGAGAGAGGCCATAAATAGGAAGGAAACTATTTATGTGAACATAAAGAAATCTCCCCTGCATATCCATAACCAACTGAGCTACCACATTTGGTCCACCTATGGATTCCAAATGGTCTTCTAAGATACAAGTGAATGGTCGAATACCTGAATATTATTATTCACTATTGGAGCTGTTGCTAGTATCAGTTTTCTTCTGAATTTATAGTAGGTAATTCTTGACCTATGTAACCATGTCCTAATTTGCTCAAATGAAACCAGTAAAAAAAATTGCCTGTGCTTTCCTGTCATTTGAATGACTTATATATTTATTTGTATTCTGCCTTTATTATTTTTTACAAATAACTCATACTGGCAAACATATCCAACACACTTTTATCTCCCTTTTCCCCTCCACAGCGACAACACTGTAAGGCAGGGCTTTTCAACCAGTGGTACGGGTACCACCTGTGGTACATTGGCACCTGGCAGGTGGTACACGAGCATCCTAGAAAAGTGGTAGTGGGGTGGTGGTGGAATGAGCTGAACCGGTGGCAGCACCGCACAAGCCTGAGTGAAAGACGGCTGGAGCTGCAGGGCTGTCAGGGCACAACGGAAGCGCCAGGATCAGCGCTTCTTCGGGGCTGCCAGGGCTCAGCGGAAACGCCAGGATCAGTACCGGACTCCAGCTGGAGCTCGGCGCCGATCCTGGCGCTTCAGAGCCCAGAAGGAGCGCCAATCAGCTGGAATGTTGCAGCAGCTCCAGGGTCTTGTGATTTACATTCAGATGCTCGGCAACTGATTCATGTTTATGACGGTCACAGAGTCCCAGGGTCATGTGAAGTGAACAAAACCTGCTGCAACCACCCAGCAGACGGGGGGGGGGGAATAAAAACCAAACACCCCCCCACCCCACCAATCCTCAACAGAAATGCTCACAACAATGAAAACCTCGGACAGGAGGAAGAGCGCCGCCGGGCAGGCAGGCAGGTGTCTTGCTCGGCTGTGGCTCGGGGGGCACTTTTTTCAGTGCCATTGTAACTTTGAACAGTCACTAAGCAAATTGTTGTAAGTCAAGGACTACCTGTACTTCATCACTTTTTTCCTTTTGGGGGGAGGGAGTCAGCAAGTTTTTGACACCTTGCTAGGTGACTGGTGGTACTCGGATGTTGCCATATCCTAAAAGTGGTACGATGGGTGAAAAAGTTGAAAAGCCCTGTTGTAAAGTGAATAGGGCTGAGGGAGTATGTCTGGTCCAAAGTCACAACTCACAGTCTCTGGCTTTCTAGCCTGGTGCCCTTAACCACTAGACCAAACTGACTATTTTTATTATGTCTGTTAGGAATTATGCTTGGTAGGAACACATAAACTCTAAACAAACATGCAGGACATAACGCACACTGCATAGGGAAACATTTTTTCCTTCTTTGCTGTATCTGAGTTCCAAGCAAGGCACTAGTTCTATTTCGAGTTTTCTACAGCAGAAATACACAACAGGAAGCTCCTGTGGCACAGACAACTTTTGAAAGCTTCCGAAAACTACTCAAGTAGTTGCCACCAAACTTTATTTTTACTGTGACAAAAGATGAAATCTATTTATTATACAGTGAGTGAGCATATTAACTGTATTTAATTAATAGGAGCCTCTTTCTACTTTTGGAAGGCAGCTACAAGCATTATCCAAACTAACAAGATTCAAATATCAAGTGTGACCTTGGACTTGGAAAAATAAAAACTTCTATCGTAAGCTTTACATTTTCTAACCAATATATAATATGAAAGTTTCTTGGAATGGTGCTGAAATTTTATTTTACCTTTTTTGAGCTGTATACGATGTGACACAATATACATTTTCGTTCTCGGACCATAGTGAATTCTTCAAAAAGATCTTACCCAATCCCTACAAGTAGAAAGCAGAATATTCATTAATTCTTTGCCAGATTTATAATTTTCCAAATATCACTTTTAATAGAACTATTCAATTCAAAAAACATTTTATTTCTACTTTCTTATTCACCTGATTATGTCTAAAGGAAGACATAAACATCTCTTTGACTCAGAACTGTTTTTCACAGCAGCCTTGCTTGCACATTCTCCATCAATCTTGAAGTCAAGATTCAGAGCCACATGGATTGGATTAGAAGAATAATAATACAACTGAAGAATTTAAACACAGCAAATAAAATTAGCAGTAACTTCCCTCCTATAACAAGGGTGTCATTTAATGACATTTTTAAAATGTTGCCTGCTAATTATTATTTTTTTATTCTACAGGAAAAAAAATAGATAAAGAAAAACTGAGAGAATCAGGATATTTATCCTTGCAGTACATAATACGCTATACTTAACTATGGTAAGGACAACAATTACTCCAGTCACACATTTATCAATTTCAAGAAGCAGCAAAGTAAATCCTTTTTCCAGAAAAAAATGATGGGTTTAATGCTATTCAATTGACCATATTATAAGCAACTCTATACATTTCTAAATATTAGAATATTAGCATATTATAAAGAACATGAATCTTTCTTAAACTTAAAGGTAAAAATAGTGGATGTTTTCCTTGGGGTGTACAATCTCTTATATTCTCTTATATCAGCATTGCTTTGTTGTTAATGAATTAATGTTCTTCATGTGTTGCTCAAAACTGTTTCAGAATTTCTGGAATTCATTTAGAAATTACTTCTCCAAGTGGGGAAGTAAAATGCTTAAAACAGATAACAAGGTCAGTAGAGTAGGCTTATCTTATTTCACCCGTTGGCAGGCTAATTAGAAGTGATGTTTCCAAGCAGATCTAAAATTACATCTGCTTTGGCTAATTAGAAATACAATTGTATCTGACTATGCCTGAGTGCAAGAAGAGCGTAAGGGTTCCGTTAGCTGCCCAATCAACTTCAGCCACTTACAAGAGAGGGCTAAAAATACTATCCAGATTCAACTGCTATTGGCTGTCACTATGAAAAAGCAAAAGCAATAGTTTTTCCTCTGCAAGGGATTGCTCAGACTGCACTCCAGAATTAAGGTTCCCAAGCTCTCGTCAGTTTACCCTGCAACAGAGAAAAATAAGTTGCAGCTCTATAATGTGTAACATAAAAAACACAACCATGTCATCAGAGGCATCTACTTGCCCTTCTCTTAAAGAAGAAAGGGGAAGCAATATTAACTGAAAACACACTATTACTAAAGGATATATGGTGATGGCATGAGCTTGATGGAACCATCATCAAATCATTTATTGGAAATTTTAAGATTTTTAGATTCTTGCATGGACAAAAAATTTCAGAAAAAGGCAAAGGAAGTAAGAGGTCTCAGTAGTTCAAATAATTCCTTTCCCCCCCTTAGGCGCTCTACTAACCAACATAATTTTAATCTATTTGTGATATACTGTGAATCCACCAGATACTCCTCAAATTATCTTATAGTTTTTATAGCTGGACTACTTATATCAGGAAGGTCCCGGAGATATGGACCACAATATATCCCAAGCCAAGTAGGCTACAGGTACAGCACTTGGACAGCAAAAAAATAACTGAGAAGAGGTAGGCATCAAAGAAAGAAAAATGGCAGACTGTCACCAGTAAAAGGAAAAAAAATGTATTGAGCCCACTGTCAACAACTGCATTAGAAGCAAATATAATTTATTAAACTAGTGTGCCACCCAACTCTCAACAAATCTGGGATCATCTAGAATCACTCCCAGTGTAGGTCTAATATTCTATAAGACACATATATACTTAAATTTGTATATTTCACAAGTGTCTTATTTTGGTGGGGTACCTTGGTGTTTTGAGACACATTTTGCAATCTAAACAGAAGCCATCCCTATATCCTTTTGAATAAACAAAAAAGATGAAAAATATACATTTAATGCTTGACTTACAAAACAGTTACAGCTAAATAAAATTTAAAGAAAAACTAATGAATGAATTTGAAAGTATAAGTTCAAAATCAATTGTAATTTTTTTATTCTAGAATTAGTCTAGCTGTACTATCAGCGCATGATGTATTCATGGTTAATTATTCTGCAAGTATGAGACAGAAAGAACAATAAATCATGAGCTTCATTTTACATATTAGATAATCTTTATTGTCATTTTTTTACTGTGGACATAATGGCACACATTAAAAATGAAATTTAGTTGCTTGCTCTCCAAGTGTACACATATATAACATACATTTAAACATACTATATACAACATATGTATAGACCTACACCCTTACATATAAGTAACATATAACTATTAATCACTGTCCATCTTGAATTTGCTTAAAACAGAAGTGAGGGCCCCTAAAACACAACTCCCAGCAGCCCCGAGAACAGGGCTAATAGTGATGGATGCTGGGAGTTGTATTTCAAGAACATCTGATGGGTCATAGGCTCTGTACCTGTGCCTAAATGATTGCATGTATAGAAAACTTAATGACTTCACAACTCTGATTTACTTTCAGGAAAAAAATGCCCTTCCAGAAGATGAAGAATCTTAGTATATTTCAAATCCTGGAATATTTATATTTCATGCACATTTGATAATTGATGTAGGAACAGTCATCACCCTTAAGTTTAATAAAGGAGAGGATTTGCAAAATAGTCCAATTCCTATTTTTCCAATAGTGTCTTTACAGGCCTAAGTAAATATAGACTATGAGGCATCTTCTCATAGAGTATTTATTTTTTCAGAATACAAAAGTGCTGATAACATACAAAATCCTGCCTTGCAGTACCTATATTTGGAGCATGGGATTTTTCGTATTCTTGACTAACCAAGCAAAGAAGGTATTCCAAAAAAAAAATAAATCTGAAAACTATGGGAAAGTGGTATCAGCACATTTAGTCCAAGAGCTCAGCACAGAAAGAGAACCACATTTTAATGTATTACATAGTACATTTTTTAAAAAAATCGAGACTTACTGTTTAACCTGAATCCAATACAGAATAATCACTGTTTGGGAATTTTAATAAAATACAGCATGCAATGGTGGCATACGTACCTATTAACTTTTGTGCCTTAGCACACCTTGGAACATTGGCCGTAAAGATAATGGTATTTAAAAAATGTTTATATATATTTACCATACAAGTAGTCCTTGACTTACAATCATAATTGTGCCCAAAATTTCTCTTGCAAAGCAACACAGCTGTTGTGAGTTTTGCCCCATTTTATGAACCTTGCTTGCCACAGTTTTAAGTGAATCAATGCAGTTATTAAGTTAGCACACAGTTGTTAAGTAAATCTGGCTTTGCTTCTCAGAAGGTCACAAAAGGTGATCACATGACCCCAGAACACTGCAACCGTCATAAATATGAGTCAGTTGCCAAGTGTCTGAATTTTGAACACATGACCATGGAGATGCTGCAACGATCATAAGTGTGAAAAAAAAGTCATAGGTCCATTTTTTCAGCGCTACTATAACTCTGAAGAGTCACTAAACAAATGGTTGTAAGTCGAGGGTTATCTGTACTGGGTTTTGTAAAAAGTAATGTGCTCACAGTTGCAGCTAAGATTGAATAATCACACATAATTTGGGTGATTGCTATTGGTAACTTGACCCAGTCAAATTATATTTTGTGAAGAAAGAAGTAATCTAAAGATGCTAAAGAGTATTCACTTTAGGAGTTATGTAGTACTTTTCAAAAAAGTATGAATAATATATAAAATGAGAATCTTATTTAAAAATATGGCTCTATTTTAAATATACAACTTTTAAATGATGTCGGAATCAATATCCACAGGAGCTCAATGTTATATCATCCTTTGTGATTATGACATTTTTGAAAAGCAGCAGAAATAAGCTATACTGAAAACTATTCCAGAATATACCTCTTCACATTCTATAACAAGTCACTTAACTAAAGATACTTTCCCCTTTACTGACTCAATTCACAAACTTTTCTGAGTTTGAAGTTACCCTGAATCATAAACTAAACTCACAGACTGAATTTACATAACACATAAAATTAAAAAAATCAAGTTGGTTAATTTGTAGCTGAGTATATCATGTGTACATAGCCTATATGGAAGTCTAAACAAGTTTCCAAATTATACTAGCCTTCTGGCGTGTGAGGTAGCAAAATTAACCACCATTCCCATATTTATGCTGCTTTGTGAACTGGGAATAAAAGGAATTTCTCTAAGTATTTAGTGCCTTTCCTTTCAAGCCAATTAAAAACTGTTTCTTTAGTAATTTCCACTATTAATTTTTTGAATTCTTGACACCTGAATTTGGCTCCAGTGTTTGATAAGAACTACTGAACAGGATACATAGTAGCAGTTTTATTAAATTGCAATCCAAATATAAGGATTTATCATGCTCTTATTTCTTCGATACTCCCATTTATGCATTTATCACAGGTTATGAGAGCTTTGGGGGAAGCAAACCTAGTTTTGCAACATTTCCGAACTTTATATATGGCACCTATTTTTTATATATATAATGTTTTGGTTTAAAAACAAAGAATGTTAACTTGCAATAGAAACGGGGATTCGTTGTGCTACAGTATTAGGTCCTCGGCTGCTTTTCAAACTTCTGACGTTGGTTCCTCTTCAACCGATCCTCAAAGATTATTTAACTACTTTCTAGCCTACTCCAAAAAACAAAAAAGCTTCACACACACCCCAACCCCGATAAAGTGCTACCATCATCAACAACCCCCCAGTCCGGGACTTAAGCTCAGCTTCCACCTCATACTTTGAAGGGCGAAGCAGTAACAGCCCGCCTTGTGGGTACTTACAGATCGTATCCGCCTCATCCAGCCGCGAAGCACGAGCGCATCCACCCAACACGATGGGCTACCGAAACCCCGCCCATTGCCGGTGCAGCCTCCTCCGGAGACCTGCAAGCTCGACCCAAAAGAGAACCGCGCCACAGGCCGGGAGCGTCTTCATATGGTTTCAACCAATCAGAGAGCCATATTTTCTTTTCGTATGCATTCTGGGAATAGTAGTTTGCAATCCGGAGAAGCCGGTTTTGCAATACCATAGAAACAGGAAATGAGTCCCACTGAGCATTTCTGATTCAAACAAACGGAGCGTGATGCATTTTGGTAGATGTAGTTTTTTTTGGTGGGGGGGTTACCTTTTTTCAGCAGGTACTTTATTGGGCTTGTACTGCGGGCCATTGGTTAATTCGGTTCCGAGTGCTGTCTGAATGAGATTTGCGTAGAGGAAATCACCTTTGCTCCTTACTCCAAATAAAAAAGGCGTGGCTTCAAACTAATAGCAGTTGACAATGTGAACTGAAAATGAAGGTTTTCCAGACAAAATTGATATATGCAGCAAGTTTTCAAAGGGCTTTACACTACCACAGCAGTAACAGATTACCTTTGAGTGTTTTTAAATAAAACGAAAAAAGTCCCTTTTAAAAAATTCAGCTCCTGGTGATTTTAAGCGAAACATACAGTATAATTATCTTAACCAGAGGGAAGTGCTTTGACATCGCCTTTCCTGTTTATTCAGTTTCTCAGTGTAACTTGCAGTACAGCCTTGGCATTTCCTGCTGATTTTCCATGCATGTAAGGTACTTGCTTGGCTTGACCATGTTTAATTTTCAAGCCCAGTCTAAGTAGCTTGAAAAGATACATGATACATAAACACTAATTTACCCAACATCATAATGAATACAAAACTCTGGAGTATGAATCACAGTCATGCAGATATTTCCTATTTATTGATAGATTACATGTGATTGTTTCTAGCTTTGTAAGATAAAAGGCCCATAGTTTATTGCTGAAGCTCTGTTTTACAAAGTACCTGGTATCAGGGTGACTATTAAAAACCTGCTACAACCATGTCATCATTTTTTTTTTGCTAATTTAGACTTGAAAATCTGGATAGTGCTTCTGGAAGCTTGCAAAAAAGGATCTTTTTAAAATCAAACAACTAGCACCACAATAATAAAAAATAACAAAAAACCATGTGTATGTTGAAGAAAATATTTTAGCATGATAGATGGAGGAAGATTATTTACTGAAGTTACTGAAATTCATTTGTGGATAACTGGCTTTATTAGTTGTCTCCTATTAAAGAAGTAAATGTCAGATTCATGAAATCAGAATGGATATTACTAAATTCATATTTTTATATTCTTACACAGGATCTACATGAAACAATAGAATAACTCATAATTATGAAACCCAACAAGCATGGATCTGGTGTTTTTGCATCACAATTTGTTAGCAGTGCTGATGTTACCAAGATGGGTAATAAAACAGCTGCAAGCAAACAGCAAAGCAGAGCACTAAGGGCTACACAATTATTTTTACATGAACCCATATGAAATCACCATCAAATTACCACTCACATTACCCTGATATAAAAATAACAGAAATTATTGGCTCAAGGCATGGATTTTTTGTTGTGTCTGGACGGCCATAGGACAGAGACTCAGAGACGACGTATGTTAATCCTTTTTATTTGAATACATCATGGCAGAACTGCCCCTTCCTCAAAGGTACCCTCTTATATAACATTTCCCATCCCCTGAAGTCAGCCAACCCGATCTCTCAATTCTCCCGCCAGACAGGTATCACCCAACCCGGTGTCCACAAGTTCCTGCCGGACAGGTTGACCAATCAGGTCCCCTGGCTGCTGCCCCCAGGTGGACACGTGACCTACATAACACCCCTTTCCCCCCCCAACGTGAGCACATCTAACTAATTTTTATATCTGGTTATTCCTTGGCCCTTCTAATCTCCGCTCCTATCTCACATAATCTTTCAGGTATGCCGGAGTTCTGTGAGCCCTGGTTGGGTATCTTCCAGGTGGTGTGACCGACCTTGTTGCCCTTCCTTGGGCCTGTACAGTTGGCGCTGACTGGCTCCCACCCCGCGGCTGTCCTCCTAACTCTGGGACTGAGGTAAGCTCCCTCGTTACTGTCCTGTTATCTGTATCTGTTGCCGTCGGGCCTATTGTTGTTGACTTTGGTGGCCTTGTTCCCAGTTGTTCAGCTGACCTTGATGTTGTTGGCTGGTATGTCTGCATTGGTGGTGTTTGCACCTGGAATGGTTCGATGTGTATGTTGCAGTGTTGTTGCTGGGCCTCGTTATGTAACGGAGGTTGTTCCGCGGTTTGCTCCTGCAGATCACCTGGATGTGGCCGGTCTTGCCACAATTCCTGCATTTGGCATTCCGGAACCAGCACCCAGCTCTGGGATGATTTCCCCCGCAGCTGCCGCACTTTAGTTCTGTGTTTTTGTACCTGTTTTCTCTGTCCTTCTGCATTCTTGTTGATGGAGTCGTGGGCAGTCTCCTGTACCAGTCGGGGTTGTCGCAACGGTTGGTCCTGATGGCTGCTCTCTCAACCCTTTGGGTGACTTCATCGGTCGGTTTCATATTCGTAAACCTCCTCTCCACCCTCCACAAGGCTTCCGTGGTGAATTGATCCACCCGCGCCATTGCTGTTGTGGGGGGGGTTCCTGTTGGCCGGTCGCTTCGTAAGTTAGCAGCTCGTCCAGTACCTCCTGCAGAGTCCCCGTGGGTTTGGCAATTATCCGGTTTTGCAATTGCTTGTCTCTGAGCCCTAGGACTACTCTGTCCCGAATTCTCACCTCCAAATTATCATATCTGCACCGGAGCGCCGCTTCTCTCACAGCAGCCACGAAGTCTGTTATGGACTCCCCTTGTTTTTGGTTTCTGTGCTCGAAAATTCTTCTCCAGAAAAGCTTGGAGCATTTTGGTGTGAAATGCTCCTTCAGCTTCTTTTTGAGCTCTGCATACGGCACGCTGGCAACTGCTGCTGGCTGGCATAGCCCTGCGGCTACTCGGTATACCGTTGTTCCGCTAATGGACAGTAAGGCTGCGGCTTTTTTCTGATCATCTGTCACGCCGTTGATCAGTAGGTAGCCTTCGACTTGTCCTACGTAATCTTCCCAGTCTTCGGGATGCCTCGTGTCGAACTCCCTCACTGTTCCGAACTGGGCCATTCGGTTGCCGCGACTGTTTCCGTGGTTTTTTCCTCCAATACTTGCCTCGGCTGCGTGCGGCATGCTGACGGCTATTCGAATCTCCCGCTTCTCGCAGTTCCAGCGGCTGCGTGGTTGTTCGCTTCTCCGCGCCTACAGCGATCCCACCTTCGTCGCCACTGTTGTGTCTGGACGGCCATAGGATGACGTATGTTAATCCTTTTTATTTGAATACATCATGGCAGAACTGCCCCTTCCTCACAGGTACCCTCTTATATAACGTTTCCCATTCCCTGAAGTCAGCCAACCCGATCTCTCAATTCTCCCGCCAGACAGGTATCACCCAACCCGGTGTCCACAAGTTCCTGCCAGACAGGTTGACCAATCAGGTCCCCTGGCTGCTGCCCCCAGGTGGACAGGTGACCTACATAACATTTTTAATGAAATTCATTATTTTACATGGGAACCATCATAAACAATAATCAAAAAGAGAAAGGCATATGACTTCACAGAATGAGCTTTGATAATCATAAATCCCATTAATTATGACATCCCCATGCCTCTCTATGATTACAGTATTCCATTTTACAATTAGTAGCTTTATGCAAAGTGGAGAAATAAGAATGTATGAGCCAAGGAAATTGAAGGCAGGAGATTAAAGGGGGTGGGGAGGAAGCTACAACACAATTCATTACAATATATCTTTGAACAGTACCTCTGTATCTCTGCAAACCATCCTTGCTTCCAACATACCAATACACCGATTCATAAATTGCCTTTTATTCTTCAGTATCTCCCTTTTTACATCCCACATCTCCCTTTCTGAGGATATTACCAACTCTATCCAATTCAATCTATTTATTTTCCCTTCATATTTCTGTTTTGCAGTTTGATCTTTATTCATTGTACTCTCATGACCAAACCACCTCAATGTGCTGCTTTCAAACAGGTCACCCACTTTTGTATTCAATTCAGTGTATTCATTTAACATCGATTCATTCTTGACCCAACTTTATTACATTCACTTTTAAAGCATTTTTGTTACCACTTTATTCAACTTATTTTTAGGTTTCTCTTAATGTATACTGCTTTAACAATTATATAAAAAACAGGCAGAAGTATACCTCTTTGACTACATCATTTCAACTGTGTTTTGCTCTTTACACATTTGATGCAACCTCTTTCATTCTCAGATCATTGCCACATTCATTTTCTCATACTTTTTTCCTTATCCATGATTTCTTGCACCGCATCATTTCACCAAAGATACTTTTTCATAATTCACATCTTTTGAGGTACTCCATGTTTCTGTATGTAACAATCAATCATCATTTTATATTCAAGGAGCAAATATAGGAAAGAAGTAGATCCGAGTATGTAGAGTATTAAATTTTGTACCAATTATTGTTGTCAAATGATCTTCAGTTATAGACTTATTTAGAGTCCATTGCAGTAGCCCAGAGAAGAGGTATGAATAAATGTTACAATGCTCTTACATTTCAGGTAGGGTTACAAATAGCCACCAACCAAAGCTGACCATTCAGCAATAGCTGTGAATTCATGAAAATCACCAAATATACATTGGTCCTTTCACAAATGGTGCTTCCATCTCCAGAGACAGTACCAGAATCAACATAACATTACAATGAACATACAACTCTGCCTTGTTTGGGGGCTCAGCTTTAATATGTTTCACCCCATTTAACAACTTCTAGATACCAAAACCAGAATTTGACATCTCTGGCACAGTTTAGATAGAGATGTACAATTGGGTATCATTCATATATGTCACACTCCATTCCTACGTGTGACATCAAGAGGATCTACGTCTTACTCCATGATGGTTTTTCCTCTATGATGGTACCAGAAACCTTCAAATCATTGATTTAACTCACTATTCATTCTGTACACTTATAAGTAATCTATAATATCTATGGAGCTTCAGGTTGAACAAATGTAAACAATTCATATAAACCCTGAGAAAAGTGTGATTCTAGGACTCGTGGGGGGGGGGTCTTCCAGGACCTTCTCAGGGTTCTCCAAAATCAAATTATATGTTAACTTATGTTGAAAAATAATACAACATTAAAATCCCCTCAAACAATTGTGAGAAGAGATAGCAGCAGTGAATACATCATTTCTATTTTTTAATACCGTAAATACTGATAAAAGAGCTTTGGTTTATGTGAGTTACAAGTTAACATTACAAGGGATCCTGAGAGAGAGAAAAAAAGTTTGAGACGCTGACCTAATATTTCAAAACCCTTCAAAGATGGAATTGCCAGTTGGGGCGGTATGCAATATTTCTTGAGCGCTCAGCAGTTTGTATATTATCTTCGTGTTGATATGTTCGAAGAATGATTTGGTCATTGGGCCACGTAGTACATGGTAGAAACAGAAACAGATGAGCACAATTCAAAGCGCACTGAAGATGTGTCCTCCCCCCCAAATGGAGACAAACCGTTTGCAGCCAAATCGCCAACCTCGGAGATCAAACAAACAGCCCAACTATTTTATTTATTTATTTATTTATTTATTTATTTATTTATTTATTTATTTATTTATTTATTTACCAACCCGTACTACTAATATTCAAACGTATAGCAACAGAAACGCTTATTATTATTATTATTATTATTATTATTATTATTATTATTATTATTATTATTATTATTATTATTATTATTATTATTATTATTATTATTGCTTGTTTTTAGAAGATACTTTGTCAGGGTATACATCCCTACCGCAGGAATCTGATAGGATTTTTCCACAGCTGAGAGAGCTTTTGTACCTTGAACGGGGTTTTATTAGAAAATAAGCACAGCCCCCAACAGGATGCTAAAGGCGAATCAACAACCCGAGAAAGCGAAAGATAAACATGACGACCATTTCCTCCCACCAATAGCTATTAGCAATGCCTCCCAAAGCGACCAATGCTCTGCGACTCAGAAACCGGGTAAGGAGGAGGCGGGAGGAGGTAACAGCTGGGCCCCGAAGGAACCGGAGGGAAGAAGAAGGCGCTGCAGGAAACTGCCTGGGTGGGGCTCGGCGGAGGGAAGGGGCTTCCGAAGACCCGGCGCGAGGTTCGTCTCCTCGGCGGAGAGAGCGGGAGAGCTGCGCCGAAAGGCCCGGCGGGCGGAGTGGAGCGAAGCCGAGGGGCGGGCTTGGGCTCCTTTTTGCCCCCGAAGCGCCGGGGTGAGTCTCCGGAGGGAAGGAGCGGCGGGGAGAGCGAGAGCCGGGCGGGCGGAGGAAAGGAGGAAGGGGCGAGCCAGCCTGCCGGGGGCGGCCGACGAATGCCTTCGGGCGGGGGAGGCCGGGAGGGGGCGGCCGGCAAAGGCCCCCTTGAGCCCGGCTGGAGCGCCGAAGGCACCGGGGTGCTGGAAGCGCGGGACTGGGAGGCTTTTCTGCTCCGCCGGAGGAAGGCGGGGGCCAAGGGGTTAACCGGCGGGCTGGGTCCTGGGCGAGGCGGCGGCAGGGCAGTCCGGGGAAAAAGCGGGCGGCCAGGCGTCCTGGGCGAGGAAGGGAAGGGAAGGGAAGGGAAGGGAAGGGGCGCGGGAAGCGGGGGGGGGGGCCGCGCCGCGGGAAGAGCGCCGCAGCATCCCTCGGAGCCGGGCAGCGAGGCCGACCTCGGGGAGAGGAGTTGTCACCCCTGGGTGGTTGTGGCGGCGCCCCTGGCTGCCCTGCCTTCGCGGGTTAGGCCTCGGCTTGGGCCGGTTGGCTTTCTGGAGGAATGCTGCCAGTTGGCTTCCTCTCCAGGCTGCGCGGCGTTTTCTGGTTTGTGGGGATCCTTTTGCTAAACCCTCACTTCGCAGTCCAAAGCAGGGACTGGAGAGGGCTTTGAGTAACTTGTTTTAGGATTTTTCATTGTTAAGGGGAGAAGCATAAAACTACAGGGATTTATTAGGATATTTTTGTGTCTTACAGCTTACAGAGCCTTCACAATAGACTTTAGCAAAGACTGACATAGTAAGGGGTATTATTATCCCATTGGCTGCATCTGTTTCTTTATTGCATTTTTTAAAAGCCTTAACAAGAGCAACAGGAAGCAGTAGCAGTTTTCACTTTTTTTTTCTTTCCCCACTAAATGGTGCAGATTGGAAGAGGGCAGAAGAATGGATAGAAGAAAGGACAGGAAACAAAATCTGGAAGCCTTTTCAGATTTAACTAGTATTCATATACTGTATTTCTTATTCCTTCACAGTGGAGTGTTGTGCCAAATCAACTTCCCTTTATAAAAAAAAAAATCCCCACTTACAACATTCTTTAGTTACTGGACAAACACTTGTTTATACTCTTTGGGGAAATATAGTTCAGTAATGCAATTTCCTTGTAGCCTTTCTTTTGCTTTTCATTTTCAGAATTAAGTAGTTTGTATGTAATTTAAGGGACGCAGTGGCTCAGTGGGTTAGGATGCTGAGCTTGTCGATCAGAAGATCGGCAGTTTGGCGGGTCGAATCCCGAGTGTCGCGTAACAGAGTGAGCGCCTGTTACTCGTCCCAGCTTCTGCCAACCTAGCAGTTTGAAAGCAGGTAAAAATGCAAGTAGAAAAATAGGGACCACTACGGTGGGAAGGTAACAGCGTTCCGTGCGCCTTTGGCGTCTAGTCATGCCGGCCACATGACCACGGAGATGTCCTCAGACAAGCGCTGGCTCTTCGGCTTTGAAACGGAGATGAGCACCGCCCCCTAGAGTTGGAAATGACTAGCACGCATGTGCGGGAGAACCTTTACCTTTATGTAATTTAACAGATTCACATAAGAAGTTCCATCCTAGATGAAAGTTCATAGGTACTTAGGAAAGTCAATTGTTTCATCGTAGATTTAAGTTTTTGACTTCATCCTAAATTACAGTACATATATATTATGTACTCATTGTCATTTTAGTGGCAAAATGGTAGACTATAATAGTACATTTTTAAGTATAAAATAAAAATTAAATGGGTACATTAAGCATTTGATAGACTTAACATACCTGTCCTAATTGCCCCCAAGAAACTAAAAAATTAAGTTCCTTATTTAGTTACATCACTGTCTTATCTTGCAAGCGGATTTCCATTCACATACCTTTCTCATCTGAAGTTTGGGGTGGGGATGAGAATCAAGTGATGAATCATCAGTTAATAGCAATTTATCAGTGAACAAATGCAGTCCAATATAACCAGTTGACAGAAGTTTTCTGCTTTTCTATTTTGAGGATTTCTTTACTTTTGCAGTTTCATAATTAGCTCTCAGAAGAACAAATGATTTCTGCTGAAAATATGTCCTAATATTATATCTTAATAAATTGGGATTTCTGAATGGCCTTTATATAAAATAAAATTTGCATTAAAGATCATGTCTTCTCTCAGTCCATCAGTAGAATGGCATATGTCTCCTGTACTTTCTCCTTGAATAGAGGGACACTCAGAGTTAATATTTCTTCACGTTTCTTTGTTGATGGAAATTGGAAATATTGTATGGCACAGAAATAGCAATACAGTATGTATCTAAATAGCAGTCTTCACTCCTTTAAAACTAAAATACAATTAGCAAATTGCAGAAGTTCCCATTTTGACTTGTAGAATGAAAAAAGTTGTAAAACTGCATAAATATCTGTTACTTTGTATTTTTCACACAGTACTTTAGTAATGTCACTTGTTTCTTTTTTTCTCATTTTATTAATTGTGACAAAAGAATCCCATGAATAGTAAATGAAAGCATCTTGAAGTTTGAACACTGCATAGAATGCAGGCAATAATATGGTAACTTGTAAGAAAGCCTTAGTGGAGTAGTGGGCTAATGCCTCCTTAAGTAACACCAGCTGCCTGCAATTAGTGCATGTTCGAGTCCCACCAGGCTCAAGGTTGACTCAGCCTTCCATCCTTCCGAGGTAGGTAAAATGAGGACCCAGATTGTTGGGGGCAAATGCCGCTTGGGGGCCCACCGAAAGTCCTAATAAGCAGGCATATACATAGAATGAAGGCTATTGCTAAGCACATTGATTTGTGCTTCTTAGATTGTAAGCCGCCCTGAGACTTCGGAGAAGGGCAGGATATAAATGGGATAAAAAAAAGAAAGTCCTAGATTAGAAATCTTACTTTTTATAGAATAGCATGAGAATGTATATAGTAAGAGTTTCTTTGGTTATGCTTGTGGCATAGTGAGCCAAATTTGTCAAAATTGACCAGCATTTTCCTTACAGGAATCTTGCATATTTGATACTGACTTAGTCTACTCTCACTTCCTCTTACTAAAAAGTATAATATGAGAATGTCAGTTAATCAAACCATGGGCCCAGGAGATCAGTATTTACAGGCCTATCTGGCGATTACCACAGCATATAGATGACTATGACTAGGCATGTAAACACAAAGCAAGGAAGGTGATTTTCCCAAGTGAAATGAAAGAAATGTGTGTTTGTGGAACTAAGAGAAAAAGGGAAGGATCTAATAGATGTGAGTGAAGATGGTCTGATACAGCAGAATGGACTTTGTAAATATACTCAAGGAACTACAGGTACAAAATTATGAATGACATGTATGTCAAAACACAAAGTGATAACTAAGAGTTATAGATGTGCATAGAAGTAGTATCCATAGCTTGGTGATAATTGTATGTTACATTCCAGTGACTAGTAATAATGGAGGAACCAGAGGTGAATCTGGGCTACTTGCAGACTTCTTTATCTGAGGTAGCTACTTAGATCTAATAGTTCTTCCATCTGGCAAGTCAGAACTGCCATTGTCATTGTTACAGTTCTCCTGCATTCAGATTGTCTTTGCCCTTCTGTTGTCAGTTAACACCATCTTTTTGTTTACTATTTATGAATGTTTGATATTTTTTTCAGATTTGAATACTGAATTTATTTAGTAAAGGCAACTGAAATATGATGGTCACTCTTATTTAAAACAAGTTTGTTTAATTTGTACTCTCTGCAAATACATCCCAGAAGTGAAATAATATCTATAACAGATGGCACCTCCCCCCACAAAAAATAATCGATACTAAAGGAAAATTGAAAGTAATTGAAGAAGTTGTTGCAAACTATTAGCTAGGCCTTTTATGAATACAGGGATATCTCTCCATGTAAGCAGTATGCCCATGAGTGACACGTTTCCCAACACTACAAAGATGGGTTACAATTGGGGAAATTACTCCACAATGGGTTAGCACAACTGCTAAGGTGAGGTCTGTATTTTTTTCTAATTATGGTAGATTTTAAGACAAGGGCTTGAACAAGTCCAGGCTATCTGTTCCTGAATCTCTTAAAGCAGACATGTCAAACACAAGGCCCGGGGGCCAGATCCGGCTCGCAAAGTGGTTTCATGTGGCCCGCAAAGCCATCCTGGAAACGGAGAGAACGGCCCCCACTGCCTTGGCCCTGGCCCAGAGACCCTCCTTCTGCCAGAGACCCTCAGATCTGTCCCACTCCTGCCCAGGCCCCCATAGGCACCCTTGATGCGAACAATGTAGAGCTGGCCATGCCCACCCAGTAGGCCATACGCACTCTAGCCACGCCCACCCTGGCCCTACCCACCCAGCCCCTTGAGGGCAACCGCAATGCTGATGCGGCCCCCAATGAAATTGAGTTTGACACCCCTGTCTTAAAGCTTAATTTTGGGAACAATTTGTTAATAAGAAAGCTAAGATTATGTTAATCTAAGTGGCTTCTGGAGAACTCTCTCTTTTGGCAACTGCACTATTCAGTCTTGGTCTAATACTGGATATAGAGGTGAAACTCGAAAAATTAGAATATCATGCAAAAGTTCATTTATTTCAGTAATGCAACTTAAAAGGGGAAAGCAATATATGAGATAGACTCAATACATGCAAAACAAAATAATTCAAGCTATGATTTGTCATACTTGTGATGATTATGGCTTACAGCTCATGAAAACCCCAAATCCACAATCTCAGTAAATTAGAATATTGTGAAAAGGTGCAATATTCTAGACTCAAAGTGTCCCACTCTAATCAGCTAATTAAGCCATAACACCTGCAAAGGGTTCCTGAGCCTTTAAATGGTCTCTCAGTCTGGTTCAGTAGGAATCACAATCATGGGGAAGACTGCTGACCTGACAGTTGTGCAGAAAACCATCATTGACACCCTACATAAGGAGGGAAAGCCTCGAAAGGTAATTGCAAAAGAAGTTGGATGTTCCCAAAGCGCTGTATCAAAGCACATTAATAGAAAGTTATGTGGAAGGGAAAAGTGTAGAAGAAAAAGGTGCACAAGCAGCAGGGATGACCACAGCCTGGAGAGGATTGTCAGGAAAAGGCCATTCAAAAGTGTTGGGGACTTTCACAAGGAGTGGACTGAGGCTGGAGTCAGTGCATCAAGAGCCACCACACACAGACGGATCCTGGACATGGGCTTCAAATGTCGTATTCCTCGTCAAGCTGCTCCTGAACAACAAACAACATCAGAGGTGTCTTACCTGGGTTAAAGAAAAACAGACCTGGTCTGTTGCTCAGTGGTCCAAAGTCCTCTTTTCTGATGAGAGCAACTTTTGCATCTCATTTGGAAACCAAGGACCCAGAGTCTGGAGGAAGAATGGAGAGGCACACACTGCAAGATGCTTGAAGTCCAGTGTGAAGTTTCCACAGTCTGTGTTGATTTGGGGAGCCATGTCATCTGCTGGTGTTGGTCCACTGTGCTTCATTAAGTCCAGGGTCAACGCAGCCGTCTACCAGGAGATTTTGGAGCACTTCATGCTTCCTTCCACATACGAGCTTTATGGGGATGCTGACTTCATTTTCCAGCAGGACTTGGCACCTGCCCACACTGCCAAAAGCACCAAAACCTGGTTCAATGACCGTGGGATTACTGTGCTTGATTGGCCAGCAAACTCGTCTGACCTGAACTCCATAGAGAATCTATGGGGCATTGCCAAGAGAAAGATGAGAGACATGAGACCAAACAATGCAGAAGAGCTGAAGGCCGCTACTGAAGCATCCTGGTCTTCCATAACACCTCAGCAGTGCCACAGGCTGATAGCTTCCATGCCACACCGCACCGAGGCAGTAATTGCTGCAAAAGGGGCCCAAACCAAGTACTGAGTACATATGCATGCTTATACTTTTCAGAGGTCCAATATTGTTCTATGTACACTCCTTGTTTTATTGATTGCATGTAATCTAATTTTCTGAGATTGTGGATTTGGGGTTTTCATGAGCTGTACGCCATAATCATCACAATTATGACAAATCACGGCTTGAACTATCTTGCTTTGCATGTAATGAGTCTATCTCACATATTAGTTTCCCCTTTTAAGTTGCATTACTGAAATAAATGAACTTTTGCACGATATTCTAATTTTTCGAATTTCACCTGTACTAATGCAGATATATTTTAAGCTTCTATAACGCTATTTCAAAGTTTAGGCTTTGTTGTTACATTCTAAGTTACACTTGTAGATAAATAAGGATAGAATAACATTTATTTTCATATAAATTTTATAAGAGGCTTATATGAAGTTTTAGATATAACAATATAATACATCCAATTTTGCCTGAATGCAATAGTTGTAGTTCTATATTTATTAATATCTAAAAAAGATTGGTGGGCCCTCAAAAAGCAGGAGCATTGAACAAGTGAGGGAATTAATATATCTTAGATTATTTAGAAATAGTAGTGACCATTGATAAAAAGTTATGGAAGACTATCTGGAAGAGAATCATTTGGTCAAGCGAGAAGTTGGAGCAAACCTGATTTCTCTTTATTTCTTAATTTATCATGTAGAAGTGTAACTTTTACGTAAACTGCTATTTTATAATGAAGATAGAGTGTAGGATATTTGGATACTGTTCATAATTCTACCATTAAAGACATTAATTCTCTGGAAATCAGGATGATCTTGTCACTGCTGGCCTTTTGTAAGACCTTAAAGTCCTGGACCTGGGGCCATGATTGTGTGCAGGGAGCCATTTCTTGATTACATTAATGATTTAAGTTTGATGTTTCTTGGCTACTTTGTGTTTCAATGTTGGTAATGCTTGTAATTATTTTTACTTTATTTTAATTTTGTTTGCAGCCAACAGTCACTTGTTGAGATGGATGGGCATATAAACTGATTAAAACTATAAATACTTTCATGAAGTATTGTATTTCATTATATTACTGTCATTTTTATAGAATATTCTAATATTGAAATTTTGATTTTTTTCCCTTTTCCTAGAAAACTGACATCTAAACTGATTATAAATTTAATAAATAAATAAACATTTAATAGGACACACTTTATTTGTAACAAATTTATATTACATAAAATTGGTCAAGATTTATACCCTTACCACTGTTACTTTATTATTATAGAAGAAATCCTGTTGTGAATAATTGGATGTTGAAAAACAAGTGTCAATCATGGCTGAGTTGTCACCCGAAGAAATTCAGTTGAGAGCCCATCAAGTTACAGATGAGGTAAACACCTCAAATATATTGTTGCACAATAATCTGGGTAGATAAACTTTTTAGAGTCCGTGATCTCCACTAAAATTGATTGGTTATACAATATCGCTTGATAATATTGCATTGAAGGGGAGGTTTTCATCTAAATTTAGAAAACAAAAATACTTTTTTTCCCTATGATTAATGAATTTTCTGAAGGAGAGAGCCTTGTTTATGTGTTACACACAGCCCAGCAGACTCCCTCCCCAATAATAATTATCACTCATGAAAAAGCGCAATGAAGCTCAGTATGCTGCAAGTTATTATATATATATATGTAAAACTCAGGTGGGAAGGTAACAGTGTTCCGTGCGCCTTTGGCGTCTAGTCATGCCGGCCACATGACCACGGAGACGTCCTCGGACAAGCGCTGGCTCTTCGGCTTTGAAATGGAGATGAGCACCGGCCCCTAGAGTTGGAAACGACTAGCACGCATGTGCGGGGGAACCTTTACCTTTACCTTTAAAACTCAGGATCAACCTGTGGAAACAACTACTTCTGCTGAAGTACTTTCTTAGCACAGTAGCCAGGGAATAGTAGGGACATCATAATGAAAGTAAGAGAAGTGGGAGAAAACAATGATGGTATGCAAAAAAAGAATAGATGGAAATATTATAGATGCTGCACTTTAGCATGCCTCCTTCCTCCAGACTGTATTTTAGCCCCACAAAGTCATTTCAGGGTTAGCAGGTGGCCTCTTTTGTGAGGGCTCTTACATACTCTCCCTTAGGGAAGGTAAGAGAAAGGCAGAGTGCAAGAGTGAATTGGCCACTGCAACAATTCCATCCCATCCTCTTCACTCTGCCAAAACAGACCATCAAGGGGCAATGCCACCAGGCCTGGAAGGCAGAGGTAGAGCCTTGCTAATGGTGTAGTTCTGCTCTTCTTCACTGCCACAAGAGAACAAACTTCAGACTCTTTGAAAAGAAAGTTTAATAGATTCCAAGAGGACAGACTTACACAGAGTCTAAAAAGAGGGTTTGTCTGGAAAATAGTGGCTGCATCATAATGTTGATTTTTAAAATATCACTAATCGAGACAAAACCTTGCTTAGCTGCATTGTGTCAGAGACAAGGGTATACTGTAGTGCTTACTTAAAGCAATGTCTAAAATTACATAATTATTACATATCTTTAAAAATCTCCATGCCTGAAATGAAATCTTATCTTTATTTTAGTCTTTGGAAAGCACAAGGAGGATCCTTGGCATGGCCATTGAGGTAAGGAAGAAGTTAACGGCTTTCTTTGGCTGTGTGTGTTGGGGCGGGGGGGGGGGGATCAGGTGCAGAACCTCAAATGAAGTTGAGTATATTATATTCATCGAACATTACATGTATGGAAGTATTTCTCAGGTTTTCTTAGAAAGCTTCCATGATGAAAGAGCAATAGCTCTTTCTTTGCTTTTTTTCTCTTCTTTTTCTGCTTTTTAACTGTTTTAACATCAGGTTTGTATCTTTGTAAGTGACCCAGAGTCACTGAGAGTAAACTGGGCAGCCATATAATTTTTTGTAAATAAAAATAAACAACGAAACTTATATAAAATTGAAATGATTTTATCATAGGACCAATAAACAAAAGCAACAAATTCACCAGTTACTTACAGCTTATATTACAAAATAACTTGCAATATTGGAATATTTTTTTATTCTACCTAGAAGAAAATTTTATATAGTAGTATTTATGCTGATAATTTTTTATGTAACTATTTAGAAGTTTCTGCACACAATAGCCTGTAGCAAATTGTTTCGTTACACTAATTCCATGGTGTAGTGGTTCTGTCTTCTCTTTTTTTCTATTATAGTCCCAAGATACTGGAATCAAAACCATTACCATGTTAGATGAACAAGGCGGTGAGTTGCACAAGTGTAATAAAGAACAATATGGCATCTTTGATTATAAATTTAGAAGTCTATTTCATAGTGATACATAATAAAGATACATAATTAATGCAGTCCGGATACAGGCATGGCCATTTTCCACAGGTTTGCAGTAGTTTCCAGAACCATTAACACTTCTTAAACTGCTTTTAAATGCTTTTTAAAAAGTGTTTTGAATGCAGACCTTCTTATATGAAGTGTAAGCATTTACGTTATTTAAAGTTTCTAAAGCTTTTTTTTTTCCTAGAAAAGTTAAACCACATAGAAGAAGGTATGGATCAAATAAACAAAGACATGAAAGAAGCTGAAAAGAACTTGACAGAGCTTAATAAGTGCTGTGGTCTCTGTGTCTGTCCGTGCAATAGGTCAGTTAAAAGCAGATTGGTAAGATGCTTTTTTCAAGGAAAAATATCACTCCTGTTTAGAACTTCAGTGACTAGAAAATTTAATTAAGCTACTGTTCTCTCTGATGGAAAAAAGAACTGCTACAAAATTCAAAATACAAACTGGATATTGTGCTAAACCATGGTCTGTGTTCACTTATAATCCTAAGCCATAAACCATGTTTACAAACAATAGCAACTGGGTTCACATAGCCTTGGTGGAGCAGTGGGCTAATGCCTCCTTAAGTAACACCAGCTGCCTGCAATTAGTGCAGGTTCGCATCCCACCAGGCTCAAGGTTGACTCAGCCTTCCATCCTTCCGAGGTAGGTAAATTGAGGACCCAGATTGTTGGGGGCAATTAAGCTGACTTTGTAATAATGCCGCTTGGGGTGTGTGTGAAAGCCCTAATAAGCAGGCATATACATAGAATGAAGGCTACTGCTAAGCTTGTAAGCCGCCCTGAGTCTTCGGAGAAGGGCGGGATATAAATGGAATTAAAATAAAAATAAATAAAAATAAAACATGATAAGCAAAATTCAAAGAAATCACATTTTACCTTAACATTGTCCAAGCCACTGACTGCATTCATATGGTCTTCTTTATGTGCTATTAAGTCAGGTAGACTCTGAGCAACTACAAAAATTGACCACCTCTGGGATGATCTGACCCCAACCTGCCCCTTTAGGTTTTCCAATGGGGTATTATCCAAAACTTTATGGGTGCGTGCAAGTGTGAATGATTGCTCCTTTCTCTAGATCTATGAAGCTTGAACACTTTTGTTGTAGTGGTTTGTAGTGTATATCCAAAATACAGTAAAGATTTCATTATTGTCATTTGAAAAGCCATGAGATTGTGGCATTTTTATCCCAAATGTTAAAAGATTTGAAAGACGAACACTGATGTCTTGTGAAATTTCAGTCTTTTAAAAATGTATTTGTTTCTTAAAAATGCTGTAATTTTGGGGTCCAGTGCCATGACAACCACCAACTATGGTTGTGCCCTTGTTTTTCTTGCAATGCACAAAAACATTCTGCTTAGTGTAGTGGTTCCTACAAAGGAAGAAGTTGCGAAATGCTTATTTAGACTTAATTGTACTTGTTCATAAGGGTAACCTGTGAATAAAATAATGACCAGAATGTTTTAAATTTGGTGGGTTTGTTCTAGTTTTGGTTTTCTGATAATGACAAATAGAAGTTGTATTGGATGACATAATAAAGTTTAAACAGTGAATGTTTAAATTGTTTTCAAGCTGTGCCAACCAATGAAGAAAAGCCAGTGGTTATGCACCAGTAGTTAGGCACTATAAGGCTTAGTTAGATGTGCAAATATACCTGTGACTTAAATCTGATAATATATTGGAACATGGAAGCTAAAGCAATTAGTACAAGCTTGAGTTGGATTTTAAACTGCCTATTAAGTATGTGGAAGGAATTATTGTTTATATCAATCAGATTTAAAATAACAATTCATGGGAAAGTTGTAGAATTTTTCCCTCAGCTTCACTGGGTGGGAACAAAATATGTGTCAAGTTTAATGAAGGATTACAAGGAAAGCATGATGTGCTATGTAACAGTCTTTTCCCCCCAATAGTACATTTTTATCCCTCACTCTGAAAGTATGAAATTTTTGTGATATTTGAAATTTTTGTACATTGGAAAAGTAATTTTGTGGAATTTTCAATATGCTTAATAACAAAATAGTATATAAGGCAAATATGTAGAGACGGAAGAAGAATTGAATGGATTTGAAGTGGATGAAAGGAAATCAAACTCTTCCATTACTAGAGCTAAATTAAGTGACTTTTTGTCACAATAACACAGCATTTTTACAAATTTTAAATATAATATTTCTTTTCTTCCTAATTTGTTTTAAAGCTGTTTTCTTATTATAGCATACTCTCAGGTATACTTTGCAATAGTTTGTCAGCTAACAAATAGTTATCTGCTTGCTTGTCTTACTGTTCACTCTTTTTTCATTCTCTCCTAATCACCTCACATTTCCTTCTTAATAAAAATGAAGATTTAACATCAGAGGTTGGATCCACTTAACTGTTCAAAATGGAATTTAGGAAAAACCCTGTATTAAGAAGCAGTTTGCACTGCTAACCAGCTGTCTGAAGGTGATGTTCTAACATGATGCATGTCTGATTGTGCATGTTTTCTTAACATGCAAGCAACCTTGTGATGGTCTGTAGTTGTATCTGTGCTGTGTTGTTTGTAGTTTATATTTAGTTATTCTGATTTGATTGATCTGAAATAATAGTTATAATGTTTAGAATGCAAATAACAGTTGATATACAATTTAAGTCTTATTAGGATTTTTTTCAGGAAAATAATAGCTTATGCATAGATTTAATAATATTGGACGAATAATATGAAATGTTATGATAATGTTCACATATTGTTTTAACTATGATCTACCACATGGAGAAAATATTTTTTGGTCAAGTATTACTCAGCATGCAACTGTTTTGTAAGAATACCCATAGCCTCAGGATTCCTATGTTTAGTTTAAAAATATCAGGTACCACTGTACAGGGTAAGTCCAGAACCAAATAACAATTAGACATTATAGAACAGGGGTCTTCAAACCTGACCCTTTTATGCTGAGGAATTCTGGGATTTGAAGTCCACAAGTCATAAAAGGCCAAGTTTGAAGACCCCTGTTATAGAATAATACAGCCTAAAACATTACATACAAGATTTATCTTGGTTATATGAATGTTGGAATAGAAAAATAAGTTTTGCATTTATTCCTCCATTTTTATTACCATTAGGATAATGATTATCTGATGCATGATTTGGTGAAATTAGCACAATATAAATTTCTCAGTACTTTGTTGGTTTATGCCTTCAGATTAGTTTTTTGACACCTGGTGACTGCCTGGACCAGTCCCTGCAGTTTTCTTGGCATAGTTTTTCAAAAGTGGTTTGCCATTGCCGCCTCCTTGCAACTGAGGGAGCGTGATAAGCCCACTGTCATCCAGCTGCCTTCATGCCTAAGGAAGGACTAGAACTCACTGTCTGCCAGTTTCTAGCCTGGTGCCTTAACCACTGCAGCAAGCTGGCTTTTTAGGTTTTTCTATACAATTCATTAAATAAAAGGTGCCCCATAAATATAATGCTAAGTAGTACATACTTGATTGTATAATAAGCAATAAATCAGTTGGCTGTCTTTAGTATAGGAACTTCTTACAACTAATTTGTAAGGAATGAGCTAACATAGTTGAACATATAAACACATAAATAGGGAATGTGAATTTCATAAAAATAAATTGGACACCAATGCAAAAAGACTTCTCTTCACACTTGCATTCCATGTGTGGGCCTTAAATCTGTTATCTCACCCCTCCAGGGTACATTTAGAAGGGACGCATTGTCATTAGAGGGCAAGTAGAATATTATATATTGAGAAATGCTAACTTTGTTAGCAAACCATTTTAATTCATGGAAAATGCCTCTTAAGGCAGGGGTGTCAAACTCAATTTCATTGAGGGCCGTATCAGCATTGCGGTTGCCCTCAGGGGGCTGGGTGAGTAGGGCCAGGGTGGGTGTGGCCTACTGGGTGGGCGTGGCCAGCTCTACATTGTTTGCATCAAGGGTGCCTATGGGGGCCTGGGCAGGAGTGGGACAGATCTGGGGGTCTCTGGCAGGAGGAGGGTCTCTGGGCCAGGGCCAAGGCAGTGGGGGCCGTTGCCTCACTGTTTCCAGGATGGCTTCGCGGGCCACATGAAACGGGCCGGATCCGGCCCCCGGACCTTGTGTTTGACATGTCTGCTCTAAGGCATGAATCGTTTTGGATATTATTTCAGCTATTAATACAAAAACTTTCAGTGCTTTGATATACAGTACATATTGATTTGCCTGCAAATCAAGGATGATTTCTTCTGGTCTTCTACTGAATACCAAATATGTGTTGAGAATACCAAATATGATATAGCGTGTCAGGTGCTAACTATGAGTAAGTCAGCTATGTGCAGGTAGTTGTTGACTTACAACCATTTGTTTAATGACCATTCAAAGTTTGCCAAAAACCAGCACTTCCTGTTTTGGGCAAAACACCCATAGTAAACTATTGGTTTGCTTAAAAATCACCACATTCACTTTAAAACCGCCGCTTAATGACTGCTGCAAAAAGCCATATCATCAGGCCACTCACTTGTTTTATGATTGTTATGACATACAGTTGTAATGGGCAGTTCATTACGGTCATATTTTGAGGATTACCTGTAGATAATTTTAAAAGGTAGAAGCTGCAAAGACTATGGGAACAGGATTAAGTATAGAGTAACCTTCCTTGGTTAACCTCCCACCCTCAATGTCATTCAAAGGAATAAATCAGTGACAAGCTATGATCACACTTCTCCTGAACCATATTTAACTTGTCAGGCATTACATTGACCTAATATATATTTGGATAGTGTATGAACAAGATCATATTTTGTGGTGAACCTGGGTTTATTTACTAGTGTCATATGAAAGAGTCCTTGGCATTGCCTAATATTATTTCAAAGTAGCTAAATTTAAATTGTGTATTTACCTTTTTAGCTAATTGAAGCTATTCTATTTTTCTTATAGAACAAGGAGTTTTGAGTCTAATAAAGCATATAAGACAACTTGGGGTGAGAACGAGAATTCAGGTGATCATATAATAACCAGACAACCAGGACAGGCAGGAAATTATCAACAACAGACCTCAGGAGGACCAGCTGGAGGATACATAAAGCGGTAAATAGTCTTTTCTTCCTCCATTGATAAATACATATTCCGTATCTGTTCTTTTGCAACAGTACCGGGGTATTGAAAACCATCATGAGAAGCTTAATTCTGTGTAAATCATTAATGTTTATTCAGAACACTGTTGAGTAATTTTTCAAAGACTCCAAATAACACATTTTGAACCAAATTTTGCAACACGATTGGTGGAATGTATAAAGGTCTTTATAAAAACAGGGTTATTTTTAACCTCTTTTATAAATTGCCAATTATATATATATTAAGACTGAAGCTATGAAATGTTTGTTTGAGATAGAATTAGGACTGTTTATGATTCTGTTATTTAATTTTATCATGGCTTTGGTATTTTTATAATAGTTCTGATTTAACTGATGATGATTTTTAATTTCTATTGAGAACTGCCATAGGGCAGTTTGAGTAGTGTGAGCATGTGGATAGACAGGTGAGGGAGGGAGAGATTGAGAGAGAGAGAATTTACCGGTAGTTCATTACAATGAAGAAGAAGGAACTTGCCAGTACTCAAAGTAGGTTTCTTTTGATATTTTGAAAAGGATAACAAATGATGCCAGAGAAGATGAGATGGAGGATAACTTAACTCAAGTGGGGCACATCTTGGGAAATCTGAAACATATGGCCTTGGATATGGGCAGTGAGATCGATTCACAAAACAAGCAGATAGACCGTATATGTGAGAAGGTAAGAAGCGAGAACTGGATCCTTACAACCTTAATTATCAGAGGCTTAATTGCTGAGATGAGTAGCTAATTGTTCTGGAGTACAGTACCATGGTGTACAAATTTCCAGTTTGCCAACAGATTGTGTCCTTGCTCTCTAGTGTGGATAACATTCTTCCACCCAAAGCATTATTTTTCTCTCTAGGATATATTTAAATTTGATTTCATGGTGAATCCTTTGGAATTGTGAACTTGAAATAATATTTCCATTATGATGGTGGTTGTTGTTAGTTACAAAGTCATGTCCGACCCATCGTGACCCCAACGTTCCTCCAGGCCTTCCTGTCCTCTACCATCTTCTGGAGTCCATTTAAGCTTGCGCCTACTGCTTCAGTGACTCCATCCAGCCACCTCATTCTCTGTCGTCCCCTTCTTCTCTTGCCCTCAATCTTTCCCAGCATTAGGCTCTTCTCCAGTGAGTCCTTCCTTCTCATTAGGTGGCCAAAGTATTGTGAGTTTCCACCATGGTACAATATGAAAAATAAAATGAATACCAATGCCAATAAATACCATATTATTGGGATTGAGGAACACATTTGAAAAGTATTTTATATGTGCCTTCTGGTTGTTGCTGTCCATTCATAGAATGAATAAGAAAACACTAATTTCCAGTGAGATGTTGATGTTGCTTTTTTTTAAAGCAATTTGCCCAAGAACTCAAGTACAAATTAAATGTGGAATCTGATGCAACTCATATTTGTCCTTACAAAGCACAAGCAACCTGGTGATATGCTGGTATTAGTGAATTGTTCCTTTCTACCCATACACAAAACAAGTGCACTATGTATACACTGAAGATATATATCACATTGACTATAGATCAGATCCTGGTTGGTTAAAAAGCAGATTTGTGTTGCCCAGAATAGAATAAATATCATTGAAGTTGCTCTATTCTAACTGGGCTTTCTCAACATTCTGCACTTGTTTCTCTGAAACACTGATATTCTGTAAAGGATGAAACAGTGCCAAGGAAAAAAAAAAGATTTGTTTATATAAAATGCCATGACAGAAACAGGAGGAGAGGAGGAATAAATATTGCAGTCAGTAACTAATAGGTCAACTCTCAAAATGACTTTTAGAATCAGAGCACCCTTGGCTGGCCAGATCACAGATAATGTTGTTGTTTTTTTTTAAACCACATCAATTATCTTAATCCTCTTTCCTGTTTTTCTGGATGCCTTTAGTAAATTAAATCTTTTTATAATGCAGATAGGGTAGAGAACCTGGCAGACACCAATGGTAGTGTTGGTGGCCATTTAGTGTCCATGACATCACACTGAGTACCCAAGATTATAGATTTATTATTATCTTACATTCTTACTTTGCATGTTGCGATGACCATTCAAATTAGGGAGTTATGGAATGAATGCCTTGAATATGATACTTAGTATCCAAATGCAATAAGATGGTTGAAAGAATAAATATCTTTATCATTAAAAGGAAGTTGATATTAGTTCATACCAGTTTTAAAGCCAAGCAATTTTTAGAGAAAATTATATATAAATCAGAGTAGATTGATTTAAGCAAGTTTTTAAAAAATATTTTGAATAAATATTTTAAATAAAGTTTATTACTGATGGGTGTTCAGACAATGAATGGATAGTGCTGCTAAAGTAGTGATAAACAAATCCTGTTAAAAGTCATAGCAGCACTTTATAATATCAAGAAAAGTGATCATGCTGTTTTGAGAACTTATTTTCTTAAGTAATTCTTCTGCCTTGCCTCTCTCAATAAGCTTACCACTGGTATCTTTCTGTATGTGAACAGATTCGTAAGTGCTAGTCATTAGACTGAGCACTAAATAGATTGTAAATATTTCCTAACATCAGTGTTAAATATTTCAAATTATTTTTTTTAAAAAAATTGTGTTTCAAATGTTAATTTTTAAATTAAAAAACAGCCATACTATATATAAGTAAGTGTAGTAGTATAATGATGAGAAGGTTATTTAGAATGTATTTGTATCTGTCAGCTATGAACTTATTTAAATGATTTTCTCTTGTAAATAAATCTATGCTGCTTTAGTTTCTTCCTTGCTCCTAAATATTATACTTTCATGGCTAATTTCTAAGCAAGTCAGTAGAGTCCCTCCAGTACTTTCCCTCCTTTGCTGGAATCTGTCCTTTATTTATATTTAATTTCTTTCATTTCATTTGAATCTTTACAGAGTGCTTAGCAATTTACAAAAAGCCATATCCTGAATGAATTGAGAAAGGGGATTTTTTTTCTATTAATATAACTAAGCACATTGATTTGTGCTTTAAATTGTAAGCTGCCGAGTTTTCGGAGAAGGGCGGGATATAAATGGGATTAATAATAATAAAATAAATGTGTCTCTTTTAGTTCTCCTTATTCTTGAAGAAATATAATTTCTTCTATAAAGAGGCTTCAATAGTTTCTGTGCACCTTTATAATTTACTAGTAAAATTGTATTTTGTTTTCTTTTTCAGGCTGAAACCAACAAAGACCGTATTGACCAAGCCAATGCAAGAGCCAAAAAGCTTATCGAGAACTGATAGCCATTGCCAGTTTTGAGTCAACTGAAATCTTTTTTCATTCTACAAATATCCTCAATTTCCAAAGAGAAGCAACTGTTCAGAAAATGAAACAAAGCAGAACATTATTGTATTGTACATGTTTAGTTTGAAAATCCAGGAAAATAGCACAACAAAAGTGTAACTTATTCATGTTCATATCCTCAGGGCTTCATTTTCCATGGTTTTGTACCTTCTGTGAGATTAGTCTTACCACCACCACCCCTTTTTTCCTTTACTTTCCTTGTGGCAACTCAGAGATGGAGTGCAAACTGACTGATTAAAGGCAAAGAGGATGCACTCACTAGATTTAATTACCTCACTTAATGCTACATGTCATCACTGAATTGGTAGATGATTGGTTTCCATGAAATGTATATATTTGTAGAAATTAAGCTTGCCCCTACTTTTTCAAAATATTTGATTTCACTACCAAGTTTTCCACAATGGGGAAAGATGATAATGGATATATTATAAAGTATACTTTCAAGCCATAGCTATTCTAATTTGCATGCAAATTAGGTAAGTAAACATACAAAACGCATAATGCATAAATGTAACTCAGACAAATTTAAACTTATTTCCCACTTTTCTCTCCAAAACATTGGATTTTCAATCCTAATTTCTTTTACTTCTTTCACAGAAACTATGTTAGTAGGATTAGAGGAAAGGGCAACTGAGACAGCTTAACATGGAGCATGTTACTCTTGATCATTTGGAATCTCATGAGATTGCAAGAAAATTAATATATGCCTTTATATAAATATCCTGAACCTTTGCCATTTTTTTAAAAAATGTGTTTCTGTAGGTATTAATACTGCTGATATTGGTCTATGAAATCTCTGTGGATCTTTTAATACATTTTATCAGAAATGTACAAACTTATTTCATAAAAGTATTCCTTATAGAAATGTGTTATCCTTTTAATATAAACAATTCATACAATCTGTACAAATCTGTAGAGGGCAGCATATTGTGATTTCAATACTGTATTTATTAAAATACTGGGTAAAACATCAAATCAGGGCACAATCTAAGTTTGAATGAAGTCAAAAGCCATCTGTTTAGTGATATTAGTAACAATATTGTTTCATTTTTTCTATCTGGATTATATATTCTCATGCTTTTCAAAGAAATCAGTTTCAAGCACCACTATATTGTTATTAAAATAGAATTTGATACAGTTCACAATTTTTTAAATGGTTAAAAAATGTTAGTATGTAGGAGAAGTTGGGACCCAACGAAAACCACCATGAATCACTGTTAATGAGCTATAAGTTGTTGAATGGGTCACATGGTGTAGTTTGCTGTAATAAGTACTTAAACTAGAGCCTCTTAGTTTACTCCCATTTCAGGATTAAGGTTCTTGATTTGGTTTTTCTATCATGTATCTGTAGACATGACTAAATTTCAAATCTACTAGATGCCCACTCTTTTACAAGATAGCTTTAATTCTCTTCTAATTAAGAATCCACCAAATTATTGATTTATTCAACTGCACAATATTTAGTAGAACTTGTATTTTATTCAACGTGAAGCTATAAAGTTCTTCTAGTCCTTGCATGTTTTGCTGCAAGTCTAAAAGAATTATCTGCAACAATTGTAGATACTATAAAGTTCAGAATGAATCTCCTAATTGTACTGTGATTGTTCTTAAATAATTTCTTCATGCCTTGTTTCTTTTCACATTTCCAACTGAATGTTTAATTTTTATTATAAAGCTTAGTCTTCTATATAACCTTGTAAAATGGAATGCTAGAATTGTAGCATAGTGCAAGAATTGTGCACATCTCTCTCAAATTACGTTTATTAATACCAAAACAAATTACAGGATTTGGCTGGAAAATATATTCTCTAGAAGCAACACAATTCCTCCAGGAGCTCTCTATATAATTTTTTCTAGTAATATTTTATCAAGCTCTAATTAGTTGAACTGCTGAGCAAAATGGTACTCTGTAACATTTCATCATTAGGTTGTATGGGAACCATGAACATTTGCTTAGTAATATTAAACATAAAAATTGAAAATTGATACCATAATCATCTGGTATTACAATTTGTGAAAAATGATAAATTTTGTATAGCTTAGTATCACAAGACAAACAATACTAATCTGTTTTTAGCTATAATGTGAATGCCCAAGATGTCCTTCTGTATACTTGGTAGGCTGAATAAATATAATTTATAAATCTTTTCACTCTTCAAGTGCCTGTGTAAGTCTGAATGGCCTTAAAGTGTCCTATGCTGTTTAATAGACATACCCTGTAAATATTTTTGCTTGCAGTTAAGAATCCAGCTTTTAGCTTCCTATGGAGTCCAGTAGGTGAACCATTACTAAGTTCCATTGAGTAAAGCAAGATACAGGCTGATGGGATAGTCACCTTGCTGAAAAAAACAAGATCTAGGAGTTCCAAATTTCCCTGGAGTTTCATGATGGAAAGAAGAGAGTTTCAAGAAAAATCCTTACAGTGAGGGAAAAAATTATTTGATCCCCTGCTGATTTTGTACGTTTGCCCACTGACAAAGAAATGATCAGTCTATAATTTTAATGATAGGTTTATTTTAACAGTGAGACAGAATAACAACCAAAAAAATCCAGAGAAACACATTTCAAAAAAGTTATAAATTGATTTGCATTTTAATGAATGAAATAAATATTTGATCCCCCTATCAGCAAGACTTTTGGCTCCCAGGTGTCTTGTATATAAGTAACGAGCTAAGATTAGGAGCACTACAAGACTATCACAAAGCAGCTTGGTGAGAAGGTGACAACAGTTGGTGCGATTATTTGCAAATGGAAGAAACAAAATAACTCAATCTCCCTTGGTCTGTGACTCCATGCAAGATCTCCCCTCGTGGAGTTTCAATGATCATGAGAATGGTGAAGAATCAGCCCAGAACTACATGGGAGGATCTTGTCAATGATCTCAAGATAGCTGGGACCATAGTCACCAAGAAAACAATTGGTAACACACTTGGCCGTAAAGGACTGAAATCCTGCAGCGCCTGCAAGATCCCCCTGCTCAAGAAAGCCCATGTACAGGTCCATCTGAAGTTTGCCAATGAACATCTGAGTGATTCAGAGAAGAACTGGGTGAAAGTGTTGTGGTCAGATGAGACCAAAATCAAGCTCTTTGGCATCAACTCAAGTTGCCATGTTTGGAAGAAGAGAAATGTTGCCTATGACCCCAAGAACACCATCCTCGCCATCAAATGCTTTGGGGGTGTTTTTTCTGCTAAAGTGACAGGACAATTTCACCGCATCAAAGAGATGATGGACAGGGCCATGTACCATCAAATCTTGGGTGAGAACCTCCTTCCCTCAGCCAGGGCATTGAAAATAGGTCATGGATGGGTATTCCAGCATGGCAACGACTCAAAACACACAGCCAAGGCAACAAAGGAGCGACTCAAGAAGAAGCACAGTAAGGTCCTGGAGTGGCCTAGTCAGTCTCCAGACCTTAATCCCATAGAAAATTTGTGAAAGGAGCTGAAGGTTCGAGCTGCCAAACGTCAGCCTCAAAACCTAAAATGACTTGGAGAGGAGTGGGACAAAATCCCTCCGGAGATGTATGCAAGCCTAGTGGCCAACTACAAGAAATGTTTGACCTCTGAGATTGCCAACAAGTACTAAATCATGTTTTGCAAAGGGGTCAAATACTTACTTCATTCATTAAACTGAAAATCCATTTATAACTTTTTTGAAATGCGTTTTTTTTGGATTTTTTGGTTATTCCGTCTCTCGCTATTAAAATAAACCTACCATTAAAATTATAGACTGATCATTTCTTTGTCAGTGGGCAAATATACAAAATCAGCAGGGGATCAAATAATTTTCCCTCACTGTACAGTATGTAACAGGATGAATTGGAAGTGAAGAGAATATTTAGTCATGGGCTTAATGCAATATGTAAACTAAAACATGGTTTATTGAATAAGCCTAATACCCATTAGAATTAGGAAAATATCATAGTTTAGTATGAAACAAATAAGGTAAAGGTAAAGGTTTCCCCACACATGCGTGCTAGTCGTTTCTGACTCTAGGGGCCGGTGCTCATCTCCATTTCAAAGCTGAAGAGCCAGCATTTGTCCGAGGACGTCTCCGTGGTCATGTGGCTGGCATGACTAGACGCCAAAGGTGCACGGAACGCTGTTACCTTCCCACCGGAGTGGTCCCTATTTTTCTACTTACATTTTTACGTGCTTTCGAACTGCTAGGTTGGCAGAAGCTGGGACGAGAATTGGAAGTGAGTATATTTAGTCATGGGCTTAATGCAATATGTAAACTAAAACATGGTTTATTGAATAAGCCTAATACCCATTAGAATTAAGAAAATATCATAGTTTAGCATGAAACAAATAAGACAGCATTAATAATACCCATATTATTATTAGTATTTGAAATAATACCCAAGTCAAATACAGATACTGTATTACAGGAAGTTTTAAAATCACGAATAGATAAACATTTCCAATCTAGTTATAATAGATAGGAATGGCATGTTTTCAAAATCTTCAAAGTTTTTCAAAAACCAGACAATCTTATTTGATATGTTTATATTAAATGAAATCGCTAAAAATTATATTACTGTTTTTGTCTTCTCAATGGCTAGTAGAGGAATCAAAATAGCCCACAAAGTCTAGTTTTATATTAACACAAGCAGAACTTTAGAGGTAAAGTCTGGTTATCTGTCTCAATGCATCACAAATCGTTTGGCAAGGAGTAATTGAAGGAGGCGGTGGTGAGACCCCCTCCTCAAGAAGCCTGCCCTGGACCCGGCTGTTTTAAATAACTATCGTCCGGTCTCCAACCTTCGCTTTTTGGCGAAGGTTGTTGAGAGTGTGGTGGCGCATCAGCTTCCTCTGTTCCTGGAGGAAACTGATTATCTTGACCCGTACCAATCGGGTTTCAGGCCCGGGTACAGCACGGAGACGGCATTGGTTGCACTGGTGAATGATCTCTGGCAGGCTCGGGACAGGGGATGTTCCTCTGTCCTAGTCCTTTTAGACCTCTCAGTGGCTTTCGATACCATCGACCATGGTATCCTACTGCGGCGTCTCAGGGGGTTGGGAGTGGGAGGCACTATTTTACAGTGGTTCTCCTCCTACCTCTCGGGCCGCTCGCAGTCGGTGTTGACAGGAGGGCAGAGGTCCGCCCCGAGGCCTCTCATTTGTGGAGTCCCTCAGGGGTCGGTTCTCTCTCCCCTCCTGTTCAACATCTACATGAAACCGCTGGGCGAGCTCATTCATGGTTTCGGGGTGGGGTATCATCAGTACGCTGATGATACCCAACTTTTTCTTTCCACCCCGAACCAACCCAGTGATGCACTCGATGTGATGTCCCATTGCCTGGAGGCAGTCCGGGTTTGGATGGGGAGAAACAGGCTTCGTCTCAATCCTGCCAAGACTGAGTGGCTGTGCATACCAGCATCTTGGGTTAACCAGGTCGTTCCACCATTAATGATGGGGGGTGAGGTGTTACCCCCTGTCGATAGGGCTCGCAACCTGGGTGTCCGCTTGGATTCACGGCTCAATTTTGAAGACCATATAGGAGCCGTGACCAGGGGGGCTTTTGCCCAGCTTTGTCTGGTGCGCCAGTTGCGGCCCTATCTGGACCGAGATGCCCTATGCACAGTCACCCATGTGTTCGTGATCTCCTGGCTAGACTACTGCAACGCTCTCTACATGGGGCTGCCCTTGAGAACCACTCGGAAGCTTCAACTGGTGCAGAATGCAGCTGCGCGAGTTGTTATGGGAGTTTCCCGATACTCCCGTGTAACACCTCTTCTCCGTGAGCTGCATTGGCTTCCGGTTGCCCTCCGGGTGAAATTCAAGGTGCTGGTAATGACCTATAAAGCTCTAAATGGCTTGGGTCCGGATTATCTAAGGGAACACCTGCTGCCGGCATCAACTTCCCATCGTCCTGTGCGCTCCCACAGGGAGGGCCTTCTCAGGGTACCGCTAGTTAAGGAATGCCGGCGGGTTATTCCCAGGGGAAGGGCGTTCTCTGTGGGCGCGCCGGCCCTATGGAACCAACTTCCCACGGAACTCAGGACTGCCCCCGACCTTCGCTCATTTTGCCGGGACTTGAAAACCTGGTTCTTCGAGCTGTTTGGCCCAGACTGAGGGGTTTTAATTAATTTATTTATTGGGTTTTAGTTTCAGGGACTGTAATTTAATCATAGTTTTAACTGATTTTAATTTTGTATGTTATGTATTTTAATTCTCCCTGTAAACCGCCCTGAGTCCTACGGGAATAGGGTGCTATATAAATTTAAATAATAAATAAATAAATAAATAATTGATTATAACCCAATATGAAGAGGACTAACAGCTACCAGTAGCTTAGAGAAATTATTACTATTTCCTAGGTTTCACAACTGACCCAACTGTTCACCTCCAATCTCTCATTCCCAGTTATGCTGTTAGAAGAAATACCATAACATGATTACCTATCCTATTGCACACATATTACCAATCGTTGATTTATAACAGGGGTGTCAAACTCAATTTCATTGAGGGCCGCATCAGCATTGCGGTTGCCCTCAGGGGGCTGGGTGGTATGGCCAGGGTGGGCGTGGCCTACTGGGTGGGCGTGGCTAGAGTGCATATGGCCTACTGGGTGGGCGTGGCCAGCTCTACATCGTTCGCATCAAGGGTGCCTATGGGGGCCTGGGCAGGAGTGGGACAGATCTGAGGGTCTCTGGAAGAAGGAGGGTCTCTGGGCCAGGGCCAAGGCAGTGGGGGCCGTTCCCTCACTGTTTCCAGGATGGCTTCACGGGCCACATGAAACCACTTCGCGGGCCAGATCCGGCCCCCGGGCCTTGTGTTTGACATGTCTGATTTATAACATATGCAAGATATAATGGGACTTTACAGTTGTGATTACAAGTAGTAGAAAAAATGAGAAACAGCTGGAACCTGTAGTGCATGAAAAAAATACTTCTAAGAATACTACATCATGTAAGGGTTATTGTGTGTTTCAACTCAATTATGAAACATCCAATCATTTTTTTAATAAAAGTTTTGTTAATTTTTTAAAATTACAGTCTTTACTGCTTAGTAAACAACATGTTGTCTGCGTTCAAATATTTAACATTAACTTCTTCACTATGAATCTGTTCAACACTACGCAATCCAGTATTTTTCCCCTGATCCTCCTTTCTTCTCTATATTTTTTCCATTTTCCCCTTATTACACCATTACAGTTTTTGGTACTGTTAATCTATACAGAGTTAAATAAAAACATCATCATATTTTACTAATATCATACAAGTAACAATAATATCAATTCATAAATCAATAGTGTCAATTCACTAATCAATGTCCTGTTTTTCATGTTCTTGTTAAGGTTTGATTTCCCATCAGTATTTGAAATATCTATCAGTTATGATTTTCTCAATATTAATTACATTTAGATAACTAAAACCTTTATTCAAATCAATCATCTTATCTTCATATTTCCCGTATCAGAAAAAAGAAAAAAAGCTATCTTAATTCTAAATCATATCTTTCATTATAAAAGCCTAATTTTATCTAAGGATCATCCATTCTCTTAATCTTATTCAGACAAGTATTTAAACATATAATGCCATCTCTAAAAGGTCAAATCTTCTGTTTTTTAAGTCTGACTTTTGCTTGCTTCCTTTGCCAAGTTGCTTTCCAAGCCAGGGCAATTAGATCGCCCAGGAATTTTCTTTCTATTCTTGTAAAAATTACTTGGCATGAGGAAGACAATTTAGGTAGGGTATTTTTTGGGGAGGAAATTCCATCCATTTATATTTCTTAAGTGACTCCCAGTTTCTTTCTCCCTCCATTTCTCTTTTCATTCCCTGTCTCCCAAGTTGTGACTTTTCCCTTAACAACTCTATATTCTCTTTTTTAAAATATTCTTCCTTGCCATCATATATATTTTGCAGACATAAGGGTTAAAAGATCTTTTGCATTTTTATTGTTATAGCTAAGTCTTGCTGTATTTTGTTTGTATATAGTCATTTATATTTCCCTTCTTTTGTCTCTTCCATCTCTAAATCCACTTCCTCTATTTCATCTTCTGATTTCTGGATTTTTTGTTCATATTTTGTAGTCGTTATCTGGGAGATTTCTAGCTGTAGGTTTAATATGGAGATTTGCTCATTTATATTGTCTAAATTGTTTTTAGTCTCATTATGATTTCTTTTTATGTCCTCTTTGCATTCAACAATTATTTGGTGAATCAGTTGTAGCATAGAGTACATTTCTTTCTGAAAGGTGTTTGTTTTTTCTTGAGGCATCATTCCTGGAGATCCTATAATATCACCAGACTCAGTAAGAGTAGATCAAAGTTTCCTCTAGTTTTCTGGTCTTTATATGTATCCTTTATAATCCAATGGATTCCAAAGTATAGGTTCAGTCCTGAAAGCAATATGTTATAGTAATCCTTTGTCTCAAATATCCAAAAATTGTCCATCAGACAATGTTGTAATCCACAATGTTCAAAGTGTTCCAAATGTTCAAAATCTCTAAAAACAGCTCAAAAGTCTCTCCCAGCCAGGCATAGTCCAAGGTCAATTTTTTTTCTCTCCCACTAGCTCTTGAATTTAAAAGTGCAAGCTCAGTAGGTATTTATTATCCCAAAAGGTCAGGGTGATAAACTTGTGTAGGGACCTCAGTTAAGCCACCCAAGAAAGCAGAACTCCAGGATGCTGAAGGGCTCGCCACCAGCGGTAAAAGTCCCGGCGTCTTCCCTTGCCTCCACTTAGCTGCAGCACACATGGGGTAGCTCGCTACATAATTTTCTATGTCCTTTTTCAAGGAAAGCCACCAAAATTGCCTTTTAAGTAGATGTAGAGTTTTGATGAATCCAAAATGTCCCACAATCTTTGAATCATGCCGAACTTGCGTTATTCTCAGTCTTAAGGATGCTGGCATGTATAGTTTCTCCCCAACCCAGGCCAGGTCGTCTTTGATTAAACATAGGTTCTTATGACTCCAAAACCACTCATCAGTCTCTAGTGCTTTTTTGAAATCCTGGCACGTTGTTAGGTCTATTGGCATCATGGCCTTGCTTTGTGCTCAGCTAGTGACAGGCACTGCAAATTGTTTAGGAGGCATAAATGGCTCAACTACTCACGATTTAACACTGTTATATTGCGGCATTCTAGATAGGGTATCTGCCGGGAAGTTCCTCTCCCCCAGGGAGGTAATGGATTGTAAAGTTAAATTGGTGGAAATGCTGAGACCACCGTGCTTGTTTAGGGGACAACTTCCTAGGGGTTTTCATCGCCTTCAGGTTCTTATAATCAGTCCACACTTGGAACGGTATTTTGCTCCCCTCTAGGAAATGTCTCCAGGTTAGAAGGGCCAATCGCACAGCATAGCCTTCCTTCTCCCAGGCCGCCCACCGCTGTTCTGTTTCAGACAGTTTTTAGAAGTATAAGCACAGCGTTACAGCTGGCCTTCCTCGTTCCTCTGGAGCAGGACTGCTCCTACGGCCACATCACTAGTATCAGCTTTAAAATTGGCTGCACAGAGAAAAGTCTCTTTAACTTTTTGAATGCAGCTTGACACCACACCCCACCCCGTCCCCGTCCATTTCAGCGGCTGGCTGGGTTTCTGTTTGTCTACTCCCTTAGTCTTTAATAGATTTGTGATGGGGAGTGCGATTTGCACAAATGAGGGAATGAACTGCCGGTAAAAGTTCGCAGCGCCTAAAAAACTTTGTAATTGCTTTCTGGTACAAGGAAGAGCCCACTCGTCACCCTTACTGGAGATGCAGTAGCCCAAATAGTCAATAGGATCTTTATGGAATTCACATTTGGAAAGTTTGGCATACAGCTTAGCAGAGCAGAGCTTATTCAGTACCGCTCTAATTAATTTAATGTGTTCTACCTTGTTTTCAGTTTAGATTAGGATGTCATCGAGGTAAACTAAAACCCCTTTGTAGAGGTGCTCACACAGAACCTAATTAATTGCATAAACACAGCAGAGGCCCCTTGCAGTCCAAAAGGTAGCACTTTAAACTGGAAACAACCCATGGGGCAATTAAAGGCAGTCTTCCATTCCTCCTCCTCCTGTATTCTTATGCGATAATACCCATCCTGCAAATCCAGCTTGGAGAAAATTTTTCCTTTTGACAGGTGTGCTAACATGTCCTTCATGAGGGGGAGAGGGTACAGGTTCTCCATGCATACAGCATTCAGGCCTCTATAATATACACAGAGATGAAGTGACCCATCCTTCTTTTCTCTGAATAGCACGGGGACTACCACCTGGGTTTTTGCAGGCTGGATGAAACCCCGTGCTAAGTTCTTTTCAATGATCTTACAAAGTTCATTCAGTTCTCTTGGAGTCATGGAGTACATCTTTGGTTTTGGAAGCTTTGCCACGGGATAATTTCAATTGCCCAGTCTGTGGGCCGGTGGGGCAGAAGCTCATCCGCCCTCTGTTCGCTGAACATTTTGGCCAGGTCTTGGTATTCCAGTGGCAGACTCTGCAATTCCTGTTCGCTGAGGGCGGAGGCTAATTTGCTACATAGTCCATGCCTCCTGCCTTTTCCTTTGGATAGGGGAGAGGCTCTCTTCTCCAGGAATTTCAAGTGCCCTTCTCTCCAATCCACTATGTCAAATTTCACCCCCAACGGAATTAGCTTCACCTCTGCTGGTTGGGGTATGGCCCCTCTGGGCCTTTGGGGCGGTCTGGTCTGGAGTGCCACTGCTGAAGGGGGGGGCGCTGCTGCCTCAGACACCATTAGTTTCTTCACTCGCTTTCTCCTCCGAGTCTGATGGCTCCTTCAGCTGGGCTTTTAGTTCCTCAAAGGATTCTCACACATATTCCATCATGTGCTTTAAGATGGCTTTCATCATCTCAGAATTCAGATCTACCAGTCCCTTTTCAGGAGGGGCAGGCTCTGGAGCTTTCTTCTTTACCTTCTTCTTTCCTCCACCTCATGTGAGAGTTTCTTTCTCAGCCTTTCCTTCCCAGTCCTCTTTCTTTCCAACCCGGAGTGATCACCTGGCTCAGCCACCTTCTGCCAAGGGTTCAACCATTCACAGGTCCCTGGATGTTCCTTCCCCGGGGTCTGCCAGGACAATATCTCCTCTCCAGCTTTCCAGTTTACCCTCTTCCATTTCGCCGGAAGGGGCATGTCAGTTGCGACCCAACTTGGTAGGGCAGCTGCCTCTCCGGGTTGGGCACTATGCAGATCTTGCCTTATGTAAGGACCTACCTTAGCTAAGCCACCCAAGAAAGCAGAACTCTTGAAACAGGCATTGTCTCAAAAGAAACTTTTATTAGGTACTAGTGATAGCAAGGCAAGATCTGAGAGAAAATCCCATGAAACAATATATTAAAAGTAACATTTAATACTCCTCCCCCGAGTCCCAGTGTTCATTTGAATCCCAACCAATCCACAGGTGGCATCGTGTTTTGGTAACCAGTCTTTTTAGCAGGCTCAAAATCTTTCTCACTTTCAATTTCTTCTGGCTCCAAGGGCAAATCATCTCTCAGATAAGGGTGAGACATTCCATCCTCTGGGGGCAGGGCATCATAGCAGACAGTGCAAATCATTCCCAAAAGCTTCCCACCCCCCAACAGAATGGCAGGCCACAAAAAGCTACAGAAAATAAAATAACATGACAAGACAATTTCTTTGGGGACATGGCAGTATGCCAAAATATTTTCCTTTATTGCCAGCTGTTCACTCAAGCATCCAGGAAGCAAATTATGGTGCTATACACAAATCCACCACTAGATTTCATTCAAAATCCATTTTCCACTCTTAAAACAAAGGATTGATTTCTTATATTTCGCTTCAATATTTTTTTTCAAAGAGAAAATCTTAAGTTATCTCAGTTCTCAAATTTATCAAAACTGTAGCTTTATGTTACTTCCACATCAGTATTGTATGTTTCTGTCCCCCATAAAATTAAAATGCCGCTTCTGTTTACATTTGGACGTTTTTAGCTTCTTGGGAGCCTTTCCCAGGAAGTTCAGTTGTAAAACAGTAAACAAAAGATCAATATTCTCACCCAGTTCCAAACATGCTGTTTACAATATATTAAGTAGTGCTTTTCCCTTCTTCGGTTGTCAGCAGCTAATGGCTAGCCACAGGTATGTAGCCGGTCTTTCCCCTGCCGGTTTGGAGGGCTTTCCTTGGATCGAACGGAAAGACCGCCATCTCTCCATGATCAACCCCTCCTCTTCATTGCCTCTTTGGAGCAATTGAAGGCAGAAACCTGCCTTCCTGCGTCCCGTCCCACCATGACGTAAACCGGAAGTGAAAACATCCAATCATTTTCATTTATGATCCTTTCTTAGGGTTGTAGAGTTGCTTTTCATTTAATTTAAATTTCATTTACACGAACAGTATATTTTACAGAAAGTTTCAGCTGCGTATGTTTGCCATTCCAAATACATAAGAATATATTTTATCTTATATTGTCAAAAAGTGCCAAAAAGTTTAAGAAAGTTATGGAGGTATGGTCTTTTGTAAAAAGCATGTAAATTATTCCAAGGTTGCATATTTTAAATACTCATGGGTGCTTTGCATAAGGCATCAATTCAGTGATCAACCCCCCCTCACCCCAAACAACGGAGTTTTTTTACTCCCATGAAGATTCAAATGCAAACAGTATCCTATTATGCAAGCCATCAGTGTAGCACACTAAGGTGAACTATTTGACTAGCAAGTGGAAGACAAATTATCTAAAGAATGTTATTGTGATGTGAATATAGGACAACTAATTTTTATTAGGTATATTAAGCCACTAGCTGCTCATTCATAATTTGTGCTTCTACTGTATGTAATTTTTCAAATGGCCATCCCTACATACACTGTAAAATATTTAAAGCTAAGAGATGGACTTTGCATTGTGGAGTTAATCTATATTGAGTTAATGAGCCTCCTGGCAGATGATCCTATACACATAGCCCATTATCTTCATCTGCCTTGCTTCCAATGTATGAAGTTGTTGGGAACTGTCATAAAGCCGCTTCATCTCAGGTCATTTTATAATTTTCTTCTTAATCCTTGTAGATAGAGACTTAACAAGTGGATGTTAAGCATTATATCCAAGGTTACCAATTGTTGGATTCATTTTGTGAGATCTAAGATATCAAAGCATTTTGAAACCAAGAGGCCACTGTTCTCTTGCGATTTTATATAACGTCTTGAATGTCATTCTCCCAACAGGCTTGTTGCATTTTGGATCCACACATCAGTGATATTTCTTGTTGCCTTTTCATTCACGAGATTAAACTGGCACAGTAGTTCAGGCAAATTTTTTCTTTGTAGCTGTGAATCTCTCCATATACTAAAATATTAAAAAAAAGTTTTGTTGATAAACATACCACATCAATTAAGTTCTAATCAAGTTCTAGATATTTCACAAAGAATTTATTTCTAGTTTCATGATTTCCTATTTTTTTCTGTTTAGTACATAATCCATTTCTACTGACTAGTTGCAATTTTAATGTCTTTCCTTTCCAAAATCTCCCGCTGTTGGACAAGAGGTTCATAGCTAGTCTGATATAGTGTTCAATCAATACAAGGGGGCACATGTTTTAATAATATAACTTGCCACTAATGTCCATTGTAGTTAACTTTAAAATTGCAGTCTTTTAAAACATACCGTATTTTTCGGACCATAAGACGCACCTGACCATAAGACGTACCCAGTTTTTAGAGCAGGCAAACAAGAAAAAAAAAAATTCTGAACCAAATAGTACCGGTATACTAAAACAGGGCTTTTCAACTTTTTCATCCGTTGTACCACTTTTAGGACAAGGCAATGTCCAAGTACCACCAGTCGCCCAGCAAGGTGTCAAAAACTTGACCCCCCACCAAAAAAGGAAAAAAAATGATAAAGTACAGGTAGTCCTTGACTTACAATGATTCACTTAGTGACTGTTCAAAGTTACAACGGCACTGAAAAAAGTGACTTATGACCATTTTTCACACTTATGACTGTTGCAGCATCCCCAGGGTCATGTGATTTACATTCGGATGCTTGGCAATCAATTCATATTTATGATGGTCACATTGTTCCAGGGTCATGTGATCGCCTTTTGCAACCTTCTGAGAAGCAAAGTTAGTGGGGAAACCAGATTCACTTAACAATCATGTTACTAATTTAATTTCTCTCTCTCCTTCTCTTTCTCTCCCTCTCTCCCCCTCCCTCTTTCTTTCTCTCCTCTCTCTCTCTTTCTCTCCATCTCCCTCTTTCTCTCCCTATTTTTCTCTTTCCCTCTATCTCTCCCTTTCTCTCTCCCTCTATTTCCCTCCCTTTCTTTCTCCTTCTCTCTCCCTCTTTCTCTCCCTATTTTTCTCTTTCCCTCTATTTCTCCCTTTCTCTCTCTCCCTCTATTTCCCTCCCTCTTTCTTTCTCCTTCTCTCTCTCCCTCCCTCTCCCATTGTCCCTTCCTTCCTTCCTTCCTTCCTTCCTTCCTTCCTTCCTTCCTTCCTTCCTTCCTTCCTTCCTTCCTTCCTTCCCTCTTTGTCCTTCCCTCTCTGCATTAGAGCAGTACCCGCGGAGGCGGCCCTGCGGCCCGGCTTTCTCTTGCAGAAAGCAAGCTGAAACAGAGCGAGGGAGATTGCCAGAAATGCGAATCGGCCGATCTTGCGCTCCTGCAAACTCCCTCGCTCGGTTTCAGCTTCCCTTGCTACAAGAGAAAGCAGGCTGAAACGAGGGAGATTGCAGCAGCACGAGATCAGCCGATTTGCATTCCTGGCAATCTCCCTTACTCCGTTTCAGCCTGCTTTCTCTTGTAGCAAGGGAAGCTGAAACTGAGCGAGGCAGATTGCAGGAGCGTGAGATCGGCGTTTCTCAGCACGTGCCGATTCGTGCTCCACTTGCAGAGGTTGGGGCTGGCCATATGGATCACCTTCGGACCATAAGACGCACCCTCGTTTCCCCCCCACTTTTGGGAAAGAAAGTGCATCTTATGGTCCGAAAAATACGGTAGTTATATAGATTTCAACAAGCAAAAACAGAAATCAGACTAGAATAGTATTTCATGCTTCCTTCTTTCTCAGTTTTTAATGTTCCACAAATATATCTAGTGCCTCGCACTTGAGGACTAACAGTTCCCAGAATAGCATAGGGCAGCACAGATAGTTACGGCTGAAAGGAGTCCAGGAAGGTTTTTTTGATGAATACCAAACAAGAACATACTGCATAGGTTTTGCTGAATTTGATCCAAAGAGGTTTAATAGGAGTGCAAGTTTTAATTGACAATAGAGCTTTATATAAAAGCCTGTAAGTGGCAACATCTATTTAACCTTGATTGATTGTAAAAAAAAAGGAGGACCAGGCCTGACTAGTTGTAAGCTACGTTGGAAGGTCAAAGAAACATCTGAGAAAAGGGCAAAAACAAACCACAATTGTCAAGAAGCCTATATGGGAAAGTCTATGTGGTCAACAACAAAGCTAGTGGAGGTGACAGTATTCCAGCTGAGCTATTCAAAATCTTAAAAGACGATGCAGTAAAAGTGCTACACTCAATTTGCCAGCAAATTTGGAAAACTCAACAGTGGCCACAGGATTGGAAAAGATCAGTTTACATTCCAATTCCAAAGAAAGGCAGTGCCAAAGAATGTTCAAACTATCGCACCATTGCATTCATTTCACATGCTAGTAAACTTATGCTTAAAATCCTACAAGCTAGACTCCAGCAGTATGTGGATTGAGAACTACCAGAAATACAGGCAGGATTTCGAAGAGGCAGAGGAACTAGAGATCAAATTGCCAACATACGCTGGATTATGGAAAAAGCTAGACAGTTCCAGAAAAACATCTACTTCTGCTTCATTGATTATGCTAAAGCCTTTGATTGTGTGGATCATAACAAACTGTGGCAAGTTCTTAAAGAGATGGGCGTACCAGACCATCTTATTTGTCTCCTGAGAAACCTATATGTGGGCCAAGAAGCAACAGTGGACACGGAACCACTGATTGGTTCAAAATTGGGAAAGGAGTCCGGCAAGGCTGTATACTGTCGCCCTGCCTATTTAACTTATATGCAGAGCACATCATGAGAAAGGCAGGACTAGATGAATCAAAAGTTGGAATTAAGATTGCCGGAAGAAATATCAACAACCTAAGATATGCAGATGATACCACTCCAATGGCAGAAAGTGAAGAAGAACTAAAGAGCCTCTTGTTGCGGGTGAAGAAGGAGAGTGCAAAAGTTGGGTTGAAACTTAACATTAAGAAAACTAAGATCATGGCATCCGGCCCTCTCAATTCCTGGCAAATAGATGGGGAAGAAATGGAGTTAGTGACAGATTTTATTTTCCTGGGCTCCAAGATCACTGCAGATGGAGATTGTAGCCAAGAAATTAAAAGACGCTTGCTCCTCGGGAGGAAAGCCATGACAAATCTAGACAGCACACTAAAAAGCAGAGACATCACCCTGTCAACAAAAGTGCATATAGTCAAGGCTATGGTCTTCCCAGTTGCAATGTATGGCAGTGAAAGTTGGACCATAAGAAAGGCCGAGCGCCAAAGAATTGAGGCTTTTGAGCTATGGTGCTGCAGAAGACTCCTGCGAGTCCCTTGGACTGCAAGGCGATCAAACCGGTCGATCCTAGAGATCAACCTTGACTGCTCTTTAGAAGGCCAGATCCTGGAAGTACTCACTGGAGAAGAGCCTAATGCTGGGAAAGTTTGAGGGCAAGAGAAGAAGGGGACGACAGAGAATGAGGTGGCTGGATGGAGTCACTGAAGCAGTAGGTGTGAGCTTAAATGGACTCCAGAAGATGGTAGAGGACAGGAAGGCCTGGAGGAACATTGTCCATAGGGTCGCGATGGGTCGGACACGACTTTGCAGCTAACATGTGGTCAAAAGGGACGTGGTGGCTCAGTGGGTTAGGACACTGAGCTTGTTGATCAGAAGGTCGGCAGTTTGGCGGGTCGAATCCCCAGTGCCACGTAACAGAGTGAGTGCCTGTTACTTGTCCCAGCTTCTGTCAATCTAGCAGTTCGAAAGCACGTAAAAATGCAAGTAGAAAAATAGGGACCACTACGGTGGGAAGGTAACAGCGTTCTGTGCGCCTTTGGCGTCTAGTCATGCCGGCCACATGACCACGGAGACATCCTCGGACAAGGGCTGGCTCTTTGGCTTTGAAACAGAGATGAGTACCAGCCCCTAGAGTTGGAAACGACTAGCATGCATGTGTGGGGGAACCTTTACCTTTACCTTTTTATGTGGTCAAAAGAAGTGAAGTTCAGTTTGAGGGAATCTTTTGATAGGCGTGATGCTTATAAAATGCCACCTCTCATACAAAGATTTTAATAATACTGCTGTGATACTCATAACTAAATATAAAACTAAATAACCATTTTGACAAATTTGAAAGGCACAGGGGTTTAGTGCAATAAGCCAGAGAATATTTTTGAAATACTCATACAACTTTGATATATTAATCTATTAATTAGGAAAATGTTGTAACTATTTTTCAAAACTTAAAAAGATGAATCAGGAGTTCAAGCTTAAAGTGGCTATAAAAATTGCTATCTAGACATTTTCTTTCTGATTTCATTTAACATCTGATGTCATTTGAACACTACCCTACCCAAATATATGGTAAAATGTTACTGATTAATTACTCGAAAAGAGAAATACATATATAGGATTTTCCAACAAACCTTGTCATATCCATCCAATTCTCGGAGTTTCTTGATCTCAAAAAGATTTCCCTCTACAGCAAGTAGAGAGATTTGAGAATCACTAAGAATACTCTGAGGAAGTACACTTAATTCTAGACAGTTTTCTTCAAGGCGCAGAACTTTGAGACGTGGACAACGAGAGATCTGGGAGGAGATCTGGGAAATCTGTTATATGCCCAAAGAAGTAAAAGAAAAATAAAAGGTTACAATGATCATAGTGTGTCTCCACCAGGGCTTTTTTTGTCATAGATCATGGCATCCGGAGTTCCAGCACCTTTTTTGGATGGAACCTTGTAGGGTAGGTAAGGCAGGTTGTATGACGTGTAAGTTCCGGCACCTTTTTCTTTTACAAAAAAAGCACTGGTCTCCACAATTAGAAAAATTAAATAAGAAAACAAAAAAGTATTACTCATATTTCTAAAAAATGGTCCTATACTGATTGACTACATGTGAACTGGGCTTGTTTTGCTATAACTAATCAAGCCACCATGACAATAGGACTGCTGAAAATTCCTACTATAATTTCAGCACAATGCATAGTTACAATTGCAGACTGTCTCCACTTAATTACACATTTAAAAGGTAATTGCATTATTTTCACAGAAGGGATGAATCTATCAACTTGGATCAATATAGTTTATATTTTGTCCATCGATGTTAACATCAGTTTAGAATGTTAAGATTTGATTTTATTAATAAAACAATTTTGACATTTTATTAAACGTCCCTAAAAAAGAATCTGTTAGTAATTTTATCATTTCAGCTCACACAAAATGTAGTTTCACGCACGCCATTCTCACATGAGGCCAACATGGGCGCACTTTGTCAGCAGTGGAAGATGGAAAAGTTCATCTAGGTGTGGCAAAGCTTGTGAAGTGCAGGACAGCAAGGATGACTAGGGCTTTGCAGTGTGAAACTGGAGTGTGCCTGACCACCATATGGGACTTGAGAAAGAACTATTTCATGGTGCTGGGGCTGAAGTAAAGGCTTGGGGTGGCTGATTGAAGGCCCCAGGCCCCTATTTCAGCACCAGCACCAGCAGCACTGCCAGCATCACCAGGCAGAGCCGCAGTGCAGGGAAGCCAAGGAGAGAGATGGGGAAGATAGGTGGGTGGATATAGTGCCAGAGGAGGCAGTCCCTTACCTTACTCAGGCTTAAAGCTGGGAGGGAGAGATGGCTTGGATCAAGATGGGTCCTCTCCTAACAACTACTAGTGGGATTTGGTTAACAACAATGGGGACTGCCATAGGTGCCATTGCTAAGTGAAGGCACTTTATAACGTCGACTTTATGACTACATTGTTTAGCAAATTTCAGGCCTAATTACTACTGTTAACTAAGGACTACCTTTCATGCCAACCCCCACACACACACACCTCTTGTCAAATTTGGCTTATAGCACTAAGTATATCTTCATTTCATAGTATTTATGACACCACATAACAATGCTCAACTACAAAAATATACTTCCAGACCTGATTCTGATTTAAGTTAAGTTCAATGGCCTGTAGCTCTCCTATTGTATCTGGAATACTCTGGATCTGATTTCTTGAAAGATCCACCACATCTATATGAGGAAGACTGCATAGCTGAACAGGTATAGTTTGAAGCTTGTTTCCGGAAAGGCTCAGAGTCTTTAGTGCTGCAAGTTGTCCAAAGCTGCTAGGTAAACGTGTCAACTGGTTATTGTTCAGATGTAGAATTTCCAGCTTTTTCAGCTTGCAGAGATCCTCAGGTAATACAGCTAGCAATAAATTTTAAATAGAATTAAATCACGCTGCTAAGAAAAAAGAACAATTATTAAAATGTCAAGACTGAATATTTTATTTTGCTATATAATGCTCCTTAGAATAAACATTCGTAATATAACAGAATGTTCTTTTGTAATATATAATATATATCAGATATAATTTATTTATTCTACTTATATACTGCCAAATTGCCTGCATTAATATACAGGCTCCACTTTTCATCAGAACTCTTGCAGTTGAGAAGATGTGGGAAAAGAACAACAGAGCAATTAATAAAAATTATTCAAGCTGACCAAGTCCCTATTCCATAAAAATCAAAATAATTTTGATTACCTTAGCAGTCAGTAATGCATTACCTTAGTAACAAGTAACTGCAGTTACAAATAAATCTTTGTTAGTGCTGAAACATTATTTAATATGCAAAATATAGCAAGCTAAAAATACTTAAGTAAACATACTCAGTCTGTTGTGATTTAAAGCAAGACTTTTCAATACAGAAAACTTTCCTATAAAAGGTGGGAGTGATTCAAGCTTATTGTTGGACAAATCTATTGTTCTGAGATTACTTGCCAACTTCTGCAGATCTTCAGGAAACTGAAAAAAGAATTCAGATATTGATGAAATTATTCCAAGCATTAAAAACTTCAACAAATATACAGAATCAGAAAGATTTGTAATAAAATTTATGTTTTGTAATCCTACATACCCAAAATAGTGAAAGATTGGAAAGGGATTGGGAAATCTGTCCAAAATCAATTAACCATAATTGGAAGAAACAAAACTCAATGCAATAGAATATTTCATATTATGCAAAATCAAAATAAATAAAACATAATATGAACTGCCATAGCTCCTTAATCGATATAACAGCTCATTAAGTCATATTTCTTTTTAAAAATTAAATGCAAGTCAGAGAGCTTTAGTAAAACTGTGCAGAACTGAAATTTTTAAATACGGTCAACAGGGGTAAGCTTCCATTAAATGTTCTATCTCTTGAAATCCAAACTGATTTCTATAATATAGAATAGTATCAACATTTCTATAGAACATATTCAACATTTTTATTAGAAGTATGCAGAATATATTGCATTCAGATTGAATGCATTCAGAAATATTCCAACATTAAATGCTCCATTTTGAGACAAACATTTTGTTTCAGGATTAAAACACCTTTATTAAATTAAAAAAAACCAAACTTGGTAATATCAAGCTGAAAATAAAATACTTTAATTTTAAACTATACTTATTGGATTTCCAATAAGACCAGAATAGCCTACTCCAAGCTTGAAATGGTCCAAAATGTAAAGTCTAAAATAGCCAAATTCAGTCCATAAATATGGTGATCAAAAAGACAATATTCTGAATTTCAAAGCAAGACATAATTTTGTCTTTCTAGCATTTTATGGAGTAAATGAAAACGGCTTTTTGTGCTATATGACATTTACCTCAGAAAGGCCTTTTCCAGTTAGTTGGAATACTCCTGTTTTTTGGGCTGTCTCCAAATGTGCTTTTAAGGCACTGTTTCCCATCTTTGTTCTTGTCTTTGCAACTGGCAGCAGATGTGTAGTGGAGTCCCTCTCAGTAACACTACATTAGGCAACATGAAATTACTTTCTATTAAAAAGTAAATTGAGAATATATTAAATAAAGATGTGTCCATATGATTTTCTTCTCAATATTCTCACCTCTATGGTAAATTGGGGCCCAGTCTTCCATGCCACTGGCTCAAGTAAATGTAAGTTACTCAAATCATCAGCATTGCATAAAATTAATCTTAACACAACATTCACTAGTAATAAGATAGAAATATATGAAAATGTTGCTATAAAACAGAAAAGATGGAAGTGATAATTGAAAACATTGCATTAAACTCATGCTAACCTGAAAACAAGACCTGCTGAAAAGTATTTGTTTTCAGTGAACATGTTTATGCTTATACATTCAGAAAGATTAATTCCCAACTACTGAAAAAGTAGATACATTATATAATAGTAACTAAACAGATAGTTATTATAGTATTAGAATCCACTGCAATTTATTAACCTCCACTTCAGAGATTCAGCATATTTTCAAACATACACACATAAAACTGAATTTAAAAAAATTAAAAAATTAAAACTACAGGCAAGCCTTCTTGGTAATGGCTCCACGTCTCCACTGCTTACACCCAAGAAGTAAGTCCTTGGGTTTCTAAATAGCTATAAAGAGTTTGTTGGGAAAACATATTTAGGGATGGAGAGGTTTGGCCTATGCAATTGTTACGGTAAGTTGGTTAAGGCTTTGATGTGACTAATGCTTTTAACCCTATAGATCTTGTAAGCCATTTACAGCCTATAGGAATTTAGCAGCATAGAACCCTTGGCAAATATAGTAGTAGCTTGGTACTCAACTGCTTTGAAACTCATTGAATTTGATACTCAACTCATTTGATGCGAAAATTTGTCCCAGTACTCATTGTTCGTTTATCAACACACAAGCTAGAATTCATTGATGTAGATTGCCTTGTGACTCACTACATCAAGGGTAGGCAACCTTGGCTCTTTTATGACTTGTGGACTTCAACTCCCAGAATTCCTGAGCCAGCATGGCTGGCTCAGTAATTCTGGGAGTTGAAGTCCACGAGTCATAAGAGCCAAGGCTGCCTACCCCTGCACTACATTATTACTTATGGAAAAAAGTGTTTGGTATTTATTGTTTTTGGTACTCATCGCACCTCCTGGAACCAATTAATGAGTACCGAGGTATCACTGTAAATAAATCCATGTGATACAAGACTCCACACAGTTATAGCTTCCATTGAGCTGTGCTTTCCTTTGACCACATATGAATACAATTGCACAGCTTTCTCTAACATAGCTTTCTCTAGTGTTGCAGTCACAAGATTTGTTTCGTATAAAATCAACAGGCTTTCTAAATATTTTCCTCTTGAAGTCAGAGTTTTCTATTCTAAAACACTTGTATAGGAGCTCTTAGCATATGCTCACATCCACTATCCTCACAAGTATTCTAAAATAAAGGCTGGCAATACAATATTGCTTCATTAGTGTGGCTTTGATCCCCTTTCCTATAATGGGTGATGAGTAAAAAAGTATCCAGTCTTACATAAAAAGGATATTGGAATTCATTCCATTAACACTAATCCAAAAGTAACAAGGTACACACTGATTCTAATTTTGCCTTCCTTAGCATGGGCTGATTAATTACTGTTTTCAGTGACAAACCAGCAGTACACGGCGAGTTTGACACCGGTGCTGTAGAGATTATACATTAAGTTCATGTATTCATTCAACTAACGCTATGCAGCCTTTATTGTTAATAATAGCAATACATTTTTTCTCCCCACACTGGCTTATTGAGAAAACTTTGTTCATCTAACAATGTTTTTAGACAGTACAGGTAGTCCTCGACTTACAACAATTAAACCCAAAATTACCATTGCTAAACAAGACAGTTGTTAAAAGAGTTGCCCAGTTGTTAACAATGCAGTTGTTAAGTTAGTAACATGGTTAAGTGAATCTCTTCCTCATTGGCTTTGCTTGTCGCAAGGTCACAACAGGTGATCACATGATCCCAGGTCTCTGCAAGTATCATAAATACATGCCAGTTGCCAAGCGCCCAAATTTTGATCACATGACTGTAGGGATGCTGCAATAGTCATGTGAAAGCCAGTCATCAGTCACTTTTTTCAGTGCCAATTGTAATTTTGAATAGTCATAAACAAATGGTTGTAAATCGAGGACTATCTGTATTATTCAATTTCCCTTTCACTGGCTTTTGTACTAGCTGTTCATTTTCCTTTACTTGGAACTGTAAAAACTGTGTAAGGAGAAGGGTGGGAAGGTGGAGTCAGACTTAACTCTGAAAATTTGGGATAACTCAGTTTTGACCATCAAGGGCCTGCTACAAATTATATTTAGGAGAACATTTACTTCCTCTTACAGATAAGGACAAAATTAAGCAGGACAACCCACGATGTCATCTTTGTCTCCCACCAAAAGACACAGGCAGGCAGCATAAGGGAGGGGCAGCATCAACCCAATTACTAAACTTCGCAGGAAAAATTACGCCTCCTTTGAAGTAAGCCACACTCCAATCACTCTAATCCAGGGGTAGGCAACCTCGGCTCTTTTATGACTCATGGACTTCAACTCCCAGAATTCCTGAGCCAGCATAGCTGGCTCAGGAATTCTGGGAGTTGAAGTCCATGAATCATAAAAGAGCCGAGGTTACCTACCCCTGCTCTAATCCCACGCACGCTAATTCGGATGACAAACTGGATCCAGTTAACTGCAGTTTACTAAACAGGTCACACTGCATGAACACAAACCAAGCACACCATGGTTTAGCGCGATACGAAAGCCAAATCTCAAAAGGGATGAAACTTTCCAGGATGGTACGTTACGGCTTTCAAAAAACTGCATGACAATTTAGACCGATCTTCCTCCCCTCCCTTCCTCCATAAACCACCAGACCAAAAGTTTCTTCTTCGCTGCCATCCAATGATCGTCCCGATTTTTATGCCTGCACTTTCTAGCGGAGTTGATCTTGACCTACCAACTTCAGCCTCTCTTGCTTCGACTCCAACGCCCTCAGTTGATCCCCGAGGGAAAGTAACCAAGAGAGATCCCGAAAAGGAGGACCGGATTACCTTCGTCCCTTTACTAGCCGGCACAGCCTCGCATCCTAGCAACAAGTATACGCAGCGCGATGAGAAACAGCAGCCAGGCGAGTTTAGTCGTCCGCGAAGGAGCCAAACACCCGGATGACAGCCAGGCTAGCCTCTAATGGCGTGGCTCTCCGCTCGAAAAATTATTTGAGAATCTCGGGGATGGGAGGATTACCCAGAGTACCCGAGTCCCTTCCGCCACAATCAAAATGGCCGATAAAGTCGCCATTTGCTTCCGGATGCCTCGTTTAAGCAGGAAAAGCCGCCACTCTTCTTACAGATGAGTCAATGCTTTGGTGGACCCCGCTGGGATAGATCGTGGTCGGGACGGTCCATAGCGGAAGTGTGAGGAATCTCCTTCGGTCTTCCTGGGCGGTTAGAGACTCGAGTGGCGGGAGAGCAGTTTGGCCGCACTCAAGATGGCGGCGCGAGCGTCCCAGGCGTCTCCGGGAGGCGCGCGCGGGTGCTCCGCCCGGAGCTGCCTATCCATGGCTTCTTCCAACAACCCTTGGGAGCCCGTGCAGCCCACGGCGGCGGGATTGATGTTGGCGCGGGCTCTCTCCGCCGGAGTGGTGTCTCAGGTGGGGTGGCTGGTTCTTTCCTTGCAAATAAGAATCGCCTGCGAGGCGGTGTGGATCGCTCAAACAAGTCCCAAGAATGAAAGAAGCCCAGATTACTTATTCTCATGATTTGTAGGTGCTGCAAGGTTTTTTTTGGGGAGGGGGGGTGTCTTTAAGCACGGCCCGCCTTTTTCTTCCGGAATTACTTTGGAAAAGCAGCTTTCTCGCGATTTAGGATGTTAACGCTGATTCTGCTGCACGCTTGGTCATTTTGTTTCGAAATAAGCGTGATAAAAACTTCGGCACGTCTGCGTGTCTACAGGAATGTAAACGCCACTCTATTGTAACTAGGTCCTGTATGTTTTTGAATCACATGAACTAAATGTGACGCAAAAAAAGTGCAGTGATTGGAACAAAATGCGATTTGAATCTTCCTCTACCCTAGACACTGTATTTATTATGTAAATACTTCGGGATATGTACGTCCACTGTGATTTATGTGGGAATTTCCACTGAATTTCATACAGCGCTCTTATGATTTGAAAAGCTACTTTGAAAAAAAAAACCGGACATGTTTGTAAGTAACCCTTGTGTCAGATCTGGTGCCACAGTCAAGTAACTAGGAATTAATTTCTGAAAGAAACAGACTATTTTCCTCTGTCTAGGTTTCTAGATGTCTGGCAAAACGAAGACATGTCATTTCGTTTGTTCTCACGTTTTTGCATCCACTACGAATTGCCTTAAATTCTGGCTTCTTGAGTGTTGTAATTTTATTATTTTGGACTATTTTCACAGTAGTATATTGTAAATTGTTTGCTTTTTCTTTCCTCATATGTTGACAGATTCAATGGTCTAGTCTAGACTCTAGAATGATTTACATTACCTAATTTATTCTCTGGTTCCAGCAATTGGCTTCAATCCAGCCCATTCAAATTTAAGATTAATTTAATTTGTAGGTCACATGAGTTCTCATAGATTTCTATCATGACATTTGAAAATAAAGATTGTTAGAAAAATATTGTAGTTGAAAAAAATGATGCTGGAAGAAATAATGTCATATACATTATGTACATTTTTGCAGTTTTTGCTGTAATTTTTATCACTCATTCCAAGAAACATAAAAAGGTAGTATGTCCTATTTCTCCCCCCCTATTTCCCCTTTCTCCAATTGTCCATTTTGTAAACCTATTTGTCCAACTTTCTGTTCTTTTATCATACAAGCTGTCTGGAGAGTGGAAACACTATATAAAGTGCACACCTAAGTTTTCTTATTCATTCAATAATGTTGCGCCACCCTAATACATCATATTTTAAAAGATAAGTGATACGTAAAACGTATTTTTCATAAATATTTGAATTGCATTCTGCCCCTCATTAGTAAAGGTAAAGGTAAAGGTTCCCCCGCACATGCATGCTAGTCGTTTCCGACTCTAGGGGCCGGTGCTCATCTCCGTTTCAAAGCCGAAGAGCCAGCGCTTGTCCGAGGACGTCTCCGTGGTCATGTGGCCGGCATGACTAGACGCCAAAGGCGCACGGAACGCTGTTACCTTCCCACCGCAGTGGTCCCTATTTTTCTACTTGCATTTTTACGTGCTTTCGAACTGCTAGGTTGGCAGAAGCTGGGACGAGTAACAGGTGCTCACTCTGCTACGCGGCACTTGGGATTTGACCCGCCAAACTGCCGACCTTCTGATCGACAAGCTCAGCGTCCTAACCCACTGATTCACCGCGTCCCTCCTCATTAGTAACCACTTCTATTTTAATAGAATCCTTTGATTGTTGTTACCACTTCTATTTTAATAGAATCCTTTGATTGTTGTTAGAATAACCTGTTCATAATAGACCCATATTTTGGTTAAATTACCTTTGTGTGTTATTGCATAAGCTTGATATTCTGAGGTATATAAAGAATTTTAGATTTTTAAGATTGATTTTTGTTGTTGTTAGCTGTGAAGTTGTGTCTAACCCATCACGACCCCATGGACAACGTTCCTCCAGGCCTTCCTGTCCTCTATCATCTTCTGGAGTCCATTTAAGCTCACGCCTACTGCTTCTGTGACTCCATCCATCCACCTCATTCTCTGTTGTCCCCTTCTTCTCTTGCCCTCAATCTTTCCCAGCATTAGGCTCTTCTCCAGTGAGTCCTTCCTTCTCATTAGGTGACCAAAGAATTTGAGTTTCAACTTCAGGATCTGGCCTTCTAAAGAGCAGTCAGGGTTGATTTCCTCGCTCGGCTGTGGCTTGGGGGGCACTTTTTTCAGTGCCATTGTAACTTCGAACAGTCACTAAGCAAACTGTTGTAAGTCGAGGGCTACCTATACTTCATCACTTTTTTTCTTTTTTCCTTTTTTTGGTCATCAAGTTTTTGACACCTTGCTAAGTGACTGGTGGTACTCTTATGTTGCCATATCCTAAAAGTGGTACAGTGGGTGAAAAAGTTGAAAAGCCCTGCTATAAGGTGCTGTAGAGCTTCATAGAACCGGTCAATTTCATCCTCTTCAGCACCGGTGGTTGGGGCATAGATTTGGACTACTGTGATATTGAATGGTTTGCCTTGGATTCGAACTGAGATCATTCTGTCATTTTGGGGATTGTATCCCAGTATTTCTTTTCCTACTCTTTTATTGACTATGAAGGCTACTCCATTTCTTCTGAGGGATTCTTGTCCACAGTAGTATACCTGATGGTCATCTGAATTAAATTCACCCATTCCTGTCCATTTTAGTTCTCTGATTCCTAAGATGTTAATGTTCAGTCTTGTCATCTCTTGTTTGACCACGTCCAGCTTTCCTTGATTCATGGATCTTACATTCCAGGTTCCTATGGAGAAAAAGTCTTTACAGCATCGGACTTTCCTTTCACCACCAGACACATCCACAGCTGAGCGTCCTTTCGGCTTTGGTCTAGTCGCTTCATTCTTTCTGGCGCTACTAGTACTAGCCCTCTGCTCTTCCCCAGTAGCATATTGGACGCCTTCCGACCTGAGGGGCTCATCTTCCAGCGTCATATTGTTTTGCCTTTTGGTACTGTCCATAGGGTTTTCATGGCAAAGATACTGGAGTGGTTTGCCATTTCCTTCTCCAGTGGATCACGTTTTGTCAGAACTCTGCTATGACCTGTCCGTCTTGGGTGGCCCTGCACGGCATAGCTCACAGCTTCATTGAATTACGCAAGCCCCTTCGCCACGACAAGGCAGTAATCCATGAAGGGGTAAGATTGATTACTAAACAAAAAAAAAAGATACAAGGGTAATTTTCAACCGTAGTTTTTACTTTTGGAACACAAAGTAACATAAAGAATAAAACACTTAAAAAGATACAGGTATGTATTCTGTGTGTCGGTCTCTCCTAGTAAGTGATAGTTTAATCAGTTTATAAATTTTAAATGGTTTCAGAATTAAGTGATCTTTATTTACAAGTTAATATTCCAAACTTCATGAGTGTTTGAGTTGGTTTGTCTTTTTCTTTTCTTCTGCAGGGGACCCTGGATATATGTAGAAACCCATCTGCTTGTTTTACTTATTTCTCAGAAGCAGAACAAATTGCTGATCTCCAAGCTGAAGTCAGCCGGGTAAATATTATTTTAGTACTAGAACAAGACTTATTTTAATAAAAATGATGTGAAGTGTGAACATTTGTTCCATTAGTCACAATACCTTCTGTTCCAGAAGAGAAATCAGTTTAAACTTCTTTAATATTATAATACCTGTGATGTTTTCAGAGAGAGAGAAAAAAGTGTATAACAGAGGTCCCCAACCTTTTGGGCATCAAGGACTGGTTCCATGAAAAGAGGTTTTTCCGCAGACCGGAGGGGGTGCGGTTTTGTGTGCTGCCTGCATCTCACGGATGGGGCTTTGCTTGTTTATGCAGACTGGCTGCTGACGTGCCACGGCCCGGTACTGGTCCATGGACCGGGGGTTGGGGACCCCGGTCTATAGTGGGTTTTTTTCCTTTTTTTATACTAGTCCTTGCTTAGTGACAATTTAAAGTTAAGACAGATCCCACCGCTCTCCCCAAAGCTACTTATGACCCATTCTGGAATTCCAATGACTCCAATACACATCCATGGTCATCTGACCAAATTTCGGGCACTTGGAAACCAACTCACTTTTATGGCTGGTTGCTGCATTCTGCAGTCACTTGACCATGGTTATGATGGTTTTTGCTGGTTTCCAGGCTTTTTGGATGGTTTGCAGGCTTTGTGGCCACAAGTGAACTCTAAAGAAGAGGTATATAGTAAAGTAAAGCATATGCAAAAATAAAAAAAAATAGATGTATTTAAACATTTGCATTTCAGTATATCAAATACTTTTGTAAAAATAATGGAGCATCATTTTAGCAGAATTCATGTTACTTTAAATACTTTAAATAACTGCACAGAAATTTTAAAGGCACCGCTTCATTGCTACAGATTAATTTGGAGATTGAAGCCCTGCAGATGGAAAAAGATACAGCAGACATTACTCATCCATTTTATCTTAGTAAGTATTGTTAAGATTGCTATTTAACCTTTGAGGAAGGTAGTTAAGGAATTGGACGTAATATAAGACTTTGGGTTAATTTTGTATGTTCGTACCATTGGAAAATTCTTTTTGTATTATTTGCTTTACAGTTTTGTTGTCAGTATTCTCAGAACTGGCTTGCAAGTAACTAGGACTAAGAGAAAGTCACTGGCCCAAAGTGATCCAGCTGTTGTCTGTACCCCAGGAAGGGGGTCATTTGTTGTTGTTGTTAGTTGCGAAGTCGTGTCCGACCCATCGCGACCCTATGGACAACGTTCCTCCAGGCCTTCCTGTCCTCTACCATCTTCTGGGGTCCATTTAAGCTCACGCCTACTGCTTCAGTGACTCCATCCAGCCACCTCATTCTCTGTCGTCCCCTTCTTCTCTTGCCCTCAATCTTTCCCAGCATTAGGCTCTTCTCCAGTGAGTCCTTCCTTCTCATTAGGTGGCCAAAGTACTTGAGTTTCAACTTCAGGATCTGGCCTTCTAAAGAGCAGTCAGGGTTGATCTCCTCTAGGACTGACCGGTTTGATCGCCTTGCAGTCCAAGGGACTCGCAGGAGTCTTCTCCAGCACCACAATTCAAAGGCCTCAATTCTTTGGCGCTCAGCCTTTCTTATGGTCCAGCTTTCACTGCCATACATTGCAACTGGGAAGACCATGGCCTTGACTATACACACTTTTGTTGACAGGGTGATGTCTCTGCTTTAAGGGGGTCATACAGTCACTTATACCCTAGGAATCTTTAGATTGGACTACCGCAACATGTATTTCAAGCATCTGGAAGGCCATCTGGAAGTTTAAGTGGTGGCACAATGTGGTGGCACAATCAGTTAGCAGTACCTGTTTTTCAGCACATCTGACATCACAGTTCCACAGGCTGCATTGGCCATCAGTATATTTCAAAGTGTAATCCACAGTGTGGGCAGTTAAAGCTCTTTGCGACTTGGGACTGAGTTGCTTATGGGGTCATCTCTCCCTGATTATTTCTACCCATCTTATTTTATTATATATAAGGGCATGCTCTGAGTCCCATCCATCAAGGGATATGTTTTTATCATTTTTCATATTAGGCATTCAGTCATATATTTGTAATGGCACTCATATAAATCTATTAAATATATAAATCCACAGTCTCCTGGCTTCAAATTATGCCTTATCCATTAGATCAAACTGGTCTGCCAAGGTGCTTAAAAATGCAGCATTATCTGCTCGGGTGGGGGGAGAGAGATTGCTTCCTTTAGAAGCCTTGTGGATGTTGTAAACCTCTTGGCAATATTGTTTTGAAGAACAGCATACATAAAAATAATAATATAGGATGCGGGATTGAAATACACTCCTTTCTACCATGAGGATCAGTTTGTGAGGATATCACTAATCGGTTGCAAAGACTTGCAAAGGAGAAAAAAGGGACACTTTCATTATATGAGAAAAAGTCCTTTTAGGAAGTTGAATATAATTCCAGTGTGTTCTGTCATACTTGCTGTAAGAATTTTGGGATGGTATTCGGAATTTGAACTATCAAGCCAGAGTAACATTGGAATGTACTAATTAGATTGTTCAGCAGTTGCCAGGCAAGCCTAGTACTTCCTGAACTATTTCCCCTCTTTTCTCTCTCTATTACTTGCTTTTTAATTAATCCAGGTGTCTCCTGACCATGTGCTAGAATTCATATTGGGAAGACTATGATCTAATGTAGTTTTTTCTCCAAATATTCTGTAATCATGATGTACGTTAATGGACCAGACATTTTTACTTTGAGATTTTCTTTTTCATAGCTCAGAAGTGCCAGGCTTTGCAAGCAATGAACAGGCACCTGGATGCAGTGCTAAAGGACAAAAGAGCTCTGAGGCAAAGGCTAGTTAAACCACTGTGTCGAGAAAGTCTGCCTATAGAAGCTGCCTTCCACAGGTATCAATCATCCTAATTTTGTATGTTTATTTATTATTGGTGAAATCTGTGAGAGTCCAGTAGAGTTTGGGGCTGATAAAAGTGGACAGAAATGCAATAGTATGCACAGCTGTTTTTGCTTCTTTCAACATCCATTCACTCCTCTGAACTGACTGCATTCAATCCACTATTTTTCAACCCACCCTTGCATTCTTAACATTTCTGCCAAACATGTTTCCCTGTAAAGTTTGTATTCATTCTTGCTACCTTTCCCTTTGTACAGGGGAATAATGATGATGATGATGATAATGATGTAGCACAGTGACAATCTGCTAGTATTGGTAAAACACACATTTTTATCTTAGCTCCTGAATAAGGAACCCAAAGGCTTACTTTTAACATCAGAAGACAGCTTCTGTCAGCTACATTTTACGGTTGTGCTGGATATATTTTATCTATTTCTCATTTAATCAAATACATAGTATGAAAATATAGTCTACGAGCACATCAAAGGGATCACTGGAGTGCATCGTATGTTTATATTTATTGTGCTGTTTATTTCATGGCACACCTTATATGGTTGGTATTCATTTTTACAGCTCTAAATAGTCTGGGCACATTACTTTAAACCACAGGTGTCAAACTCGATTGCATCATATCGTGATGTTTTTTTCCCTTTGCGAAGCTAGGGTGGGTGTGGCCTGTGTGTGACACATCCAGTCCGTGGGCCGCCAGTTTGACACCCCTGCTTTAAACCATTACTGAGCCTATATCAACCCTCTTCTGTTTTGAGATCTGCCTTAGAGGCCCAATTCTCTGGCCCATCCCTGTTGAAGGTGTTAATGGCTTAGCTTTGGGAGAGGATCTTTCCTTGAGAAGTTTGACAATCTTCTCTACATTTGAAAAGGGTATGTGAATACTTAGTTATTCACATTTTTACTTATTTATAGAAGCATTTTGTCTCTTTTTAAATAGTTTTAACTTAGATTTTGCTATTTAGAATTATTTTAAGCTTTTATATTAATATCCTGACATGATTCTTCAGAGACTTTTGTTGGAAAAATAGAAACAAAAACTTTTTTAAAAATTTTTCTTCTAAGGTTTTAGACATATTGATTTTTTTGGCAAAAAAAATAGGGTGTTCAGTCCTGACTGGGGTATATTTCAGGTTTAACAATGTTTATTGTCTTTATGTAGAAAGTTGGTATAATTTTTAAATCCCATGTTTAAATAGGGGAGAATTTAGAAATAAAATCCAAAGATTCTTAAAGCTTTCCAAACTACAGAATATGGAATAATGCATCTTTGCTTGTACTTTAGAGATGTGGTACAATTGCTGGCACTGGCAGTAGCTTTTATTGAAAAATTAGAATCCCACTTTCTTACTGTAAGAAGAATCCCTCAAATGCCTGAAAACATTAAAAATATGGTAAGTAGCAAATATTTTAACATTTCACTAATACTTTCTTTTCCCTTAAGGACAATTTACAAGTTCAGCTTTTTGGGTAGTACTAAGAACATCTTTATTTCTTAGTCTCGATATATAGTACCAGTCTACTACATGATAGAGCTGTAACCTGAAAAAACATACGGGAAATGCTTTGGGGGGAATGCAAATTGCTACAGTACTTCATTTTATACTATACGTCCTCCTGAAATGAAAAGATATTATTTTTACTAGTTTTCTTATTCTCAAACAGTGCATGGAATAAACTAGCATAAATAAACTAGTAAAATTACAGTAGCTTTGAGCTTTTTTTAGCTTTCAAGATGTTGAAATCTTACCAAATACTATTGAAATATTTATTTTCATATTATATTACAGAGCAGTGCATTAGCAAAGATGGACTTATTGGTAACAGAGATCGAAGAAGTGGCAGAACAAGTCTTGGAGTGGAGAGAGAAACAAAAAGGAATCTTTGAAAATACACAACTGATTGCTGGATTAGATTCCTTCAAAAGCATACGATAATACATTGTTCTCTTTTCCCATTCCAAGGCTAACAGTTTTTTAATAAAATACACATGTATTTTATTCTTGTTTTCAGATTTATAACTATTTGTATCTAGATTCTGAAATGAATATTTATATATGGAACTAGTGTTGTATGGAAACTGGTGACAAATATTAAATTACTCAGAATTTCTCTTAAGTGCCTGAGGAATGTTTTAACGAAAGGTTGTAATAACACTGTCTTAAATAACATCTCTTTTAGGTATATATGTTATTTTTAGCAAGGAAATAAACCAAACTTAAAAAGCTAACTTTGGGTTCATGCTTATTTGATCCAGATGTCTGTCAATAACAGTTCAAAGTATGAGCTCGTAGGTGAAAATGTCAACTTGCTAACTTGCATCTTCCTTCCTGCTCATATTGTGTTGGTGATGTATATCAAGAACTATGTTGTTTATTATAAAATCTGCAACAGCCACTCTTTTGAGATTTTTTAGAAACCAGCATTTGTAATATATTTGGTTTTCGGAAACTAAACATATGAGCTGTCTAAGGGTTCAGATAATACAAAAAGTCACAATGCTTAAAGAGTTCTAGGTGGCTGGTGCTAGTGCACTCATCACCGCTGTAACTGAGTCCATTCACCTTGCTGCTGGCCATGGTCTTCTTTTTTTCACCTTTCCCAGCATTATAGCCTTCTCCAAAGAGCTAGATCAGGGGTGTCAAACTCAATTTCACTGAGGGCCGCATCAGCATTGCGGTTGCCCTCAGGGGGCCGGGTGGGTATGGCCAGGGTGGGCGTGGCCTACTGGGTGGGCATGGCTAGAGTGCATATGGCCTACTGGGTGGGTGTGGCCAGCTCTACATCATTGGCATCAAGGGTGCCTATGGGGGCCTGGGCAGGAGTGGGACATATCTGAGGGTCTCTGACAGAAGGAGGGTCTCCGGGCCAGGGCCAAGGCAGTGGGGGCCATTCCCTCACTGTTTCCAGGATGGCTTCGCGGGCCGCATGCGACCCCCGGCCCTTGTGTTTGACATGTCTGAGCTAGATCTTTGTATAATGTGTCCAAATTTTCAACCCAGTCATTTGTGCCTCAAGTGAGAACTCTGGGTTTCTTTGATGAGCCATTTGTTTGCTTTCTTGGGTATTTTCAAGAGTCTTTATTTTTATACTACTTCATAAGAAGATACTCTCTAGTAAATGTAAGCAGCGAAAGACAACTTGAGAATATGCTAAGCATTATCCTTTCAGCCTAGACCACAGGTCTGCAACCAGCGGCTTCGGAGCCGCATGTGGCTCTTTCAGCCGTCTCCTGCGGCTCCCGGTCCTCTGTCATGTGCAGTCCAAAAAAAAAAAAAAAAGTGGGACTAAAAAAGTTCAACCAATCAATTCAAATATGCAGGGTAGGTGCATATCTCGCCTTGGCTCCACTCTTCTGTCAAACCCTGTTCTGCGCATGCGCGCATGTACGCGCATGCGCACACATTTTTTGCAGCTCCCAGTTTTTCCTTTTGTGAGGGAACCGGTTCCAAGTGGCTCTTTCACTGTTTCAGGTTGCTGACCCCTGGCCTAGACCTCCAGATAATTGGAAAATAAGACTATAGGTCTATAGATATGACTCCCTGCTTTGTCCAGGAATCCAAATTAAACCATATCAGACAGATGGCTATCCTACATCTCTTAAGTCACTGGGATACATCTCTTAAGTCACTGGGATACATCTCAAGTCACTGGGACTGGAGGCTAAAACATATAGGGAACGGTTGCTGGAATTGGGTATGTGTAGTTTAACTAAGAGAAGGGTGAGGGGTGACATGATAGCAGTGTTCCAATATCTCAGGGGCCGCCACAAAGAAGAGGGAGCCAAGCTATTCTCCAAAGCACCTGAAAGCAGAACAAGAAGCAATGGATGGAAACTAGTCAAGGAGAGAAGCAACCTGGAACTAAGGAGAAACTTCCTGACAGTTAGAACAATTAACCAATGGAACAACCTGCCTCCAGAAGTGGTGAATGCTCCAACACTGGAAGTTTTTAAGAAGAGACTGCCCAGCCACTTGTCTGAACTGGTATAGGGTTTCCTGCCTGAGCAGGGGGTTGGACTAGATGACCTCCAAGGTTCCTTCCAACTTTATTATTATTATTATTATTATTATTATTATTATTATTATTATTATTATTATTATTATTATTATTATTTTAACCTTGGTTTGATTAGCATTGTTGTGAGTCTAGACTAGAGACTGATTTAATAATGGTAAAACTATTGTTTGTTGTTTCTGAAGACCCAAATATGGCATTAGGGTTTTAATTCTCCAGTTCTGTAATTCAAAGCATATTTCAGCAGAAGCAAATAAGGCCCTTGAAGGTAAACATGTGATGTTCTGGACATATATGTGTGCTTTATGTGGCAACAGTATGGAAGTGGATTGCCACTCCTTTTTCTGGGACAAGTTTTTATCTTTCCAATCTAATTTATAGTGCGGGTATATTTATAGCCTATTATCCAAGTACTAACCTAATTGGCCCTACTTAAGTTTTCAACCCCTATCTAGACTGACTGAGAATAGTAAACAGGTAGCTTGTGACTAAGTGGATTTCTATGCTAAAATTCAATAGCATTCATATCCTGTTTGGGATTGCAATCTCAAATCCTAAATACAATTTAATTTACAAGTAATGAACTTTCCTTGAAAACTAAATTATTAGCTAACATACACATAGCTTCTTGAAAAGACTGGACTGTATTCTTTTAAAGAAAATTACAAAGATGTATCTGAAATCACCAGGAATTATGTTGAATTTGAAAGAAGCTTTAAGTGTTAAATATAACGGAAGTTTTTAAACAGTTTTTTTAAGTATATTAGTGATCATCAGGAAAAAAATACTGTGTTGTGTTTCCTGAACAAACCATAAATTAGATTGGCTGCACTCACAATAATAAAATACCACGAATGACAGGCTGCAAAAGCAATGTCAGAAATCCTTCCTTTTGCAATACTGATATTTGCCACTAGGGGGCACAATTTATATTAAAAAAGGTAAAGGTTTCCCCGCACATGCATGCTAGCCGTTTCCAACTCTAGGGGCGGGTGCTCATCTCTGTTTCAAAGCCGAAGAGCCAGTGCTTGTGATTCTTGGCTATCATATACTCTTAGGTAAAAGCAGGGCTTTTTTTCTCATAGAACGCTCAGAACGGAGTTCCGGCACCTTTTTTGGATGGAACCTTGTAGGGTAGGCAAAGCGGGTTGTATGACATGTGCGACTTCCGGCACCTTTTTCTTTTACAAAAAAAGCACTGGGTAAAAGTGTATTGTATTTTCAATTGTGTTTGTTGTTCTGTAACAGCCTGAATAGATTTTCAAAGAACTGTTTTTATTAAATAAAATTATTTTTAATATTAGTAATTAACTTTCAAAGTGGCTACCATGTGGAATGCTTACTTTGGATTTCTGCTGCTTTAATTTGAACTTCACAGACTACTTACTGAATAGTTTTAAATAAATCTGTGCAACTTGGTATTAACAGCAGATCGTAAAACAGAAATAATAGCAAATCAAACTGTCACAATCACCTTAAAAAGAACGATTATCTCCAGTTAAAGAAATTATCATAACTAATGGGAGTATCAAAATAATTTTATAGTGTAAAATGTAGTTGGCATCTTCTAACAAATATAAGAAGGTGTGAAGTACTTAAACCAATGTGCCCTCCCTTATTTTTTATTTTTTTTGAAGAGTTGGCTTCTGCTTTTGAGCTTCAAATCAATTAGAAACAGCGGTTGGTCCTAATAGTTATATCCTCTCAATTAAATGAAATCCTCCTTCAGGGACCCTGAATGCTAACCTGACCAAGTCTGTTTATCTATCAAACTTGTATGCCACCCATCTCTCCTAAAGGCGACTCTAGGTGGCTTACACTCAATAAAGCCTCAGTATAAAATAGTAGTAACTTTAAATTTGATTTAAAAATTGACAAAGCTGGGGAGGGAGCAAGATGCATATGGGGAGGAGGTGGAGTCTTATCATAGTCCATTAACTATCTCCAAGATGCCACTCCCCCATTAGTGGCCAGGCTAGCTGGCAAAACCCAGGTCTTTGTGCCCTTTTGGAAAGCTGAAAGGGTTGCTGTATATCTCAACTTGGGGTGGGGGATGAGGTTTCAAAGGGTGAAAGTCCTAATAGAACACAGTCTTCTCTTGGGCCCTGCCAGCTGGAATTCCTTGACCAAGAGGGGTCTGTAGCATGCCTCTTCTACCAGCATGGGTGGGCTGGGCTAATCCCATCAGAGTGAGATGGCTCCTCACATAACCTGGACCTATGCTTTAAAGATTATTCAAGGAACAAACTCCTTGAACTGGACTCAGAAGGAAACCGATAACCAGTGTTCGTGGAACAGCAGTGTTAACGTGGACCACCCAGAATGCATGTCCGTGCAACTGCGTTTGTGCCAACTAATGCTTCCAAATACTCAAGGGTAGCCTCATGTAGAGCACATTGCTATAGTCCAAGCATGAGATGTCCTGGGCTTGAGTGACTGAGTGCAGGGACTCCCAATCCAAGAAAGGATACAAGTGGTGCATTACACAACATTATGCAAAGGCTCTCCTAACCACAATTCTTTGAGCAGCAGGTGAAAGTCCAGGAGAACCTCTACCTGCCAATCTGCAATCCCCATCTCTAATTTTGACCACCTGCACTCTGCTGCTGCTGCCCTCCATAGATGATCATCACCATTTTTTTTTCTTGCTGCTGCAGCCAAGCATCTCAATTTTGATCACATGACTGCTGGGTTGCTGCAACCAGGCATAAACACCATTCATTCCACACCATCATTAACTTTGAACTGGCATTGAACAAATGATCCTTAATTTAGGACTATCTGTAGCAGTTAAACAGATTGAGGAAAAGTGACAAGCCTTTTATAAGAGTGGGAAAAATCCTATGCAATCCTCAGATATATTGTTTATTTGAAAGACAACAAAAATAGGTTTATTGAGCACCTTGGTGGATGTTCAAAAAAGACACCTATCCATTAATACTATAGATGCAATAAATTTGAAGGTGCATTATCAGTTATTAATATTAACCTAATTTTACAGAACTAAATGTTAATGTGTGGTTGAACTGTATTTATGAATGACATGTTCTATCACTCGTTTACTATTACAAAATAATATTGTTATGTGTTCCTGGAAAGACTAATAAACCAAATATCACTCTAAAATTGGTTCTTTATTGACACAGTGGGAAAACTGGGCAATATCCTGATATGATCTTGATTTCTATCTTCTTGTTCTTCGTGTTATTCCTGTCATGTTGCAGGGTCTGCAGTAATGTCAATTTCTGAGCTGTAAAATACAACTGTTTGCTAGTTTTTTAAATTTAAATTTAATTTGCATTTTTGCCTTCTACGTTTATATTTTCTTTTTGATTGTTTACAGGCTTTATTTCATTGAGTACTAAAAGCAGTACAATTAATTTAAGAATTAAAAACATGACAGCAAAAAATACAGACTTCTATAAATTTACTGCTATCTAGAAATTAAGCAATTTTTTGCTCCCTTAAGTTTAGGTCTAGTATTTAATTTGAACATCTTCTGATACAGGTTTGGAATAAATTGAACTAACTCATATTCTAAAATAATATTTTAATAGACAATAACGTAATTATGTAAAGTTGATCTAAAGTAATCTAGGGGAAACATACTATCCATATGACAAACATGGATAAATGTTAGGCGCACCATTATAAAAGGCAAGCATTGTTTGATGGAATGCATGGCTAATAAAGCTATCTAGAATATAGCTTCAGAAATGAACAATGATATTTATTTAACATATTTATAGCCAAGAAATTAAAAGACGCTTGCTCCTCGGGAGGAAAGCCATGACAAATCTAGACAGCACACTAAAAAGCAGAGACATCACCCTGTCAACAAAAGTGTGTATAGTCAAGGCTATGGTCTTCCCAGTTGCAATGTATGGCAGTGAAAGTTGGACCATAAGAAAGGCTGAGCGCCAAAGAATTGAAGCCTTTGAACTATGGTGCTGGAGAAGACTGCTGCAAGTCCCTTGGACTGCAAGGCGATCAAACCAGTCAGTCCTAGAGGAGATCAACCCTGACTGCTCTTTAGAAGGCCAGATCCTGAAGCTAAAACTCAAATACTTTGGCCACCTAATGAGAAGGAAGGACTCACTGGAGAAGAGCCTAATGCTGGGAAAGATTGAGGGCAAGAGAAGGGGACGACAGAGAATAAGGTGGCTGGATGGAGTCACTAAAGCAGTAGGTGTGAGCTTAAATGGACTCCAGAAGATGGTAGAGGACAGGACGGCCTGGAGGAACATTGTCCACAGGGTCACGATGGGCCGGACACGACTTTGCAGCTAACAACAAAATATGGCTGCCCAACTCACAGTGATTTCGGGTGTCATATTGACTCAGGCAGAGGATAAAAATTGGACATGGTCTACGGGACATCTTATAAATAACGGATTAGTTTTCTGACCACATTCATGAAATTAAGCCATTAATCACCATTCACATGGTTGCTCAGCCCTATACAGGGAGGATTTTCTCTGGAGTAGCAATTGAGCCAAATCCTAACTAGATTGGATTTAGCACCCCTTTCCAGGGCCCTGGGTCAGGGGCACAGTGACTAACCCGAGTGGTGAAATTCCCTGGACAAGAGGGGCCTTAATCCACACGACATGCTTTGCCCAAACTAAGCAAACCTCATTATAACTTCGCAAGCTAAGCGAACACTGATGCTCGCTCGCATCCTTACAAGTCGTCTCCGGTACTCGATCTGATAGCGAGGCAAACCGTTTATGTTCACCGTCCTTTTAAGAGCCTTTGTAAAACGAACGCTTACAAAGCCAAGGGACATCCTACTTCGCTGTCCAAACAACCGGTCAAACTGCTTGTCCATCCCCCTTTCTTATTCTATAGGTCAACCGCTTGTCCTCTTCCCACCCCCATTATTTTTATTTATTTATTTATTTAGATTTATATACTGCCCTTTCCTGAAGGACTCAGGGCGGTTTACAGGGCATTTAAAAGAAAGTCAATACAAACGTTAAAACAAATTTAAAAAGATTAAATAGAACCCTGAGAAAATTAAAACCCAGTTAAAATTAAAATTAAAAAAATTCTTAGCCTGGGCCAGAGAGCTCGAAGAGCCAGGTCTTCAGGTCCCGGCGGAATGAACGGAAGTTGGGGGCAGCCCTAAGCTCCGCAGGCAGCTGGTTCCACAGGGCGGGCGCACCCACTGAGAAGACCCTACCCCTGGGTGTTACCCGCCGGCAGTCTTTGGGAATGCACTGGATGAAGGGAACTTGATGCCGGCAGCAGGTGTTCCCTCAAATATCCCGGACCCTTGCCATTTAGGGCTTTATAGGCCATCACCAGCACCTTGAATCTCACCCAAAAGGCAACTGGAAGCCAATGCAGCTCGCAGAGTAGAGGTGTTACATGGGAGTATCGGGAGACCCCCATCACAAGCGGCTGCATTCTGCACCAGCTGAAGCCTCCGGGTGGTCCTCAAGGGCAGCCCCATGTAGAGAGCGTTGCAGTAGTCTAAACGGGAGGTCATGAGCGCATGAGTGACTGTGCGTAAGGCATCTCAGTCCAGGTAGGGTCACAACTGGCACACCAGGTGAACCTGGGCAAAAGCCCCCCTGGTCACGACCATGTTGTAGCCTTCAAGCGAGCCCACGACAAACAGACAAACACGGTGGAATCAGGCTCCTCGCGTCGTTTTGTGCATTTTCCAGGGTGGGTCATGAGATCCAGCAGCCCGAAACTGTAAACATTCCGCTCCGGGTAAAACCGCCCCAAGCGTTTCTTCCTCGGCTTCAGAGCTAAGAAACGGGCCGCTTTGTCGCCCATCCGAAAACCGAAAGGAGCCGAAGCCACGACGAGAGCCTGTGGCGCAAGCAGCCCAAGGCGCCCCTCCCCATTTCCTCTGCTCTTGCCAAGCGGGCAGGCCTCCCCCCCGCCCCAATCCAAAGAACGGCCGGGCGGGGTCGGCGGCGCTGCTTCCTTCGCCGGGGGCTCTTCGGGGAGCGCTTGAGCAGCGGCTGAGGAGCAGCGGGGTGATGCGGAACCGGGGCTCGGACGGCCAAAGCGGCGCCGTTTCTCCCCGGGGTCCGAGTGGTCATGGCGAACGTCAAAGTAGCTGTGCGAGTCCGGCCTCTCAGCAAAAGGTGAGGCGCCGGCTCTGGAGTGGAAAGAGGGAAGCCTCGAACGCGTGGACGTGCGTCCACACGTGCCTGCGCCGACTGATCGGCTTGGGTTGCTCCGCGCAGCTGCACCCTTTCTCCTCTGAGCTTTAGGGAGCGTGAGGTTTGCTAAGCTTGCCTAGGAGCCGCCGTTCACTTGTGCTCCTTCCAAGAGTGTGCTTGGGCTACTATGAAAGTGGGGCGCGTTTTGCTTCTCCACGCTTGGCAACGTGGGAAGTGAGGAGAGTCGCGCTGGACTGCGAGGAGGTCGGTTGCTGTTGAAGGGAGATTGTCCCTAAAGCGTAGCGTGCAGAAAAGGGAATTACTCTACACAGCGTGACCAAACAAGGCGAAGCCTGCTTTTGGTTAAGAAAACGTGCAAAGGCTGTGACAGCTAAGCACAATTTAATGTTCAACCCCGAGCTACAAATAAATATTCTCTTCTTTCGGTACTTTTAAGAAATGCAATGCATTTTCTGCATGTGCTTTCTAGTAATATTGAATACACCAAAACAATTTTTCCCCAAGATTTAATCTCTGTTTTGTTTATATGGAATGCTTTTCAACTGTGTTTATAGTATCCTGAAACAAATGAGTGCTGTGTGTAAACTCAAACCGTGTGATTAGTGGTCAAATGGGTTATGTGAACCCAGAAAATTGGGTTGAGTACAGTAAACCATGACTGAATTAACTATAAGTGTGTTATGTGAAGGCAATCTTATATCATCCTTGGGGATCTGTCATTGAAATCAGAATTATTAATTATCATGATTTAAGGCTAAATGACTAGATGCATTTCCAAGGAACGTATGAAAAGTTTTCCACTTTATGACACAATACAGTAAATATCCTTGTTATTTGTGAAGATACAGATCCTTAAAGACTATTTCCATTTTCAAAAATGAGAAAATGTGATTCTTCCATCTATCTTCCTTTGCTTGAATGAATGTTTTCTGAAATATGTATCATGTCACAGTTTGAAACTGGGTGCTACTCATCAACTTCCCAATCATCTCTGCCCTGTTCTGTACATTTTTGTTGCTAATAATTTTATGTCACTGAGTACCATGCTTTTATAAGTACTGTCCTTATTTTTGAATACAGATAGCCCTTGACAGTTATGTAGTGACTGTTCAAAGTTACAACGGCATTGAAAAAAGTGACTTATGACCATGTTTCACACTTACAACCATTGCAGCATCCCCATGGTCATTTGATCAAAATTCAGATGCTTGGCAAATGACTCATATATATGATGGTTGCATGGTCCTGGGGTCATGTGATCACCTTTTTTCAACCTTTTGACGCAAAGTCAGTGGAGCAACAAGGTTCACTAACAGTGTTACTAACTTAACAACTGCAGTGATTCACTTAACTGTGACAAGAAAGGTAAAATGGGCCAAAATTCACTTAATAACTGTCTTGCTGAGCAACATAAATGTTGGGTTCAATTATGGACATAGATCGAGGATTACCTATACCAGGGGTAGGCAACCTCGGCTCTTTTATGACTCATGGACTTCAACTCCCAGAATTCCTGAGCCAGCCAAGCTGGCTCAGGAATTCTGGGAGTTGAAGTTTAGTTTAGTTTTAGTTTAGTTTAGTTTTTATTAAATTTTTATACCGCCCTTCTCCCTAGGGACTCAGGGCGGTGAACAGGGCAGATAATAAAAGTACAAAACTACAAAAGTTAAAATAGAATTAAATTAATGCCCAAGATAAAACAGTAAAATATACAAATATTTAAAAACCCAAATTAACTCCCCATCAGGCCAGGCCAGCTTGTTCAAACAGGTGGGTCTTTAACCCGCGCCGGAAGGAGCGGAGATCCGGTGCCATCCGGAGCTCCACCGGCAGTTCATTCCATAAGGCCGGGGCGCCCACAGAGAAGGCCCTCCCCCTGGGGGCCACCAGCCGGCATTCTCTGAAGTCCATGAGTCATAAAAGAGCCGAGGTTGCCTACCCCTGACCTATACAGTACTTATCTAGGCTACCGTAGTTTGTTATTGTCAAAATATTCAGAGTACCTTTTTTCCCCCACAGACCGAACAATTTCAGAATTCTTTGTTCTAGCGCTCACTTCCTCTGGATAGATTCAGTACTAGACTGAATTATCCCATCTGTTTATTTTATTTAATAATGAAAGACCTTGTTTTTCAATTTAAATTGTAGCTAATTTGAGGTTGACCTTACAATGATGAGTCATTTAACCCAGAGGTCCCCAACCTTTTTGGCACCAGGGACCGATTCCGTGGAGAAAGGTTTTTCTGTGGACCAGAGGGTGCGTGGTTTTGTATGCTGCCTGCATCTCGCGGATGGGGCTTTGCTTGTTTGTGCAGCCCAGTTGCTAGCATGCCAGAGCCCGATACAGGTCCACGGACCTGGGGTTGGGGACCCCTGATTTAACCCTCTATAATTTTCCTACCTGATTTTCTTTCCCTGCTTTGTGGCTTGAGCTTCATTATTGAGTAATTCCACATATCCTCAAACCTGATGCTTATCTATTAAAGGTAAAGGTAAAGGTTCCCCCGCACATGCGTGCTAGTCGTTTCCGACTCTAGGGGCCGGTGCTCATCTCCGTTTCAAAGCCGAAGAGCCAGCGCTTGTCCGAGGACGTCTCTGTGGTCATGTGGCCGGCATGACTAGACGCCAAAGGCGCACGGAACACTGTTACCTTCCCACCGGAGTGGTCCCTATTTTTCTACTTGCATTTTTACGTGCTTTCGAACTGCTAGGTTGGCAGAAGCTGGGACGAGTAACAGGCGCTCACTCTGTTATGCGGCACTCGGGATTCGACCCGCCAAACTGCCGACCTTCCGATCGACAAGCTCAGCGTCCTAACCCACTGAGCCATAATTTTGATTTACAAAATTATAGTACTGCAAATTCAGTTCACATAAACATTGGTGATGCCTGCTGTACAAGCATGTGTGTATAATAAAATAATTAAGAGCATGTGTGTTGTGGAGTTTGGGGGAGGATAGGAGAAAGAAAACTTTGGAGTTGTATAAAAATCTGTGTGACAAATAATATAATCCCTTTTCTGGAGAAGAGAGGGAATAACAAAGCAAAACAGATGCAGTCTGTGTACTTTCAGATCTTTGTTTTGGGTGCAGCTCAATGACTACATCATGTTTTGACACTTGGCCATTATAAATACTTTTTCACTGTTATCGGCAAGATACTTTCTCAGCCTTGCACTGTTATGTTGACATTATAAGGCAGTTAAGCTTTAATTGGCAGAAACAAAGAAACATCTTAAAATACTAATTTTTGTTCATTTTTATGTGCAGAACCTAAGCAGTGCAGCTTTCTAGGTTCTTATACTTTCACTTACTGCATGGACTGCCTTAAGCTTTCTTAAGGAGAATAAACAAATAAAAATAAAGAAAAGGCCGGTGTGTGGTGTAGTTGGTTCACATAGTGTGGTGGGATGGAGGGTTTGTTGTCACTGTGTGTTGGGGGAAGAGAGCACGGGGGGGGGGAGGCTCAGCTAATCTCAGTGTACACATGTTGTACTTTGACAATAAAGGTTTATTATTATTATTGTTGTTGTTGTTATTATTATTATTATTATTATTATTATTATTATTATTATTATTATTATTATTATCTTGAAGCTTCTTTATAGAAAAAGTCCTAAATCTGCAGCTGTGCTCATGTAAGTGTTTACACCATTCTAGTTGGGGAATTCTGGGAGTTGAAGTCCACACATCTGACAGCTGCCAAGTTTGAAAAAAACAATGAATTGCTTACTTCTGGTTTACTGACTAAATTACAGTTGGCTGGGTCTCTACAGCACACTGAAATGGATTATATATTTTATAAATCTTGATGGGAAGATTCACAGAAGGCCACATAAAACAAGCCACATTACAACTTAGCTAGTTATGAGAACCCAGCCATAATTTCTGCCTAAGTGAAACATCTGGGATTGATCTGTAAACTATGGTTTATGTTTGCAACAGTGGCGAACATAATACATATGGTTTATGTATTAGCTTGTGTGAACGCATAAAGACTGAAGCTGGTAAAGAGGGAAGCAACAATTTCCAGACTACGTGAAACTTATGGAAAACATTATGAAAACATTAAAGAGATATTTCTAACTCTCGGGGTTGGGAAAAGAACAAAAAAGTCTCTTGACGTGAAAGGGTGGGAGGAAGTAGCTTAGAATTTAAGGGTTTGATTCTTGTGCTTTGCACTACCCCGGCGAGAGACAGACAGACATGTCTTTTTTGTTGCCTGCAATAAAGCAGCTTGGATCTTTATGCCAAATCTCTGAAGTTTCAACTATTCTTACTGAATGTGGGGTAGACTTTGTGAAGAATTGGCATTGCCATGTCTAGTGAAGTCTGACAGAATGATAATAGGGTGTATTAGTAAGAAAGGTGGAAAGATTTTGCTGTGCACAATATACACAGAACATTGGGTGGCAGAAAAAATGTATTGTTACTCTTCGACTTATAGTTCATATAGTGACTGTTCAAAGTTACAACGGTGCTGAAAAAAGTGACCTATGACTATGTTTCACACTTACGAGCTTTGCAGCAGCAGCAGCAGCAACATGATCTAAATTTTCACTCCTGATCAACACCAACTGGAATTGGCACCAGAGGAAGGAGGAGAACGATACATTGCTGCCCACCCACAATCCCTATAGTTGGTGCTGGAGGTTACAATGGTTGATTATACTGAAAGCCATCAAGAAGAACAAGAATCTATGTACCACCCCTTCCTCCTCCCCCTGTTCACATCAGAGGTCATCCAAAGCACGACCAGTGCTGGTTCAGTACCATGCCCAGGTCTGAAAACTAAACTCAACATGGTCCAGATAATCTGCTTTCTCCAGGATTCTCTGAGGCTCTTGGTGGCCACCTTCTCAACAACCTTTCCCAAAAAGGAAAAGTTGAATATTGAATGAATTGCCTAGTAGGGCTGGTCTAGTGATGGTTTTTTCGGAGAGGTGCTAACTAACTCCTGCTTAAGAGATGGAGGGATAACCTTCTCTCTCAAGGGAAGAGTTCATCATTGGCAGAACCCAACCACTTGTCGTCTCCTGGCAAGACATGGATCTAACAAACAAGTGGCCAAGCTCATAGTCATGAAGAACCTGACACTTCATCAGGACTAAAAGGATTTTAAGAAACTTGAAATAATGTAAATTAATGAATATAAGTGAAGGATTGAGTCTTAGAGTTCATTTAGAGCAGGGCTTTTCAACCTTTTCACCCATTGTACCACTTTTAGGATATGGCAACATCAGAGTACCACCAGTCAACTTAACAAGGTGTCAAAAACTTGATGACCAAAAAAAGAAAAGAAAAAAGTGATGAAGTACAGGTAGTCTTCGACTTACAACAGTTTGCTTAATGACTGTTCAAAGTTACAATAGCACTGGAAAAATGTGCCCTCCCTGCCTGCTCGCCTGGCGGTGCTCTTCCTCCTGTCCGAGGTTTTCATTGTTGTGAGCATTTCTGTTGAGGATTGGCAGTGGGGGTCGGGGGGGTGTTGGTCTTTATCCCCCCCACCATCTGCTGGGTGGTTGCAGCAGGTTTTGGTCACTTCACATGACCCTGGGACACTGTGACCGTCATAAATATGAATCAGTTGCCAAGCATCTGAATGTAAATCACAAAACCCTGGAGATACTGCAACATTCCAGCTGATCGGCGCTTCTTCTGAGCTCAGCAGAAGCGCTGGGATCAGCGCTGAGCCCTCACAGCCCTGCAGCTCCAGCCGTCTCTCACTCAGACATGTGTGGTGCTGCCACAGTTTCAGCTCATTCTCCTCCCCCGCTACCACTTTTCTAGGATGGTTGCGTACCACTTGCCAGGTACCAATGTATCACAGGTGGTACCCGTACCACTGGTTGAAAAGCCCTGATTTAGAGTAAGCCCTGATTTAGAGTAAGTCTTTCTGCTAGCATAAAATTTGCTTTCTCATTACTGGGCATATAAAGCGCATATTGCACCCACCAGCAATTCTACTTAATAAGGGTTGAGAAAGAGCAAGGATTTGACAGGCACAGTGTCAAAGCGATGTGTCAAAACCTGCTCCTGGATTTATGTTAGCATTTTGTGTGGAAGAGAAACTGATGAAGGGCAGCAGAGAAGAACACAACCTTTACTTGTCTTCTCTTCAGCTTTGTCTCAGCTGCTGCTGACTAGAGATATGACAGCACTCACTTGCCATGTCTCTTGGAAGTGATTTCTTGTTGTTCTTTGGTATTTCTTCAGGGTCTTTCCCATCTCTGAAGGACTCAAAATGGGTTAATGAGGATATATGTTTTTGTGTCTTCCAGTCAGTCTTGACTCCTAGGAATTGCTTGGTTAAGTCCTTGCAGTTTTCCTGGCAGCATTTTTGGAAGTAGCTTGCCATATCTTTCTCCTAGAATTGAGAGAGTGTGTGACTGGTCCCAAATCACCCATCTGGCTTTGTAGCAAAGATAGGACTAGAGCCCCCAATCTCTCTAGTTTTAACCTTTCATGCCTATACCAAACTGGCTGTCAGAATGAGAAGTATAAGCTAGAGGTCCCCAACTTTTTGGGCACCAGGGACCGGTTCCATGGAGAGAGGTTTTTCCACGGACCAGAGGGTTGTGGTTTTGTATACTGTCAGCATCCCACGGATGGGACTTCGCTTCTTTGTGTGGACCGGTTGCTGGCATGCTGCAGCCCGGTATTGGTCCATGGACCAGGGGTTGGGGACCCCTGGTATAAGCCACAGTTTCTCTTTGCAAAATGCCCTGCTTTAAAATAACTGCAAATACATGTCCTGTGTATCTTTTACTGCCACCAGGGTAATCTACCCAGATGCTAAGCACTGCCGAGCAGTGAGCTCTTTCTGCTGGAAGGAAACAAATAAGAATAGTGGCAAAGGAAAATGTTTGGCATCCCAAGGGAAGGGGTGTGCCTCTACCAGCCTGAAGTGGTTCATAGATGACCTACAACATACAGCCACCTGTTATGATTGTTTAAGTGTTTTTCCTGCCCTTAGAATGTGGATTGGTCCAACTGAACTAACAAACAGGCTGAGTCAGTTTGATGACTGTCTTTTTTTAACTAGCTACTTTTGATCTTTACATATATGCATATATGTAACATGCAGAGATGTGTGGAAAGAACCCACAAGTACTTTCAAGCGCTGTTCCTCTAAATGAGATTTTAAAGATGCCATATTTGGGTTTTAATTTTAAAAAAATCTTATGCCTTAATTGTTGTTTGTTCTCATATTTCCAGAGAGCATGCAGAGGGAGGAGCAATAATTGTAGAAACTGAAGACAGAGTGGCAAAAGTAAAAAAAGTAAAGGTATGTTCTTTGTTAATTCACTATCCGAAAGTTTGCTACAGCTGGCAAAATATAATAGCCATATGATGACTGATCAAATACCATCAATGTGTTGTAGAGATGAAAGAATATTGTTCGGTATAGAGGTAGACTTTATACAGTGGTACTTCTTTTGCTTTCTATCACTTTGAATCTCTAAATATTTCCTAAGCCTCCAAAGCCAGCTTCTGTATCTTAAGCCTATCTTCTGGAGTATTGGCTGTTCCTGCCAGCTTGGTGTCGTCTGCAAATTTGATGGGTGAGATATATTATGGGTGAGAAAATAATATATCTCACATATCATTTAACAATTCTGGAAGGAAAGGGAAAAATATGAATATAACATATAAACTACTTGGAAAAGAAGTACGCGAGTTTCATTTTCTCCCACACTTGTCCACAAAATTCAGAGTCTGTTCGTTTAACACCCTTAAATGTCATTTACAGGCAGTGCAACTCAAAACAAATTCCTATATTTTTTCCCCTTTATTATTTATTCTTGATATTCTGTGACTATTTCTTAAACTGATATTCCTTGGGAGAATTCATATAAAAACACTAGCTGCGTTTTCCACAAAACCTTAAAATCCAAAGGCTAATTCTGAATGTAGTAAATATTTTGTAGTATTTTGTTTAGAAAGTGTGTAGATTCAAATGCTGAATTTGGGCACTGAGTAGAATCTGAAAAGAAACTAGTACAAAACACTAAAACAGTTTTAATTGTCCGTCTGGAACTCAGACATAACAATGAGGGGGAAGGGAGGTAATAGAGTCACTTCATTTTAAAAAAAAAAATTGCAGTTGTGTATTGTATGGAAAATCTGTAAGTCAAAAATAAAATAGGAAGGAAATGCAAAAGGTGGAGAGAAGCTTGGCAGACCTGCTGTGCTCCATATAGAGAAGGAGTAAACATGTTTGGAACCTTAAAATAAATATTAAATTGACCTCCTTTTAGACCCAAAATTACAGCTATGCTGTAATCTTTTATTCTTTCAGGACAGTAAACATAAGCACACAAGCAAATTACAAAATTGTTTTTTTTTACTCTTCCCCCCTCTCCCCCCCACTTTTGCTGTTCATAGTAGTCTAATATGATAGAAGCTATTTTCTGGGAAACTTAACAAAAATGTGTATTGAATTGCAGCTAACATCCTTGTGGACTGACTAGCTATAAGAGGCTGCATCCTTTCCTTTTTGGAGATTCTTGAAGGCTTCCTTTATAGGCATGGGAAACGGAGCTGGTTTTTTTCCAGACATTGGGACTCCTGAATGCTACTGTACTCTCTTAGTCAAAAAGTAAAATGGGCCAAAATCAGTTTCTGTTGGCAATATATCTTCCAACTCCGAAGACACATAAGTGAATTATAGGGTTACCATGATTACTGTGGGAATTTTACAGGACAGATGCTTCCTATTTCTTGCTCAGCCTTTGTATCTGCTTGCCTGCCTGATTATTTTAGGCAATTTGCTTAAGATAATTAGTGTTTAAAACATCTTAGGAAGCAGTTTGGCAGAGATCAAAGAACTAGATAAGTAATTTACTTGTTTTAAATTCTTTCCGGAGTTGGGCTAGTTCACCCGTTCTAGGAGGAGGACAGTAGGTAGTGTTCCATGTCTTTTTAGGAAGTTCAGAAGATCAACTGCCTGTTTCTTACAGTAGGTTGTGATGTGGATGGCGTATTGCTTAGAAATGTTAATTTTTGCCAATGAAGCTGATGTTATACATATTCTGCTGATATCAACCATGTAAACCTGAAATAATCTTTAGACTATTAACCCAAAATAGATTAGCTGTACCTAATAGAACAAAGGCTTGATGAACATAATTATATAGTTTTAATCTTGAAATAACTCTTTTCCCTACTCTCTTTTTTTCCACTCAGCAAGCTTAAGGTGATAGTGCCAAGAATGTTATATCGGCCTCCATGCAGGTGTGCATGTGTCTGTGTGTGTGTGTGTTTGTGTGCCTTTGAGTCAACGCTGACTCCTGGCAACTGCCTGAATAAGTCTTTGCAGTTTTCTTGGCAGGTTTTTTTTGGAAATGGTTTGCCATTTTATCCTTCCTGGGATTGAGAGAGAATGAGTGGCCCAGGATCACCCAGCTAGCTTTGTGAGTAGAACTCAGGGATCCCCTGGTTTCTGTCCCAGTTCTCATAGCTCTCTGTATCAGTCTGCATTGTGGCTGTTTATATCTCTTAAAAATATAATATTTTTATGTTTCTTATGACTGTTAGAAGCTTTCCCTGCACAGCATTCTGTTGTGAAATTTAACGGTAGGCAGCTATTAAAATGCAGGTATTCATAAATAATCCTTGATATTATAATTGGCTTCTTTGACTACGAGAATCTAGCCTCATAATACTCACATTCTAGTAAAAGAATTGCCCCATGCCAACAATGTCAGAAAACAGTTTCAGCTCTACAATATTTCTAGGAGCCTAGCATATACATGGAGTGCTCAAAGTTTTCTTGTCCGAGATCCAAACTCAGCTGCTCTTTGGCATCCTTTTGCGCCCTTGTAGCTCAGTTTTTTTCCCTTGAAAGAGTTCAGTCTAAGTTCTTGAGGTTTATCTTCCAAGTATGCTGCTGCGTTCCAAACGTGATGTTTTGCCATGAATCCAGCCTATTCAAAATAGAAACTTCCTCCTGTATTCATATCCTCTCATACTGGTGTAAGCTTTTTTTCAAACTAGCTTGGTCCTTTTAATTATGGCTAACGACTTCCAGCGTTAGGCAATACATAAAAAAATAAAATCCTACTGCTTCTCATAGGCAGCCATCACACTGATGGGCTACATACATACACTAGCTGATCTTAAGCAATGTGGCATCACCTTAGAGTTATAATCAGATTTGTCACTCCTGCGCAGAAACATCCTTATGAGCCATTCTGTATGTTGTGTATGTAAATAGTTAGCAATAAGCCATGGAAGAGATTGCAAACACAGTGCAGCTTTGCAAGGTTTAAAGCGGGAAAATAAGGTGCATTCATTGGACGCCACAACCAAGGAGCGGGAAAAGAGACTGTTTGTATTGGTTACAGTTCAAACGCTTTCTCTATAAAAGGGTTGCAACATTTGACAGTTGACAGTTGACTTTGTGTATTCAATAAACTCGTTCAGTGTTAACCACTCTGAGTCCTCGTCAATTCGAACCAAACAACTGGCGACGAAGGTGGGATTGACAGAAGACCAGAGATTAGGAAGAATTGTCGTGAAGGCGGCAAATTCAGAGCGAGTCATAGTCAACCGAGCGGCCGCGGCAGAATAGGAAAAAATTCTCCGAATGGCGCAAATCGGGTCACTGAAGGAATTCGACCCTAACTTCCCCGAAGATTGGGAAGAATACATCGGTCAGGTCGAAGGATTCCTGTTAGTGAACGGAATCACTGACGACCGAAAAAAAGCGGCGGCACTTTTGACAATCTGCGGCACACCGGTCTACAGAGTTGCTGTCGGGCTGTGCCAGCCACAACCAGTCTCCAGCGTGCCCTATGCCGACCTCCTCGCAAAATTAAAGGTTCACTTTACTCCCCGAAGGTCCGAACTCTTTTGGCGGCGCATCTTCGAAAAGAGAAATCAGAGACCGGGGGAGTCCATACAGAAATTCGTCGCTGCCGTCAGGGAAGCCGCAGTACGTTGCAAATACGATAATTTAGAAATTAGAATTCGGGACAGAGTCGTGCTGGGCTTACGTGATGAACAATTACAAAATAGAATAATCGCCAAACCTACCGGCGATTTACAGGAAGTGCTCGACGAACTCCTAACGTATGAGTCAACCGGGTATCGCGACCCCCCCGCAGTAGCATGGCGGCAGCACCCGAAATTAACCAAGAGGGCTATGTGGACTGCGGGGAGGTGGATCAGCAGTGGGAGGAAGAGATCGCCGAAGTCTCCAGGCGATTCGGAAAGATGGCACCAAGACAACTCAGAAGCGAGGGGCCTGAACCTGGCCGCCGGCAACAACCCGCAACACCGCAAAGACCACCGACCGGGGCACAACGACCGTGGCGGGACACCGCAACCAGACCGCGCAACAATGAAACCCAGAACCGATGTGGCAGCTGCGGCGGCAACCATCCCCACGCTTCCTGCCGATTCCGTACCGCCAAGTGCAGGGCTTGCGGCAAGACCGGCCACATCCAGGCCATCTGCAGAAACCGCGTTCGGGACACCCATCTGAACGAAGTCGATGTGTGGCCAGAGGGTAAGGTAACCCCCAATGCTAGTGGCAAGGAGACCCCTAAAACCCGGGTGAAATTTCCAAACCTAAGGGAGGTGGCCCGAGTCAATCGGAGACGGCGGGGAAGGGGTCACAATTTTCCGGACGGAAAATTAAAAATCACAGTCCTTCTGCAAGGGGTCCCTTGCAGAATGGAAATCGACTCAGGGGCTTCAGTGTCGATAATCTCCACTGAAACCCTTGAGAAAATTGAACAACTAAGCGGAAAAAGAATTCCACTTAGTCCAACTAATATTCAATTAATGGACTTCCAAAAAAGTCCAATAATCGTAAAAGGAAAGACCAGCCTTAGAGTAAACTTTAAGGGGTTTAAGGGGGTCTTAGATTTGATAGTTACGGAGGGGAATAGGACCAGCTTAATAGGGCTTAATTGGTTTCCTGCCCTGGGAATTTGGATTGGGGGAATAAATTCAGTGATTAGAAATAAGACCCTCGAATCCGTCTGCAAAGAATTTGCAGACGTATTCGATGGATCTCTAGGCAAGTACAAAGGGCCCCCCATTAATTTTAACCTAGACCCCTCAGTAAATCCAATCAGGCTAAAGGCCCGGAGGGTACCTTTTGCCTTAAAAGAAAAAATCGAGGCCGAGCTCGACCGGCTTGTAGGCCTCGGAGTTTTAGAACCTGTTGAGGGCGGTTTGTGGGAGACGCCGATTGTCACACCCCTCAAACCCAATGGGGATGTGAGAATCTGCGCCGACTACAAAGCCACCCTCAACATTGGAATGAAAAAGCATGCTTACCCGGTCCCGACGGTGAAGCAGGTCCTCGCCACGATTCAGGACGCCGCCATCTTCGCCAAGCTCGACTTGGCGCATGCGTACTTACAGTTGACTGTTTCCAAGGAGGCTGCAGAGGCACAGACAATTGTTACCCACAAGGGGGCGTTCCGAGTCCACAGACTGCAATTTGGAATTGCAGCAGCTCCAGGCATCTTCCAAGAAGTGATGGAGAGGACCTTAAAGGGCATACCTGGAGTATGCCCTTACTTTGATGATGTCCTAATAGCTGGAAAAGATGAAGGAATGTTAGTAGAGCGGCTGGAACAGGTACTGGGTAGATTTAGAAAGGCTGGATTAAAATTAAAAAAGGAAAAATGTAGCATAGGGGTTAAATCCACTGATTTTTTGGGGTTCAGGATTGACAAAAGTGGAGTCCACCCTACCCCTGAAAAAATTAAAGCAATAAAAGGGGCTCCTGAACCAAGGAACAAGGCGGAGCTACAGGCCTTCCTAGGCTTGGTAAATTTTTATCACACTTTTGTGCCACATAAGGCTGCCATTGCAGAACCACTGCACAGGCTTTTAGATAAGAAGACCCCTTGGCATTGGCAAGACAAGCACAAAGCGAGTTTCCAGACCTTAAAAGACATCCTTTCCAGTAGTTCAACTGTAACCCACTTTATAGAAAACAGACCAATCTACCTGGCGTGCGATGCTTCGCCTTATGGCGTTGGGGCAGTAATCAGCCATTTAGACACCCAGGGAATGCAAAGACCCATTGCTTACTACTCCCGCACACTAACCAAGGCAGAGCGGAACTATGCTCAAATAGACAGGGAAGCTTTAGCCATAGTGGCAGGAGTTAAAAAGTTCCACGACTACCTGTATGGCAGGAACTTTACAATACTGACAGACCACAAACCCCTGCTGGGACTGTTTACCACAGATAAACAGACTCCCCAAATTATGTCTCCCAGGATGCTGAGATGGTCCATTTTCCTCTCAGCATATTCATTTTCCCTCCAATACCGACCAGGTAAGGACATGGGTCATGCAGACGCTCTTAGCAGATTGCCCCTTAGCACAACAGAGGAGGACCCTGCCCCAGTGGGACAAGTAATGTCCCTACAAGATATTCCTGATTTGCCCCTAACAGCTAAAGACATAGCTGAGGCAACCAATAAGGACCTCATCTTAAGGAGAGTAATGGCCTGGGTCATGAGCGGTTGGCCCAACGCCAACCCGGACGTAAAATACAGTCCATTTTTCAGAAGGAAAGATGAACTATCAGTTCATATGGGTTGCTTACTCTGGGGAACTCGTGTAGTAATTCCGGAAATCCACAAATCAGCTATTCTATTTGAATTGCATGAGGGACACCCTGGAATAGTAAGGATGAAGGCCCTGGCTAGGAGTCACTTGTGGTGGCCAGGATTGGACCACGACATTGAGGAATGCGTTGCCAATTGCCATCTGTGCCAACGTTCCAGGCCTGAACAACAGCACATCCGCACACATAAATGGGAGCTAGCTAGGAATCCTTGGTCCAGGATTCATATTGATTTCGCTGGACCTTTCCAGGGGTTAACGTTCCTTGTAGTGGTCGACAGCTACTCTAGATGGCTAGAAGTAGTACCGGTCAGTTCAGTAACAGCAGGCAGAACAATACAGGCATTAAGGGGCCTCTTTGCCACTCATGGGTTGCCGGATTTAATAGTGTCTGATAATGGGCCACAATTCACATCTATTGAATTTCAGGATTTCCTCAAGGCCAACTCGATTAAGCACAAGACTTCTGCACCCTTCCACCCCTCCACCAACGGATTGGCTGAAAGGAATGTGAGGACCACGAAGGACGCGCTTAAAAGAATCATTCGAGGTGACTGGCATCAGAGACTAGCTGAGTTCTTGTTGGCTCAGCACACAACCCCTTGTTCGGCTACAGGGAAAAGTCCAGCTGAAATGAGGTGGGGCAGGAAAATATTGACCAAGTTGGACAGATTACACCCTGACAGACTCCAACCAAACAGTGAATTAGACATTCCTAACAGAACATTTGAAGTGGGGGACTTGATTTGGGCCAGGAACTACGCCCAAGGGGACAAATGGATTCCAGGGGTGGTAACTGAAATCTTAGGTCCCCTATCATACATCATTGAGGGGGAAGGGAATAGGATCTGTAAAAGACACATAGACCAGCTGAGGAAAAGATCTAGTGGGTGTGTGCCTGCTGAGGGGGACCAAAGCTCAGTAAGGGGAAACAGTACAGACAACATTAGGCCAGAAAGCGGTGTAGAGGTTGGGCAAGATGACACATTCCCTGATGCCCAACAACAACAATTCAGTCCAATTGATTGGGAAATACCCCTGCGAAGTAGGCCAGTGACCACTGAATCCCAAACACAACCTAATACACAAGACAGTACATCTGAAGCCAGTAACCCAGAGCCCAGGTCTAGTAGTAACCAGCAGCCAAGCAGTCAACCAGGAAGAAGGGTCCCTAATAGCCAAAGTAACAGATACCCGTCCAGAATACATAGGCCACCAAAATACCTAATGGATTTTGTAAAGAAATGACACCAACTGGGGGGTAAGGGGTGTTGTGTATGTAAATAGTTAGCAATAAGCCATGGAAGAGATTGCAAACACAGTGCAGCTTTGCAAGGTTTAAAGCGGGAAAATAAGGTGCATTCATTGGACGCCACAACCAAGGAGCGGGAAAAGAGACTGTTTGTATTGGTTACAGTTCAAACGCTTTCTCTATAAAAGGGTTGCAACATTTGACAGTTGACAGTTGACTTTGTGTATTCAATAAACTCGTTCAGTGTTAACCACTCTGAGTCCTCGTCAATTCGAACCAAACACTGTACATTTACTTCTCTCATCCAGATATCTCAGTAGCAAACAACCTCTAAATTTAGGAAGACTTTGCCTTTGGCCAGATTCAGTGCTCTTCCAACAGCAGTCACGGAGGTGTGCGTCAGATACCAGAACATGGAGGTGCATCTGAAACACTGGATTGTGTTATATTGTACTGCTCCTTTTACGCTGGTGCTTTCTAGGAAATACTGTTTCCACTCATCACCTGCTCACTAAATCCTTCTACCTCATTTTTTTTTTACTCAATCTGGTTCTACTTTGATGGTTGCAGCCAAATATATTTCATAGTTTGTTGTACAAATTGTATGTCTTATTTTTTTGTAAACAACTCCTAGGTATTTTCTGTTTGGAAACTTTTCAAGTGCAGCTGTTCATTTAATCACTACTTTATAATAGTGTGTTATGTCCATACCATCACTTGAGTGTTATTTCTGTCTTATTTTCATTATTAGCTGCCAGAGACATTTTAACAATATACAGTCATGCTCGAAATTGTTGGCACCCCAGAAATTTTTCCAGAAAATCAAGTATTTCTCACAGAAAAGTATTGCAGGAACACATGTTTTGCTATACACAGGTTTATTCCCTTTGTGTGTATTGGAACACAACAAAAAAGGGAGGAAAAAAAGCAAATTGGACATAATGTCAAAAAAACCTCCAAAAATGGGCCGGACAAAATTACTGGCACCCTTTCAAAATTGTGGGTAAATAAAATTGTTTCAAGCATGTGATGCTCCTTTAAACTCACCTTGGGCAAGTAACAGGTGTGGGCAATATAAAAATCACACCTGAAAGCAGATAAAAAGGAGAGAAGTTCACTTAGTCTTTGCATTGTGTGTCTGTGTGTGCCACGCTAAGCATGGACAACAGAAAGAGGAGAAGAGAACTGTCTGAGGACTTGAGAACCAAAATTGTGGACAAATATCAACAATCTCAAGGTTACAAGTCCATCTCCAGAGATCTAGATTTGCCTTTGTCCACAGTGCGCAACATTATCAAGAAGTTTGCAACCCATGGCACTGTAGCGAATCTCCCTGGTCGTGGACAGAAGAGAAAAATCGATGAAAGGTTGCAACGCAGGATAGTCCGGATGGTGGGTAAGCAGCCCCAAACAAGTTCCAAAGGAATGCAAGCTGTCCTGCAGGCTCAGGGAGCATCAGTGTCAGCGCAAACTATCCATCGACATTTAAATGAAATGAAACGCTATGGCAGGAGACCCAGGAGGTCCCCACTGCTGACACAGAGACATAAAAAAGCAAGATTAGAGTTTGCTAAAATGTACTTGAGTAAGCCAAAATCCTTCTGTTAAAATGTCTTGTGGACAGATGAGACCAAGATAGAGCTTTTTGGTAAAGCACATCATTCTACTGTTTACCGAAAATGAAATGAGGCCTACAAAGAAAAGAACACAGTACCTACAGTAAAATATGGTGGAGGTTCAATGATGTTTGGGGGTTGTTTTGCTGCCTCTAGCACTGGGTGCCTTGAATGTGTGCAAGGGATCATGAAATCTGAGGATTACCAAAGGATTTTGGGTCGCACTGTAGAGCCCAGTGTCAGAAAGCTGGGTTTGCGTCCGAGATCTTGGGTCTTCCAGCAGGACAATGCCCCAAACATACGTCAAAAAGCACCCAGAAATGGATGGCAAGAAAGCGCTGGAGAGTTCTGAAGTGGCCAGCAATGAGTCCAGATCTGAATCCCATTGAACACCTGTGGAGAGATCTTAAAATTGCTGTTGGGAAAAGGAGCCCTTCCAATAAGAGAGACCTGGAGCAGTTTGCAAAGGAAGAGTGGTCCAAAATTCCGGGTGAGAGGTGTAAGAAGCTTATTGATGGTTATAGGAAGCGACTGATTTCAGTTATTTTTTCCAAAGGGTGTGCAACCAAATATTAAGTTAAGGGTGCCAATAATTTTGTCCGGCCCATTTTTGGAGTTTTGTTTGACATTATGTCCAATTTGCTTTTTTTCCTCCCTTTTTTGTTGTGTTCCAATACATACAAAGGGAATAAACCTGTGTATAGCAAAACATGTGTTCCTGCAATACTTTTCTGTGAGAAATACTTGATTTTCTGGAAAAATTTCTGGGGTGCCAACAATTTCGAGCATGACTGTAGATAGTCCTTATAATTGGACTGTAGTTTGGTTTAATATTCTTTTAGTTCTTTTAGTTTTGAAACCATAATAATTTATGTATTATTCTTTCCTATACATTCCATCATTACATTTTCTGTAGATACAATTCACATTGATAATTTTGCTATTCTGTTATTTTAAGCCATCATTTAGTTGCCTTATATAAATTGTATTATACTTTATTATATATTATTCTATTATATATTATATATATAATACATTATTATATATAATATGTAAGTATTATACTATATTATAATTTCTATGCCCCAAACTCTTAGGTTTTAAATTACAATGTTACTTGTATTAATATGGTTTTATAGCTTGTTTTACTCTAATCAATTGTGACAGTCTTGTTTTGATGGTCAGTCACTGAAATGACTGTTTTTTTCTTCTTCCAACAAATACAGTAAAAGTGATTACAGTTATCACCCTATTAGATCAGGGCAGGTCAGTTTTCCTTCCATAAAGGAAGGCTGAAAATAGAAATTAGACATCACGGTCACCTCCTGCTTGTAGTCAGTTACAGGCTACCATTGGTAGGCCTAACAACTATAAATTTTATTACCCAGGCCAGTTTATAAGAAATCTTGAAGATACAGATTTATGAACGTGGCACCATCTTTTGTTTCTTGTTTTAAATTCAGGTAGACAGCAGGTTCGAAAGTGTTTGGGGCACGAGGGAAAAAGTTGTGTCATTTGGTTTTGATTACTGCTATTGGTCAGTTGACCCAGAGGATCCGAAATATGCATCTCAGGAAATGGTAAGTGTCAATACTTTCAGTCCCTTTCTCTGTTTTGTGTTTTTGTTCTTGGAAATCAACAACAAAAAAAATTCTTTGAAATTGAAATAAGCAATTGGTCTCTCCCCCCCTGCCCCAATTGTCATTTTTAATACTCAGTGATGTGCAGTCCATTACCACTTGCTTTGCTGACCATAACTAATAATAAAGACAATAAAGGTACAGATTCCTCAAGTGGGCCCAATAATAAGGTGTCTTGTCTGTTTTCTATGTCATGCTAAATTTGTTGACCCAATAGTTTTATCATACTCAGTTCTTCACTATTTCAAGATGCCAAGCCTGCTCCAAGATTTGGTTAAAAGCATTTCCAAGGATTTCTGAGGTACAATAGCTTCCTTTCTTCATTCTGATGTCACGTTTCCACTATAAATGGCAAAGTCATGTGAGTCACTCAATATATGATGGAGGGATGCAGGAAAAAGAGAAAACCAACGGACCAGTTCAACCAGAGGGACTCAGCTGCTTCCTTCACCATTCTGTTTGTATTTCCCATTTTGATCCAAAAGGAAAACCATGATTCAAACTCTTCCCTCTCATTGGTTTGCTGTGCTATTTCTTTCCATATGAACTTTTCTTCTTCCAGAACTCCATCTCTGTCCTGTGCAAGCATATATCTGCTTCTGGTTTTCTATTAATTTCCTGCTTTAGGTTGTGGTTAGCTAGTAAACTGTCTTTGCAGTTAAAGGAGGCACAAGGGAGACAAAACAAGACAGGGTCCTATGTACTCCTGCAGAATTATGTCAAAGTAAAGCAAGAATCAATGCCTCTGGTATGGCTTCTTTCAATGTATAAATCATTACTACATGAGGCTGTGGCATTTGAGTTGTGTCAGCTACAAATATTGCCTTTCTTCAAATAGCAAATGTATACTGGATAATTTTCAGCATATTTTCCCTTCTCCATTTCTTCAGGTGGAACACCCGTTGCATGTCTGTCTGTCTGTCTGTCTGTCTGTCTGTCTGTCTGTCTGTCTGCCTGCCTGCCTGCCTGCCTGCCTGCCTGCCTGCCTGCCTGCCTGCCTGCCTGCCTATCTATCTATCTATCTATCTATCTATCTATCTATCTATCTATCTATCTATCTATCTATCTATCTATCTATCACATTTATTGGCCACACATCTTACCATAGGGTAATTCTGGGTGGCTTACAATTACATATGAGCTAAAACATAAAAAGCTAAAACTTAAAACCAAGGACACATAGAGAGGGTGGGGGTGGAGTGGGGGGGAGGTGGGATCTGTTAATAATCAACCACCTCCATTGTGCTTTTCTCCCTCTTTGACCCCAAGTGTGTTTAGGCCCTTATGAAAAGTTAGGAGGTTTGGGGCCAACCTCACATCTGGGGCAAGATGTTCCAGAGGGCAAGAGCAACAGCAGAGAAGGCCCTTTTCCTGTCCCCCGCCAGCCGGAATATTCAGCTGATGGGACCTGCAGCATCTTTGCCAGCATAAGTGGTATGGGCCAATCCCAGTAACCTGGATCCATGCAATGAAGAGCTTTAATCACCAACACTTTGAATTGCACCCAGAAGCAGACTGGTAACCAATGAGGCTCATAGAGCAATGGTGTTACAGAGGCCATTCTTGGGGCCCCCACACTACCCATGCTGCTGCACTCTGTCCCAGGCGTAGCTGTAGTTTTTACTGGAGATGGTGATTTCCCATCGTTCTTACCTCTTAGCTCACATTTCACTTTCAGTGGCCACTGCTGTGGAATGAAACATGATACTTTGCCAAAATTAAACATTATTGGAAAATTATATGAAGTGGAAAATTATAACATAAAATCACAGTTTTTCAAAAGCCATCCACTGACATCAGTTCCTGTAATAAGAGCCTGGCTCACCTTCAATAACTATTACTTGCTGTTTATTTATATGTGTTATGCTAGGAGACATGAAAGAGAAAGACAAGTTGCTTACCTGAAACTGCTTCTTTGAGCTGCCATAATTCAGATAACTCACCTTGGTCTCAGTGTGGCCTACAGACTTTATATCAATATTAGTTCAAAGGTGAAACTTACTTGTTTTTGACCATGTTTGGTGAAGAACAACTGTGGAATCTGTCAATAAACTCCACATTAGAACATTCCCAGAGTGGTCTGTGTAAGTGCAAAAAAAATCTATGAGCATTGAGTGCACGGGTGTCTGCTTGAAGAACCACAGCTAGAAATAAACAGCCTGCCCCTTTTTTTAAAAAAAGCAGGAAAATATGTTCCATTCTTGCAAGCCATTAACAATAAATTACTTTTCCATATGGTCGGTTCTGTTAGGCTAACTCAGTGCGAAACTATGAAGAAGTTATCAGGTGGTATATTTGATCAGTATAATACTGTATAAGTTATTTACTATAACAGAAAAAGAGAAAAGGCATATTATGAACTGTTCTCACTATTATATTTGTATTTCATACTAAGAAAACTAGAATCAAAAGTCTTTTTAACATAATGTGAATCCACAACTACTGCTTAATGTTTACCATTGTCATTAAATTAGCTGAAAATTTTCTGATCAATATGATACAAGAGTAATTTTTTGTGGAAGCTCAAATCATAACTGATAAAGACATTTCCAAATAAAGTATTTCTGTAATGACAAGAATTTGAAACTCAACATTAAGAAAACCAACATTAAGAAAACCAGTTTCTGACAAATAGATGGGGAAGAAATGGAGGTAGTGACAGATTTTATTTTTCTGGGCTCCAAGATCACCACAGATGGGGACTGCAGCCAAGAAATTAAAAGATGCTGGCTCCTGGGGAGGAAAGCTATGGCAAAACTACACAGCACACTAAAAAGCAGAGACATCACTCTGCCAACAAAAGTGCATATAGTCAAGGCTATAGTCTTCCCAGTTGCAATGTATGGCTGTGAAAGTTGGACCATAAGAAAGGCTGAGCGCCAAAGAATTGAGACCTCTGAACTATGTTGCTGGAGAAGACTCCTGCGAGTCCCTTGGACTGCAAGGCAATCAAACCAGTCAGTCCTAGAGAAGATCAACCCTGACTGCTCTTTAGAAGACCAGATCCTGAAGTTGAAACTCAAATACTTTGGCCACCTAATGAGAAGAAAGGACTCACTGGAGAAGAGCCTAATGCTGGTAAAGGTTGAGGGCAGGAGAAGAAGGGGACGACAGAGAATGAGGTGGCTGGATGGAGTCACTGAAGCAGTAGGCGTGAGCTTAAATGGACTCCAGAAGATGGTAGAGGACAGGAAAGCCTGGAGGAATGTTGTCCATGGGGTTGCGATGGGTCGGACACGACTTCGCAACTAACAACAAAAAAATTGACAAGAATATTCATAAAATATTGTATGTAAATGTATTACTTTAAAAAGCTTCAGTTGACACCAGAGAAACAAAAATCTATTTCTGGAGTAATCCGAATACCAGCAGTCACCAGGATCAAGCTCACTCAAGGGAATTGATTTAGTATTCTCTGTAAAATACTTCTTTGGAATTTTAATGCTGTTACTGTCAGTATATACCAACATTTTCTGTTGGTAAGTGAGACATTTGTTATGTACGTTTTGCCCCATTATACAACTTTTCTTACACAGTTGTTAAATGAATCACTGCAGGTATTAAGTTAGTAACATAGTTGTTAGTGAATCTGGCTTCCCCATAGACTTTGCTTGTCAGTAGATGACCAAGGTGATCACATGATCTCAGAACACTGCAACTATCATAAATATGAGTCAGCTGCCAGGTGTTTGAATTTGGATCATTTGACCATGGAGAAGCTGCAATTTTCGTAAGTGTGAAAAATGGTTATAAGTCACTATTTTCAGTGTTATAACTTTGAATAGTCACTAAATGAACTGTTGTAAGTCAAGGACTACCTGTATTGTGTAATTTATTGTCTATTATCCATCAGTAATTTGCACTTTCTATAAAGTATTGGGATTCTGAAATGGAATGGTTTGAAACTTTTGATTATATTATGGAAATTACAAACATTCGTTAACATTTAAGAAAACATCTTAATGTATTGTTAAAGTGCATTTCCCAAAAATTGTATTCTCTTTTTCTATTCAGCTGAGAATAGAAAAAATGAAATCTAAGCCATCTGTTTAACAGATTATATCATTTGCACGGATGTGATATTTTCCATTATGATTCTTTGTTAGAACTTTTTTCACCCCCGAGACAGAAGTGGATATTACTGAAACTAAGAACAAGATTTATTGCACATGAGATTTAAACAGTTCTTTAATTAAAAATTCATCCAAGATAGCTTCCAGATAAAGGTCATGTGCTTTTGAAAATGCTTTTTACAAAACTATTTGAAAGTTTAAATAAAGATATTTTTTTAAAAAAGAAAGATAATGATTCAAAATAGAAACAGAGCTTTAGAAAAGGAATAAAAATATTAATTGGCTGATAGAGACAACCAAAAGACTCAGAATTGACCATTAGATAGTAACCATGTTTCTATGTAGAAACCCATTCTAACTACTTTTGGCAGAAAAGTCATCTAAAATGGAAACGGTGTATTTCCTTTTTAGAATGTGTTGAGATTAAACTCCTTATTGGGAAGAGATTTAAGAAAATTAACTGTAGATGCAAGTGACTCTTTTCTCATAAAAGACTGATAAAATAGGGACCATTCAGCTGTTGTCATTGTTTCCCCAATTTTCAGAGAGAAATGCAATAAGAAAGGGTTTTTTGTGTAAATAATTGGATCAGTATATAATGGACTGTAGTAGGCGGAGAGAAATCTCTGCAAAACGGTTTAGTTATATTACATTTCTTCTGCCAGTAACACAGCTGGTGCATTCAGAAGACATTTAAATGGCTTGGATTCTACATGAATAAGGTCATTTCTTTGGCATTAGTGATTTTGTTCCCCCTCCAGAATTTTTGGCTTTAAGAATTGGTATATAGAATTAATCCTGTAGTAAGAGAAAGTACAGAGTGAGAATAAAATTTATCCTATGCAAAGTTCACATTTTTCCCCAACTATACAGTGTCTATTTTCAAGCTGCCATCTGCAGACTCCATTAGATATACCAGTACAAAAACTTCATTTGAATAGTGAGCTACAACATTGTCTTGAAGATCTTCAGGACTACTGTATACCGTATATTGAAAAAAACAGTAATAGAACAAATCTGTTATCAGTAACTCACCTGTTTTGATGGAGATCCATTTTATACATTGGATGAATTGTTTTGAATGCAACTACAGATTCTTCTCAAACCAGTCGTCTGTCCTCTGTAAGAAAAAGAATATAATTGTAGGAAAATATCTGACATAGAACCTAGATATATTTCATCACTGGGGTGACTGGGCAATTGTGTTAGAAAACAAGCTGGGGATTAGGATATGAAATAAAAAAAAATAGAAAGGAAGTGTGAAGGAAGAAGTATAAGAAAGGCACCACTCAGATGTATCAACCCAAAGGGAGCATGCATTTTATACATTTAAGTTAGCATTATAAGAAATTCTGTAGGGAGGTCTATCTGCTCTTCAGAAGGCTACCAGAAGACTAGTCTAGTGGTCTACAAGATTTCTATCAGGAAAAACCAGTCTACCCAGCTTTTGGAGGGCTAGGATGGGACTGTCTACCTCAGTGGTCCGCAATTAGTCTGGCACCAGGAGCAAGTTTTGAAAGAAAAATTGTCTTCCATGGACGGAGGGGAATGCAACCTAGATCCTGCACATGTGCAGATTCACTCGTTCACCCCTGGTCTACTGGATCTCCAGTGGTCACAGGAGGGGTTGGTCTATCTGGCCCATGGTGGGGTAGGGCGAAACTGGTCTTCCAAAACTCTGGTCTTCCATAGCGCAGCAGCTATGAAGCAGCCACAGATTTGCCATGTATGTGTATGTGTGTATGTATGTATGTATGTGTGTGTGTATATAAAAAGGTAAAGGTTCCCCCGCACATGCGTGCTAGTCGTTTCCGACTCTAGGGGCCAGTGCTCATCTCCGTTTCAAAGCCGAAGAGCCAGCGCTTGTCCGAGGATGTCTCCGTGGTCATGTGGCTGGCATGACTAGATACCAAAGGCTCACGGAATGCTGTTACCTTCCCACCATAGTGGTCCCTATTTTTCTACTTGCATTTCTACGAATTAGAAATAAGAATCTTACAACAGATTCATTTTTCATGCAGAGCTCTATAGTCAAGTGAGAATTATCACAAATGCATACAATGCTAAATTAAGAGATATTGTACACCAGAAGGCAGGAGAGATTTTGGAACACAGAATCTAAGAGCTGAGAAGCCTTGAATGAGATGGCCTGAGAACCAGTAGTCAGAGGTGGGCCAGGAAAACACGTGCATGCCTTATACTTTTATTCAGGTTTTAACTTTTGTCTGAGGATGACACTTTAACATTTCTATAGTTAAAAAAAATTCACAACTCTGAAAGGCCAATCACCATTCCCTCTTTTGAAGATGAAGCAGTTTGATTAATCCTTTAGCTTGCTTGCTAGGAAAGTGAATTTATGCATAGCATGATCAAAGTTGTATTGTTGTTGATGGTGATGATCAGCCCAGTGTTTGTGTATTTATTTATTTAGCTGTCCTAAAGCTAACAGGATCATGTTTATCCAAATCTTGAAGGAAGTGAGAAAGCATTCTTTTGGGTCCTGTTTGATGACTGTTTCTCAGAGCAGACTGGAGCTGCCCACTTTGCCAGATCTAATAGAGCAAGCAGAAGAAGCAGATATAGGTAGTGCCTCAAATAATCTGTCCAGTGAGATGTCTTTCAAGAGCCAGTGTAGCTCCCAGAGCTGTAGTAGTGGTGTTATTTAGGTTTATTGTGGTGCACCCAAAACTGTCCATGTCATCATGTTCTGGATGAGTTGCAATCTCTAGATGATCTTTAAAGGCAGCCTGAAGTTTAATGTTTGAAAATTGTTCTATCGCCCAATCACATCATTATTTCCATTGGATAAACTGCTTGAAGTTTCTTAGTAAGTGAAGAATTTCATATTTCAATAGATCTGTATCAGTGTGTGAGCTAATTAGCATGCATCCACATTTTCAAATACATATTGCAAAAGCTTATAAAGGTAAAGGTAAAGGTTCCCCCGCATATGCGTGCTAGTCGTTTCCGACTCTAGGGGTTGGTGCTCATCTCTGTTTCAAAGCCGAAGAGCCAGCGCTTGCCCAAGGACGTCTCCGTGACACTGAGCTTGTCGATCAGATGGTCAGCAGTTTCGCGGGTTGAATCCCGAGTGCCGCGTAACAGAATGAGCGCCTGTTACTCGTCCCAGCTTCTGCCAACCTAGCAGTTCGAAAGCACGTAAAAATGCAAGTAGAAAAGTAGGGACCACTATGGTGGGAAGGTAACAGTGCTCTGTGCCGGCCACATTACCACGGAGACGTCCTTGGGCAAGTGCTGGCTCTTCGGCTTTGAAATGGAGATGACCACCGGCCCCTAGAGTCGAAAACGATGTGCGGGGGAACCTTTACATATATATATGTATACACACATATATATGTGTATATGTGTGTGTGTGTGTGTGTATATATATATATATATATATATATATATATATATATATATATATATACACACACACACACACACACACACATATACATATATATATATATACACATATACATACATGTATATGTATGTGTGTGTGTGTGTGTGTATATATATATATATATATATATATATATATATATATATATATATATATGTATATATATACAGTTTTGTGATATATTGTATATGTTTATCAGAACTTTCCCACAAGAGCTAATTTTGTGGCCTCTTTAGAATTGTAATGGAAGAACAGAGAAATTAGAGCTCCATGCATCTTTTTTAAAACAAGTGACAAGAAAAACTTTGGTCTGTTTCCAAGAGATACTATTAGCTTCATTTGTAGTTAGAGATTAGTATTAACTCCAAAATCAAATTTAGCTCTTTGGTTCTGTTGCTTTACAATCTATCCTTTGTTTTTATGTATAAAAGAATAATCTGATTGCCTTTAGGACATGAGTGCTGTAGCAATTAAAAGCTGTTTCTTAACTTAATTTTACACATAATACAATTATTTGCAAAGTTATGTCCATTATGACGTAGTCTTATTTTCCTTTAAATAGGTAATTGGTATCCATCAATAACACTCTGAGTATGCTGTTCTACAAATGAATGTTCCCCAAATAACTCCGGGGCATACTTCATTGAAATAAAATGTTTTCCCCCCCCAGGATGTATTCCACATTATGTATACAGTGAACAGCTGAAATAACAACATGCATTATTTATCTGGAAACTCTTGCTAATATGATTAGGGAAACCTCTCTGATGTCTCTCTCAATCATTTCCTGGCATTATTGAGTTTCTCTTAAAAGAGAAAAAACAGGTTTTTGGATATCTATATTGGGTAAAGATATGGTTATATAATGTTAATAATATTGAGGTATTAATTTTAATATTATGGTAATATTGGCTGCATTTATTTCCCATATTTAGCTGTAGTATTTTTCGCTTGCCTGCGGATTATTTTTGAGTTTGGGGGTGGAGTGTCTTCTTCCGATATACTGTATGTATTCTCTGTGGGGGACTTCACTATGTAGGAGAGATTGGTGATAATTGGATATATTTATGTAGGAGCTCTTTTTAATGCAAGATCCCATTTAGAAATGAGTTAAAGCATTTGTCTCTGCCACTTTCTGTAGTCTTTTAGTGGTTTTCTCAATTTCTGCAAAAAAAGGTTAAGTTATGTAGACCTCTTTCTGTAATTTACCTGTAAGAAAATTTACTTATCTGCAATGCCATTTGGATAATAACACCAGTCCTGCCCTGGATAATTCTTGTACAAAAATCACTTGTTTCCTTCAAAAGCAAAACTTAAGGAGGTGTGTTTTTTTTTTAAAAAAAAACTCCCATATTTATGAGCCCGGTTTATGTGAGACATCAGGTTATTGTTCCATTAATCTAACCAAGTATTGCTTAAAAATTGCACCCTTCTTTATAATGATTAAAAGTCCATTTTTACTGCTTCTTCCTTTAAAAAAATCCACAGGTCACTTAGAAAAACTGTCAAAACCTCCTAAAATAAAAACTCTAAAATAGAAAAGAGATAAAACCCGATCTTATCTCTTTCTCTATTGCAGTACAAGAAAAACGAGGAAGAAGGACACTTGCGTAGTATCTGGCTTTCAAAAAAAAAAAAGAAAAAAGGATAGCCTTTCACATTAATTGATGAGACTTTCTTGGATATGGATAGCTGCCCAAATATCGAGGAAGTGATTTTTGAGAAGCTTATTTTATTTTCATAACTAATTACCATTTCTTAAGCTAACACTTAACAGACAATAGCGGAGCCTCTCTTCTAGACACAGAGCCAATGGACTTTTCTCTAGATTGATCTATTGGAGAATAGACTCATTCTATTTCACGATTTCCTGTTTAATTGTGCAGAGAATGAGAAGCTGAGGATTGGCTAGGATTCCTAGTGGTGTAGCCAGTCATCTCTTTACAGGAGAAAGAAAACGCTGCAAAATGACCAGCCTCTCTTTTTATCCTGAATAGAGTAACCTTACTTAAATAAACCTAGCGTCATAGCAGAAGTTTCTTCCTCCATTAATGAATATAATGAGCGTCCCTGTGTTCTGGTTGTTGCTTTCTTTTTCACATAGAAAGGCTTCAGCTGGGATTAATTTGGTATTCCTCGTGAGATTCACATGCAGAAAAGACCCTGCATTGATGGAACAAAGCTACTACATTAGTCCTTCCTTCCTGTATTTGCTTTTTACCTTTTTAATAAGAAAGGGCACCCTTCTTCTACCCCGCTTCTATAACGGTTCTTTTCACGTTGTCTTTTATTACTTTGACAGAGGGATAAATAATTTAGTTGATGCCTTGGCCATCTATAATGATCCTCAGGGTTATAATTTAACTCCTGTTAGTAGTTTCCTTGATATATTTTATTGACCAAATATGTACAGTTTGGGCCATCAAAATATTTTTTTGGGGGGAGGCTGCTTAAAGAACAATTATTAAGCCTGTAAAATGTGGCATAAAACTTTGTAGCCCAATAGAATAATAACTCCCAAGTGTAAAATAACTCAGATATAGAGTGGTTACTTTTCTGGCATTTATGGCTCAGTCCTGATTGTATTGCTATATCATTACAGATGCCTACAGGATTAGGTGTATGCTTAATATTGTTATAGGTAGTCCTCAAAGATGATAATTTGGACTGGAATTTCCATCACTAAGCAGTGGGGTCGTAAAATGTGACATGTGATTGCAACATTTAGCAATGGATATTACTGCATTTCCTATTGCCTTTAAGTCAGGGGTGTCAAACTGCTGGTCCACGGACTGGACACTTCATGCAGAAGCTGCACCCACCCCATTGCCGGCAATGGCAAAACCGTCCTGAAACTTTGCATGACGTCACATGACATCACGAGTTTGGCATGTTTGCTTTAAGTGAATCCTGCACCATCATTATGGGTGAAGTCATATGGTGACCATTTACAAGCTCCTGCTGGCTTCCCCATTGACTTTGAAGCTAGAGAGTGGGTTGCAATTGGGCATCACGACGACAGGATGCTGTGACTTCATAATTGTGAGCTGGGCACCTAGTGCCTAGATTGTAATCATGCAATGGCAAGGACACTGTGAATGTTGTAACTATGAGGATCTGGCATAGGTGTCACTCACCTAGCATGGTGCTAAATTTGAATGACTGCTAAACTGGTTGTTAATCAAGAACCATCTCTATTGCCAGCTAAATCATTACCATATGTATCATTTGAACTGACAGGGTTTCAATTCTCAGCAGATTTGCATTTTTCGAAGATAAATATTGTGGTGCTTTATGTATTCTTATATACATTATTTGTTGGAAAATTTATCAAATTCAAAAACCATCAGAGATGTCTTTGAAGATATGTGTCTGTAGTGTCTGTTTTCAAACATATTCCAATCCATAGATTTGAAAGTACTGTTGATCAAAATTAATACTGTGTTGATATCTGTTTTTAATAACATTATCAATAATTGTGGGAAAGCCCTGTATTTTTCTTATCATTTTCAGAATATTTTAGCGATTCTTTATATTGCAAGGTGGCAGAGAGTGCTGGTGTCATTTTACAGTACCCATCCCTTCATTCTTTAGCTGTCCCCATTTTATGACCTTAGGAAAAAAATGTGAGAAATTCTTACATAATGTCTTTCTTTTGGATTTAAAGGCTCAAAAGTGGATTACTGTATATGTATTATGATGACACACAATTTACATTCTGCCTGTGGTCCTCCCATAAAAATTTCACTTAAAAATGTCTTCAGTTTGATTAAATTTTATGAGAATTCATCATAGCCTTAACTACCATTAATCCACACAATTCAGTATTTTTAGATTTAAAGTACTTATAGATGATTCTGATTATATAAGTATAATTAAATAACTAATGATTAATTATACTAATTATTAATGTGATTAATAATTACATTAATATGTAATTTAATTGTGTTCCCTTTTGGAATTATGTGATCTTAGTTGAGAAAAACTCACATAATCTTAAATATTTAGGGATTTTATATGCCATACATTTTATATTTACCCCAAATGTAAAAAGGCCCCACACAAAAAGAAGTTGAGTCCTATTAAAAAAACAACAACACCACCCTGCAAAATAGGCTAAGAATGCATGGGAAAGTATACATAAGGAAATGGAATGTGTAAGCTGTTTGGAACTGAAATTAATTATAACACAAATTGCTAGAGAAATGAGTGGAATTATTCTAATGGGAAGTATGCGAAAAAATGGACAGAATTATCAGGGGAAAATGGCCTTGATTGAGGAAAAAATGCTCGTAAGAGAAATGTTGGAAAAAGGAAGAGTGAAAGATATCAAATGCTGTACAGTATATAGAGCAAAAAATAATTACAAAGTCAAAAAAGAGCAAGGAATGATAAAGATAGAGGAAGAGAAAATCAAATTTTGCTGAAAATAAAAATATTTTTTGGAATTTCCAGATTTGATGTAATAAAACACAAAGGTAATAAAATTACTTGGAACAAAATTGACTGGCGAAGATGCTAAGAAGTATTTTAAAGGGATCTCACTAGCGATAGTTTGAAGAATGGAATTGAAATGAATCCTATAAATGTTAGTATCTAGAAAAATGGAAGCCATAAACACCATGATAGTATGCAAAGTGGTAAAACTGTAGGTGTTTGGAAAAATGTTAAAATATGCTTATGGTTGCTTTTGGAGCAACTATGCAACTTATTTATTGTGTGCACAAAAACTGCATTTGTGCCTGATGATTGGAAGAATGCTGTTTCTCCTCCCTATACAAAGGAAAGTTTCCAAGAATGAATGCAAATTATGCAGAAAGGATAAATTTGTTAAACCAGCCTGGGAAGATACTGGTTAGAATTGGGATTGCAAGAGTGCCAAAAAGTTTGAGAAATACTGAGAAATGTAGTGTGGCTTTAAACTAGGCAATGAAAGTGTAGAGTGGGTTTTCACTCTTCAGCAGAATACAGAGTTTATGAATCTGGGAAAGCTTATTCTGTATGTTGATTTAGAGGGCATTTAACAAAAGTTAGTGGGATTCAATGTTTTACATGAATATGGAATCAGAAGTTACTTCTCCATCATACCAAAGGCTTTTTCTACATCCAAGGAGACCAGCAATGCAGTCTTTCGTTGTTTTAAATATTTGTCTATTAATATCAATTAATAATCTAATTTTATCAGACACTTCAAAAACTTTTATAAAACTAGAATGTTCAGGAAGGATGATTGAAGATAGTATCATCTATGATACCAATATTTTGGCATTAAAATTGCCAGAAAAATTGAGTTTCTATCAATTTTTGAGATTTTAAGCTTGAAAATACCTAGTAATGTATTGGAGGGATGATTCCCATAATTAATTCTTAAGAGTGTCCTGAAATATGTATGTATGTTCACACACCTATGCTCTAACTCCCTGGTGGTGAACCTATGGCACGGTTGCCACAGGTGGTACACAGAGCCCTCTCTGTGGGCACACACGCCGTCGCCCCAATCCTAGGCCTTCAGCTGGGTTTTATAAAACCTTTTCGTTTTAGGCCTCCACTGCTGTGTGCAAAAAAAAAAGGTTCAATCAATCAATCAATCAGTTTCAACTTCTCACAGGGAAAAAAAAGATCTCGCAAAATTGGAATTGATTGATTGAACTTTTTAGTCCCACCCAGTCTGCCGTTACCAGCGCAGCCATGTCCACCCAGTGGGCCATGCCCACCTGGCACCTGACGATACATAAGTGGGTTTTGGGTTGCAGTTTGGGCACTCGGTCTCTAAAAGGTTCGCCATCACTGCTCTAACTGAACTGTTGAAGGAATTAATGAATGACAGTAAGCAAAAAGGACTATAAAATCATAATTCAAGATTTTGTATCTTTTGATATAGATGAAGTATTCATTTAATTTCCATTTAAAAGAAAGGTGAATAAGAATGGATTCAGGAATCAAACCAGAAGATGAAAAAAAAATTAACTCCAAAATTTATTCAATACAACATACAGGATTGACAATATATTAAAACAAATCTTAAGAGAACTAGCACATGCCTTCTTGTAGTAACTGTATATTTTATTAGGAATAGATCGAAAGAGAAGAGTGAATCTTTAGTCCATGTTCTTGAATAATTTTGTTGAAAGTTAGTGTTCATTAAAAAGTACAACTTCCTGGAACGTTAACAATGTTGGCATTCTTCCTCTTTTTTAGAAAGAGCATTCTTTTCTTCACAGAAAGCATCAATTTAAATAAAAACAGATGTTGTAATTGCAATATTTGGGAGTATTTTGGTCTCAACTACAAAATAGGAAAGATTTGCGATGTTTGTAAAAGGAACCAATTTGACCGTATTAATGCCACAGAGTACATAAAAAAAGAACAGCACCCAATAGGATCTGCATGATTTGATAATACGTCCAACAAGATCAAAGTCATATTTTATTACAAACTAAGCAAACCCAATGGGACGTGGTGGCTCAGTGGGTTAGGACGCTGAGCTTGTCGATCAGAAGGTCGGCAGTTTGGCGGGTCGAATCCCGAGTGCCGCGTAGCAGAGTGAGCGCCTGTTACTCGTCCCAGCTTCTGCCAACCTAGCAGTTCGAAAGCACGTAAAAATGCAAGTAGAAAAATAGGGACCGCTCCGGTGGGAAGGTAACAGCGTTCCATGCGCCTTTGGCGTCTAGTCATGCCGGCCACATGACCACGGAGACGTCCTTGGACAAGCGCTGGCTCTTCGGCTTTGAAACGGAGATGAGCACCGGCCCCTAGAGTCGGAAACGACTAGCACGCGTGTGCGGGGGAACCTTTACCTTTACCTTTAAGCAAACCCAACATTTTATTATTTAACTTAGGTGGCAAACGGTTGTTAGAAAATCTAACAGTACCTTAATCCAACATGCAAAAAGCAGTTTTCAATTATTTTCTGCCTTCTACTTCCCCTATTATGTTTTATTTTGTTCAGCAAAATTTGATAACTGAGTTGTACTTGAGCAGCAAGACATTTATTATACTACGGAGTAGTAGTACAGTTGTGAAGAAAAATTATAGCAGTTTTATCTGGGCAGAGAAAAGACAGTACTTCATGTGGTTAACCCAGTGGATTTATTGGAATTCAAAGATGCGGTAAGGGCTATTAACATAGATGACTGTTAAACTGGTTAGAAGAAGTTGTGAAAGATAAAGCATGATGCTTTTGTGCTAATTCTAGAATCAGAGAAAATATATTTCTGAATCCCAGTGATGAGCTGGAGGCTGTGGGTTTGCATTTATTACCTTGATCAACTGTTGGCATCTGGATTGGCCAAGCTAGGAAACAAGATACATGACTACCGTAGATAAACCATTAATCTAATTTAATCTTGTAGCACCATTAGTTTATGCATTTGATAATAATCTGTAGAATTGGATACATTTTTATATTCTTTTAAAGTGCAGATATGTTTTTTAAGAAGCTGATCTCTATTTTTGATAGGAATTTTGAATTAAGAATACAGGTTTTTTAAATCACAATAAAATTGTTATGTTAATTATTTTCATTTACTGTATTTATAACATTTATTAGCTGCCTATCTTACTACAAAGATCTGTCTCCTCTCTGCCGCTGTTTCTTTGCCTCTGGGGGAGAGGAGAGTCGATGGAAGCTCCTGGGCACGAAAATTGTTTGTGGTGTCTGTCTCCTGCTCCTCTCCCCCCAACCCCTTTCGGCCACCACCATAACACTTTTCACCTGGACAGAGAACTGACGGAGGCTGGAAGCTTCGTCTGCTTGCAAATGGGGTGCTGGAGAAAGGAGCGATTTGTTCTGTTTCCATGCGCCCCATAGGTGCCCAAATACTTTTCGCCCAGATGGAGAGCTGACAGAGACTGGAAGGTTTGTTTGCTTTCAAGCACCCCATTTGCAAGCAGACAAAGCTTCCAGTTTCCGTCAGTTCTCCATCCAGGCAAAAAATGTTCCATTGGTGGCAGAAAGGAGTTTGGGGGCTGGGAGGAACAGGAGACAGGCACTACCTGTATTTTTGTCAGTTGCAGTGTCCCAGATTTATGTGATCACCTTTTGCAACCTTTGGACAAAGTCAATGGGGAAGCCAGATTCATTTGACCTAACAATTGCAGTGATTCATTAGACAACTGTGGCATGAAAAGTCATAAAATGAGGCAAAGCTCGCTTAACTGTCTTGCTTAGTATGGAAATTTTGGGCTTAATTGTGGTCATAAGTCGAGGATTACCAGTATCCATCGAGAATGAAATGTACATGAAAGAAGCTTGGTGAAGTAATTTCATTATGTTGATTGGAGAGAAATTTTAAGAAATTAAAAATGTACCAGATTGACCTTTGTATTTTGTTAAAGCGTTTTGCCCTTTCATTCCCTCTTTCTGTTTGGAGAAACTCTATGCTAGATTTTCAAAGCATTTTAGATATACAAACAATACACTTACCATCACACATCAAAGTATAATTTCTCTCTTTGTTATTTGCAGGTTTTTCAGGATCTTGGTACAATGGTGCTATCCAGTGCTTTTAAAGGATACAATATTTGTCTTTTTGCTTATGGACAGACAGGTTCTGGAAAAACATATACCATGATGGGCACTCCAGTGAGTTATACCTTTTGCTTTATATTTATATATATATATTTATGTGTATATGTATATGTATAGTTTAACGTTCAAGATCACCATTTGAAGGATTTTTTAAAAAAATATTGGCAACTTAATTGTTTGCATTAATGTAACAGATGTTATAGTTTCCTAACGAAATTAAGATAATACTTTTCATACTATTTTACAAGAATATAGTCCTATACTAATAATATGCTCCTGTATAGTCTGACTTTGTTAAGTTGAAGCACAGGTGTGATGAAAGTTTTAAGACAGGACATTATTTTGTGCTATTCCCTTTGCTTGGCATGTAGCTTTCTGTATGTTTCCTCAGCACTAACTCAATACTTTGGGTCAATGTTTCCCAACCTTGACAACTTTTAAGATGGGGAGACTTCAACTCTCAGCATGGCTCAGTATGGCTGGCTGAGGAATTCTGGGAGTTGAAGCCCACAAGTCATAAAAGGGCCAATTTTGAAGACCCCTGTTCTAAAACACAGAGGAACAGTTTTCACATAATCCCTTCTTTTTTTCAAGGCTTCCATTGGATTAACACCTCGGATATGTCAGGTAATTTATGTTATTAAATGAAATACTTCATTTAAGTTTGCTTAATTTTCTCACAGAAAATAGGAAATATAAATTATTGCTTTTCATAGGGTCTTTTTTCAAGAGAAGGTGCCTCTTCCAAGCAGTCAACATCATGCAGAGTAGAAGTTAGGTAGGTATTACTTTATTTTCTGTTATGGTCATATGTTTTTATCAGTTCTTCTTTTCTGTATCAAACCACTGGTAATTTCTTCCTTTCTGTGTTTCCTTGAACTAAAAAGCATAATTATTGTCATTTGTAATTACACTGTGTGTTAGAGGATATTTGGATGTCTAATATTTGGACTGTACTCAGTTATTCTTAAACATTTAGAAATCCCATTAACTTTATACAACTTTTACATTGACAGTATAATGTAGGCATTGGTTATGATAGTGTGTCAAAGTAAATATTTAGTGATATATTAACAGTAAATGTAGTATATACTTAAATAATAGCTTTTACAAATGCAAAAATGCAGGAAATGGAATTAATAGGGCTTTGTAGTGTTTTTGATTTGATTCTGAAAAGATACTTCAGAGTGTCTAGGACTGCGGTGGCGAACCTATGGCACGGGTGCCACAGGTGGCACGCAGAGCCCTCTCTGTGGGCACGTGCACCATCGCCCCAGTCCCAGCTGGGTTTTATAAAACCTTTTCGCTTTAACCCTCTGCCACCGTGTGCAAAAAAAAAGGTTCAATGAATCAATTAATTTCAACTTCTCGCAGGAAAAAAAATCTTGCAAAGTTGGAATTGATTGATTGAACTTTTTAGTCCCACCCAGTCTGCCGTTACCGCCACAGCCACGCCCAGCCAATGGGCCACGCCCAGCCAATGGGCCACATCCACCCGGCACCCAATGATACATAAGTGGGTTTTGGGTTGCAGTTTGGGCACTCGGTCTCTAAAAGTTTCGCCATCACTGGTCTAGGAATATGAACGTAGTAGCTTCTACGGCTCTTTAAAGCAATTATTCCTTTTTGTGGGATTGTTCAGCCACCTTTTGCATTTCCCATAGAATCCCAAAAAAGGCTGCTTTAAAGAATTATAATTGGGTATTATGTTCACTCCTCTGAATGCTCTTGGAATTAAATGCAAGGCAATGCACAACTCTCCAATAGAAATTCCCTGTCTTAACAAAAATCTTCTCTGAGAGAAAAGGAACATTTAGATTGAAACATAGTATTAACACCTAGGGCATTTCCACATGGTTGCTGTGCCTCTCTATCAAATATTCCCCAAAACTATTCTTACAATATTTTGTGACTGTATTCATTTCAGACCTCAAGCCAACCAATAAAATAATACAGAAATCATTTTTTGCCAGACCCCCTTTTACCCCACAATTACTTTGCTGGATTGTCCTTGCTACTTCACTGTCCAAATACTTTGATGTAGATTTTTTGCTCATCTCTGTTTCTTTCCAGTTTCCTAGAAATCTATAATGAGCAAGTCCGCGATTTATTAAAGCAGTCAAACCATAAGAAGCCATATACACTTCGTGTCCGTGAACACCCTGAGATGGGTCCATATGTTCAAGGTAATTGTCTTTTTAAAGTTAGATATTACTCAGAGAGAGAGACACACACAGAGAAATATTTTTTTTCTTTTTTCAGTTTTATTTCCTCAGGGATGTCAAACTCAATTTCATTGAGGGCCGCATCAGCATTGCGGTTGCCCTTAGGGGGCTGGGTGGGTGTGGCCTGGGTGGGTGTGGCCTACTGGGTGGGCGTGGCTAGAGTGCATATGGCCTACTGGGTGGACGTGGCCAGCTCTACATCGTTCGCATCAAGGGTGCCTATGGGGGCCTGGGCAGGAGTGGGACAGATCTGAGGGTCTCTGGCAGAAGGAGGGTCTCTGGGCCAGGGCCAAGGCAGTGGGGGCCGTTCCCTCCCTGTTTCCAGGATGGCTTCACGGGCCGCATGAAACCACTTCGTGGGCCGGATCTGGTCCCTGGGCCTTGTGTTTGACATGTCTGCCTTACATCTTGTGAAATGTTTTACCATTTTATCATTCACTTTGCCATTGCTTTTGCTTACTGTTTCTAGAAGTTCTGAGGGATGGATGGAGATCCAATGTTATTCAAAGAGCTTGTAGCACTTCTAAGTTTTCCTAAGTTTATGAGTTTTATGCATCTAGCTATCTAATGACTGACATATATTCTCCAGTTGCTGCCAAAATTTATTTGAGATAAAGAGTCAATAATTTTTGGCAAGAAAATTATTGAATGTAAACCTTGAATACATTATTCTTAATAGTAATGCAAGCTATTAATGAAAAACTACTAAAAGTTGCAGTTATTAATACAAACTACTTTTGAAAGTGTATTTTGTATGGAATTGTGTAGATAAGATTGGTTTTAACAAATCAAGTAATTGGGACCTAGCTAATTACATCTGCGTAACCTTTAGGGGGGCATTCCATATAAAGCTGTTGTATTGAATGTGTCTCTAAGTTCAGAAGGTCTTGCAAAGAACTGGTGTCCTTCTGTTGCTAACAGTGAAACATTGCAGTTCAGACTTTCAAATAAGCTTTCTTTAAAAAAATTAAACCCTCTTTGTTTAACAATGTCATGTGATAGACATAAAATGCTTTACTGTATACCCAGATTGAACTGATTTCAAAACTGATAATTCAGTTTGAATAAATTATTAATCATATAATATTAGTAGTGTAATATAAACCTGATACATGAATAGAAGGAGCCATCAATACCTAACCTGACCAGGAAGTCTTGAAAGATCAGAAGGAAGATTGGTTAAGGATGCTCCCAGTTTCCAGCTAATTGTAGTTCGGTCTGTTCACGTTGTGAGATTAAGGAGTTTTCATTGTGTCTTCTGCATTGGTGTTCATGGATGCACTCTGCTGGATGCACTGTAGAATGTACATCAAGAGCTGCCTGCATGGATGTGCTCTGCCATGAACACCAACTATCTCCCTAAATTTGCCAGTTATTTGTTGGAATTTATTATACATTAAAGTTATTGTTGTTCAATTAAAAATATAAGGTATCTCAGTCAGACTGTTCCAGGTGAGTCAAGGGCCAGTTGATTTGATTTTAGATGTTGATTTTAGATGTTCTAGATTTTGTCCAAGAAAAATTCTAGGGAGGTTAATAGGCAAACAGGGCAAGCCTGGGATTCGTTATCCAACTTTCCTGTTCTATTAGCACTATTAGGTAGACTAGAACAAGAAATCGACTCTATAGGAAAGCTAAAATTATGTTTATTGAGTTCAGGTATAATAACAAAATCTTGCAAATCTGATTATTCTGTGCTTTTTCATCCTCTATATATTCAAGCAAATTAGGGAGGAGTCTGTCGGAGCCACTTTCAGATATTATTAGCTATTTTGAATAATTTTTGTCCTGTCTCCAACCTTCACTTTCTTGTGAAGGTTGTTGAGAGCGTGGTGGCACAGAAGCTCCCGCTGGTCCTGGAGGAAACTGAGTATCTGGATCTGTACCAATCGGGTTTCAGGCCCGGGTACAGCACAGAAACAGCATTGGTCGTGCTGGTGGATGATCTCTGGTGGGCCCGGGATAGGGGTTATTCCTCTGTCCTGGTCCTATTAGATCTCTCAGCGGCTTTTGATACCATCAACCATGGTATCCTGCTGCGACGTCTCGGGGGGTTGGGAGTGGAAGGCACCGTTCTACAGTGGTTCTCCTCCTACCTCTCGGGCCATTCACAGACGGTGTTGGCAGGGGGGCAGAGGTCAACCCCGAGGCCCCTTGATTGTGGGGTGCCCCAGGGGTCGGTCTTCTCTCGCCTCCTGTTCAACATCTGTATGAAGCCACTGGGTGAGATCATCCGTGGTTTCAGGGTAAGGTATCATCAATATGCTGATGATACCCAGCTTTTCATCTCTACCCCGAACCAACCCAGTGATGCCCTCAACGTGATGTCCCGTTGCCTGGAAGCAGTATGAATCTGGATGGGGAAGAACAGGCTCCAACTCAACCCAGCCAAGACCGAGTGGCTTTACATATCGGCATCTCGTGTAGTCCAGGAAATTCCATCTTTGGTTATGGGGGGAGAGGTGTTACCTCCCATTGATAGGGCACGCAATTTAGGCGTCCTCCTGGATGCACGACTCAGTTTAGAAGATCATATAGGAGTCGTAGCCTGGGGGGCATTTGCCCAGGTTCGCCTGGTGCGCCAGTTGCGCCCCTATCTGGACCGAGGTGCTTTACATACGGTCACTCATGCGCTCGTTACCTCCCGTGTTGATTACTGCAATCTTCTCTACATGGGGCTGCCCTTGAAGACCACCCGAAGACTTCAGCTTGTGCAGAATGCGGCCGCACGGGTTGTGATAGGAGCATCCCGATACTCCCATATTACACCCCTCCTGCGTGAGCTGCATTGGTTACCGGTTGCCCTTCGGGTGAGATTTAAGGTGCTGGTTCTTACCTATAAAGCCCTACATGGCTTAGGCCCGGGATACCTGCAGGACTGTCTGCTGCCAGGAACGACTTCCCATCGCCTTGTGCGCTCACACAGAGAGGGCCTCCTCAGGGTGCTGTCGGCCAGACAATGTCGGCTGGCGACCCCCAGGGGGAGGGCCTTCTCTGTGGGGGCACCTGCCCTGTGGAATCAGCTTCCCCTGGAGCTCCGGATGACCCCAGACCTCCGGTCCTTTCGTCGTGACCTTAAGACATTTCTTTTCCAACAGGCCGACCTGGACTGATGATAAGGGGTTTTTAATACGGTTTTAAGGTTTTATTGGTTGTAGTTGGGGCTATAGATATAGTTTAATATTTGTATTTTTACTTGTATTTTATTGTTGTTAGCCACCGTGAGTCCTTTGGGAGATAGGGCGGCATATAAGTCCCATTAAATAAATAAATAAATAAATAAATAAATAAATAAATAAATATCTGTATGTTGTGGACTTAAAATATATTTCATCCCCATCCCACTCAACCAATGGATCTTGCATATCTCCATCAGTGTCATTATTCTGTATACCTTTATTCAGTGGTGGGATTCAGCCAGTTCGCACCAGTTCGGCAGAACCAGTAGCTAATTTTTTGTTGCCCAGGCCCAGAATGGACTTGTGGAAGTGGCATCCACACAGAGAACCGGTTGTTCACATATCTGAATCCCACCACTGCCTTTACCTTTACAGAGTCTATGAGTCAGCCCACCCAAAGCCTTACCTCCCATTGCCATGCTAGAAGACACCACCCAGTTAGTTCACCCTGCCCTCTCCTTAGTCTTGTTCATTACTTCCTTTTCCATTGATGCCATCACCTTACCTGATCAGCCCATGTATTCCTCTCATCATCCTAATGCCTTTCTGATCTTTTGCTCAGTTAAATTATATTGCCACTGTTTAGCTGCTGATTATCATTACAAGGAGCAAATTTATTTATTTGTTGGAGATTTCTAAATCATTCTACTCCACAGGGAAAGTAAAATTTCTTCATTGTTTTCTGTCAGTTTGATGTCTTAACTGAAAATGGATGTGACATCATTGCACTATAATTTTCCAATCCCATTACTTGTTTGGCTATTGCTTGGAAAGTATCTATCTCATGTTATATTTTAATAGAGGTTACTAAGGGAAAAAGAGACATGGGAGATTATTTGAAAAGTGTGGAGAATGCTTTGTGCGATCACTGGGTATCCTTATCTTCCATACAATTAAAATACGTTATGTAACTTAACTTTGATTCATTGGTTTTGTGTTCACAATGACCTTAAACAGTTATCTCCTCTTATTCCAGCAATACTGTGGTTGTTTGTTTCATTCATAATATATTTTTCTAATTGGAAATCTTTGTTTATTAAATATATATCCTGTTGTTGTTGTGTTGTTAGCTGCAAAGTCGTGTCCGACCCATCGCGACCACATGGATAACGTTCCTCCAGCCCTTCCTGTCCTCTATCATCTTTTGGAGTCCATTTAGGCTCACGCCTACTGCTTCAGTGACTCCATCCAGCCACCTCATTTTTTGTCGTCCCCTTCTTCTATTGCCCTTAATTTTTCCCAGCGTTAGGCTCTTCTCCAGTGAGTCCTTCCTTCTCATTAGGTGGCCAAAGTATTTGAGTTTCAACTTCAGGATCTGGCCTTCTAAAGAGCAGTCAGGGTTGATCTCCTCTAGGACTGACCGGTTTGATCGCCTTGCAGTCCAAGGGACTCGCAGGAGTCTTCTCCAGCACCAGAATTCAAAGGCCTCAATTCTTTGGCGCTCAGCCTTTCTTATGGTCCAACTTTCACTGCCATACATTGCAAAATATATATCCTACTGTTCTGTATTTTTGGCATTCAAGGTGGCTTACAACAAATTATTAAGTGTAAAAATCAAAGAAGTACAGTGAAAAAACAACAACCCAGAAACATTAAAATTAAAAATTGATTGAAATAATAATTAAACATTTGGCAGAAGATATTCTTCTTTTTTCATTCCCCCCCCCCTGAAGGTGCTATTTTTAGTTGTAGGCCACAACGTGGACTCCATGCAGGAAAAGATTTTCCAGGATACTAGGAAAGCTTCTGCTGCAGTAGAGGTTCATCAAAAAAGCCTCTCCTGCTAATCTCAGTGTCATAGAAAAGATTTCTATTCTTTAGTGCCCTCTGGATCCTGAGTATTAAAAGACAGGAAGATTTTTTTAAAAAAAAATATTGATTCTTCTTTCCTAAAATCTCTTCCAGGGCTATCTCAACATGTGGTTACAGACTACAGACAAGTAGTTGGACTTCTGGAAGAAGGGATAGCAAATAGGTATTTTGTATTAAAGTACTCCTGTTAGCTTCTTATTTATAATTATTTTTCTCATTGTCCTTCCATACTGCAGGTTTCATCAGCAAAAGGAATGTTAATCATTGCAAGGAATTATCATCCTCCATAATAGCGTACTAATTAATGGTGTTTCCAACTTTGCAAACACAATCTTGATCAAATAATAGTTTCTTAGTTTAAATGTTTTAATTTTATGAAACTTTATTTCTTTGTGTTTTATAAAAACTATGGACATAATCTATATATAGCAGTTTGTGAAGTCCATGTGATTCTATGTAGCTTAGTCATATGATGGAATATAGTTTTACATTTAGTTCCAAGGATATTCTAGATATAGTCTGCAGCTTCAGCTGCTTATACCATCTTGTGGTATGATGATTAACTTTTTTTCATGTTTATTTTCTATATAAGTTATCATAGTCATCATTAACTACCTCATAAAAAATAAAATATTATTTTTTCTTTTCTTGTATGTAGAATTACAGCAGCTACCCATGTTCATGATGCCAGCAGTAGATCCCATGCTATTTTCACCATCCAATATACTCAAGTTAGTTGAATTTTTCCAATAATTATTGAAACCCATAAAATCAAATCTTGTTGGTGTTGATTTCAACTATGAATACATTGTAACAAAATAACATTGTCATAAAAGTAATTTGTACCATGGGACATTATATTATACTCTTAGATGTGCAATCACTGTTCTGGAATACAGATGAGTGGCATTTTTTTTCAATTGAAAGCCACATCCCCTTCAATTGAGCTAATTTGATATTGATGAGTAGGGTGAAACCAAAAATGAAAAGGCCACTATTTTTTCTCCCTCTGTTTTCCCTCCACACTTTCTCTCTCTTCCTTTATGCCAACTTACCTTCTGTTTTCACACTTTCTCCCTCTGCCCAATGAATTGCTGAGATAAAAGATTGACGTTGCCTTTCCAACTTCATATCTGATGAAAATCTTCAGTGCTTAAATTAGCTTAAAGTAGATTAGGAGTTTTAATTACAATGTTCTTATTTTCCCTCTCTTGCTTTGATTTTATGTTTCCTATTTGGATTGAATTATTGTTTTAATTAATTAATGGCATAATAATTTGGCATAATAACCTTCAAGAATTGAGATTGTAGCACGATAAAAATCAGACAAGTAAATATACTGTGCAGGCATGCAATCCCATTGATATAATTGCAAGTTGATTGCTAAAAGTCAACTTGCATGATAAAGATAATCAGCCTGTTCTAAAGAGTAGCAGAATTTGAATTCTACTCTGAAATCATACTGCTTGAATTTCTTTTCCTTCAGGCTATACTTGAGAACAATCTGCCTTGTGAAACAGCAAGCAAGATCAATTTAGTGGACCTTGCAGGCAGGTAATAGTGTTTAGTGATAGCCTCTTAAAAGTGTCTATGGAGATTCTCAATCATCCAGGTCAAGGTTGTCCCAAAGGTACTTTTTCAAAAGGGCAACTGGGATTTTCTTTGTGTGTTTTTTTAAAAGATGTTTCGCTGGTTGTTCAATGACTGCAAGGAATATAAATCCTTCCATTCTCCTCCATTCAGTCAGAACTGAGGATATTTCTTGGATGAGGTGTGAAACGTTTTCATGAAAAAACAAAGTCCAATTGCCTTTGGGACAGCCTCTTCAAAGCCAATTGTTCATGATTATTTACTGTTAATAAACAATTTCCATTTTGTACTGTTTGCTGTGGAACTCCTGTGTGTGGATTCTGGGGGAAATCTTGGGTACATTTGAAGGTACACAGAACACAGTATCTTTAATTGGTAGGTAACTTGCAATTTTAATTTCAATCAAGTTTGGTAGCTGTGTGTAAATTGCCTGACACACAAGCTTGTCTACCTTTATTGGCTTTCTCATGTGCTTCAAAATAAAAACCAAAGTAGATTTTGAAACTCACATTGGTAAACTGATTATTACTATATTACAAATGTTGATGAACACTGTTTTGACAAATGTTCTTAATTGAAGGCGAAAGGTTGAGCTAACATTTGCCAAACATAATAATAATATATTATGGAGAGAGAAGTAGTGAAATGGATTTTGTTAGAGCTGTATATACCACTTAACAGATTATGTGAAGATGTATTTACTGTACATGGTGTTTGGGAATAATTTCAGTACTCTGGGAAAAATGAAACCTTGGCATGCTTCTGCCTTCTAGTGGATGGATATACAGGTTCTTAATTCTTTGGTAGCAATTATATTTACATTTTGTCAATGAGTGCATGTACTTTGGCTTCAGATTACCTGTGATAGAATTGATGATAGAAAAGTAATTCTGTAATACGTGGATGACCACACGTGTGGTAAGTCCATGGATAAGTCATAGACTTTGGCAAGACTCCTTGCCAAAGTTTAAACTTTGCATCCTTTGGAAATATTAGAAAACTTTATGAAGGGGTATTTGTGAAAATAGATTATTCTTTTCATTATTTGAGAGTTGGGTGATGCTTTGTCACTTCTTATTTTTATGCTGCTACTTTTATATGCTGATAATTATCACTGTTACTTCAATTATCTCTTTGTTCATGTGTTTCAGTGAAAAGGCTGATCCTAGCTATTGCAAACATCGAATCACAGAGGGTGCCAACATTAACAAATCATTAGTTACTCTTGGAATTGTTATCTCTACTTTAGGTAAAAATAATATTAACCTTTATTTAAACCATAATGAAATGTTAATGGATCACCTATTGAACTTTTCCTATGATGCATACTTGCAAGCGGGCAGGAGTAAATAAATGAAGTACTTGTATTCATACAATAATTTCATTTGCTATTAGATGGGAGACAGGATTATAAAAGAAGCATTGGTTGCCTTCATGCTTCGTAAGTTGTGATTTCTTGATGATTTCTGGTCTTGTTCATCTCCCTTTTTAAGGAGCTCTTGCCTTTGCTTCTGTGGATTGGTTAATTACAGTAGAGATGCACATCTCCAGTTTGCGTGTGGTCCCAGAAATGATGTCATGCAGCCCCCTGAGACTTTCTTATCTTGCAGATGACCAGCTGTGGCAATTACTCAAATTTTCCCCAGTCCCCCTTAACATAGTGTATTTCCATTGTCACTTTTGCTATCATATACCTCTACAGAGTGAGCACCTGTTACTCGTCCCAGCTTCTGCCAACCTAGCAGTTCGAAAGCACGTAAAAATGCAAGTAGAAAAATAGGGACCACTACGGTGGGAAGGTAACAGTGTTCCGTGCTCCTTTGGTGTCTAGTCATGACCACATGACCACGGAGACGTCCTCGGACAAGCACTGGCTCTTCGGCTTTGAAACAGAGATGAGCACTGGCCCCTAGAGTTGGAATCGACTAGCACGCATGTGCGGGGGAACCTTTACCTTACCTTTACTGTTTATCTTCTGTGTTTAATTTTCTTTCTCACCTGTCTGCTTCACTTCTTTACCACTTCCAGAACAATAGTTAGACTACCGGCGTTGTCTTGGCTCTTTGCTTACCTGTGATCAATTTGCAGTGCATTTGGGAAACCAAGAAGGAGCAGCATGGTGACTTGAGAGGACAGATTAGGAAGCATTGTTCTTTGCCCTTCTGCTTTTCTTCTCACCTTTATGCAAGAGACGAGGAGTGCAAGGAACAATGAAGAGTGCTGCCGGTTTTATCCGCTTCCTCCTGCTAAGTTGCCTTATTTCCTGTTATCTCTTGGTATCAACAGGCAAGCAGGAAGCAGCTGCAGTATTAAGGAAAATTAAAGAGAAAGAAAGAGCAGTCCTTTTCTTTTAGGCTTAAATTCTTTCTCTGCTTTCCTTCTGTTTCCTTCCACATTACTGCTTAATGATCATGACATTCAGAAACTTGGACATTTTGTGATCCCTAAAAGAGAGATGAAGAATCCCTTAGTGGAGAATCATTTAGTGGATGAATGGACTCTGCCTACCAGCCTCTTCCTAGCAATGGCAGTGGCAAACCTCTTGCTTTTCATGGTGGGAAAGTGTCAGCAATTTGCTGAAGAGAGTAGCAGTTTTTTGCTCAGAATGTATGAAATAATGAGAGAGAATGAAGGTATCTTTCATATGTGAGTGACTGGTCACTTATAAGCTGTCACCCTGTTTGCATTTTCTAGCCAGTTTCAAATTTTCCCCCAATTTTCCCATCATGTTCAAGTTAGCAAACATATATTAGGGATATAATTAAGTGGGTTCCCTGAAGTTATGGCTGTTCTTTATTATTTATTTGATTTTTATCTCACCTTTATTATTTTATAAGTAAATCAGTGAACATACATTTCCAATATCTGTCTTTCCCGGGAATAAACCTTTATATCTGGCAGTTGGGAACTTCTGAAAAAATTCAGACCTTTCCCTGAAGTTTCTTTTTCTTTTGTGATATTTTGTGCTAATAGAAAACAGTATGGATAGAATAGCATGAAAACATAAGTGGGTCACATTATCGTTAAGTCATCAGTACAGCACATGAGGTAACATTTGTCTAGGAAAATAGAGTTAAAAATTAAAAGCAAATAAATTAATTGCAGAAGCTTGCCAATTACCGTGTGTTCAACCAACCATTTGCCATGATGACAGAAAAGTAACACGTGTCCCAACACTAGTTTTGGTGCTCATTCTTCAGGGTTTCTTGTCAGAGGCGCATGGGAATGGTACTAATTTAATTCCTAAAGACTTTTTGCTTCTATTTTTCTCTTTGAAGTCCCTCTTCCATGACAAGAAATATCCTCTGTGCTTTTCTGATAACATTAAGTCACCATTTATTTTTATTTATTTATTTATTTATTTTATTACATTTATATACCGCCCTTTCCTGGAGGACTCAGGGTGGTTTACAGGGTAATTAAAAAGTTAAAAACCAAGTTTAAAAAAGATTAAATTTATCCCTGTATAAATAAAACCCCAATTAAAATAAATTAATCCTCAGCCTGGGCCAGAGAGCTCGAAGAGCCAGGTCTTCAGGCCCCGGCGGAATGAACGGAGGTCGGGGGCAGTCCTCAGCTCCACTGGCAGCTGGTTCCAAAGGGCAGGCGCCCCCACTGAGAAGGCCCTATCCCTGGGTGTTACCCGCCGGCAAACTCTTGCCGGTGGCACCCTGAGAAGACCCTCCCTTTGATGCCTTCCTAGTCTTTATATAAAATTGAATGGCTGAATTGTGATCTTTAGCACCTTAAAGCTGCCTAACCTTTGATCAAAGGACCATAATTACTCAGTAGCAAAACAGTCTTAGTCTTGGACTGTTCAAAACAGTCTTAGTCTTGGACTGTTCAAAATTACTATAGTATGAAAAATATTTTTGGATTTTTTGAAATAATTTTTTTTTTACTTGATAAAAGTCTGACCTTTTTTTTTTTTGCTTCTTAGCTGAAAACACTCAGATGTTCAGCAGCTGCCAGAGCATCAGCAGTATAGCCAGTGAAGTGGACAGTGACCGTACCGACAGTTACTGTGGCTCTAGTAGCAATAGCTGCAAGCGTCAAGCTTATATTCCATATCGGGATTCCATTCTTACTTGGCTTCTGAAGGATAGTCTGGGTGGCAATTCCAAGACCATAATGATTGCAAGTAAGTAGAAAGATTTGCTTTAATTTTAGCGATGGTTATATGGTCTAAATATTCCTAAAGGCAGTATTCTGTTAACTGCCCAACTGTAATGTCTCTTTGTAACATAGTGCTGTGATTCAGCGTCAGCCTGTGATTTCAGCAGCTGAGTCGGACAATTCTGAAGAGGAGGAGGAGGAGGGGTTTGGAGAGCCTTTGGTTGCAGAGGAAAGTTCTGTCAGCCAGGCCCCTCCCGTCTTGTTCCTCCTCAGACCCAGCTGTGTGAGCCTGAAAGATTGGAAGAAGACGATCCACAGCTGGCTCTGTTCAGGGACGCTCGAAGCAGGAGGCAGACTAGCAGAAGTGAACGAAGAAAAGCAATGAGGCACCTCGGGAGAAGGCAAAGAGAAGCCATGCCTTGAGACTGCTGTTTAAAAGGGGAATGTGTGGGAGGTGCTGGTTGCTGAAGGCAACCGTTTGAAGAGCTTCTGATATACAGTAGTCTCGGTCTGTATTTGTTTAACTCTGTTTTGAACTGTTTCATTTAGGTTTTGCAAATAAATTTGGTTGGCTTAATTCCAGCCTATTGAATATAAAAAAGGGGTTGTCCCTGACATTCCAACAGGGCCGGTCGTAGGCTGGAACAGAACACATAGAAAAAATAATTGAGCAATTGACCTGTCTGCCACAATATAAATTTAAATATGGAATTGTATTTTACGTCTGTCAGTAGTTCCTAATGAGAGATTACTGTTTATTTTAAAAGATTGATAAGCACCCATACACTGTAGTTATGAAAGGCAGAGATCTGGCAACATCTTTGTTTTTTAAAAAACTACCCAAATTGCTAATAATATAAAGAAAAAACAAGTAGGAATCAACTAAAACAAGACATAATCTGCTAACCTATCAGCACAGCAAATTAAGTATCTGCTGCAGTGTGTTTTGATATTAGATAGAAAGGCAAAAACAAAAACCTTTTAAAAAATCCATAGGTTAGACATCGTCTTGGGGAAATTTCTTTCCTGCATTCGAGCCACAAATATCACTGCATCCGGGGTTTTTTGGAGAAATGCTTGTCTAGCCAGTATTAAAGGACAAACAGGATTATGGGAATAGATGCTCCATAGGTTTGCTGCAGCAAAGAGTTTTAGGAATTTTAAATGCCAATCATACTTTTAAATTGTTTTGGAAACCTAACCAGTTATTGAGTAATTAATCCTAATTGTTCATTAGATCAGGCAGCCATCACTGTCTGCCTAATGGATAAGCTGTCAAATGATGGATAAGCTAAAATTTGTAGAAAATTTTCAAACAGGGACATAGATACAGCATGTTCCAGTAACTTAGTCAAATGTGAAGGCGTGTGTCATCATGGCTAAATTTACTTTCTTTTGAGTAGGCATAATTTTGTCTCATACTTTATAAAAAACAAGTTTGCCTGCTGGCTTATCTATTTTAATGAAGACTGACTTGAAAATTTTGGGTGTAGCCATCTGTTGCAAAGATTGAGCACTTACTTATTTTCAACCACGTTTTGTTTGGAAAAAGTTGTTTTTTGATTCATTTTTTTATCTGAATTAACATCAAGATTTGTCCAATAAGTGATTAGATTCACAAATTTATTTTATAGCATAGACATCTAAAACATGGCTCCAACTCCCAAGTCAGTGAAGGATTCAGTAGATAATCTTGGATATAACTGTTAGTACTGGAAAGTAATCACATAAAGCAAGGACCATTACTGTTTTAATTCAGTTTCTCTTTAGAACATTTCAGTTTTTGTTATTGATAATTTCTGATGATTGCATGCATGAAAAGAGTAGCATATCAACTCATATTGCTCTTGGGTGCAAGAATAAAATGCAAATGGTTTCATGGTCAAAATATCTAAAGCACATCTTACCTTTTTTTAGTAATTTTCTTTTTCTCTCTGTAGCTATTTCTCCTGCAAGCTGTTGCTATAATGAAACTGTGAACACCTTGCGCTATGCTTCAAATGCCAAAAAAATTATTAATAAACCTCGGGTAAATGAGGTGAGTTGCCTTGTGCTGTTTCCTTTGTTATATTAAGAATTTTTGTTAGCTCTCTAAAGGATTATTTTTTTTGTATAATTTTATGCATTTTTGAAATATAGATACTGTAGTTCTCTTAGTGTCACCTTTTTTTCCTAATAGATTATAGTATTCTTCACTTAATGAGGAGCATTTGGGATCACCAACTCCATTGCTAAACAATGTGATTGTTGAATGGAATGTTATGTGACTATGTTGATCTTAATGACATCGGTTTTGCTGTGGGTGGTTAACTGAATCACTGCAGGTTGTCAAGTACATCATGTTTCCACTGCAACTTGTGACTTCCTGCCAGCTTCTCCATTGACTTTGATTGTCAGAAGCCAGCTGTGAAGGTCACAAATGGCAATCGTGTGACCATGAGGATGGTGTGACCATCATAAATGTATGCCAGTTGCCAAATATCTGAATCGTGATCATGTGACCATGGGATGCTGCAAATGTCATAATTGCAGGCTGGTTCTCAAGCTCCTGGATCCTGATCAGGTGGCTCCAGAGATGCGGCAACAGCTGCAAGTTCAAAGACCAGTTGTGAAACTCCTTTTACATGCCATTGTAACTTTGACTAGTTGCTGAATGAAGCAGTCCATAAACGAAGATTATCAACTGTATGTAGTAGCAATAACAATAATAATAGCACTTAGATTTATATACTGCTTCATAGTGCTTTACAGCCCTTGCTGAGCAGAGTCAGCATGTTGCCCCCCAACAATCGGTGTCCTCATTTTACTGATCTTGGAAGGATGGAAGCCTGAGTCAACTTTGAACCGTGTCAGGATTGAACTCCTGCCATTGGGCAGAGTTAGCCTGCAATACTGCATTCTAAGCACAGCTCATGTAAAGTATGCTGTCCTCATATATTTATTTACTTATTACATACGCACTTCCCTAATCATCACACATTGAGAGGAAAGAAGATTTGATTTAGACATCCAGAATTGGAAGAAGTAAAAAAGTTGTCCAATCCTTGATTTTTTTTTCTTTCCTGGTAATTGGGAGGGCATAATATATTGAGTGGTAATGCCAAGAAATGTCTAATAAATATAGTTTAGAACCAATGAATTGTTTCCTTACTTTTTAAAAAGTTCCTCTAATTTTTCAGGATGCAAATGTGAAACTGATTAGAGAACTACAAGAAGAAATACGTAGATTGAAGGTTATGTTGATGAACTTTGAGATGGTAGGTGCAAGTGTATTATCTACAATCAAAATAATTCAGTCCATCTGTATATATTGTTAGCAGTGTAATTTTGCTGTATACCAAATCTGATGGCAATCCAATATTGCCTATTAAGATTGGCTTTTCCCCAAGATATCATCAGATTTGTTACTGCCTGGATCCTAATCTAAACCAAGGCTCTTACATCTGTAATTAAATCTTTTAAAAACTCTTTTTCATTATTAAGACCATATCATATTTATTTTGTCATTAAGTTTTCTCTACTAATAATTTGGCACAGTGTGATGTAGTAGCACACTTGACATACAATGGGCCAAATTTCAGCTGTGATTTACAGGATGATGCTGGTTAGTTATCATTAATAAGCTAGGACAGCATCTCTCCTTCCAAATTAGATTTCAGCTCACAAGAAGTCAATAAAATGAGCAAGAGGAACAAATTACTCAAGCAATTGGAAGAAAGATGAGTAATTCAGAGATGCTATTATGTCCAGAAAGCTACCAAACCACTGAAATTGTTCCACAAGTATTTGACAGTTCAAAGGACATAACTGTAATTTTGGAATAGAAATGTCTAGTATGACGTTTAAATATAAGTCTTCCAGTGCAATTGAAAGAAGAGTTCCAAGTAAATCTGCATTCCTTAAGAGAATAAGTTTGGGACTTTTTCTTTATGGATATTAACTGTGATCTGCAGAGAAAAAGAGAGGTTTATATTTATTTCATAGCTATTCTAAAGAAGAAAACGATTCCATGAGGACAAGCTGGAGGGTGTAACTTAATAAGTTTATTCGAGTTAGGATGGATTTTTATCAGCCTATATATGTAATTGAAAGAAAGTTCCAATGTACAGTTTTGGGTTTATGAACTGGATTTGAAAATGGGTTTTCTTCTTCTCCTTTTTTTCTTTATGTATAATACTTGAGTAATTCCTAAAGTTTGTAAAATATTATTGGAAATGAATTTGAAAGTATGTAAGTTAGGAAGAAGTTAAAAAAAAAGATATATTAGAATTCATTGTCTTTAGAATTTTTTTCCAAAGTGGATATAAAAATATTTTCCCTTTAAGGTTAAAGAACATGAAAGAGTATAGTGAATTTTGTGAATATAAATGATAGTCTACAAAGACCAATAAGCCTAATTAGAAATATATACTACTTCTCACAACAGGGAAGAAGAAAAAAGGAAAAAATGGATTTTGGTTAAGATCATGATGTACATTATTTTAAATAAATATTTTATTTGGTTCTGTTTCTGTTGGGAATATTGTTTCTGATTTTTATACCTGATATAGAAAAAAAATGAAATTTAGACTTTTGGTTTGAAGATTTAATAATTGTTTAAGTTATAGAATTGGCTTTTAATAATTATAGATAAGGTAGAAAGTTGAGGTTATAACTGTATTAGTATTTCACTGTGTTGGAAACGGTCAGAAGTCAGCCCTTTGAATTTTTTTTCTTTCTCTAAATCCTGCACTCCCCCCTTTTCTTAATTTTTATTTCCCATTGTATTTTATGTTATTAATAAACATATATATATATATATATATATATATATATATATATATATATATATATATATATATATATATATATATATATATATATGTTTCTTGTATGTCTTTAGAAATTAGTGCATTGTGTTAGACCTTCTGCAATATGAATAGTCACATATACCATAATTAGGGCAGAGTGTTTTCTGTTCTTGCTTTGTTTTCCCATTTCCAGGTCATTAATTTGAACTGACTATAGAAACATTTCAGAAATCTTATTAATGCTTTGTCTCCACAGATGAATTCTAGTCCTTCATGGAGTGATGACAAAGAAGGAAATCTTACGGAATTAGTTCTTCAGAATGAAATTAAGGTTGGTAAATTAAGATCGTGGCCATAGATTAATGTCTGAGAGAGTAGGGGGAAAAGAAAAAAATTGGAGTGGAAGAAGAGTTTTGAAATATGTCCTAGTATTTCTGTTTGATAAATAAAATGGATAAGTTATGAATGAAATGAAACCCAATCATTTTTTTTAAGTAAAGAAGCTTATATTAATACAACTTTTCAAAAATAGGTGAAAATATAAAAAGAATAAAAAAGAATAAAAAGAGACACCATTATTGTTTCTATGTTTAGAAAATGTGTATTCTAGATTTCTGATTCTGGCTTCCCCAATTGATTTTGCTTGTCAGAAGGTCACAAAAGATGATCACATGACCCCAGGACACTGCAACCATCACAAATGTTGCCAACAACGTTTGGAGTAATATATAACCATTATAAAAAGTTTTTTTTTATCCTGCCCTTATTGCTTCTTATAAATAAAGCAGTGAACACACCATACCATTTTCTTCATATTTTCCCTTCCGAGGTGGATTGGGCTGAGAGAGAAGGCTGGTTCAAAGTCTCCCAGCTGGCGTTCATGCCTAAGGCAGGACTAGAACTTACCATCTCCTGGTTTCTAGGCAAGCAGCTTGACCACTACACCAAACTGGCTTTCAGATTTTGTTCTACTTGCATGAAAAAAATATTAAAATGAGCACTTTTTTCCCCATTTATCATCCCCAAAGATTGACCAGTTGACCAAAGACTGGACAGATAAATGGATTAACAGAAAAGCTATTATGGAAGAGTACAGCGTGGATATCAACAAGAAAAAAGCTGGAGTGACAATAGACTCCAATTTACCTCATTTCGTGGCCATGGACAATGACATCCTTAGTACTGGAGTCGTACTATATCATCTCAGGGTGAGATGAGGTTTTTGTATTTAGCTATTACTTCAAAGTGACATAAGCCTTAATTATGAATAGAAAACTTTAATCTTCAATACTTGTCTAATAACATAACTGAATAATTGAAAAGGTTCAGAATGCATAAAAGTTCATATTTTAATTCAAATATTTCTGCTCCTATGTCTGCTCCTATATTATTGGAGCTTCATAGGGCCTCAGATATTAAAAGTCTGAAAAGTATAATCAACAACACAATATTAAAGACTACATAGTAATAAAGAATAGCAGAAACTTTTAATAATTAGCTATATTCTTAATAATAGATATTTTATCTTTCCCATAATAATCACATTTTACTGTATCATGGCGTTAAACATTTCTGCCTGTTATTTTTGTTATGATTTACATGTTTGTGTCACTCAAACCTTAAAGTTCTCACATTTTAAATTATAATTGCCATTAGTTTTTATTTAATCTATCAGATGCTGAAAAGAAAAATATGCCTACATATGAAATATTTCTGGTTTGGTAATAAATATAAGCACTTTTACAGTTTTAACTGTGCATATCTATGCTCAAAGTATACAAACAGGCTGTTATCTTAGATGGCAAAACAAAAAGGAAAGTAGATAGATTAAAAAGAAATGTATTTTTAAAACCAACATTTATGTCCCAGAAGAACTAGAACGTCCAACTTGTTAATCACTTGCCTAAGAGAAAGGAAGTTGTAATAACATCTGTGCATTTTAATATTGTCATGTTTGTTCCTAAAGTGCTTAAAATATAATGCCAGTTTTATTTGCTGTTTAAAATACCTAATGCAACGTTGTATTTAGAATTCACAATTAATGCTTTGAATACAATTTTCAACTGAGTTTGTATAACCCAATACTTTCCTTTAAAAGTTACAATTTAGGCTCCTTTCCAATTAATAATTATTAGCCTCAGCTGGAGGATACCTCAGTTACGATTCGTAAAGTTTAGGTCTACTTCTTCTTTTACATTCCTTCTGGGGCCAGTTTTCTGAGCTGTTGTGAAAGCAGTTTGTCAGTCTTCTAACAACACAGGTCTTGCTGTTTGTATGATGTGAGGTACTTCAGTTGTAGCTGTACTGGTGATGGTCGGGCTGGGATTTGCTCAGTTCCTATTGTCCAATTCTGGATTCTGGGAGTAGGGCAGGCAGTCCACTCAACTCCATCCCGCCCAAAGAGATTTGCCTTGTCTTCCATAGGTGGCTATGTGACTGATAGGCAGATATTTCAAGCTCTTTAAAGAGCTTTTGCTGCTAATGGCTATGGAGAGCAAAACCATCCTGCTGAACAAACCTGTGGATCATCTCCATCTTTATGCGGAATGTGGATGAAGGCTGCTCACCGTCTGGGTTGGGACTTCCCAGTAAAGCAGGAAGGAAGAGGCTCTCCTGCTTTATTGGGAAGGTTCTCAGTCCCAGATCCATGGGGCTGGAATGATGGAAGCTGCACTAGTCATCTGTCAAAATGTGTGCTTCTACCATCCTCTCCTCATATTAGAGAGAATGATTATTGGATGTTTTCCTTGCCAGCATAAAAATCCACCAATCGCTACATCTTATTTACTTTGCAGTACACATTTAGGTCAATACCACTCATGAACCACATTAATGAAGCAGAGTAGACATCTTTGTCTCATGTTAGGGACTGGAGACCATTGCAGAGATAATACAAATCCATCCTTATTATTGGTATTTCAGCAGAATTATTGCAATATAATTAAGGGGGAATGTACAAAATTAAGGAATTAGCATTTATGTTCATTAATATATCATGTTCTTTTCCCCCCTCTAAACTAGCATCCATTGTTTAAAATATTCATATTGCTTAATTTCAGTTGGGAAAAAATACTTCAATTTGCCTGATGAACTTTTTTCATCTTAAAGTTTTGGCATATGCATGATTTCATCATACTTACGGAGCTGAAATCTTTTGCTTAATTCAGGGGTGTCAAACTCAATTTCATTGAGGGCCGCATCAGCATTGCGGTTGCCCTCAGGGGGCCGGGTGGGTATAGCCAGGGTAGGAGTGGCCTACTGGGTAGGTGTGGCTAGAGTGCGTATGGCCTACTGGGTGGGCGTGGCCAGCTCTACATCGTTCACATCAAGGGTGCCTATGGGGGCCTGGGCAGGAGTGGGACAGATCTGAAGGTCTCTGGCAGAAGGAGGGTCTCTGGGCCAGGGCCAAGGCAGTGGGGGCCGTTCCCTCACTGTTTCCAGGATGGCTTCGCGGGCCACATGAAACCACTTCGCGGGCCGGATCTGGCCCCCGGGCCTTGTGTTTGACATGTCTGGCTTAAGTGTTTAACTAGAACAAAAACCTGGATCCTTTTCAATGGTCTGTTCAGAAGCTTGCCAAGATTAGGAAGAATTCTGTTGTGGCAAAGCAATGGCTCTAAACAGCTGGCTAGAGGTTTTTTGTAAAAAAAAATTGCAATCCTACTACAACAGATTCAGAAACACTGCTGTAGAAATATTTTTAAATAATTACCGTACTTTAAATATTTGTACGCTGGTCTTCATAACAAAGTAAAACAGGTCTTCATTTGTTCATATTAATTAATTTATAATACTTGAAAGAGGCTGAGGATATCTTTATACAGAAAGAAGCCTAGTTTGCAGTTTTTATTAAAAGGACGCTTATTAAACCCTTTTGAGCCTATTTCATTAACACTACACTAACAACTTTGTCCCGTCTTTCTTTGCTTTTAGATGCTGCTTTTTTCTTTTCTTTATGTTTTGCCTTTTTAAAATTCAGGTATCTGTTATTTCAGCTGAGGAACAAGAAGGTAAAATGCTGTTTTTCATTACCATAATAAAAACGCTGCTGCATCATGTATATGAGCGGCAAAGAAAATCCCAATATATGTCTTGTTTATATATTAACATATCTATTTATGGATCTTGGCTGATGATAGCAATTGCTGTAAAATTGGAAAATTAAGATTACTGTGAAATAAACTCTCTTGAGGGGAGAAAGGATCATTTGTGTCACTGGGACACATGTTCTCTGTGTCTGATAATGCCATATTTCAGCGACATAAAAGTTCTCTGATCCACAGTTCGGATTTCTTATTGAATAGGGACTAGCTTATGTTGCATATAATGCAAAATCTATAAATTTTAGATGTGTACCATATAGATTTATTGCTGTCAAAGAAAATTCCTTGTTCACATAAAAATTGTTAATATAGATAATTGCTTTATGCTAATCCTGAGAATGAAGGTAATTTAGTTTAGTGTGATAACCTCTTTTTTTTTAGGAAGGAACAACCAAAATTGGAAGAAGTGATTCAAACCAGGACCAAGATATCGGTAAGAATTATGATATAGGATCCAGGGGTTTACAGGCTTAAGATCACCTTAATTAAGCTACGTTATCGTTTTTCATAGATCCATTTATTGGGCATATGTGTACATAAAGTTGCCAAGAAAACTGCTTGGACATGTTCATAAGGTCACCAGGAGTTGAGCTTAATTTAAAGAAGATTTGACTAATTTTTTACATTGACCAATATTAAGTTCATCAAATGATGTATGCTCCCATAATATGTTTTGTTCCATTATAAATAAATAACATTATAAATTAGATAATTATGTTATAATGTATTATAAAGGTAAAGGTAAGGTAAAGGTTCCCCCGCACATGTGTGCTAGTTGTTTCTGACTCTAGGGGCCGGTGCTCATCTCCGTTTCAAAGCCGAAGAGCCAGCGCTTGTCCAAGGACGTCTCCGTGGTCATGTGGCTGGCATGACTAGACGCCAAATGCGCACAGAACGCTGTTACCTTCCCACCGTAGTGGTCCCTATTTTTCTACTTGCATTTTTACGTGCTTTCGAACTGCTAGGTTGGCAGAAGCTGGGATGAGTAACAGGCACTCACTCTGTTACGCAGCACTCGGGATTCGACCCGCCAAACTGCCGACCTTCTGATCGACAAGCTCAGCGTCCTAACCCACTGAGCCACTGCGTCCCTTAATGTATTATAATTGGTAGTAAATAATACATCAGCACAATCAGCTACAAAACAAAATCATTCTTTCAGAAAATGGTTATGCCGGGTATTGTGAGGCAGGCAAATCCTGTGTGGTTAGGAAATCATTCTTTAAGCACATTTTTGTATTGAGATTGGGCCATGTTTGATGGCTTAGGTTTTAATGATTGAACAACATTTTGATCCTGATAGGAATACTGTTATGTGTAAACATGCAAGTATCCCCTTTACCCTGTATACAACTTGCACCTGCATATACCACACCCACTGCTTCTCATCACTTTTCTACCCATTTGTGTACACACCTGAGAAGAATGTATGAAACAATGTTGTTTTCTCTAGCCACCTGCTTTTGTTAGTGATTTTAATAAAATTCATGGTTAGTTATTGAGAGGAAGTTGAAAAAAATACCTTTGGGAAGCAGAGGCATAAATGCTGTTCATCTCCAAGCATAGTTGGCTTGGAGAGTAAAGGTAAACCTAGTCCTTTTCCATCAAAGCTGTGTTCTGCTCAAGATTGTTGCTTTCCCTTCTTCTAATCCAGGGGAAAATTGATAGTCTTCCACTGCATCAGCATAAGTTGTAGGAGAAGGAAGAAGCAAAAAGGTGTCTTCTTTCCTCTATGAACCACTGTAAATTATTGGTTTTCTTTTAATAACTTTCAGCAAGCAATCTGATCCAACCAGCTAACACACTAACTTGGTTTATGAGCATTAAATTTCTGTTTTTCCATTAGCTATAATAACAGCAAAATTGCAGCCCATTTCCTGCTACTCAGCTGTTCAGACTGACTAATTAGTTGCCAGTGGGGATAGTAACCTGCAAGCCATCCATCCACGTCTTCAATATTTTAGGCATTGTAGAAATTATTATTACTACTAATAAACATAACAATTCTGACAAGTTTTTCTAGATACACTGAAGGTTTGAAATCCATACACTTTGTAGTGTTGCAGGGTCAGGGGATTGAAAGGGACCATTGTATTGTAGACAATCGGCATGGGATTGTGACTCTGCGGCCTCTTCAGGGAGCACATTGTGTTGTAAATGAGCATGAAGTAACTGATTCTATTCGTTTATCACAAGGTAAGAAATTAATGTTCACAGAATTTTAATGGCTAAAATTCATAGCAAAGGATGAAATCAGATCTAGAACTAATAGTAGCTAATGACAGTTCTATCTTCCCTAGGTTTATGTAATCCCTTTAAAATCCTTTAAAACTATCTAAAATTGGTGACCATTGTACACATTTTTCTTCCTGTTTCATAATATTTGAATACATGAGTCGCTCGTTAAATATAGCAATATAGTCAGGACAAACAAAAGTAATTCTGCAAATAATACATAATCTATGGGATTAAGTTTATAAGACGTTGCCTGAGGGAGCCAATGAGTATATTTCTGTATTGACTTTCAAGCATTTGAAGCACTGTATTGTTAAACTGCTCTGGTCAATTTGCTTTCTGGCTGATGTGTCTCCTTACATAAGTGAGCTAAATTAGGTGCACTTGTGGCTGCTTTTCAGATTAATTCCCCATACCATGGTGAAGATTAATTGACTTTTAATGTTAATTCACGTGTCTTTGTATATTATTGTTGCTTTATTTTACTTTTAACCTTGCTTACTATTTTAGTCCCTTATATTGCCTTCTTTTTGGAATTTGTATTTATCCATTATCTGGCCTCTGTAAAGAAACCACTGCCAATATTTATAGGATGATGGTGACAATCCGTAGTTTAAATATACATAAAATAATTTCACAAAAGCTTCTCATTTTCTAAGTTTGCTTTTTTTTCTTCCCTCCTTTTTAGGAGCTGTAGTTGTCCTTGGCAAAACTCACAAATTTAGATTCAACCATCCTGCTGAAGCTGCCCTTTTAAGGCAGAGGCGTTCGGTAAGTTTAGAGTACATTCTAATTTTCTTTCCCAATTGCTAAATGGGGGAAATATTTAAATGGTGTATGCTGTTAGCCACTAAAGTTAAGTGCTTTTAAAAGACATTGAAAAAGAAAAAGCCATGACACGTGATTGAGAATTCACACAATCTTTTATGATGATTCTTCATTGGGATCTTTTGTGACTTGTACATATTGGCCATGCATCTCCACAGAACTGTCCAAAAGTTTGTAGAACTTGGCAGAATTTTTGGCAGGTCTCAATACACATATACTACACTTGACTAGGTATAGCTCTCTCTCTTAAACATATCTTCCCAATAGCTCTCACTGTCTATTGGATTGACTATTGGGTTTTGTGGTATCAACTTTGCTATAACCCCAATTGTCCTGTTTCAGGATGACCTTGATCAGATTCATTTCTGTTTTTCTTGTCCTATAGCAAAGAATGTGGTTTGCATCTTTTGATACCTTCATAATATCTGTTCTGCTTTTTCTTTCACTTTATAATTAAGGATTGCATATACAGTTTTTTACTGTTTGGTTTCTCAGTAACCCTTGAGTTTTTTCCTAATTGCATTGCATCAATGTAACATACATTTGCCTGAATGGGAATATACAGTTGACCTATCTGGATGACTGCCTCTTTAGTTGGGCTATCCCATAGCCAGCTTTCTCACAGATATCTCAGACAGATTTCCTTTTACATGACTCGGAAGTTCAGATCAGTTCTGGAAGATCTTCCCTTATTCCTGCATAAATTATCCCATTCATAGAGGGGAAAATACATGTTAGTAGGGTAACCACTTTCATGGTTTCTCTCTCTCTCTCTCTCTCTCTCTCTCACACACACACACACACACACACACACACACACAGAGAGAGTCATCTATGCAATGAAAGTGAAGTCTCGAATTGTGCTCAACTGCTCTTCCATATTGTAACTGTGGATTTGGTTATTCATTTTAATTGTCTTCAGAGGATCCCTTTACTGGCACGATATTTATGCACCATGTCCTAGGTTCAGATGTCAGATTGCACAATCTTGCCAACCAGTCTTATATTTGATGTCTAATTACAAACACTCCCCCTGAGGATATTGCTTTCATATTGCTCTCACCTCCAATGTTTCCATTTCTGTAGTTTTCTGGTACTGAAGGAAATATATGTGGCACCATGTCCATCCTGTTTTTTTTTCTTCAGATATAGCACTGGTATATTACTTATTCTGGTAACCCAATGCCAGAGATTGAGAAGAGAACATTCAGGACATTTTATCATTACTGCAAAATACTTTGGTTCATAACTAAAGCTACAATATGAAAGTGAAATTAAATCTATATTTGAGCTATTCAGATACTAGGCTCCAGGAAATACGGGACTATATTCTACAATATTTTACTGTTTCTATGATTTTTACCTTTTTCCATATCATTTGTTTTTAACAGATCTGTGAAACTTCCTCTGTAGTGAATTTCAGATCTCTTGAATGGCTAGATCTGGATGGAGATTTTTCTTCTCTTTCCTATAGCTTTTATTCAGCTGAAGCAGAAAGGTAGGTTAAAAAGAGTTTTGACTGAACACAGATGTCATTTTTCTGGATTCTGCATTTTTTTCAGTTTGCAATGTTAGGATGGATGTATGAGCCACTATTAGAATTAATTGCTTCACTGTTCTATGGTATTGAATTAACCAAATATTTTCTTTATTTTAATCTTATTTTAGTGTTTATAAAAATAATATTTTCTTTTCTTTTGAGAGAAATTGAAAGTGTGTGAGGAGGTGAAGCATACCTACTAGAATTATGCCAATGGGAAGTAAAGTTATTAAGTATTACAATTTTATGAAGTGAAAATACATTGTTTGTTTTCACAGTATACACTATACAGCCTGCAATGAATGCAAGTCTTCTAAAAAGTGTCTTGTCTAGGAAGATACCGTAGATTCCGGCGTATAAGACTACTTTTTAACCCATGAAAATCTTCTCAAAAGTCAGGGGTCATCTTATACGGGTGCTGAAACTTTAGGGACAGGGCTGGCTGGAAAACCTGGAGCGGATCTTCCATTTAGTCTGCGCAGGGAAAGGGGGACCAATTGGAGTAGAAGCTGCAGTCTGTGATTTTTTACAGGCTGGGGTCTGGGCTTTTTTCCTTCTAAAGTTGAAGAGCAGCTGTAGGCAGGTGGGGAATGCAAGAGCAATTTGAAAGGCAGGTGGGGAATGCATAGCCAGAACAGCAGCTTAGCTCTAAGGACACATTTGACTCAGGAACTGGGCGGGCTGGCTGGAAAACCTGGAGCGGATCTCCCATTTGGTCTTTTTTTTTAATCCCATTTATATCCCACCCGTCTCTGAAGACTCAGGGCGGCTTACAATTTAAAGCACAAATCAGTGTGCTTAGCAATAGCCTTCATTCTATGTATATGCCTGCCTATTAGAGCTTTCACCCCCCCCCCCCCCAAGCAGCATTATTACAAAGTCAGCTTATTGCTCCCAACAATCTGGGTCCTCATTTTACCTACCTCGGAATGATGGAAGGCTGACTCAACCTTGAGCCTGGTGGGATGAGAACCTGCACTAATTGCAGGCAGCTGGGGTTACTTAAGGCTCTGCGCAGGGAAAGCTTTAGAGTGAATTAGGAAAAGTGAAAAAGTGAATTAGGAAAATAGGAAAAGAGTTGCTGGAATTGGGTACGTGTAGTTTAACAAAGAGAAGGGTGAGGGGTGACACGATAGCAGTGATCCAGTATCTCAGGGGCTGCCACAAAGAAGAGGGAGCCAAGCTATTATCCAAAGCACCTGAAAGCAGGACAAGAAGCAATGGATGGAAACTAGTCAAGGAGAGAAGCAACCTAGAACTAAGGAGAAACTTCCTGACAGTTAGAACAATTAACCAGTGGAACAACCTGCCTCCAGAAGTGGTGAATGCTCCAACACTGGAAGTTTTTAAGAAGAGACTGGACAGCCATTTGTCTAAAATGGTATAGGGTTTCCTGCCTTAGCAGGGGGTTGGACTAGATGACCTCCAAGGTCCCTTCCAACTTATTATTATTATTATTATTATTATTATTATTATTATTATTATTATTATTATTATTATAGTTTAATCCACTTGCACTGCTTTATGTTTACATGTTTGATGACAAACAGCCTTATGTTTATAAGTGACAGTTTTCCTACTAAGTACCTGCATGTCATAAGCATTTGAATTAAAATTACCATATTAAAATCAAATCTGATGTTTTTTAATTTTTATTTGGTGTGCGTTGGAAGAGGGGTAGTCTTATACGGCGAGTATAGCCCAAACCCTATAATTTAACAGGAAATGTAGGGGGTCGTCTTATACGCCCAGTCGTCTTATACGCCAGAAAATACGGTAAGTTGGCCTACAGCTAAAATGAGTTGATTGGGTCATGCAATGCTGAAGGATTGCAAACTAGGAAGTCAGTGTATTTCATGTATGTATGAATTATACAGTTAAAAACAGCATTATAATTATTCTCAACGAATATTGCTAATTAGGGGCATTATCTGCTTTCTAAATAGATTTATTGATAACCCTAGCTTTTATTAGTTAATTAGATTCTTAAATCTAGGAGTTCAAGACAGTGTTTACAGTGCTCTATTTCTGTTTTTCTCTTCACGAAAAAAAAAAAATCATGTGAGGTAAGCTGGACTAAAAGGTAATGTCAGGCCCAAAGTCATCTAGTAAACTGAGGGTAGACTGGAACTTTGTTCCCCTCCCCCAAGTTTTTGTCCAGTGGATTTTTATATTATAGACAGTCTATAGAAATTTTCAGATATTCAGTGGTATACATAGATATTAAATACCTTGAGTGTTAATACTTAATATCTCCAACGTGGAGGCTTAGCAGTTAAAGACACTGAACTTGTCGGCTGGAAAACTGACAATCTGAGTTCGAAACCTGAGCACTGTGCGATGGGGTGAGCTCTTGTTACTCAACCTAGCTTCTGCCCACCTAGCAGTTCCAAAGCAAGCAAATGCATGTAGATACAGCACTGTTCAGTAGAGGGGGAGTTGAAAGCAATTCAAGACATTACCAAGAAAATTTTATAACATGTCCATGTAGTCACCAGGAATGGGGTTTCATTAGGGAAGTTTTTAATTTGCCAGTTTTAGCATGAAGAAAACTTTTTTAATATACTTTTACATAAAGTATATGTGGAACGACCTGCCTGTGGAACTCCGGACCGCCCCCGACCTTCGTTCGTTTCACTGGGACCTAAAAACGTGGTGGTTTGATTTATCTGGCCTGGACTGAGGGGTTTTAAATTTCTAAATTTTAAATTCAAATATTAAATTTGGGCTATTGTTATTTAATCCTATTTTAATTTTAACGTTATCTTAATTTTTGTATTGTTTTATCTGTTTTTATTTTGCCCTGTAAACCGCCTGAGTCCTTCGGGAATAGGGCAGTATAGAAATCTAATAAATAATAATAATAATAATAATAATTGCTAGTCATTTTTCTTCTTCAGGTAAGGTTTTTGAAACACAGGTAGTCCTCGGCTTATGGCCACAACTGAGTCCCAAATTTCTGTTGCTATGCAAGGTAGTCATTGTGTGTTTTGCCCTACTTTAAGATCCTTTTGACCACAGTTGTTAAGCTAATCACTGCAGTGAATCATGCCGTTGTTATGCGGATCTTTGACTTTGCTTGTTGGAAGCTGGCTGAAAAGGATCTGAGCGGTGATCACGTGACACTGGGGCAATGCAATTGTCATAAATGCATGCCAGTTGCCAAGTGCCTGAATTTGGTCCCATGACCATGGGGATGCTGCAACAATCGTTAAGTGTGAAAAATGGTGATAAGTCACTTTTTCAATTCTGTTGTAACTTCAAACAGTCACTAAACGAATGGTTATAAGTCAAGGGCTAGCTGCACTGTGCATCTTAGCCAGAAACCTATAGTAGGTAAAGAAAATTAAATAGAACATTATGCATTTTTTTGTGTTCTAAGTGGCATTAATTTATGTGATTGATAGGGAAGAGAATTTTTCTTTTTACTTTTTATAACAGCTCCCCAGCAGGGAATTGCTGATAGGCTGAATCTTGCATAAATATTCTAGCCTGTGTAGATGGTGGGGAACTTATAAGATCATCCCTTCAGCCTATCTCTTAAAAATAAAAGTAAATAAACTGGAAGGTATTTGGATTTGTTTTCTCAAAAGCCAGATAAGAACCTGATCAACTATCCTTGGAAAAGCTTAAAAGCATTGACATTTTAGCAGATAGGAAAATGACAGATCCCATTGCCAAACAGTGCAATCTAATGTCAAAGTATAAAAAGAATTAGAAAAAGAATAAACTAAAAATGAAAAGGAAGAAAAAAAATACTATTGCAATCACCATGCAATCCATTTAATTTTGAGCTGAATCTGGAACCAGATTGGTGTGATTTTAATTTTAGGTCAGCTGTCCTCTGATGAATAATCTGGCCACCACAATTTATGCCATTTCTCCCTCCTCCTTCCCCATGTTCTTCAGGGTCAACTACACACCTAATGCTTTTCCTCGTACAAGATTGGGCGTAATAGACTATCTGTCTCTAAAAAGGAGATGCAGTGGATGTGGCTCACCAGCTAAACGGATGAAAAGCCCTGTGTGTTAAGAGTAGTCCAAGCATCAGATGTAATATTTAAATAATGAAACCAACTAAATAATATGAAAACCAGTTCCCTGTGTCACCAGATCATTACCAGCTGCACTTCAGTCTTCACTGTGTAGGATTTATAAATCCATCCCAATGCTACTACGATAGGAACAACCACAGGAAAAACTGGAGGTTCTCATATATCGATGGCATCTAGGAATGGCAAAACTCTAGAAAAAATATATAAAGCATTATACTTCTTTTAAATATTCAAGGTACTCATGCTTCAGCTGCTTGATTTAAATGATTATATTGTCTTTTCATAAACTTCACTTGGGATAGGTTGGCAGAAGGTTTGCTAACTGCTCCTGTATCTGCAAAATGTAGGTTTCATTTGAGCGTGTGAGCGTATGTATATATACGCACGTACAATTTCGAAAAAACTTTATTATGAATATTTGTATACATTTGAATTCTTACACCACAATGTAGCCTCTCTGCTCCATTTGACGGTTTCTAGAGTTTTATCCTAGCTGCATTATTTCATAAGAGTTAGCCGGTAGAATTTAATACCGGCTCCATCATAGTTGTTACTGCTGGATCTTGTGCTTGATTTATGATGTGGTTTTGGAAACCGACTCTTAATTGGATGGGTAGTCTAGGGAGGAGAGGAATTGAACAGGAATTCAAATGCCTGGATGAACCAATGTGTTGCAGCTCAGATTCTAAGGGCTCCAACTGTCCAGCTTTCAATTATTTGGGAGAACGTTTAGCAGATTTATGATCTTTCCAATCCATACCCTTATTGCTTAAAGCAAGGGTCTTCAAACTTGGCCCTTTTATGACTTGTGGACTTCAACTCCCAGAATTCCTCAGCCAGGCATGCCTGGCTGAGGAATTCTGGGAGTTGAAGTCCACAAGTCATAAAAGGGCCACGTTTGAAGACCCCTGGCTTAAAGCAAGCATTCAATAAAATCTACAAGAGCAAGAAAGAATTTTTCTGATGAAGCTTTTTCTTTAAAAAAAGAAAGGTTATGGGTTTAAAGGTTTTTTGGTTTTTGCTCATGTTGTGTTTTTGTGGCTCAGTATTTGACTGCAGCAAAGCCCTCAGTTTCATTGACTCGGCAGTTGCTGCCATAGCTACTAAAAACTGCATTATGCTGTAGAAGCCGCCAGATTCTGCATCAGCCTTAAAGGTGTTTTGTGAAGGGAAGAAGGAGTTATACAACAGGATTGCAGGAACCTGATGACAAAACATCACAGAGAAAATACGATTGTATTTGAAGGTTAATCTAGTATGCTCGCTGTAAACTAGAAACAGAAGAAACCAGCTGTTTCTACAATCCTGGAAATATTGTCAGTAATTAAAAATATATGGTTTTTAAAGGTCAGTTGAATTTAAAAAAAATTGCATCGTTACTTTTTTTAAAAAATATAAATACCAATATTGTAATAATGCTGTCATGCTTATTTACTTGATGAGGAATATGTGTTAATATTGCAGAAGGGCATTCTGTATTCCACATGCTTTAGTTGATGTTGGATCTGCATTTCTAATTCCAAAAACAGAAACAGAACAGAGTCTTCTGTATCTCTTTCAGGTAGATTATTTATCTGTTGATGTTATGTTTGAATTTGAAAGCAGTGGAACCTAAGCAGTAAGGGACATTGGGGGTGGGGGCTTGAAATGCAGATATATGAGTGCCTGAAAGCATCTAAAATTGTTCCAATACTTGGATAGCAATGTTTTTTTTTGATCTGTAAAACAGCTACTGTAGTTGCTTGATTTAAGGCGCATGCTTTTAAAATGTAAAATGATTGGTTACTTTACATTTATTTAGCAGATGCACTTTGCATAGAATATTTGGTAAAAGGAGCTGTAGATAAAGCTAGTGTTCTAATTAAGGTTACACTATAATTTATTATTTATAAAGTATATGCCAATCTAGTTACCGTATATACTTGAGTATAAGCCGACTCGAGTATAAGCCGAGACCCCCAATTTCACCCCCAAAAACTGGAAAAAGTTATTGACTCGAGTATAAGCCGATCCGCCGTTCTGCAAGCCTCTGCCGCCAGCAGAGGCTCGATCCGCCATTTTGCAAGCCTGAATACACAGGAATACCCTGTGTAGCCGCGGCTCGTCGGCAGGTCTCCGTTCCTCCTGCCGACCTTTGGGGAGGTTTGGGCGCCTCCCCAAACCTCCCCAAACCTCGGCAGGTCTCCGTTCCTCCTGCCGACCTTTGGGGAGGTTTGGGCGCCTCCCCAAACCTCCCCAAACCTCGGCAGGTCTCCGTTCCTCCGCGCAGACCTGCCGACCTTTGGGGAGGTTTGGGCGCCTCCCCAAACGTCCCCAAACCTCGGCAGGTCTCCGTTCCTGTTTGGGGAGGTTTGGGCGCCTCCCCAAACGTCCCCAAACCTCGGCAGGTCTCCGTTCCTCCGCGCAGACCTGCCGACCTTTGGGGAGGTTTGGGCGCCTCCCCAAACGTCCCCAAACCTCGGCAGGTCTCCGTTCCTGTTTGGGGAGGTTTGGGCGCCTCCCCAAACCTCGGCAGGTCTCCGTTCCTGTTTGGGGAGGTTTGGGCGCCTCCCCAAACCTCCCCAAGCCTCGGCAGGTCTCCGTTCCTCCGCGCAGACCTGCCGACCTTTGGGGATGTTTGGGCGCCTCCCCAAACGTCCCCAAACCTCGGCAGGTCTCCGTTCCTGTTTGGGGAGGTTTGGGCGCCTCCCCAAACGTCCCCAAACCTCGGCAGGTCTCCGTTCCTCCGCGCAGACCTGCCGACCTTTGGGGAGGTTTGGGCGCCTCCCCAAACGTCCCCAAACCTCGGCAGGTCTCCGTTCCTGTTTGGGGAGGTTTGGGCGCCTCCCCAAACGTCCCCAAACCTCGGCAGGTCTCCGTTCCTCCGCGCAGACCTGCCGACCTTTGGGGAGGTTTGGGCGCCTCCCCAAACGTCCCCAAACCTCGGCAGGTCTCCGTTCCTGTTTGGGGAGGTTTGGGCGCCTCCCCAAACCTCCCCAAACCTCGGCAGGTCTCCGTTCCTCCGTGCAGACCTGCCGACCTTTGGGGAGGTTTGGGCGCCTCCCCAAACGTCCCCAAACCTCGGCAGGTCTCCGTTCCTGTTTGGGGAGGTTTGGGCGCCTCCCCAAACGTCCCCAAACCTCGGCAGGTCTCCGTTCCTGTTTGGGGAGGTTTGGGCGCCTCCCCAAACCTCGGCAGGTCTCCGTTCCTCCGCGCAGACCTGCCGACCTTTGGGGAGGTTTGGGCGCCTCCCCAAACGTCCCCAAACCTCGGCAGGTCTCCGTTCCTCCGCGCAGACCTGCCGACCTTTGGGGAGGTTTGGGCGCCTCCCCAAACGTCCCCAAACCTCGGCAGGTCTCCGTTCCTGTTTGGGGAGGTTTGGGCGCCTCCCCAAACGTCCCCAAACCTCGGCAGGTCTCCGTTCCTGTTTGGGGAGGTTTGGGCGCCTCCCCAAACCTTGGCAGGTCTCCGTTCCTCCGCGCAGACCTGCCGACCTTTGGGGAGGTTTGGGCGCCTCCCCAAACGTCCCCAAACCTCGGCAGGTCTCCGTTCCTGTTTGGGGAGGTTTGGGCGCCTCCCCAAACGTCCCCAAACCTCGGCAGGTCTCCGTTCCTCCGCGCAGACCTGCCGACCTTTGGGGAGGTTTGGGGAGGCGCCCAAAGCTCCCCAAACAGGAACGGAGACCTTCCGAGGTTTGGGGACGTTTGGGGAGGCGCCCAAACCTCCCCAAAGGTCGGCAGGTCTGCGCGGAGGAACGGAGACCTGCCGAGGTTTGGGGACGTTTGGGGAGGCGCCCAAACCTCCCCAAACAGGAACGGAGACCTGCCGAGGTTTGGGGACGTTTGGGGAGGCGCCCAAACCTCCCCAAAGGTCGGCAGGTCTGCGCGGAGGAACGGAGACCTGCCGAGGTTTGGGGACGTTTGGGGAGGCGCCCAAACCTCCCCAAACGTCGGCAGGTCTGCGCGGAGGAACGGAGACCTGCCGAGGTTTGGGGACGTTTGGGGAGGCGCCCAAACCTCCCCAAACAGGAACGGAGACCTGCCGAGGTTTGGGGACGTTTGGGGAGGCGCCCAAACCTCCCCAAAGGTCGGCAGGTCTGCGCGGAGGAACGGAGACCTGCCGAGGTTTGGGGAGGTTTGGGGAGGCGCCCAAACCTCCCCAAACAGGAACGGAGACCTGCCGAGGTTTGGGGAGGTTTGGGGAGGCGCCCAAACCTCCCCAAACAGGAACGGAGACCTGGGGAGGTTTGGGGAGGCGCCCAAACCTTCCCAAACGTCGGCAGGTCTGCGCGGAGGAACGGAGACCTGCCGAGGTTTGGGGAGGCGCCCAAACCTCCCCAAAGGTCGGCAGGAGGAACGGAGACCTCCTGCCGCTGCGGAAAGAAGCAGGCAGGCAAGGCGCGGAGTTTGGGGAGGTGCGCGCGCACCTCCCCAAACCTCCCCAAACTTCGGCAGGTCTCGGACGGCGGTGGCTTGGGAGAGGTGCGGGCGATCCCGGAAGCACCAAAGCCTCGGCCGCGCACAAGTCCTCGGTAAGTTTTTTTTGTTGACTGGAGTATAAGCCGAAGTGGAATTTTTCAGCCCAAAAAGTGGGCTGAAAAATTCGGCTTATACTCAAGTATATACGGTACTGAAATTCATGTTTATATTTTAAACATCAGAACTGATTGCGGTTTGAGAGACATAACCCCAGGCTGTGACACTTTTTAGGTCTCTGGTTTTATTGCAACAGAGGTTCTAATGGATTCCACAATGACTTTTGTCAGCTTCACTGTATCAATCTTCCTTACCCACCAGCTTATTGCAATGACCTCTCTGTTCTGATGACTGTACTTATTTTTTGGACTTGAACTTGCTGACATCATTGGAACATCTTGCAGCAAAAGACTCATAATTTCCCATATGACATTAATTGTGTGCCACTGCTTCATGTCACAATATTAGCTTACAATGTTAGGCTTAGAAAAACTGTCATGTCCTGACAAGGAATGTTTCTTAAAGTCCATAATCCTTCCTATTGTTCTGGTCATAAGCAAATGTTTTGGTGACTACAAAGAAGATAATAACATAGCCCTTCAGATTTGTTCAGATCCAACGTCTGCATCTAAACTATTGAGATTTATTTCAATGTTATAAGCTTCTCATTTAAGGTTACTAAAACCTGTCTCCCATTATTTAGTGTAAGTACATTTTGGATATGTCTACATTTCCCATTTTTATGTTTGGAGGGAGAAAGAGTTTTAGCCAATGTAAAATCCTTGAGAACTATAAAAGAAACTGGAGAAAGTATGATTTTGATTTGGAGTAGTCCACTTACATTGATCTATAAACCTAATAACAATAACTGGGTTTGTACATCACATGAAACTCAGCTGGTCAGTCATATTTTAGCCTAGTGTCTTGTGTGAATCCAGTTTGATTAGTACAAGCCTTTATAAGAATTTAGAAATATCAGGTAAAAGATAAACCAGACAGGATTCTGCGAACAGTCTCTTAGGTATGCTGGCCTCTTCCCAGCCACATTTCAACTACAGCTAAATTACTACTTAAGCTTGATCTTCACGTGACACCTTAATCTGTCCAGAAGGAAAGTCTTGTAATATATTATCGAGGTCATCTGCTTTCAGTTCTCAGTACTGTAAGTATCACTTTAATATTTCAAATAGAGTTTGGGGTAAATATGAACAGAAATTAATAGCGTGGAGTAAAATACTAATTTATTATCTTTTTTAAAAAACAGGATCTTACTGTTTTTAGAAAGTGTTGACTCATCTGTGTTTATAGATACCTGGCAAATAAAATGAACTCTTGTAGCAAACGGACACCACAGATTGCTTGCTTGCTTGCTTATTTTTTCCAGGCACAAAGAGCAAAACTCAATACTGTTGTCACTAGAGCTTATATTCATCTGTTCTTCAGGCTTTTAGCTGATCCTGTTCAAAACACTAGTAGAAGGTTTAAGACAGAAAAAGCCAGATGGAATGAGAAGGGGGTTCAGAAACAGAGTGATGATTGAGAGGAAGGAATGTGAAGACAGTGTGCTTGCATATAAAGAATCATTCCTTCTATTTTGTAAAAAGTGAAGTTTTTCAACCCCAAGGATTTTATCAGTTCATCCATCTAGCCAACAGAATGAAACAGGGAAGAAAATTCTCCTTCCTCTTCAATCTGTGGAGAGGAGGCAAGGGGTTACAAAAAACAAAAAAAGAGGACCTATGTTGTGAACATTTATTTACTCATATGAAGAAACTACCTGTAATGCTTACAACCATCAGGTGCAATAATTGGAATTGCACCTAGTATTTAGCATAGTATAACACATTTTGCATTTAATGCAATGTTAGAAGTGCAATTCTCATTAAAGTTGGATTTAAGAATAATTATACTGATGTTTAGTTTTTTCCAGCCTTATAAAACTGTTTGTGTGAGTGACATAAATACAATATCATATTTAGATATTTAGGTGCCAGCGTTGTTCATTCATTAGGTTCTAAATGTAATTAGGTAATAAAATGTTTCCTTGGGGTGAACGTAGTAGTTAATGAGTTTTGAGCCACATACAATGTAGGACTAATTATATGACTAGTGGAAAATTAGAACAATGGAGGAGGTTTATCTTCTGTTTAATGTGACCAATGAGAATTCTGACCCTACTGTGACATCACACATATGAACTAATGTGTTCTCAGATACACAAATGCATTTTATTGTTTCAGCGTATCATCTTTGCTATCCTTCAGCAATATTGAAATCTTTCATCGTACAAATAGATGTTTCCATTTTTCCTGATTTAAAAGCTTATCTGATAGAAAAGGAATAGAAACATGTTTCTTTCTTTATTTAAAATATTTTTCAAATTTTCTAGCAATGAACAGAGAGATCTTGCATATGAAGAATGCCAGCCAAAGTTGAAAAACCATGAGATTCTTCAAAGCAGGGAAATTCAACATCAGCAACAATATATTGAAGAATTACAGCAGCAAATCCTGGATGGACAAATCAAAGCTGAGCAAGAACTGGAGCGTGATCAGGCAGTAATTGATCGGCAAATCAGAGAAAGTATGATATGCTGAGCTTTCTACCTTTTCTTATTATTTTACATTCTTATTTTTAACACCAATGCTTCATAGATCAGGTTACTAATTTTGCTCACTTTCCCTTTGATCACCATTATTGCATAATTGCTAAAAGGGTAGAGTTTAAATTAATAGCATGGATCTTTTCAAGAATTAATATATATCTTGACCTTCTCAAAATGAATAACTTGAGAAATTTCTAGTCTTTAAATTGGGATTTGGTTGCAGAACTTGTAAATCAAGTTGTACAAGATACTTTGACCTAATCTTTCGGTCAAAAAAAGTCAGTAGTGTAGAAAACTCTTCCACCTCAAAAGCAAAAATAATGATACAGTACTTCTGTGTGCAATCACTAAGTACATCATTGTTTCCCTTAGATATTTTCATGCTATTTGTGGGCTAGTTTCACTAAAGATTTGAAGGGAGAGGGAAATCAAACCGGCACTTTCTGAATTATTAAGACTAGGAATACATGATAGCAGTCTTCCAGTATTCCAATATATCACAAAGAAGAGGAGGACAAATTGGTTAGGATTACCAATGAAATTAAACTAGGAAGAAGACAGATTTTTAGTTGAGGAACTAGAAGACCTTCAAGGTCCCTTCCAACTCTGTTATTTTGTTTTTTGTAAATCATCTAGGGAATGATTCAACATATTATTTTTTAATTAAAGAGTTTTACAAAAACAAAATTTTACAATATATCCCCAAATCCCTCCCACCCCAAACCCACCCACTTCCCGCCCACTTCCCAGAGCTAAATACAGGATTATAGTTACAATAATCATATTCTAAATAAAAATTATGCATAATATACAATTAACCAAATTCATAATGCGCTTTAACTCTCTTTTAACATAACTACAAACAACGTACCAATAACAATATACCACTAAAATCTACTCATAAGCTAAATGGTACTTTTTGGTCCCATATTTGTTTTGAATATAATTTATCCATCTCCTCCAAACTGAAATATATCTTTCCTGTGAATGATCCTTCAGATAAGCAGAAATCTTAGACATTTCTGCAAGATTCGAAACTTTAAACACCCATTCTTCTACAGTGGGCAAACACCCATTCTTCTACAGTGTCCATTATAGCTGCTGTCAGTGAGGAAGCATGGCCATAACATCTCTGTTGACATTGGTAGAATCAACCGTCCATAAGTACATTCAATCTTGTAGCATCCTATTCAGTCTTATTCTTATTTAAAAAGAATATTGAGGATCATTATGCTTTAAATATGTTAGCTTCTACTTCAAAAACTGTTTGAATTTACTGCTCACCTCAGCCACATGACTCTAAGCAGCTCACAATACAAAATCCATAAAAACACAGGGAGTATCACAAAGTATAGCCATAGCCCCTAAAATATGATATCTCAATAAAAAAAACCATAAGGGCTTCATTACCAGCTTGGCCCCAATGCCTGAGGTCTTCAAGGCTTTTTTTTTAAAAAAAAACAACTAATAGTGTTAGGGCCATCTGAATCTCAAGGATAATGCAATTGCCTGGCTTTATCCGATTTCTTAAAATGAAATGAAATGGGGAAAAAAATCAAATGCATGAAATATACAATGCTGTTGTAAGAAAAAGATCATGAAGACATAACAGCCTATAGCAGAGATGGTGAACCTTTTAGAGACCGAGTGCCCAAACTGCAACCCAAAACCCACTTATGTATCGTCGAGTGCCGGGTGGGTGTGGCCCATTGGGTAAGTGTGGCCAATTGGGTGGGTGTGGCCAATTGGGGGGGCATGGCCCATTAGGTGGGCATGACTGCAGTGATAACGGCAGACTGGGTGGGACTAAAAAGTTCAATAAATTCCAACTTTGCGAGATCTTTTTTTTTTCCGCAAGAAGTTGAAATTGATTGATTGAACTTTTTTTTTTTTTGCACACAGCGGCGGAGGCCTAAAGCAAAAAGGTTTTATAAAACCCAGCTGAAGGCCTAGGACTGTGACGATGGCGCGCGTGCCCACAAAGAGGGCTCTGCGTACCACTTGTGGCATGCGTGCCATAGGTTCACCACCACGGGCCTATAGTATTTGTTAGCGTTTAAAACGCTGTTGTTTTCCTGCAGAAAATTGACACTTTTCCTAGATAAAATCAACACAGAAGTAATTTAATGTTATATTAACTCCTAAATAGATCCTATCTGTTGATAATAAGGAAGATGATAAAAAAGAGCTCTTCTTAATTTTTGCATTTATTTGTTTGTTCCTAGACCAGCAGTGGCTCATTAATGAAAAGAAACATTTGGCTAGTCAGGAGCAGCGGGAGTCTGCTGTGCAGACCGAGGTCAAGTCATGCGCTGAAGCTGGAGTTCAGCATGAATCAGAATTGGATATTCGCCCTTCCTTGACAGAGCAGAACAAGAAGAAATTAGTGCAGCTAGAACTTTTACGAAAATACACTTTGAAGAAAGCGGAAAGGCATTTGAGTCAGAAGAAGCTTAAACTGCATTTGGAAAGGATTGTGAAGAAGCAGAAATTGTTAGAAGCAAAGAAAAACCTGGAATGGTTAGAAACTACTTGCTGGGTCAGCAAAAACAGTGCGATATCTCTGCAGTTCTTGAGTCAAGATACCAGCATTAAGTCTTCAAGTTGCAAACATTCATGGCCAAGATCAAACCCAAACCCAGAACCTTTGCAATGCCAAAGGAAGACTTGCTTAAAACCTCAGTCACCACAATTCAGGTAAATAATATTTATACTTAGCTTTTAATATATGTGTGAATGCATATAGTAAGTGGTGAATGTAAATGCCCTGGCAAGGCATTGACTACCTCTCTGATTCATAGGCTTAGACTTTTCTGGAATCCAGGTAGGGCATGGATCTATCTCACACATTTCAGAGCATATCACACACATCACTTTTTCTACTTTTGTGGAATCAATAGGCTAAAACAAATCCTAGATAACATCACAAGACACTACTTCATTTACCTCCTCTAACCTCACCCATGCAGAGTGCATGCCAGAATGAATTTGAGTTGTTATAGCCTTGAAATGGTGTCCCAGGTGGGACTATTCACTTGCCTTTTGCCCACTAAAAATGGGTAGATTACCCTAAGAAATGCTGTTGAGGCACATTCCACAAACACAGCGAAGTTGCATTTGTATGTTGAAAGATAAACTGTAATCTGTGTCAACAGTGGTTCAGTCCTGTATTCTTGCAATATACTCCTAGCATCACAGTCATTTTCTTTCCAAGAGCTTCTCAGTAAACCGAGAATATTGCCCAATCCATGAATACAAAAAGGCCTCTTGAGGCAATCTCAGTTAAGATTCTGGCTACCTCTCTGTTCCAGATTTTAATTAGGAATCAGTGGAATCTTCTGCCAGGTTGCTGGGAAAATCCATAGGAACTTGGAGAAATCTATCTTAGTTTATTAGGCAAAACCATCCTAATCAGTTCTACCACCTGTGCAGGTGATCAGGAGCAATAAACCTCATCACAGGAAAGAATTAAGCCTAACATCCTCTAATATCAGATCAACTGCTCAGAAGTGAAATCTGAGTAAACCCATGGTTGCCATGTTGGCCATGAATTCTTGATGCTTCATACAACCTTTATAGAGCATGGAAATTGAAGTCTCTCAGCACCAAAAGCTGAGGTACCTCTACCATCAGCTCTATAACAAGGTCTATTAGCTTAGAAAAGTACTCTACCATGCTTCAATCTCGTGGACTCTCCCTTACCACTCTTAACCCTACCTCACATACCTCACAGGCCACTTGCATGTTCTCCCTCAATCGGCAACAACCACCCCAACCTGGGAGTATTTATGCTGTCTAGATCTTGTGGGCCACTTGCACACTTTCCCTTACTTGGCAGCAGTCACAGCTGGTCCTGCTGCACTAGCGCTACATCTCATGGGCCATTTGCGGGCCCTTCCCCACCATTCAGACGCCACCTCCAGTCCTACAACTCTTGTGCTACATTGAACTTTACATGCTTGCTGGCCTTTCCCCCCCAATATTTTATTGTTTTTTTAACATAGTAAACTTAATATTTGGTAAACAACATGTTGTCTGGGTTTATATTTAAAAACAATCAATAGCAATTAATTTCTATAATTCCGTAATCTGCATAGTAGCTTTCCTTGATTTTTTCTTCTTCCAATAATATTCTTTTACCAACCTTAAATTAGTACATTTCTTAGTATTTTGATAACTAAAAATTGAATATAAGCATTTTTCTAGTATTTATACAAGTAACAACAACATCAATATAAGGCTTCTTTTCTAAATAAACATTTAGATCCTGTTTTCAAAGTTATTTAGATTTGTTTTCCCCTCAATGTTCAAGACATTCTTTTCCGTTAAGATTTTCTCAAAGTTAATTACACTTAAGTATATAAGTCTTTTTCCTCATACAAGCCATCCCAATAGTTTTACATTTCTCATATCTTAAAAAGAAGAAAAAGAGAGAGAGAGAGAAAAGGAAGGAAATACTTTACTGCTTGAAAAACATATCCTTCTTAAGCTAAAATACATTGATATCATTACATTTCCCTCATATTAACCATCCCAACATTTTTATATTTCTCATATCATAAAAAATACTATGTTACTTGAAGGGCCCATCCCTCTTAAACCTAAAATTCATTTATATCCAGAATTTTTCTATTTCTTTAACCATATTCAAACAAGTGTTTAATCTTCAGATATTCCATCTGATAAATTCCACATCTTATTTCTTGATTCTAACTTTAGCCTTTTTTTTCCAAACCTCTTTCCTAATTAGTATACTCCGCTGAACCAAAAAGTCTTCCTGTAGTCCTATAGATGTTGTTGTAGATGCAAGAGACAAGTCAAGTAAAGTGTTTTTGTGGAAAGGTTTTACCCATTTGTTTTCATTGAAAATCGTTTTCTTTCACTCTTAATTTCTCTTGTCACTTTTTGTCTCTCAAGTTCTCGTATTTCTCCTGTTAGCTCTATAATTCATTTTGTCGAATCTTTTTTCTTGTCCTCAGACTTATTTTGCAATCTTGAAGTTATCTTTTACATGTCCAATATTTCCAGCAAGTTTTCTCCACCTGGGTTAAGTCATAATTCCTTCAGTTCATGAGTTCCATCTTTAAATCTTTTTCCTTTGGTTTGTATTCAGTTGTCTGATTTATCTGATCCCTCTCTATTTTTATTTTCTGAGAGTTTTTTGTTGTGAGGTTAAATTGAAATTGTGTTCATTTATATTTTCAAAGTTGCTTTTAATTTCCTCGTGGTTTAAATCATTGTCATTTGAATTAGTTGTAACATGGCATACATTTCCTCCTGGAAAGTATTTGTTTTTTCTTGATATGTTCTTTCTGCAGATCTCTGATGTTCCATAATAACAAAAAATCAAAGCTTTCCTTTTTCTGCGAACAGCTTAGAGTCACAGTTCAGGAAGGTCATTTTTTTTATAGTTCAGGAAGGTCAATTTTTTCTCTCTAAGGTTTATGATTCTCACTTTGTAGGTAGCCCAAAATGTTTTCTTTTCTGTTCTCTGTTTGGCTAACACATTGAAGGTCAAAGAAACAAGTTATCTTTTTCTGGGCTTCCTGCCAATTCCTGTATCAGAGCAACTATAGTTGTACATTTTCCTCTACCACTAGATGTCAGCACCAGTTTTTCAGTTTCAAAACAAGCAGTTACTTTCTTCTGTTTTTATCAATAGTCTTTGATAAGAAAATCTTAACTATTTCCACCAATTCCAAACTTATCCGGATTTTAGTCTTATATTCATTTCATTTCAATACATTTCTGTCCCCCATAAAAGTTTAATTTGCCACTTTCGTCTGTGGGAGAGTGGGGCCAGAGTCTCCCTACTTCTCACTTTTGGAGGATTTTTGCTTCTTGGTTCCCCCCCCCAGGAAATCAATTATCAAGTAGAAGAGAGAGAATCAATATTCTTACCCAGTTCCAAGCACGTTGTTTATGATCCAGCTTAAAATAGTGCTTTTGGGCTTCGGCTGCTTGTAGCTTGGGCTAGACTCTGGAGTGAAGCTAGCCGTTCTCCTGCTGATTTCTGGAAGGCTTTTCTCAGACTGATCAAATCAACCGCTATCTCTCTGCAGTCGACAGGACACCTCTCCTTCTTCGTCACCTCTCTGGGGCGAATTTAGGCCCATTTACTGTCCCCTAACAGGAGGAATTCATCTGTAGGGTACGGTGCCCCACAATCCCTCTTGGCTGCTGTGCAAAACTGGAAGCCCATGCTTGCTGGTCTTCTTGCAAGGCACCTGGGCCTTGCTCAATGACTTGCAATCCTCGTTTAATGATGGGAAGGGGGAATGCCAAGGTTACCATCATTAAGTGTGATTATTTTTGTTATTTTCATTAGATTAGTGTGCTGCCATTTTGTCTAGAGATGAAAGCAACCACATTGCTTAACAACAGAAATTCTGATCCCAATGGCCGTTATTAACCAACGACTCCCCGTACCTTTTAAAAGAATCCTAAAATCCTTTATATATTTTATTGGAGAGAAAATGTGTATGACTAGATAAAACTCTGTTGAGACAAAGTTGTAAGGGAAGAATGTATAATCAAAAGCCCTGACTCCTATCAACATATGTCTGATCTCAGTTAGTGGGAGAATTTAAAGCAGGAAATAGCTATCTCAGCATTAGCACAATCCCCCAACCAGTAAATACCATGCTTTTTTGTGCAACATATGACGTTTCCTGACAGACTTTAAAAGTAATCCTACTTAGAGCATATTGCATTGAAGTACACATAATCTCATCAGTGTAATAAAAAAAATTGCAAATGTTAATATGATATGGTATTTTTAAAAGCATTTGTTTCTAGCTGTATGGTGTAGCTTTAAGGTTTTATAGGCTTTCTCTAAATCTTCACTATTCAGTATCCTTATTTTATTTATTTCATGCCTCCCCCATCCCATCTATATTAACAAAGTACTCTGTTTAGTGAACAGAGATAAAAACAAAAAAATAGTTCACAAACTATTAAAAGAAAGCTATGGGAGCTTCCTGATAAAATCTCCATACAAATTTATTGGAGCCACCAACATTAGCGTTCCATTAACCTCTGGCCACATCTTCATGACCTTCTGGAAGGCCAACCAGGATGTCCATATCTCAATGGGGAGGCTGTTCCACGAGACAGACATCATGACAGAGAAAGCAGATTTCTTAGGGTCCAACAAATGACGTTGCTGCACTGATGGGACCTGGAGAAAGCTCCTTAGTCTGATCAGGTGGGACAAGCAGTGGCCATCAGGCATTCCCACAAATAACCTGTCCCCATACCATCTAGGGTTTTAAAAGTGACAGCCAGTACTTAAAAGTAGGCATTCTTTAAGCCAATATAAAGGCTTTAAATAAATTATGGGTTATTTGTATGTGATTAACAAAGGGTAATGTATGAAATGAGAAAAGTTTGTCTAGTGAAAAAATCCTCACATATATTCTGGGACAAATTGTGCTTTCATATGAAAGATCCCTCCTTTTTTGATTCTAATTATACAGAATTCTATATTTCATTTTTTTTACTTCAGTGTTTTCTGAAATGAATAATCTAGAAAGACTTATGTAATAAGTGCCAAATAGTGTGGTAAGTAAAAATTCTATCAGTGGTTGCAAATACTATTAAACGAAACAAAATGAAAACCTCAAATAATATAATATGAAGTTAGGGGTGACATTTTTCAATGTAAAAGCATCAATTCAACATCAGAAATCCTCTAGGCTTCATAAATCAACCCATAATGTGTTAAGATTGCCTAGTCAGGCAAACTATAGTCTTGAGAGCTTCTAAAATTTCTTGTTGGTTCCAATAACTAAAATGAGCCCTTCTCCTGGAATTCTTTTTTTCTTCAGACAGATTGTTTGGGGATAAGAAATTGAATATGGGAATGAGGAAAAGTGCCATATTATTAATTTAATTTACATATATACATACTCTTTTTAGTTAGAAGATGAAGTTGTACTATAAAGTGTTAACATAGGTCCCCCTGGTCTCTTGTCTCAATCTGTCCATTCATGGAGCAGTCTCTTAGTTCCTGTATAAATGTCTCTAGTGGTGTAGTTGCCTTACGAATTCATAGGAAAGTATGGGAAACTTATTCTCAAATTGTTGTCTTTTTCCTACAGTATTTTCTTGAAGAGCGATCCTTCTCCGTTATCTACCTCAGCACATAACTACACATGCTCCATAATCAATCCACCAAGGAAATCTCCATCTGCAGAATACTTTCCCAGAGCAGTCCAAGAACATTCCAGAAGAAATACTCATGAAGAAGATGGATCGTTCTTAGCCCAGAAACAGATAATCAAAAAACAGGATATCTATTTCAGAAATAAAGGAATAGTGGAAAATAACTATAATAATACAGAAGTCATTTATCTTAGTAAACATAAGCAAACAATGGACAGATCAGATAGTAGCTTAAGACCAACCAGATCTAAGGCCCAGATATCGAAGGCCTGTTCTGAAAATTTTAAGGAAAAGCATGAGCCTGAAACTAAGAAGGAAGGGTCTGAAATTAAACAACTAGGAGAATTAATTCAACACTTAGAAAAGAATGCAGCTCAGGAAGCCAATAGAAAATTTCAGGTGGATAAAAGAAAAAAGAACCAAAGTTCATTTCCTGGAAATTCTGTGAAGAAACTTAAAAAATCATCAATATATGGCAAACCATATCTTCAACAATGGACCCAAACTCCAAAGAACTTTAAAAAGGTTTCACTGGACAAACATCCATTAGAAAAGCATGAATTCTTAAGGGTGGCACCATCGGCAAGAAGCCTTAATAATCTAAATAGTTACGTATCGCTTTGTTATGGAAAAAGAAGATGGCATAGTGCTGAAATGCTGAATGATAGAATCTCCAAAACAATCCCTGATCCACTGATCAGCTGGCAAGAAGGTGAGGATATTGAGTTTTCTGACACAGATAGTAATTATTCTGTGGATTCCCTTTCGTGTGCCACTTCAGAAGTCTTGACAGGACAATTGAGTCACCTGGAAGAATCAGCTCAAATAGACACTGTGGAATTAGAGGATTCAGAAAGTGGTGACAGCCAAATGTCACAAGATTCACTTACAGAAAAAGAAAACAATTCCGAAAGCCAAAATATGAACGATTCTCCTGAAGTACATCAAGAACCTATTAAGTTCTGCAAAGACGAGAATCGTCAATCTCTCTTACAGTTAACAAGCACATCCACATCAGGCGATCTGACTATCAATGCGAGAAGCTTTTCTCTGGATAGCTTAGGTGATGCTGATGAGGTGTCAGATCTGGCAGATGAATCTAAACGAGACTCTTACGATGAAGTGCCAGCAGAAGTTTTTTGGAAGTTGCAAAACCCAAGGTCAGACTCTGTTGTGAGTGACCCACAGAACAAGCTTGAGATCTGTAGTGAAAGTAGTGCATTGAGTCTCAATGCAAGTTCTTTTTATCTAGGTGTCAGCTCACAGTTTAGTACGGTTTGTGATCAGACACTGAACAAGATGAAAATCAGTTTCTCAGGTCAAGGTGGCTCAGCAGATCAAGTGTCACACACTGATGGTGAAAATCTTCCAGTTTTGACAGATGCTTGGCTGTCCAACAATTTGAAAAATCAAAAGAATAGACCTATAATAACTGTTCCTTCATCTCAAGACCGTTCAGAATTTTGGGTTCCTCAGATGTACCCTGCTAATAAATCAAGCTACTGGATGAAGAGGGATGATGTAAGACAATCAGCTGCTGAATTATCATTTGTTACTTGCTATAAAAAACCCCATCAGATTTCTCATGAGCCAAATAAGATTGAAAGGCTAATTTCATCTACAGCACCATCAGTACCTTTACCAGAAACAAGGAAACAACTTGAAGTAGAAGCACCAGAAGACACATCATTTTCTTTTTTAAGCAAAAATTCATCATTTGGTCATGTTTCCACATTTCCTACAAAACCATGTTACAGTGAGCATGCCTCTTTACCCACATCTAATTGTCAACAGCTAAATAGCTTATCTGAAGCAAGATCCGCCAGTGAATGGGAAGAAACATCCAGCTGTTTGAAACCAACCTCAGAGTCTGTTTCATCACCTTATTCTGAGGTTTCCAGAGATCAAGATTTTAAAAACAACCTCTTAACATTTGTCCCAAATGCTCCTATTTTACAGAAAGAAGAAATTTATATAAACACTGATTTTGAAGAATGTCTCTTTAGAACAATTGAAAAGGGAGATGCCAGTTCTGATTCTGGTAGTAACACAAGAGACTCAAAAATAGTTGAGTTAAACCACATAGATAAGGTGGCCCTTCACTCCAGTGACCAGTTTGCAATATTAACGCAGACCTCTGAACCTGAAAAAGACAGCATGCAAGAGTGCAGGGATGTCCTGAGGGAATCTGCTTTAGAGGTTCCCTCATTTAGAGAAGTGGAAGAAGTACCTCGAGCTGAAGAATGGGATTCAGAAAATAAATTTGAATTTCAGACAAAAGGTTTAATGAATGGTTCCTCTTCAAGCATAAAAGTTGATTATTCTGGAACAAACGTGAGCCAGAAAGCTTTCTCAAGTTTTAGTGCTCAAAATATGATGGAGAACAGCAGTGAGGAGAACAAATGTAACATAAATTCTGTTTCCAAACAAAAAACACCTTCATCTGTGGATTTTGTGATTGACAAATCAGTACATTCCAATGCAGATGGAAGTGAGAAAAAAACTAACACTTCACTTGATTGTTCTTGTGAAATAAGTGAAAAATTCACTCCGCAGTTCAGCTCAGATATATGTTATGAAAACATACCTAGGATTAAGGAAGTTTGTCAGATGAGATCTTCTTTTATGGAAAATAATAGCAATCCTCCAGATCAGAAACACCCAGAGATAGCTAATCATCTTGTGTATAATAACTCCATTCACTTTGAAAAAAACACAAGTTGTTGCACACCTGCAATAAAAGAGCAAAAAGACGCTCCAGAGTTGAATTATTCATTTAATAAGAATGTTTGCTTGGGAGGAGGACTCCATTCTGGTCTATCCAGAAATGACTCTGGAAATGACTCTAGAAGAAATTTGGGGGAAGATGGAATTTTATCAGTCACAGCTTCCCAAAATTTCTGTCTGTATACCAATAAAATGTCCAACAATCTAAAAGAGTCTGTTGAAAGAAGAATCCCTAGAATGTCAGAGGGAGATCAGACCGAATGCAATAGTACAGCCATAAACTCTGAAGAACTCAATAAGCTAGTAATTAGTATCAGTGAGCTGGAATGTGACATGTTAGAAATGAAACTTAGTCAACATAAACGTTTACACAATTACTGTACCCTTGAAGCATTAGAAACTAGGCAAAACTCTGAAGTCTCTAATTTGATTCAGAGACCCAACAATGGTAATGAGAAATGTTGCCCAAACCATTCTGTAGTTGCAGCAGTAGAAGATGAAGATAAAATACAGCTCACTGATTCTAGTGAAGAAGATCTGTATGAGTCAGAGCTAGCAATGAGGTATGAGAGTAATATCCACATACCTACTACTAATCATAATGAAGTCCAAGAAAAAGGAAAAAAACTTTTTTTTCCTGAGGATATAAAAGAAAGTTCTAAAAGCACAGTAGAGTTTTCTGACGCGTTTGACCAACTAATTAAAAACGATACCTGTACAGAAAATATCCATGGTTCCGAACCATCAGAGACTGCAGTAACCATGAAGTATAGGCAAGATACTAATTTAAGCTACAGTAAAGAAGATAAAAATATATATAGTGAGATCTTTTCAAAAGAAGGCTTAACAGAATGTCCTGAAGCTATTCAGGAAGATAAAGCTGATGAGGAAATAAACTATTCTGATGGAGTAGATAAAGAACAAAGGGAGGGAAGAAAAAATGAGGAATGTGCAAATTCAAAATTAACTGAGTTACTACTTGCTGAAAATACTTCCTTGCTGCAAAAAAATCAGACTCCATGTTTTATTTATTGTGGCAACGGTGATGGAACAAAATACGATACTGCTGAAATACCGGAAATATACTTCACTGCTTCTAAATTGGAAGAACAAAATGATGAACTTGATTTACTTGACATATGTATTAATAGTATTGAAACACATGTTGAGAAAGGATCAGCAAATCTTTGGAATCATGTGAGGGAAATACTGAAAGAAAATAACGCTAGTGCTAATTTAGGGGATAATAAAGGTGTCACTGAATGGTGTGGAATTAAAAAAGAGTTCAAACAAGTTAGTGATGTTGAAAGCATTAATGCACCTCAATCTTCCCCACATTATTCTCAGAATTCTATTTCAGAACATTGTGATAAGTTTGTTGAAAACAGTCTTGATGCTTATAAGTCTACACCAAGGCGCTGCCTTCCTAAAGAAAATGAGCCAGTACATCTGATAAGTCCAGGACAAGTATGTATACCTGAGGCTCTGTCTCAAACCATTAAGGCACAAACCATGCATACTTTCAAAGCAGAAAAGGAAGGGGAGTGTTTTAAAGAAAATAATGGAAATCCAAAACAGGATATCTTCCAAGATCAAGTTTTACCAGCAAACATATGTAGTTACCGTTGTTCAGATAATGATGCATCTTTAAATGAAGTATCCAAACAAAAAGGATTGCTACCTCACATGTTTTCAAGGAATGATGCTGATACTGTTGATAATTTGATGCCAGTTAACCAAAGAACTGCACCAGAAAATATAAATCAAGATTATGGTTTAACATCAATTACCGTTGAAAGATTTTCCGATGATCCCACACCATGTCCTTTGTTACAAACAGAAATTAAATATGGAGAAAATCGGAACAGTGATCCTAATACAGCAAATGATCCAACACTACCATTGAGCAATAATGTCTGCAATGAAGTACAAATAAAGAGTAATGGGAAAGCTGGAACACTATCTTCTGTTGACAAAGAGGAAATGGCTAAATCTGTAGATGATTTAATGCTAAATAAAACTTTAAATTATTCTGCATCTGAGCAGAGTCCTAATAAACAGGGCACATATTCCAAATTTATGGAATGCCATAAATCATTAGATTATGCTTCTGTTGACAACACACAAAACAATGTTTTCCCTCACAAAAGGTTGGATTCTTCTGTAAGTCACAGTGTAGGCAACTTTCATGAAGAGTCTGAACAGTTGTTAAATTCATTCAATATACCTCAGAAAGAAAGTGCTACATTGGGCTTAATAGTTTCTGAAAAAATATTCCCCACTTCAGTATTCAAAGATGAGATAGAAGAAATGACATATTCTTTTCAAGATTGTTTTGAGAATAGTGTCAGCCAGAAAGAGGTGGACTCATTAGTGCAATATAATCAGGAAAATAAATGCCTTACTTCCAAGTGCATTGAAAGTGAATGGAAAACCAATATTGAAAAATGTAATCAATTTGGGGGATCTCAAACAGAAACCACAGAAAGTCGTGCACGCAGAACGTCTCATGATTTCTCTATAGAAGATAACACTGTAGCAACCTCTGAAGTCGGTGAGACTCTTTCAAGAAATTCTGACAAATTCATATGGGAAAATACTCATTGTATGGACGACTTTGGTTCCGGATGTAATATGAATTCTTATATTTCTGGCTACTCTGCTAGACACTTGAATACACTAGCTACAGATGATCTTTATTTTGAGGAGAGTAAGTTTCTTAACTCCGAAGGGTCTGATCTTCCTGTATCAAGTGCAGAGGATTATGCTTTATATCAGCAAGACAGCAAAAATGATGGACATGGTGGTCGCATTGAAGAGATCTATCAAAATAAAAAACAAAGTCAAAATGATTTCCCTGAATGTATCTGTGACCAAGAAAATGCCTCTTTACGGTCTGACAATTACACGACTAGAACAGAAACCAAACTACCAGAAAAAAACTTGCTTACCCCTCAATGTTTTAATGAAAGAAGCAGTCATGAAACAACAACACCTAAATGTTCTATGAGAGATTTTTCAGCTTGTATTTTATCTAAAAATGTTAGCCCCCCAAAGTCCCAAGAGTGTTCCACATGTTCTACGTGTACTTCATCTACCAGCTCACAGCACGATTCTCTTTTGGCTTCCAGTTTGTCAGCTACTTTTCAACTCCAAGAACATAACTCGATTTGTCACCAGGATTTGCCAGAGAGTTGTTCCTCATCTTCAGAAACGTCTCTTAAAAGCAACACAAGTCTCAGTGAGACTTTGATACCTGCTGCTTTAAACCCTTCTCCATTAAACTGTCCTTCAATTACTGCCAGTCAGATGCAGGAAAGCCAATGTGAAGATTCTGAAATCCTTAACCCACCATTGTGTGCTTCAGAAACAATTCATTTTCTTGCAGAAGGAAATGAATGTCTGCCATTATCTAGTTGTCAAAGAAACTCAATTTTAGATTGCAATGGAATACATAATTTGAAGTCTGAGAAAAAATGCCATGATGTAACTGATTGTCAGGAACCTCGGAATATTGTTTTACCACAAAAAGAATGCTTAAAAGATAGTGACAAAACTTTATACCACAATTTAAATACAAATCTTGTTTTAGAAAGAGAGCAGAGTACACTATATTTAAATAGCAATGTGGATGCAATAAATATTTCCACTACAGAAATAGGTAACTCTCATACAACTGCATTGAAGATGGTGAAGGCTGAGAGAGAGATTTTGACATCAGACCAACTAAACAGTTCAAGAAAACATGACAGAATTCCTTCCAGATATTTGTCAATAAATGACTGTTTAACTTTGCAAGAAGAACCTGCACCAGCCATACATAAGAATAAAAATAACAATTCCACTTCACAGAATGCAAAGAGAATGAAAAAAGATCGAGAGTGGTCAGACTTGCAAAGTCATAGCTTATCAGCACCAGTGATTGCTACTTCTGTTGTTGAATGTGCTTCAGAAACTTCTGAAGTAGACTTTTCTGTGCATCTGGCTTCTAAGTCATTACAGGAATTAAATATGAGCATTGAGCCTCCCTCTCCAACTGAGGATGACATGTGCAGTGCTAAAAGCTTATCAAAATTAAAGACAGAGAATGTTGCAATTAATTATAAACCCAAATTTCAAAAGAAATCTACTGAAGCCCAAGGAGACTATAAAGAACAATCTCAAGATATCCCTTCTTCAGATTCACCTCCTGTTCTTTGCCTAAAAGCTGTTGCTTACTCTACTGATAATCCTACAGATATAGAAGCAAGCAAATACTCAAGTAGCATTACTCCACTGCATGGTTATATAAACAAAAATAAAGAACTGAGATATCAATTGGAGGCAGCAAATGAACTAGATAAAGAGAATAATGATTCTATGCACTTTAATTCAAGTGATATAAACCCTTACATACACACATGGCAGCAAGATGAATGTTGCAAGATGGGTTGGAAGCAATATGTGTTTGGAAGTGCAAGTGACGTTTCCAGCAATCCTCCTCCACTGAGTTTGGATAATCAAACTGTTATGAGATGTTCTAGTGTGGATAATGGCTTGAATTCTCAAAATTCTCCATTCCATTCTCACCTCAGTTCATATGCTAATGCAAGAATGTTGTCCAGCACCCTTAGTAGTACAGAAGATCTCCACAGGTGGGATGTTGCAAGAGAAAGTTTTGAATCTACACATTCTGATGGAAATGGCAAACATGATCCAAATATTTCTCAGGATGAACTTGAAAACACACCAGAAAAATGCATTTCCGGTTGTGAAAATGTTCTTCCAGATATGAGATGCACTCAACAGTCTGAAAATACTTCCACACAAGTTGATGAAATTGTTCTATTCTACCCTACTAAAACAAATTTAGCATATAACAAACAGCAAGAAATACTTATTTGTGATCAGGAAACCCAGACAGAAGCTCCAGCAAAGCACAAGAGGCAGAAGAGGCATCGCAGAAGCTATACAGACCTACCTGCAAAAAAACCTGAGCCAAGCAAGAGTTCATTCCAAGAACCTTCTTCTTGGTCAAGTGTGCAGAACCTTTCCATGCATCTCTCACAGCTTCTTCACAACACTTCTGAACTGCTTGGAAATTTGTCCTTTCAAACGATAAAGGACAATGAACCAAGTTACCATAAAGCAGTTGAACAGAGAACAAGCTTTAGCATGTTGGATCGCCATACTCAGACAACAGAAGACATAGGCATTCAAACTGACATGTTAGGACATCCTCGAAATACGATTGAGGACAGACAAATTATTGCTAATATGCAAACTGACCTAATGAAATCTCAGGAAGTAAATGTTATTGTGAAGCTAGTACATCCAGATACTATAAATCTACCTAAGGAAAGAACATCAAAAACTAAAGGAAGGAAATTGCTGAGTATGCCTGACATAAGAAGTCATGATGTTGATACTCAAGAACATTATTATTTGCCTCAATCTACCTTAGGTATACATTCCAGTTCTTCCTCAGAAGTGCCTAAAGCACCATTGACTATTTCATCATCACCTGCATTCAATAGTCCCAAAGTATACCCAACTGCCTCCCCATTATATAATTCTAGACTTAAGTCTTCAGCTACTGCTGTTAGTAATCCTGCTTCTTGTATCTCTCTGTCTCCCAACTGTTATTTTCAAGATAAGAATCCTATTGATAAAACTAGCATTTCAGAAACAAGGGAACCGTATTGTAAAAACAACTTCCTAGTTGACAGAGCTTCTTCCCCAATTTTGATACTAAGTGCAAGTCCAATCAACCAACAAAATACATCAGAGATTTCAACTACTTCTTCCAAACCATCTGCTGGGAAAGAGGAGAAAAGTACTGAAAATTCAGGAACTGGTTTTAAGAAAAAAGATTCAGATCTACAGTATAATAGGTGTTCTTGGGAATCATGTCTTGATACTTGTTCACATGCTGAGGTGGACAGTGAGTCTACCCCACCTACAGAGAGGAAGGATGTTCATAAAAGGTCTGGAAATGGCTTGGATAAAAACACGACCAAAGTGCTTTCCAAAAAACAAAAGCAAAGATTTACCATTGACACACATACTGCAGTTCACACTGAAAGACTTTATCACTCAAGCAGTACTTTAGAACTTTCTAGCCCCGGGGAATATGTAATGGATGATCATGGAGAAACCCTTCCTGCAGAACATTCATTTCATCAGACACAAGCCATGAGAAGGGCAAAAAACCTCTCGGGAGAAATTAAAAGTGGAAACTCCATTAGAAATTCAGAATGTTCACCATCTAATAAGTCTTCACCAAAATCTTTAAATGAGCATAATACCTCTTCATGTGTAAAATCTGAAGAAACTCATGAATGTGTTCCTGATTCTTCTCAACCGTGCCCTCAGATCTGGAGAAATGAGAAGACTGGTTGTTTTCACAGGTCAGAAATGAGTGACCTGCAAGATGATGTTGAAGATGATGATGATGACGACGATGATACAAAAACAGGATCTGATATTGATAGTGTATGTAATACTGAAATCTTGCTAAATGGGAATACATCTTTAGTAAAAGCCCACAGACATCGAAGTTACAGTCTTCGTGACCTGCCCATGCACAATAAATTCAGCAATTGGTGTGGTGTGAAGGGAGCTCCTCACTCTTCCTTAACTAGCCTGACACTGAGTGCTAGTGATATCCACAGCCAGACAGAAGGGAAATCAGTTAACAAAAGAACAACCGAAATAGAAGAGAGATCTCTACTTAGCGAAAGGAGAGCAAGAGAGATTGAGAGACTAAGAAGAGAGCGTGCCCAGGTTATGTCTGGAATACATTTAGATATGAGTCAGCAGCCTCTTACTGTGGAACTCACGGAAGCAAAGCTGACCTATGGGATTGGTGAAACTGATGCACAACTGAGGATTCTTCAGAACGTAGTGGGTGAGGAATTGACAGCAGTGCCCATAAAACAGCAGCTTTATGAAAGGTAATTATTTTCTCCACATTACACATTAGCTAAATACAGCAAGTGTTTGACATAAAGGTAGTCCCTGACTTACAAGCACAATTGTGCCAAAAAATTCTGTTGCTAAGCAGAGCAGTTTTTAAAGGGATTTTGTCCCATTTTATGACCTTTCTTGAGACAGTTGTTAATCACTACAGTTGTTAAATTAATAACACGGTTTTAAGTGAATCTGGCTTTCCCATTGACTTTGGTTGTCAGGAAGTTGCAAAAGGTGAACACAAGACCTTGGAACACTGCCATGGTCATAAATATGAGTCAGTTGCCAAGTGTCTGAATTTTAAACATGTGACCATGGGGATGCTGCAACAGTTGTAAGTGTGAAAAGCAGTCATAAGTCAACATTTTTCAATGCTGTTTTAACTTTGAATATTCACTAAACAAATGGTTGTAAGTCGAAGACTACCTGTACCACCATCAATGGAAGAAAAATAAAATATTGCAAAACAGAAGTAGATATTTTGAAATTTGAGCAGCTGCTGTTAATCATATCTTCCCAAGAGCTTTCCCTCTTGATAATGTGTAATGAATTTTTCCAAGAACCATAAATCAGAAGGAGTAATATCTTTTCAGACTCACAGCTATTATTAAAAGGCATAAACATTTATGAACTTAATACAATGATATTACTAATTTCTTACTAACAACCAATGATGGGGAAGGGAGAAGAGGGAAGGGGAGGAAAGGGGAAAAACCTGAAGTATAATATCAGAACATGTTCAAATACTACTTGGCACCTGAATACTACTGAGTAACCTCCAACCTAGCAGTTAGAGTAAGACAATGGCAGGGGATTCTGAGTTATCCTTATCTCTGGTAAATTAGGGATTATAGATTCCAGAATAAATACTGGAAGTATTTTATAGCCATAACACACTTCATCAAAGGGGTTGCAGCCCAAGGCATCCTAACCTGGAAATAATGTATACTAAACATAGCAAGTTTATTTCAGCCTTAGGTTCAACCTTCATACTAAATAAGGTTACATTCCTTCCATCTGATATGTTACCTTCCCCTTTCTATCAGTCTTGTAAAATTGTTAATGTTTTTAAAAAATACAACTTATTTTATTTTTAAATACCTTTTTCCCCTTTCCCATAATAGGCACAAGAAATCAATTGAAATTTTAAGGAAACAGAGAGAAGAGAGACTTCAGTGCTTCAGAAGGAGTCGCAGTCTTAGTCCACAAAAGCATCTGAGTTTTTTGCAAACCCTGGACAGTAACCAGAGAGAAATAGATCTGCCCAGCCGACGCCGTGAATACCTCCAGCAACTGAGACGAGATATTGTAGAAAATACAAGGTAGGGTGACCCAGGGCCAATTAGAAGGGCCTGGAACAACTCACCACAGCCAGGTTGGTGTGGATGGGTATGAACAGAAGCGTGGGTGCGACAGGGTTTGTGTAAATGGATGAGCGAGGCTGGTTGACATGGATGAGTGGGCATGCTGGGTCGGCGCGGAAGACTTGCCACAGATGACTCAGCGTGTTCTGGTTGTCCCAGGTGGGTGGGCATAGCCAGGAAGGGAGAGATGGGTCGGCACAGCTGATTGAGCATGACCGGGTTGGCAGGGAACAAGTTGCCCTGACCAACTAGACACAGGGACAATTTGGTGCACCATCAGAAGAAACATCAGCCCCTAATATGCTGGCCAATAGGAACGCAGGGACAGGGGCAACTCATAATGAGGGGAATCACTGTCATGCGGCAATTCAGACCAAGCAGGGAGAGGAAGAGACACTTCCCCCCTCCCCCTCCAGAAGAAACATTGTCCCAGTCTGGGCCCAAGGTGTGGTGAAACGATGGAGCTCATAATTAGGGCTGGCCTCCTTGGCAGGTGCCTTTCCACCTCCCAGGATGGGAAGTGCAGCCTGCTGAGTACCTGGACTGCATGCTGCCACAAGCCTCTGTCCACATCCAGATTGTGGCCCTGCCACTGCCCTTCTAGGAAAGACTGCTCAGGATGTTAGCCAGAGCACTTCATGAAAGGGCTGGCCCTCTGCTTGCAGCTTCCCAATCATCAGTGAAGCAGTCTTTATCCTGTAATGATGATTGTCAATTTAGACCAGACATGTCAAACACAAGGCCCGGGGGCCATATCCGGCCCGCGAAGTGGTTCCATGTGGCCCGCGAAGCCATCCTGGAAACAGTGAGGGAACGGCCCCCACTGCCTTGGCCCTGGCCCAGAGACCCTCCTTCTGCCAGAGACCCCCAGATCTGTCCCACTCCTGCCCAGGCCCCCATAGGCACTGAAATTGAGTTTGACACCCCTGATTTAGACTGATAATAGTTCCTGTTTTAATTCTTTCCTAAGTTCAAAATTAATTCTCATCCCTAAGAGACAGAATTATTTCTTTATTTTTAAAAGCATTCATACAGTGTCGTAAAAGCTTGCAATGTGACTTACCAATCAATACACAGAATACCATAATGACATTTTTAAGGGTTCAGGAACCAAAAATGAGGATCCAGCGTCCTTCGGAGATTGAACAGCTGCTTCGAGAATATCAGAGAGCACAAGAAGAAACTAAAACTGAAATTGCACGAGCGAGGGACAAGCTCCGGGAAAGAGCTGAGCAAGAAAAGAAGCGCATTCGAGAACAAATATATTCTCAGCTGCAGAAGGCAAGTGTTCAAATTATTTTGGCTAGTTTACTGTGTGTTAATTTAAGGCTGGGTCTCATGATCTGGGCTTGTCTGAAGATACATAATGTACCAACGTTTTTGTGCATTAGGTGACAGAATCCTTTGTAGCTGAATGTGTGAAATACTGTTTGCAAGTCACTTTAAAAATAGACACTCACATCTGTCTTAATTTATGTTCTAAATTTGAGGTAGCTCCATTACTAGAGAAAATTGAAAGAAGAGGAAAGAATGCACCAATTTTAATCCAAATGGGGTTTTGTAAATCATTAAATTTTTTTGAAGATTTCAATTATTTAACATTTGCATCCAGCTATGATTCTTAGAAGACAATACCATTTAGAAGACATCATCTTAGAATAGAATAGAGCTGGAAGGGACCTTGGAGGTCTTCTAGTCCAGCCCCCTGCTCAAGTAGGAAGACCTATATCATCTCAGACAAGTGACTGTCTAGTCTCTTCTTAAAAACCTCCAGTGATGGAGTGCCCACGATTTCTGAAGGCAAGCTGTTCTACTGGTTAAATGTCCTAACTGTTAGGACGATTCATTCACTTGTTTTATTTATCTTCTGAACAAATAACTACAAACAGAACAAATGAAGTCGTGAACATTGGAATGAAATAAATATTATAAAATAAATGACTTGTCTGAAATAGAGTGAACAAGCTTTAAACTAGCCTGCTTTACAGCATTTCTTAATGTTGATGTATTTATTATAGGAAGAAACTAAGCTGAAGACTCTTGTAAGCACAAGCACTTTACACACAGATTCCACCCTTAGTTTGTCTTCAGGACCAACGTCTGGATACAACAGTAGTAACACAGCTACTTATTCTGCTAGTATTCTTAGCAAACAAGGAGCCCAGGTAATAGTAATTTCTCTTCAACAAAATAATTAAAATAAAGGGCTTTATAGAATAAGATATATTATTTAATGCCATAGGTTTGATTTAGGATGGCCACAAGCTTAATCAAGTGAGATAACAAATATTGTGTATTGAGCAGATGATTAGCAGCATGGTTACAAACTATTAGCTTAATTTTCTCCTGAGGATGATTTCTATGAGGTCCAAGCATATGTTGTCTTCTCCTGTTCCTTTTAACCAATGGAGATCTCCATGATTCTAAATTCTTACTGTCATCCATCAAAAGCCAAAATCAGAGTCTGTTGCTCACAGTCAGTTATAATTGGGGTAGTATAAATGCTCAATAAACAAAATTAATAAATAATCATATATTACTTTCTTCCCCCCCCCCAATATATTAGCTTTGTGCCGAGGACGTGGAACATTCAGCAGAAGATGCAAGAGGACGCTCAGCTATTAGAAATCATCAGCTTTGCATGCTCAAACAAGTGCAAAAGGGATCTGCTAGTGGTAAGGGCTGGATAAATCATTTGATGACGACTCCTGTGTCAAATATGTGCAGGATGTTTCATGTATCAAAAAAACAACAACAACAGAACAGAATCAATTATGTATAACTTATGCTGGCCATCTGATCAACCAAAAAAGTGAAAGTGTTTTATACTAAAAGAGAATATATATTGGTCTAGGCCAGGGGTAGGCAACCTCGGCTCTTTTATGACTCATGGACTTCAACTCCCAGAATTCCTGAGTCAGGGAGTTGAAGTCCATGAGTCATAAAAGAGCCGAGGTTGCCTACCCCTGGTCTAGGCTGAACTGTGGAATCCTTGATGTCCTCTGACCTTGGTTGTTTGCTTGCAGACATTTCATTGCCTAACTACATAACATCATCAGTGCTAGTGAGTGTGGGGCAGTCTCTCTCCCTCTCATGTTCACTACACTGAACACTACATGGATGATGTTATCTGATTGGATAATGAAATATCTGCAAGCAAATAACTAAGGTCAGAGAGCATCAAGGACTCCACAGTATACTAAAAGAAGAGGAAGTGTCCCATTTTTTCCCAGAGCTCATTCAACATCAATTCTGTATCATTTGCCTGGGAAAATTGCATGCTGCCCAGATTTCTCTGGGGAGAAATAATGATTCATAACTGTACCAAGCCATTAAATTTTCCCTCTCTGCTGATAGTGAATAAAATGGAAGGGCTGGGTAGAATTTATTTTCAAATCAACCATTTCCTCCTCATAATTTGTTCTGTGCATATTTGAATATATACTGTATTCTCTGCAGCCTTAAGAATCTCAGCCCAATAAGTTCATCTAGATTTAATTTTAGAATTGATTTTTAAAAGCTCTAGTTAACCAGTTTTATTAAGAAGGAAGTGGCCAGTTTCTGAAATAGTGGCAACAGCAGCTGTTGGCTTTATATGCTCATTTTAATGACTGTGGACCACAAATGAAATAGAGTTCTTTGTGAATAGAAGACTTTCACTTCTTCTTGTCTGAAGTAATCTGAAGAATTTGGATTATGAACATTCAGGGCATGTTGCTTTCAAACTGTTTTAGAAAATTGCCTGTTAGGAAGCAGAATGTTGTGGTCCACTAAAGTGGTCCGATTTTAGTCATTTGCCCCATTTTGTACATCCTGTAAGTAGGTGGCTCAGATCAGATCTGTGGTATAGGCTCCTTATTTATCTCATGTATTACAGAGACCTTTCCTGTGACTTCTTCATCTATGGAGAAGAGCAGCCATAGGTACCCTCATAGCCTAATTATTTCACCTAGCACCTTTTCAGCTTCTTCAGTGAAAGGATATGAAGATCTGTCCAAACATGTCTTGGCTACTGCTACTGCTGAGGTGAGTAGATAAGCATGTTGAACACAAATGGCTGTCAGAAATGTAGCAAGAATGGTCTGGTTATCTACTTATCGGGATGGGGGAGGTAAGCTGTTCCAAAGAGGATAAGCTATTCCAAAGGAGAGAGACCATCATGCATAAAGTTAAATCGTGGGGTTTCTGAAGTCAGATTTTCCTTGGTGGTAGGACATTCAATAAAATGGACAGGCAATCTCAAGTTGAAGAAGATAGTCATGGAGAAATCAAGGTCTTGAGTCATGCATTGGGAGCTATCTGGCAGCCAATTCAACTCCCATAGTAGCATTGTTTCATGGGTAACCTCCTTGTGCCCATAACTGAAGGTTCTGGAAGATCTTCAAGAGCAATCCCATGTAGACTGATGTGCAATAATCCAGCCACAAAATGATAAGGGCTGAAAGAACTGAATGTAATTATGCAAAAACCTTGACTACAGCCACCACATATCATTCAAACAGGAGCTGTGATCCAAGAGAACTCTTAAGTTGCAAGCACACTTTGTATGTAGAAGCACTACCCCATCCCAAATCAACTATGGATATATCTAGATGCATTCACTTCTAAATGCATATCCATTCAGCCCAGATAGGATTCAATCTAAGCTCAGGGTTTTTTTCTCCCAGCCAGATCCCAAAAGCCTCCAGGCACCAGGTCAGGACATGGATTACATTTTCTTCTTGGCCCAGGTAGAGATATATAGATAGGCCTCAACCTATAACCACAGTTGGGACTAGAATTCTGGTCATAGGTCATGAAAGTTATAAGTCATGATGGTCATAAGTGGGGGCTCCCAAGTGACTGAACCGATTTTACTGCTATTTTTATGGTGGTTGTTGTGAATCAGGAAGTCATAAATATGAATCCATTCACCCAAGTGGGCATCTTTTTAACAGAAACCAGCTAAAAATGTCACAAATCGCAGTCACGTGACTGTGCAGTATTGTAACCAGTTGTAAATGTGAGCTAGTTACGAAGAGCCTGAAATGCAGTCATGTGACTGAGGGGTGGTGGTGGCATAATATATTTTACAATGACTGGTAATGCTTTATGGGCTATAAAATACTGTACACTGTCCAAGGCTGTCATAACTTTCAACGATCTTTAAATGACTGGTCGTAAGTCAAGGATTACCTGTATACCTGAATATTATCAGCATATTGATGAAACCTGTCCCATGCTGGGTAGATTCATGCAGATGTTAAGAAAGGGGCTGAGCCCTGTGGCACTCCATAAAAGATTGTCCAAGGCTTGACCTCTCCCCATTACCATCTGCCTATCAAGGAGGCGAACTACCAAAGAAGAGTAGCCCCTACTCCCAGCTCTCATAATAATTCCAGAGAGAGATAATATGGTCAATATCACTGCAGACCTCTAAGAAATCCAACAGAACTTAGATAATAAAAATCTATATAGGTAAAACAGCACAAATAGCCCTAAAAGAGAATATATATTGAACTGAGGGGTCCTTGGTGCTTCTTAGAGCTTGGTTGTTCGCTTGCAGATATTTCATTACCCAGCTAGGTAACATTATCAGTGCTGGTGAGTGTGGAATTTTTTTTAATTTTAATTTAATTTTAATCCCATTTATATCCCGCCCTTCTCTGAAGACTCAGGGCGGCTTACAATTTAAGCACAAACCAATGTGCTTAGCAATAGCCTTCATTCTATGTATATGCCTGCTTATTAGGGCTTTTGAGGGCCCCCCAAGCGGCATTATTACAAAGTCAGCTTATTGCCCCCAACAATCTGGGTCCTCATTTTACCTACCTCGGAAGGATGGAAAGCTGAGTCAACCTTGAGCCTGGTGGGATACGAACCTGCACTAATTGCAGGCAGCTGGTGTTACTTGAGGCATTAGCCCACTGCTCCACCAAGGCTCCTAATTTACTCCCTATTTGTTAGGTCTCCCGTCAAGTGAGACAAGTGACTCTCTTGTTGGGATTGTGCATGCCTAAACTTGTTCCTAAATGTGCTTTTTTAAGAATCATGAATCAAAGAATGTCTCAAAACAGAATATAAACTGTTTTGGAACTCTTCTATTTTGTTGCTACCACACGAAGTTGTAACACTACGCTGTTTGCAAGACCCACACAACAAACAAAGAAACAAATATGTAAATAAATAAATTTAAATATTACAAACAAACCCTTTCAGTTACAAGGAAGAACCTGTTAATAGTTTCCAAGACACCTTTCATATAGGAACAATTTTTCCCAGGTTTTTTACTCTACAGGAGGAAAATAGAAGATCTTTTCAGGGTTTTTTCCTCTCTAGCTATCTAGCAAGGCATGTTGTTCTCTTGGAAAAATAAATGTGCCACTATGATGAGAAGATATAAGGCCTTAAATATGTATTAAGTGACCAGATTAGCATTTAAAGGTCAAGGGAGAAAAGGAGAAAGGAAATCAGGATTCCAGTCAGCAGCAAAGACCACATGCCCACAGAGATACATGTGGCTGGAATAAAATTGTAGCAAAAATGCAAAGATTAATGCTCGGATTAATGCATAATATATATTAACAAAAAATGTAGTTTGCATCTAGGTCCATGTTTTCTTTAGACTATTAAATTTATTCTGTATCACCAATCCTTGTTTCAGAATTTTGGTGCATAGTCTTTAGCTGGCAAAAGCCAGCCTTCTCTGTACAATCTAATAGCAGTCAGCTTGCTTTGGTCCTGTCAATTAAGCATCGTCTAGTGCAGTCATGGTAAATCTATATATAATACATATGTCAAAAGTGACACAGCTTGACATTTTGGGTGATACACCAAAATTTGGCAAAACCCAACAAGTATTCTCAAAAGCAAGTGCCATTCTTGTACGATTTTAGGAAGCTGCAGAGGCCATGAGAATGGAGTGTGTTCTCATGCAGCCTACAAACCCTCTGGAAGTCATGAGGGGCTGTGCTTTCACATGATCTACGGAGTCTCTGAAAATTGTGTGAGAACAGGTTATGTGCTTTCACATGATTTTGGAGGCTGCAGTGTCTGCAAAAGAGCATGAAGCCACTTCAAGATCAAAGGCCCTGTGCAACCGAGAGCAGCTTTGCGTAGGCTGTAGGGTCAACAGAAAGAGACAGAAATTGAGTGGTGCGTGGCAAATCGTGTGGAGTGCTGTGCCATGGAGGCAATCACATCATTTCCCAAGGCCTTGGGGAACAGCTTGAGGTGGCCTTTTTGAGTGGCAGTGACAGTACTAGGGCTGAAGTCCAGGCCTGGACCTTGGTGGTGGTGTTGTTCCATATGTCCTTGATGATGGGGAGATAGAGAATTGTTTCTCTTTTGCTTGAGGTGGTGGTGTTGGATGGGGTGACACACCAGTAGAGTCAAGTCAGGCATTTCCCAGCTTTTGACATACCAAGATCAAAATGTTTGCTATCACTGGTCTAGCGGGATCTAGGAAGTGAACTTTCTCTGATGAAACACTTTCTCTCAGGAGCAGCATCTTCATTTGGCCCTGACCCTACCCACTTTCAGACAAGCACTAAAAACTTTGGATTAGGGTGTCTGGTGATATGGGAGATTGGTTTTTTGCATTTGTTCCCATGTGTTTGTGCATATGATTTGTAAAGTTGCCCAGAGTCATTTTGGGGCAGCCTAGAAATTGGATGGATAGATGGATGGATGGTTAAATACTTTCTTTGAGGATGGATGATAAAAACAGGGAAAATGAAGCTGTCCCTTCCCCCTTAAAAGTCTCACTGGAGAGAATGAAAATCTTCCCACTCTTAGAGATTGACATTTCAGAGTTTTGATAGACTTTGCCTGCTATCCAATTTTTGCGAGCTAGGATTTGTAACCTAGAGATTTCTTTGCAAGCCAAAGTACTATTGTCCACATCCCATCAACTAGGAGGTACATCAACATCAATGATGTAAGTGACTATTTATATATTTAGCTAATTTTTGGTTTATACTGTCACTAATTTAAATAAGGAAAATTAAACCCGGTTCCAATAGGTTGCTGGATACCTGCATGGACCTCAGAAGAGAACATAATAAGCTCTCACTAAATTTAAATAAAGCTGAATTTTCTATAAAGGGGCTGCAACATCTGAACTATAACATTGCATTTTACTTGCTTTAAAGGTTATGGCAGTATGTTCAAATGACTTGAAAAACCTTTACAGTGGGCAGGCAACCGCTGGCTGGAAGTAAGTTTTGGCCATAGATCCCTTCTATTTGTACCAAGAGAGTACCTTTTATGGTATTTTTGCAGAAAACCTGATTTCATCTTATATTTATTTCTCCGTTAGATATCAGTGCACAGAGAAGAACGTGTTTGTTTATTATAAAGCCTTCTCATCATCTACAACTAAGCATGGGTTCTTGGGAGCAGGAATGATCAACCAACCTCTTTCCACGGTATTGTGTATGTTGAAGGATGCCAGTAAGCGACATTTGTATGACAAAACCATTACCACAGCTCAGGTACATAAGAAAATAACCACCAATATTGAGTTGGGTGAGTACTTCTTATACTACAGTACTTACTATTGTAGAACAGAGGTCATAATTCTACTTTGTCTGAATTGTTTCTCAGCATTGGATAATCCTTCATAAGAATAATGATTTAGCTAAAAACAGGGAAATTTTATCCCCTTCCTATTTTTGCTTTGAAAGTAGAATCTCCACAGCTGATTTTAATGTACAAATGTACAAATGTTTATAACACCACTTTCCTCTCATCCCCTCCTCTATGGCCCTGTAACTGGAGGTGATGCATGATTTCTGGTGCTTCATAAATTGCTCTTGGGATGACCAAGTGTCAGGTCCACCATTACCGGCTTGGTGCCTTGCTGGTACCCTGCCATTACGGCAGAAGGGGGGGAGGAAGGAGAGGGGTTTATTGGGTGCTATTGCTGTAACTTCAAACATGGGAACTAGGGAGGGGGGAGTGACAGCAGATCACCAAACTGGTTGTACCAGGGTCTTCAAGGTCATTTACCCTGAGAATGGAATGTTAGCAGCTTGACACCTCAGAGTTTCTCAAAACATCTTACTGGCATCACATTAGCTGGCCAAGGGTCTTGTCATGGGGAAAGGAAGTGAAAAGAATAGCTTTGTAATTTGTGCAGGAACACCAGACTCCTCCTGACTTTACTGCAGCCAGTTTCTTTCAGTAAAAAAATTCTTTGCTTCAACTCAATGGAATCAGGTATTTTACTTTCCTGAGAGAGTAGACTGGGGCAGGTGTGACACCAAGTCAGAGATTGAGATCCACTTGCTTCTTTCTGCTGCAGACGTGCCTCCTCTGCTCTGGCACTACCCTTGTGTTGTTGGGTATGTGTTTTCCAAAGCACAAGATAGTAGTAGCATTTAGACTTACATACCGCTCCATAGTGCTTTACGGTACTGAGTGGTTTAAAAATTTCAGCATATTTCCCTCAACAATCTGGAATCTCATTTTACTGATCTCAGAAGGATGGAAGGCTGAGTCAACCTTGAGTTGGTCAGGATGCAACTCCAGACTGAGGGCAGAGTTAGCCTGCAATACTGCATTCTGACCACTGCGCCACCACAAAGCTCCTTGGTGGGACTGACCAAAGTTGCTTGTTAACACACGTTCACTGTTCTCATGAGGGAGAATAAAATAAATAAAATTGGTGCCAAACATTTTGAGCTTTTGATATCAGCTTAGGTTCTGCCTCTTCTCCTTTTGGTTAAATGAATATTGTTCTACTTTCTGGTCTTTTTAAGCTATTTATGATTTTGTGTGTATAATTTTTAGAGCTTTGCACTGAATTTTTAATTTATTGTAGATATCACTAATTATACCCTGTTTTGACATGTATTCATACAGTTCATTAAAAAATAGTAAAATGTAATAGATATATTGTTGTCTGCATTATCAGGACAAAAAGCTAGAAAAAAGGGATGGAGGGCTAAAAATATTAGATATGGACTTATTAAGTTCAGTCCTCTGATTGGTATGCTGTTTTCCTCATTTGACTAAATAGCTCAATTTCTTTCTTTTGATTTAATTCCAGTGTACGTGGTGAGTGATGATTCCTTTTGTTACCAAAAGCAACCAAGAGATTTCTGCTGCATCTGTGTAGAAGCCAAAGAGGTACATAGATCACTATTTGCAATGTGTTTCAGTCACCACTTACTGTGGCTGACTCTACCAGAGATCCTGGGTGGTTCATAAATTAAAACCACAGAAAAATAATAATAAAGACAAAGGAACAAAATGGTGGCAAAACCTGGCAACAATGAGAAACCCGTTTCTCAGAAGGGCCTTCACTTAACCCTTGGAAAAGGCCTAGACAGTCAACCAGGTCTTCAGTGCTTTTTAAAAGCTCCGGTAGAGTCAGGAGTTACCCAGATCCTAGAAGCATCATTGCAGAAACCAAGCACTTCAATAAAGAAGGCATAGTTTTTGGGGTCCTGGTAGATGGCATTATTTAATTGAAAAAACCCAGACAGCGCCAGTGCTACCAGATTGGATCAACCGTGGGAGATAGGCAACCCCTCCAAATAACCAAATCTTATGCAGGTAGTTCTCAACTTATAACCACAATAGTGACCAGAATTTCCATTGCTAAGCAATGGAGTTGTAAAGCACAATATCTCCTAACTGCATCACTTTAGTAACAGCAATCCCAGCACTCCTCGTTGCTATTGTTAATCAAATTCCATGGGTGTTAGCCATTCTGTATTTGGAACATCCCAGCTCTGAGCCTCAGTTCTTACAAGGTAAGGGACTGCCTTCCCTTTAACTCCTCCCAACTGCCTATTTCCCCTCCCCGTCTCTGACTTTTTGGCTACACTGAACCCTGCCTTGTAGGGTGGCAAGCAGCCACCCCAGCCCAATTCCAGCCGCCCTCACCACCCTGCACTCCCAGGCCCCTGCTTGTCTTATGCTCCATTGCCCCAGCTGAGCTTCACAGTCTTTTTGTGGCCCTGCTGAGGCATGCCTGCACTATCCCTTCATGAGGCTGCTGCTAGTTACTTGAGGCCATCTTCCCCAAGTCTTGCAGGGAAACTGCTGTGAGCAACCTTGAGAAGAAAGCCTTGAGAAGAAAGCCTTGAATTATTACCCCCCCGTAGATAGGGCTCGCAACTTGGGAGTCCTCCTAGATTCGCGGCTTACCTTGGAAGATCACATGGTGCCTGTGACTAGGGGGGCTTTCGCCCAGGTTCGCCTGGTGCGCCAGTTGCGGCCCTATCTAAGCCGGGATGATTTATGCACGGTCACTCACGCGCTCGTGACCTTTCGTCTAGACTACTGCAACGCTCTCTACATGGGGCTTCCCTTGAGGACCACCCGGAGGCTCCAGCTGGTACAGAATGCAGCTGCGAGAGTTGTGTTGGGAGTCTCCCGATACTCCCATGTGACACCTCTGCTCCGTGAGCTGCATTGGTTGCCAGTTGTCTTCCGGGTGAGATTCAAGGTGCTAGTAATGGTGTTCAAAGCCCTCCATGGCATGGGGCCGGAGTACCTCAGGGAACATCTGCTGCCGGCATCAAGCTCCCTGCGCCCTGTGCGTTCCCACAGAGAGGGCCTCCTCAGGGTGCCACCGGTTAGAGAATGTCGACTGGTGGCCCCCAGGGGGAGATCCTTCTCTGTGGGCGCCCCGGAGCTATGGAACCAGCTACCGGTTGAGCTCCGGACAGCGCCCGATCTGCGCTCCTTTCGCCGCGATCTGAAAACATACTTGTTCGATCAAGCCGGCCTGGCCTGAAGGGGGATTGGTGGGGTTTTTATCATTTTTATTGGGGTTTTTACTATGTATCAATTGTATTTTAATTGGGCATGTATTTAATTATCTTTTAGTTTTTGTAAATTTCTGTGTTTTATTCTTGCCCTGTACACCGCCCTGAGTCCTCCGGGAGAAGGGCGATATAGAAATATTAATAAATTAAATTAAAATTAATTGTGTAGCCAGCAACAAGAGCAAGAAGATGTCAAAGGTCAGCTAGGGTGACAAGGGCTCTGAAGTGCAGGGGAACAAAAGGGTGTATATGGTGGGGGGGGAGAGGTGAGGGGGGAGCTGAAGTTCTCCAATGATTGTAAGTGCAAGCAGTCTGCCCAAATTTTTATGCTGTTATTGGGTGCTACAAACTTTGGAGATCAGATGTAAGTACCTTCATTCACCATTCATATTCTGTACCACCAATCCAATAACCCATCAAGGTTGCCTGTACTATTATGATATCAGAAAAATCTAACAGCCTATCCTTATGTTGAAAATAATTTGATAAAGGCTGGAAAGCCAATCCAATGGGAGCTGCTAATGGATTTTTGTCATGTAACTCTCATTTCTTTCACCTAGGAAAATATGTACATCTTAGCTCTTCAATCTGTCTATGAAGAGTCAATGCCTCGCCCATGTAAAGAAATGGTACGAGGAGAGATTTTGCCCAGTGCATGGATACTACAACCTGATACCAGGAATGGAAAAGACATCACTAAAGTCATATATATGGTACAGGTAGGTATCTGCAGAGCAAGACAAAAAGTTGTCGTGAAATATATATGGAAGATTGCTTTCTACAACATAGTGACAAAGCAAATAAAAACGTATCTAACAGCAATAAATTGTGCAAGGAAGTATGACAGGATTTTATTTAAGACTCTTACTTACAGGACCTTACAGCAAAGGCATTACTTATACATACTGATCTGCAGAGTTTTTCACTATTGCATTGTTGCTCAAGAAGCACAAAATAAGTGTTCGTTGGGGATGCAACCTCAGTTTTATTTTATTTTATTTATTTTTTAATAAACATTTGGTACTGAGTAAAGTGCCAGGAGCTGAAGTGCCTACCCTCTTCAAAGTTATTCTGTGGTACTAGGTCAAGACCCCAAAACTGTTACTCGGAACAAGCAAAGCATTGAACCTTAGCCAGCCTGGTATTGGTAAGATGCCAGGCTTCCGGAGCTTCTGTTCACAAGGCCGTAGGTATATCTGCCCAAGGAAAACTAAAATGAGATGGCATTATTCAAAAACAACTGGTATCCTTGCTCTGACTGTACTGTATATAATATATCCATAGTGATTAGTAGTATAAATCCAACCCATTTTATTGCCATTTTTGTAGGGCAGACTATCTAGCCTGTTTTATGTGCAGATTTTTAATACACTACACATGGACATAAATCTAGTGATCTGTTTTTTACACTGATCTGCGTGAGTGCCCCTGATTCCTTATTTTTTTTAATAGCAAAAATGCCCCACATTCATTGCAAGATGAAGCTAGCTACAGATGGTCCTCAATTTATAACAATTGGCTGACTTTTGTATTGCTAAGTGATGTTGTTATGCCTGATTTTATGACTCTTCTTTCCTGTGATCATTTGATGAATCACAAGTCATTAAGAGAACCACATGGTCACTAAAGGAATCTGGCTTCCACCATAGATGTTGCTTCTTAGAAGCCCCTTAAGGTTGCAAGTGACAGTGTGAACCCCAGATGCTGTAGCTGTCATAACTACATGCAAGGTGCCCCAATTTTGATCATGTGACCATGGAAACACTGCAATGGTCATAAATGCGAGGACTGGTCGCAAGTCACTTTTTCCAGTGCCATCGTTATCTTCAAATAGTTGTTAAAAGAATGGCTGTAAGTCGAGGACTGTATTGACATTGTGGGGAAGCTGGGGATATGTTTTTTTTATTTATTTTAAAATAAATAAATGTTAGCTATCTAATTCTGTGTGCAGAGCAAACACAATGTTAAAACAATAAGCGTCACCTGAGAGGTTATAACTAAGATGTGCAAATGTCTGTCATGGCAGCTTTAAATGTCTTTAGAACTTAATTCCTAAAAAGATGCTGAGATGCGCAAAGGATTGTAATCAACCAGTTCCGTATCTACCTGAGAAACGCTTGATATTGTTGCTCTTTGAAATCTGCATTTGCAGGGATAGAAGACTTCTGCAGTACATCCCACCTGTAGGAGTTCCCTTATACTGTATGTACTGCATGGATGTTATGGCTGCAATCTGGCGACACTTTACCGAATTATTCTGGGGTAGTCACAGCAGTCATGGATTATGATCATTCATTCGGCAACTGTATGAAATTATGAAGGCCCTAGAAAAAAAGTTACTTACAACCAGTCTCCAAAGTTACAGATATTGCAGTACCTCTTGCGGTCACATGATCAAACTGTGGGAGCTTGGCAGCTCGCTCACACTTATGACCGAAGGAGTATTTCAACTCCCCCACCAATCTTTTGGCCACCCTGTGAAGTAGCACTGTTTTTCAGAAGCATTGCCAAATATTGGCTAAGATTTTTTTTTTAATTATTGCAGGTTGACCTTGGTGCCCCAGCGATTCCTGTAAGACTGCTGAGCTCTTTCGTAAAGCGGCAACCTTTGGTAATTGCTCAGCTTTCCCATTTTCTCACCACTTAGATGGCATAATACATACTATCAACAAGCTCTGTTTCAGTGACAAAATGTAAATACCAGCGATACCAGGATTTCCTTTCCAAAACTGATGGCAGGAAGAAAGCCTTGCCCGTCTACACAAAATCATAAATAATTATTCCGCATTGCAAATTTGTTCTCATTCAGTTAGAAAAAAATCTTGAATGAGATTTTTGTTTGGTGGTTTAGAGAAAAGGCAACTTTTACAGATACACTGATCAAGAGGTTTTCCTTGAAATATCGATTTTACACTGATTTTTTTCCCCTTAAATCAGATGATTCTGGAAAGGCTTCTGGTGCAGTAAAACGCAAAAGAACGTTTTTTTAAAAGGAACATTTCATTTTGGAAGCTAAACTAAGCTACTGTACAGCTCTTTGTAGAGTGCCTGATCAATGAAAAATGCTTAACAATTCTCTACAGTGTTACTGGCTGGAGCAGCAACTAACTCAAGGGAGTGCTAACTTGTGAAGATGTGAACTGGTTATTGCTTTCTCTCAGTCAGATATGCAACTCAGGAAGAGAGACGATGTTCTGTTACAGGATACACTTTTTCACGCTACACAATCACTCCGCCATAAGACATGTTGAAAACCAGTAAGACAACAGCATTAATGCAACTTCTCTTACATAGCTACCACATTTTGAATGTTGGAGAGGGGTTTCTGTCACAGCATCTCATTCAGCAAATATCCTTGCCCCTCTTCTTTTACTGGAAGAGCAACAGAAACAGTGGTAATGAAAATAAGCTCAAAGCAGAGAAAGTCCACCAAGGTTTTACCCCATGACTTTATCAGCTTGAAAAATTAAACCTCTCAGTCTCAACTCTTCATGTCATATCGATTTGCATTCCCATGAGCTGCTTCATAAAATTGCATTTTTATATGTACGCTCTTCAATGTGCTTTTTAGCAGTAAATATGATTGTATAAAATAAATGCCAAACCATTCATGTAATTAAGTTCAAAGTGAATGAGCATAGAATTAACATTTTCATCCCTCACTGTTCCTATAGCAATTAGTGTTTGAAAGTAGGTTTTATTCATATGAATGTGCACCCTATTTGATTGAAGTTATTTCTAAGAATACAAATCAAGTTATGTAACCTAGAATTACTGCTACCTATTACCATTTTCTGCCAGCCTTCTTTTAGTAATTAGAAACTTGCTAATCCTGGAGGAAGACAGTGGCACATTTCTTGTCAAGAAAATTGAACGATTATGCCTGTGTGGTCCCCAGGAGTCAAACTGAATTTGAGGGTGTATTCCCCCCTTGAGAGCTTAAGGTGTTTTACAACCAGTCTGTTACTACAACTCTTTACTGCCCCCAACTTAAATTGCAGCATTTTATAAATTAAAAATTAAGTGGTATTATTCCTTAAAACAAAACCGTTGAGTTTGGGAGAAAAAACGACAGGCTGTAAAACATGTCACCGATCTTTGAAATTGTTGGAAAGCAATTCAGTAATTATGGTAGCATAAAATGGTAAGAAACAACAGGTTTTCAGAGGCTGCCCAGAGACAACGTGGTGTTTTCCATCTCCTATTTTTGCTTCTCTTTCCCCACAAATATGTAGAAAGTGCCTTCGAATACTAAAGGGAACTGCTTGCGCTTTTTGTTAAAACAATAGGGTGTAAAACTAATTCACTGATCTGAATTAGTTGGGGACTGTGGGCAGCATAAATGAAACTATATTTCAGTGCATATTGACTTGCCTTTGTTAAGTAGACATCAACTTGGCATGTGGCACAAGCATAAGTATCAGATGATCCAAATAAAGCACAGACAGTGGCTGACAAAATAATTGTTGATCAATGCCAAGCAGTTGATGCAACTATAGAAATAATGTGTAGCATTTGAAATACTAGCTTCGTTGTCCTCTGTGTTACTTGAAGTGGGAGGTAGAGATTATCTACTCTACCAGAAATCACATCGTTTAAGATGGAAAGCAGTTCTGACTGCATTCCAAGAATCACCGACTACTTACTGTGTTTGTTTTTTTCTTTACTTTTTGAACCTGACACCCCTATTAATGAATCAAGCAATTTTAGCAGGCATGTCTAAGATAGACTCCTCTCATAATAGGGATGTGCTTGTCAAAGGATGATGTTTTATTGTACAGAACATCAGATGTTTATTTTTATAACTGCATACAACTGTTTGTTTCTATGTTTACAAATTAAGTTATTTATATATACTTATTTTGAAATGATTTTATATGCTGAAGCTAATTATTATGTTTTACGGTTATTCAATTAATGTATGCTTTCTAGAAATAATTGTTACATTAAAATATATTTATATAATACTTTTTTGCACTTATAACACTATGGTACCTGTGAATGCCTGGGGTAGGAAGAATAGTCTTAAAGTGGGGCAAAATCTTTTATTGAATGTGACAAAATATACCACTTTATTGAAATATACCTTCAGCCCATATCTGCTTTTAACCAAGATTGCTATTTTCATATCCTCACAATAAATACTTTTTTATATATAGAAAATGGCTAAAAGTGGCATTTTTCCTGCTGAATTCTCCCCCCCCCCAAAAAAAATAAATTTTACTATTTTAGAATACCAGAGTAAATAACTTAAGCCAGTGCTTCTCAATCTTGGCAAATTGAGAATTTCAGAATTCCCAAGCCAGCAAAGCTGGTTGTGCAATTCTGGGAGTTGGTCCCCCATCTTCAACTTGCCAAGGTTGAGAGTCGCTGGCTTAAGCCGTGTATTTTCCACACATTTTTCAGAATAGAGCTTCTGAATAGCCCAGCAAAAACTAACCCAATAGCCATCTCATCCAGAAATCTGCTGAGTAAAATTTTGGGGATCACTTCTAAGGAAGACAGAAAAAGATAAAGATGTATGCCCCATTTTCCCCATTACCTTTAATAATAAAACAAGCAGGTTTCCAGAAGAAAACTACATTACTATAGTGCAAGAAAAAAGGAAAGAAAAGGAAAGGAAAGAAGACAGTTCATAGGAAATTCAATTTCATATCAGCATTATGCCAGTCCTTGTCTCAGCCTTTTCCAAGATTGTAGAGCTGTCTTCTACATAAATACTTTTTAAAGCAAATGTTTCAGTTTATAATTAAATGGTAGCATCATTCAAAACAATATTCCTCATAAAACTAATTTTCTCTCCATTAGAAAATCACAAATACAAAATGTGGCAAGGGCAGGCAACCTTAAAAAAAAATCCAAGCCAATATTAGTGCTCTGATAGCAATGATTATATTTCCAGACGTCGTTCAACTGAAAAAAAAATCAAGTACCGGTATGAGCATCTATTAAATACCCGATTAAATACCAAGAATACATTTAGTTTTACTTGTCAATGGTTCAGTGGGATTCACTGCAAGGTAAGAATTCTCTTCATGTTAGAAACAGATCCCTTCAGAGTGTTTCTCCCATCTATAAAGATTCTGGAACTTGGAAGCCACAAATTTCTATACAAAAGAAGTTTTGCTCCTGCAGCTCTAATTAAGGTGCTTGAATTGGCTTTTTCCTTGTTCTCCAATACAGTACACTGGAGAGACATCACCTTTGAAGACAAGATCCATACTAATTCTGAGTGCAATTTTGTCAGGGCATTTATAAACAATCCTAACAATTTTTAAACATGGCAATTCTGCTAACTTTGGGCTGCAACTGTTTCTCTTGGCTGCGATCCTAAATCACAAGCAAAAGTCTTTGGCTCTGTGGTATGAGGTTTGGAAATGAATATTCTTAACACAGCTTCTAATTCCTTTGAAAAGTCCTACAAAGAAAAAAAAACATGTTAGCAATATTTGATTGGGATTTTTTTTTGCTCATCAGTACAAGTGGTTTAACAACAAGTATGCCTGTTATTGCCTTTGTTGTTTTACAAGTATTTCTATATTTAAGGTCATTAACAATAAGAAATAAAATAGTAGTTAGCACCATTGTTAAACTGAGGATTTCCTGAAGATGCCAGGATCTTTCCTGAAAACTGGGGAAGTGTGGGGCACATCTGGTAAGAATTCTGAGAGTGTACGTTCCATATATTGGCGCAATACACAAAATTGTTTTCTCTGGGTCCCACAGCCTTCAGAAAGCGAAGGTGTCTTTAACAGTCTTCTCTTACTAATCTTAATGTTCTGACAAAGTGCATCTTGAGCTAGGGCTTAATAGCTAGAAGACAGCCTAAGACTTAAGCTGTCAAAAGGAACAATTTAAACTGGCGGGTTGGAAATCAATTTGTCATGATCACGGGCCGGCAACCCAGTCGTCCTCTGCCATTTACACAGAGAGAGAGACAGAGACAGAGAGAGGTACTTGCGCTTCCCTTCTCTCTCTCTCTCTCTCTCTCTCTCTCTCTCTCTCTCTCTCTCTCTCTCTCTCTCTCTCTCTCTCTCTCTCTCCCCGCAGGAAGCAGCAGGAAGCAGCAGCTCTCTCTCTCACACACACACACACTCACTCACTCACACTGAGTGTGGGAAGAGGACTGGCAGACCAAGGGCAGGAGAGCCAGCTCAGTAAGAATGTGTGTCAGCTTGTCGGAGAACAGCGTGAAGACAGAAGATCGGAGAGAGTGAGATAGAGGGGGAAAAGAGAGGGAGGGAGAGAAAGAGAGGAAGGGAGGGAGGGAGAGGGAGGGAGGGAGGGAGAGAACTCATGCGCAGCAGCCTCTATTTCCTCTATTTCTTTTTAATTAAACTCTTTTGCGGCTCTCAGTGTTTTCTTTTCTCTGGGAAACGGGTCCAAGTGGCTCTTTTGAGTGTTTAAGGTTGCCGATCCCTGGTCTAGATAATAGATGATAATTCTACAAAGGGCTAAATGTCTTCTGATTGTTGTAACTGTCACAGTTTGAAACTCTTGGAAACTGTAAAGAGTTGCTCATCATAGAACATATTGCAGCAATCCACTGAGATGTAACCAAGGTTTAGCTATCAACTGTCAGATCTAGCCAGCTTAGAAATCATTATAACTGGTACATTAATTCACCAACAGCTGGAGATCAAGAAACACTCCTGGGCTGCAAACCTTTTTCAAAAAGAATGCAATTCTATCCAGAATGTCTAATTTCAGAACCTGGTTTTCTTACTACCAACTGAAGTGAGCCCAGATAATCAATACTGTGCACTTCTGCAGTTGCAGAGCTACTGCATTCTTGATTAGAAATAGTATCCAGCAATCATTTCCCACTACTTCTGGTTCAAATTGCTTTTTTATTAATAGTCTTCTCACTGGCATCTTTAAGGTAGGACAGACACACCCCTTCTGCAAGGAAGCAACACTCGATCCTAGGGTCTCAAACTCCAGTTGTCCTAATTGCCTCTAGGATTAGTTCATAAAATATCTAGTGAGCCAAAAATGATGAAAATCCTGATACACTATTAAATACAACCTTATTAAACTGTTTTTTAAAAAAACTATACTACTTTTCCGTATCACATCGGTCACTTCAACCGTCCTCTTAGAAGCACTCCAAGTGGGCTGTCACTTTCTCCCTTTTCATTCATTCAGCTATCCTACTTTTTGCTTCATCATTTTTAGGAGGGCTGACTTCGTGAAAAGGAAGATAGTATGAACTAAAGCCTATTTGGAGCACTATTCAGAAACAATGCAGAACATCTAAACATTAATTTTCAACAGTGTACTCCAGAATATAAATATTTGTTTGTACAGAACACAGAAATGAGCTTTTAAAAATATTATTGCAAATATAGGAAAAAAAGGATCCCAGGTCAACATGCTGTGCATTGTTCTCAAATTAAACTTACCAAAGGCCATGTTTGCTGCTGGAGGTCATGCAAACCGTCCTCTATCTCTGTACTTGTCATCAATCCATGCTCAACAAGACCATGAAGCATGAATAAAAACAAGCCCCACTGCAACGAAACAAAAAAATATATATCACAGGCCTTACCAACAGTACTTACCATGCAAACCTAAAAACTGCAGTAAGTGCTCTGAGATATACAGTTGTTTGTAATAGAAATCATATATGCAGAAATTTCTTATCACTTCAAGTGCTTTTCTTTTTAGTGACAGCTAATTCATCTACAGATAATCTGACTATTAGAAAATTTAGCCTTCAGCTACTTTTATTATGTGGAAATTAGTGGAAATAACTAGAATATATTGGTTTATTAAAAACACTGAAAATCAGCTGGGAAATATTACTTAGCAATATTACCTGGAAGTATGTCAAGTAGCAGAGTAACAGTCAGCAGACTGGTTAAGTTTATAAATGCATCAGAAATTGAGACGTTATACATATATCTCAAATTAAAATCTGTTTGCAGTAGATGGAGGTGACACTCAAACTTCTTTCTTTGTTGCAGGATCCAATCCAAGTTGGTCACCAGGACGAGAAGTTTAGTCTTTCAAGCTTTTGGACTCGTGCTGGTGTCCATCTTCAGGGAACTTCTCTCTCTCCAGAATGGACACAGGACGAGTCCAAAAGCTTGAAGAATAAACTTCTGGCCCCGGTGATTGACCCAGATTGGATCCTGCAACATTACCCTAGGACACATATATTTGCCTTCATTCATCTTTCTTTGTTTTCATTAACATCTGGAGTTTCCCTTAAATTCATATTTTGCTTTTTGATTTTTTTAAACATACTCTGTCTACTCTTAGTCTTATGGAATGAAACACTTATATTTGCATTTTTAATTAACACCTTTTGTAAATAAATTCCATATTGATTCAACAATTCTATTCTGTGAGGGCACACAACTACCATGCTTCTCCGAAAATAAGACCCACCCAGAAAATAAGCCCTAGCCTGATTTTTAGGGTGTGCCTAATATCAGCCTGGATGACCTCCAAGGTCCCTTCCAAATAATAATAATAATAATAATAATAATAATAATAATAATAATAATAATAATAATAATAATAATAATAATAATAATTATTATTATTATTATTATTATTATTATTACTAAGCCCTACCCAAAAAAATATATCCCAGAAATTAATCATGTCAATAGGATGGGTTGCTTTTTGTTTCATGGCTTTGCCTTTTCGTCTTATTTGCTCCAAACCAAAAAGTAGAAATAGGGAAAATGTCTACTAAGAAAAAGAAATCTTTTGTCTCATTGAGGAGTGCTTGGCAGCACCTTTTTCTAATTTCATAGTAATGGGTTTAAGTAGCTAAGAAAAAGTTACTGCCATATTACCAAATACTTTTCATATACAGCCCACAGTTCACAAAAATATATTCTGGGGGGGGGTGTCTTTCTATTTTCCTGTAACAATCTTACGGATCAGCCAAAGACTGACTCTATCTCCTACCTCATCTGCAAAAAACAAGAAGAAAGAGCAAGAACAGTGTGATTTGAAGTGTCTCTAAAAGATTTTGAACAGCCCCACCTCGTGATCTTTGTTGCCTGCAAGGTAGGTGATGTTTTTTTGACTGAACATCAACTGTAATGGTACAGGTGCCTGAAAATTATCTTTCCACATGGACAGCAGAGATTTCAGGAGACTGGAGATGAGGTGGTATCTCGACTGCTGCTGCTCTGGCATTTTGGGAGATGGAAAGTTAAGCTCCTGGATTGGAACACGATCTGAAACTATAAGCAAGTAAAATGGAAACATTGGCCTGATCTGTGAAGCTTCTTTCCAGTCCTGCCAGCCAATTTAAAAGGGTTCTAGAAACTCCACAGCAGATGGGAAGCCTTCTAAGCATCCACATCCAATAAGAACCTCTGAACATTCTTTAAACAGGAAAATAGGCAGCATTGGGACTGGGGAGCTGGAATGCCCCAGTTTCAACTTATTTTGAAATAAATAATTTTCTTCTATTTAGAAAAAGAAGAGCCTAATGTTGGGAAAGATTGAGGGCAAGAGAAGAAGGGAACGACAGAGAATGAGGTGGTTGGATGGAGTTACTGAAGCAGTAGGCGTGAGCCTAAATGGACTCCAGAAGATGGTAGAGGACAGGAAGGCCTGGAGGAACCTTGTCCATGGGGTCACGATGGGTCGGACACGACTTCGCAACTAACAACAATGTAGAAAAAAGCAGCCCAGGCCAATACTGATACAAGACAGGCTGTTAGCATAACATAGCCAAAAACAAATTTAACGAAAGTAGAATACTTCAGAAAATTTCAAAATCTTTTCATCTTCGTCATTTTATTAAAGGTAAAGGTAAAGGTTCCCCCGCACATGCGTGCTAGTCGTTTCCGACTCTAGGGGCCATTTTTACATGCTTTCGAACTGCTAGGTTGGCAGAAGCTGGGACGAGTAACAGGCGCTCACTCTGCTACGCGGCACTCGGGATTCGACCCGCCAAACTGCCAGTCTTCTGATCAACAAACTCAGTGTCCTAACCCACTGAGCCACCGCGTCCCTCATCGTCATTTTATTAGGCTAACTCAAAAGGTTTATACTGTTAAAGTTTTGAAGCTTGGTAATCTAAATACTTCAGCTTTATATACTAGTTCACAAATTTTGAAGTCAGGTTCGGTATAATTCATTCAGGCTATATATGGCTCAATATGATTACGGGGTTGTACAATGGGAATTTAATATATGGCTGAAGAATAAAAGAAAGAAAAACAAGGAATACTTATAAAAAGGAAAACGTTAGAATTCTAACCTAGGAGTGATGCCAGCTCAATGGTGCACTTAGCCAGTTGTTGCTCTGATGCTGGGCAGATGAACTGAAACACAGAAAAATGAAATATTTCTATTCATGCAATATTTATCAATCTATGAATGATCAGGTATTTGTAGTGATTAATACATGCAAAAATATTTAAACTGTGACTGTGCTTTACATACAAATGAAGTCTATTTTCAGATTGTTTATTGCCGAATGTTCGCATGTATTTTAGAAATGAAGTGTATAAGAATCTAAGAATGATCCTGCTGGATCAGACAGGACCAAATTCTAGCATTTTTTCTCAGGGACTAAGCAAAAACCTGGGAAGTGTTCACAAACAGCAGGCAGATCACAGAATCTGAGCTGAAAGGGACATAGGAGATTATCAAGTCCAATCCCCTGCATGCTGTAGAAGTTATCAGACGATCCCCATTATCTGTTTGAAAGCTTCCAGTAAAGGGGAAGAAACCACTCCACACAGTAATTTATTCTATTGATTCGTATGGCAGGTTGTTCTTCCTAATGTCTAATCTGTACCTACATGCTTGAAGTTTCATCCCACTCATTTTGGTCTTGTCCTCTGGAACAAGTGAGAGTAAGTTTGTCCCTCTATAATGTGACAGCTGTAAGATTGAGATGGGTGTGTAAGTGTCTTCAAATGTCTTCAGCCATCTTGGCTGGCCTTCTCTGGACTTGCTCGTTTATCAATATCTTCCTTAATGCACACCTTTCTCCTGCTGTTGCTGCCCTGAAGCTGGCATTAGGAGGCAAGCTGATCCCAAGTAAACACAGGGCTTACACTAAATAGTTCTTGATAAACCCAAACTTCCACAGAATTACCTAATTCTCTTTAAAAACCACAAAGTTAATGATGCCATTATATCTTATAGTAATGATTTGCATAGTTTGCTTCTACACCTATATAACTGCTTTGTACTTTTGTTTACAAAATATTTTCTAAGGCAGCAGCTCCCAACCCCTTTGGCACCAAGGGCTGGTTTTGTGAAACACCGTTTTTCAATGGACCAGGGGTGACAGTGGTGGCTTTCGGTTTCACTTCCTCGCCCGCTGTTCACCTCCAGCTATGCAGCCTGGTTTCTAACAGGCCACGTGACCCGGCGGCTGGGGACCCCGTTCTATGAAATATCCCAACAAGTAGTTTTCCTTGGAGAAAAAGACACAAAATCAGAAACAACAAGCCAACTTAAGCTGAATTAAAAAATGAAGCTACCTTTCTGCACTGAAGTGTCTGGCTCACCCTTTCCAACAAGCTTTCCAAGTCAGCAAACTGGATTTCTTCATTTTCTTCTCTGGGGCCTATAGCAACACAGAGCAGATCCTAGAATAACAGAAGCATTTGTGACTCAGGATGCATATAAGTATTCTAGGATCTCCAAAACATATTGAAAACCCAACATTTCACCATGGACAAGAACCACAACCCTGAGCCCATTTTTAGGGTACTGCCACCCCCAGACAGCAAACCGTACTACAGAATTTCTACCTACAGGCTGGACTGTTCTATTACAATAAAATCCACAATGGACAGTGACCTTTATTTGCAAAAATTGCTGATAAAGGGCAGAAAAGAGCAGAGACAGACCTTGATTTCACCAATTATCTGGGAAGGGAATGCTGTTTGATGGCAGCAGCTTGGAGAGCAGTCCTTCTTCCTCAGTATAATTTCACTGCCACTCGACTGGGAAAGCATCTGAACTTTTAGCATGCGACTGAAGGTGGCTTTTACTTCTCTCTTGATCAGGGCTGTAAGAAACAAACAAACAAATTAAACAAACAGCTATTCTGTCAACAACCTATCCGTTTCTGTATTCAGGAATCAACTCTGGAATCTACAGCTTCCTTAATGTTCATTCAAAAGGAAGAATAATGTGGGTGTCTTTGACAAATTGCTAAAATACTTCAACAAGTAAAAGTAAAACCAGTGGCTCTGCCCTCAGAAGACAATTTCTGAAAAAGTCTTATCCTTTATTATCGGTCACGGAAACCCTGCACCACAATAATGGATGAACAGGTTGGGGGTAGGAGTACATGGTATTTTTATTCCAAACTCTTTATGGATAATAACTAGCAGCTTGAACTGGCCTGAGCTCAGTAATTCCCACAAACTAGGAACAAGAAGGAACTTGCTGTATTTTTATTCTGAAAATAAAAGTGGTAACAAGAGACAAGGTTCTACTAGATCCACCCACTGTCAGCTTATAGGCAGGCAATTGAGATATTTCTATTTTGTCAAGCATTTAATTATTTTTACATGGTTGTGATGGAACAATGTGACACATTCTTTTATAAATAAAAGTGCACCATATGACAGTGATAGCTTAAATGTCTCAGTCCACCTTAAATAACCACATTAGCCTTAATTACTAATGATTCACACTAAACAGAAGTCAAAACTGAATACCTGCAATATTTGTAGTGAGCCAACTGCAAGCCTTCTCGGTAGCCAATCCCACTGCAATATTTGCTGCGCAATTCAAAACCTTGGAGGTGAGAACAACAATGACATATTGTTACTTTTGGAGGCCTCCTGAAAGCTCCCACAGGTGTAATGAAAGGGGACAGAGCAATTCAGTCAAAGAGCACAAGCGGTAGCAAACAGATTAAATCGAAAGGAAAATTGAACCAGACAAAAAATTGAAAAACTGATTTTAGCCTCTCACGCTCCAACTACTGAAGATGGTAACAGGTTATGAGTGCCTATGACCGTGGTGGCGAACCTATGCCACACGTGCCACAGGTGGCACACAGAGCCCTCTCTGTGGGCACGCGCGCCATTGCCCCAGTCCTAGGCCTTCAGCTGGGTTTTATAAAACCTTTTTGCTTTAGGCCTCCACTGCCGTGTGCAAAAAAAAAGGTTCAATCAATGAATCAATTTCAACTTCTTGCGGGAAAAAAACCCTCACAAAGTTGGAATAGATTGATAAAAACCTTTAGTCCCACCCAGTCTGCCGTTACCACCGCAGCCACGCCCACCCAATGGGCCACACCACCCAATGGGCCACGCCCACCCAATGGGCCATGCCCACCTGGCACCCGACTATACATAAGTGGGTTTTGGGTTGCAGTTTGGGCACTCGGTCTCTAAAAGGTTCGCCATCACTGGCCTACGACAATCTGAAGGGCCAAAAAGGCTACCCTCGGTCTTCCCGGTCTTGGAATACTTGGGTAGAAACAAGTTGGAGAAGACCATCCTATGGCACCAGGGCAGATGACAAAGGAGGACTTGTTTTGCATTCTTCAGCTGTTGTCAAAAATATGTTCTATAGAAATTGGCCTTTTGAATTATGACAACTGAAGCATTTAATTTTCTACTTGCAAAAATACACGTGATACATCTGCCTTAACACAACTGACTGAAGAGTAGTGTGATTTTAAAAACTTTGTATTTTATTTGCCTAATGATTTTAACAAGAGGATCCAAATTCATTAATCTGTGCAGTTAATGTAATTTAAATGTATTAAGCTTGCAGAGATTTTAGCACATTATTTTGTCTTCAAACTTCAGCTACATAATCTAAAGTGATCTAAGTGACATTAAAAATGCAACTGTGGAGCGCTATACAATATTTTATTACAGTATAGTAGTAAAAAAGAAATGAAAAGAACATGTGTCCAAAATACTTACAGCTGCAGAGGTCTCTTCTGGCAGCAGGATTTTCACAGCCTCAGGGGCCTTCTTCCTACAAAATCTAGAAATATACATATGTGGAAATGTTGTAAGAAACAGTTACAAGGGGAGATCATCTTTTCAGGAGTTGGATAATATGCCAAACTCTCAACAACAAAAAAGGACAAACACCTAGGATAAAAAGCATCCCATTTTAATTCTGCAAAACCAGAGCTAAAACCAGAATTAAGTAATATTAAAATTAGGACTGCATAAAGCATTCAAAGATGTGATTCGTAATGTAGGTTAGCACAAGTACCACTCCTTGAAGAACTCAAGCGAAAACATCTTTTGGAAAACCTATGCAGATGCTGGTAAAGCTGTTTCCAGCTAGCCAAGCAAAGGAGCTGTTTGGGTACACGAAATAGATAGCTTCCAGAGGAAAGCATGGATACTCGGATCTCTGGAGGCAGCTTTTGAAGCAACTGCATGAGTCTTCAAACTGAAACGACTCTCTGAATGCTTCAAGGAGGATTCCTTTTGCTGGGGTCAAAAAATTAAGTAAAGTACCTAGTTTGAAGCGCCTTTACACAGCCCTAACCGGCCCCTAGAGTCGGAAACGACTAACACGCATGTGCGGGGGAACCTTTACCTTTACTTTTTAATGACAAATAATGCTTCAAAGGGTCAAATATGAAAACAATCATTGTGCCAAAAGTCAACTGAGATAGATATTGCAACTGAGATAGATATTGCAATGGATGTAATTGAGCATCAAGATCCTACAGGTCATTGTATAGTGACACCATACAAAAAATACTGAGCATAAATAAATATGCATAGTACAATGAAGACAGTTCTCTCTACCTAAATGAATTTTACAGAGCACATTTTATGTGCAAATAAATTTCATAGTAGCAGCTCCTGCCATAGGGCAAATGATAAGGAAAGTTTAATTACTGATGCTGCTGTTAAATTCTCTGATCTATATCAGAAACACGAGATCAAATAGTTTTACACTGCCGGAAAAAGCTCCTAAAAAGATTCTATATTCTACATTCTAAGGGATAAATATACACCAAAAAACATTTATCTAATAATGTTCCACCTTACTCTTTGCCTTGGATAAGAGCTTGTGCTCCTTCTTGATAAAGTTGTGAACATACTGCATCCAATAATTTGTCATGATTGCCATCTTCTGCCTTCATAGCATCCTGCAAAATGACTTCAGCTCTTTTCACCAGTTCTGCTACAAGGGTTGCCCTACAAGAACCAAAGATCAGACAATGAAGGAGGGGGGAAAAACCAGCCATCTCCTGAACTTCCCTTCTCAAAGTAGCTTACAAAAGTGCTAAATAAAAAAACAACAAAAATTTCCAAGAAATAATCAGAAGCGATAAAACACATTTCTAATTTTTTTTAAAAAAATCCCCGCTCTTACTTGATATGCTTGACGCAATTCGATCCAATTCTCTCTGCTACAAATTCTACTGTTCTCCGCAGAGATGGGGACTGATTGTGAAAGAAGGCTTGTTCCAATTCTGCCTATTAAGAAGAAAAGCAAAAAACCTCAAGAAATTAGAATATCCTAAACTAGCTATGGTCTCCAAAGAAAAACACTCGGTGGTGGGATTCAGATATGTGAACAACAGGTTCTCTGTGTGGATGCCGCTTCCGGCAGTTCATTCTGGGCCTGGGCAACAAAAAAAATTAGCTACCGGTCCTGCCGAACTGGTGCAAACCGGCTGAATCCCACCACTGGAATCACTCCATTCTCAAACGTAATTTGTTTCTTCGTTTTTTAACCTTATCACCCTCTTTTTTTAAAAAAGGAGGAAAGAAAGAGAAATAAAAAGGAAATAATCACTGCCCTCCCTGCAAAAGAGCTGAGACATAATTTTTGAAGACTACAGTTTTCCTAATGTTGGCACCACATTCAATTTTTCTTCACTTGATTGCCTACATCTTATTTTCTTTATGTTAACTAGAATTAACCAGCTTTTGCATGCTTGTCACTAAAATAAAGGGGTATATTGACTTGGGAGGCTGGTGTGTGGTGTAGTTGGTTCACATAGTGTGGTGGGATGGAGGGTTTGTTGTCACTGTGTGTTGGGGGAGAGAGCACGGGGGAGGCTCAGCTAATCTCAATATACACATGTTGTACTTTGACAATAAAGGTTTATTATATGATGTTCAGGTTCCCATTGGACTAGGTCTGCCTAGAGCAGGGGTAGGCAACCTTGGCTCTTTTATGACTCGTGGACTTCAACTCCCAAAATTCCTGAGCCAGCCATTTACTGAATTTATATGCCGCCCTTCTCCCTAAGGACTCAGGGCGGCTCACAACAAAAAATTTAAGAAACGGAATACAAAATTTAAAAAAGAATTAAACAATAAATGTAATAGATACATGACAATTTAACTCAATAAAAGCCAAATTTAAAAAACATAGTCAGTCCAGACACACTTGTTGGAATAACCAAGTCTTCAGGTCACGGCGGAAAGAGCGAAGGTCAGGGGCCGTCCGCAGCTCCGGAAGCAGTTCATTCCAGAGGGTCGGCGCGCCCACAGAGAAGGCTCTCTCTCTGGGGGTCGCCAGACGGCATTGCCTGGCCAACGGCACCCTGAGGAGGCCGACTCTGTTGGCCTAATGAAGTTTAGTATCACTTCTGAAAAATCAAGGCTCAGTCCTTTTCTCTTTGCTTACAAGCACTAACATTCCTGGTTCCTCAGCTGATACTATAACACAACTTAGAATTTCTCTGGCATATAAACAAGGTTCGGAAAGCATGCAGAGTATGGCTTCTGGAATTTTATTCCAATCCCTTAAAGACAGTTCTGCTCAAGGTCACATAACTGGAAAGTCACAAGGCGGAGTCCTAATCGCTGCATTAAAGTATCTTCTGTCAATGCATAGTGATTCTGCTGTAATCCTTAATATTGCTATAAAATTGGATTTTGCATCTTGCATAGGATGCCTCTTACCTGAAGTTTTTGCTGAGTGAGGGAAGGCTTTGGAGCTAAGGCCTCTGTAGCAGTTGGGGTTATTTTTCTTATATAGCCACCATTTTTTCCTCCACTTCCCAACACAAAAGAAGACAGTAATTTCCTCAACTCACCTACAGCAAAGGAATGAATACACATGTTAGACAAAGAGCATAAAATGGACAGTGGTGATATAAAACACATCCTCAGGATGACTTCATCCAGATTTTTCATCTGGAGGAAGCTGGAGGCACAGAAATCCCACAGACAATTCTAAAGGAAGGTCAATGCTGCTCAGCGTTATGTTTTGGGATTTACAATTCAACAAGTAGCAGAATACATGGCTTTGAATGCAACTAGATGAAGGTTCAATATGTGCACGTCCAACTTCATGGACCTAATACATAATACAAAAATGCCACTCAAGGTTACTCTGTGGTAAGATGAGCAGCCAATAAATTTTATAAATAAAACTCTAACTTCAACTACTTGCTTTAGAACAGTGTTTTTAAGAGTTTCCAAGTCAGGAAGTATTTAAATTACACAAATGTGATGTAGTAGACATAAATATAGTCATTCTTACCCTTCAAGGTATTTGAAATGTATAAGAATCACACGTTAAGGTGAGAATAGTATTTACATTCAATATTATAGTAAGGTATTATAATTAACCAAGAATGTAGTATAATATAATAATATAACATTATATTATATTATATTATATTATATTATATTATATTATATTATATTATATTATATTATATTATATTATAATATTATAATATAATATAATATAATTAATGTAATGTAATATAATATAATATAATATAATATAATATAATATAATATAATATAATATAATATAATATAATAATATAATATAATATAATATAATATAATATAATATAATATAATATAATATAATATAATATAATATAATATACGGTAATATAATATAATATACGGTAATATAATATAATATAATATAATATAATATAATATAATATAATATAATATAATATAATATAATATATAATTAATATAATATAATATATAATTAATATAATATAATATAATTAATATAATATAATATAATATGGTCCATACCATACCATACCATACCATACCATACCATACCATACCATACCATACCATACCATACCATACCATACAATATCTGTACAGCTGCAGAAAGTAATAATTTTTAGTCAGGCAATTAAATCTTCTCCATTGAGATTATTTGCAATCCCAAATAGAGAAAAAAATTTCAGAACTTGTTTTTCCCACAGAATATATTCTGAAGTAAAAGACTCACCAAGATAAGGACAACAGGTATAAAGCAACTGTTGATCAACCAAAGGCACAGAATCCTAAGAAATAGGGGGGAAAAAGAAATAACAGATTCACTTTCCAATGATATATAAAAACCCAAAGAATGCCTTTCATCTGCAAATCACTGCTATGCAAGAAATGATGCAGATAGTTGCATTAGCCAATTAGCCAGTGTGTATCTGCTGGGTGTACACATGCTGCCTAGGTACTTATATGCACAAATTTACCAGAGCCTGAACTGTGGTTACGGATTCCAAAGACAATTCTTCTGATCTCACTTCACCAGCAAAGAACAAGTTTTCTGGAACAGTCGGCACCTGGAATGCAAGTCCTAAACAGTTAATTTTCCAGGGAGGAGACGTCCATAAGCTCATATTAGAAATGCTAGAAAAGGCCTCTTATTTCTAAAAATTCTAAAAACACAGTAGCATACTTGAAAAAGCCATCCTAAAACTGCAAGGATCAGGAGCTTATTCAGGAAGCACATCTTTTTATCTTCAGAAAGCAGCAGATACCTATAAAAGAATGAGAAGAAATAAAAAAAACTAGATTGTATTAATTTGACCTCTTCTTCTTATGCCTTTATTCTTTAAATAAATATTTTTTCTTACATTTTAAAACATTAACGCTATAAAGTAATCAGCATTAAATCAACAACTAGATTTAAAAAGGGCTATCAGACTATTTGAAGATTGTACATTAATACACTATGCATTCACAAAAGGATTAACATTTTTAGCTGCAGAAATTACAAACAGAAGATATTATGTTACACTGACTATTGCAAGTTTAGCTTAGTGCTATAAAGCTGTATATCAGCATCCCCAATATTTTCTCTTACTATCTCGTACTACAAGAACCACAATTTTCAATCAGCGCTCTGGTCTAAAGAACACCAAACTGAGAAAACTATTGTAAAATAAAGCCTTAAGCTACTTTGTAAATGAAGAAGTTGCCATTGTATATAAATAAAATTATTATTATTATTATTATTATTATTATTATTATTATTATTATTATTATTATTATTATTATTATTATTATTATTATTATTATTAGACACAACAAAAGTTTTACCAGGACACTACCAATCTGTGTTTCATAAATGTATTTCCTTTTCAGCAAATCTCATCTAAGTGTTGTTACCTGTATAGCTGCAAGAGCAGAGCAAATATTTTCTCATAGTAGTCAAGTAATGGGGCAATATAATCCATGAGAGAAAGAAATTCAACCACCCATGGTACAGTCAGGACCATACACTGTTTCTGAATGGACTGTCTCAACAACTTAAAAATGTCCAGTACAGGATGGGCCTGGAAAGGAAGAAAAGAAATATCATATTGGGAAAATATTATCCTGAACCAGCTTAGTTTTATTTTATCACAAAGAATCGACAAGTGATGGGATTTTGAGGGTTTTGGGGCATGGGGTGCTACCCAGTCATTTTTAATAGGTAATTTACTGTGTTAAAGAATTACCAAAAATTTCAAAATAATTTGAAGAAGTCCAAAACATCTGGAGGGCATGAGTTAGCTAATTATGATCTAGGATATAATTCTGTCACTGTCTTTGTATTAATTCTTGGTTTGCTTGCTTGAAGGCATCTCCAGATCAAGGTTATCTTATTAAATAGAAGCTATTCTGAAGAGGTGCTAGTTTTTGACATGGCGGTATTAACCAATAAAGGAATAATTTTTCTTTTCCATTCTGCCAAGCTAATACGTCTATATTATCTGACAGTACTGTCAGGCATGAACAATCAGCAAGAGGATTTGAGTTCAAAGCATTAAAGGTTTATTACATGCTACCTATACACAAGAATCTAATCACTAACGGTCAAACCAAACTGGCGCCAAATAAGGATCAATGGAATTCACAGAGGGTTGGACTTGGGTCTCTTGTGGGAGCATAGTGACTCCAAACTGCTGATGCATTTGACCCCACCCTCAGGAACAACCTGCTCATCTCCTACACTATCAGAGTTAACACAATCTGACCTTAATCTATAACAACAAAACAAAGTGTATTAATATTATAAACGCTAGTTATCTGAGACATCTGGAAACAATCTAAGTATGTATATCAAATGGTTAGTGGCCGGGAGAATTGAAAAAAAATCTCCTCTCTTATAGCGTGCTTTCTGCAGATAAATACAGCTGATTACATACGTGGTTCCTTAATGTGATTGCTGACTCCAAGAGATCTCCAGTTGCTGGCTCTGATGTGCGATACGGGAGAAAGACAAGGAATCCCACAAACTTAGCCAGGAGTCGAAGGCTTATAAGAACACTGGCAAAATGCTTCTTTTCATCCTGAAATGAAAGACGAGTGAAACTTCTTACAATTGTCATCCAGCAGAGGATAGTAACACCACCAACAATGCCATTGTTATTTTCCACACAACATGTAGATAAGTCATTATAATCACATCTCCTACTGGAGATGGGGAATTGAGGCAGAGAGAATGTGGCTTGGTTAAGGCTGACCTAATAAGATTTCAGAAGCAAGATTCAATAATAGTCTTCTTGATGTGCAGTTCTACCATAACACTGTAACTGAATATGTGATGCGACAACTGAAAATGATTCTTTTTTTTCTCAAAATCAAGAGAGCCTTTCATACTGTATAAGTCAAAGCACGTACGTGACATCCAACTACTTAAGTTTAAAAATCATCATTTTTTGCACTCATTGTTGGAGGCCTTCAAAAAAGCAAGGCAGTTGCAGTCTTCTTGAAGAGAACCAATAGTTACCTTGGGGGAAAAATTCCTTTCAATTATGTCTTCTACCTATTCGAAGCAGTTATAACTTCAAATCAAGTCTGACAATATAACATTTTTTTGAGGAATAAATGCTACCAGTGAGAATGGGCAACAAAGCAACACCCAAAATGAAGCAGGTATACTTTGGGAATTTGTAAACTGTCATTTTACAACAGAAATGCATACAGCTTACGTCTGCTGAAATAAACTCCACATTCTGCTTTCTTTTTTCACTCAAAGAAATGCATTTGTATTTACAAAAAAAAAGGTCAAACATCACATAGCCCATTTCTATTAAAACAAGGCATTCTGAGCCATTCCAGTGATCGTTATACTCATTATTCTACTTATTTTAACAAGAATTGCAGGCACTCCATTCAAACAACCAAAGAACTGACTCAACAAAGGTATTTAAATAGAATTGTTTTTAACTGCGTGATGAGATCTACCTGTTCGCTCATTGCTTCTCCATCACTGGGTTCATGTTCCACCAAGGCAAAGCTGTCCAGCTCAAGTATCTGCATACACAAACTGTCTACCAGGTGTTGATTAAATCGGTAGCTTTCAAAAAACAAATCAAGATGGGAATGAGATTTAAATGTATGCATATATTTAAACAATTTATATGGTTGCCCTTCTCACTTCTGCAACTCTGGGCAGCTGACAGTAAATTAAAACAACAACAAAATGGTAACAGCTCAAGAGTATTTTTTAAAAAAATATTTACAACAATAATCACCAAACTGCGTGCCTGAGATCCAAACAACTTTCATCTTGCAAATCAATAGTAAGCAAACAAGCAGCAGATCAACCAACCAAGAGGGCTCAATGAACAGACATTATGAGAACAATCCAAATTTGAAATGGCTAATACAGTGAAGAACATATTTAAAATCCAATTAACTCAACTATCTTAGCCAGTAGTCAACCCACCAAGCAATCTCTTTTTCTAGGAAAACCAAGTGAATGCTTAATATGACATCATTCTGAAAACAGGGGAAAAGGTTTTACTTCTTGTTTTACTGCAAAGTAGTTTCTATCTGAAATATTTTTGTCTTGCTTTTTTTTCAACTTCAGATAATGCTTTTTCTTTTTGCGCACTGTTATTATACTTTTTGTTATCATTATAAGTTTTTCCAAGACTTTTCTTTGAAATGTGGGATATATGTTTTCATATAGAATCAAAATAAAAAACACATTCTAGGTTGATTCATACCACTTTATTTCAGCTTTGTGCTCTCAAATGCAGTCCATTTTTAAAAGTGGGTCTACTTACAGTTACAAATGGCTCCCATCTATTGAACTGAACTTTGTTCATAGTCAAAGAACTGCACTATGGATTTGCCATTTTTCTCAGACTTTCAGATTAGCCTCTTGATGTCTCAAGATTTAAAGTGGAAAGATCAGCTTCTTTAATATTCTGAAAAGCAGCAAGATCTTCCTACTGATTTTGATCTATTACTGTTGGGGATGAAACTTTCTTTAAATCTTACCAGCTATAGGCCTTACCTTCATTTTTTGTTACCTACAGCAACATCCTCTACCCTGCATTTGTGTATTTTGAGAGAAAGCTCCCTAGTTAAGAGTCAATCATTTATGCTGTTGCATATTCTTGAGAAAAAAAATCATTTTAACAACAGCGGAGCAACACCGAGACCTACCAGAGCAATAGTAGACATATACTGCAAAATCATTTTTGACAGGTATTACAGATGCACTTCAAACTGCAGAATACAGTTTTGCTATTCTCACATTCCTTTGTTATACATTGCCCATATCCATTGTAAAAAAAATAAAAAAGCTTAGCCCAAATACATTATTTCAAACTTCAAGTAAGCAATAAGACCACACAATAACATTGAACAACAATGCAATCTTATTTTGCTTTGAAGAATTATGAAATCTCTCTGGCCTCCCTTGTAATCATTCTACTAATAAAGCCAATAAACAGGTTAAGAAATGGGAACGCCAGAATAGTTTATGCACAAATTTCCTTTGGGGATTCCTCCTAGGCACACTGTGTTGCACACTTAAAAAACTTGCCCGAACCAAATGCAAAACTATTAAATGCTTTTGCTTGGTAATACACAGCTTCAGTTAAGTGGCAAAAGCAGCTCACCTTCCTGCACTGAGGATGAAGTCCCGGAAAAACTGTTGGCATCCTGGGAACGAAGGAGGAGGACAAGGTCCTCTGATGCTCTGAGGAACAAGAAATCTCTCTTGCAGCCTCTTCAGTCGGTTCAGATTATCTGGACCTAACATGTTAAGGACATCCTGGTCTGGGGTATCTCCCCAACTTGTGCCTCCACCAACTGGTCCTTTACACATCTTTGAAACAGAAGGAAAAAAATAAGGAGATAGAAGAACAATATTTTGCTCAGAGAACACAAAGGACCCCACAACCATAGAAAAGTTTAGTTATCATAAATATCTTGCTATTACAAAGCAAACCATCTTTATTTATTAAAAAAAATGCAACCACAAACCTACCTGAAGAAGTTGTTTCTGAAAGAGCCGGGCAAAGTGACTATAGTTACAAGCTACTGAAAGATGCGCCATCATAACTCTGCAAAACAGGAAACAAGTGAGTTATTATAAATAAATCAGGAATTACTATTTTAGAATCCCTACGGGTACTAAGAAAATCTCTAAATAACTTGAGTAATTTGCAACTATGAAATATTGGTTCTTGTTCCCTCCCCCCACTCCACCCCATCCTGGAAGCTCACTTGGTGACCTTAGGTCAGTCACTCACTCTTTCTGTGGATGAGAGTTATTTTCAGAAAACTGAAGTACTGCAATGTATTCCACTTTGGGTGGGGGGAGAGGGACTTGATAAGCCTCCTACAACTTTTCTAAATGTATTTTAATATTTATACTCCATCGAATAAAGTCACAAAAAGAGAAAGAGCCAATTTTTTTTGCTCTGTATTAACCAGGACCGAATTACAGTAGTGTCCATGTTCCAATGCAATCCCCCACTGGTGAAGAAATGGATTCTCCTCCCTCATATTTAAATCTCTTCTTTAACAAATTCTTAATACATGACTACATTTCATTTGTTCTCATTATCAAAAATATGGGTGATTCTTTGCTTCTTACAAGTTATATGACCTTATAATTTCAAACCATATGAATTTGTTACATATCTAGGGATTTCTTGTAAATCTTGGTAGTTATTATTTGATCAGATATTCTCCAACGCTTTCCAAAATAATCACTAGTTATCACCTACTGGACTATAAAGAAGTACAAGGACTCTTTTCTAATTATCCTTATAGCTATTTTTGTAAATTATCCTGATTCAATTGTTGAATTAAAAGCTCTTACCTGATCCTATCTCCTAGACATTTCTCAAAATCCCAACCTGTTTTTTCAAAGTTATCTTCCCATTCACGCAGCAGTTCATAAAAAATATCTCTATTGAACGAGGTAAACATATTAATGTCAATATCTGAAAATACAATTATCACAATTTGTTATATTATTCTACCTGCATATAAGTTCCATAAGAAGTTATTCTCTTGTAAACAAATGTTCGTATGTTCAAATTTAGCAATTTTACCACTTGTTAATTATTTTTTAATTACGTTTATTATTACTGTAGCCTCCGATGAAGAGAAACAAAGAGTTCTTACCTTTGCTTCTTGAATATATGGAATGCCTTATCACTGGAAAAGTTAGATCGATTGTCGGTTTCTGGTTGAAAGGAAACTGACTGCACACATGAAGGCAACCAGAGAGAAACCTGTTAATGGCACATAATGGTAAGTAAGCAGTTCTCCATTCCAATATGCACTTCTCTCTAAGCCAAGAATCCAGAAACAAGCCTTAAAAGTTGGAATTGCAATCTGTTCTCTTTACTATGACTTAGATTCATTGCTAAAACATAATTTCAGGGGCGAAAAGAAGCAAGTCCTCTTTAAGGAAAAGGTGGAAGAGTCAGGATCAGGAAAAGGAAAGGAGGCGAAGTTGTCGTGCAGGAATACAATTTATGTGAGATGGTCTCACGAGGTCGATGATTCGTTAAGGTGCTTCCAAGTAAAAGGCATCACGCAGGGATGCAATCATTCAAAGCTTTATTTAACGATAAAGTAAATAGAAAGAGTTCCCTGGCATGGAGGCATCCGTGCCTGGGTTGAGCTCGTGGATAGGCGAGCAAGCAAGCAGAAGAAAGAACAAAGAGAACAGAGAGCAAGCAGAGAGCAGCCCCTTGAGCAGAGGTATTTATGGGGGGGTCTCGGCCCCTTCCTTACCATAAAACTCTCTCGCCAATGGGGCTGCAGGGGCCGGGGACCCCTGACCCACCAGTGGGAGCAAAGAAGCCTCTTTGCTCCCATCTGATGACCTTTTTGGAGAACTGCCATGGCTGGCACAAAACATCTAACAATTTAATTTGAGGGCTAATCCACACGGAGCTGTTTCCATCTGTCCTCTTTGCCATCGTTCGCTCCCTAGAGATTAAAATGGACGATCTGAAACTTCAACGGGAAGCCACGAACAAGGAGTGTATATCGGAGGTGGTGGCCCTTTGAGAGCTGTATGCAACGAAATTGCATCTTGATGTATGCTGATTGGTGTACATTCAAAGTGACAATAAAGTTGTTCTTATTGTTGTTAACTTGTAGCAGTGCAATCGGAGGACAAATTTTAAGCACCCTAAACTACAAAATGTGCTGCTCTTATAGCTACTGTATTCTGTTATTCTTCAGTTAATTGTAACTGCCACTTACATGGCACAAAAATATTTCAAGAAATTAAACAACACAGGCACTACCAACAATAACAAGGATATTGAAGAAGCAATCTTTTTTGTCTTCAGGAACTAATTTCCAAGAAATTTTTCAAAGCCTATTTGCTTGGTATTACCTTGGCTGTTGTGTTTTCATAGGCTGCCGTTAGCCTCTCATGCAAGCCAAAGGAAAAAGATGCAATTCGGTCATTCTCGGCAAGGAGCTTCAGGGTCCCTTTCTCTAAATGAGAAACAATTCTGCCAAGACAACAGCAGTCAACAACAAAAAAGCACATTGTGATATTATATTTAAATGCAAAGAGGATGAATTCCACTGCGTTGTTACTCTTTATATCCTCCACTGACCGTCTGTATTCCGAGCTTTGTCACCCATTCACCTAATCCAGAGTTTCCCAACCTTGGCAATGTTAAGACAACTGGACTTCAACTCCCAGAATTCCCCAGCCAGCCATGCTGGCTGGGGAATTCTGGGAGATGAAGTCCAGCCGTCTAAACATTGCCAAGGTTGGAAAACAACGACCTAATCTATGCCGGGAGTAACCAACATCCTGCCCTTGTGAGTTTTAGAAAGCTTCTGAAAACCTTCTAATTGGGGCTTTGATGCCAAGGGAGAAAGAACAATAGCTATCTTTCCTCTCTTCTGGATTATTATTTTTTTATAGCTGTGAGCTGTTTATATGCTAAGATTGCTGTTGTGACCCTTGTACACTGCCCAGAGTTGTGTGATATAAAGGGATACATTTATGTTAAATAAATACATAATCAAAATATTAGGAAAGCCTAGGCAGCCTACTAACAGTTTGAAATGAAAACCAGGTGTGGGAGTGTCTGCTTTCTTATGAAAGCAGCCAAATCATTGCACTTACTCAAATTGATAATCCAAAACTTGTGCAGCAAAATAAACACAGTTGTGTATACTGTGAAAGTACTGCCTCTCAATCAAATCTGTAAACAAAATAGGAAAGAAAGAAAAAGCACTTGAGGGAATTCATTCCACAGAATTCAGTCTGGTCAAGAACACTCCTTCCAGGACTGCCATTTACCTTGAACACCTAGGAGGAATAACTACCAAAGGAATTACACAATGTTATATTGCTCTTCTCAGGGGGTAGCTGAGAAGAGCTTTGTAACATTTATAATACCAGCTGCAAAGAATTTTTATTTAAATACTCTTGTTGCCCTAATGAGGAAATAAGCCAGAAATCTAGATGTTAAACATGGCTTCCTATTATATATGTATTGGGAAGCTAGGGTTAATGATTTTCAAACAATGCATGTTAAACCATAGTTGAAAGCTACATGCAACATAACACGCCTAAAGGTAAAGGTAAAGGTTCCCCTGCACATGCGTGCTAGTCGTTTCCGACTCTAGGGGCCGGTGCTCATCTCCGTTTCAAAGCCGAAGAGCCAGCGCTTGTCCGAGGACGTCTCCGTGGTCATGTGGCCGGCATGACTAGACGCCAGAGGTGCACAGAACGCTGTTACCTTCCCACCGTAGTGGTCCCTATTTTTCTACTTGCATTTTTACGTGCTTTCGAACTGCTAGGTTGGCAGAAGCTGGGACGAGTAACAGGCGCTCACTCTGTTACGCGGCACTCGGGATTCGACCCACTAAACTGCCGATCTTCTGATTGACAAGCTCAGTGTCCTAACCCACTGAGCCACCGTGTCCCTATAACACACCTAGTAAGACCTTAATCATAATTTCTCAGTTTCTTAGATACAGTGAGAAGCTATAACTTCTGCGGCATCATAATGAGCAATATTTAAGCTAAAAACAAATTGTTCTGTCTCCTTAAATGAAACTTTTCCAATATCCCTTATTTTCTATAGTAAAATTCTTCTAACATTGTTCACTATCGTATGTGCTATAATATGCACATTATGTATAACGTCCAAGGATTCTCATTTCAGGTCTGACCTGTATTCTGTTCCATAAATCCCAAGTCACTCTCCCTGTCTTCCGTAAAGGAAGTTCCCTTTGCTGTTAGCAGCTGCAATACAAAGAAAAGCTCTGAGAAGATATTTGGCACCAGGTTTTCTGCAAAAAAAAGAAAAGAAAGTAAACAAGAATAGCAGTCATTCAAAAGGTTCCCTCTGGTGTCCATTACCAGGTAGTCCTCGACGTACAACCACAATTGAGCCCAAAATTTATGTTGCTAAGTGAGACATTTGTTAAGTGAATTTTGTCCCATTTTACAACATTTCTAGCCACAGTCATTAAGTGAATCGCTACAATTCTTAAGTTAATAACACGGTTGTTAAGTGAATCTGGCTTCCCCCACTGACTTTGCTTGTCAGAAGGTCACAAAAGGTGATCACATGACCCCAGGACGCTGCAACCATCATAAAATATGAGTCAGTTGCCTACTATCCAAATTTTGATCATGTGATCAGTATCATGTGGGGATACTGCAATGGTCGTTAAGTGTAAAAACTGGCCATAAGTTACTTTTTTCAGTGCAGCTGTAACTTTAAACAGTCACAAAATAAGTCAAGGACTACCTGTATTTTAAAGAAATGTACAATCATATCAACCTGTGTTTAGATAAAAAAAACTTTTATATTTTAAAAAGAAGCAACATAGAATGCCTTTCAAGACACTGATCAAAATAGCTAAAACTAAATTTAAAGTTAGATGTTAGGGTTTATTGGTTTTATCTAATAAAAGAAACTGCTTTAACGGACTGATGTGACTTTCAGGGGGGGGAAAAGTTTGTTTTTATTATTTTTACATTGTTTTACACCAAAATATTAAGGGCTCGCACTTGCCTAATTCAAATGGCTAGTAACCTATGATAGTTTCAGAAGCTGCCCCCTGCATAAGAAACTGGAAGAGGAGAAAAAGAAGTATCTTGAAAAGAAAATGACTATCCCCATTCAGCTCTGGCTGGATACCACTCCCAAGAAACTAGCCTCAAGGGAACACAGCCATTCATAAAATAGTTCCCTGCGTTAACCTAAGGCCTGTCTTCCTCCAAAGCCTTTTTGCAAGCTGAAAAATGTGTTATACAATCAGACATTCTAAGAAGTCATTTTAGCATAACGCTATCGTCTGTAATAATTCAGGCATGATATGATTAATCCATGACTTGGATTAATCAGAATTTTTCATTCTTATTGAGCAAAGTTTCGGTACTAACTTTCCCTGTCGAACAGAATGACAATTACTGTACATAAACACTCTGTTTTGTATAAATACTAAACCATACCTAATAGACCAAAATATCACATAATATGCTAAGATAAAACCTTCCAGGCACATTATGACTTAATATAGTATTCTAATGTAGGGGTCTTCAAACTTGGCCCTTTTATGACTTGTGGACTTCAACTCCCAGAATTCCTCAGCTAGGCATGCTGGCTGAGGAATTCTGGGAGTTGAAGTCCACAAGTCATAAAAGGGCCAAGTTTGAAGTCCCCTGTTCTAGTGTAAACAACATGCAACAATATAATTGGTTTGCATTTGGCTTAACTACTGTTGTTCATAAGCCAAGATTTATTACAGGTAGTCCTCAAATTACGACACCAATCCCTGCAATCCCAATTGCTGTCGTTAACTAAACTACAGTGGTCATTAGATGAGGTTCTCCTTGCAACTTCCTGCTGGTTTCCCACATTCAAAGTCGGTAGAAGCTGCAAGTCCCAAGTGACTTGCAAGTCAGGAGGAAGTAAATGGCTGCTGCCTGGTGTCTCCTACCAGGCAGCAGCCATTTACTTCCTGCTAGCTTGCTTGCGCACAGGGCATTCACAGGTGCATGGGCAGCTTGAAGGGGCGGCATGAGCGCAGTGAGGCTTGGGCTGGTTGCTGGGCAAAGATAGGATCAAGGGGTGCACGGGGATGTGGAGCAAGTATGACAAGGCTTGGGCAGATTGCGTGGGGATGGGAGGGAGGCATGGCTTCCGGAGGATCCTCAAGGGTGCACAAGTGGCAAGGGAGGTGTGGCAAGGGACCACTGGACTGCGTGAGTAGCAGTGGGGATGTGGCAAAGCTCAAGGAAAGCATATGAGGGTGGAATGGCAGCATAGCAAAGCCAGAACTTCAAGGACTAGTCGTAACCACCATTCATTCAGCACCATCATAACTTCAAACAGTTGCTGAAAGAATGGTCACAAGCTACCCAGAGTCGCAGGAGTGAGTTAGGCAGCAAATAAATTTAATAAATAAATAAGTTGAGCACTGCCTGCAGTAGTGACAGTCAATGTACTGTATATAATTTGTATAAATTACCGGTAAGTAAAAGAAACTAAATTGTGCAGAATTTGATTTCTCGGCTTTCTGAATATGTTTATCATTAATAGGGTGATGTATAATAGGTGTTTTTTTCCTAAAAGTTTGCTATAAGAACAGTATTATACTCTATCAGTTACTGATTTTTTCAAAGCAAGATTCATTTGAAATTTCATTTCTACTAAATTTATGTGCACATATCATTCTTATTATTCTCTCAAATCAATAGAAATTCCCAGTGTTATCTGTTTCAATTTTGCTACCTGCTATGCAAATGGAATAAAGCTCAGCCAGGTGTTCCAGCTGTTTTCTATAAGTAACTTTGTTGACATCAGCAGAGGTTACTGACTGGTTTTCAGTTTGGAGATACACATTCCAACCAACATTAGATTTAGTGGGTGTGCCAGAATCCAGAGATAAACTTATAGAGGAAGACGTGTGATGCAATAATTTAGATCTGTAATACAAAAAAGAGTAAATGGCCAAAGAATTAAAAATCATAAAAATGCTAAAAGATTACCTTCTCTACTACATCTGCTAGATTATTTCAGACACTTATTCAGAAGTTAAAAAAATGCAGTCTTTTAAGAAACTTCTTAATACTTCTACTGCACTTTCCTACTGTATTTGTAAACAGTATGTTTATATAATGCTATTGTTGTTAGCTGCAAAGTCGTGTCCGACCCATTGCAACCCTATGGACAACGTTTCTCCAGGCCTTCCTGTCCTCTACCATCTTCTGGAGCCCATTTAAGCTCACGCCTACTGCTTCAGTGACTCCATCCAGCCACCTCATTCTCTGTCGTCCCCTTCTTCTATTGCCCTCAATCTTTCCCAGCATTAGGCTCTTCTTCAGTGAGTCCTTCCTTCTCATTAGGTGGCCAAAGTATTTGAGTTTTAGCTTCAGGATCTGTTTATATAATACTATGGACCAAATCTGGAAATAAACCCAGTTACTTACAAATCTAAAAAACACCAAGGAAAATATTTTGAACTTGTAAATCACATCTCTATTAAATGCAATGGAGAAGTCATTTTAAACATATGTAAGATGTTCTACTTCTTTAAGAAATGGGCTTACAGCAACTCACCATGGCCAACTCGCCACGGCCACCTCGACGGGGGGTGTGTGTAACTTGCCATGGGACAAGAGTTACAGTAATATCGAAGAAATAGTGGGTTAGAATTATTAAAGAAAGGATGCCAAAGGAGGGACCAAATCAAATGAGAATGACAAAAATTAAAATATTTTAAAAATTATTTTAAATAATTAAATTGATCTGTTGAATAATCCTGCAGTGAGTTGTCCTGTGGAGAGTTGGCCATGTCAAGTGGTCTGGCAGTGAGTTGGCCCTGGCGAGTTTGCCGCAACGGGTTGTCCCATTCCGTTAAGAAATGCCTGAAATCACACTCTCAGCACATAGTGCATCTCTCTCTCTCTCTCTCTCCCTCTTGGGCACCAGATCACAAATTCTATTACCTTTCTTTCTTCAACATCTCTCTTTCTTCCTGAAGACTTCCTGTAATAGAAGTTAAGTTCATCCCCTGAGAATTAGTAAGGTTCTCAGAACTTGCTCCCGACTGAACTTGAGAACTGCCAACAGGTGTAGAAGTGAAACACATTTTGGGCTTGGACAGAGTTCTCTCAGTACTCACAGGAGTCGGATTGATTCTTCTTGATGGTTTGGTTTTGCTAAAGCCAAAGAGAAAATCTGTTCAAGAGACAGTAAACCTTTCAATATTTAAGAAAAAAGAAGATACCTGATGGTTCAAGCCAAGGTTCTAATAATACAATATTCTTTCCCAGTGACTAATAAGCTTTTGAGGAATATGTGAATAGGATATTTTTATTTATTTTTATTTTTATTTTAATTCCATTTATATCCCGCCCTTCTCCGAAGACTCAGGGCGGCTTACAAGCTTAGCAGTAGCCTTCATTCTATGTATATCCCTGCTTATTGGGGCTTTCACACACCCCAAGCGGCATTATTACAAAGTCAGCTTAATTGCCCCCAACAATCTGAGTCCTCATTTTACCTACCTGGGAAGGATGGAAGGCTGAGTCAACCTTGAGCCTGGTGAGACTCGAACCTGCACTAATTGCAGGCAGCTGGTGTTACTTAAGGAGGCATTAGCCCACTGCTCCACCAAGGCTCTTAAGAAAACTAAACACATACACCCCGCCCAAAGGCTTTTTTTTACTATGGGTACAATAGTATTTTTTTTCTTTTTCTTTTTCTCCATTCTGAAGAAACTGAAACTAATATATATGTATATATATATATATATATATATATATATATATATATATATATATATATATATATATATGTATATATATGTATATATATGTATATATATGTATATATATGTATATATATATATATATATATATATATATATATATATATATATATATATATTGCTTCTGATACTGGAAATAGAATATATTCTTAATAAATATGTTTGCTACGTATTATAGTTGCAATTTTTTTTGTTCTGTGAAGAACAAATACAGATCTGTGAAGAAATACTTTTTATCTATGCCAAATCTATCATAATGCAACTTTATTGGTTACATAGGATTCTTGTATTTTGTAGATGGTGAAAAATGTTGGTTTCAGTATTCCCTTTTTCAATAGCATGCATTATTTTCTCTACTTTAATTGCATTCTTCCTTACTCATCTTTTTTCTACAATACAAAACTCCAAGAACAGTAAGATTTCATAATAGATATTGCTGTAGTCCCTTGAAAGTTTCCTTTTTCATCCAAATAATCCAAATCTACGATATTCTGTAGCCATCTACTGGCAACTTGCAAAATACTCAATATTTAATATATTTATTTATTCAATAAATTAATGCATTACCTTCCAAAAACTCAAGCTAGTGTAGTCAGCACTTTTCCCTTCAATATTTTTTCCATGACAAGCCCAAGAGTCTGCAAGCCCGAAGTAATTCATAGAACTTCCATTGTGGAGGGTTAATTTTAATCTAGATCTTCTTTATCGTGGTCCAATACCCTAAACTCTATACCAGTGTTTCTCAACCTTGGGAACTTCAAGATGGTAGATTCCAACTCCCAAAAATCCACAGTCAGCCAGCTTGCTGAGGAATTCTGGGAACTGAGGTCCGCACATCTTAAAATTCCCAAGATTGAGAAACATTGTTCTATATTATTCTATCAAATATGTATAGGTAAAGGTAAAAGGTTCCCCCGCACATGCGTGCTAGTCGTTTCCAACTCTAGGGGCTGGTGCTCATCTCCGTTTCAAAGCCGAAGAGCCAGCGCTTGTCCGAGGACGTCTCCGTGGTCATGTGGCCGGCATGACTAGACGCCAAAGGCACACGGAACACTGTTACCTTCCCACCGTAGTGGTCCCTATTTTTCTACTTGCATTTTTATGTGCCTTTGAACTGCTAGGTTGGCAGAAGCCGGGACGAGTAACAGGCGCTCACTCTGTTACACGGCACTCGGGATTTGCCCCACCAAACTGCCAACCATCTGGTCGACAACCTCAGCGTCCTAACCCACTAAGCCACCACGTCCCTATCAAATATGTATACGTATCAAGAAATAATTTTGTTAACTGAATAGATTTTATATAAAAGGATATAATATTCCATGTAATATCATAGAAATCTGATCAATATTTTCGCTTTAGCTGTTAAATTGAGCATCTATTAAACACAGTCACCTGAAGCAAAGCAAAGTTCTAGAGAAGGAAAAGGCCATTTAAAATCTTAGCATTTGTAAGGACACTGAAGCCAAATAACCAACATAAGTCTGGAAGTGAGAAAAGGTGTTTGGATAGGACAGGGATAGGCAACCTCGGCTCTTTTATGACCCATGGACTTCAACTCCCAGAATTCCTGAGTCAGCATAGCTGGCTCAGTTGAAGTCCATGAGTCATAAAAGAGCCGAAGTTGCCTACCCCTGGGATAGAAGAAAGGTACTGCTAATCAGATGTGTTTATACCGCTTTATCTTTGCAAGTCTATGAAATGAGTTTAACAGGCTCTGGCCATTTTTAGCTATATTACTTTCATTCCATGTTTGGACATATAAAGAAAAGCTGTGAAATTAAGCTTCTTTATATGCTTTCTGCATAAGAGCCCTCATTCCCCATGGAGGTAGGGAAAAGAAGGAATATCTGTCTTTGTAGGAGCTACTAAGGCCAGTAATTACATTATTATAAATGCCTATGGAAAGAAAAATCAGAGCTTTTACACGTGCAAAATTGCAAAGAAATTTTAATCACTGCTCGTCTGGGGCAAAAAACTTTCCGTACTAATAGCCATTCTGCTTGCCAAAGACAGCAGCTCCTTCCAGGTAAGGTGCAATATGTTAAGCAACAAAGGCTTTTTGTTGGCAGCTGAACACCATTGTATAAGAGTAAGATAAGTTAATTGGCTAAGTATTCTAGCCCTATAACTAGGAAACCTGAAAATTGACCTCTGCATTTCTCAGGCTCTGTATTGCTTAATCTAGCATTGCCTAGTGTTTGCAGTGTTGTATGTGACCCTTCAACAGTTACTTGAGTTTGCATTATTTGCACAATTTTAGATCACATTTACACAAAATTGGTGTAAATGTGTAAAGACACTGATTTCCTTTTCTAGAAAGTACAGTCATTGGTGAAAATTCTGAGAGATGGTCCACCCAGATCATGGAAAGTTAATTTATGAATTTAACAGAGCTTATCAAAGATTCTGCAGCATGCAGCAGAGTAAAGCATCACATAAATAATAATAAAAAAGAAATCTCCCAACATGAACACCAGAGAACAACTGGCTAAGGTCAATAATCTTGACAGCTTCAGAAAATGTTAAGAGAAAGAGGAGTTGCATGACTTGTGGGAATACAGAATTCCAGAGCATGGAGTTTGCAACTTTAAAGACCTGCTGTCTGCTCCACATCCCCAACAGGCCCTCCAGACATCTTTTACCAGATGGACATAGATTCAATCCTAGAAAAGTGGTGGAAGATGTAACGTAGTGCTGTGCCATAATGGGCCTTGTAAGTCAGAACCAGTTTTTGAAAGCTACTAATAACCACTGCAGTTTATCATTGGTGTAAGCTCTGCCATAGGGTTGACACGCAAGCCAGAGTAGCCATTGTGTTCTGCAGGAGCTACAGTTCTTGACAAAGATAGCCCATGTAATGTGTTACTGTAATCAAACCAAATAGTGATCAGGGCAGGGGTGTTACTTTCACCAAGCATCCTGATCCAGTTAGAATAGTAACTAGTGCATCAGCTGAAGATGGGCAAGAGGCATTGGTCATGACCTCCAGATATTATTTAAGAAATAGCCGTGAATCCAATAGGACAGCTGGATCATGAACTGGATCATGAGTATGATTCCATTCCAGAAAAACTATAAGCCTGTTCCTGAGTGTTTGCTGACATACAGCAATTCATTTTGGAGGGATTTTAATCTAAACTTACTTTTGACAGATTCCATCCCATACTCAATCTGACGTGGCTACAGGTAGTCCTCAATTTATAACCACAATTGAGCCCAAAATTTCCGTTGCTAAGCAAGTGAGTTTTGCCCTATATTTTGCCACAGTTTTTAAGCAAATCACTGAAATTGCTAAGTGAATCATATGGTCATTAAGCGAATCTGGGTTCCCTCATTGACTTAGCTGGTAGGAAGCTGGTTGGGAAGATTACAAATGGTGATCACATGACCCCGGGACAGGGCATCTGTCATAAATGCAGGCCAGTTGGGAGCGCCCAAATTTTGATCACATGACCATGGGTATGCTGCAATGACTGCAAGTGTGAAAACAATCATGTCACTTTTTCCAGTGCCATTACAACTTCAGAAAGTCATTAAATGACTAGTTGTAAGTCAAGGACTACCTGTACATATATATTTGAGCGGCATTTGAGTATTCATATAGACATTAAATAACATAGAGGAGAATCCTGAATCCTGCAGTGCATCACATTAGAGAAAACTTTGCTTCAAGTCCTGCAAAGTTATCTTGCCATCCCAGAAACAGGCCATTTCCTTTTCATCAGAATTACCAAGGAGATTTGAGAACTGAGACTTACTTTATTTTTCCAGCAGCACTCATGGGTGGGAATTCCTCCAAGTCATGTAAGTTAAGCTGGTCAGATGGTGAACAAGTGGAGACAAGATTGATTTCACTCAGTTTCTTCTGTCTCAATGAAGAACTTTCACTTTTTACCTCATCATTCATGTTTCTTCCTAGGTCGTGTCCCATTGGCCGACTAGAACCGCTTGTACAATTGCTCCCTTTTCTTCTGCTTCTCCTTACAGGGGCAGCAACAAGAAAACTCCCCAAGTTTGTTTTCTGAGCAGATCGTCTCTCACTGCGAGAAAAAATAGGGCTTGAACCCACACTTGGGCTAGTGCTGAGATCCACATTTAAGAGATCATTACTGGAATTCAGTTCACTTGACCCATTAACGGCTGAAGATCCGTGCAATTCTGAAGCAGAAATACTGGAATTTGGAGACTGCAAGCCAGTAGGAACTATATCAAAGAAAAGTTGTCCTCGACAGCTACTGTTGTGGGACTTTTTCTCAGATCCTGTCCGTTGGTTCCTATAGCTATTAGAATTTCTCAAGATCTTGGAGTTTGGAGTTTTAGCAGGAGTAGCTGGTCCATGGGTCAATATCTCACTAGTCTGTTCCCTGATGTAGTTCAGCAAAAAAGGAACAAAGTCTTTTTGAAGCAAATTAAGGACAACTAGTTTGGGGTGAATTGGAGGGTCCTGTACAAACAAATCATAATAAACATCAACTGATTTATTTTAATCTGAATTATTCTTCAGACAAGCGTGACACTATGTAATTTTTTACAAGAATGAGCTCAGTTATGAATTTGTTATAAGCATACAAAGCAAAATGAAACAATTTCAAAACCGAATCCCTCAGGTAATTTAAAACCAGAAATCAGATATTTAGCATATCATTTATTAAATGATAATCTCATCTCATGTTGTTTGCCAAATTAGCAGAGGGCCACATATATATGTATATTGTTCTATCAACATACATTTTTTAAAATTTTGGCATTCAATTGCCAATTTGGAAAAGCATCATCTCATATATGCTCAGATATTTATTTAAAATAAATAAGGTAAACAATGCCTCAAAGTTCTTTGAAGAGTTTCATCTGTTGGACATTTTGTTTACCACAGTGACTTCCACCAGCAGTTTTTCTCCTTTTGATAAGTGTGAGAATCAAGACTTTGTTTTCTTCCTTCACTATTACAGCAAAATTGTTTTCTACTCTAAAGAAGTAGAGATGTGTGGAACTCAGCAAAACAATAATAAGGTATTTATCTCAATTTATATCAGATTTTTCTTCAGAAGATTGCAGGTAGATGATATTACTAACTGTCTGAGATGGATTTGATTCCAATGTGTAAAAATGCCATAGAAAAGCTTCACCAGAAGCTTGTTTTGGCTGTTTCTATCAGTATTATTAAATCTTCTATAATCAGAATACTCATTTCCTTTGCAAATGCATCTCTATTTTTTCTGGAGAATTTAGGTTTCATATATGAACATGTTTAATTTTCATTACATTTTCATTAAACTAGCCAGAATGAAAACTAAGCATTAGGTTCTGACCTGGATACTAGTTTCTTGCTCTTTTAATTCACCCCATAAATATAAATCTTAGCTACAGATGTTCTCTTGTTACAGAGGAAATAGGAATAATGATTTGGTTAAAAAGTTCTGGTTATTTCCTCCCATGGTCAATCATTGGTAATTTTAGCCATTTCCATCTGCAGGAGGGGCTAAGCAGGGGCAGACAGACAGTCATATACTTGCTCATTACAAGTATGAAGAATTCCAACTTAATACTTTGTGACCCATATATTTAATCCAGAATCTGCCTGTTTAAACAGAAGGGCTCCTTATATCCACAAAACACTTCTAAATCAGGGGTCTGAACCCCCAGTCTGGGGTCTGGTACTGGCTGCTGCATATTGGGAATCGGGCCACACAAGCAGCGGGCTAGAGACAAGCACCCAAAGCTGCATTTGCGCAAGCGGCGTGTGTGCAAAGCCATCTCCCCGCCACCAGCGCAGGTCCACAAAGCCGGAAAGGTTGGAGACCACTGTTCTAAACTGTGAAGAAACTGGTACAATGGAAGTGGTTGTAATGTTAGTCAATTCCTCTCAAAATGTACTTTCCCATGTATTTCTTTAATATCCTGTAGAAAGATGGTTAGTCCTAACAGAGTAGAAGTCCTAGTTCTGGGAATGACAGAGGGGGAAAAAAAATCAATGACATTTACCCTTATTCCTTTTTACTGACATCCGTACTCAGAGCAGAATTACATTCAGAAATACTCTCCCCCTAAAGGGGGCAAAAACTGGATAAAACCGCCATGAATCAATTTTCTAGCAGAACTCATTGATGACAGTGTAGGAATTACTGAGCAACATCTTGTGCAGTGCTAAAATTCCTTATTTGCAGGCTTTCTTCTTCCCAAGAGTCTAATTAAATGCTTCCAGCAGAAACGTTGTCTTCTAACAGCAACATTTTTTTTCAGAAAGTGCTCTAGATTATTTCTATTTATTTAGAAAACTTATTACTACATTTAGTAGGATTTTCTTATTATGCATGCTAGGAAGTAGGACTTCAACTTCAAAGTATTACTATTGTTGTTGTAAACTAAAATTTATCCATACATATATCAAGGAAACCCAAAATTTCTGAACCCTGGGTTTACATTTAATGAAAGTTTCAGGAAAAAATTTATTACGTTAGGAAAAATTACGTTTAGGAAAAATTAAGTGTCATGCTCTCTCAAAAGCCTAGGAAGCTAGAAACTGCAGGACTATACAGTAGTGGTCAAAATTGTGGAAACATTTTGGGAAAAGTGTACAGTAGAAACGCCATTCTTAGAATGGAAAGGAATGTATGGCAATTAAAGCCATTCAATATTTTAAAAGAAGAAAGAATAGTGCGGACTTGGTTTCAGTATGGTCAGTTACAAGCTAGATGGAAGGAGGATCAGAAAGTTGGTATTTCGACAACCGATGAAAATTTGGTCAAACAAATAAGAGATCGAAGTCCAGCGCATATAAGGAGGATATATAATGCACTGATAGAAATAGATTCAGAAACGGAACTTGTTAAACGATTGCGTGATAAAATAGGCCCAGAATTTTCAGGAGCCCATAGCGATGGATATCTGGGAAAAGATATGGGTCAGAAATGTGAAATTTACACAGGCACAAAATTTAAGAGAGAATTTTTAAAAGATGTTTTATAGATGGCATTTAGATCCAAAAAAAATTAGCATGTATGTATCTGAATTATCAGCCTAAATGTTGGAGGTGTGGTTGTGATGATGCAACCTATTATCATATATGGTGGACTTGTAAAAAAGTTAAAGCTTTTTGGATTAAAATTTGGTGGAATATGCAGAAGATATTTAACAAAAAGATAAGGTTTTCTCCACAGTTATTTCTGTTGGGTATTATTACAGATTGTACTGTTATAGATATTAAATTGATGTTAAGTTTAATTACAGCAGCAAGACTCTTGGTAGCGCAATATTGGAAGAAAGAGGAACTGCCTACTATAGAAGAGTGGACTTTAAAAGTTTCAAACCTGGCGGAAATGGCAAAGATTTCAGCATATTTGAAAGAACACTCGCAACAGAGATATATTTTGGAATGGAGAAGATGGATCGATTATATTCAGAATAAATATGGGACTAGAAGGTTTCATTTAGTATATGAATAAGTATTAGTATTATATGATGTATTATTTTAGTTATTATTATTTAGTTATTTAGTTATGTTAAGGGGAGTTAAAGTGCGATAGAATCTAAAGTGTCTTTTTTTAGTTGGTTAGCATATTTTAGCTTAAGTTGGTTAAAGTTTATACCCTGTATTCAGCTCTGGGAAGTCGGGGGGGGGGGGGAGGGGAAGGGTGGGAAAGTGGGGGGGGAGGGAGTTTATGTTTTTAAAAATGTATTTTAAAACTTTTCAATAAAAAAAAACTGAATCCTACTGTGATCTGATTGGCTCATTGCCAAAACAAAATGGCACCTGATTGGCTCTCTAAACACTCATGCTCATTGGCTACAATCAGATGAAGGAAAGCTACCTGATATCAACCTAAGCAAGTTGTGCTTCCTTTTTCTGGTTATTTGGCTATAACGTTTCATAGAATACAGTACAGATAATTGAACAAACTATGTTGCATTACATTCTTGATTAAATTATCTTTCAATTGATATATAATTTTATGGTACTGCTCCAAAAAAAAGTGGTGTTATTAGCCATCAAACCTCAAAAATACACTTTTCCCAAAAGGTTTCCACAATTTTGGCCACTACTGTAATTTCCTTTGGAAATGACAACATGATTATATAAGAATATATGCAATAGTAGTGTAGAAATGTTTCTCACCATGGACCAAGAGCCTTAGCTTTTGGCTTTGAACAGCATTAAGATAAAGTCTAAAAAAGTTCTCAGACTACTAAAGTCTTCTAAGAACAATCTGTTTTGCATTTCAAGTAATGACAATTATATTTTATATACTGAATTATATTCAAATCAGTTTGTGCATTATTAAACATTATAGCAAATTATGATGGATTTCCAACCAACATTCCTTCTTCCCTACTTTCCTACCAGAGTTCACTAATTTGGATTTTTTAAAAAAATCATCTAGTCATATTTAAAATGCAGCTCTGGTTTAAGGGTGTGAAAAGACTGAGCATCCACCTGACAGACTGGAAAATATCAGGGAAGTGAGGGGTTCTGCCATTAAAGTCACCATCTCTCCTTTATACAGGCAAAATACAGTGATGCTCTGCCTATACCTGTGGTTTCATTCCTTATCAGAAGAGAAGTTAGAACCTCTGGCATCCATTGCTGCAAATAAATATTGTGCTAGAGGGTTAGAGTTTTCCTTTGCAACATGCAAGCTTCCTATTTGTTTCTTAAACATTTGTTTAAGTTGGAGCAAAGAGTCTTTTGAGCATAGAAAAATGATGTCCAGTCTATTTTGCGCATCTGAGTTTGCCCTAGTGCCTTTTATTTCTACTTCACATTTTTATTGTTAATTTTAACAATAGCTTTAATAATTAAAATTAAACAATTAATTGACACTTCTCTAGCATCTCTACATCAGCAAATGGCATTAAAAATCTTATTAGTTCCCATGCACCACCCAAAATACAAAGGCACTGAAGATAAAGACAGTCTTTTGAATGATGCTAAGAATGTTTTAATCAGCAATGCACAACTTAATTACTGTAATCACAAGAGAACAATTTTCAAATACCCTATACAATAACCAGTATAATAAAATTTGTTCAAACAGCTGCTTATAAAGCCAGCATAATTACTTTCCAATTACTGGGAGTTGCTGAACATTGATTTATTCACTGGCAATAGGAAACACTTTTGTGCTGTAATATTGCTTTAAACTGACCAAACAAGACACATACATTGCATGTGTGTGTAGAGACCAAATACTCATGTCCAACATTAATTTTCAAGAGTGAACTTGTACAGAGATGACTTCTTTATGCTTAGTTCAGGAATTCTACAGTTCTTCAAATTACAAATTTTCATACCTAAGGAGAATTATGTTTGTGGGCCCTATGACATTTCCTGATGATTTAAATAGCATATTAAAATTAGTCCCTTGATCAGTAAATCCTAGATTATATTTCAGACTGGCTTTTGCCCAGCTACACTGATGTGACTGCTTCTGACATTTGACATATAAGCCGTTGTTATCCTTTATTTGTTTTGTTTGCTGCAGGTGCCAAAAGTAACTTGATTGGCTTTGGATACAATGTTACTCGACTCGGCACAGGAAAACACAATGCCATTGCTTTCTCCCTTTCTGGTTTAACCCGAGATCACGAACGAGGACGTTTTCATTTGCCACCGCACGGGCAAAACTTCTTTGTAAAGAACTCATTCCCGCACGCGCAAAAAAAGACAGCAGACAGATAGGAATACGGTTTTCATGAAATCTGCAACTCTGGGAGAATTTGCACGGGAATAGGTTTCCTCTGACTTTCGCAATCTTATTTCAGGGGAAATGTACCACCCCCACCCCCACCCCCGAGGAGCGGATCTCCAGTGGTTGCAAAAGACACTGACCCTCGGCCAAGTTTGACCTGCAAGCACGTGCAGGTCAGTGAAATGGGGGGAAAGGAGCGCATGGGATCTCGGGGGGGGGGTCAGGATTACGCGGTCCCCCCACCAAGAGAAGACTGGATTCGCACACATAATATAGAGCAGCGTTTCCCAACCTTAGGAACTTGAAGATGCGTGGACTTCAACTCCCAGAATTCCCCAGCCAGCTATGCTGGCTGGGGAATTCTGGGAGTTGAAGTCCACGCATCTTCAAGTTCCTAAGGTTGGGAAACGCTGATATAGAGGCCCGAAGGCGTCCTGCTCCGTACCCTCCAGGGCCGCGCAGCAGCAGCAGCAGCACCTACAGGCAGCGCGCGGTGGAGATTCCTGCTTTCCCGCCTCCTTTTCAGGGCTTTTCAGGAGAAACTTCGCCGCCCTGCCAAACTTCCCGCCCCACGGGAGGAGGACCGACTGGGGGGGGGGGGCTAACTTCAAAGAAGCGTCGCTCTCGCCAAGCGGGCTGCGCGTTTTACCTCTTGGGCGCAGCTCCGGCTTGACTTCAGCCACCGCACCACCGCGCCGGCCGCCACCTCGTCCCGCAAGAGCAGCTCCAAAACAGCCGCCGCCATCCCCACCGCCTAGAGAGGCGCCGCTTCCCGCAGCCCTTCGGGCGAGGCGCGCGACCCGCCTCGCGCCAACCTGACAATCAGCGAGAGAGAGAGAGAGAGAGAGAGAGAGAGAGGGGGGGGGGGAGGGGGAGCGCGCGCGGAGAGAAAGGGCGGGTTCTGGCTTCCTTTCTAACTCCGGGTTACAGCTCAGCACGTGAGGAGCGCGCGGGGGAAGAGACGGATGGGACGCCGGACGCCTAGGGTTGAGAGGGCGCCGCTCTCCCCTCCCCCCCCTCCCTCCTCTCCGGGAAGGCGGGATCAAAACTCTCAGGGGAGCCAAAAAAAAAAAAAAGAAAAAGAGCGCGCGCTCCTGGAGCTGAAAGGCACGACGGGGCGTGGCCAGCACCTCCGGCTCCGGGGGGGGGGAAAAAAGGGGAGGGGAATGAAAGGCACGGACGAGTGGAGAAGGAGTCGAAGCCGTTTCCCGGCAAAGATCCCCATTGGGAGGCGCCGAGACTTCGGAGTTGGGGATTGGTGGAGCGCAAGAGCGGGGCGGGCTCGAAGGAGGGCCGCGGCAGCGGTGTCGCCTCACCACCCCCACCACCATCCCCGTCCCATGTCAACAAGCGGGGCGCCTGCGCCGGGGGTTTGCGCGTCTTTTCCTCTCATGCGCGGTATTTGCTTGCCGAGCCAGGCCCGGGGTTTGGCCTAGAGCCCCTGGCGCGGCGGCGACGGCGGCGGCACAATAAAGGCGGGCGGCCTTCCCCATCGCGGACTCTCGGGAGCAGCCCCGCTGGCGGTTTAGGATGGCGGAAGACTCGCCCAAGCGGCGCAAGGCCAATTTCAACGAAGCGGAGACGGAGGTGCTGATCGAGCAGGTGTTGAAACACGAGCAGGTGTTGTTCGCGGCCGGACCGGGCCGGGCTTCCCCGGGTCAGAAGCGCAAAGTCTGGGAGCTCATCCGGCATAAGGTCAACCCGGTGGCCGCTTGCCCTCGCGAGGTGGAGGACCTGAAAAAGCGCTGGCGGGACCTGAAGCGCCGCGATCGGAGCAAACTCTGCCGCGTCACCCACGGCGCCGGCGGGCTCGCTCCCCACCCCGCCTCGTTCGGCCTCCTGATGGGCAACGAGGACGCCTCGCCGCCCGACCAGCTCCGATCCTACCCTTCGGGGCTGCCCGTCCCCAACGAGGCTGTGCCCATCGTCGGAGGGATCGACACCCTGGATCTGCCCAGAGCCTCCTCCGGGACCGATGTGGGTGAGTTGCAAAGGGAGCTGGACCCCGCAGCCTTTCCCTGCCCGGCGGGGCTGCGTTTCCCCCGCCTGGCTGTCCCCTTCCCCGTTGATTCGGGGCTGGCTTTTCGGATGCTTTTTTTTTGGTCGTGGAGCGGAACCGTGAAGCGCTCTTCTTGGCCATCCCTTTGGGCGTTGGGCAAGCTCGGCGCGGTTTCTGATTTTCTTATGCCCAAAAGAAAAGCTGCTGGATGCCGTTTGGATAATATAAGAACTAACTCAGCGTTTCCCAACCTTAGGAACTTGAAGATGCGTGGACTTCAACTCCCAGAATTCCCCAGCCAGCTATGCTGGCTGGGGAATTCTGGGAGTTGAAGTCCACGCATCTTCAAGTTCCTAAGGTTGGGAAACGCTGAACTAACTTACTACCCATCGCTGCCGCAGTTGCTGTTACGTTGAATTTTATGCGGGCTAAAGTTCCGTGCGGGGTCACGACATCTTGGAAATGGGTCCTCGGAACCGCTTCCAGGCCGCTGCTAGAAATACTCCTTAAACCACAGGTCTGCAACCCGCGGCTCCGGAGCCGCATGCGGCTTCTTCAGCCGTCTCCTGCGGCTCCCAGTCCTCTGCCATGGGCAGTCCAAAAAAAAGAAGTGGGACTAAAAAAGTTCAACCAATCAATTCAAATATGCAGGGTAAAGTAACACCAGCTGCCTGCAATTAGTGCAGGTTCGAGTCCCACCAGGCTCAAGGTTGACTCAGCCTTCCATCCTTCCGAGGTAGGTAAAATGAGGACCCAGATTGTTGGGGTCAATTAAGCTGACGTTGTAATAATGCCGCTTGGAGTGTGTGTGAAAGCCCTAATAAGCAGGCATATACATAGAATGAAGGCTACTGCTAAGCTTGTAAGCCGCCCTGAGTCTTCGGAGAAGGGCGGGATATAAATGGAATTTAAATAAATAAATAAATATCTCACCTTGGCTCCACTCTTCAGTCAAACCCTGTTCTGTACATGCACGGATGTACGCGCGTGTGCACAGATTTTTTCCGGCTCCCAGTTTTTGCTTTTGTGAGGGAACCGGTTCCGAGTGGCTCTTTCACTGTTTCAGGTTGCTGACCCCTCCCTTAAACAGATATGAACGTTAGGAGTATCAGAACGAGAGAGAGGAGAAAAAAAAGAGCCTTGTGCCAAATTCAATTAGATTGATGGGAGTTCATTCCAAAGTAATAAGACTTTCCCGTGCAATACCTGGAGATGAAACAGCATGGAAAGATCTGGGTGTTTTGTTTTGTGGTTTTTTTTTAACCTGCTGGGCTCTCTCAAATGAATTAGAAAATAATAGAAAGCAAAGATGGGGCAGCTTAAATTCCTCCCTTACTGTAGCAGAAATATTATTTTTGGTAAATGTGGAAACTTTAGATGATGGAATTCAAACCATGATTTGGGCTTAAATTTTGAAAATAACCCAGTGGACAGATGCAGAACAAGGTGCATAGCCTAAGTGTAAGAATATTAGGAACGGAAAGGTTCCTGCTTGCTTATGCTTAGAATTCATAGTTTCAAAGACAATTGCCAATATCCTTTCCCTTCTTTCAGGAAATATTGTTAGGTTGGAGAGACAGAGTCCAGGATGTCTTGGTATGATTTTAGATGATTTGCAGTAGATAAACTAACGATTTTTGACTCCCCATTTTTTAAGACTAGTAACAAGACACTACACATCTCTCCCACTCCAAGAAAATTATATCACTGAAATGTATAGGAGTTGAAATTAATTCAGAACAGATATTTTTAGAGAAGCATAATGAGTATCATTCAACTAAATCAAACTTTTAGTTTGAGTTTCTTTAGTTTGTAAGAGTGTTTCTTCTGCACTAGGCTCCACTTCTGATTTTAATTTTAAAAAAATCTGCAGTCTGAAATCTTTTCTTACACTGAACATCAATTGTGCAGGTAGTCCTCGAGTTAAGACCACAATTGAGCCCAAAATTTCCACTGCTAAGCAAGACAGTTGTTAAATGAGTTTTGCCCCATTTTATGGCCTTTCTTGCCACAGTTGTTAAGTGAATCACTGCAGTTGTTAGTAACATGATTGTTAAGAGAATCTGGCTTCCTCGTTGACTTTCCTTGTCAGAAGGTTGCAAGATGTGTTCACGTGACCCTGGGACACTGCAACCATCATAATAAATACATGCCAGTTGCCAAGCAGTCATAAGTCACTTTTTCTCAGTGCTGTTGTAACTTTGAACAATCACTAAACAAATGGTTGTAAGTTGAGGACTGCCTGTATTGATCTGGAATATCTAAGGATATGTTAGTCCATGTTGCAGACTATGTTCCCCCATGTATGCGGCTTCATATTTCAAATTAGAAATGGTGGCGGTAGTGCCCCCAGAAAAGATAACATCTTTGCTCTACTTTTCTATGTACTGCTTATGGGCTAGTAATAACCCTGCAAGATTTAATCAATGGGGCAATCGGTGAGAGATGATGAATGAGATATATTGTAATCTGAATTATTCTGCAGAGAATAAAATTTGGTTGCATGCACCATATTCGGTTTTGTTCTGCAATAGTGCTGTGTTTTCCCCAGCACCTAATAGATGCATTCATACATAATATGGCACAGCTATAATAAGTGGTTTATAGAAGCATACTACATCAAAATTCGCATTCTGGCTTAGTGCAGCATCTTTTTGCATAATCATTGATTTTTTAAAAAAACCAAAACAATGCCCTCCAGTCAGTGTTGAGTTCTGGTAATGGCCTGGACAAGTCCTTGAAGTTTTCTTGGCAGGATTTCAGAAATGGTTTGCCATTGCCTCCCAGGGCTGAGAGAGATTGTTACTGGCCAATCACCCAGCTGGCTTTGTACCTAAGGCAGGACTTGAACTTGCAGTTGCCTGGTTTCTAGCCTGACTTTAATTCTATACCACTTTGCAGCTTTGAAGTCCAAACCATCATACAGGTAATACCTGAGTTCACTTAACGCTCGTTCGAAGTTACGCGATAAGCGCCCGTTTGTGTTTACAAGAAAATACCAAAATTGCAAATGTTGCAGGACCACAGCAGTTGTTCACCCTTATGAACGACTGCAGAGGCTCTGCAGCATTCACTCTATTCCCCCCCCCCGTTCCCCACAACTGCTTCCCCCTCCCTTCCTGCCATGCCAGACTCACCTTGAGCATATCTGTCTTCTCTCTGCTGCTGTTTCTTTGCCTTTGGGGGAGAGAAGAGTCAACAAAAGCTCCTGGATGCCGTAGCATCGCATGAGTTCAGGCACCCATCCTCTTTAGCAGAGAATGGGTACCTGAACTCTCACAAGATCCTGGATCCTGGAAACTTTCATTTTCGGCACAAACTCTGTGTCTGTCTCTCCTGCTCTCCCCCAACTCCTTTCCGCCACCATTGGAAACACTTTTAATCCAAACAGAGACCTTGGGGAGATGGGAGCTCCTTCTGTGTGCAAATGCAACACTTGAAAATGCAGCGATTCGAAGAAGCTCCCCATCTCCCCAAGGTCTCCGTTTGGACAAAAGGTGTTTGAGCGCCTATGGGACCCTTGGAAATGCAGAGATTTGCTGCGTTTTCAAGAATTGCATTTGCACACAGAAGGAGCTCCCCATCTCCACAAGGTCACTTTTCAGATAAAAAGTATTTGAGCGGCAGCCGCTTGAATTTCTCTGCTCCATCCGAGTGGAAGGAAATGGAGGTGCAGAGCAGGATTGCTCTCAATAAGGCAGGCGCATGCGAGCTAGCAGCGCACCCGCATCTTCTTGAAAGCAGTCCTGCTCCACACCTCCGGTTTCTTCCTTTTGGATGGAGCGGAGAAATTCAAGCCGCTGCCACTGCTTGAGTTGGGAGGACAACAAGGAGGAAAGCGGTCAGGATTTGGGCTACTGGCCGGTCAGGCAAGTAGTAGGTCAAGCAGCCTGGGTTGCTGGCTGCAGAGGGGAGATCGTGGTCGCTCAGGTGGCTGCCACCGCCACCAGCAGCTTGGACACAGGTGCAAGGGGACTCGCCCCATGATGCCTCCCCGCTCAGTTGAAGGCTTCGTTCCTGCCCTCAAACTAAGGCTGGTGCACACGAGCGAGCAGCGCACCCGGTCCACGGACGGCATTGCTTCCTGTACCCTTCCGACTCCGATTCCACGCTTTGCTCTATAGGCAAGCAAACAAAACAAACACTCCCCCCCCAGAATGGAATTTTCCAGGGGCCATGTTCTCTTTTGAACTTGCATGATATTACAGCACCCAGGAGCTTCCATTGTCGACGGGAAAAGCATTTCCAAGCCGACTCTCCCTCAAAAGGAAAGAAACTGCAGCAGAGAGGATTTTTGCAAGGTAAGTGAGTCTGGCACGGCAGGAAGCATCAGGTATCTTAGTGGGTCGGGGGGGGGCCTTGGGGGCCTGTTCCAACACTAGGCCCTCCATGGCCTTCCCCACCCTGAGATACCTCATAGCACTTAACGAGCCATGCGTCTTAACGAGCAGGGAGTGATCTCGTTTGAGGTACGAGATTCACTCCCACAATTTTTTGAGTTACAAATAGAATGGGCAGGCTCCATTACTTTCGTAACTCCAGGACTGCCTGTATCAGTTTTTAAATGTAATTACCTTTTAAAAATAAAATTAATTTAATTAAATATTTGCATTTTAAGACATGAAAAAAATCTTTTCAATAAGGAAGAAATTCTTCATCTTGTGTACATAAACAAAAACCATAAACAAGGTCTTTATGCATTTTAATATATAAACACATTGGAATGCTCTTCTCATAACATTGTTTCATTTCCTGGAAGAGATGAAAATACAGTAAACAACACAACTAAATATTTTGTATAATACAATATATTTACTTTTGTTTTCCCCCTGTACTCTTGTCAGTTAAATTGCGTTGTGTTTTAAAAAGTGTTTGATTATTCAATTTACAGTGGTAAGTAAGGATATCCAGTGAAAACTACATCATTTCAGAATGATTGTAGTCACTTTTTATTTGTTGGTCATACCCAGGCTTAATAGTCAAGAATTCCATTCATAAAAGAGATTAACTTTTTATGCCTTTACCTTTCAGGTTTTACAGATGATCCTGGCCCATCCCAACAACCGTGTGTAGAGAAAATAAATCTAAAAGAAGAAATAGTGGTGAAAGTAGTAGAACCAGAAGAAAGCTCAGAAGATATGGCAGTTGTTCCTCCTAGCCAGGAGCAGCTCCCTTTTTGGGGGATACCAAACGGAGGCCCCTGTGGAAAAGTAAAAGCCAAAACGAAAACTCAACCCCAGACAGACTCTAATGAAATTATAGAAGAAGATCTCTTACAGATCCAACAGAATCAGCTGCATATCATTCAGTCTGGGTTTGATAGCATCAATCATAACCTTCGGCTGCTACACCAAGGAATGCAAGATCTCAACAACAGCGTCAGCGTCATGGCACATACGTTAGTGGCTATAAAAAATGTCTATGTGAAAAACAATGCCGGCCCAACTACCTTTGCTACCGTCACTACTCAGACCACTGCAGGATACCTGAGTCCTGGCTCCCCTTTAGTTGAGGACAGAGTTAGAGTCCCAGTGGCTGGGAGTAGCAGCAGAAGCAGCAGCTGCAGCTCCAGCTCAATGTCACAAGAACCAGGCCCTTCAGAATTTCCTCGGCCTCCACACAGACCTATTAAGAAAGAACATTCAAATGGCTGCTACTATTTCTGTTTTGCAGATGTGTAAGACTTGAATATAATGTAAAGCAACTGTGACATCTGAATAGCTGTTCCGTACCCTGCTCCAGCACTGCATCATGGCTAACAGATTTCTCTGGCTATTCCTTTCTGATAATGCTAAATGTATGAGATCTCCAGCACCCCCATTTGCAGAAAGCCTGTATCATAAGAGGAACAACACTAGCTACAAATTGATTCAACTGACTGAGGGGCAATATAGCAATATTTACTATTAAATAAAGGGATTCTTTAGAGCTCAGTTCTAGACATGTTTACTCAGAAATAGGTCCTGCTGTACCTTGTCGGGTTAACTTCCAAGTAAGAATGAATAAGATTTACCTGTCTGATATCTCATACATTGACTTGCTTAGAGGGAATAAACCCTGACATCTTGATATGTTGAGTTTAAAACGAAGAATGAAGAGATAACAGCTTTATTTTTTCTGGTATAAACATGTCATATAAGACATCTTATTGTAACAATCCAAATTGTGAATTGGTTAAAAAAAACAAGCTTATTTTAAGTGCTGCATAGTATCTCTCCTATAAGATATAATATGGATCTTACCTGTTCTAGCACTGGGAACAAATTGAAGCACTAAACCACCAGCAAAGTGCTTGCTAGTTTTTCCTGATTATTCCTCCATTATTGCTCATGCCTCACTGTTCAGAATACAATTTCCCCATCAAAACACTTTGCACAAAATATACAGTAATGGGAAGATTGCCTTTTGTTGTATAATAAAAGGAAATTTGTCCAAAAAAGGGAAAAAAAGAGTATTCTTGAGACTTATTTTCTAGGGACCTTTGTGCTTGTATTCTGATGTGCTGAAGACTGGGTAAAAAAGCAGTATATTTATTATAAAAGTCTTTATAGAGGTCTTTGCACAAAACACTTCTTTCAGTGTGGATCTATTGAGAGAACTCCATAAAGGTATAGAAGAGGTTAAATCTCAAGTTGTATGATAAGCATTTCCAAGGCACTGTAGGGTAGCCTGCCTTATAGATACCAATAAGCTGGATGCCTGTTGCCAGATTCACAGAACTGCACGAGAATTTAGAAACGAATTAAGAAATTTCAGCATTAAGGCACTTAGGACGCTGAGCTTGTTGATCAGAAGGTCGGCAGTTTGGCGGGTCAAATCCCGAGTGCCGCGTAACAGAGTGAGCGCCTGTTACTGGTCCCAGCTTCTGCCAACCTAGCAGTTCGAAAGCACGTAAAAATGCAAGTAGAAAAATAGGGACCACTCCAGTGGGAAGGTAACAGCGTTCCGTGCGCCTTTGGCGTGTAGTCAAACATGACCACGGAGACGTCCTCGGACAAGCGCTGGCTCTTTGGCTTCGAAACGGAGATGAGCACCGGCCCCTAGAGTCGGAAACGACTAGCACGCATGTGCGGGGGAACCTTTACCTTTACCTTCTAGAGCTGTTAATATAGATTAAATACTGTGAAGAATCACACTGGGATAAACATGTATCTTCAACTACTGTTGCTTGTTATAAAATATTTCAATTGTGTAAAAGGTTACCACTCTTCTAGGCAGCATCTGGTGGTTTAGTTACATTCTCTTTTCCATCTCAGTGTCCTGTTATACGTTTAGGCATCTTTTAGCAGGTAAGAGTTTTAATGCATTAGTCTCGTATAGACATGCCTCATTGCAAATTGCTTCACATTAAAACCATTGGATCTTTAACTGGATAATACAATCACCTTTTAAAACTTCTTTTTAATCAATCAGACAATTTCCTTGAAGTATAAGGAATTTTTACAGGACATGTATACATAGTTCTCAGGTTTGGATACAGATAACACAATAGCATTGTGCTATTTTATCTTCGTTGTAATCACAAGTCAAATCAGACTTTGAACAATTCGGGAAAATAGATTATAAATCTTCCCAAGTATTCAAGTTGGGCCAATCATTTTCTCTCAACCCTTGGAAGGAGGCAATAGCAAACTAATTGTGAAAAATTTTGCCAAGAAAACTTCAGAGCTTTGAACAGATTCTGAGAATTTGACAAAATTGAACGAAAGGGGAAAAAAAACATTACAATTGTTCTTTTGTGAAAGATTAGTGCTGTAATAACATCTGAGAATTCAGATGGAATAATTCAGAACCAATTAACAAGAAAAATTAGTTGTCCACTATAACTACTTATTAAAGGCAGAAAATATATTTACATAGGTTGATTTCTAAAGGTCTAACACTTTTTGGGCCAGCCTAAAATACACAGCAAATTTTGTGTTAATTTTCACATAATCATTTGATACATGCTGAATCAGCTTGAATCTATTCATTCATATTGGCACTGGATTCTTAAGATTCTATTTCAATAAGAAAAGCTGTGGTTCAGGTAGCATTCTGAGGTAAGTATTCCCATTAATTAAGCTATCTTTGGTTTGGGTACAGCAGTTGAGACAGAAATGAAGGCAAATTATTATTGGATGCTTTAAAATCCTCAGATAATATTTGCCTCAAAATACTGTATTACTTAAACCTCTGCTATGATTCCTTTCTCCTTCAAATGCAATTTTTCAGTTATTCTGAAGCAGCATACAGACAGTACCAGTTTAAATCTTCAAGATGGAATTGATTCTATATGGATATTTGTAGAAAAGTGCTTTGCTTTAATGCGACAGGTATAATAAACAAGAAAATATTCCAAATACTTTATCAGAAGAAATGTGCCACAAATAACGACTTCTGGCCTGTAACCCTGCCTTCCTGTGAATTTTTCTTGTCCTACCCTATATACTATATACACTATATACTAGTGTCAGAGGTAAAGACGTCTGCCCTTGGGTCTTGACTGAAATCATTCAGATTTGAAGCATAAATTAGGGTTGCAGTGTAGTGTATCCCACCTTCTGAAAGAATTATGACCACCAGACACAAACCATTAATCATGAACATTCAAGAAATTTAACCCTAATAAATTATCAGCATATAAGTGTGATAACAAATCTTTTCTATTTGTAGAACTGAATTTCTTTATATATTCTGGCCTATTCTTTTGTTCCTATCTTATGCCACCATAAAATAATGTTTTGGGGAGTTAGTTTCTGCCACATGTTGCCATTTCTGGCCTGAGATCTACAATACTGTATGTTTATTTACAAGATTAGTTTATCTAAAACATAGTAGAATGTTGCTCATAATGGAAGATGAGGCATTTAAAACTTTCCTTCAAGACTGTTGCCAAGTTAAATATGGAAACGGAGTTGGCGTTTTGCTCTCATACAAGGCTCACTTTCTGTATATCACTGTAATAAGTAGTTGTTCTAGACTGAATGGTTCAATACAGGTAAGCCAGTAATTCAAAGATTGCAAAAAGAGTGTGACCTTTCCTGAATTAACAATAGGTCATGATGACCTACTGATATATGCAGTTGTTTTGTCAAATGGGTTTAACTTGTTACTATTACCTTGGTCCTTTTTATTTTTTCACTTTCATGGATAGATTATACAGTATAATGTGAGAAATGTGTGAATAATGCTAAAATAATGATAAAACAGGAACAGCAGTAGGCGTGAGCTTAAATGGACTCCAGAAGATGGTAGAGGACAGGAAGGCCTGGAGGAACGTTGTCCATAGGGTCCCGATGGGTCGGACACAACTTCGCAGCTAACAACAACAAGGAACAGTTTTACAGCAGAAATCTGATATATTTCACATCAAGACAAACACTCTGATAATGCTTAGGAACCTTATGCATAACTACTCAAATGTCCAAAATAATAGTACATTACACGGAAATATACTTATTTGTTTCTAAAATAGTAAATACCAATTAATTCAGTGGTGGGATTCAAATATGTGAACAACCGGTTCCCTGTGTGGATGCCGCTTCCAGAAGTCCATTCTGGGCCTGGGGAACAAAAAATAGCTACTGGTTCTGCCCAACTGGTACGAACCAGCTGAATCCCACCACTGAATTAATTGCATATTTATATATCTAAATACTTTTGATTCTGATTTTGATTCCCTAGGTTTAAAATGCTTAATGTTTAAAAAACGAATCTAATACTAATACCTGTTTTATATTTATGGGCATTCTAAAACATTTTAAAAAGCAAAATACAGGTAGTACTTGATTTACAACAGCTCATCTAGTGACCGTTTGAAGTTATAACGGCACTGGAAAAAGTGACTTAGGACCGTTTTTCACACTTATAACTCCAGGTTCACATGATCAAAATTCAGATGCTTGGCAACTGACTCATATTTATGATAGTTGCAGTGTGCCGTGATCATGTGATCTTTTTATCTTCTGATAAAGGAAGTCAATGGGGAAGCCAGATTCCCTTTAACAACCATATTACTAACTTAACAATTGCAATGATTCACAACAACTGTGGCAAGAAAAGTAAAATGGGGCAAAACTCACTTAACTGCCTTGTTTAGCAACAGAAATTTTGAGCTCAATTGTGGTCATAGGTTGAGGATTACCTGTACACCCAAGCAATAGGGACATGGTGAACCCAACAGAAATTGGTTGAACGTGCTAGCAAGAAATAGAGTAAGCAGAAAAACATCCATATTTACCGATATTTATTCCATTACTGTAGAAAAGGTTTATTAAAATGTTGCATTCATTATTGACAATTTCAAAAGCCGATCTTTCACAAATCTGCACTCCCTCTTTTCAGCGGCACATTTCCATTTTCCAGAGAGGAAAAATTATTGTTTTTCATAGCTTGTTCCAATTTACATTATATCCAAAACTATTTTTAGATGAGTTCCATTAAAAATAAATTGACAAATCTAGTCAATGTTGTTTGCATGCTGAATGATTTTTATTTAGAACCAGTTTATAAAAATAAAATACAAAATAATTTAAAAACAGAACTCAAAACATTTACAAAAACTTGATATGATACAAATGGGGTAAAATAAATAACTACATCTTTATGTACAAATGAGCATTATAAAGACACCATTGTCAATACCTTATGTTTCTGAGTGACTAAGCAAAATGGTAAGACATCTAATTTGAACTCTGAACGCAAGGTAAGAAAAATTTGAAATTCTTGATGCTACTAAGTTACCTCTCCAGAATATGTTTTTATCTCAATTCATTGTATTATCCTTGAAATAGTATTTTCTGAATGAATAATGGATGGCTTTTCTAATTTGAAACAAAAGTCAGACTGTTGAGAATTTTCAAGTTAATATGGTCACCCCGGCTTTGAAATTTAATTTTAATTTATTTGGATTTTTTTTGCAATAAAAAAGACAAAACATAAAACGTAACAGGCCATGGATAATTCACTAATAAAGGGAAAGATTTAGATATTCACTTTCTGATCACTGAGGAACAACATGCAACCAGATTAGAGAACCATCTGGATGCATAATTCTATCCTAGAGAATCCAAGGAGCTGTGTAACACGTCCCTTTTAAGGCAAGTTTTCATTTGTCAACACAATATTACTCTTCTTTGTACTAGTCTGGATAGCTGAAATCTAGACCTAGATCTGAGACCTAAGCAAATGAGAGAGAAATGGGAAGGACTCAGTGGCTCCCATTTTATGCCAAACTGAAATGAAATACTTAAATATGAGCACACAAAACACAGACACAATTCAGCAAAGATCAATCCCCAATGGACTAGTTATGTGTTCCCTGTTCTGCTCCAGGATGGAAACAGGCAATCCATATTCTTGGCCCCTGAAAATTATTTCTACCTAGCGACAGCAACTGTATACTGGGTGTACTTGTTTTAGTGTTATACAGTGTGACTTCCAGTGTTAAGAAAAAAACTTAACAAATCAACCTTTTGTTTTCTTATTTCATTCTTTCAATCACTTTAATAGGAAATAATATAGGAACTTGCTGCTAATTTACAGCAAGTTGAGAAGCCACAACTTAATTTCTTTTCTAATGATCACTCCAGTTAAAATGTGATAATAGGCTGTTCTTACTAGCAAAAAAAGAAGTATTTTGAACTGTAACCTGAGCATAGAGAATTGTGTGAAAATTCGAGATATAAAGGAGTATATCATTACTGATTCTTTCTGTATCCTATCACACATAGTGCTTTCTACATTTAAAATGTGATAAATTATTGCAGTAGAAAAGGAATATATTTCTTTGAACTGTCTACAAGCAAGCTAAATTGTGTTCATAAAAACAACTTGCTCATCTAAACAACCACAGAAATTAAACTGAAAGATTTTCTAGTTTTAGGGGTTTGCCATTATTACTGTTACTAAAAGAATGATAGAAACCAATTACCGTAATAGTACTGGAGTAATGAAGCTATCGTTATTTTTTTAAAATACAAGACCAGATAGTAGTTCTCACCTTTTTTTCTCAGTGTACAGCCTATATTGTATTATAGTTATATGAATATGAAATAGGTGATACTCAATTAAAATTATATAATAAAAGTTATTACAGTTTGGTTTCATTTTGTTTTGTTTAAAAAATTATTTTGAGGGATTTCTGAAGGGACGTTTCTCTGAAATAGCAAAATTGTAAAGAAAGCTGTGTTACATGTATATTTCTGTTCATATGAAAATTAGTCAACTAGTTGTTAAAATGCATGCAGACTAACAAAAGTCTCCATACATGTGATTTGAGGACTGGGCCCACCTATCTCCTTGACCTGTTTGCCTTGAAAGAAATATTTAACCAAAAAGGTTACATAAACAAGAACCATAAGCGTGAAACCTAGCATTTTGTTTTATATTTAATATACAGTAACAGAAGAGACTGTGCAATCAAGTCAGATTATCTAGTTGAGTACTTAATCAATTTAGGGAAGTATCTATTAGCTATTATTAGTCATGACTCATAAACAAAGCAGACAATATATTATAGACATGGGATTCCATTCATTCAAGTTGTCTCTGAGGTGTTAATGCAGTTCTCAGAATCTGCATGTTTTCCTCATGACTTGCCTAATGTAGGAATGTCCTCACCACACCTCAGCAGCAAAATTCATGGTATACTAACAGAAAAGACAGCAGGTAACAGACTTCATGTTGGATTCTCTTACAGCTAAATTGAAAGACGCTCTTGAAACTGATAACCGATCCATTCTCTGAGCAAGACTGGCACCAGAAGATTAATGCTACTTAAACGAAAAACTGAATTAACCCTAATGTCAAACATTAAATGATCATAACCAGAGAAGATACCATAGCATAGCTAGCATAGCATAATTGACAACATACTAGCCAAGACTAACCATGTAAATTTTCCATCCTAAATAGTTTGTAAAAAGAATTTTCCCTCTGAGATATAAACCAGTTGTCTTTATTTTTCCACATTAAGATATTTTACTTGCAGCAGAAAAAAATAATTGAAAGTAATATAAGATGATGGATAGATTTTGAAAAATGTAGGCACTCTTTCACACTTCTACGGGACTTAAAAAGTATATATTTAATATCATTCAATATCCATATATTAAAATTATTGTCCTTTGTCTTCTGGAAACTGCTTTTATATACACAGATTACTATTACAGAATAGACAACTGGTATTGTTTATATTTATTGCAGGAAGAACTGAGCTATTAGAGAACCACATCTATCCAAACTCTTAAGAGCAAAGACTTATAGCTCTGATCAGAACAGTCCTACTTGAAAGATGACCAACAAAATTTAACTATTAAGAACAAAATGTCAAGGCATTTTCTTAACTTTTAAGAAACCTAAGGAAAGAAGGCTACACTTGGAGCTCCATGTTTTTGATAAATACAATATAAATGGACAAATTATCTATGATGCAAATGTAAACGTGTTAGTTTCATTCTAATAATATGCATTTGCCTACAAAGACACTACAGATGGTAAGTTTCCTACAAAGACACTACAGATGGTAAGTTTCAGCTGCTTTTGGTTCCATGCAGTACAATTATACTGTAGTATAGACAATAATATGATGTAAGGATTAATGTGCCTGCAATGCATCTTTAATTCTAAAAATTATCCACCACCATCCCCAACCAACCCTCAAAGTTCTGGCAGGAATAATTTTTAAAATCTTGCTAAAACCCTTTTCCTAAAGCAGTAACTTTTCAGCACAGCAGCAACAGTGCCAGAGCCAGCATCTAATCATTCATATAACAGAGCATGTCTGAATGAGGGTAGATGGTGCCCTCACAGAGTTTAATTGGCTAAATGTTCTATGAACTCTACAGAAAGAATAAAAAATAACATTTCTTATTCTGGCTCAAGCTGTGGAGGGCAGAACTTGCTTATTCAGATTAAACCATGCATATTAATTGTCTTGTCTTTTACTAACATATTAATCTTGAAATTTACTATTCAAGACAAACTAGATTAATACATTCTTTCTCAAAGTTACGAGCACAATTATTTTATTAACTAAAGGTATTGTAATCAAGATTAACTCACAATACTTTTTTGGTTTGCTTCCCGAAGCAGTAAATGTTGTGGAAATAAGAATGCACATTAGTAACAAAATCACTGATTACTACAGAAAGATGAGAGTAATGATAGTACTCTATTACAATAATTTAAAGCTTTGTCAGTAAACCATTGGTTTTCTAATAACTATTAGGTTATGTTTTGGCAGAATGACAACCTAAAAAGTGAATCCACTCAATACATTAAAAACACATTGACATTAACCTGTGCTTTCCACAATGACCATTTAGTCTGGAACATGCCTCCTTCCATTTCTACAACATGGAAAGAAATACAAATGATTTTAACATAAAAGAATCTGAATATTATGGTAATATTGGGATACACATACCATTTGTAAGAGAAATGTATATTTCTACAACATTCTTTTTGTTAATGCATAGAATAGATATTGTTTTGTCCCTGACAGCAAAGCATGAAAATAAATCTTTGGGATATGCATCTCCATACATGCAGGGGAAACTGTTCTTACAATACTGATGCTCTGGACATATTTATGAAGGAGTTCCTCCAGGAATTTTCTAGGAATATTATTCCTTAAGTATAATGTAAAATATACATACTTAAAAAACCTTGCAGATAATGCAAATAATTTAAAAATGGTTACATGTAAAGGAAGGTTTTTTAAAGTTGGCCTTGAGAAACCAGATGAATTAATATCAATCCCCAAAAAGGAATTATCATAAAGAAATCATATAGCTTTGTTGTTTTTATATCAACTCAAATTATACAGCTTCAAAATATATTCCCTGGAAGCACTTATTGGAAAAGGGCTGAACATGTAGAATATTTCAAGCACCTAAGTTATTGGAATAACGCTTGAGTGACTCTATCTCCATACAGCTGATAAGTTTTTTTTTTAAAAAAAACTGACGTTTTTACTGTCAGTAGCCTCAAGAGAAAGACCCTGCAGTGTTGCAGCAAGTAGAGAACAGGGGTAAAAGCTGGCAAGGCAAGATGAAGAGAAAGTCTTGACTTTTTTATATCACACATACCTATTTATCACCACCAGTATCATGACAAACACTTTAACAGAAAAAAGTTCTCATAAGGGGTTAGAAAGATACAGAAAGAAGATGAAGAGACAAAATCGAGACCATACACTGACCTTGGCTATAAAACACACAGTTTCTCAAAGTCCTTCCATTTTATTCAGAATTGTAAAAGTGAACTGTCAATGCTGATATGAAACACTGAATTACCAAGCAACTCCTCTTTGAGTACTCTTTTTGTTCAGAACTGAGCATGAAAAATATTCAGCTTTGTGCATGCCAGCAAACAGGAATAACAAGGCCAAGGGCATATAATTCAGGCACGTAACTGAAAGAATACAGCATGATCTATGGTCCATAATTTTACAAATGTATAATGGGAGAATCAGGAAAGTATATAGAAGCATATATGTGTATGTATATATTTATAAATATTTATAATATATAACTTACTATAAGAACATGCAATTATTGGTATAGCACCTATTATACAATATAATACAACAGATCTTCTAAATCATTCAGTTTCTCAAAGTATAGCAAATATGCTCCAGCTAGTGTACTCCCTCTGTAGTGCTTGAAACCTGAATGAGACTACAATTCCACACTGTGCTACATTACTTATGGGGGAAAAATACATATTTAAGAGTAAAAAAATTTCCAACACATTCTGACAGAACAAAAGAAATTCAGTGCAGCTTCAATGCAGCATTAGAAATGTTTTAGCTCACAGAGAAAAAGTTCCCTTTTTATCAAGTTACAATTTTGGCAGCAAATAAAATAACGTTAAATTAAAAAGAATTTATGCTGGCTAAGGCGTATGACTACAGCAAGCAGATCAGTAATTGCCAAAGTTCCTCTTACATTTAGCATCCTCTAATCCAGATCTCCATTTAAAGAACTGGTCATACTTATTTTACATTCTGCATTGTATTCCATTCTATCACTGATTTCTGAATCTGGCAATCTAAATCAATCACACCTATGTTTGGAAAAACTAGAAATCACCAATCATATTAAGTAATAGTTTGGGGAAGTGGAAGACTATCTTTAAACACATTTCAGTATCTTTTCCATATTTCAAATCAAACATATTTTGGAGGAAGTGGGAGGGGGGAACCTACCATGTATATCTACACTATGGTGAAATCATGAGGATGCTGGGACCCCTTTCCTAGATATAGCACTATTGGTCAGCTATTGGCTCTGTACACATTGGGAAAGGAGCGTACTACTTTTTTCTATATAATATAGGATTAGAGACATTAACATTTCAGACAGTCCTGTAACCTTATCCTAGCAATTATTATCTCCTAGGTTCTAAAGAAAATAAAGGATCTGCTAATCTTCTCTGGTATTCTTCAGTCACCTTTATGAAGATTAAAGCTTCAATGTTCTTCTACATTAAGGATGAAGTTTCAAGTTTAAACATGTAAACATTACACTTCTTCATAAGTTTGATAACACTGGAGATGAACATTGTAGTAAAGTTAAGTGAATGAAGCATTTCATAAAGGATAAAAGATTCTCGTTAAGTTTTACACTGGCTCTCTCAGTGATGCCCTGAGAAGTGATTAATGTAACCATAAAGATGTTACATGATCCCATACCCTTTGTATTTCTACCATAATTTAAAATTATCTGACTTTTATTCTATAACCAGAACTAACCCTAGAAATTAATAAACAGTTAAGTAATCAAACCTGAACAGATAATAGAAGCTTTGGGATCTGTCAATATAAGTACACACTGTTACCTCAAGCTCTTAAAATTCAGGGTTGTAATCCCGTGCAATTATATAAATACTAAATGTAGCCCACTTCTAATATTTAGTGGTACAAGTTTTTTTTCTTCTTTTGATGAGATAATTATCAGTCAAGAAGGACAATGGACAAATTGAAATTGTTTGTGACAAAGACTAATATTACACAGAAGATTTTGAGGAATTTTGCTCTCCCAAATAATGTGCTTTTTAAAATCTTTAAAAACATAGCAGCTGATTAAACCTCAAGCACACTAGTGTCCCAGTACATTTCTTTCAGGTTTTATAATTTTCCTTGATGAAAATCTAGAGTCAGCTTATTGTTTTAATAAATAAAAAGGAAAGCAAAATCATATTAAAACACTAATCTCCCAAACAATGTGATTCTGGCTGCTCCATCTCCGCTCTCCAGCTTCCCTGATCTGCTTGCTGCCCTTTCCTGGGCAATGCCTGGTCACTCCTATACAAAGTGAGCCATATAAATAATTCATCTTAAAAGTTGTTTTTCTCCAAAAGTCAGGATAATTGCTAATTTTTGAAGACGATTCCTTTTTTAAATACATAGTACACAGACACAACATGCATTAGTTTGACCGGGGAGGGGGGGGTTGACACTTGACAAGATTCAGTTCCTATCTGCTAAGTTTATTGGCTGATTTGTTCTTCCCAGTCGGAGGTTTAATGCTAGAAGAGTGATGGCAAGAGCCACTAGATCCTTTCAGACCGTTCTTGCTAGATTTGTTGTAGCAGTGCTCTTGTTGACAGGATCTCCTGGAAGATGAAGAGCCTGAAAGGCTAGGAGGCGATTTACTCCTTCCAGGATGTGGGGATGAACTTCTCTGCTCATGGTGTGGCCTTCCACCCCGAGACGGTGAAGAACTGGCAGTACGGGGCAGAGAAGAGCTCCTAGGGGAGGCACTGGGACTGCGTCTGGGAATGACTGGGCTTTTGGGTGGAGTCTTGGGGCTATGTGGAGATCCTGGACTCTTAGACTGTGAAGGGCTTCGTGGTTTTTGAGATCCATTCTGAAGGATCTGAGCCAGGCGGGAGATCAGGTCTGAATCAGAACTGCTACTTCCTAGCACTTTGTACCTCCGCAACCTTGAAAAAAAAGAAGAAATATGTCATTTCTGCATTCTGTTCTTTAATGCAGGATATGTCACATTACATACATTTTATCTATTTCCATGCTCAACTCAAAAGGTAGTGGGGTTAGGCTTAAAAAATGTTTACATTACATTAACGGTCACCTCACAACTGGATTACTGCAATTCTCTTTACACAGGGCTGCCCTGAAGACTATTCAGAAGCTACAGCTGGTCTAAAATGCAGCGCACAAGGAGTAATAGAGATCTTTGTTATGTCCATTTAGCTACTAGTTAGCTTCCAGATGAAATCCAAAGTTTGGGTCATCATTTATAAAGCCCTTCATGTTTCCAGCTCTTTCTGCCAGTCTAGTATGCTTGGGCAGAGTGAGTACGCTCCAAGTCCCTTTAGTTAAATGCTGTCATCTTGTGAGAACAAGGAAGCGTTCCTTCTCTGTTGGTTCATGCCCTGTGGAAAAGCATCCCTTAGAGGTTCATAAGGTTCCCACTCTTCAAGTGTTCCAGAAGTCTCTTAAAACCTAACTCTGCTCCTGGTTAGGCTGTTTCTGGAGTCCAACTTTTTTTATAAATGTTATTGGTGCAATTTTGTTCAGATAGTTGTTTTCCTTATTTTATATCACCTAGAATTTTTTTCAAAGTTGGACAGCGTTAAAAACTAATAAACAGGAAAGAAATCCATACTATTCATCTCCTATATGAATCTATATAAGCTCTGTTAATTTGATGGGTAAACAAAAGAAACATTTTTTAGTACAATAAGGACACCACCAATATGTAATGATTTTCTTGTTGAAATCCAAAAAGCTCTCTCACAAAGATTATCTGAACACAAGAAAAAACACCATTATTCAAAACCAACTTTTAAAGTTTAACAATCTGTACCTTTTAAGATTGTGTTGACATTGCTGTTCAACTGGAGCTTTGGTGGTTTATTTTTGACATGGTTTAACTGTTTTCTTATTTGCTTATATTTGTAAAATTTAGCATAACTGACTTCCTATATCTAACTTTTTACCTATATAAAACCATAATCTAATATGCAAGCTCAGTCTGTGTTATATACCTATATGATATAACTATATTGTTGGAAAAAGCTGTTAAGCAAGGCTGTCCACTCATTCCCTTTCCATTTATTTTTTACGTTAATGATATTATAATGACTATGGAATCACAAAGCTTTTTCCCCACTCACTGAATAGATGCAAAATTTCAATTCTAATATATGCTGCACCTAGCATACATATTATCTCTTGCACCAAGATTGGCCTTAAAAGACTGCTGGCCATTGGCTGAATATTGGGAAAGAACAAAACTGAGGCAATGATCTTTGGCACAGGTAACATGGAAAAAACACAGTCGATTAACACCCACAACATATAACAACGCTCTTCCTTCACCTTCTTCTGCAAGAGGAGGACATATCTATCTATTGTTTTAGTAACTGTCTGATGTACAACAGGAGCTGTCCTGAAGGTGTTTTATTTTTTTTAAGTTAAAAGGAAGGCAATTTGTAACCCCTTCTGAGATAGTTTAGGACAAAGTGATAGTTCAGATATTACATGGGAAGGGGAATATGATGGCTACTGCTCAGTTAAAAACAGTCCAAAATAATGTCTTCCCCCTAGGTATTCTGTTTCCTGTCTTAAGAATGAAAGTAGGTCTATTCTCCATCTCTATTAAGACTCCATCTTATATCCCTAAGGTTCTGTGAGAAATTAGAAAGCCTTCAACAACCCCACATATTTAAATCTTGTTACTTGCATTATGTGAGTGGGAATCAATGGGCCAAACTTTTGTCTCATATACTATAATTTTTCTGCCACTTGTCACGGAACTTAATTCCTCAAGCGGAGAAAATTTAGAAGCAGATTCTCTGAAGAGGATACCAGTAGACATGCTACTGTAGTAACAGTCATTCAGATTTTCATTCCCCACCATTTATAAAAACACAGAAGCCTTTCCTAGTATTGGTACCTCTCACTTAATAACTACTTCAGATAGGTAACCTTTATTGTTATTTTTTTCCCCTGTGGACACACTGGCATACATTAAAAATGAAATTCTGTTGCTTGCTCTCAAGTGTACACATAGAAAACATGCATATAAACATGCTATATACATCATATGTGTAGACCTACGCCCTTACATATATGTAACATATAAATATTAATCACTGTCCATCTTGAATACATAACGGAAGGAGGAAGCTTTAGAGTTAACAAGGTTAATACTGTATGGAACAAAACTGTGACTGAATCTGGATGTTCTCCTTCGGATACGACGAAGCCCCCTCCTCCCAGAAGGTAACAAGGAAAACAGGTTGTGAAGATGTGTGTCCCAGACAATCTTGTGGACCCTGCTCAAGCAATGCTTATATGCTATGTCCTGGCTCTTTTTTGCCATCCTCACCACTTTCTGCATTGCCTTCCTGTCTGAAGCAGTGATGCTTCCAAACCAGAGAGCAACCTGAAGGTTACGGAAGTAAGTTTATGACCAATGCCTGCATTTATGACCTTTGCAGTGTGTCTCTCTCTCAGCCATATATTTGTCATTACAGTCATTGTCCTGTGTAAAACTGTAAGCACAGACATGATCACATGACTTTAGTATGGTTGCTTAAAGAGGACTATCCATATCTGGCTAATATTCCAGTGTTCCACCATAGAAGGCTTTTACATTCCACTACTTACAGATTATGCCTGAAGCATATCTCACAGAGCAATTTTGCAAAATATTCAATGAAACAGCACCTTTGTTTCTATGGTGTTGGTCAAGTGGAAGACGTAATTCTATGAGATTCGGAGGAAAACAATGATGATATATCTAAGGAGTTGGATTACCTAAAGAGCTGAATTACCTCTTTCCATATGCAATTGTATTTATTAGCAATTAGGTTGTTACTTTTCCTATTTAGTTTCATGTTATTCACTACACTTATATAGCCACCACCTATCTCATACAACGATTTTAGGCAGCTCACAAAAATCCATAAAATATAGTTAAAAACATACCGTTTCCCCCCCCCCCATCCCAGATCAAACATCCTCATAGTTAAATCTCCCATCCTAGCCCAATGCTTGAGGAAAGAGCCATGTCTTCACAGTCTTCTAGGAGGCTTAAAGGGTAAGGGGCTCTCTGATCTCTAGTGGCATTGTGGCAATCACTGTGAGGTTGCTGGTGAAAATATTTAAGAGAGGAGCACATTCATCCTATCTAAACTAGTAGGATAAGCAGATAACTAACCTCAGGGAGAGACCATCCTGCAAGTAATCAGGACTCGTGCCATGTATGACTTTAAAGTTGACAGCCATCTAGTCACCTTATCCAGGAGATGGGCAGCATACAAAATTTAATAAATGAAATAACTGGCACTTTGAATTGCATCTTAAAGCAACTGGAAGCCAGTGCAGCTCATGCAGCAATATTATTGTTCAGATGAAGCACAGGACAGCCAAAACTGTGCATGCCACTGCATTCTGGACCAACTACATTTTCTGTATAATTTTCAAGGAAAGCTCCATGTAGAACACATTGCAGCAGTTCAAACAGGACGTGATTAAGGCATCAGTGATTGTGAGCAGGGTCTCCCAGTCTAGGAATGGGTGCAACTGGTGCAAGGGCAGATTTGTTTAAAGGCCCTGTGGCCACAGTTGTCACCTGCTCCTTCAGCAAAAGCTATGAGTCCAAGAGGACCCCAAATTGCAGACTAGAATAACGGAACAGAATAACAGAGTTGGAAGGGACCTTAGAAGTCTTCTAGTCCAGGGGTCCCCAACCACCGTGGACCGGCACCGGGCCGCAGCATGCCAGAAACTGATCTGCGCAAACAAGCAAAACCTCATCCGCGGGATGCAGACAGTACATGAAACCACGCCTTCTCCAGTCCACGGAAAAACCTCTCTCTGTGGAACCGGTCCCTGGTGCCCAAAAGGTTGGGGACCTCTGTTCTAGTCCAACCCCCTGCTCAGGCAGGAAATCCTATACCATTTCAGTTTTCCAATCTCTTCTTAAAAACGTCCAGTGTTTGAGCATTCAGAACTTATGGAGGCAAGTTGTTCCACTGATTAATTGTTCTAACAGATATTATCTCATCACAAGTCAGAAATGTCAATTCTCCAGATGCCAGATGTGGGCCAAAAGCCCACATTGACTCAGACCAGCTTTTTCCTCATCCTAGCCTTTACAGCATCCAGGTGCTGAGCCACCACTGGAACAGCATCATTTCCCGAGCACGAGGTGGAAAGGTATACTGATGATACTGAACCCCATATTGATGCATTACCTCTCCCAATTGCTTCACATAGATGCTAAATAGGAAGGAGGAGAGCCTTGAGACCTGAGGCATCTCACATAATAGGGCCCTAGGGCTGGACCTCTCTTCCTCTACTAGCATTGACTGGTAGCAGCCATGGAGAAAGGAGAACCACTGCAATTCATTGTGGGGAATGGGACAACTTGCCACAGCCAACTCACTGTGGCCAACTCGCCGTGGCCAACTCGCCATGGCCAACTCAGCACGGCCAACTTGCTGCAGGACAACTTGCCACAGCTAACTTGCCATGGGACAATTCTCTGATGAACAATTTAACAAATCTATTTACTTATTTAAAATAAATAAAAAAAATAATTTGTCTGTCCCTCCTTTTGCATCCTTTCTTTAATGATTCTATTCCACCATTTCTTTGTTATTAGGGTAACTTTTATCCAGCAGCAAGTTGTTCTGTGGCAAGTTGGCCGTGGCAAGTTGGCCACGGCAAATTGTCATAGACTCATTCAGTGTGCCCCACCCTCAGTCCCAAGAGCTGGTTGATGGTATCAAAAGCTGTTAAGAAGTTCAGAAGGGCCAGAATGGATACACAAACCACATTTTGAATTCTCCAAAAATCATCCAAGTGCTATGTTCTCTTTTGAGCTCAAAAATACATTTCTAAATTCCAAACTGTAGCACTAGTTTAATTCAGCCTAATTTCTTTGCATATGGCACATTTTTATGCAAGTTGCATTTCTTTTTATTACTATTATTTTTATATTTTATTTTATTTTAAGTCTGTTAAGTCTTTTTATTGTTGTATGCTGCCCAAAATCAGGCTCTTATGAGGTTGGCAGACATGTAGATGTCATAAATTAAATGAAATAAAGTACTATGTTATCACCTAGTCACAAAAATAAAATCATAACTTAATGACTATATTATATAATATAAATGCAGTGTATTTTTTGCTATATTTTCTTCTAACCAAGCCACTTTCACTTATTTTAAATAAAAGCACATTTTGTTATTTTTTGTTGTTTGCATTACAGCAAATAGAAAACATAATGTTTATTCTAGAAGCATTATCAAAAGACATGTTACAATGAAACTATAGGCTAATTTTTCTGTCTATTAAGTACAGCCCCTTTTAAAATATAATCAAATAGACATTTATATTACGGACATACACTACAGATTTCAATAGAGAGGGCTTATTATAAAAATGAAAGAAAGTGTTTTTATATTCAACTTCTCCACATAGATACAAGCAATTCTTATCATTTTAGGATTATATAATTCAAATCTGAAAACCAAAACATTTAGAAATCTAGTACCTCGTATCCACATCAGGCATAGATTACAAATGTTGTTAATTCATACAAACCTTTCCTCAGTTTTAAATCAGGAAAAAATTATTTGCCTATGCACTTGCTCTTCCTCCCAATTAATTAAAGCAACAAGATTTTGTGAAATCTGTAAGGTGTTACACTATACAGATGCATACTTCATATTGCTTAAATATGTGTGCACTTACCTAACCTCTACTCCAGGCCTTGTTGGTGGCCTTCCTGGGGGTGGCCGAGGAAAAAACTGAGCCGAGTTTGAACTGCTAGTATTATCTGTAGTAGTCCAAGATACAGGTCTTGGTATTTTGCTCCTTCTGGGTTGAGGATTACTTGATGACAAAAAGCTCTCTTGTACTTGACTCCGTAAATGAGTGTCCAATGTTAATTTGGAAAAGGAGGTCAATACATCTTCTGAAAACGGTACAGGACCTGCAACTACTTTTTCCTTCAGTGAGTTGTCGGAGGCACTTGAAAGGTCACCCAGGAAAGATCGGAGCTGTCTCTTTTCTACCAATAGTCTAACCAAGTCTGTTTGGTGGGCCTTTTTTAGAAGTAGCTTCTCCTTTGCTGAAACAGGAGAAGATTCTGATGAGGAATCTAGCTCTTGTGCTAAAACTGGTATGCGACTCTGCCTAACTACAAATGGCGATCTGACCAATTCTTTTTTGGACTGACTAGACGTTTCACTCTCTGAAACAGAAAAGAATAGTTCTCCATTTCTTTGAATACTTTGCTCTTCCTTTTCCCTTTCATGCAGAAGTGTGGCAAGTTTCACTTGCTGGCATTGCAATTCCTTAGCATGATCAATATCCTCATCATGGAAGCCATTTTCATGTACTTGCATTTCTTGACTTTCCTGTTTGTAAGCAAATAGGTCAGTACTTCTTGACAGAGAAGCATCTGATGTTTCAGCAGCTGACTGTTTCTGTAATTCCTGTTTTGTGCCCTGATTTAGTAAGGAGCAGCTAGCCAAAGGTCTTGGTTCTTCTGGGTCTGTAATAACCTGAGGTCCATCCAAAACAGATTCTGTGCTTCTTGAAGCAGTTAAGCAGGGTTCTTTAATTTGTATTTCAACAGCATCTTCACAAACAATGAAAGGCTCTTTTTCTTCTATTCCTTCAACAAGGCTCAGGTTTTCCCTTCCTTCTTGTTTCGTCATGTATTGTTCAAGTAAATTTGTTTGGCTATTACTCTGATTTTCAATGCCTTCATCGACATCTTTATCAAGTGTCCCTTGGTTGCAATCTAATTTGAGAACTAAATCTGTTCTGCTGCTGCTAAAAGTCAATGCACCATTTGCCTCAACCAAGCCAGCAACATTCTCCTTAGGGGAGGAAAGTTCAACTGTATGTTCCAAAACCCGAGGATCCCGATCTTTCTTGTCTAGATGCTGCCCATAATGAAAACTCTCAGAAGTAGACTGTGTGGATGCCATTGATGGCCTGGGGATTGTAACCTGCAAAGAAAGTATTGAAATAATTAGTTGACCAGAACTTATTCAATTTGTTTTTTGACATTATCATATATTATCAAATCAAATTCAAACAGTAGTTAATTTCTTTTTCATTGTATCTTGAATACAATGGAAATGAAGTGCTTGGTTCAATTTGGGGTCACTTAACAATATGGTAATTGTTCTTATCAAAATCACTCATCTTATTAGTCTAGCTAAATATATCTGCCTTTATACACCTTATTCTATTTGCTCTAAATAATCTTTTTACATGCTTTTAATTTAACTGATGTACTTTCATTTCTAAAGAACACAATGTAAAAATGTATTTGAAGCCTTCCTTTTTATTTTATTTCCTTTTCTTGTTAAAATTTTAATGGGCTATAAGGAGGAGGCCTGTGTAGTTTAATCTACCTTTTTACTGAAAACTCAACTTGACTTGTGCAAAGATACATCAGATCTATAGACATCAGTCTATAAGAAAAAAATATATTGGTGGTGCTTAATGAGAATTATTGGAAACATGAGTTGTACAACTTAGACTGTATTCCATAAGCATCAATGGTGTCAGTCTTTTGACACCATTGCCATCATTTGCTGGCTGGGTGATCTTATGAATTATTTTGAAGTTATTTCCAATAAAAATGTTATAAGAATATACTTGATAATGAACAGTTACTATACACAGTAGAAAATCTGATTAATTCACAATTATTGTTTGTTGTGCTTTACATGTTTGCTTTTTGTCTACAACATTCATCAGACTGTTTTGTATCAGAGCAAAAATAGTCTCTTATATTCTCTACATTTCTTGCATCTGCTTCACATTACTACTGAATCTGTTTCTATAACCACTGCCCCAATTTGCTTTCTACTTATCTTTCTGCACAGCCTCTCCCCTCTACTTGCTTCACAAGGCACTGACCTTTATCAGTCCCTTCAACTGTAAAAATCCTCTGCCTCTTGACAAGTTTATTATCCCTGTTCCTTGAACACAAAATATTCCTTTGCATACACGCATGTAAGATGTATGACAACCGTATGCAGAATTCCGCTATGCAGAATTCCACTGTTAAACTATAAAGGAAAAGATAACTTAAGCAAGGATGTTAACAAATAACAAGAAAAGAGGCCTATTTAAGGAGAATCCATAAGGACGTATGCAGCTAAAGTAAAATACTTGAAACTAATCACAGAAGAGATATAACAATGGCAAATGAGGGTAGAATAAAACGGGACAAGTGTATTGAAAACTTTTATGAACAGGATTATGGAATGTCAGAAACATTTTCAGAAAGAGAATATACTTAAGAATCAACTTTACAAGAAACTGAGGTAACACAGGAATGGACCAGCTGCCAAACAAAATGAACAGATTCGCTGAACTATTTAAAGCACTTAGAGGAATGGTAATCCAGAACACTAATCCAGAGTACAATGTTAACAATACAGAAAATGCTGTCCCAAAGACTGGAAGAAACTGATGTGCATCTCTCAAAAGAATGTGCAAATTACCAAACCAAGACTCTACTTCTATATCTGACACAAGAAATGTTTTTGGCGGTCATTTGCTCTCCAAGCTTGTTTCAATTCAGTTTCTGAATGTTTTGTTACCAGACTAGGTGACATCAATAGCAGGATTTTCTTGTCCTATTTTTCTTAGCTTATAAATGTCTTGTGTGCCTATGTGGTCAGTTGGTCATGTGACTGGTTGTTCGTTTGGAGCTATATTTAAATTCTGCTGATGACATTATACAGTCTGGTAACGAAACATTTCAGAAAAGACCAGGGACACACGAGATCACACAGCTAATATAAGGTAGATAATGAAATAAGAGAACATAAGATGATTTATCCTTGCTTTGTGGCTACACGAATTATGCCAGAATATGGACTGTAAAAGAGCTAAATAGTCTGCAAAGCACCTGATTATTCTTTTGAAGAACCTTAATAATTATTAAGAACTGAATTTGGAGAAACAGAACAGCTCAGAATAACTGAGACAGATGATGCATACTGATCATAACTTGCACAATAAATGTATGAATGGCGGAATTGGAGAAGATCCCAGCTGAAATCAAAATTGGGGTCTGAAACATTTAACAATCTAATATATACCAATAATATCACTTTATTACCCAAAAGTTAATGTTTAAAAAAGCTTATTATGAAAATAAGAATGAAAAGAAAAATCCAAGTTAAGGTGGCAGATAGATATATTTTTTCCCTTGGGATCAAGAAGAGATAAAAATAAACAGTGTGTTTGAGAAATAAAGAGATTATCTAGGAAGGGAGAAAATGACAAATTTAGACAAGACCATGAACTATAAGAACATTTCAATGATGGTAAACACCAGAACATTCAATGCAAGTGCTTTTTCAAAGGTCATGTAGAGATTTGAAAGTTGAATATTTGAGAAAAAGTGAGAGAAAGAAGCTCTTTTAAATAATAGATTGAGAGATGTCTTGTTTTATGGACTGCAATAGAAGTCAATTAGACTTGGATCAAATAAAGACTCTTTATTTCCTTGACGTGATGAAACAGGAGGAAGCCATGTAAAAAATGTGTAAAGAAAAATATTCACAATTTTTTTTACAAAAATCAAGATATTTTCCTAGAGATGATTGCTCAGCAATGAAATCAAGGCACAAAGGAAAGAGGGAAAAAGGGAATGGCCTCATTGAATTTGTGCTCTGGCTCTATTTACTGGCAGTTTAGGGCTCCTAAAGGAATGTCGCCCTCAAAAATAAAAATAAAAATGCTCCACACTCTTGATTTAAACAGATAAGAAGAAACAAGAGGAAGAAAATGCCATGAAAGAAGAATATATATGATTTCATTCAGTTGCAATCCTGTATTGGATTCCAATAAATCCTTGCATTCAGAATTCTCATTAGATTTAGTGATTTTGCAACATTTCAGATGACTTTAGCTAGCACAAAACATATAAAAGGCTATTCTTTTTTAAATAAATAAACTGATTTGATTGAAAAAATTATCGCAGCACCAAAGCACTAATAGGTTACAGTAGATGTATTCAAATATAGCCATCATTTATTAGCTACAAAAATCTATCAGTTTTTTATTTATATACAATTGATATCTACACAAATTAACCATTTCCAAAACTTTTTTCTTGTTTCAATTCTTTAATTTTTCAAATATTAAATGTATTTTTAGTTTTCATGTTACAGTACAGTTACTTTAATAAAGAGATTATAATAATCATTCTGAAAAATTGAGAGATTATTTCTTCTTCTGTTTTGGATACTATGGCCATTGTATAAGACTGTGCAGTTAATGCCCACTTTCAGAGCACTAACTCCTAAATTGTTAGGACTAAGTTTTTAATAATAATTTCATTTTCACCATAAAAAAGTAAAACACAAAGAGCCAAAAATGTACAAAATCTAGTTAGAGATACTTCTTGCTATGCAGAAAATGTGGTTTATATAGTTCACTGACAGAAAATTTGATCTTTGGAATATTTTTAAAATCTTTTTATCATTGCTCAATAATATTCAATTAGCAACAAAGATTTCATTGAGAGAAATAGTATTTTAGGTATAAAGGAAAAAGTTACATGCAGAAATAAATTTTGGATATGGTAATGTTTATGGTGGGATGGAGTCAAATTAAAGGTTAAGCTTTAATGATTAATAATCACTGTAAGTAGTTGCTCTACTATTATTATAAAGCTATTTTTATTATAAATTAAAATAACACGGATAACATTTATTATAAGACTACTAAAAAGAAAGAAAGCTCGAGTATTGTGTTCTTAAAGATTAATTGGAGTTTTCCATTTGACAGTTTTCTTTAATATTACTGAACAATATGTATTTTGAACAATATGTATTTTAGCATTATACTTGTTAAAAGAAATACAACATGCCTTCTCAATCAATCTATGAGGCCCTCTCTTTTTCTTTGTATATGGAGCAGTCACTTATATATCACCTTTAATTTTATCAGCTTTAATTGTGAGTCTTACTTATTGAAACTATTCCCCAAACTTTAAATTACAAAAAAGTCATTCATAATTTCTGAACAATAATTTTATCTGCTACATAAAAGATCAGTTAGTGGATTCACTCTGATCTATCCTGCTACCATTTTAAACTAGTTTAGATTCTTTAAAATGACTCTTCCTCAAAAAAGCTGTATGTCCCATCTTTTAGTTTTCCTACTAAGACAAATAATCCAAATCTCAGCCCTGCATATTAATTGGGAACTGTAAAGCTTTTCAAATGACCAACGGTGTAGTTGCTTTGATGAAAATGAAGATGCAATCACCTGCTGGAGTTGTGCTTTTGAGATGTGAATGACAGAGGGAAACTTGTTTCCAGAGGGAATAACAGGAAGTTGCCTACAGGAAGGTGACCAGGAAGAGGAAGAGTGGTTCTCTGCTGATTGACTCCTTGGAAAGCTTGTCACTTTCTTAGGATCCGTGTGGGTGATGAAGTGGGACATAGGGTTCAGGGTATAGAAGATGGTGGGGCTTGAAATTCGTGGGATGGAGAAATGCGGGATATGAAATGAGCTGAGCTGTGAGAATATGGCAGGGAAAAGAAAGAAAATGTTTCAAATATTTAAATAAGACCATTTTATTATTCTTTATCTAGTTTTATCATTATTCTTCCAATGGTTATTTTCAGTAAGAAACCGTAACAGTTTTAAAAATGAGACTACAAAGACCACGTATTTTATCCCTGTGATTTAGCAATATTTTCCCACCAATGACAAAGAACATTCAGAAAAGCGGTTATAAAATAATACTACTTGTAAAACAAACTACTAAAAAATGAGATTGCCTTGTAAACCCTACTTGACAAAGATTACCAGATAATAGCAAAATGTACTGAATTGGATCCAGATCTTGCTTCCACAACTAGAAAAGTTTATTCTATTTATAAAAGGAATACACTTCCATGGGCAGGACTGCAACATTTGCTAATTTCCCTTGTTCTATTATTTCCTTATACTTCCCCATAATAATCTTCGTGATGCTGGAAATCTCTTCAGGGAACACTATTACTGGAAATAAAATCTGGATCCGAACCAATTTTCATTTCAAGCAGTGTTTTTTATCAGCTTGCCGATATAACGTTTTACAGTAGACGCAGTGTTCGAATACACATAATGAGTACTTCGGAATAATACAACAAAGGACCTGGTTACTTACCTATAATTGTAGTTCTTTAGGTAGTTATATCTATGAATCTGCATGTATGGATTCTGCACATGCACAGAAACGCATGTAGAACATTCTGGAACCTTAGATTTTTGGTAGGAAGCCCATTTCCCTTCATTAGAATCAGCATGTGAAATTAGGATTCCTGCCATTGTCATCCATTTCAAAGAAGCTACAACAAGCTAATATTGACAATGCTGTCCTTGAAACCAGGTCGGAAAAATGGATGGTTGGCATTTGGATTCATGGATGGCCATGTTAAGAATGACAGTTACAGATAAATAACCAGCGGTCTCTATGATTTACATACATGGCTTAGTAGCAAGCTCCTATACAAGGAGGTTGGTAAACAATGAGAAAAAACTGAGAATAAAATTGCCCTGCCAAATTATTCTCTCAAGAACACAATCCCAGCTAAGATCAGACGGCTGTAATAAAGTGTTAAAGGGAGATCCTACTGCTGATGAAGCCATCAGTTTCAGGGAATAGCAAATCTGGATTTGTCTGACCAAATATAATTGTTGATGTGATTTACTCAGCAAAAAAAATGTCTGTGGCCTATTACAAGAGAGAAATAAGCATGGATCCTTCTTATATTGAAGTCAGAAATGAAGCTATCTGAATATCACACCAATACGTAATTATTTTTAAAGAATTTTCTGGATTTGAAAAAATACAAGGAAGATTTCTCCTTAGCATAAATGAAAATCAGAGACCGCTTTCAACAGGAGGGGAAATGGAGACACAGAGTCACTTTCTCCTTATAGAAAATTAGGTAAGATTCACCTGAATACAAAAGCATGGAGCTCACTGGAATGTCAGACTGAATGTCAGACTGATGTGATCACAATGACTAAGGCTGTCTTCTGAGAGAGTAAATGAAGAGGTCAGGCAGCTAAGGTCTTAAAAGGGCTTTGATTCTCAGACAGACAGAAAACAAACTTTTATAAGTTTGTTTTTATACAAACTTTTATAAAACCGCTTCACAGCCAGATGAGGAAAAAACAGAAATTCTTTTAGATTATGAAGATTGTAACAAGATAAACTTTCATAGACAAGCAATGGGCTAATGCCTCCTTAAGTAACACCAGCTGCCTGCAATTAGTGCAGGTTCATCTCACCAGGCTCAAGGTTGACTCAGCCTTCCATCCTTCCGAGGTAGGAAAAATGAGGACCCAGATTGTTGGGGGCAATTAAGCTGACTTTGTAATAATGCCGCTTGGGAGGGGTGTGAAAGCCCTAATAAGCAGGCATATACATAGAATGAAGGCTACTGCTAAGTTTGTAAAGCCGCCCTGAGTCTTCGGAGAAGGGCGGGATATAAATGGAATTAAAATAAAATAAAATAAAAACAAACTTTCTTCACTTTAAGCCACAATAAAAATTCCAAAACAGCATGAAACCTGCAATGATATCATTGGAGGTTAGGAAACTGAGGAATCTGTCCTCACATAAGCTTTCTGAATGTAAGGCTTCCAATCCAGCAAAGACCTGATCTACTGCAACTAAGGATTAGAGATGTAATCTTCACATAATGAGATCGTGTGCTGCCCCACTCACTCACACGCATGTAACTGTGATTTAGTGAGTTTATTAATGTTCCCCAATACTCAGAACTGTACCAATAAGTCCAGCCACAAGCAAGCCAAGATTAGTTCAGAAATGAATTGGTTAATAGTCCACAAACAAGTGAAAGTTGCTTAGACAAATGGCTCCACCCAACAAACTTAAATCCACCGGGCAAAAATTAAATATACATACGAAAGCTCGCTTAGCAAGAAAAGTTCAGAGTCTCCAAGGCACAATTCCAAACATGGTGAAGCAGGAAACATGACAAACAAACAGCCAGCAAACCAACACGTCATTCCCAGCAATGCCTCCCTCTGCCTGCTGTTATAATTAGCCAGTTTCCCGATGCAGCCCATCAAGATGGGCGGGCCCCTCTCCTCCTGAGTAGTCTGGCTGGCCTCCACTGCTCCTGCCTTTTCTCTGCCCTGCATGATCTCAGATCAGGTGCAGAAGGCCGTTCCTCCTCCTCTTCACTGGCTGTCTGCCCCTGCAGGCTTTCCCCAGCTGAAGCCCCCTCTGATTCTCTTTCTGCCGGCTGTTCAGAGTCATTAATTAACTGAGTTCCTGATGTGCCAGGAATGGGCTCATCCTCCCTTGAGCTTATCTCTGAGGAAGAATCTGGGGAGTGTCCAAGGGAGACATCATAGTTTTGGGGAGAAAGGAGATCTGGTCAAACTGGCAATGCATTATGTCTCTGAGAAATCAGACAAGGGAAGCTAAGCCAAGCTTAACAAAGCTATCAGGATTTAGATATGGAAGCTAGAATAGAACAGAACTACCATCTTCTTAAATTTGAAAAAGACTCCTAATGGATGTTTATAAGCACTGAGGAAGGCTTCATCCAAGAATTTTTGGCTATTTGGAACAGGATGAGATGTATAGAAAATTGAATTAGCATAGCAGTAAAATGCTCCACAAATGAGAATACTGGATCCTATGTATATGACTATTTTTGTTGTTTAAATTCACACTAGGGGGTAGGACAATCCAGATTATATATATTATATATATTATGTGCATATCAATATCTTCTGAATTGAAGAAAGTTGTGTGATCGCTATTTTATCCATAGATGACAAAGGTGTCCCTAGAACAGGGGTGTCAAACCGCCGGCCCACAGGCCGGACGCGTCATCGCCCACCTCATTGCCAGCAATGGCAAAACTCTCCCGATACATTGCGTGATGTCACGAGTTTGACATGTCTGCCCTAGAAGGCAGAAGTTCTCCCCAACCACATACAGGAACTACAGTCCACTCTACTGTTACATCTAGGTTAGCCATAAGAATTAGAAATGTTGGTTTCAAAGCCTATTTCAAGATAGAAGATGCCTAGCGCAGAAAATCATGCCAAAAATGAAGAGGTGAAGCGTATCTTGAGGCAGTAATCATTAGTGGGCTCTCCTAAAGTGGATCGCACTAATGTGATTCAATGTAGCCACTGAAGATGGATTAGTATGATATGGCCGGCTCTTTATCCTTGGATATAGTCTCCTACAACACAATTAAGCTGTATTTATAAAATCCAAACATTTTGTAGTTTGCTAAACTATGTTGATAAAAAATTTAGTAGGTATATATAGAACAATGAATCACAGTCAGGAAATCCAAATGTTGTGAGTCAAGAGGGTGGCCTTGAAGGACAGAGAGAGCATCTGTTACCAAGGCAATGATCAATGAATGAGGTTTGAGCGCAGGACAAGAAAGTGGTTTGCAAAAGGGCCTCAGACAGCCCTCCCCCTTATTCATATGAAGACAGAGGAAGCACATTCTGCCTTGTAAGATTAATATCAGACTTATAAAGTAGAACATACTGAAAAACAGGTGCTGTGTAGACAATCTACTTTTATTAGAATAATAATAGTAGCAAAGTCGTGCACATCTGAATGTGTTTCTTTTTTCCTCCTTTTATCTTTATGATAATGGGGGCAGGGGGCTAAATAAATGTTTGTAAGTAAATTTGATTTTCCTCACTGTAGATATTATTAGAGTTAAAAGTATACATCAGTAGTAAAATCTCCATATTCATTCCTAGGCAAAATTCATTGTTGTCTTTCTCTTTCTGAGCTTCAGTCTACCAAGAAGTGTTTAAATATGAAATGATTTTAACGTTTATACTATGTGGCTTTCAAGTTATACTTTTTAGTGTATAGATTTTTTCATGCCATAGTTGCAGGTTGCTTTGAGGAAGGCTTTCTAAAACAGCAGAGGAATAACGGTGTAGTACGAATAAACGTACTCTTATTTTTATCTTATGTAAGAAAAGCAAATATATATTGTATTTTAGAAGCTGCATCAAGTGGAACACATAAAATATCTTTGATATAAAGCTGTATGATAAATCATTTGACATGTTCATCTCCATTCAACCCGTTCTTAGTACATAATTTACTCAATTTGGCTACATTAATACATATTTTTAAAACACTAACGTTATAATTGCAATTATGGTAAAGCATCACAGAATGCAGTTTCTGTGCTGTACCAAGCTGAAACCTGTTTGGCAGGGGTTCAAATAATTTGCTTTTTCAGGATTCTCTGTACTTTTAAGACCATTTGTTTCTATATAACCTTTCCTAAAAGGTAGGTTGGAGAAGCCTAAATTTATTTAGCAGTTGACTTGAGCAAAAACTTCTTAAGGATGGAGTACACCACAACACCTTTCAGAGTGAGAAAACTACACCTTAATTCAAAGAACTGTTAACTGCTTGAATCCCACCTCCTGCTATTTCACGGGCAACCTTAACTAACCATAATTAAGATATCTAACCACTTAAGACAGGCATGTCAAACTGCTGGCCCGCGGGCCAGATGCGTCGCGCCAAAACCGTGCCCACCCCATTGCCAGCAATGGGGAAAAAGTCCCGATACATCGCGTGATGTCACGTGATGTTGTGAGTTTGACATGCTTGACTTAAGAGATCTAACCAGAAAGTATGGAACTGACAGTACAGAGGGCTCTACACATTTCCTTAGGACTTAAGAGACACAAAATTATCTCAGCTAGGTTCTCGATATATTGAATCAAGACCATGGAAGTCATTGGTAGCCGTGTAGTCCTAGGCTACTCCAGACCTCTCACCAAGTGAAAGGAAGGTAAAGTCCTCCAACAGTACTAACCGAGGGAACTCTTGCCATCTCAACAATAAGGATAGTACCCCTGGCAGAGATGTCACTGTTCAGTACGGGAAGCAGTATTAAAGTGTCAATGCCAAGTAGGCCGTTGGGCCCAATTGCATGAGATCTCACATCTGGTTATCTATAAAGTAGCGCCTCTTAATGCCAACAGAATCTCACAGAGGATAAAATCTGCCCCCTCTCCCCTGCTGCGCAGGGCATGGATAATGCCAGACCTAAAATCTATACCAGCATATTCCTGAGAGAGGAACTATCTCCTGCTTCCCCATCCAGGTTTCAGCTAATCTCAGTTTGAATTCAGATGTCATAAAGAGCTGTTCTTCATCAAAAGGAAAGTATTAAGAGTGTTATGGAGGAAACGTATGTGCAAGAGGATAAGAAGCAAATGTGATTTCTATCCCTAGTGTTTGGACACAGATCAAACTACGTTTATAACAACTCTTAGGTGCAGTAACACCATTTTGAGTCATTACCATCCCTTTTTTTAATGAAAAAGTATACTATGTACTCCCAAAGGTGCTTTCCCAAAAGGCACCTGGACTTCCTTGTTTTTTTCTTTGAAAATGTTTATCATTAATCCTTCCATTCCCCACCAGTCAACTGGAACTGAAGGAGCTTCATGAATTATAAGTGAAACAATTTAAAAAACAAACAAACAAGAAAGTCCCGTTGCCTTTTAGAAAAGCACCTGTGGGACAATCATGACTTGGATGATTGAGACTCTCCATAGATATACATATACACCATAGATGTACTGTAACTGAATATTCTATTTAAACATCTGTTGTATTTAACAAAAATAATAAAAGTATTTTGAGTAAAAGAAAAACCGCATACAAAATAAAAAAAAACAGCAATAGCCATGATATTGGCCAAAAGAAAGAAGACAGAACCATTCTCTTGGAAAATCTGAAATCTGAAACAAAATGTCAAGATGCTCAAATAATATGGCCCAGAAGATGGAAGTTATTTATAGTGACTGTTTTTTGGCATGTGCATAAAACAATTTCAGTTATCAGGCGAAGCCAATTTATATTTTTACATGTAAGAGTTAACTTTTCAAGAATATATTAAAGTAAAAAATATATTTAATAGCAGTTACTAGCATCTGAAAATAAAGACTTAAAATTAAGTAAGCTCATATGTGCAGTCCATCGGTTTTCTCTATTTCTGAAATAATCATTGCCTACTTTTGAGCTAAAAGCATAATTCATATTTTAAAAAACATTCTGTGAAAATACTCTGTGAAAATAATTGTTCAAATATCATAGTTATTATGCTTTTCTGGTTTCATGTTTTTGTTGAAGATATTTAACAATGTTTACAATAACTAAATCAGTTGCAAGAGCTCTGGGAATTGCAAAAACACATTTTTAGTGCAGTATTTGAAAAATATTTCTAAAAATGTTACAAACACTTTCACCCTCTTTTCAAAGAACTAAAGCAGATTATCATCTCTAAACGGTGGTTCGATTGTAATCTATAGGCTATGTTTTCACAGTCAGCAATTTCTTAATTTGTTTGAATTATAACAGACTCTGGCTGTTAATTTACTTACTGGAGTAAGAGCCCCTTCTGCTTGTGCCTCCATTAGGCTTGTAGGCGTGACAGCAAAAGCATGACCAGCAATTCCAACTGGGAGTTCTAGTTGATCTGTAAATTGTTCAGAAGCTGCAATTCCACGACACTCAGCGCCTAAATCAAGTGCTACTCCATCAGGTGTATGCTTGGTTTGAATTCCAAGTTTATCCTCTTGGGGGGACTCTTCAAAATCCTGGAGCACCTCAGGTTCTTCATCAGAAGGACTTCCAGTTGTTTTATGCCCCGTAGCACCATTAGTTCTGAAATCCTGAAGGTCCTGCTCTTTATCAACAATCACCCATTCCTTGGAGTCTACCTCCTGATGGCAGGAATTCAAATTGACAGCAACGTATCCATTGCTAACACCACCATCACCCTGTTCTGGAGAAGGACTTGAAACCAGCTTGGAAGCTTTAGGCAGATACTCTTCATCATAATGCCAGACATGTTCCTGACCGGAAGAAGCTGTGGGAGCACGTGCTTTCTGAGAAGCTGGAATTACAGGTTCTTTGCCACTGCCACCATTAAGCTCTCTTTTCTTTTTCTCCATGCTGATAAAAGAAAAAAAAAGATGTATCAATGTATTTGTATTTATTATTTGAGGAATATAAAGCAAAATCCATAGGACATCATCTAAACAGACATACTAGTATATGCCCTCAGCTTACAGCCGGTCACAATGTGATCTACGGTTTGATGTGGGACCCTGCAGTTGCAATGAGAGTAGGGTGCTGTGCCCCATTGATACAGAGAGTCCTGGCAGATACAGTGTGAGGTGCGAATCTTATTAAGATTTGTCCATTGCTAACATGGTAGTTCAAAGCCTGGCACCTTTTTTTGTGGGGCCGTTTATATATCTTCTGTATCTGGGCGTTTGGTGACCCATTGCAAAATGGCAGGCTGGCTTTTATATAAACAAAATACTTTTTTTCATATATTATCATCTATAGTTTCATTATCCACCATTTGGCTAGAATGAAACTGCTATGAAGGTTAGCTGTATGTAAATCCATATATGCATATGATTTTCTAATTAGTTACTGCAGATATTCTAATTAAACAACAGTGAAGAATTATATACGTACACACCTATAGACAAAACCAAACCAAGCCACTGCAAAGTAACATCTGAATAAAATAAACCATTACTTACCAGATTTCCAGAAATTTGTCTGCATCTGGCTTTGACTCCAAAGTCAGGCGCTTCTCCAGTTCAAAACTATGGATTGATCGTAACTTTCGTACCAGAGGAACATCCCGATCTGGTTGTGTGGTCTCTGAGCGGACTCTAATTGGAGAACCAAGGCTTGGTGCATTAAACACTCCATTAATTGGCCCATGACTGTTTTCTTCTTCTGTAGTAACCTATAAAGGAATGTCACAATATAAAAAAATAAATTAACATAAAGATAACACCCCAATCTTATCAAAATATTTGGATATAATTCTTATGTAAAGCATTTTCTAAATGTGATTTTAAAAACAGTTTACATACTCCCTCTATTTGAAAATCAGTTTCTATTACTGAAAAACTAAAGATTTTAGAAATATTATTTAACAAGCAGCTATTTTATATCAAGTTTGACTACTAGTTCACTACCTAGATCTGCAATAGATCTATTCACCCAATTTTCATGAACTCATGTAGCCTCCCTAACTTCAGACTCCTAAATTTTCTTCCTGTGCCTGTTGTTCTTCAGACATTCTAGTTTTTGTTGCTCTAACCTACTATATTTTATTGTCATTGTAATTCCCATTTTCTCTCATTCTTAAATGAGCTGGGTGACCTTGGGCCACTCACTCTCTCAGCCCTAGGAAAGAGACAATGGCTAATCACTCCTCAAAAACCTTGCCAGGAAAACTACAGGGCCATTTCCAAGCAGTCTTTGAGAATTGGACATGACTGGACAGAAGAAAAAAACATAGGAGACACCTATTTTTAATTCTGGGAAACAAATGTGTCTGCGGATATGTATGTGTGTGTATTTCAACTCTCACCTCATGTTGCATCTGTTTGAGTGTTACTTACCAGTTGAGCACTACCTGTACTTCTAGTGTGATATGCACCGATATTAAAATTCTTAACCAAATATTCTGATAAGCACTATAAACAATGTGGAAAAAGGACTGAGACTACTTAGCACCACACGAAGACAAAGCCATTTCATCATTCTCTTAAGAAATTCATTGAAAATTTTTCAGCAGCACAATTAACAAATAGAAACGAAAACTTTATGCATATATAAACCACACATCAGAGACAAATTATGTGGTTTTCTTCATCATACTCCATTTATTCATTTTTCATGGATATCTGATTAGTCACTGTTGGAAACAAAATACATATTTACATGTTAACAAGAGAAAAAGAAAATGCTATCATTTACTTAACTGCAATACTTACTTTATGGATGCCCAATTTAATCTTATTCCTGTTAGCATCCATTTCTTCCCACACATCCTTTTCCTGAAGACGATGTCCAGGAGACTCTGGTAACTTTTCTGGTGAGATTCCAATAGGGATACCATTCTCACCATCACTGAGTTGTTCATCAGGAAATACTTCATCTGTATTCTCTCGTAATAAATCTCCTGGTATTGGTGTAGCATTGGCAATTCTATATATGAAAAAGTGAAAATTAATACTAAAGATGTCCCAATTTCTTTTCTAAACTGACACTTACTTCCTCTCTGCCTTAGACTAGTAATGCTAAAACAATCTTCCCCAGCTTTCAGGTTTCCATTTGCTAATGAAGTCAACATGCTACCCCATCAGGATAAGGACCAGAAAAGAAGATACTATTCCATCACTTTTGCCTCTGGTTTCCCCCACCAAGCAAAAACCATTAGAATGAGTTGCACAATAATGATTGACTGTTTTAAATTTCTTCCCAATTACATCATGCCACCTGAACTGTTTTCAACCTGGCTATATTATGAATGAATATTTCCTGACACCTCTGGAGGACAGCAATTTAAAGATGACCCTTCTCATCCAAAAGACATAGATAGTTATCTATTATCTTATTGGTCAAAGTGACCAAATGCAAGTTATTATAAATGCAAGACACCATTCTAAATATCTGACACAGAACACTGAATCTTCATCCATCAAGTAACCTGAGATGCATGAACTTAATCTCAGATTCTTGATCTTAATCTGAGATTGATATATCTTATATTAGGCATTTAAGGTTTGTCAGCATCTTATTATGAAGGAGTTATGTTTCCATACCAATTTTGGTCACCATACTACAAAAAAGATGTTGAGACCTTGGAAAAAGTTCAGAGAAGAGCAACTAAAATGATCAAAGGCCTGGAGACTAAAACATATGAAGAACGGCTACAGGACTGGGTTTGGCTAGTCTAAAGAAAAGAAGAAACAGGGGTGACATGATAGCAGTATTCCAGTATTTGAGGGGCTGCCACAAAGAAGAGGGGGTCAAATTATTCTCCAAAGCATCAGAGGCAGGACAAGAAACAATGGTTGGAAACTGATCAAAGAGAGAAGCAACCTGGAATTAAGGAGAAACTTCCTAACAGTGAGGAAAATTAACCAGTGGAACAGCTTGCCTCCAGAAATCATGGACACTCCATCACTGGAGTTTTTTAAGAGACTAGACAGTCACTTGTCTGAAATGGTATAGGTTCTCCTGCTCGAGGAGGGGGCTGGACTAGAAGACCTCCAAGGTCTCTTCCAAATCTATTCTATTCTATTCTATTCTATTCTATTCTATTCTATTCTGTTCTGTTCTGTTCTGTTCTCCATGAAGAAGCACTTATAACTTGAAATGCTAATTCACCTAACGTCCAAAAAAAAAAAAAGATTCAAAATACCCTATAGCAGCTGGGGTCAGTCGAGTATGTAGCTGAGGAGTAGCTGAAGTGGTGGTGGTGGTAAGAGAACCATCAGCCCCACTCTTTTCCCAATCAAACAGATCACCCTCTGTCACCCCAAAATTCTTCATACTGTTATCAAAAACGGACGTGAGAAGCTATAACAACAAAGAAAATAATTTATTATATTTCATGTCAATTATTTCTTCAAACAACTTTTTGAAAACTCTGATCTGATATACAAGATCTTCATAATACATTTATTATTAGGTAAAATTAAATACTATGATTATTCATCTCCTAAACAACACAGCCTATAAATTTCTTGATATTGCTTAAAAGAATTCTACCTATTGCATGTCCAGGTAATAAAAGAAGTATAGGAGATATAAATATCCTATTAAGTATCAGGAATATACCAGGGACTTAAAATAGTTTTTCTTTCAAGAGAAAAAAAACCAAAATCTTTTGTGCTGCTACCTATTTTCACCCTTTCTCATCCTCAGTGCTATCTTATACCTGCTTCAACAGGCAGCCAAGTTCACCATGGTGTTGCTATTGTAATGGCATGTAACACAACAACTCAGTACCTCTCATACCTCTCTTTTATAGAACCTACTTGCTCCTAGAAGCAGACAAGTTAAATAGTTGCCAGTTAAATAGTACTACTCACTCAGTTAGTTATAAATCAAATTTACTTATGATAATATACTTTGCGGCTGGATTACTGATTATAGATTTATACTCTGAGTTAAATGGAAAAGCTTTCAAAGCAGTTACAAAAAGTTAAAAAAAGAAATATAAAATATAAAAATTGAAAGCCAATATTCAAATATAATCAACCAGGAATGGCAAACACATTTAATATACCATGAATTTAATATGGTTCTAAAATGCAGATTGGAACACAAAAAATCCTCAACGTAAGTAATGAAGGCTTACATCGTCAGTATAACTAAAATAATAATAAGGAAGGAACATTTGCAAGTCATTTGCAGAAATAAATACCTGGTAGTCAGGTTTAGTAAAATAGTCTAAAGAAGAAATGTGATCTAAAAAGATGTTAAATTCTTGAGGGAGATGTTTCAGCATCAGCCGGTGATCATACCTCTCTTTTATAGAGCCTACTTGCTCCTAGAAACAGACAAGTTAAACAGTTACCATACCTTCTATCTGAACAAAAAATAATTAGTTACTTACAATTTTATATACATTAGAATTAAGATTATATTACTTGGAACTTATATGTGTGGTAATAGGTTTTGTCTTTTTTATTTCTATACTAAAGTCTGGAATGTTCAAACTTTTGATGATTGCACTTAACATTTGGGAAGAGGGAAAGTAACACAAAGAGAGCAGGACTCTGTCATACCTAACTTATACTCCATTTTTTTTCCGTTTTTATCCCCCAGATTGTGATGTTGATTAAAATAGGGTATATATGTGTGTGCTCCTTAAATCTGTTTTATGGTATATGCTACAGTTTTTATGTTTCCTGTCTCAGGATAATTTAATCAAAGGTCATAACAATCATTTTGTATGTATTGCTTCCCTTGGATTATGTTTAGATATAAATAGCAAATACTGCTACTATTACAGTACACAATATTCTATTTTGATATGGCCTTCCAAGCATATAATCCTCAACTTACAACTTGTTTGAAGTTACAAGAGATTCATCAAAAGGTACGTACAACCCAGTTTCAAAATTAAGACAGCTACAGCATCTCCGTGGTCATTCACCTTTACAACTGACCCCAGAGATGCTGCAACGACCCCCATTTCCCCCCTAAATCTACCCTGCCAGGGCCCCACAGGCACTGGGCTTGTTTTGCTACCCCTTCAGTTTCCACATGCTCCTCCCCACCTCAGTCACCAATCACTTACTTGCCTTCCGATGTTCTCCAGAGTTCGGGAGGTCAGGATACAGAAGGAGGACAAACTGCTCCATTTCTGGGCTACATGGCACACTCCCACAAGTGACCATCTTTTTCTGAGCACAGTCACAAACATCTTCGACCCAGTGACCAGTGCCATCCAGCAACAAAGCAGTTTGTGGCTGTGCAGTATAGCTGGAAGTGCCGGCTTGGAAAATGACAGCTGCTTGCTAGATCCAAGCAATAGAGACATTTGCTTTGCAAAGAAAAGCTAATCTCTCTGCAAGCGGAGAGGTCCATTTTGCTTCACTGGCATTAATAAGCTCTTTGGGGTCCAAGACTTAATTCGCCATTTTCCTTTCCCACGATGTGCTTTCTAGCATTGCACAGAGCAGAGAGGGGAGCCAGCTATCTTTGTCAGTGAATTAAGGCTTGGATCCCTAAGAGTTTGCTAATGCCGGCAGAGCAAAACAGACCTCATCACTTACAGAGAGCTTAGCTTTGGTCTCTGTTGCTTAGATCCCATAAGCAGCTGTCATTTTCCAAGCCAGTAGATCGATCTGCTTTATGGATTGAAGTAGCTTGTGGCTATGCTCAGAAAAAGATGGCCACTTGTGAGATTGTGCCATTTGGCCCAGCAACAGAACAGCCTGTTCTCCTTTCTTACCCTGACCTCTTGAGCTCTGGAGATCTTCAAAAGGTAAGTGATGGGGAAGGGAGGACGCTCAAGTAACTGTGGGACCCCAAGAGGTGGGAAGTGAAGCACTGGATTTTTCAGGGGGTGGGTTTGTGCCTGTACTAGGCCTCTCAAGATCTCCCTCCCCCAAGGTATTCCATGCTTCATTTAATGACTGATGTGCTTGTTTAACAATTGCACTGGGCACAGCAGGGATGGGGGCGTTGTTAAGTGAGATGGTTCATTTAATGTTCATCCCAACTTTTGATCATAATCGGCAGGCTCCATTACACTTGCAACTTGAGGACTACCTGTAAATCAGGTAAAGAAAAAAATTGAATACTTCCAAATTTACAGGTTCAGATCTAGTTTGCAATTCTCCAACACTGCAAAAACTGAAATATAATGAACTAAATGAACTGAAATTAAACCTACCTTGCAGTTAGATTTGATTATTTAACATATGTAGAGCCCTTTACCCTTTATACTGTAATTTTTAAAAGATGTTGTACAAAATAACATTACTACGTATCACTGTTTATGTTTGAATACAGAATTGGGCAACATAGGATTTTCAAGCCAACTTTTCCTAGCCCTAATACAATTGTCAACAATCAGTATTTAATCCTTATCTTCCTAGATAAAATCTGGTAATTCCACCACTATCACCCATATTGCTGTCAACATTAAGGTTTTTTTTAATGGGGATAGGATCTTAGGTATAGTCAGAAGGATGAATTTATCCACTACATGAAGTTCCAATGAAAATAACCTATGATGTGTGCTATTAAATATCAAATACCTTATCAGGTATCTTAAATTAAGTCTCACAGTTAAACCTCAAGATATGTCAACTGCTACATTTCTGAACAAACCTTGTCTTTAATTTTCCTCCAGGGCAGTTGTCCAACAACGAACTCCACCAACATGTAAAACAAAGACCAAAGATCATCATGACGTCCCATCTCCTATAGAAATAAAGAAGACTGCATGTTGATCTTCTTTATTTTGCACACCTATCCAATATAATCCAGTGGTAGAATACCAACTGTATCGCTAAGAATATTGCTTATTTAAATATGTGAGTAATGATACACATAAAGAAATTTTAATGCCACTGCAATAATGGTACACAAGCTATGCAAAGAGGGATTCATCAGGCCTGAAAGAAAAACAAGCTAGTTATTTTAGTAGTTCTTTGAACAGCCATCCATCATTCAGATTTGGGCATACTAGTACAGACGTTGTAACTATCTTCAAGATTTGTTTGATGCTGCACTAAGCTTGTGAGTATGATTCCCACCTTTCTCCAGTTTCCTAAGAGATTGATGCAGAATTCTGGAAGCACCAAGCATACATGAACAGCCATCTGAGGAGTGGAAGCTAAAACAGTTAAGTGAATACACATATGACTTAAAAATGATGGTTGTGTCCATCTTCATGTATTAGTTGGGTTTTGTTGAATTTACAGGCCTAGAGCAACAACTCAGCATAGCAACTTATTTCATATAACCTGTGTTAACTTCTATCACTACAAAGTGATGGATCACGAGATGAAAGAAAAGTCTGATCTAATTGAAGTGAGGATAGGCCAGAATCACTCACTGACAGATTGAAATGTTAATCCTATCTGCTCAGATCCAGACAGTACCAAGACACTGGTACAATGGAGGTAATAGAAGAGATCTTGTAGATTTCAAGATAATTTACTAAAATTATCTATCAGGTTCCAGAGGACATGCCTTGAGTTTCATAGGAATCCAATTTCAATCTTCCATTGAAAATATGAGGAAAACCACATGTTTCAGTGTATGCAGGGTAATGTTATTATCAAGAACAGCTGCCAATATTCCCTAATAGTATGGTGGTTGAAACAAACCAGATAGCAAAGCAGTTAGTGCTGTCCTAACGAATCCCCTATACATTTGTTCCATGTTGTTCATCTGTGAATGTTCCTCTCAGCTTCAGTAGGTAGAACATCATCAGATTTCAGACTCTTCATGAGGAAATGGCTGCAACAGGCACTGAAAAATTAGGACTGAGAGTGATGGAATGCTTCTACTGGATTTCCAGTATATTTTTCATAGTGATGCTGAGTCCAGAGTATCCTGATCAATCTCTATTTTTACTTTTTTAGATTTATTTTTATTTTTAATTTATGTATTTATATATACACAATGCATCAAAGAAATTTTTAAAAATACATACATAAAACAGGGTTGACAAAAAGGAGTGGGAAAGACCTTGAAATTAATCTCATGAATAAAACAGTGGCAAAAAAAATATTGCTGAAATTCTTCATCCTTGCCCCACAACAAAAATAAGCAAATTAATAAATAAGAACACAAATATTTTTGGTAGTTTAGACATATTAGCAACCCAGAGCTGTGTTGGGGCAAAATGTGTTTTTTCAATATTTTATAATAATTCTTTTCACAACCCTTCATGTACATAAAATCTCACAGATCTTTATAAGTTGATAGATTCCAAATGCTGAAAATATATTCAATTTATGCACCTTAACCAGCAATGATTAATCTAAACTTCTGTTAATAAACTATGGATTTCAGCATAAAATATGGCAATAGTAGGACAAGTTCAGGCCATGTCAGTTATGTTTCAACTTTTATATAGCAGCCTTAAAAATATAGAAAAGGGTGGAACTGTGGTAGACACCAAGCATAATTTTCAGTTATTAAATATTCAGGCTAATGTTAATGGTCATACTCACTCTATTTCGGTGAGCATTGACTGATGCATACCGCACTGTACCTCTAAAACCGGCAACGGCTCGGGGCTATCAATGTAAGAAGGGAGAGGGTGGAAAAAAGTCCATATTTCAGATTAAGTCAGTAAATATCGACTATTTATAGAAAAAAGATGCTACAAACAATTTTGATTATCTATTTTTCTCCTGCCGATAATGCACTCCTTTAATACACTGTAATGATTCTGCTGCAAGGTAGTCCTTGACATATGACCATAATGGAGTTTGCCCATTACAGTTGTATGTTGTAATGATTATAAATGTTATGACCTTTTTTTGCGGCATTTGTTAAGTGAACATGGCATTTGTAAAGCAGCTGTGGCATTCATAAAGCACTAATGGTGGTCGTTAAGTGAATGCTGTGGTTTTTAAGGTAATACCATGATCATTTAGAGAAGTAATGGTTCAATATGGCCCTGGTTATGCCAAAAATTGGAAATGCTGTTTTTAAGCAAAGTTATTGTAAAACATAATCAGGTGATCACAGGACACTGCAAATGCAACCATGTTGCTGAGTGCCCAAAGTTCAGTCATGTGACTGTGGAGGGGGGGGCTGACCTTCAGAACTTTAATTTGGGGCTGTAAGTCCCTTTTTTCAAATTGGTCGTAACTTTGAGCATTGGTAAGCAACTAGTAAAGGACTATCTCTTAATATACAGAAGTGGCCAAAATTGTGGAAAGCTTTTGGGAAAAGTATATTTTTGAGGTTTGATGGCTAATAATACCACTTTTTTTTAGTAGTACCGTAAAATTATATATCCATGGAAAGATAATTTAATCAAGAATGTAATGCGACATAGTTTGTTCAATTATCTGTACTGTATTCTATGAAAAGTTATAGCCAAATAACCAGAAAAAGGAAGCACAACTTGCTTAGGTTGATATTGGGTAGCTTTCCATCATCTGATTGTAGCCAATCAGCATGAGTGTTTAGAGAGCCAATCAGGTGTCATCTTGTTCTGGCAATGGGCCAATCAGATCACAGCAGGATTCAGTTATTGATGTGATGTATTGAAGCTGAGAGAACATTTGTCAGTGTGTTATGTGATCGCTGTCAAGTTGGTTGGGTTTTTGTTTTTTTTCATTAAGTGAGCTTGTAAAATGTAATAAAATTAAAGTAATGGTGCAAAGAGTTGACTGGTTGCCCAGAAAGCAATGTAAAATAGTATTATTAAGTGAACAAGGCTACAGTTCTACAGAAATTAGAAGAAAAACTGGTGGAAACTTAACCAAAGGTGGCATTTCTACTGTACGCTTTTCCCAAAAAGTTTCCACAATTTTGGCCACTACTGTAAGTTGGATTTAAAAAGACAGACATATGTAACGTGATCATAGTTTAAGTAACTTAAAATGGTTTTATTTAATCAGATTTTATTCTACTGTTTGGCCACTTTCCTTTTTTTACACAGCAAAGTCCAGTATTAGGGTATTTTGTGGATGAAATTTGTTACCAGGTCTGATACAGAGGTGACAAAAGCTCTCAACAGAATAGCTCCTAGGGGCCTCTTCCCTCCATGCTAGTAACGGGGGACTTCTATGTTTACTGATGAAGTCTGGGAGGTGGAATCCCAAAATAGACACCTAAAATGACTCCAACTGGACATGCATAAGAGGTCAGGTTTAGGCCTACATAATGGTATACAATAGTGTTTCTCAATCTTGGCAATGTTTAGATATATGGACTCCAACTCCGAGTGTTGGGAATACTGGGAATCGAAATCCATACATCTTAAGAGTTGCCAGGGTTGGTATACAGTATTTATCAATTCTGAAGATAAATTTTTTGCACTGGCAGATTTGCCAGCCACAGTTACCAACCGCACTTTTAATCGGGGTTACATTTAGCAGAGTAGTCTCTTTATTTTTGAAAAGTACATATAATACACATCAAAATTTCTACAGCTACAAAGATAAATAAAATGGAAGCACAATATTACAAAATTATGTCCAATTGGTTCATTCTGATCAAATGCTTGCTATAATTGCTTGAAGATTTGGCAGACAAAATTTGATACTCAGAAACATTTAACATCTTAAGATGCAAACTGGGCTTGCAGCTGAACATCTATTGCATCACAGAATCCACAATATGCTGGCAATGTTTTTTTCAAACTGTTTGACACTTCCACCCACAAAATCTTAATGGAGGTAGCCAGAATTGATGCAAGCAATTGTAATATTTTTTAAAGAAATATTTAAGAATATTGGACTTCAGGAACATTACTATTAACATTTCTTTAAAACTTTAATTATTGGTTGGTAGCATTGTGTATCAGCAAAATAGTAATATTATATAATCTAATTTAGCAACTCTGAATGGCATCAACATTTCAATTCGTAGCTGGGATTAATATTTACATTAAATCTTAAAAAGCAACAGTTACAAATATTTTTATGGAACAGGACCAAGAGGCAATTAAAACAGTGCAGTCTTTTTATCTTTAAAGAACAAACAAGTTTTTAGCGGCTTTCTAATCACCAGTAGGGAAGGCGCTGCTTAGATATTGGGGGGTGGCAACTGACAGATGCATTCTTATATGGTTCCTAAGATGGCAGTCTCTGATCAAGGCCACTTGTAACAAGCCCCTCCTAACAGATCTTATTGAGAGAAGGCAGTGCCCCTGTTATCCAGATGACTTTAAAGATGACAACTTTTGAATTAATGTTTGTCCAAGATTCTGATAAAGACTGCATGGAAATTAACTGAAATTAACTGCCTGCATGGAAATTAACTGAAGATGGAAAACTGCATTCACAATACAATTTGTAGCTGATGAAAATCATAGGTAGAGCAGATAGTCAGCTCACAGGTCGCTAACCTCATGCTCCAAAGAACCCTATCCTTGGTATCCACAAATTGAAATGGATGCCAAAACCTTGTAAAACCGGTACCAATTTTGTTTTAAAACCCTATGTAATAAAAATACATGTATTTTAAATATTTATCAGGTGAAATCTGTTTCTCCTCCTAAACAAAGTATTCAGAAGCTAAGTTTTGATTGTTTTCTTAAGCATCACTTAAGACTCCACAGAATGACAATACCTGAGGATAAAACTAGAATATGATTGCATTTTTTTTCTTTACAGTACTGCCAAAATTATATACTATAAACTTTTTTAAAACCATCCTGAAAAATGGATTCATTCAATAATTCATACTGTTAGTCATATTATCACATTGAATTAGGTATTATTTATTTTGAAACTGATTAAAATTCCTTACTGGTCTGACATCCCCACATGAGTTTGTAAACTGACGTGCCAAGCCAAAATCCAGCATATAACACTTCCTCCAAGTACTAGGAAAACGTCCCATAGCAAAATTAGACTAAAAAGAAAAAGAAAAAAGTTTATAATGTAGCAATGAAACAATGTAACATCAGCTTTCATTTCATATATTTCAGTTGTACTTATTTAGAAAAATAGTTGGTGAACTGATTGGATATTGAAATCACAGATTATTGCTGTTGCTTCTGTATTAATAGGATGTTGTTGTTAGCTGCGAAGTCGTGTCCGACCCATCGCGACCCTATGGACAACATTCCTCCACATAAAGGTAAATGTAAAGGTTCCCCACACACATGCATGCTAGTCGTTTCCGACTCTAGGGGCCGGTGCTCATCTCCGTTTCAAAGCCGAAGAGCCAGTGCTTGTCCGAGGACGTCTCCGTGGTCATGTGGCCGCCATGACTAGACACCAAAGGCACACGGAATGCTGTTACCTTCCCACCGTAGTGGTCCCTATTTTTCTACTTGCATTTTTACTTGATTTCAAACTGCTAGGTTGGCAGAAGCTGGGACGAGTAACAGGCGCTCACTCTGTTATATTTTTTAAAAAATGCAATTGTTCGGATACCATAATTCTATTGTTGTTTGGAAGGAAGGTATTCAGGAGGACTCACTGGTTAGAAAGAATGATTAGTCCTCTATTATACAGAGAAAATTAATTGTGCAATATTGGATCCAGAATTTCCTCCCAGCTTGAGGAAAAGTGGGAATGATCTATTGATAGGGTTACAGCATTTATCTATCCTCATGGGATCCAAAGACAAAGGCTAGAAAGGATTCTTAATTCTAAAGTTGTTTCCTGTGGGAGGAGATATACCGTTTTCCAGTTTCAGAATGACAAGCCAGAAATAATTCAGTAGAAGAAATAAAATAAAGGAGAGATATGTTATCCTATTTCTTGGGGGAGATCATAGAGAACTGTTTCTCTCTCCTCTCAGAATCTTTGTTCCCAATAGCCACAATCAGCACAGAAGGAAACAATACACAGTACAATAATTTCATAGATTTATTAGACATCCCATAATCTGTTGGGTCATCCATCGAGATATATTTTCTTAGCAGATTCCTCAATGCCTTCAACAATTACAGAATGTGTAATGTTCCGCTTTCACTTGAAAAGTTGGAATACATTCAGAGATGTATCTGCCTTGACAAAAGTTCATGCTGAACAGCACAGCCAACAATCAGTATGGAAAATGTTTTACCACATTGTGTATTATGTCATAAACTGTTTTATGATCATTTTCAGTGCTTTTTTTCCTAAAAAAAAGGTGCCGGACCTCAGAGGTGCTGTCACTGGCAGCGATGCCGGTGTCTTGCTATGGCGTCGCTGCCCGTCCTTTGCACCCCTGCCCCTGCAGCTCAGAGCCACATGCCGTGGGGATTCCCCTCCCCACAGCCGCCAAGGGGATTCCCCTCCCTGCAGTTGCCACATGCTGAGCCCCCATCTGGAGCTGCTCTGAACCCCAACCCAGAGCTGTGTACCTCCTGGCAGTGGTCTCCGGTGCCAAACAGCCTCTTTCCAACCACATCCAGAAAAATTTGTAACAAACATTGGAATTCTCAAGGCCATGTTTGGTATTACTGGAAGGAAAAAGCAATCCCTGCTGCGTTACTTATCCCAGAGAAGCATTTGCATGTAAGCAGGTATCCTTAGGGTGCCATAGTTATGGATGAAAAATATTGATTGCAAAGTTGGCATTTCTGGATGTAATAGAGATAGTTTGGACTTATTTTTTTTCTTTGCATGTTTGATATTTTTAAAAAGGCATATGCTACTGACTACACTTATGCACATATGTAATATCTTTTGTTAGGATATATGACCACTGTTTGTCCAGAATATGAAAAGTGAAAGATTGTGACTAAACAAAATTTTAATGTACAGATAATACCACCATAAATTATTTTAACCTTTTTAATAAATGTTGTTATTGATGTTAAGCTCACCATGGAAAACATCATATATTGATAATTATTAATTATTTAAAGACTGAAGTGCAACATCACTAGATTCTAAATAATCTATTTTTCAAAACACACAACAGTCCAAACAGTAAAAGTAAAGTCCAAATTAAGAATATTTCATTCTTAAGAATTGTTTAATTTAAAGTGGTTTAGTTGTAATAGATGGTTATAGATTCAAAATAGTTTTCAAGAGTGTACAAAAGATACTATTTTTTTCTAGCATCAGCTAAATTAGACATATTACATTGAGAAAAATGTTTCTCATTTCTTTCCTGTTACCTTTATTGATTTCATTGCAGAGATGTCAACATAGGAAATAGATTATTTTGTTATCTAATTTTACCTTCCAAAAGACAGAAGCAGATGAAAAATGTGAAGTTCTTTCCTGTTGGCTTTTTTGAATTAGCTGTTTTAGATTCTAAAAGTTTAGTTCCTAAAGAAGTAACTTTGTAAATAATTTTAATACTCCCCTCTAGTGCAGAGTAGGCAACCTTGGCTCTTTTATGACTCAAGGACTTCAACTCCCAGAATTCCTTAGCCCGCATGGCTCAGCTTGGAAACCTCTCTTTTTTCCCTCAGTGTGGCTGGCTCAGGATTTCTGGGAGTTGAAGTTCCTAAAGCCAATAGAGGGAGCTTTTTTTTGCAAAAAAAAAGGTGCCGGAACGCCGTTCTGAGCGTTCTATGAGAAAAAAAGCCCTGATCATTTTTGTGTCATAACATGTTTTATAAATTTTGCCAAATTTCAATTCCACAGGAGTCTTGCATCCTGGATTTTGGACACATTCTCTAAGTTAGTCCATTTGAGGTACCTTGCTTTAAAAAGTCGCCCTATGATGCATCATTTTACCCAGTTAAAGAGTGCAGGAAAAGAGTTTTAATATAGACTGAATCAAATTTTTCATAAATTTCCCAATTCCATCACAGCTAATTAGAGATACACATCAACATGATTTCTCCAACTGCTCCAATGTAAGCAGGTAAGTTATCTAAATTAGTAAGCCGAATTACAAAAAATTGTCTTGGAGCTTTTTCAGAAAGATTTTCAATTAAGAAAAGACAACAAAAGCCTTGTTGGAGCAGTGGGCTAATGCCTCCTTAAGTAACATCAGCGGCCTGCAATTAGTGCAGGTTCAAGTCCCACCAGGCTCAAGGTTGACTCAGCCTTCCATCCTTCCAAGGTAGGTAAAATGAGGACCCAGATTGTTGGGGGCAATAAGCTGACTTTGTAAAAATGCCGCTTGGGAAAAACCCTCATAAGCAGGCTTATACATAGAATGAAGGCTATTGCTAAGCACATTGATTTGTGCTTTAGATTGTAAGCTGCCCTGAGTCTTCGGAGAAGGGTGGGATATAAATGGGATTAAAAAAAACCCAAAAAAAAACAAAACAAGAGAAGCGTCAGGCAAAACAGCAGTAAACAAACTGGCACTCTATACAATGGAAATGCTCTACATGCACATAGTTCCTGCTTACACGCAGAGCTCCTTTTTAATTTCCTATTTTATAACTTAAAAGTGTTCGACTTTGACCAGCATCAGTCTTGTCAAAGATATAGCTATAACTTGGAAGACAATTTGGGAAAGTGTCATCTGTCCTTGGACAATTCTTGATGATGAAAGTTCATGTCCTGTCTCTTGGCCATCTTATCCATCAGCACATTGCAATAGTCCATCCGTGAGATGACCAGAACTTGAGCGATTGATCCATGAAAGGGCATAACTGGCACACAACACAAAGTTTCACAAACCTCTTCTAGCTACAACTGCCATCGGCTCATCAAACAGTTCAGAACACCCAGGGTCTGTCTGGGGCAGTACAACCCCATCCAGAACTAAAGATGTTAAGGTCCCAGAAGCTGCAGCTCTATACACCCAAAGCTACTTGGTCTCGCAGAGCAGGGGTTGGGGACCCCTGCCATAATGGCTCAGTTGGCATGTGCCTTGTGCCAAACTTTCTACAATAGGATCTTAGGCCTGGGACAAAAGAGAGGATAACCCCCTACCTAATAAAATAACAAATGTATGATCTTAGTCATGAAAATTCTGTCTAGGCACAAATTGGTTTAGCCAGATGATGATGAAATGGTATTTCAGGAAGGTCTGGACCTTGCTCACAGATCTCATACTGTATACAGCCCCAAAATGTTTGTGCTGTCTTGGGCTTTTTTCCATATAAGGTCTATAGTGTGTGCACTCTATTCCCTGACACTGACGACTATGCTCAGCTGGACCTGTACGGAGAGACCTATGTCCCTCCTCCCGAATAGAGACAGCCACGACAAAATTATCCACCTTCAGAACTAGGCCTTTCAGAGATCTCAAGGATATGCAATTCAGGAAAGGGTTAGAGCTAGGGCATCAATAGAGAGGAATAGAATCTGGCCATGGTACTGATCATCTGGCCTGAAGGCTGCTAAGAGTCATGAGGCCTGTTGAATTATCTGTTTTTGCTAGGTAAGGTCTCTTTTTGTGTCCAGAATGGCGCAGAGATGGTACTAACTATTTGAAAGATGTTCTTATTTTCATTGATCGAAAATGCCAGGTCCTCAAGGAACTGCACTGTGATCTAAATGTCCTTTCTTCCCAGTTCAATCTATAGGGGTTAGATGAACAAATAATTTAAATAACAGAATATCTGTATACCCCAAAATCTGACATAGGCTACAAATATCATGTTGTACATGAATACCAAAGAACAGTGATGGTGAACCTTTTAGAGACTGAGTGCCCAAACTGCAACCCAAAACCCACTTATTTATTTCTGGGTGCCGTGTGGGCATGGCCCACTGGGTGGGCGTTGACTGTGGTGGTCATGGCAGACTGGGTGGGTGTGGCCAAGGTGGGCGTGGTCACCTCGATGTTGCTCATGGGGAAGGACGCCTGTGGGGGCCGGGCAGATTTGGGGAGATCCAGGGGGGTCTCTGGCAGGTGGGGTGGTGGGCAGGAGGCTCGTCCTGCAGAGTGAGGTGAGGTGAGGCAGGGCGGGGGTGCCATTGCCATGGGGCAAGGTGTGGCAGGGGCAGCTGCTGCCTGACACCATCGGTCCCCACACACAGAGGCCAGTGAGCGTATGGGGGCCGACGGTGTCTGTCAGCAGCCACAGCCTGCTGGCTCCTCGACCAGTGCACTCTGGGCTTCTGTAGCCCTCCGCCAGCAGTTCAGACAAGCCACCTCTGAGCTGGACAGCTGGCCGACAGCTGAGGAGGGATGCAGTGGGTCGTGCATGGGAAAAGGAGAGCATGTGAGGCCAGGAGGGATGGGACCAGCGGGGGAGGGAAGCCAGCTGTGCCAGGATGCATCTGGCCACATGGGCCCTTGGATGGCTGGTTGAAGAGGGATGGCTGCCATCTCCGGGGCATGGCACGTGTGCCCACAAAGAGGGCTCTGAGTGCCGCCTCTGGCACCCATGCCATAGGTTCACCACCACTGCCATAGAAGCTGACCACGGGGCAAATGGGAGGGTCTTGAACTGGTATCAAACTGGTATCCCTCAGGAAAAGGGAGAAATCACTCTGTAAGCTTCAATCATCTTTTGTACAAGGGTGATCTGGCTCCCTGGAGAAGTGGCAACAGACCCTCCTGTAGTTGCAGGGCTTATGGCCAGTGATGTCACAGCTGCAGTGTTAGTTGGTACCTCTGGGGGAGAGAATACGTTTATACCTATATGGAGACCCAGCCAATTGAGAGTTGCTGTTCATGAGCTTGTTTATCATTTATCAAGAGAAAAGGAAAAAAAAAGCCTAAAAAATAATAATAGCCCTATTCCTAAGTCAAGTGGGAGGGAGACATCCTCTGCAGAATTTGCTGACTTCACTTAAGTAAAATGCTAATATATGCTCAGTAGATAAGAAAATCATCTTTAATTTTTATATTAAAAATGTTTTAAGCTCATAGCAGTTATTAGACAAATAATTACAGATGTTGAGATGTTAAATGAAAATTGATAAAACTGATAAACAAATATTAGTTTTTAAAATAGGTGCAAATATCTTTATGATTTTAGATTAAATTTATCTAGATTAATAAGCTGCTGTGTTATGTAAACAATTACAACTTCAAGCAAATTCTTGGTTTTGATATATGGAGAAACTCACTGGTTTAATATCTCTGTGTAAAAATCCCACCAAATGAATGCTCTCAATAGACTCCAGAATTTGCTTCCCAAGACGCAATGTTGTACTAATTGTGAAAGTCCCTCGAGTTTGGCTTCTACGCAAATCTGCCAAATTCCGCCCCTGAAAAAAACGAAAACAATAACATCCAGATTTTTTTTCTCATCTTCTTTTGGTCAATTAACATTTCACAGATAAACTAAATGCAAATGTAAGGATAGCATTTTCAATATTTAAAATATCAAATGATTTTAGGAAAAAAGTATATATTTTGCTTGTTCTTCGTTGTTATACTATTTTAAAGTCTTTCTGAAACTTGAGAAGTCCTCTTTCCGTTCTGCCTGCAATGCCTTTCTCTTAAACAACTAATGAGTAAAAAGAAACCTGAGATTTGCAGATTCAAAATAATATAACAAAAATATGAAAGGTTTGAATACCCATTCAAGTCAGTGCTTTGTAACACCATCTTTGGCAGAAATAGCAACTTCCAAATGTTTCCTCTATATTTTTGGCTTTGGATTTTGTTCACTTTATAAGAACTCTTCTAGCTCAGAAATGTTCTTAGAACATCTTGTATTTATTACGTTTGAGATCTCTCCACAGATTTTTAATAATATTTCAGTCTGGGAATTGTAAAAATCATTCTATCATTTACTTTCTTCCCTGGTAAATGCTTCATTGTTGATCTGAACTTGTGTTTCAGATGTTTATCTTGCTAAAATCTTCCAACGTCTTTTCAGCCTTAATTTCTTCACTGACTGTGTAAGTATGCATTCAAGTTTAGAGAAAGACATTGTCTTTAACTGCACCATGAATAACTTAAGTCAACTGCTATTCACTTACACTTGACTAGGAGTGCCTAAACTTTTGCAATCAAGCATAGATGCCTTTTCCAGGGAAATTTACTTAGTACAAGTGGTGTCAGTGAACAAACAACCTTACCTCTTCTCTACCCATAAGTTACAGAATCTCATTTTAATTGAACGTTTCATAGGTCCTTTTTTATTTTATTTAATTAATCAGCTGCTACAGGCTAATTTTTTTTAAGATGTAGTGTCAAAAAGAAGACATTCCCAGTGAATTTTACTACTAATTTTTAAAAAATACACGTTAAGACCATAAGCACTGGCTAAAGGAATCTGTTGGTTCCCCTCCTCAGCTACAACTAATAGTAATAATAATAACAAAGCAACATCACTATAAATCAAAATCCCTTTAAACATATAGACTAATAAAAGTGGCTGTAATTTGGTATTTTGGTTTGGCTTAGTCCCTGCAAGAGGAAAATTGCTTTAAAAAGAGGCAAGAACAAACAGGAATGATAAATAGAATCTAAAGGAATTGTACCTCACTAGTTTAATTATAAATAAATATACATCTTGTGACTGCCTATATGTACCATGGCAGGCATTGCTTTTTCAGGATCACCCATGGTAGCCATCTTATAAAAACAGCCATGGCATATTCCCAAAATTCCAAAGTCCAGAAAGAATCTCTATCCCTGTTTTAGAACAATGGGACAATTAAGTGAAGAGGTTAGGATGTGATCTGATTACATGCCATCAAATCTTAAGGACCATATGGATAGATTTTTTTTCCTATGGCGATTTGTTCCTAATATACTCTTTTAGGTCTTCCAATAGTGCCTCCTTCAACAGAGCCTCTCCAAGTGAGGACTCTGGATTGATTTGTTTACAACAACTACATTCTTCTTCTTCTTAATATTTCCAATTTGGGTATTCCAGTCAACAATTGCAAGGATCTCATTATCTAGTACTATATCACCAATGATTTGATATTTTCAATCCATGTGGTTTCCTTAATAAAAATACAGGAGTGGTTTACCACTGCCTTCCCCTGCACAGTATTTATTTATTTAAAAGATTTGTATGGCTACCCATCCTAAAATACAATTCTCAGCAACTCAGGAAAAGGATGAACCGAACCATAAAAAAAATATAAAACTGTAACAGTGTGAGTTGATGTTTTTCCCATTGTCACCAAAGTGACCATTTATCTATAGCATCTCTCTATATCGCTCCTGCTTGCTTTTCCTGGACATCTGGGATGATTGTCACACCAGGGGTGACCCTGCTGAGAATATATACACTTGGCATACTCTCTTGGTGTTTTTCGTTCATCCCTCCCAGGAACAACCTCCACCACAATGAGGTAGCCCAGGAGGACTTGGGAAGATTAGCATACAGTGATATAGAATCAGCAATCAAATTAAACCAAAGGCAACCTTTTCTCCATTTTTGATTTAAACAATATTTCTTCTGGAAAATAAGTATGAAGCTATTTAGGTCACTTCCAACTTTCTTTTTAAAAAAAAACATTATATCCTAGAGGGCTGAAATAAATTTGTATAACTTTAAGAACAAACTAAACAAATGAAAGAATAATCAGATTCTTCTAAGTACTTCTTTTTAAGCTATTCAAACCTGTAGATTTCAGTCTAATTGATTAAAGCTTCTTGACTTCTGAAGAGTATATATAATTCCACAATTAGCCGAAGTACTTCCTTAGCCTTTTTATACAGTACATTAATAAAACTCATGAGGCTAAAAATGTAATGGAAATGCATAACAATATATAATTTGTTCACAAATAGATATTTTCAGCAATAAAGCTGAACATCAGTGAAGAATCCAAACTTATTTAAACTGGATAATCTTACAGAAAACCAGACATATACATCTAGATTTCATTTGCAGTTTTCCCACTTAAATAGAAAAAACATTTTTTTTTCTGTGTGCAGGAAGACAAACCAGAGCCTCATTAACAATTGACATAGAAATAAAAAAAACTCACCTGCAATTGCATGACCACATAATTAAATCTATCATTCCTTCCACAGCCTACGAATCGACAAATATGATCTTTCCCTGAGAAGAAAACATTTTAAATTTGTTCATTTTTTTTCACCAGCTTAAATCCAGAGAAACATATTAGTGTATTTGTTCTTGACCAATCTTCCAGAAAGATTTTTATTATTATTTTGGAGAGGGAGAAAGAGCAAAAGAAAGATTTGACTTATGAATGGTTTGGGTTATGGATAAGGATAACTTTAAATCAGGATAATCTCTTGCTTGCAGAAAATACCTCTACCCAGTTTTCATTTCTACCTTTTGCCTCAGTCTTTAATGTCATTTCTTACCAGTTCAAGAAACTTCAGATCTTCAGGATAAATTATTAGACCTAAGATTAATCTCTTTCTGAGAAAGCTCTCTAAATCTATATATTTTATTTCTATGTGTGGCTACAAGGTGACACTTAAGTCATTGTTGAGGAAGCTGCAGGAAATTTTTAAATATATTTTTAAAATGCCCAGCTTCCAAAGCCTCTGGGCACTTTATACTACACAAAGGCACAATTATAACAGAATAAATTATATGTGTTCAGAAAGCCATACAAAACAGCATATGACCTTACCAACTGCCCTATCTCCTAGAAAAATAATCAGGTTTTCAATATCTTTTGGAATGCCATCTGGGTGGGAGCCATACACATCTCTGAGAGGATCATGTTCCAAAGAACAGGGGCTATGGCATAAAAGATATACCCCTGGGTTCCTACTAGATGGCATTATTCAATTGAAGGGACTTGAAAAATATTCATTCTGCTGGCTCAGAAATAGGAGCACTCAAATAACCAGGCCATATGCCATGAAGGGCTTTATAGGTAGTAACCAGACCTTGAATTGTACCAGAAGCCAACTGGTAACCACTGCAGCTTTCAGAGGAAGTGGTGTCACACAGGCATACCATGTCATATCCATTACTCCCTGTGCTGATGCAATCTAGACCAGCTAAAGCTTTCAAGTGGTTTTTCAGAACAGCCCCAAGTTGCGTCCACTGCAATATCCCATTCTTGAGGTGACTAGAGTGTAAGTCACCATGATTACAATCTGTTCAAACATACCCATGTTCAAATAACTTTCTGTTATGAATATAGCACTGTGTTATTTATTATATGCAGAATAGCTTTTACAAATTGTTCAAAAACTGCAATTGTTTCTGAATAGGTTTGAAAAACTAAAAAAAAGTAGTATTTTATAAGCACTATCCATTTGATTGGCTCCTGGCCAAGCCCCTTAACCTTCAACATTTTAAATGCCTTAAGGCTTAGGCTACCTGAAAAGATACCTTTCCCTGTATGTTCCCACCCAAATCTATTACTCTTTACAGGGTCTCCTCAGTGCCCCACCCAAAAAAGTGATGCAAAAACTGCTAAGGAAAAAGACCTTCTCAGCAATGGTAAACAGACTTGAGATATATATACGATAATTTATTCATTGTTGCTCTTCAAATGATTTTTGTACTATTATTTGGGCTTCTCCATTAAGCAGCTTGTTCTTGTTCTTAAAATATTTTCATCTTGTTTATCCCCCCTAGAGATCTAGACAGTTTCTATTTAATAACTATTAAAACATCAGCATTGTTCAAAAAATATTTAAGTCTTGAGATATTTTTTTTTAAAAAAATACCAGATGAGATTACACACTAAAGGCCTCCCTAAAATGAAAGTCTTTACCAAGAGGTTTCAGAGGTTTGATGCAGGCCCTGAAAAGACCCTCTTTCTAACCATAGGCCAACAGATTTCAAGGGTTATTGAGTCATACAGAAAGGATTCCAAAGATGATGTCAACAGGCTAGCAGAGATGGTATGGAAGAAAGCAGAAGACTTTAATCCTGATCTTAAAATAGTTTAAAGATTACTAGAATTTTAAACAGGAAACCAGTATACCTACTCTACATTAGGATATCACATGTTCCTTAACCCTAACCCATCCATTAATAATTAGGATACCGCTTTTGGACCAATTTAGATTTTTAATATTTTTCAAGGGTACTGTACACAGCACAAACCACACCTATAATCTAATTATGTCGCAATTAATGAACCTATCATCCTGGTTAGATTTTGAATGTGCACGGAGAGAAAGGAAAAACCTGCACCAGGCAGAAGAAGCTTGTAACATTCCCTGCCGGCTTCCACACTGACTTTCTCATATGATCAATAGAGCCTTGGTGGAGCAGTGGGCTAATGCCTCCTTAAGTAACACCAGCTGCCTGCAATTAGTGCAGGTTCGCATCCCACTAGGCTCAAGGTTGACTCAGCCTTCCATCCTTCCGAGGTAGGTAAAATGAGGACCCAGATTGTTGGGGGCAATAAGCTGACTTTGTAATAATGCCGCTTGGGGTGTGTGTGAAAGCCCTAATAAGCAGGCATATACATAGAATGAAGGCTACTGCTAAGCTTGTAAGCTGCCCTGAGTCTTCAGAGAAGGGCGGGATATAAATGGAATTAAAATAAAATAAAAATAAAAAAAATCACAGAACACTTGGCAACCAGTCATAAGTAATGTAATTATTTCTATGTATACAGAGACATTTTCTTCCTAATACTAATCTTCAGGATAATAAAATACAGGTAGTCCTTGTTTTACAACAGTTTGCTTAGTGATCATTCAAAGTTACAACGGCACTGAAAAAAGTGATTTATTTTTTTTATAGATACTTTATTAAGTTTTTATAGTTACAATCTTTAGTGCTTAATAAACAACGTGTTGTCTGGGTCCACATATTTGACATTAATAGTAATACAACTTGCATTCCTACTCTCTACTCCATTTTTCTAGCCCAGGGGTCAGCAACCTGAAACAGTGAAAGAGCCACTCGGAACCGGTTCCCTCACAAAAGGAAAAACTGGGAGCCGCAAAAAATGTGTGCGCATGCGCGTACATGCGCACATGCGCAGAACAGGGTTTGACTGAAGAGTGGAGCCAAGGTGAGATATGCACCTACCCTGCATTTTTGAATTGGTTGAACTTTTTTAGTCCCACTTTTTTTTTGTACTGCACATGGCAGAGGACTGGAAGCCGCAGGAGACGGCTGAAAGAGCCACATGCGGCTCCGGAGCCACGGGTTGCAGACCTGTGGACTAGATGACCTCCAATGTCCCTTCCAACTCAGTTATTCTGTTATCAGCAAATAGCAGTTGGACATGGCACAAGTCCAAGCCAGAAGACACTGTTCGACCAGGCTACTCCTCCTTCACCCCCAGATACACTAATTACTCCTCTGTTGTTGCTCAACAACAGATATAATAGCTTTTACTTACAAAACAGGGCAGGGAAGGCAAAAATTACCGTAAACACAGATAGAATAATGGATAGAGGTCAAAAGGGAAGAAGGACTTTTTCTGCTGTGACTTTCAATTTTTTCCTCCTATGTCTTTTTTGCTACATGTCCTACCTATCTTCCCTTCCAAAGCAATAGCCTGCAGGGGAAGAACCAGATGAGCCAGAAAAAGCCTGTATTTTGGTAATGGCTATGATTTAGGGGAATGTCTTGTCTTATCTATATTATGGACCCTGTCAGTAGAGTATAGAGATATAAATAATGTCTCGTTCTCTTGAATCAAGAAACTATTTAGCCATCAGTTTATATTGTCCAATTTTTCTGGGAATATTTATTTTCCCATACTAATACAAACCTTCCTCTCCTCAACAGTTCTATTCAAAACGTATGAGAACAGGAAAAATATTACCAGACTGGTTTAAAACTAGCTTTAAGAGAAATGTGTAATTACCATGTTCATCTGACATACTTAACTTGGTTGGATAGGTCATGTCATTTTCAATATGACATGAGAATATCTAAATGCAATAGGTGTTGAGTGAAGATGTACGTTAAACAGAACAAGCTTTTCTAAATCTTAATGTGCACTCCTCCAGAAGTCAAAAGTGGGGCAACTGCCCATGCTCTTTGCTTAGAAAAAGAGTTACAAAGTGTCTAGGGCAGTGATGGCGAACCTTTTAGGGACTGAGTGCCCAAACTGCAACCCAAAACCCATTTATGTATCGTCAGGTGTCAGGTGGGCATGGCCCACTGGGTGGGCATGGCCCACTGGGTGGGCGTGGCTGCGGTGGTAACGGCAGACTGGGTGGGACTAAATAGTTCAAAAAATTAATTCTAACTTTGCAAGATCCTTTTTTCCTGCAAGAAGTTGAAATTGATTGATTGAACCTTTTTTTTTTGCACACGGTGGCGGAGGCCTAAAGTGAAAAGGCTTTATAAAGCCCAGCTGAAGGCCTAGGACTGGGGCAATGGTGTGCGTGCCCACAGACAGGGCTCTGCGTGCCACCTGTGGCACATGTGCCATAGGTTCACCACCACGGGTCTAGGGAGATTCTTAGTCATCCAGGACTAAGCATCCCAAAGATGCTTTTTCACCTCCTATGATGTGACTTCCCTCTTAACTTGCATTCCAACAACTGAAGCTGTCACGGTAGTGAAGAAATGAGTGCCACAAGACAACACCTTAGCCCAGACTACATATGTGCCATGCTGGACCTCTGCCTGACCACTACCTATTTTAAATATAATGAAGATTTCTACAGACAGAAATAAGGCTGGGTTCACTTGTGTCCCCCATTGTGGCCAATTTCTATCTGAAAGAGGTAGAAACCAAAGCCCTAAACTCCTTCACAGACATCTCACCCACCCACTAGTGTAAGTATGTGGACGATACTTGGGTCAAGATCAAAACACAGGAATTGGAAGCCAAACACATCAACTCTGTGGACAGATACATCAAATTCTCATGGGAAGATGTTAAGGAAAATAGTCTAGCCTTCCTGAAATGTGCAGTACGCATTAAAGAGCCTTAACACTGAAGTTTACAGAAACACCCCCCCACACGGATCAATATTTACATTTTGATTCTAACCACCCACCAAAGTACAAAATGGGAGTTATCAGAACCCTACACCACCAAGCTGAAGGTCTGCTTACCAACAAAGATGGGAAAGAAAAAGAACTAAATCACATCAAGGAAGCCCTCAGAACGTGTGGCTATCCCAAGTGGACCTCATCAAGTCCCCAAAAAGACCAAGCAGGAGCTCCTCCATAATAGACAAAGAAGAAAACAATCAACGAAGCAATGTTGTCATTCCATGCGTTGCAGGAATATCGGAAAAGCTCAGGAGGATCTTCGGCCAACACAATATACGTGCACACTTCAAACCCACGAATACACCAAGGCAGAAGCTTATCCATCCCAAGGATAAAACACACAGACACAAACTGTGCAACGTGGTATATGCAGTACAATCCAGTGAGCCATGTGCAGATCTGTACATTGGGGAAACAAAACAACCACTTCCTAAATACATGGTGCAACATAGGAGAACAAACCCATCAGGACAAGATTCAGCAGTTTATCTGCATTTAAAAGATGAAGGCCACTCTTTCGAAGACAGCAAAGTCCACATTTTGGACAGAGAGGACCGCTGGTTTGAAAGAAGAGTCAAAGAGGCCATCTATGTCTAAACTGAATAGCCCTGTCTCAACAGAGGGGGAGGGATATGACATCATCTATCTTCAGTTCAGCAGTTCCAAGAAGGCTGCACACCCACTTGCATTACTCAGGTGACCCTGACAACACAGATGAGCCTCCAGGTGCCCTCAACGACTCTCTAAAAGAATGCAAATGTCCAGCTGTCTGCAAGGAGTATAAGTATAAATCTTTCCATTCCCCACCATCCAGTCAGAGCTGAAGAAACGTCTTGGATGAGAAGTGAAACTTCTTTGAAAAAACAACAACAAAGTCCAGTTGCCTTGTGAAAATGCACCTCTGAGAGAGTCACAAAGTGATTGGAAAAGACAGAGTTGTACCAGCCACTAGCTATGCTGCCTAAAAACAACTGGCTGCAGGGATTAACAAACAACTTCTCTTGTCAAGGTGTCTGCAGACACTTCTTGTAAGAACTTACAAACACCAATGATTGCAAATGAGAACATATTCTGAGCAAAACTTCTCACTCTTAAATTCCAGAAACATTCTCAAAAAACTGATATAAGAATGATAAAAACTACGTTTTATGTTGAATGATTTTGAAATATGCACAAATAAACACAACAATGAAGAATATGAACTTAGTTTATTCCACTGAATGAACTAAAACTGGTTTGGAAGCAGTATTGCTTTTTATCCATAACACTGCAAAATACTCCACTTTCTATATGAACAATAGACAAATAATAACAGTATATTAATTTTCTGAAACAGTAAGGGAATTACAACTATATCAAAATCTAATCCTGTGGCTTTAAATGCCTGTAGATGAAAACTAGCAAGATATCCTAAAAAGAGTTAAAGTGAATCAAAGACAGAATCAGAATGAAGATCAGAGCTAAATATGCTGGGTAAGGGAACACATATAGTTTAAATTTTGAAGCAGTTAAATCAAGAAGGTTAATTGAAAACTAAAGAATTTGAAGTTCATATCAAGTTGCTTGATATTTAGATATAACTTGTAAAATTCTGTATCTAGCAGATGCAAACAAAAGTGTCATGAATGGATAATAAGATATTACATAAGAAAAATATGCAAATGTTGAGCAAAATGTACTACAAAGTAGATAATATACCAGTAATATTTAATTTAATTTAAATTTATTTCATTTAGGTGGCACTCAACTCCAAATGACTCTGGGCAACTCACGATGTAACCAAAAGATAAAATATAATAATTCAAAAGCAAAACAACAAAACAAATAAGTAAGAAGCAGCTGAAGAACAAGACAGTGAGTTCAGTCAATAAGAAAATTCAAAAAATTCTATCCTTTCATGCCCATTAAACTGATGGACAGCATCAAAACTTGTTCCTATAAGTCCAAGTCTTGCTGAGAAAGAATAATTCTGGCCTCTGAATTCTTTTTCCATTTCTTTAAATAGTTGTTTTATTGAGATATGTTCTTCAATGCAGTAATAGACAGGTACCTGTAAACTCTCACTTGCCAAACTTATCTTTGTGACCATGCCCGCTGGTCAGGCTCCCCAGTTGCTAAGCACATTGCAAGTTCTCTTTTACAGATGTTTGTATCATAAAAGATGGACAGCTGGAAAAGAAGCTGGAGAGTTAAGAGTTCATCCCTACCATCTTCCTCCATCCAGTTTTAAGAATTTGGAATGGAATATCCAACACACCGAAGTCATCAGTTCTATGATAGAAGCAATCTGGCACAATTTAAAGGCCTAAAAGCTTTCAAGTGCTCTCTCTTACAAAAAGCCTAAAATGAACAACCACAAACAGAGACCAGATCAATTTATGGAAGATTAAAAAAAATTTTTTTCCCATAATAAGAAAGCAAATGATGGGATGTACTCAAGATCTGTACTAGCATTTTTTTTACGTAAAGTCTTAAAGTATGCAGAAGACATCAAGTTATCAAATGTTCAAACCCAACATTAAAGCCAACGTGTCTCTTTCTCACTCACATAAATGTAGATAGCAGGCTATAAACAAAATAAAATATAAAGTATTTACAATATAAAGGTAAAACATCTGTCAAACCTAACTCTTCATGGACAGGTCTGTGTTGTTTGGTTTGACATATGGCTTCTTTCACCTCCCATCAAACCTACAGCTATACTATTTCATGCAGGTCTTCCATCCAAGAATTAACAAGGTTTGACCTGGTTTCTGGGTTCTGGCAAGGCCAGCCAGGTGCTGCCACCTACTAAAACTATTTGTATATTAAAAGTAGATAGAAGAGCCAAGGATAAGAGGTTCCCTGTGTTCCCACTGTGTTTTCATATTTTATGGAAGTGTGACATAAAGTGGAGCCTATGATGATTAAAGCACAAGGGGATAACCGGGGGAAAGAGCAGCTGAAGGGAAGATTGGGCACAAGAGTAAGAATGCACTTGTTTTTCCAAGATTTTAAACAACACCTAGTTTCCTATAGTTACCTGCAAAACTCAAAATAAGCACATTCTGCATTCACAATCCCTAAATATAAAGACTGTTAAAATATGAATGCTATCAAATTTCATTGTTCAAGTCATACATATAAACCAGGGGTCTTCAAACTTGGCCCTTTTATGACTTGTAGACTTCAACTCCCAGAACTCCTCAGCAAGGCATGCTGACTGAGGAATTCTGGGAGTTGAAGTCCACAAGTCATAAAAGAGCCAAGTATGAAGAGTCCTGATATAAACCATGCCATTTATTATTAAGGTCAATGTACATTTAAGTTTCCTATTTTAATCTCAACATGTGATTAAAGTTCCAATCCTTAACATACTGATCTGTAATTAAGCATTACTGAACTCAATAAACTTTCTGATGCACACAAAAGCGCATTCGGACAAGCTATTTCTTAAATTTGGCTGCCAACCTGATCAATGAATATCTTATTCATTCCCAGAGCTTTTCCCTGATTTTTCAAGATTGTCCCATCGTTCTGACTCTCAGAACTTTCAGAATGGTAGGACAATTGCTATACATTAGCAACGTGTGTCAGAGGCTTAGCAACCACAGTATAAGGATCTTTATTCACTTTACCCTGCAGTTTTTTCAACACAGCTACTTCCATTTTCAGAACTTGCTTTGGCTGCTGTGCTGACTCGACCTTCAGTGCAACGTTCTCTCGAGTAAGTATGTCCATCGCATCGTAAATTTCTCCAAATCCTCCACCTCCAATCTTCTTTATCTGTAACAAATAAGACTATTCAATCTAGTGCATTATTTAAAAATTACAGAGTTTCTGTGTTACCTAATGTCAATTTTGAATATTATCTAATTACTAAAAGTATTTAAACTCTACTGCTATATTATATAAACTTATATTTTTTATTATGGCTGAGAAGTAAATTAGGCAAAATAATAGAAATTCTAAAATAATTTTCAGAAAAAGCTCCCCAATAGCATTGTTACAATCAAGATACTAACATCCAGAATGTTCATGTTCCCCATCAGTTACAAAGCTAGAATTATGCAAAGTAGTTAGACCAGTAGAAAAATGTACTAAAATAAGATTATCATCCATTTAAAATAAATCTTAGCCAATTATACATTGGAAATATAGTTTCCTATTTCATAATCAAATGCAAAAGATTGATTTTTCTTGATTGTTAAATAACCGGCACCAATTGCAAAAAGTATAAGTCTAGAAACAGCTTTAATACCATAGAAAGAATATCTTTTCTAAAATGCCGCCTATTACTTTCAAGAACATGTAATACCTCTGAATTTTTTTAGAAGAAACAATAGCATTAAAATAAAATTAATATAAAAATTAATATAAAACTACATGTAAAATTTTAATTAAGAGTTTAGTTCATTAACAGATTAAAACTATTCTATCCGATCAACTAAATACAGAAATCACTAAGAAAAATATGTTTTATTGATTTATTTATTAAATTTCTTTTATTTAATATGATGTATAAAGGTGTCTGAAATGTTTGTTGTAAATTTAAAGGTCAGGTAGTCCTCAACCTATGACCACAATTGAGCCCAAAATTTCTGTTGTTAAGTGAGACATTTGTTAAGTGAGTTTTGCCCCATTTTATGACCTTTCTAGCCACAGTTGTTAAGTGAATCATTGCAGCTGATAAGTTAGTAACATGGTTGTTAAGTGAATCTGGCTTCCCCATTGACTTTGCTTGTCAGAAGGTTACAAAAGGTGATCACGTGACCCTGGGACACAGCAATGGTGATAAATACGAACCAGTTGCCAAGCATCTGAATTTTGATCACCTGACCATGGGGATTTTGCAAAGGTTATAACTGAAAAACAGTCGTAAGTCACATTTTTCAGTGCCGTTGCAATTTTGAACTGTCGCTAAACAAACTGTTTTAAGTCGAGGACTACCTGTACTTTCTATCATGTTTGTTGGACTTGTGACAAAGCAAAGAAATATTTGGGTAGATTTTTGTCTTAATTCAGAAGATTCTTAAAAAGAACAAAAAAAAATAAAACATGAATTTTTCCTTTTAGAGCTATTGGATAAAGAACATTTAAAAAAATGCTGGAATTTTATTATTATATATGTAGACTACCAAAAATTTTCTATGTGAAAAAATAGAAAGAGATGTCAATTCCCACAGTGGAAGAATGGATGGAAAAAGGGATGGAATCGATAGAGATGGGCAAAGCTACCTGTTTAATGAAAGAGAAGGAATTACCTAGTTTTGTTTCCATATGGAAACTGCTTCTGGACTTTATGCTCAAAATAAAGAAAAAGTTGAAACTCTGACCTTAGATGTTGATGACTAAATTACTTTTATAGTTATAGAAATGGTTTCTATCTACTAGAAATAAAAAGCATAAAGCTGAGCTTGCAACTGTTCTTTGTATTCTACTTATACCAAAGAGAGTCAGAAGTCGCTGTTTGCTTTTTCTTTCTACCTCGCATTCCCTTTCCCCTTTCTTTTTTATCTTTATTTCCATTTTCCACTTTCTTCATTTGTATTTTATACCATACTAAACTTTAAAAAAAACTTTAAAAAATAAAAATATGTAAATATGCTTGATTTCAATTAACTATATTGGCTGTAGAATTCTCTGCTCTGGGATCTTTAAATTGGGGGGGGGAGGGAAGCAGATTACTTGCCTATTACCATCTACTATTATCAGGTTGGCTGCCTAAAGGAGAACCCCATCTTGCTGCAATCCTATGAAAACTCTCCAGATGTAGCATTCATTCCCCCGTGACACAAGTACTGAAAATTTGTCCCTTTGGCTATCGTGCTCAGCAATCCTGTTATATACTCTATTGCAGACATGTCAAACACAAGGTCCGGGGGCCAGATCCAGCCCGCGAAGTGGTTTCATGTGGCTCTCAGTCTTCCACTGTCATGAAGTCTTCAGTTGCAGGCTGCTTTTAGCATGATAATCCTTTGAACTAGTCAGATCGTATACTTGCTTCTATGAAGCTGGTAGTGAAACTTCTCTGCTTTCTAACTCTTTAATCCTTCTTTTGGGGGTAGGAAACCATCTTTCTTATTCACTGGTTCACTTTTTTACTGTTTTAAGTATAAGGTACTGTGTAAGACATCTCTTTTATAAGGCTAATGTATACAGCCCAGTGAAAGCTGAACCATAAGAAAGGCTGAGCACCAAAGAATTGAAGCCTTTGAACTCTGGTGCTGGAGAAGACTCCTGCGAGTTCCTTGGACTGCAAGGCGATCAAACCGGTCAGTCCTAGAGGAGATCAACCCTGACTGCTCTTTAGAAGGCCAGATCCTGAAGCTAAAACTCAAATACTTTGGCCACCTAATGAGAAGGAAGGACTCACTGGAGAAGAGCCTAATGCTGGGAAAGATTGAGGGCAATAGAAGAAGGGGACGACAGAGAATGAGGTGGCTGGATGGAGTCACTGAAGCAGTAGGCGTGAGCCTAGATGGACTCCAGAAGATGGTAGAGGACAGGAAAGCCTGGAGGAACATTGTCCATAGGGTCGCGATGGGTCGGACACGACTTCGCAACTAACAACAACAACAAATACAGCCCAGACGCGCTAGACAGGGCAATATCTTGTATCACATATCTCAAACCATATAGGCAAGAGTTTTCCCCACTGTTTACTGGCCAGTAAACAGTATAAAAAAGTAAACCGGTTAATTTAGCTAAATGAGATCAAATTAACCATTTCCTTGTAACTTCTATTTTGATGGCTGAAGCTGGAAATGACAAAGAAAATACAGAATTATTTTATTTTAATGAAATAGTAAAAAATATTTGGGGACTGGGTGAAAAAGAATAACATTAAGCCTCTAGCAGAATTAATGCAATTAAAAATAAAAGTGATGAAATTATTTGGGAAGAACCTAAAAGAAGGGAATATTGGAAGTATTTTAGAGACATGAATAGAAAACTATAGTGATATCAAATAACGGAATTGAAATAAATGCACTAAATGTTAATGTTCAAGAAGAGATGGCAACAAGAAAATCACACGTGCTGCTAAGAATTTTGCAGATGTAGATAGATTTAACATTTCATTGGATAACCAGTGAAATGTTAAAACACAGATGTGGTTTGTTTATGGTGCAGCTGCATGATTTCTTCAGAGTCTATGTCAAGACTATATTCATGCCTGACAATTGGAAGAATGGTTTCATTATTTACCAGTAGAAAGGGAAAGATCATCAGGATGGGTCAAAGTTGCTGTGGATGTCTTGACCACGAGGGGAAAGTTGATAGGGAAAAAAAAGCAAAGTTCAAGCTTTCCTAGGACGTATCTTTGTGATCAAATTACTGGCCATTCAACTGAGATAGCACATATTATGGTGCCAAAGGATCAATCCCTTACGTTGGTGCCAGTCTTTTTTTTTTTTGAGCTGACAGCAGTATTTAATACACTTGACCATTTAGAAACAGCTATTGACATTGTGATCCATGGATATCACTGACTGGGTACTCTTTTTTTCCTTCCTTCTCATTGTTTTGCAATGTTGCACAGTAGATTTTTAGTCTTGGGAATTTCTCCTTATTACATTTATCCCTCAGAGATCAGTCCTAGAACTTAACTTTGTTTATCCTTCGTACTCTTCCCTTGAGTATTCAGATTTCATATTCGTCTTTTATTATCATTATTATGATGTTTATACTAAGTCTATCATCTTTTGTGACCCTTGATAACTATGTATAGTCAGCCATGACAGACTGTCTTGTAATTGTTTTATGTTGGATGTCTTCCAATAATAATAATAATAATAATAATAATAATAATAATAATAATAATAATAATAATAATAATAATAATATAAAGTTGGAAGGGACCTTGGAGGTCATCTAGTCCAACCCCCTGCTCAGGCAGGAAACCCTATACCATTTCAGGCAAATGGCTGTCCAGTCTCTTCTTAAAAACTTCCAGTGTTGGAGCATTCACAGCTTCTGGAGACAAGTTGTTCCACTGATTAATTGTTCTAACTGTCGAGAAGTTTCTCCTTAGTTCTAGGTTGCTTCTCTCCTTGACTAGTTTCCATCCATTGCTTCTTGTCCTGCTTTCAGGTGCTTTGGAGAATAGCTTGACTCCCTCTTCTTTGAGACTGAATATAACCAAGATGCACATCATTATGTTTTGGCTCTTTTGTCCTTTCCAACAGCAACTGTATCGTCAGTCGTTTTTCCCTCAGGGCTCCCAAACTACCTCAGTTCCCTTCATTCAGTCTCAGACTCTTTACTGATGATGACTTGACATTCTTCCACATTAATTTTGCACTAAGAATAAGTAATTTTCATTTGATGAATATGTGTAGGATCCAGGAGTTCTGACAAAAGATACTGCATTTTATTGAATATATTTTAGCTGTGTCATTGCTAATTACTAAAATATTCTTCTGGCAGATATTTCTCATTCCTCTCTCTGCCTCCTGATTGTAGTGCAGAAAAATCTTGTTTGAGCTGTTCTGGATATGCCACCCTATTCTCATGTCTTATTATACCACAAAATGCTAAAATAAAGGAGGGAAACAAAAAGCAACACATGACGTGTTGTGTGGAAATGGTAGAGTTAAAAATAGAAAAATAAGGAGAGGAGTAGTGAAAAACGTTGGTATAAACTGGATTTACCTATATACTATATCTTCTTTTTACCTAATGCCTTTATTTGGTTTATAATTTCTTACTCCTTTTCTAAGCTTTGTATAACACTACTCTAAAAGAGAATAGCCTATTGTGTAGATACATTTGAAATCATTTTCTATCACACATAAAAAATCTCTTACTCAAACAGGACCATAAGCACCCATCATTTTCTCTCAAAAATACATACTGCACCTTTCCCTCTAAATATTCCTATCTCACTCAGACACACCCAGACCCATTCAGTAAAATACATGCTCCTCCTTCTTCCCTTAATTTCTCTGCACTCATTTATCCCCTGCTGGATTTTTCAGCTTCCTCCTATGAATGAGTGTATATGCTGGTGACAGAGACAGAGAGAAAGAGGAAGGGAGGGAGGGAGGGAAATTATGTATGTACATTAATTAAAAAAAATCCCCAAGAAACCTCTGCAAACATCAAGGAGATTGTGTTCAGACGGTTAATCCAAACATAAAAGGGGAAAAGAGGTTAACTTGGACTAGCAAAGAATGCTTGGAAAATTGCACCAAACTACTGTAGCCTAATAAAGGTACAGCTATTGTTATGCAGAGCATTTTTAAAATACCACATAAGGATAATTTTTAATTTGGGGTTCTTTTTAACTGACTACAGGGTTAATTTAATACTTTTTAATTTGTTCTTAATTTTTGTATTTTGGATTTTTAATTCCCTGTAAACCGCCCTGAGTCCTCAGGGAATAGGGCGGTATATAAATATAACTAAATAAATAAAATAAATAAATAAATAATAGAAAAGGAGGAATAGCGAAGTTTTCAACTACACTACAACCCAGGAAAAGAGCAGGGGCAGAACGCTGACTGATAATGCTGCTAACCAGCTGTAACATATAGGAATCTGTTCCTGAAAAGCATTGATAAAATTATCATCTTTTCATTATTGCTTTGCAGCCATCATATTAGGTAAGCCATAACCTGATTATTTATTTATCATGCTGCTCAAGACCGTATTTAAGAAGGATGTGATGCACAATCTTCTCCCGTCTCGCAGTTTATAGCTATGACTGCTCTCTTAAATTATATACATAGCATTTTGATTTCTTCTTATTCGATTAAATGTTATATAATCAGACATCTGAAAAAAATCAATAAAACTATTTCATACTTACCACTTTCCATCTTTCTTTTACCAATATCCCCACAGTAAGAATATCTGGCTGTTCCCCTCCTCCACTCATTGCAATCTCTGGGGTGGCACAGCTGCTACGCAAAGCCTATGTCAGTAGAGACCATCAAGTTCCCAGAAGTGGCTTCCATTTAAGCAGAGTCTATAGAAACAGAACAGCTGTATATGAAACCAGGCTAATAAAATTATGGCCAAAAAAAAGAAACCTTCTTAATCTTATTTTAACTAAGTTATTTTCCAATTTCACAATGTTGAACTGAAAGATGGACAGCAAATTTCAATAGTAATTAAGTTGCAGAAACAAAATACCTTAGTATATTTGATTATGAATGTGAGGGCAACTAACAGCTTTTTGTCCTTTGTGTGTTCTAAAGGATATTTAAAATAAAAGGGTTCTGCAAAAGAATAAAAACTCACACATTTTGTAGAAAGCTTTAAGAAAAGTCATAAAAAATGATCACCGGGATGTTTCTGAATGCACTGTTTTAACATGCATCAACTCAACAATTCTTGAACTACGTCTAGTATTTCAGTACTAGCTCCATGTTACAAGCAGGAACCTTGAGAACAATGACTTTGCTTTACATTAGAAATATAACACTTTTTGTTCATTACTATAACACATTATATAAGTACCTTGTTTCCTTTTTGCAAAAAAACCCTACACCAACAGTCACAGAGTAGGGCAACAAAGCAAATACAAAGGAAAATATTGCTACTCAAATTTACAAAATGGTAAGCCAAATGAGGTATGAGACAAGGGTGCACTCTAGTTCCCGTCCTTTTTATTCTATTCATAAGGAAATTGAACAATCAATCTCTCCATCTACCAAAACAGGCACATTGGCCTAAGCAAGCACTTTATACACTTCCTGAGTACTATGAAAAGCAGCTAGAAATTAACTGCTCAAAAACCAAGGTCATGTTATTTGCCAAGAGACCTAAGACAGGTATCTGATGTCTAAACAGAACAATCAAGACCTTCAAATACCTAGGCGTCATTTTTTCATGCCATCAGCAACTACAAATCCTATACCAATTATGTCATCTTAAACACAGAGAAAATAGCTTCAGCTTTACAATCCTTCTACTTCCCTGAAGGAGTTCAGCACACATTCATAGCGCTCAAAGCCTTCTCAGCCAAAGATCTAAGCTCAGTTCCTCTTGGGAGACCAGTTGGGCCATTACATTACTCTCCTCAAAAGAGCTACTCTAGGTTCCTGAGGTCTTCTAAGTCGTCCACTGCATTTCATTGTAGCCTACTCAAAATAGAAACTCCCACCTGAATTCACATTCTTTCATATTGTCTTAAGCTTCTTTTTTTTTCAGCCAGCTTGGTCCCTTTAATTATGACTGATAGCTTCCAATTTCCCTGGCAGAAAATACATGAAAAATTAAAATACTATGGCTTCTCATGTGCATCTATCATCCTGTAGGGCTACAAACATGCACTACCCAATCTTGATCAAAGTGCCATTGACTTAGAGCTACAATCATATTGGTCACTTCTGAGTAAGCATATAAACTTAATAAATAAATACCAGAGAATCCCTTTTAAGCTGAGATTGTGCCCATGTAGTGAACATTCAACTGAAATACTGGATCATGTTGTATTGTACTGCTCTCTCTATGCTGATGCTCACCAAGAATTATTATTTTCACTCATCATCAAACACCCTGGTCACACTAAGTCCTTCTACCTTAAATTGTAGAATCAGCTCAATCTGATTCTATTTTGATGATTGCAGCCAAATACTGTTTCATAGTTTGTATAATATTTAGAAGGCCAGATCCTGAAATTGAAACTCAAATACTTCGGCCACCTAATGAGAAGGAAGGGCTCACTGGAGAAGAGCCTATTGCTGGGAAAGATTTGAAGGCAATAGAAGAAGGGGACAGAGAATGAGGTGGTTGGATGGAGTCATGGAAGCAGTGGGTGTGAGCTTAAATGGACTCCAGAAGATGGTAGAGGACAGGAAGGCCTGGAGGAACGTTGTCCATGGGGTCGCAATGGGTCAGACACAACTTCGCAACTAACAACAACATAATATACTATAATTTTTCTTCAAACACCTCCTAGGTATTTTCCATTTGAAAACATTTCAAATGCAGCCATCCATTTAGTTACTACTTTATAATAATGTATTATGTGCTTACCATCAATTGATTCTTATTTCTATCTTGTTTTCGTTATTACTGCCAGAGACTTTTTAACAATATAGTCACTATAATTGGCCTCTAATTTTTAGTTTTAAAACCATAATCACTCATGTATTATTTTTCCTTATACACATCACTGTATTTTCTGTAGATAGAATATTAATTAATTACATCTTTCCCATGGATTTTAGCATTATAATGGTTCTACATTTCAGGTCAGTAAATTATTTTATTATTCTAAACAATCAATTAATTGCCTTATATAAATTGTATAATACCTCACTATATTAATGTTTATACCCATAACTCTTAAACTCACAATTTTACTTCTTTCCTCAAGGATTTGTTTTGCTGCTGGACGACCAAAATAAAAATGACTAATGATTATAAGATGATCAGCACTTTTTTAAGCCAATACAATTACAATGCATCGTACTTGAATCCTAAAGGTGCTCTTACAGAAGATCAGACATAAAATGTAGACACACCCACAATGTTGCTAGTTCAAAAGGTTAAGTTTATATGTTTCAATGAATGTTGCATTACTGTCCTATGGGAAGCATGCCAGAGACTGCAGTTAGCAAATGAAGTCAGAAAAAGTGGGCAGGGTTAGGACAAAGCTTACATTTAATTAAATTCAATTACAGAGAATGTGATTATTGGTCAACACTTTCATTCTTATGGAAAAAAAAGAATTCATTATCATTTTAGAAGGGCTATAGAGGCAGTATTCAAGCATATTGAGGCAACACATAGTCCTGGTAATCTGACTGTGCATCCAATCTAAAGTTCACTCTCATATATGATATATTCCCTTATAAAAATAATTATAATTATGAACACAATGTGCAAATATCTAAAAAGAAATATGCTAGCATTTTATTTCATAAGGAATCTCCCAAAAATTTTACAGCCTCCCAAATGTTTATTTTTTTTCTATAAGCATATAGTCGTGTAAAGTACATTTCACTATAGGATCTCTGTTTAGTATGGATATAAACAAAATACTAAATTGTAAGGATGCCAGATGTGGGCTGAAAAAAATCCAGATAATCCTAGATAACAGCCAAGAGCTACCTATATCTTTTTGTTGCCATTTAACAACACTCTCTTGTAACTGAGATTGACTAACCCTACTGAATTGTACAAAACCTGTTAATGAAATTTTAGCTAGAAATGTTTCTGTTGCAGTTGTTCAAAGAGTTAAGGTACACAAATACTCAGGGTTCCCCCAAAATTAAAAAAAACGTACTAAGGCACTGACAAAAATTGAAAGAGCACAACATACATATCATAATGTGTAGCTACAGAGAGAACAAAGCAGTAATGAAGCATGACTAAGATTCCAAGGTATGAACTAGTGAGTCTCTTATTAAAGCTTAACTTAATAATTCATTTGATGAAATCAGACACTGATTCAGTCCAGACATCATGCCAGTTATTTGTTATCATGAAAATAAGGATGCTAACTCTACCCATCTTACTGATCTTTTCCCGCAGAAGTGAATTTCTACGGGAAAAATAAACCTATTACCAATACATGCAAAACCTGAAAATATGTTAAGTACAAAACTAATTAAGAATTAGTTAATCCCTGTCCAACAAAGTTTGAGAACAGTTCAGGTCATAACTTTGCTTCTGTATATCTACACAGATACTGCAGCTAAATAAGAGTTTATATATTAACAGTGTACATGTTATTTATATTTTTATTACCATAAGATGTAGACATTAGTCTCATAATAGTTTAATGTGAAACACACAATATTAAATCAACAATTAAAAATTAAATAATTAGGTAGATAGTATATATTCAATCTCTTTTAATGCAAATAGATCCTGTATTTAGCAATTAGTACATTTCAGAGAATTGTTACAACTGTACATAACATTAAAATTATGGGGGAAATGCAAATCTAGCCATGATTAGACATACTTAATTACATAAGGATTATTGTACCAATGTTTGCATAACCTGCTGAGATAAACCCTTAGGTCAGGGGTAGGCAACCTTGGCTCTTTTATGACTCGTGGACTTCAACTCCCAGAATTCCTGAGCCAGATGGCTCAGGAATTCTGGGAGTTGAAGTCCACGAGTCATAAAAGAGCCAAGGTTGCCTACCTCTGCCTTAGGTACAAAGAACATGTATATGCTATTTTTATTTCCTGAGGAGCCAAATTTTATGCAAGGATTCACTCACTGTGCAGAACATACCCTCTTAATGCAGAACACTACCTTGGTTTTGCTTGCTGGTTACAATGTCTGCATTAAAGGGAATCAAGATGGCATCTATTCACTTGATATAAATCTTGTGTAAAACACTGTATTAAAACAACAGTCTCATGTTTTTGTTTCCTTAAATTTCTCTCAAATGTCTATGTTTAGAAATTGTTTCAAAATACTGAAATATTTTGACTGGAAATGATTTTAGGTAATATTACTCTTCTTTTATTGATTCTATTTTTATTTGAGCCCAAATCAATTATGAGTTTATCATATTTATACCTATGAAGTCTTTATTCCTTTCACATAAGCACATTCCTTCATGAATAACAAAGGAGAAGACTTTATACATTCTATAGACATTTCAAATACAGTTGATAGGAACACAGAAAAGGGTTCTTCATGGTATATTCACAAAGAATCTTTGTAAGACTTCCCCCCCACCTTAACAGTTTTCTATGAAAAGATGAAAGAAGCAAATTACAATAGCAGATAACAACATCTGGTCCTCCCTAAAATTCCATGAATGAAGGAGAGTAGTGGCAGAAATAATTCTCTTTTGAGAACCACCCATAGCTTTGAATAGAGTTCAAAGGAAGCTTTGCCCATTGAAAGCCCCTGCCTCTTCTCTGGTGAGATTTTATCATCTGAAGATCTTTTTGTTGCTACAGACTTTTCATCTTACACTGTCCAAGTTATCTATTTCTGTCTTTCATGCTATCTTGAATATTTTTTTGTTCCTAATTAAAGGAATATTATAGTTCAGTTCTTTGGGAAAACGCAAAATTAAAAGCAATTGCTTCTGGAAATAGAGCAAACAAGTGTTTTAAATAAACAAAGATACTATTTTACAATCTAAACTAATCATATATTACAATACCAGCCATCATGCCTACTTCCTTTTCAAATGAAGGGGTGTAACAATACAGCATATATTTTAAAAGTACAGATAGTCCTTAAATATATTACTCTAGCAACTAGCAGTATTTTAACACCTATTGAAACAACTTCAGATTTTGACACAGTCTCTCAGTGATTCACATTCATAAATACAACCAAATTTGGGAAGAAAAAATACCATATTGACCCAAATTCATTTTTTCTATAATTGTGCCAGCCTCAAAAAGCTTTCTTTAGCCTTAATATCAATTCATATCAATAGTGATCCTACAGTCTTTTCTACAACTAAAAGAACCATATTATATTTAAATGTGGTCTGTAAAGTGTCTTTGAGTTGGGTTCAGCTCATAGTCTAGAGCAGACATGTCAAACACAAGGCCCGGGGGCCAGATCCGGCCCGCGAAGTGGTTTCATGCGGCCCGCAAAGCCATCCTGGAAACAGTGAGGGAACGGCCCCCACTGCCTTGGCCCTGGCCCAGAGACCCTCCTTCTGCCAGAGACCCTCAGATCTGTCCCACTCCTGCCCAGGCCCCCATAGGCACCCTTGATGCGAATGATGTAGAGCTGGCCACGCCCACCCAGGCCATACGCACTCTGGCCACGCCCACCCAGTAGGCCACGCCCACCCAGGCCACACCCACACGGCCCCCTGAGGGCAACCGCAATGCTGATGCGGCCCTCCATGAAATTGAGTTTGACACCCCTGGTCTAGAGTCTAGACTACTATAATCCATACATAGTTTCCTGATAACAACACTAAATTGTTTTGCTACTGCCTTCTTTTAAAATATTTTTAGACTTATGCATGACTGCATAATTATCCTAACACTCCCCTTGCAAATGAATGCAATTGCTAATAATTATTCAAACATGAACAAGTTCATGGCATTTCCAGGTGAAGATAATGAGGAACGCTGCCATTTTCATGGGCAATTCCCAAATAATCCAAATTATTCATTTCTAGCACTGTCTTATTAATGTAGATACACACAAACACACATGCACACACCTCAGTATGTGTGTATACACTTACATAGCACTGTGAAGCAATAGATAAGATAGATAACCTTTATTATAATTATAATTATAATTATAAAAATGATAATTGTCATTTTTACTGTGAGCACACTTGCCCACATTAAAAATGAAATTTTGCCTGCTCTCAAAAGAAACTATATATCTACCCACATACATAACACACAAACACACATGCTACATACATACATACATACATCGACGACCATACATGTATACACACACATACACTAATCACTATCCATTTTGAACACAAAGCGGAAAAAGGAACTTGAGAGTTCATAGATGCTATATGGAATAAAACTATGACTACATACACCCACCCACACACACACCTGATATACCCACTTTATATATATAAAATCTTCTTCAAATAACCTATAATCCTTGCATCCAATCTTCAGAATAAAAATTACTATCTTCATAATAGGTCAACTTGGCTGATGCTACTGTATAACAAACCAAAGAATGTTACTATTTTGACTCAAGAGTGGTAGCAAGTCTATAGTCATCAACAAACAGATGCAATTAAAATCATGAAATATGTAATGATTGGAAGTTGGTTACAGAGAAAGTCATCCAGACATTATTGTGTTCTATAGTTATTTTGCAGTTACTAACTGGCGAAACACTCAGTTGTTGTATGATGCGTTTCTTAACTTTCCCCTGAAAGTTAATATTAAGAATTGAACTTTGTAATACAACTTTCTTGTGCTCCACAAAGCTACAGCAAGTTCTAGAACTTGTTATATAGTTAGGAGAAATGGGTCCCAAGCAAGTAAAGAATATTAAAGCACTGTGAGATTTCTAGAAAACTAAGAAACTATCATTACATCTACTGCAATGATTGTATACAGTCGTGTTCTATGTCAGGAACATACTGTAGATGTCAGGCTTCTCTTGACAAATTAGCCTGGAAGTAGGAACAAACAGGTGTTAAGAATTCAGAAGCTTTGATAAGTAAGCTTATTGTAAAAAAGCTAATGAACTAGTTAAAAAGAAATTCAGTAATAACAATGTAACAAATATAAGTCATATTTATCATGGAATCAAGGTTTACCTTCTTGCACCTGTTTTCCTGCCTAACAGTGTAAGAGTTTTGTAGCTATTCTTTTTTTGGCAGGAGAGACAATTTCTACTTATGTCTTGTTTTAGCAATGGACTAACCTGGTTTCAATCTGATCACATGAGAAATAGCTTTCACAATAGGTTTCTAGCCCAAGTATACTTTTTGCTAACATGTATTAAAACATGTCCTTTGAATTTCTCTTTTCCATTTGTGTTACAGACGCCAAACTTTATAATTATTTTGCTATTATTGCTATTCCTCATCTAGTTTACAGATTGGATGAGGAATAATACACTGAAATTGAATTCTAAAGGTCTGGTGATGCAGCAGATCTCAATAACTAGAATAGATATTTTCTATCCTAGGGTATTTTTTCTCCGAAGAATCAAGCCTGCAATTTGGAAGCGATTTGGAACTTTCACTGTCCCTGAGCACCAGGTCAGTACAATTGCTAGGAGTCCTTACTTCTATCTGTGCATGATTTATCATTCTATTGAACAGACATTTCAGCAGTTTCAAAATCTAGCACCTATCAGCAGTGATAGGCTGAATGCATATAGCATTTGTCTTGATAAAGCTGTATTGGGTCCTGATTATTTTTCATGCAAAATTCAAGATTCTTATTATTATATATAAATCTCTATATGGCTTGAGACCCTCTTACTCCAAGTTTTGTTTGTGGGAGATAGCTTCTATAGAAAAGATCCTTTTACAAGCCCATTTAAAATTAACCAGAGCAGGGCCATCTTGGTGCCATCCAATATTCTTGAATCCCGTCCCCAGTCAATTGTGTTAACTTTTTTATAGTATTTTCAGAAAAGAACTTAAGCATATCTTCGTGAATTATCTCCTTGCTAGGAATCCTGGCTGTTGTGCTACCTAATTTTAACTACTATCTTCTTATATTTATCCATTTTTAAAATTTAATTACATTGTATTGCATAGATCAGACATGTCAAACTCAAGGCCTGCAAGGCAGATCTGGCCCGCAAAGGGCACAGATCAGCCCGCAAGGCCACCCCGGAGACAGCAAGGGACCAGCCCTCACCACCCTAGTCCACCTGGTCACACACACCCCGGGCACGCGCACAGGAGGCAGCTAGCATGCAGGGGCCACAGATGTCTGGCAGCATCCACAGTCCATCAGCCAGCGTACTCTGGAGCTTCATAGCCCGCGTAGCGTGGGTAGATCTGAGTTCCACGACCGCCGGGCCAGCCCTCCAAATGGCAGGTCGAGGCAGAGGGGCTCAGGGTGAGGCATGTGATCGGCCTGTCTCTCCAGACATTGGGGCCATAGCAAGGCAGCCCAACCGGGCACAATCATTGCCACAGCCTCTGCTCGCTCAGCCCCCGCTGTCCAATCTTATCCTCCAGCTCTGGTGCACAAGCGGGATGAGCCTCCCACCCGCCACCATATCACCGGTGGCTCTGGTTAACGGGAAGGGTAAGGAGCGCATATTACAAAGAAGCAGCCAGGACTCCCCTCCCTGCCCAAGCCCAGCCCCAGAGCCGCTCCACACACACTGCACTGTGCACCTCAGAGCCCTGCAGTCAGGGCACCCCCTACCCTACCACCTGCCTCACCTTGCTTTGCTTTACCCTGCAGCAGCAGCAGCCCCATCCAGGAGCCCAGCCACACCTCTGGGCCCCCCAGCCCAGGAAGCCCAACCCGGGGAAGGAAAGGGGGCACAGCAACAGTGATCTTGAGGAGGCAAGTGTGACCAGGCCATCGGGTCTCAGTGCCCCAGGAGCTCAAGGGCTGGGCAGACACCCACTGCCCAGGCAGCCTGAACTGCCATCCGGGCATTCTCAGCACGGTCCAAGAGGGACAGTGAGGCTCCTCCAGTGGATCAGGCCCCAGTGCCCGCCCTGGTCCTGCTCTCCTCTGCCAGAGACCCCTGGATCCCACCCAGCCCGCACAGGCGGCCCTGACATAAGCAATGTCAAGCTGCCCACTCCGACCACGCCACATCCAGCCAGCCATGCCCACCCACGCCAAGGGCAATCACAAAGCTGATGTGGCCCTCAATGCGAGTTTGACACCCCTAGCATAAATGGTATAATTATATAATTTCAATTGCCTGGTTTACTGAGGATCTTTGAGAGATGCAATAGCAAAAGAGAAGCTTAAATCTGGTAGAGGAACATCAGAAGTGAATTTACCAAACATGCATTTGAGATAATTTTGAGCCTAAACCATGGAAATAAAGATGGCAAAGCATTTGCACTTCTCCCTTGTGAAGAGTGAGAAAAAGCAATGAGGTTCTGTGAGTTATTTGAGCAACATTTTGAAAAAAACATAAAACATTCACAGCAACCGCAAGTCTAAACACGGCATTGAAGAATTCTGGATAGGAAGTGAAAAACAGGGCAGTATGCCTGTCATATGTGAATTGGACCCACAATTCACCTAGTTCCCATATAAAACCATTAAATAGGTGACTGGGTGAATCAGCAAGATTGTCAACACTTCACTGGGAAAGGAGATGGTGGCTGTCACCTTGAAAGAAGTAGCTCCTCCTGGAGAGATATTCTGTAGATCCAGCCACAGTGGACAACTACTGTCCAATATCTAACTGTTCCTAAATGGAGAAGATAATTGGTAAGGTTCCAACAGCATATATAGGGAAAATGGAATTACCTGGACTCTTTTCAGTCAAGTTTTAGACCAGGGCATGGAACCCTGCACTGGGTTGTTGAAGCAGTAGAAATCTTGACCTAATTATTGTTGACTGTCAGTGCCTGGATGGAAAGAAACAAGTTGCTACTGCTAGTATGCCAGTTTCAGCCTTTCTGGAGAAATAAGCCTGACAACAGTGACTCACACTCTTGTCACCTTCTGTAAATGTCACTTTAATTGACTCTACATGAAGACTGTCAGGAGCCACAGTTGGTTCAACAAGTAGCAGCCTGCCTGTCATTAGATAATAGCCATTACTTTTACTTGCACATTACACTGATGCTGAGGGTTCTACAGTGGCTACCCATAGGCTTTGGAGTACAATTCAAAGTTATGATTTTAACATTAAAAGCTTGGCATCTCAGGTAATCTAATTAAACTTATTAGTCTTGGCTATCTTTCCTGCCTGGAGATCCTGAAAGCTGTCTCCCTTAACTTTGAGAGGTTCAGAAAGGGGGGCAAGTGTCAATGGTTCTTTGTGACAGCATCTATTCTTTGGAAAGATCTCCCAGTCTAGACGCAGGGGTAGCCGGCTAAGGAATTCTGGAAGTTGAAGTCCATGAGTCATAAAAGGGCCAAGGTTGCCTACCTCTGTTCTAGAGATTCATATGGTGTTGTCCCTCCTGATATTTAAAAAAGCAATGAAAATGGAGCTCTTCCACAGCGTTTTAATGTTTATTGCTGGATGCCAAGTTATTATAATCCTGATGATTTTAGATTGCATTGTGATATTTGTTTTGGATACTATTTTATTTTGACTGTCATTATGTTCTATTGCAAACTACTGCAGGCTGGCCTCATGGTTCAGAGCACATGTTACAGTATATAAATGAAATACACAAATGTTTCCTTGCAAGATACTGTTTACATTTTCCAGCATGGAAACAACTCATATAATTGATTAATCAAAACTGTGTTCTTTCTCTCTTTATTCTGTTTCATGTATTCTCATATTTCCCCTTTAAAAATTACATTCTCTTCCCTCAACTTCATCATATACCAAATTCTTTCTTGGGATCAGTTATTAAATCCTACAAACCATTTTTTATTTTCACTGCCTTATAACAGGCCACAATACCTGTAATTTTTTTACATCATTCCTAGTATAATTTTTTTATTAGAGTATCTAGTAAGGCTTTGCAAATCCTTTGGAAGAGGTGTTTCAGAAAAATATGGATGCATGTATAAAGCACTCTTTTCACATTTTTTTTATGCAACCACATCTTTTTTCTGATTTGATGGCTATTTTGGTCACTACTCCTGGCTGTCTCCACAACCATTGGAGGGTAGGACTGAAGAAAAGAGGGCTATATAAACACCCATATACAAAAAGACAGAAGTACTTCCAAAGCAGTCTCCAAATACAAAAATATTAAAAATTTAAAATAAGTGCTTTGTAATTCACTTCCACACATCTCAAAAAGATTTATATAGCCCTAATGCAGTAAGCATCCTTGCTTTCTGATCTCCAGAAAAAGAATGAGTAAAATCAATCTCTCTCTCTCTCTCTCTCTCTCTCTCACACACACACACACACACACACACACACATGACAAATTTGTTTAAGAGTGTCTTCCATTCTTTGTATAAGCTCACATCCCAAAAAGGTCAAAACAACTACTGTATCCAAAGCACATGATTTGAATCAAAGCTCAAACACTTAAAAGTCATGATTACTATTATGATTACTGGGAATACTACAGAAAATCTGTAAAGCAGCAATTTATAAATGTTATTCCCACAAACATAAATTTATTGGAAAGATTCCTGATTTCAGAACATAGTTTATGGACCATTTCAAGTTTTGGTATATTTTAGCTATGAAAATACATTCTATTATGGGACAAAATAAACACTTCTAATACAACTTACTTCCTTGTGAAGGTTGGACAACTTACACATTGATATATTTACTGGGGGGGGGATAAAAACTCAAATCAATGAGACTTACTTTTGAATAAGAACCTTTAAGCATAATAATATCAAGATAAAAATTAAGATCAATGCTGGAAATGTGTGAAAAATAAAACATGTATCTAACATTCCATTTTCCATTTTAGTGGAATGCACTTTATCAATAAAACATACTTTTACTATCCACTCCATCATCTTATATTTTCTTGGAGGAGAAGGGGGCTCTCCAGAGCCGATATGATAGAATGGAGGAAGCCAAAAGGGGTAGGAAAGAAGCACTGATGCAGTATTGGCTCTTATTATTTTGATATAGATCATGATCATTCAATATTAATATGAGAAATGAGAGCCCGTTTGGTGTAGTGGTTAAAGTGTCAGGCTAGAAAATGAGAGATTGAGTTCTAGTCTCATCTTAGGCACAAAGCTAGGTGGGTGACGTTGGGCTAGTCACTTCCTTTTAGCCCAAGGAAGGGGGCAATGGCAAACCGCTTCAGAACAATGTTGCCAAGAAACTGCAAGGACTTGTCCAGGCAATCTCCAAGAATAAGATATGATTGAATGGAAGAAAAATAAATAAATAAAACCATTTGCAATTGCAAATATCTTTTTGCCAATTGGTTTCCAAGCTTTTATTTAAACTCCATAATATAAGCGAAGTTAATGCAATGTAGAATAAGCAATGGCAAAAATGGAGGTTGAGTTAAAAGAGGGATAAGCTTAGGATCTATCTCTACCTAGCCCACAAGCAGACTAAGTACAACCCTCCCTGAATTCCGTGGACCCTTATCTAACTACAAGTAGGTATTAACTGTTAGTTGAGAAGATTCCTGTGCACAGGCTGTTTAGCAATAAATCAATTTAACTGCACCTTCACATGTGGCCCACTTTACTGATTATCTTCAACTTTTGAAAAAGTTTGCTAATCAACTTTCAAATGTATTAGAATGAACTTATGTGCATATTATAAAAACCTTAATTCATTTAAGAAGGCATTTCTCAGATAACCTTGAATATTATATGCAGCAAATGGTACAGCAAAGATGACTAACAAGGAAGTACTGGAGCACATAACACCACACATATCACTAGAAGGAAAAATCACAGTGTGTCTCACTTACTTTGGCCATGTCATATGGGAGAATTCACTGGAGAAAGTAATTATGTTTTGAAGAGTTAGTGGTAAAAGGAAACCAGGCCTTTAAAGAATACAATGGCTGGACACTGGACAAAGCATAGAAAAACTCAAATAGTGCAAAATTAGAAAATGTGGAGAGACCTGGCCCATAGAAGGCAAGAGTTGGACTCAACTGGATATCATCATCATCATCAACATGTGATTCATATTGCTAAGCCTACCTTTTAATTGATTGGATATAAAAACCTAATATTAAGAACCATAACCGTATTGAACAGAAAGAGAAAATCCTGTAATTTCTGAAATTACAGTTGTCCTGCCCCAACTACAGATAAGTTGATCATTTTAAGGTCTTTGGCATAAGATCGTACCCTGCCACTTTGAAAATAAAGTATATACTTGATAACTCTATAACTGCATTTATATCAACATGCAACTGCTTGTTGCAGCAGCAGTGTTTAGTGTCACGTCTCCATCTGCCTCCAGATTATTTCTATGAATAAAGAGAAATAACTGCATCAACATTGCCTGATTTTAAAGCCAAGCTGCCTACCATCCGCCCCCTCCATCAATAAAAGAGAGGTAGAAACCATCAAGCCTTAAGATAAAAAAAAACGTGATCTTTCACATAAACGCAGCGCAGAGCCCACAATACTGTTGTTGTGTTGTTGTTGTTTTTTTACAAAACGCTGCTCACTAAGTCTTTTTAGCATCGCCGACAATCTCATTGGTTCGAGGCAACAAACTTCGGCGATCCATCTTGCTATTATTATCCGCTCGCGGCGCGCACACGCAGAGGAAGGAAATACAGGAGTCGGACCAGCCGAGAAAACTAGATTATTATTTTTTTTAAAAGATGGCCCAAGCTCGGCCAGATCCTCTGCCACGCAAGGGTGGGTCAAGTTTGGGAGGGTGGTTTTGTTTTGTTTTTGTTTTTCCATTGCAGCATTTCCGCCCCTTTCTGTCCCCGCATGCAAAAAAAAAAAAAAACCAACAACAACAACCCCTGAACAACATCTCGAAGGCTATTGGATATCGCTGCCCTAAAAAGGTTGCCCTTCTCTCTGGTCTCCGAACAACCTTCGGCTGCCAGGAGACGACGCCGCCAATTCCACCCCCCCCATCCCCTCCATCTTCAAAGGCGCATCCCCACGATGCTTCAACCCCGCCACTAAAAACGGCAAGGCGAAGAAGGGCCGTCCGCCGCCAGTTCTTTTCCCCCCACCCCACCCACCCCCCAAAGCATTCTCAGTCCGGGCCAGCTGCCCTTGCGCACCCCGGGGCCGCGACAGAAGCGGGCCTCTCTCGCCGCTTAGGCCGCCGGTGCCGCGGAATGTCAACAAGGTCCCCTCTGCCCACAAAAGACCCTCTCCCTCTCCCTCTCCCTCTCTCTCTCTCTCTCTCTCTCTCTCTCTCGGCGACCCCCGCCCTGAGCCGCTGGGCCCGGGGAGAGCTCTCACCTGGAACGCGAGCGGCGCCCCTTGCCTCAGCCTCAGCCTGCGAGAGAGAAACTCTCTTTCTGGGGAGCCTCCGGGCGAAAGAAGAGGAGGAGGAGGAGGAGGAGGAGGAGGAGGAGGGAGAAGAAGGAGAATGTTATTACCGAGGCCCCCTCCGGCTCAGCCCAGCAGAGCTCAGCAGCAGACTCCGGCCCATGGCTTGCAAGCAGGCGGCGGCGGCGGCGGCGCCTCAGTCGTCGTCGCCGTCTCTATGGTAACTGCGGGACCGGACCGGACGAGGGTAGGCTTAGAAGGAGCCTGAGCTGACGGGCGGGGTAACTAACGGGGAGGGGAGGGCGGGGGGAGGAGGAGGAGGCAGGCAATCAGCGGCACTAACGGCCGTTCTCTCTCTCTCTCTCTCTCTTTCTCTTTCTCCTCCCCCCCCCTCTTGCAGGGTTAACCGTTTCACTGCCGACGCCGCCCCCACCCTTGTCGGCTCAGTTGCCCCTGCAGTCCCCGCGGGACGCGACTACTCTCTCTCTCTCTTTCTCTCTCTCTCACTCTACCGTCGCAACCAGCCCCCTCCTTTCCCCTTGCCCTCCATCCTAGCGCTAGGCAGCCAGCGAGAGAATCCGCCCACCTTATCGATACGGAGAAACATTATTGGAGCGTTGACGAAGAGCCGGTAGCAGATTGGACAGGGGTTCTTTCAATCAGTCTGGTGGGCGGCCGTATCTTAGAAACGCCGCTGTCCTCATCTTCGCTTATGAGGCGAATTTTGCGAATGGCTTTTGAAAAGTATTCTGGGTATTGTAGTTTAGTGTGTGTTCTCGCAAAGGGATTCCCAAAGGATGGAATGCGGAGTTAAGATATATATATCTGCTCGTGGGGTGCAGCAGATCAGAGGCAACGGTGACTTCCAATTAGGGACACAATCCTAAACTGGAGAAACACACCGACGGCAGCATTTTATCTTGCTGTAGCAGAATTATTGAGTACTTTCTTCCTAATGCACTCTGGTGTCAAAAGAAAACTGCTTTAAACTGAGTCTTTAGTGAACCGCTCTGGGCATCTCCGTTGCAGTGTAGGATCCCCTGTAAATTTAAAATCTATGGAAAAGATGGGCGGGCGGTAATCTGATTTAAAGCAGATTGAAGTGGTAATTTAAGAAATACGGAGCGGATGGTAAGATTTACTACGCATCATCACTTATTTTTCTGGAAGATAAACTATGCACAGTGCACAAACTATGTCCCAAAAATATTAAATCTCAATTGCAAAAATTATAAAATCACAACGTGAAAGGGACTATTTAGGGTTAGACCCCTGAATCCAAACTCTCTCCATGCAGGAATCTAAACTAAGACATCCTCGAAAGACAACTGTCCAGCCTCAGCTTGAACTGATTCAATTAAGGGGAACCTACAAACTTCTCAGATTAATGGATTCAAATGTTGAACTATATTAACTATTACAAAGGAGGGATTTTTTAAAAAATTACAGTCAGATTCTGTCTTCCTTTAACTTAAATCCACGGAATCTATTATTCTATGTCTTTCTCCAAGGGAAGACGCCAAAAAGATTTATGCCTTTTTTTCTGACATGTCACTTCCAGTATTTGAAAAAAAACTATGCTAGTGCATTCAACTCTACCTGTTATGTACTGAGCTTGTGGTACCACACCACGTAAGCCAACGGCTCCCTTGAAACCTAGACAGACCGCCTTGCAAGTGTTCTATCTTGGCGGGAAGCATGGTTCCATTCTATTGGCTGCTGCTAGAGGGTGGGACTGTATATATATCTAGTGACTGGGCACGGCCTGGGTTAAGCTCTGTCATAACTAATAAAGGATGTGTTGCATTATGAACAACTGTCTGTATTCATTCCTGCTCACCCGAGCCCACGACATAACAGTGGCGACGAAGGTGGGATCCTGCTTCACTGCCTGAAAGACCTTAAGTCAGCAAGGGGTCGGCAAGACACGCTGGTGGGAAGAGGCATTTCCCTCCCCTCTCCAGGCCGGCTAGTAACGCTACACTAGCGGCTGTGTGCTCAGAGAAAGCATTCCTGAGCCACTCGAAGCAGGATCCATGAGCATCGGAATCAAGAAAGATGCCGAAGGTCGGAAAACTCAGAGAGTTAGACATCAAGCATCCAGAAGACTGGCCGTCTTACCTCTCGCAGGTAGAAAACTATCTACGAGCTAACCAGATTGCAGAGGAAGGCCTAAAAGCTGCCACGTTACTGTGCGTATGTGGACCAGCAACATTTGACTTAGCAGAAAATCTCTTCACGCCAACGCCCATCGAAGCCGTATCATTTGCAGATCTCAAAAGGAAGCTGACCGGACATTTTCAGCCGAAAATGTCGGAGATGGCATGGTGTTTTAAGTTTGATCAGAGAGTACAGTTATCCGGAGAGACAGCGTCAGAATTTATTGCGGGCCTAAGGCAGGCCGCACACCTCTGCAAGTTTTCGAACTTAAAGGAACACCTGAGAGACCGGCTTGTCTGCAGTCTCAGAGACAGAACTTTAAAACAAAGATTGTTCGCAAGACTCAACCTAACTTTTTCAGAAGCTCAGGACGATATCATGGCCGACGAAGCCGCTGGAGGAGCTGTGCAGACCGTACAGCCAACAAAAAAAATGAGGGTTGAAGATTCAATTCATTCTGAGGTCGCCAAACATGCCAAGGAATCATCAGGAGACGACGAACCAGAAGTCAACAAGCTCCAACAACAACCGAGCGCGCAAAACCGTAGAAGCCAGCAAAAAGAGAACGATTACAAGGCAGTTCTCATACCTAGATGTAAGGGGTGCGGAGGCAGCCATCTTCGCACTAGTTGCAGATTCCGCTCGGCCACGTGTAGAGCGTGCGGAAGGACCGGCCATATTGCTGTGGTCTGCAGAGCCTGCCAGAGAGACAAGCCACCAAAGCACCAGTCGGAAGAACCGACTAGGAGAGGTACTGGGGCCCAGGGTCCTTTGAGTGTGGGATTTTTCAAAAGCTGGAGAAGCATTTGCCACACTGGGGCTTGTTGCCTACTCAAGCCCAAACTCAAGCTCGCAGTAGAGCTACAAGGAGTTCCTTGTAAAATGGAGTTGGACTCCGGCTCGGCTGTATCAATCATCTCACAAGACACTTTCAACTGTGTTTGCAGGTGCAGCAACAAATGGGTTAAATTAAGGCCCTCTGATATTGTGTTAACTGACTTCCAGAACGCTAATGTTAAGGTTTTGGGAGAAGCCTCTGTACTGGTAAAATTTAAAGGGTTTTGGGGACACCTGGATGTCATAGTAATAGAGGCCCAAAGAACGAGTCTTATAGGACTTGATTGGTTTGATGCCCTGGGCATTCAAATTTTAGGCATTAACCGAACTCAGACAGCAGACCTCATGTCCGTTTGCGAGGAATTTCCGATGTGTTCGAGTCAAATCTGGGAACTTAAAAAGGGCCACCAATTTCGTTCAAATTAAATCCCCTAGTTGTACCCATCAAAATTAAACCTAGGAGGGTTCCGTTTGCCCTGAAGCACAAAATCGATTCAGAAATCGATAAACTCATGGAACAAGGTGTTTTAGAGCCTGTAGATGGGGGGAGTGTGAAACCCCTATTGTCACCCCTCTGAAACCTAACGGGGAGGTTCGTATATGTGCAGACTATAAGTGTACATTGAATAAGGCTCTTAGTCAACATGCATACCCAGTTCATGTAGTCAGCCATATTTTGGCTTTGTTGAAAGGGGGAACTATTTTTGCTAAGCTCGATTTAGCGCAAGCGTATCAGCAATTGCCGGTTGATGAGGCCACAGCCGTGGCCCAAACAATTGTAACTCACAGGGGAGCATTCAAAGTCAAGTGGTTACAGTTTGGAGTCAGTGTGGCACCAGGTATTTTCCAAGGGGTTATGGAACACACTCTTAAAGGTATTCAGGGAGTCTGTCCTTATTTTGATGATGTTCTCATCGCTGGAGAATCTGCTGAAGTGTTGGCCAATAGGCTTAGGGCTGTTTTACAGAGGCTTCGCGTTGCGGGCCTCAAATTAAAGAAAAATAAATGTAGTATTGGGGTCTTATCCACAGAGTTTTTTGGGTTCTGTATCGATGCTAATGGAATACACCCCGCAGATTCAACAGTGAAGGCCATTAAAATGGCTCCAAGGCGAAAGTCAAAAGGGGAGTTGCAGGCGTTTTTGGGCCTCCTCAATTTTTATCACACATTTCTACTTCATAAGGCTGCCATAGCAGAGCCCCTACATAGGCTGCTTGATAAAAAAGCCCCTTGGAAGTGGTTACCCTTGCATGAAAAAGCTTTCAAACCTTGAAAAGTCTCTTATCTGAAAAGTCTACTGTCACTCATTACATTGAGTCTAAACCAGTTTGTCTTGCATGTGATGCATCTCCCTATGGGGTGGGGGCAGTTTTGAGCCTCGTTGAGAGAAATGGGGAACAAGTTCCCATTGCCTTTTATTCCAGAACCTTATCATCTGCTGAATGTAATTATGCCCAGATCGATAAGGAAGCATTGGCAATAGTGGCAGGAGTTAAAAAATTTCATGATTATTTATATGGAAGGGAATTCACTGTCTACACAGATCACAAACCTCTTTTAGGGCTGTTTACAACAGACAAACAAACTCCTCACATACTTTCACCCAGAATGTTAAGGTGGTCCATATTTTTGTCTGCAGACACTTTTAAGTTACTTCATAAACGAGGGAAGGAAATGGGCCATGCGGATGGCCTAAGCAGACTGTCACTGCCACTAATAAAGCCTGACCCTGCACCTGCTGCTAAAATATTGTCTATTCAGGATTTACCTGAATTTCCTCTTCACGCTGGGGACATTGCTGCTGAAACTGCCTCAGATAAAATTCTGAGCAGGGTTTTGTCATGGGTATACACGGGCTGGCTGGAAAAAAGTCCAGGATCAGAATTCCAAAGTTACTTTGTCAGGAGACATGAGTTGTCTGCTCACAAGGGCTGCATTTTATGGGGCAACAGGATCGTAATTCCCACCTCATTGAGGGACAGAGTCTTACAATCTCTACATGAAGGCCACCCTGGCATTGTAAGGATGAAAGCCTTAGCTAAAAGCTACCTTTGGTGGCCTGGTCTGGATAAGGCTGTGGAGGATCAAGTGCATGGTTGCTATACTTGTCAGCAATCTCGGCCTGAAATGTCTCAGGCCCCAGTTCACAGGTAGGAAGAAACACATACACCATGGTCCAGGGTTCACATTGATTACGCTGGGCCCTTTCACAGACAACTTTTCCTAATAGTTGTAGACAGCCATTCCAAATGGCTAGAGGTCACCCCAGTTCCTAATATGACTACTGCTAGGACCATCCAGGTGTAGAGAAAACTCTTTGCAACCCATGGGTTGCCTGACGTTCTGGTTTCTGATAATGGGGCTCAATTTACTGCTGCTGAGTTTCAAGCTTTTCTCAGGGCTAACCTCATCAGACATGCTACATCTGCACCATTCCACCCTTTGTCGAATGGACAAGCCGAATGGATGGTAACTGGCATCACAGATTGGCTGATTTTCTGCTCTGCCAGAACTCCACTCCCTGCACAGCTACAGGTAAAAGTCCTGCTGAGCTTCGTTTGGGGAGACGATTAATTACTAAACTGGACAGATTGCATCTGGACCAAGTGGCAGCAGAAGCCTCCAGGCCGAAACCCCCGAGGGAGTTGTAAATGGGTGATTTGGTTTGGGCCAGAAACTATGGGCCTGGGCAATTGTGGGTTCCTGGTAAGGTAACCAAGGGGTCAGCGCCCCTATCTTATGTAGTGGGGGTGGAGGGGGATCATCAGATAAGAAGACATATTGACCAACTAAGGAAAAGGTTTCCAGAATGGTCATTAAGTAAGGACCGGGGCATCGGTACCTCCAGAAGCTGTCATACAGACACCCAAACCAGCCCACACCAGGACCACCACGGTTCCCCCCCTCAGAAGAAATGGATTCTGAGGATGTACCAGGGAGCTTGGAAGTGCAACATGGAGCCCCTGATCTGGCAGACCAGACAAACTTTAGCAATCGCTGCCCTTATGCTACAGAACAGACTGACTCTGGGGTGGGCCAACCAGGTGAGGCCAGCCAGAGCATACTACTTCCCCTGGACAACAGAGCACAAGGGGACTTAGGTCTACCCAGCCCGCTGGGTAAGCTGGTAGACCGCAAAGTGGGAGGAACCCCAAGGCGTTCATCCCGGACACACAAACCTCCAGCATATCTATCTGATTATGTTGTAAAATGAGTGTACTATAATGTATGTGACAAGTGTACCACTACCTACAGAAATAGGGGTGGTTGAACTGTCTGGGTGCAAGCATTTTTGTTCTTTAACCTCATTGTAGTTACGTCTGTAAAGGTCGCGTTATACCTACACCATGGGTTGGCAACCCGCGGCTCCGGAGCCGCATGCGGCTCCCAGTCACCCGGCGCGTGCGCACCTCTCCGAACGCGCGGAGGTGCACGCGCATCACTCCAAACGCGCGGAGGTGCACCACTCTGAATGGGAGGAGGTGCACGCGCACCACTCCAAAGGTTTGGAGAGCTGCGCGCGCACCTCTCGGAACGGGCAGCGGCGGTACCCGTTTGGAGAACTGCTGGTGCCAGTTTAGAAAGCTGCTGCGGCCTGCGGCAGCTTTCTAAACCGGCACCAACAGGGCTCCAAACGGGTGTTCGGGCGGAGGTGCGCGCTGGTGTTCGGGTGGAGGTGTTGTGATTCAGGGTCAGCCTGTGGGTTCGGCAGTTGGGTCGGATGACTCAGATGAGGGGGAGGAGGGGGGTGTTGAAGAACTTGCTGATGATGGCTTTGAGGCTCCGCAGAGCCCCCAGCCAGGCCCCTTTTACCTGGTGGAGACCCAGCTGTGTGAGCCTGACAGTGTGGATGAAGATGACCCACAGCTGGCCCTGTTCAAGGACGCCCGACGCAGGAGGCAGTCAAGTAGGAGCAAGCAGAGGAAGGCTGTGGGGCTTCTCGGAAGGAGGCAAAGAGAGGCCACGCCCTGAACTCTTTATAAAGGGAATGTTTGGGGAGGGCTGGTTTGCTGAAAGCAACCGCTCCGATAGTGTTTCAAAGCTCCTGTATCTTGGTATGTGTTTTGTTTGTAATAAATTTGGCAGACGTATTCCAGACTCTTGCCGTTTATAAAGGGGTTGCCTTTTCTGCAAGGCCGGTAGCAGGCTGGTACAGAACAGGAGGTGCGGTTTGGAGACCTGCTGGTGCCAGTTTAGAAAGCTGCCGCGGCCCGCAACAGCTTTATAAACCGGCACCAGCAGTTCTCCAAACGGGTTTTCGGGCAAAGGTGCGCGCGCACCTCCGCCCGAACACCCGTTTGGAGACCTGCTGGTGTTCGGGCGGAGGTGCGGTTTGGAGACCTGCTGGTGCCCGTTTGGAGACCTGCTGGTGCCAGCCCACGGAAGCTTTCTAAACCAGCACCAGCAGGTCTCCACACGGGTGTTCGGGTGGAGGTGCGCGTGCACCTCTCCAAAGGTTTGGAGAGCTGCGCGCACCTTTGCAATCATCTTTGGAGAGCTTCTGCACGCACCTTTGGAGAGGTGCGTGCGCACCTCCGCCCGAACACCCGTTTGGAGACCTGCTGGTGCTGCACTAGCAGGTCTCCAAACGGGTGTTTGGGTGGCAGTTTGGAGGTCCCGGGGGTGGCTCCGGCGGCGCCTGGGCTGAAGGCGGCGCCGCAACCCAGTGCCCGTCACCACAGAGACCCATCGCCGCTGGCGTGCAGGTGCATCCACATAAAAAAAAGTGGAACCGCGCGGGTGTATCCATGCACACGCATGCGCAAAAAACAAAACATTTTGCACATGCTCAAAACTTTTTGTTTTATGTGCATGCGCATGCATGGATGCACGCGCGTGGCTCCCACTTTTTTATGTGTGATGGAACCGGTTCCCAGTGGCTCCTTTGCTTTTTCAGGTTGCCGACCCCTGACCTACACTGAATGGAAAAATACCATTAACTATTTTTTGTATATTGTTTATTTGTATGTTGGTTATTGGGAGTGATTAATAGGTCTTGACTGTTGTCAAGTTGTTGGGAAATTAGTTTGTCTTAGGGGGAAGGAGTGTTATGTACTGAGCTTGTGGTACCACACCACGTGAGCCAACGGCTCCCTTGAAACCTAGACAGACCGTCTCCAGCCTTGCAAGTGTTCTACCTTGGCGGGAAGCATGGTTCCATTGTATTGACTGCTGCTAGAGGGTGGGACTGTATATACCGTATTTATCGGCGTATAACATGCACTTTTTCTTCCTGAAAATAGGGGGCAAATGATGTGTGCGTGTTATACGCCGATATAATGTTAATGACCCATAGTTAATGACCCATTATCCGAAGCTGCAGCTGAAATTTCCTTTTTAAAATGAGGTGCGTGTTATACGCCGGTGCGTGTTATACGCCGATAAATACGGTATATATCTAGTGGCTGGGCACGGCCCGGGTTAAACTCTGTCATAACTAATAAAGGATGTGTTGCATTATGAACAACCGTCTGTATTCATTCCTGCTCACCCGAGCTCATGACATAACACTACCCATCTTCTCAATGCTAAACATGCCTAACTCCTTTGAATTCTGTTCACATAATTTAGTTTTAATCCACTGATCATCCTCATTAACCAGTTGTGAAACAGTTCCAATTTTTTTAGATCCTACTTTTAAGTATGGCATCCTTATTTGAATACAATACTCAAAATAACATCTGACAATTTGAATTGTAATAATTACTCCCATTAATTTAGAAACTACATTTTTATTAATACAGTATAAAATTGTTTTTTGCTGCCACATCACATTGATTCACATTCAGTTTTAATCACTATTTTTTTTCACTACTACTTTATTTCAAGCCAGTTTTCCTCATTTTATACCAATGCATTTTATTTCCTACATGAACAACTTTTCATTTGTCTCTGTTACACAACATTATTCATTTTGCCTTACTTCTCTAACCTATCAAGGTAACTATAGGAATGTAATCTGTAGAGTGTGAGCTGTCTCACCCAATATTATGCCATCTGCACATTTTACAAGAATTTGCTCCATCTCTTATCACAGAATGAGCTCAAATTACAAAAAAAAGGAACAGGTGGAATAAAGAAAAGTCAAAGAAAAGGTTGGTCTCCTGGTTGAAGAAGATGGCAAGATGGTGATAGACAATAGGAAAAGTGCTGATGAGTTGCTTAATTCCTTAATGCTTTGCATTTGTCTTTGTGCAAAAAGAAATAGTAGTACAATCTGTCAAAAGCTGCATATGAGGACAGAAGAGAAATACAGGTCAGAAGAGGCAAGAAGGGTTGAATGACAAGTTGCTTTGATTGAACTCAGGTTGCTGGGGCAGAAGAACAGTAGTACTCAGTACTCAGTACAAAACAGTGTTGCTTTCATAGGGATGAAAGATCTCCCAAGTATAATAATGCACCAATGTGAAATGTATGAAAACCAGGAGATGCTGTGGTGTGTATATTCATTTACTGCAGTGTGTATATTCATTATTCATTATCATTATCATTATCATCATTCAGGACTGCCCCTGACCTACGCTCATTCCGCCGGGACCTGAAGACTTGGCTCTTTGAGCTCTCTGACCCAGGCTGAGAATTTTAACTGGGGTTTTATTTTCAGGGATAATTTAATCTTTTAATTCTCTTTTAACTTTGTATTTTATATTGATGTGATTTTAAAATGCCCTGTAAACTGCCCTGAGTCCTTCGGGAAAGGGCGGTATATAAATCTAATAAAATCTAAATCTAAATCTAAATTAGAAGTAGTGGAATTCAGCATCAACTGACAGGCATCAACATATTTTCTTCATATCATTTGAAAGTATATACAAGTACAGGACCAATGTAACAGTTCTGACTATTTTTCCCTGGCAGAATTCTAATGCATTTTGACTAAAAGCATTGCTGAATAACAGAAAGTCTTGGGGGAATTCTTCGTCATTGCTTCTTGCCTCCTATCAAAACGATATCCTCTGCTCTGGCTTTGGAAACTGATATTAAGATAAATCACTTTATTAGTAAAGCTAGACATCAGAACAAAGAATAAGGATTGAATGTTAAATCACAGACTGTCATTACTCTGAAAGAAAACACAGTTTTGAAATATTATTCTATTTATTTTCAAGTATAAACTAATAGCATATTGACTCCAAGATTTTTCAATATCAATTAAGTGTTAGCTCTTTTATTCTGTTAAATGCATATTGCAACAATTGTGGAACATTATATATAATTTTTGCCATAGTATTTTGCTATAGAAAGACCCAATCAAGAGTAAAATAACATTCAATCAATAGTATGAAATTCAGAACACAAATAGAGATAATGTAGAATAGTGCAAAACATAGAGATTCTATTAAGTTTATTTGTGTTGAAATTTTATAGTTTTTACATTAAATTTTACATCAAAATTTTACAGTTAATATTTGAAGAAATATCAATTTATATCTGTCTTAATTTGCTTGTGAAATTTCTATTGGACTCTACATACAGGTAGTCCTTGACTTATGACCACAATTGAGTCCAAAATTTCTATTGTTAAGTGAGATATTTGTTAAGTGAGTTTTGCCCCATTTTATGACCTTTCTTGCCACAGTTGTTAAGTGAATCACTGCAATTGATAAGTTAGTAACTGAATTGTTAAGTGAATCTGGTTCTCCCATTGATTTTGTTTGTGAGAAGATCATAAAAGGTGATCACATGACCTTGGGACATAGCAATGGTCATAAATATGAACCAATTGTTCAGCTTTAATTGATATTTCCCTTGCTGAAAGTCCAATAGGTTAACTCTGAGCCATTGATAAATACTTTTTCCTGACTACATTCAGTGGATCTTTCTGAGAGAGACTTAAATTCTTCCCATATAGAGACATTAAGTCACATCATCCTAAACGAGGGGGACATTATGAGATGAGACAAGAGTTATATATTGTACCTCTGAAACAAAAGTGAATGTGGTACAAAACACATATTCTCCATAATAAAGCCCACATTTTTCTTAATTCACCTTCATTTTTATATCTAAGTTGCTGTTTAAGCTAACCCAGTAGTGACACTGGGATGGTATCTGACATTGTGAATGTCATATATATATATATATACCATTCCAGATAGGCTCATATATTCATGGGCTTATTGACCTGAAACACTGCTACTCTGATCTTAGACCATCTTCCAAATACTCCATACACACCTGGGATCTATCAGGACCATGATCTGATATTGCTGTTGTTCACTTTGTCCTGTTTGCAGGCAAGCGTGTATGTGTATGTTGCCCTTGCTTAAATGTATATGTACCTGAACAAGTGCCTGCTTTCAAAAGTGCATTATCTTCATTCATTTGCAAAATATGAGGAAGCAGGTATATTGAGAGATAATGCTGCTACATGTAAATCTCTTATTTCATGAAGTAAAGGACTGAAACCTAATTTCTTTGTGCATGCTTGTCCCAAAACAGTACATTCTCATACAACAAGGTTAAGAGGAGGATGTGCTAAATCTGTACTCATCTTCCAAAGTTCTCCTTTAGGTTCTCATCAGAAATTAGGAATGACATTTTTCAGGGAATGTTCTCCCAGTGGTGTCCTGCCTGCACACCTTCCCATTTGTGGACTGATCAGAAACATTTTTGTTTGGACTGCTAGGCAAAAATACTTTTTTTAAAAAATGAGATTTTTTTTTAAAGACCACAGTATTAATAACCTTCCTTTTTAATGTATTAGATTTTTGCAAGTGCTTCTGAAAGTTCTGCTGAAGGACAGAGTATGATTTTAAGGGAGAATTAAAAATGGTATATTATGGATACCTGATGTACATGTTTTCTGTTAAACACAGAAAAGTCTTGAGAAAGCCCCTCATTGGTCTCAGTTAGCAACAGAAATATTGGGCTCAATGGTGGTTGTAAATAGAGGACTATCTGTACATGATGCATCTTTTCCTTTAAAGCAGGGTTCCCCACCCCCTGGTCCATGGACCAGTACTGGGCCGCAGCATGCCAGCAACCAGTCCACACAAACAAGCAAAGCCCCATTTGTGGGATGCAGACAGCACACAAAACCACACCCCCTCCAGTCCGTGGAAAAACCTCTGTCCGCAGAACCGGTCCCTGGTGCCCAAAAGGTTGGGGGCCTCTGCTTTAAAGGCTGATAAAAGGCTGGATTTCTGAAAGTAGATATGGCACATATGGAGTTTCCATTTCACTTTAAGCGTAGGATCCTTTGCAGGATTTAAACAACAGACATAAGGCTCCTACTATAAGTATCTTAGGCATGATTAGAGATCTAGCAGCAGCTAGCAAACCTGATCCGCAGAAACCCTTTTCTCCATCAGTCCTGACAAGGAACAGTTATAATCTCCTCTGATTAAATTCAGAGAGACAGCATTTAGTGGCACCTTCTTCCTAGCACCAAGTCTGAGAATATGACAAAGACTCCACAAGGTTAGTGGCTTTATACTAATTGTTCCTGGTTATTTCTAAAAAAGAGAGGAGAAAGTAGAAAGAAACCTCTCTTTCTATTCTTGCTGCCTCTAAATTGTTTTTTTTTTTTTGGATAAAGCTAGACTATTAAAGCAGTGTTACTACTGTTGTTCTGATGGCTAATTGCGTCGAACTTAATTATATTTAAAATGAAGTTGTACAACTACAGTATAATACAAAGAAAAGAAGATATCTTAATATGTTACCTTGTAATTGTATAATTTGTAAAAGTACATTTGGCTGAGTTTATTCATTAACTGTGTATAACAGTCTTTCCCAATGTGATATTCTCCACTTACACTGGATTTCAAGTCAAAATTATTTGCAACCAAGGTAGATTGGGAAAGACTTACGTGTAGAAAGGCAGCCATAACTGAGAAAAAAATAATGCAACAAAAGTGATTAAAGTGAGGCACTATCCTTGTGCTACTCTTACACACACACACACACACACACACACACACACACACACACACACAAAGAGAGACAGAGACATCTATGAACTGAAGTTCCAAATGATAAGCATACAATCCTTACAAATTGCATTTTTTAAAGAGGCTGGATCAATAATAAGCATTTACTTATTTTGACTGGGTAGTTAAAAAAAACCCTAGGAATAGCATTCTACAGTAAGTGTCAGGTTAAAATTTTTTAGCAAATAATACTATAAATTTATGGTGCCTTTGCAATATTTTTTTGAACCTCCTGGACACAAAACAGTGCCTAAAATAAATGGTCCACCTCTAGCTTAAAGTTGTTTTTCTCCCTTTCTCCGAGGCCATATTCAGATTGAAAAATTGACTCCAAATAACTGATCATACTTTAATGCAAAATTGAAGAGTAGCCTCTAAAAAAAAAGAGCAGTTTATTCCTCTCTTCAGTCTCATTATGACAACCTCAGCTAAGAGTTTTATGCATTTTAAGGTTTTTTAAAGTATACTTTTATATAGTTATTTTTGAATTGTATTGTTTCTTAATTATAAGCCACTCAGAGTCATTTATATGAGATGGGCAGCTGTATAAATTAGAAGAATAAATAAGAATCAGAACTCCAGGTCCACTGAAGTTCAGGACTGACTTTGGTAAACTTGCACGGAAGCCATCCCCTTCATGTACACTTTAGTAGCCCTCCTGGGACAATCCATGATCCTTAGCAATGTCATTCCTTTTCCCCGGAATAATTATTTATGCCATTGCCCTTTTTTCCTAAGATGAAAACTATTCCTTAGGGGTGTCAAACTCAATTTCATTGAGGGCTGCATCAGCATTGCGGTTGCCCTCAGGGGGCCAGGTGGGTATGGCCAGGATGGGCGTGGCCTACTGGGTGGGCGTGGCTAGAGTGCGTATGGCCTACTGGGTGGGCATGGCCAGCTCTACATCGTTCGCATGAAGGGGGCCTATGGGGGCCTGGGCAGGAGTGGGACAGATCTGAGGGTCTCTGGCAGAAGGAGGGTCTCTGGGCCAGGGCCAAGGCAGTGTGGGCCGTTCCCTCACTGTTTCCAGGATGGCTTCGCGGGCCGCATGAAACCACTTCGCGGGCCGGATCTGGCCCCCGGGCCTTGTGTTTGACATGTCTGCCTGGAATATCCAACATATTTAGTTTATAGCCAGAGAGGGATGACTGATGTTTTTATTAAAGAAATGAGTTTTTGTTTTGAAGAAGAAAGAATTAAGGAATAATTTTGAAATCATTTTTCAACTGACAAGAGGGCAACTCAGAATAAACCCAACTAGTAGTAGCACCTTTCTCACTTACAGTAAAATGATAATGTTATAATTAATTCTCAATTAATTTGCAGTGCATAAGTATTTCATATTATTTAAATGTATAATTATCTTAGTTGATGCATCTTGGTATAGTTTCTAAAAAAAAATCCAGTTACTGAAAAGTAGTGTTCTTTTTTCTGCTATTACATTCATCTGCATTTACCTTATTCATTATCACTATATCTCATATTTTTGTCTTGAGATCATATTTCACATTAAAAATGTGAATATATTAAAAATATACAGTATTCAAATTTCATAAGAAAGTGAGCAGCTTGTGCTCATATTGTAGAATAATTGGTAAGGTGATGCGCTTTCAGTCTTTAGGACTATTTTACCTTCACATTATCAAATCAGTGAAATGTTATTCCAGTAAGAAACACTGATCTTTTTGGAATATGAAATATGAAACAATTCCATAATTTTCTAAAGGTGCAAATGGTTGCCATTTTTCCTGGTCAAAAAAATAGGTCTTTTTTTTTAAAGGGACTAAGGGCAAAACTAGGGACGTGGTGGCTCAGTGGGTTAGGACGCTGAGCTTGTCGATCAGATGGTCAGCAGTTTGGCGGGTCGAATCCCGAGTGCCGCGTAACAGAGTGAGTGCCTGTTACTCGTCCCAGCTTCTGCCAACCTAGCAGTTCGAAAGCACATAAAAATGCAAGTAGAAAAATAGGGACCACTATGGTGGGAAGTTAACAGCGTTCCGTGCGCCTTTGGCGTCTAGTCATGCCAGCCACATGACCACGGAGACATCCTCGGACAAGCGCTGGCTGTTCGGCTTTGAAACGGAGATGAGCACCTGCCCCTAGAGTTGGAAACGACTAACACACATGTGCAGGGGAACCTTTACCTTTACCTTTAAGGGCAAAACTGGAGAAGCTAGTCAATAATTCTACACAGTACTTCTAAAGCAGTAGTTGTAAATGAATTAATAACATTGACTCAATTAGATCCAGCAGAGGAAAGGAGGAGAAGCTTTCTCGGTAGCATTGGGAGTAATACATTTCTGTAAACATTTACTAATGTGACTTAGTTACTTATTCATTTATTTTATAAGACTTACATAGCCGCCCATAACATAACCACAACCTGAGCAGCACACAAAACAGTGAAAACAATAAAAGCAACTGATCAGAATCAAAATCAATACAAACTCTATAAAACTCTATAAAAATTTCTGGCTCCTGGGACAACTTTCTCCCATACTGTGCATCCTTATAGCATCTTGCTGGGTTTACCATCATCCTGTTCCAACGCTTGTGGGAAGAGCCAGCCCTTCAAGGCCTATTGGAAGGCAAGGAGGTTGAGGGTTTGATGGACCTCTAGGGGAAGGGCCTTCTACAGGGCAGGGGCAGCTACAATTTATTTCAAATGTTTTGAAAACTTGCTACAATTGAAAGCCATCATAAAATAGCTGTTGCCTGGTAGTTAAGATATTGTTTTTATCATGGGTCTAGAAATAGTTTTTTTCCACCCAGTTATCCTCACTCTCCCATTGTAGACTTCCATATATGTCTGTATAAAATGGGGAAAATATACTGAAAGAGCAGAACAATTAACTCTTGATACACTATATTCTGATAGCCACTGTACAATACAAACTCCACATTTATCTACAGAAAATACACTCATGTGAGTTTAGTTTTGTTTTTAATTGTTCTGCCTTACCCCCTGACTTCAAAATATATAATAGCAGTTATTTTTTTGCTGATTTTGTAGATAGCCGTATAACAGGGATTCTCCTAGCTTTGTTCCCTCATTTTCAGAGTATTTCTTCCAGAATTTCTAACCAATTTGAAATATCAGGTGCCCAATTAGATTGCAAAATACTGTAGCCTTTTGAAAAAAAGGGGGGGGAATGCATTTGCACTACCTGCAGGAAGACAAAAACATACCTTTTCTTCATTGTTTATAGACTGATTCTTGTAGCTTGGCATGGAATTTTTAAGCACTTTTTGAAGTCATACTATACTTTCATATTGTCTGTTAATTAAGTAGCTGCCCATTTCTATGAATTCTCATGTTGCCCTTTGTGCTTCTTAGAAAACGCCCACAGTTTTACATAAGGTGTATGACAGCAAGAATTCATATTGGACCGGAGATGAAATTGAATTTTTCCCACCATTGTACTTGTCTTTCAAGGCTTTCTGAGTCTTTTGGCAAAAGAATAATCCCCTCTGTTTTCCTCTGGGAGTACAGAGGAGTGTAAAAGACTGTCCAAGAATTCTTCAGAGGTCAAATGACTGAACATTTTGATTGGTTACCAGAACTAGATAAACTGTGTGAACAAGTTTCCCAATATCCTGGGTTCAGAAGCTCAGGGTTTCCTCATATGGATGTAAAATCTTTATGATGATTAAATGGCAGCAGAGCAGTGCAGGAAAGTACCCTTATTGCCACCTAGTGCAATTCTGGATTTTGTAGCCTATTTGCCTTAGCCATGAAAATCGGCTAGGTAAATTTGGGCCAGTCACACTCTCTCTCAACCCACAATACAGACTCCAGAGACAAGTCATTGAGTCCATTTTTGTCTCAACCAATGATCAGTTGATCCAATAAAGAAAAAAAGATGGATTGTGCACTTGCGGGAAAGGGCTAGAAAGAAGAAAAAAATGCTGGTAACTCTATTCAAGGTTCTTTAAATCAGCTGCTTCTTTTGCAGAGAAGTCTACTCCTTATTGGCTGAAGTTGGACCATTTGGAGAAATTCACGTTTTTTCATGAAAGCCCAGGTTGCCCGTTTTCAGACCAAACTGTTCATGTACTTACCTACAGTTGCAACGCTCAAGAATGTTATCACTCATTTTTTATTCTCCATTGTTCCTCTATCGTCGCTGTTCAGGCTTTTCACTAGCATGACTCTTTGACATTAGTCCATAGGCAGAGCACCTTTATTTCCAACCACTGATCACCAAAACACAACATTGTATGTTTGGTCAGATGGCCTCAGTCAACCATCCTGTTGGAGATTTTCTAATGGGGATTCTGGGAAAGCTCTGAACAAAATTATTGGCTAGCTTTGCAATATCTTTTTGCAAAATGCAGTTCCAACCTGTATACTTATTTTTTGAATACTATTATTCATATTTCATCATACTCATCAGCTTATGACCTTTGTGCATGGAAGCACTATATATAATACATTCCTCACTTGATGATGATGATAACTTTATTGTCACTTTGAATGTACACCAATCGGCATACATCAAAATGAAATTTCGTTGCATACAGCTCTCAAAGGGTCACCACCTCCGATATATACTCCTTGTTCGGGGCCCGCTCAAATTTCAAATTGTCCATTTTAGTCTCTAGGGAGTGAACGATGGCAAACAGGACAGATGGAAATGGGGCTCCATGTGGATTAGCCCTTAAGTTAGCTTGTATTCTGACAACCTCGCCTTCTTTCCTTTTTCTGATCCTGACTCTTCCACCCTTTCCTTAAAGAGGCCTTGCTTCTTTTCGCCCCTGGAGCAAGCTGCTGCCGCCGCCACCAACTCCTCCAAAAGCCTCTCTCTCTTCCTCTGGGTCTGCCGACAGCCTCATCCAGTTCCTTCGCTCCATAAGCTCCAGGTCCTCTCCTCCTCTGCCTCCTCTGGAAACAGCCCTGATTTGCAATAGAATCCATCACCGGGACAGCAGTCAGATCTTGCTGCTGGCAGAACAAATTCAAACAGCGCCAACGACTTTTAATGGTCTCACCAACAGTTCCAAAACAACTAGAAATTCGCCAGGCCAGCAAAGATTGTCGGTCGTATGTCGTATGTTACCTTAGTTCCACCATGTTGCTCAAACACATTAAAATCTTCCTGATCATGTGGCCTATAGCCCTTACTATCCCTCCCAAAACTATTCGCCTTCAAGAGCCAATGCAGCCGCAGCCATTCCAGGCGCCGCCATCTTAGAACTTCTAGGTATTAAGAAAGAGCTTATGACCAAATTACATAAAGGACCTCTTACTATTATGTAGTCTACCCATACCCATCCTCCTGTTATGTTGTCCTAGAAATAATTAGCACATCTCTATGTGCATTTCTGTGTGAGTGCATGAATATGTATGTATATATGTATGAATGCATGTATAGAAACACTACCTCAGGTTGAGCTAATCTAATGGCTACATGGACATGCCCATAAAAATTTTCTTGGCAGATGCACAAAAGCAATAATTATCACTGAATATTTGTGATCACAGGGATTCAAAGAAATCAAATTCCTACACTATTAAGCGTTGTATGGTGATTCATCACTATCTGAGCTTTGTGCAACTTCCAGATTGTTGGGGGCAATTAAGCTGACTTTGTAATAATGCTGCTTGGGGGTGTGTGTGAAAGCCCTAATAAGCAAGCATATACATAGAATGAAGGCTACTGCTAAGCTTATAAGCCGCCCTGAGTCTTCGGAGAAGGGCGGGATATAAATGGAATAAAAATAAATAAATAAATAAAAATAAATCTTTCTATATTAAGCTACTGTAATAAATACTAATACTACTAATAATAATAATAATACCTAGGATGCTGGCAGCAACCCGTGTCAACCATTAGTGCCAGTCAGTTTGAGTGTTCAGTTGAGTGATTTTCATGTTTGATAAATAAAAGTTTTATAATAAGATAGGCAAGAAAATGGTAAGTGAGCACCTGTCCAGCCTAGACGAGTTCAAATCACCAGGACCAGATGGATTACACCCCAAGGTTCTCAAGGAACTGGCAGACATGATCTCAGAACCACTGAACTATATTTTTCAAAGATCCTGGAGCACTGGGGAACTACCAGAGGACTGGAAGAGAGCTGATGTAGTTCCCATCTTCAAAAAAGGGAAAAAATAGATCCAGGAAACTACAGACCTATCAGCCTGACCTCAATACCTTGGAAGATTCTGGAAAAGATAATCAAACAACAAATCAGCGAACGCCTTGATGCGAACAAAGTTATCACTAAAAGCCAACATGGGTTTGTCAAAAACAGATCGTGCCAGACAAACCTTATTGCATTCTTTGACCAAGTGACAAAACTAGTGGACCAGAGGAATGCTGTAGATATAATTTACTTGGACTTCAGTAAGGCATTTGATAAAGTAGATCACAACCTACTACTTGATAAGATAGAAAAATGTGGGTTAGATAGCATCACCACCAGATGGATACGTAGCTGGCTGACAGGCCGTACTCAGAGTGTGGTCCTCAATGGAACCGCATCTACATGGAAGGAAGTGTGTAGTGGGGTGCCCCAGGGCTCTGTTTTGGGCCCAGTGCTCTTCAACATCTTCATCAACGATTTGGATGAGGGGATAGATGAGGAACTCATCAAATTTGCAGATGACACCAAGCTGGCAGGAATAGCCAATACTCCAGAAGATAGGCTTAAGATACAGGAGGATCTGGACAGACTCGAACACTGGGCACTATCTAACAAAATGAAATTCAATTGTGAAAAAAGTAAGGTTCCACATTTAGGCAGGAAAAATCAAATGCACAGGTATAGTATAGGTGGTACCTTGCTCGATAGTAATAACTGTGAGAGGGATCTCGGAGTCCTAGTGGACAATCACTTAAATATGAGCCAGCAGTGTGCTGCAGCTGTGAAAAAAGCCAACACAGTGCTAGGCTGCATTAACAGAGGGATAGAATCAAGATCACGTGAAGTACTAATACCACTTTACAATGTCTTGGTAAGGCCACACCTGGAATACTGCATCCAGTTTTGGTCACCACGATGTAAAAAAGATGTCGAGACTCTAGAAAGAGTACAGAGAAGAGCAACAAAGATGATTGGGGGACTGGAGGCTAAAACATATAGGGAACGGTTGCTGGAATTGGGTATTTGTAGTTTAATGAAGAGAAGGGTGAGGGGTGACATGATAGCAGTGTTCCAATATCTCAGGGGCTGCCACAAAGAAGAGGGAGCCAGGCTGTTCTCCAGAGCACCTGAGAGTAGGACAAGAAGCAATGGATGGAAACTAGTCAAGGAGAGAAACAACCTAGAACTAAGGAGAAATTTCCTGACAGTTAGAACAATTAACCAGTGGAACAACCTGCCTCCAGAAGTGGTGAATGCTCCAACACTGGAAGTTTTTAAGAAGAGACTGGACAGTCATTTGTCTGAAATGGTATAGGGTTTCCTGCCTTAGCAGGGGGTTGGACTAGATGACCTCCAAGGTCCCTTCCAACTTATTATTATTATTATTATTATTATTATTATTATTATTTGGAAGGGACCTTGGAGGTCATCTAGTTCAACCTCCTGCTCTGGCAGGAAACCCTATACCATTTCAGACAAATGGCGAATAGCTTGACTCCGTCTTCTTTGTGGCAACCTCTGAGATATTGGAACACTGCTATCATGTCACCCCTCGTCCTTCTCTTCATAAAACTAGACATACCCAATTCCAGCAACCATTCCTTATATGTTTTAGCCTCCAATCACCTGATCATCTTTGTTGCTCTTCTCGGTACTCTTTCTAGAGTCTCAATATCTTTTTTACATCGTGGTGACCAAAGTAGTTGTATGGAAAGACAATGAGATGACAGGAATATCTGAAAATGCAAAGTATACTGATTTTTTAAATCCAGAATTTGGCTTATTTATTTGGGTGATTGTATGGATCCCTGTACAAAGTCTGAAGAATGCTTGACACAAGTGAGATCTTAATTTTTTCAATCTCTGGAAAGGAAATAGATCATGTACAATGCTTTGTCTTTGATTTAATGTATATCTGTGTTGTTGTTTTTGAAGCAATCACTTTCTATCCATCTGGGAGCAGTAGTGGTTGCTGTCCTGAGTTTTTTCTTCATTCCTCCCCCATCTCCCAACAGCTCTCATAAGATAGCAACTAACAGAAAGTCAGAAGTTATGCAATTCTAAGTCTACCTCCTCAGGCATCAACAACAGCTGTAAAGTTGGATTGCGCTTTTAAGCATGATTTTATGCAATATATATTTTGTTCTAATTAAATTGTCTCTTAAATGTGGAAAAGATTAGGTCAGGTTGGGCTAACCTGACCTGGTATGAACACCAGATGGAAATTTCAATTTAGTTACATCACTAAATTACCCTTTAAATATAGAGTATGCTATCATTGTACATCAGGGTTCCAAGTCTTCTAAAGTTAGTCATTGGTCAATCTATTTGGAATCAATGGAACAGATAAGCAACTAAATAATGGTGTGGGAGTATGCTTTTATTAAATTGAGTGAGGGTTACCTCAAATTAATAAACAGTCTCAGATTCATATATTTTACATAAATGCACACAGAGGCAATAATCTGTCCTTTTTTCTGTCTCATAGGCTTCTGTTATATGACTTTGATACTCTGAACGCACTTTGATAATCTGATTAGAAGATTTTCCTGAACAAAGCTTCTTCTCCTAATGCTGTAGTGACCATGGCCGTTCTTAAAGTAAAATTCACCAAAAGCAAGCGAGACAAACTGGCTCAAATCCTATGGATTCTCAACTGGTTTTCTGTGGTATCTGGTGCAATTGTATTCAGCCTTGGACTCTTCCTAAAGATTGAAATAAGAAAACGCAAGGAGGTGATAGCGAAATGGGATATTAACTCTGTTCCAAATACTTTAATTTCTATTGGAGCCATAGTTTGCATGATCAACTTTTTTGGAGGTAAAATATGTTATGACTGCACGGATGCCAATAAATTTAACCGCTGGAAGCTGATCATGTTCCCTTATATTGTATGCACTCTCTGTTTTACCTTCTGCATCTTTGTGGGTGCTATTATGTGCTACACTATGAGAAATGAATTAGAAGAATCTCTATATCTGGGATTGGGAAATGCTATTAAATTCTACAAAGATACAGACGTTCCTGGAAGATGCTTTTTGAAGAGAACTATAGACACTTTGCAGATTAGATTCCAGTGCTGTGGAAACAATGGTTTTAGGGATTGGTTTGAAATTCAGTGGGTATCACTTCGTTATCTGGATATGACTTCAGAGGATGTTCTAGAGTAAGTATTAATGTCCTCTCATGAAATGAGCTTGAACCTAGGCTTCAGCAGGATCAAGGAGACCCAACTAGATCAGCGGTCCCCAACCTTTGTGGCTTGGTGGTCTGGCTGGGATGGAGGGGAACTGGGCTGCATGTGTGGTGGGCCAGCGCACATGGAGCTCCACTTGCATAAGTGGTAGGCCAGCGCGCATGCACATGTGCATCAGCCCGCTGCTTGTACGAGTGGAATTGTGTGCATGTACGCTGGTCCGCAACTTGCATGGCCTGGTTTCCCAGTAAGCCATAGCCTGGTAACGGGCTGTAGCCTGGGGTCTGGGGACGTCTGAACTAGATGAGGAGGAGCCTGAAAGGTATGTGTTTTGCTTGAGGAAAGTTATGGAGAGAAAATACACTACAGTACTGTCAAATAACTAAGGGCTGTCATCTCAAATAAGGAGCAGATTTCTCATTTGTTCCAGAGGGCAAGACTAGGCCAGTGATCTGTGGGCAATCCACCTGATTTCAAAACTATCTCTCTTATCAATCTCTTCTTTCTCGCTCAATGTTGCTCGTATTTGGGTTCCTCTGCAACATCAGGAGAAAATAATTTCCTGCTTTGCTAACCACCACTTTAGGCAAAATTATAACCATCTGGTATATACAGTAGTGGGCAAAATTGTGGAAACCTTTTGGGAAAAGTGTACATTTCAGGTCTGATGGCTAATAACACCACTTGTTTGTGGCGTAGTACCATAAAATTTATATATCAATGGGAAGATAATTTAATCAAGAATGTAATGCAACAAAGTTTGTTCAATTATCTGTACTCTATGAAACGTTATAGCCAAATAACCAGAAAAAGGAAGCACAACTTGCTTAGGTTGATATCAGGTAGCTTTCCTTTATCTGATTGTAGCCAATGAGCATGAGTGCTTAGAGACCCAGTCAGGTGTCATCTTGTTTTGGCAATGAGCCAATCAGATCACAGTAGGATTTAGTTATTGATGTCATGTGCTGAAGCTGAGAGGAGGACATTTGTCAGTGTGTTATGTGATCGCTATCAAGTTGGTTGGGTTTTTTTGTGTTCTTTCATTTAGTGAGCTTGTAAAACGTAATAAAGTTAAAGTAATGGTGCAAAGAGTTGACTGGTTGCCCAGAAAGCGATGTAAAATAGTATTATTAAGTGAACAAGGCTACAGTTATAAAAAAATTAGAAGAAAAATTGGTGGAAACTTAACCAAAAGTGGCATTTCTACTGTACGCGTTTCCCAAAATGTTTCCACAATTTTGGCCACTAATGTATAGTCCTGCAAAGTTTTTGAAGAGGTACAAGGAGACTCAGTCACCACAAAACCACACTGGTAAAGGCAGGAAAAGGTGAACAACAGCAAATGATGGTAGAAAAATTAAGAGACTGTGCCTACGTGACAGAAGGAAATCATCTGTGTGTATACAAGATGAAATGGCACAATGCAGTGTGAAGTTGAGTGCAAGGACTATTCGGCGCAGACTGCAGGAATTTGGCCTAAAATGTAGAATTCCACCAAAAAATCCACTTTTATCTCTCAAACAAAGGTTGAAAAGACTAAACTGGGCTAAAACCCATGTTTCCTGGACAGAGGAACAATGAGACAGTGATATTTGGAGTGATGAGACCAAGATCTCCCTGTTTGGTAGTGATGGCATAAAATACGTAAGGAAAAGAATTGGAGATTTGCATCCTGATTGCATTACATGTACCATGAAACACCCAGTCAGTGTTATGATCTGGGATTGTATGACATCAAAAGGTGTGGGCAGAATCTGTGTGATTAATGGGAATATAAATGGCCAAAAATACATTAATGAAATACTTGAGCCCAAACTGAAGCCTTCCACACATGATCTTTTCCAAGACAATGGAGCATTTATATTTCAACAGGATTTAGCTGCATGTCATGTTGCTGTTGTGTGCAAAAGGTGGTTTCAAGATAATCATATTCCACTGCTGGAATGGCCTGGGAATAGCCCAGACCTTAACCCAATTGAAAATGTATGGAGCCGACTAAAGAAACTTGTTAGTCAGAAGTGAGCCAGCAATAAAACCTAGTTAACAGAAGCAATCATTCAATCTTGGTTTCACATTATAACAGCTGCAGAACTAAAGGACTTGGTTCACTCCATGGGAAGATTTTGTAAGGCCATAAATCATGCTAAAGGTTACCAAACTAAGTATTAACTGACATGGTGATAATTTTTTCTATGGTGATAATTTTTGTATCTCTCATTTTTTTCTATGGTGATAATTTTTGTATATCTCATTTTTTCTACGTGTTTCACTTTTCTTCTTTATAACTGCTATTCTAATAGCAAATCCTTCATAAAAGTTATTGCATTACATTCTTGATTAAATTATGTTTCCATTGATATATAATTTTATGGTACTACTCCAAAAAATGGTGTGATTAGCCATCAAAACTCACATGCACACTTTTCCCAAAAGGTTTCCACGATGTTGGCCACTACTGTACTTGAGTTCAAATCTACCATGAAAAGATGACATCTCTACAAAATAGAACATGCCTTTTATACATTTCTGCAGGGAAGGTCGATCTGAAGTACTTAATGAACTCATACAAAATCTAAGTGGTTAATTTAGAGAGTCTAGAAAGCAACCAAACTTTTCCTTCCAGCAAAATGCAGTGAATCTGTAGATTTTAATCCTCTTGCCTGAATTATTAGCCATTTTTATGCAACTCTTTTCCTCACACTCCACATCTTATTGCAGTCGTCTAAAAAGTAATATTGATGGGAAATTCTTGGTGGATGGAGTCCCCTTCAGTTGTTGCAATCCAAACTCGCCCCGACCATGTATCCAGTACCAGCTCACAAACAACACTGCTCACTACCGTTATGATGTTATGACAGACGAACTTAATATCTGGATGAAAGGATGCAGGGAAGCCCTTCTGGATTATTACACTGACATCATGAGTTCCATTGGCATCACCATGTTCATCGTTTGGGTATTTGAGGTAAAACCACATTTACTGAAGTGTTCCTTTTGTAAATGTACAATTTGTCGAAAGAAGGAACAACTTACTATGGAATGATTGGTGAGGAAGAGACATACCACTAAAAATATTGCTGAATGCATGTAATCTTTACAAGAGCAATTTACAATTGCAATTAAAAGAAAATTAAAACAGGAATTCTTCTCCCCTCCCCCATCCTACTAAATATATTGTTTGAATCGTTTTCCATACAAATATGTATGTTTATGATAAGAGACTTGGGTCAAACTCTAAATTAAATTGTCTGAGAAGCAAATGGGCATCTGGGAAGAAAGCTTACACAACAGGTCTCTTCCAGGCATCAGAAATGGTATTGGACAGTTTTTGATTGTGTTCTATAGCACATAATAGCAAAGTTCTTATTCACTGAAACCTACTGAAGAAAAAGTGGAAAAAAAGATAGTTTGAATGAAAATATTCTATTTATAGTAGCATTTCAAGGATGTTTGAAACTATTCTCTGAACTACTAATCTGAAAAAAATTAGAAAACAGAATAAAATAGAATAAGGAATGTTACCTTTCTGCCTTTTCATAGTTTCCATCATCAATTATTCCAGATTGTTTTGAGTGAAAATTAAACAGATTAATGGACATTTTAAGAAATTAATTTTAATACCAAGAGCAACTATAGTCCATTATCTTCCTTAATGGAAGGCAGTGATTACAATAGCTTTTTAGGGCTGATACTACCAAAAGTAAGTGATTCCAATAGAAGAGAATATATGTAGCTCAGGGTTAAATTGTGAAGTCTTGGTTCTCTTAAAAGCTTGACATAGATTCCTTCCCTTTTCACCCACTTCTCACAGCAGAGAATTAAGGTGAGATAATCTTGAGTTTTTTTCTCACCTTCTCCCCCCTTTCAAGGCTAATGTCTCTGTAATGACTTTCTTCTTCAAAGTTATGTTCATACACTCTACAAGCTCAGTCTTGGCAGTACCACTGCTAGTGAGATTTAAAGGGTGCACCATGAATGTCTTAAATGTCTCTAATACATATATTCAGTAAATATTATTTAGCAACACTGGGAAGCTATAGCCAAGTGTTAAGAATTACGTACTGTATTTCTCAGACAAACAACAACAATCCAACAGTGACATAGTTTTGTGTAAAGGAAGAGCAAGAGAGTGCCAAGTAGAATGAATCAGGAGGAAAGAATGATATGTTGCACATTTCAATACCATTTAGCTTGGTGAGGTGAAAAATGAATCCAGAAGGAAAGGATTAGCCCAAATCCTTCTGGTTAGAAAACTGGACTCTTCATATTTTCAAAAGTGCCCCAATTTAACTATGAGCTAAATTTTTTCACACCAAATAAACTAACTGGTCTGAATATTTAAAAATCCAGGCACATGGTGGTCACCACCACCAAACTCTTAAATTCTGTGTTGTGGTGCATTATAATTGGTGGAATTGCAACTCTCTAATGTTCTGTTCATTTGGATTACTTTTTTCCAGCTACTGGTCCTCATTGGGGTTCGTTATCTTCAAACATCAATGAGGAACCTTCTTCTACAGGCAGATCCACTCTGTGATTCTGATGGATGGTTATTTGAAAACAGTTTTGTGGAAACTGCCATATGGAACATCAACAAAATTAAACATCTTGGCAAAGGAAACCAAGTATCCAGTGTTTTGAATAATTCTAATATGGATGTTCACACGGCAAACCATAATTCAAAAAATACTCCTCCCAAAAATATATCCCTGCAGCTTAATTGAATGTAATGCTAAAGACTTGACAACTGAATCATAATGTATAAGTAACATGGCAATTGGTTTGTGCAATGTGCTATGCCATAGCTGTGCCATACAATATATGAGTTTGCTTGCTTGCTTTTGTTCCTCCCCACCTTAGCAACCCATTTTGACTCTCAATCCTTAAAGAGATGGTGTTGGACCAATAACAGAATAAGAGGAGTCCAAAGCAGCGTTTGGTACTCTGGGAATAATCCCAACAGTGAAGGGATTGGTAACTGTTAAGGTGGTTGCAACTCTTGAAAGGCCATCATCATCAGACAGGTCTAAACAAAAAGAGTTTTGAGCACAGTGTTCGAAATAATATTTATAACCATGGTAACTCTTCTTATGTAAATTTTGAGTATCGGTGAATATTTGGGATATCAAGTATAAAGAATAATATTTCAGAGGAATTACTGTTGACTTATGTCACTTTCACTACTATGAGCATCTAATCCAAGGTTGAGAAGAAGGAACTCTATAATTCATTGCCAATTTCTCCGTGGCCATCTGTTGCCTACAAGTTGTGGGAAATTTGTAAACATGACTGATTCATTTGAGCATTTTGTTTAAGCAGAATATATTTGGAATCAAATAACTATACTTAGTAATAAATCTACTTAGGTATACTTTGTAAAATTAAAGTATTTATCTGTAGAACATTATGTTCACTGCTTTGAATTATATATGGGATAAAAGTTGGAATAAAAATATTTTAAAAAAAACAAACAAACCCTGGTGGTAATTAAAAAGGCATGTAGTACAGCCCTATTCCTAGCTTTTCACTAAAGGGGTCATCAGGGCAAGAGATTTGTGTTTTAGAGATAAGAAAGAGAAAACTTTTTCAACAAAAACAGATTCAAGAAGTTGCAGTTCTTGTTCCAATTATTAATCAAAAGTCAGTGATGACATTAGCAAGACAAATATGAAAGATGCAGTAGCATCTGCTTTGATACAGAAATAATTTAATGAAGACTTCTAGTATTATTTTTTCTATATATGGGATGCAATTATAAGAATACTACTTTTCAATCTTGCTGTGCATGGAAATTACCCATTACATTCAAGGGCCATATTATTTAACATATTACTGAAAAATGGAAAAAAAGCAATTGTGAGTAAAAAATCCCTGAACCAAGAGGATCATTCAGCCATTGAAAACCTAGCTTTCAGCACATACAAAATCCAGCATCTGATTTACATGTGTTGATTTGCCTCACTTAGTGCTTTTTTCCAATATTTCACAGCCTCATGTGTGAACTGCACCGAAGATACTGTCATTTGAACTACATCTCTGCTGTGTATGTTCTGTAAGGCCCTTGGGAAATAAGCCTGAATGAGCATGAGAAATGAGCATGAATTTACTGGAGAAATTTCTAAAATCTGGGCTGCTTTTTTTAACACAGGATTCTTACAGTCATAGTTAATGGGTTATGGCAAACTCTGAGGCAGAGAAGATATGTCAAAACTGAGGCCCTGGTGTCATCTTTTTTTCTTTAAGGAGCAGTTTCTCTTCCATCCTGCAAGATCCTACAGAGCAGGTATACTTCATGTCCCATCCAAAATTTGTATGCCAGTCAGAGTCCATATTGAGTTAAAGGTAAAGGTAAAGGTTCCCCCACACATGCGTGCTAGTCGTTTCCGACTCTAGGGGCCGGTGCTCATCTCCGTTTCAAAGCCGAAGAGCCAGCACTTGTCCGAGGACATCTCCGTGGTCATGTGGCCGGCATGACTAGACACCAAAGGCGCACGGAACGCTGTTACCTTCCCACCGTAGTGGTCCCTATTTTTCTACTTGCATTTTTATGTGCTTTCGAACTGCTAGGTTGGCAGAAGCTGGGACAAGTAACAGGCGCTCACTCTGTTACGCGGCACTCGGGATTCGACTCACCAAACTTCCGACCTTCTGATCGACAAGCTCAGCGTCCTAACCCACTGAGCCACCGCGTCCCTCCATATTGAGTTAGGTGGCCTTATAGAGATGTTCCTTTTTCTCTTACTTTCCTTAAGTTCCTATGAACTAATGTAATGTTTTTATTACTTAGATTAACATTGGCCAGAAAGTCAACAGTAGGCACCTTTTTATTTGGGAATGAGAAAAAATTGAGTTTGTATTACAGGCACAAAAAGAAAAAAAAAATCTTTTATTTTTTTATTGTATTTTTAAAAGAAGAAAGTAGGTAATGTTTAAATTTACGTTACAATATAATATTTGGTACATATATTAAGGACACCTTTTAGCATGGATTTTGTTTTATGAATTTTTTTATGAATAACCTTACTATTTTACAAATATTATTTGAAGTATTGTTATGTTTGTTGCATACAGTATAAAATGTTATTAGATTATGTGTGGTAGATATGAGGTTATGACCGTACCTTCTGAATAATGTATTCATTATTTTTGTACAATAAGAATGTATAATATAGATTTTTAATCCCCCATAAGAACTAATTTAGTCTGAAATTTGTTGGGCGATACAAGTAAAGACTACTTGCAATAACAAATGGATTTTTTTTTCATTCCTGTTTTCCTGCAGTACAGTTCCTTCCCATTTGGGGATACACCAAGAGCAAAGCATTTAATTTTTGATATACGTTAAAGCTAACTGGAAGGTCTCAGAATTAGCAAATTAACCGGCACTAACACATTCTCATTCTGAAAGGATTCACAATAAATATTAACTTCCTTTCCAGCATATCTTGGCTCTTATACTTTGTGTAGTGCTTCACCCTCGGGTTGTTACAATGCTGCACCCAAAGATAAATCATGGACAAAGCCATTTACAGATTATACTTATTTTGAGACCTGCGCTATACTAAAAATAGGAAACAGAAGCAACTAATGTGGTAAGAGGAGATTAAACCACTTTGTTCTTATATCCAGATGCATTGAAAACTATGTATATATTTAGAACCGCTGCTGCAAAAGAATGAAAAAACTGTTGACTGTTTTTAATTTGGATAAGTGGAAAAAGTCAGCTTACGGATGATCCAGACAGTTCTGCTTTGGATCATTTAGCATTCATATCTGGGAAGTTGTATGCATGCATTTTTTTTCCCTAACCAAATTCAAGCCCACAAGTTTCAGTACGCAGATGTGGTTTAGTCATTTTCCCTTAAACTAAGATTCTTCATATTCTTTGTGTGATGTTTTACAAGTGAGGTGTTGGCAATTTAGTCTCAATGAGCTTGAAACTCAGAGCAGGTGCCAATTAAATCCCAAAAACAAGTGATTAGTTTCCTGGCTTCGAGCAATCTCTTCTATGATGCAGTGTTGTCGCCATAACAAGTGGAGCTTCCGGTATCGTTCATGAGACAGGTGCAGAGGATTGCCTCTTCTTCAAAGAGAAATAAAAATACAATTATTGGGGTTTAAAAAAACAATATTTAGCAGCATTTTATTTGACCTGCTCAGATACATACCCCAGCATGAAAGGATTATAGAGTTGGAAGCGGCCATTCAGGCCAATTAATTCCAACCAGTTAAAAATCTCACAGATGGCTATTTATCAGTCCCATTTGGCCCAGGGGAACCCACCAACTTGCTGAATAGTTAGTTCCACTGCTGAAGGGTTCTTGCTATTGGGTAGCTTTAGTTAATTCACAGAGAAATATTTGGGAGCAGCAGCATCAGGCACAAATCACATTTTCACCAGCAAAGAAGTCTCTGTTGTTCAGAAAATCAAGGGACATGTTACTGACACTGTTATGGCACAGTAGGCAGTAATTTAAATAAAACTATGAGGGGAAAACTAATATCTAATAATTTGAATATGAAGGACGGTAAAAAATTCACTCAATGAAGATAAGAGCCTCTTACAAGACACAGAGCAAAACAGAAACTTACATCAGATTTGGATCAGTTTCTCCATATTCATCTAAATATGGCGCAGGATAGAAAGAACCTCTATTTTTGCCACCAATCAGCAGAACCCTGCAGTCTCTGATTCTTAAAGAGGAAAATAGGGGGAAAAAACTGAAAATCAACAGAAATTTGCTGGCAGGCTTAGTACAAAATATTAAGAATGTGCAAACAAAGATCATATCTAGAGAAAGTCTATGGGAAAAGTGTTTCCAACTTATTCTTCTCTGCTAGCATGTGTACCCATGTACCGAAAGGATCACAGTCTTGTTAATGAGTTATGACATTAGCAATCACTCCCCCCACCCAAATTAAGCACTGACCTCTTCTCCAAATACTGTAAGGCAGGGTTTCTCAACCTTGACAACTTTTAAGATGTCTGGACTTCAACTCCCAGAATTCTCCAGTCATCTAGGCTGGCTGGGAATTCTGGGAGTTGAAGTCCAGACATCTTAAAAGTTGCTAAGCTGAGAAACATTGGTCTAAGGCAGAGGTCCCCAAACTTTTGGGCACCAGGGACTGGTTCCAAGGAGAGAGGTTTTTCTGCAGACTGGAGGGGATGTGGTTTTGTGTGCTTGCATTCCGTGAATGGGGTTTTCTTGTTTATGCGGACCAGTTGCTGGCTGCGGCCTGGTACTGGTCCACGGACCAGGGGTTGGGGACCCCTGTTGTAAGGTTCCTTCTTACTGAGGATACAATCCAATTTCAGGGATCATTTTTGTTAACTGTACTACTATCCATCTAATCTGGCTGCTTATCTCTCCACAAATAAAAAAAAGCAGAAGAATTATTTTTACCCACTTCTTTCCTTGAGCTGGCATCTGAATTATGGATGCTATTCTCCAATATATCTGGCACACAAGAGATTGGGAATCCGTCACCATGCCCCAATTAGTTTAGATTAGCTTTATTTTCCAGCTGTCACTTACTTGAGAAAAATGCAAACTCCAGCACCACATGAAACCGCGTGTGAATTGCAAGCCCCCAGCTCTTCTCCATTTAGTAGCACTTGGCAGCAGGTGTTTTGAGAGCACAACATAGCCCCACAAAACAAACATAGGACGGGATGTTTGGTTTCATCATCAGAAGATCGAGGGCACCTGGACAGGTAAAGTTAATTACACAATGAGATTTGGAACCAAGATGGCTATTTTGAAAAGTGCTCTTGTAACTATAGTGCCAAATCATCAACAAACACTATTTGGTTGCTAATATTCGTACAACCAGAAATTAGAAGGTAGATAATAAAACGTACTTTTCAGCATTGTTATATTTCAATGCAAATAGAAATCAGCTACAATGGAGAATGAAACTAGCTAGTCCCAAACAGTTTTGTACTGTTAATACAGACTTATACTTAAAGAGACATGGGATAGTTTTAGATGTATGAATAGATGTATTAGAAGTTTGCTTTAATATTCAAATGTGAGAATGTTCACATAGAAATCCGGGACTAGCAAATGAGAATTTGAAAGTTCAATTTCAAACTGGATTGAAAATTCAGCTATATAGTATGTTGATTTATTTTCTTATTATGTCTGGATTCACAGATCATAAAAACAAAAACAAACCCAAGATCTCTCCTTGATTTAGAGAGACTTTTGCTCATGTAGCTAGTGATATCTCTGCTAAAAGACCAAGGTGGAAATGTGCTTCTCCCATTTATAAAGCTGAAACTTGTCAAAATGGGAAGAAAGTGTCTGGGATAAACTGTGCATTGACTCTACACTCAAACTACGGTGCAGAATTTTTTCATGTAAAGCATAATCCATGATTTGACATTATGACTGAATGTAGTCATAATTTCAAATTTAAAATCATTTGAAGCCTTAAGAAATGGTCTTGAACACAGCCTTTTCAGTCTATAAAATGTAATTTAAATTGGATAGCAGTTATAACAACTAAATAATAAATATAGTAATGAAGTACTTCTGAAGTTAAATTTGCAAAGCAGCTCATGCATTTTGAATATTAAAAACAGCGATATTATGAATTATCTTCTTAACCAATATTATTTACTGAACTTCAAGGGCAACAATATTTTCCAAATACTGGATTTTATATAATTAAAAAAACACATCACATAAGCATCTTTATAAAATTTTTTTGCAATATTACACTCAGGGTACCATTGAAATAAGGTGGCCAGTTCTATACATACAATAAGTTCTATTTTACTATTATAAAAGTGTGTATAAGATCATAGTTTGAAAGACGAGGGTAATAATTTCATTGTTGGCCTTTGACATACATTGAAGTGAGACCTCCTGTTCAGCAATAACTACCATGCATTTTGTACTTAAAGACAATAAATTTTCTTTTTAGTATCTTTTTAGATACTTGTTGATTTCCAATCAACATTTGCACCCCTAAATATGCTTTCAAAATACTTGGAAGAGTTTTTAGAAAAGTTTACAATGGGCATTACTCTTTACTCAGTAAATGTGAAAATGTACAAAGAGTTGTCAACATTGAGAGACACAAGAAAATTCATCTCCAGACTGATACAAATGCTTCCATGTAACATTCCAGTTAGCCTGGAACAGGACACCAGGGCACTGCTTAGGTCTAGCAAAATAGGACAGGAGGAGGCATAATTCCATCACCACTTTTGGAAAGATTTCCTGTTGGAGACCTTTCCACCAAGATAATTTGGGTATGGGTTAGTTACCAGTATGAAACAAAGCTCCTTATCCTTAAATGGATAGCAAGGAGAAAAATGATGGAAGTTGTCTACTTAAAGATGGATCCTTTAGTTATCCTTAATTCAGTTCAATGAAATAACGTTTCTAATGAGCAGAGCTTCTGGTTCTCACCTAAATTGAGATCCTTGGTTCAAAAGGCAGCTGTAGTCTTCTGGGAGCTCTATCAATTTATTTCTTTCCCTTGGATATCTAGTTGTTTAAACAAAAAAGAATTACTGTATGCCAGGGTTCAAAGAGGTATCAAAGCTTCATCTGCTAGAGTTGTGTTTTTCAACCTTACAACTTGGAAGACATGTGGTCTTCAACTCCCAGAGTTCATCAGCCAGTATGAAAATCCATAGATCTTCAAACTGCCGTGATTAAGAAATATTGTGTTAAAGTGTTCCTCAGTGGAATTCAAAATCTTTGCACACAAAATGGTTTAAGGCAGAAAGACAAAGTAATTATGATGTTCAAGGTAGAAATTTATGAGCACTTACAAAGAATTGCATGTGCATTTCCTTTCCATTACTTTCTAAATAATGATAATCTAAAGAGACATGCAACTAATTACAAGTGCAACGAAACCACTAAAAGGAGATCAGATGGGGGATAGACCTGAGATCACATCCCTAACACTTCTTATCTGCAAGCAACTATAGAGATCTTGAAAATGGGTCAGCACATTGGTGATGGGCAAAGGCAGGTTTAAATGGTGTGAGAGAGTTCTGAATAAGGGTTTCCACTCAATTTTTAAGCCCCTGAAAGAGGCCGTTTAGAAAAAAAAAATACAAAGACTCTAATATTTCCCCCACCCCAGTATGTTTAAGACCAAGGACTGCTTACTTGAGATTCTGGAGTAATACAAGTACTCCTTGCTTAACAACTACAGTAGGGACTGGCATCTCCAGCAATAAGCAATGTGGTTGCAAAGTGAAACATCGGTGGCTCTGGCAGATTTATGACATCACTTCACATTCAGTTGTTAAGTGAGTCACTGCTGGTCATTAAGTGAGATATCATGTGATTATGACTTGTAATTTTACTGCAAGCTTCTCTACTGACTGCTTGTTAGAAGCCAGTTGTGAAATGTGCAAATATTGATCATATGACCACAGAATGCTGCAATGACTGTAAACGCCCACCAGTTGCAAAGATCCCAAATGTCAGTGATATGACTGGCTGGAATGAAGCAACAGCCATAAATGCAAGGACTGGTTGTAAAGTTACATTTTCAACAGCACTATAACTTTGAATACCCCCCCTCCAGTTTAAATAAATGCCTAGAGTATATTTTTGAAATAGAAGCTACAATAAAAGATATCTTTTTATCAAAGAACATTTCACTTTTAATATATGACAGCACAGCTTCTGATTATTTGTACTGATTCAAGTGTCAGTCCTAGAAGCAATTTATTACTCAGTCCAGATATTTGCTACTCCTTTAAGTCGACATTCCCTACATTGATACTGGATTTCAGTTCTTGTAATTAGAGAAATAATTATGGGAATTGAGGATCATTGGGAAGGCTTCTTTGCATATTATGTTTCAATAAATTGATTGCAGTACTGTCTCAAAAAGGAATGTTGAATTTACAGTAAAGAAAACATTTTGAAAGCAATGAGTAACACATTAACATTAGTATGGGAATGCTGAAATCTCATTTAAAGGATCAGCATTAATTCAAACACTATTCAATCCATTTTTTACTGAATTCCAGGGAAAGACTGCACCTCTTACCTAGAAATAATATAAAAAGGATTCAGAAGTAGCAAGTTAGAAATATATTCTGGTTTGGATTAGCCAAGTCCATATAACTCGTACATAGCTGGAGAGCTAGAAAAATGAAACTCACCTTATTGCAATACTTTTTCCCTCCAGGAAGCAAAGCACAGCCGGATCAGTGCACCATCTGTTTGAAAAACTTTCTATCAGTCTTGTCAGTGGCAAAAACAAGGGGAAAGACATATAATCCTAAATAGAAGAAATGTTTAGGCCCCTGAGTATAATTTCCTATTCAGGCGGGAATCTATTAAACCACCCCAAAAGATGGCTGCCCAGCTGTTCCTTGAACAAATCCAGCAAAAGGGAATTTAGCGTGCCTCTTAATCACTGGTTCAATGTTGAATTGCTCTGTCCATTGAAAGGCTTTTCCTAACATTCAGCTGGAATCTTGTCTTGTTTTACATAACACAGATTTTGTGGACTGCACTCAAGGGCAGCAAGGAAAAGGTTTTAGTCTTATTCAGTGTGATGCTCATTAGAGCAGACATGTCAAACTCGCAATGTCATGTGACGTCACGCAACGTATCGGGACAGTTTTACCATTGCTGGCAATGGGGTGGGTGTAGCTTCCGGATGATGTGTCCGGCCCATGGGCCAGCCATTTGACACTTCTGCATTAGAGTAATTGAAATTGCTGACATTGTCTCTCCTCACTATCTTTTCTCAAGGTAAACCTATCCATTTCTCTTAACCTCTTCTCTGATCAACCCTCACTGCTTTTCCTTGCATTTGCCACAATTTTTCAGAATCTCTTTAAAAATATCTTGCTTAGAATTGATCCACTCAATATAGAATGGAATTACTGCTTTCTACTGACATAGCCAAAAGTGAATTTGTCTTTTTAACAGCTTTGTCACTTTGCTGAATCTCTAGACATGTACATGAGAACCTTACCCTGACAAACACTTATATAAACAAGCCCTTATATTTGAACAGAGACATGCACTACTCCCAGGATGATGAGGAACCCTGGGAGCAGAGAACAGTGCCCAAGTATATGACAGATCAGTCCTTTCCATTATTAATTCTTGAAATCCGCTTTTGCACGCACCATCTCTCTAATCTTTTTGCTCTTTGGTCTGCAAATCTCACCTTGGAATTAATTCAAGCTGTTTTCATTCCTGCCCCCAAGAGAAACTCCTATGCTTACAGCAAGACTGAGGATTGGCTCTTCCTAGTCATCCTTTTGTACTTTTATATGTACTAACTTTTGATTTTCTAAACAAATGAGCAACTGGTTTAGTAAACTATTTTTCCCAAGGGGATCTAAAACAGCAACCTGAAAGTTATTTCCTAAGGTCTAAGATAAAGGAGAGTCTGGCTTCCTCAAATCCAAATCACAGATAAGCAATGATTCTGCATAAAATTACTTAGCATTGTTTTAAATTTAATTAGTACTAAATATGATTAAATAAATGCTAAACATTTTAATCTACTTATATTTAGGTCATGGTTGTTCTATACTGGCAGACTGCTCCCTAGCACACATACACAGCCTAAGTTAGCATAATATGCTAGACATGACTAAAATGAGAATGAGTAGTGTGTGGTTCACTGGACTGTTATATATTATCTTAACATGTTTAATAATATAGTTTATTTGTTTGGATACAGTATATTAGCTGTTGTTTTGCATCAATAAATACCTTTGAAGTAAGGGCTCCACAATATTCCAATATTCTTGGAAAAGCATGAACAGATTGGTAGGTAGAGACAGATAATCACAAAGTGCCTTGAACTGATCTTCCTCTGAAACTGTTAGAAGAATAATTTTAGATATTAGATATAATAATTAGATGGTAATTGCACCATCTAACATAAAAGTTTTCTCTATTCAGTCCATCAATTGAATCAGTATAAAAATACTGTAAATAACCAGAATGAGACAATAGTCTCATAGAAGACAATAGAATTCATAAAGATTCTTGTTCTTACAGATGAGCAGAGCTGCTGGTTTATTTTCTTGGTGACTGTAACTTTAATAATTCAAGTTGTAACAGCTTTCTTATACTGGGGAAAAACAAGAGGCTTCTTATATAACAACCAATTGCCATGTTGGTCATTTCTGTAAAGGCTGTGAAATTCTACTTTTAAGAAAGCAAACTGATATTGAAGAGTTAACCAGAAATTCGGACTATTTGCTCTCCAATCTGAAAGAGAGCACAGAGCATTGAGCTTTTTTTAAAATTTTAATTCCATTTATATTCCGCCCTTCTCCGAAGACTCAGGGCGGCTTACAAGCTTAGCAGTAGCCTTCATTCTATGTATATGCCTGCTTATTAGGGCTTTTGCCCCCCCCCCCCCCAAGCAGCATTATTACAAAGTCAGCTTAATTGCCCCCAATAATCTGGGTCCTCATTTTACCTACCTCGGAAGGATGGAAGGCTGAGTCAACCTTAGCCTGGTGGGATGCGAACCTGCACTAATTGCAGGCAGCTGGTATTACTTAAGGAGGCATTAGCCCACTGCTCCACCAAGGCTTATATAATTTAATGTCTTCTTTTTGGAAAAAAACCTTAATAATCACATCCCCCCTTTATATTCATGATTGCAGTTACCAGAAAACAGCAAAGAGCAACATTTTAAGAAGATTTTCAATGGAGAGTACTGGTTGAAACTGAGAATGTGATGCATGTGAATTGATATTTAAATTTTACCCATATTTAATAGCACATTTTGTTTCCTGAACATTTTGAAATTGGCTCCATCTCAAAATTAACAAGGTTAACCTACGCAGGTACTTACTGGATGAAAGTTCTTCAGGTGGAGGTATTGCCAGCAGATAATGGAAGAATAAAGCAGCGCACCGGAGGTAGGGGGTGATGCCTTTCTTTATACAATCCCACAAATACCAGCCTGGAACTTGCAAGCTGTAACAACTGTAACAATTCAAATATATGGGTTTAATATTTTCAAAATTTTGAAACTGGATTAAAATTCTAACTGATTAAAAACAAATGACCAAGGCATAGTGAAAAATATATATTAAAAAAACCTCTCACTAAAGCAGTGATGCTATTTTTTTGTAAGTATTCTTTCATCTGCTATGCTCCAAAATAACAATCTTTCTTTTTTACATCAATAAATATATAGTTGAGAACATTTATGGAAAAGTGGCAAAAATAATTAATCTCACTCTAGAAGAAATATCCAGTTACATTCAAATAATGTGCAACCAGTTAGTATTGTTAAAAGGGCTGCTAAGTAGATTGCTATAAAGACAATTTTATGCGCTGCCTTTCTTTTTTTCTGTTTATCACCTTTTCTCCCCTTAAAGACATGATAGCAGTGTTCCAATATCTCAGGGATTGCCAAAAAGAAGAGGGAGTCAAGCTATTCTCCAAAGCAACCCTTTTTCAACAATTAATCAGTGGAACAAACTGCCTCCAGAAGTGGTGAATGCTCCAACACTGGAAGTTTCTAAGAAGAGACTGGACAACCATTTGTCTGAAATGGTATAAGGTTTCCTGCCTGAGCAGGGAGTTGGACTAGAAGACCTCAAAGTCCCTTCCAACACTACTACTACTACTACTACTACTACTACTACTACTACTACTACTACTATTATCTTAACTGCTGCCCCAAAAGGTGTTGCTCTGTCAAAAGTGATGCTATTTATTTTGTTAAATTATTTAGATAGATGCAACATTGCATTAAATCATATTTGCCTCCAGTCATGGTGTGCTGATTAATCTAAAAGGTGAATACAGCAATCATAGTTTGTTTGGCCCATTTCCCTTCAGTTTGAAACAGCTGGTACCTTGCCTCCCTAATGAAGTGGGTCATGACTTAGGCAGGATGCAAAACCTAGCCAAAAAATAAATCATAACATTGCACACAATGGTATTTATTTCTTTATTTATAAAGGTTTAAAGGTTTCCCCTGACCTTGAGTTGGTCACGGGGCGATGCTCATCTCCATTCTCAACCGAAGGAGACTGCATTGTTTGAGAGACATTTCTATCATCATGTGGCCAGTATGAAAATATGGAACTGTTACCTTCCCATTGAAGTGGTACCTATTTATCTACTCACATTTGCATCCTTTGAACTGCTAGGTTGGCAGGTGTTAGGGCAAGAATGGGAACTTACCCCATTGCATGGCGCTCAGGTTTCAAATCCAGATTGTTGGCTTTCCAACTGACAAGCTGAGCGTCTTAACCGCTGAGCCACCGTGCCCGTTTATTTACATCCCACCTTTTTATTTTTATAAATAATTCAAGGCAGCAAATATACTGATACTCCTTCCTCCTCTTTTCCCCACAATAACAACCCCATGATATGAGTTGAGATGAGAGTGAGTGACTGGCCCAAATTCATCTAGCTGGCTTTCATGCTGAAGGCAGGATTAGACTTCATTGTTCCTGGTTTCTAGCCTGATATTTTAACTGTTAGATCAAATTGGCGCTCATGCAAACTAACAATTGCAATCAGAAAACCAAAAGCAAATTAGCTGAATTTTTATTTGTTATTCTAATTTTTTTTCTGCCCTAATCCCCTTTCCCCGTGAGACATTCACTGATGCACAACATATTAGCAAATGCCACAAGGAAGCGGCATTACTGATATGTGAACTCCTGAACTGAAGAAACCTTTCCCCCATTCTTTTGAAGAATGTGAAACACCAATGCAACCTGTTTATCTTACCGATTTGTGTATCTGCAAATTTCTTTGCAAAAAGATTCAGCAGCATGCGCTTCTTCGCTATCACTCAGTATCTGAGCAGAGGGACAATCTGGAAAGATCATTATTGGCAATTAATAACTACTGTTGAATCTGATTGATTTATGAATGTTTGCATCTGGTGAATCATCATAAGAGTACCAATATCACCTTTGAATCCAGTGAAAGCTAAACATAAAAAACACCCCAGCTGGGAACTGTCCGATAATATTGCCATTTTGCCTGGATTTTAATGCCATATTTTCTTCCTCATCCAGTTCCATTAGCTTTTGAATTTTGAAACTATTACTTTTTGAAATTGAGCGACAAGGGGAAGCAGAGCTGGAAACTATCAGCACACTGATGGCACCCCACTCTAAATCTTCCACTGATTTTGCACAGATACAACCATGGAGACATGACGGAATCCAGCAAGACATCATAGATGTTCAGTGGCTTAGCTACTGAACAGCACAACCTCAGGGCAAGTTCTGGTTCACCAAGAAAGACCTGAACAACTAACTGCAAAGGAGTGCCACCAAAGTCCAAAAGGATATTTTGCCTAAATGTACTGAAAACTACCAAGAGGTCCAATTAGCAGAACTATACTCCTCCATAGTTAAGAAATTGAAGTAAATTCAATGCTGCATCACAACTGAAAACCCAATCAAAATGGTGCAGGCAGTTGTTATCATTCAGATACATTTCATCTGGATGCACACAATCTAGGTCAGGTTGAATGCTGTAATGCTGCTAAATGCCAATTCATTCCTATCTTCCAGCCCATGAAAGACAAAACGTATAGTAAAAAAAGAATTCACCTCTTCCCAAAATAGTATGCAAAAAGAAAAAAAGGAAAATCGTGGGAAAATACCTACACAGAAACATATTTGTTTGTGTCAATCAAAAAAACTAACCCTACGTATATACTTATATGTTGCACTACTAAATTATTAACATTTAAATAAATTTAGTTTGCAATAAACAAGAAAATTAAGCAAATAGACCAGTATATGCAGTGCAACTTTGAACTTGTTAAATAAATTATAGAGCATGAGTGTTCGTTTAGCTACATCAATCTTTTCCTGAATAGAAAGTATCGATATCCTTACTGATGGACTAATTTATCGATTTAAAACATACGTCACTTTTTTCTTTTAAAAGAATTCTGAATCAAAAAGTAATACTGAAAGTAATAAACAATTAAACAAAGACAATACAGTACATGCAAGTAGGACCTGCATCAAAGCCTTTAGGACTGATCAGAGTCTAGAGCAGGGGTCTTCAAACTTGGCCCTTTTATGACTTGTGGACTTCAATTCCCAGAATTCCTCAGCCAGCAAAGCTGGCTGAGGAATTCTGGGAGTTGAAGTCCACAAGTCATAAAAGGGCCAAGTTTGAAGACCCCTGGTCTAGAGAGCAACTGATTTTGGAAGCCTAGAGGTCAGCTGATAGTGGGGAAAGTTTTTTTAAGTACCCACATGCTATACCATCTTATATTTTATTGATTAATATCAATGTACTAAATTAAGCCTGGCACGGCCATTGGTATATTCATAACTGGGGTGGGGAAACACATATGAGAAAAGGGAACAAATGGACAGATGGGTTGCCCAGGAGATACAACTGAAAATCAAAAACTAAAAAAAAATCTTGTGTAATGATATTATCTTCACCAGAATGCTCTCTTCCGTTCACAGCTGTTGGCAGAACGTGAATCTACTTTTCTCAGGCCTAAGTCCACGGCCACTAATGACAGCACTATGAGAGAAGTGGACATGATCAATGGACCTCTGAGCTCTGTTGTTTTCTTGCATCGTTGGGTTAGGGAAAGTAGGCAGGAACGCACACAAGTGCTATTTTACACATAAATGGAAAGGATACAAAACTTTGGCAGAAGAATCTCAAAGTGATTTCATCTATTATCTAAAAAGCGTTAAATTTCAAATATACCTTCATCTGCTGTTGTAGTAAGAATAATTTGTGTTATGTGTGCCATAGTAAACAAATGGAAGAGGTAGAGTTGATTGCAAGCTGAGCTGATAGACGAAGGCTGCAAGCCTACATTATCCTCCCAATACAAAGATGGAAATGATAACACAGATCCAACCTACAAAGGAAATAAGAAATTGGTTAAATTGGCTTTCATAATAGATGTTTAAAAACAGCTATCCAAGCAACATGATGAAATAAAGGCTCTATAAATCTCATCCAAACAATCAAAACCATTAGATCTGATATCATATTTTAAATTAACTAATTCTAAGATGGATACAGACAAGAACTGTAATCAAATCCAAATGAAAACAAATGTCATCTCAACATACTACTATCAACAACTACATAAAAGAATTGTTACCAGTATGACTCTAGAGGTGGAAAAAAATTAAGGAACATTAATATTAGCACAAGCCATCAATACACTTACCAAAGCATGGAAGAGGTCTACATCTAAAAGAGATGGTGTGTCTTCCACTTTTAAATTCGGCAAAAGAACTATAAAAGCAAAACAGACATTTTAAAAAGTGGCACAATAAATTAAAATACATTGTTTGCATTATTGTCATGAGTATATATATCCCTTCCCTTAGGTATCTGACTCCTTTAGACAAATGATAACATCATCATCATCATCAAGTTGGAAGGGACCTTGGAGGTCATCTAGTCCAACCCCCTGCTCAGGCAGGAAACCCTATACCATTTCAGACAAATGGCTGCCCAGTCTCTTCTTAAAAAAATCAAGCAGCACAACCTAGCACAATACAGCAGTTACTGCCTTCATCTAGTATTTGCTGCCACCATCTTCTCCTTCCCTCCAAGATGGGTTATAGAACCAATGCAAAATAAAATGTCTTCCCCTTTCTGTTAACTAAGAAACACAAGGTCATTTTAAGCCGCGTATCTGGTAATCAATCTGGAGCAGTCTGGGCCTTTCAGTGTTACCAGATTAGAAGCTCCTCAAGGCAACAACCTATCTGTTTAAAATAATACTTAAGAGCTTATTAAGGCACACAGCAGCAAGGAAAAACACAGAGGTGCATTACACTTAAAGAGGTGCATTACACTTAAAGAAAAGAATGGATTAAAGTTTAAACCTAAAAAAAGCTAACTTGAAGAAAATTGCTAAGGTTTGAGCACCAACAAAATACATTCATAATCAAATGTAATTCACTACACCTAGACATTTGTTTGGGTTACTTTCCTGTCTTGAATCCTAGAAAATTTCGGCTGCGTATCTGCACAGCTTTTACAGGCAGTCCTCAACTTATAACAGTTCGCTTAGTAACCATTCAAAATAACAATGGCACTGAAGAAAGTGACTTTTATCACCATTTTTCACACTTACAACCATTACAGCATGTCTATGGTCACATGATCAAAATTCAGACCTTGCCAACTGACTCATATTTATGACAGTTGCAGTGTCCCGGCATCATGTTATCGCCTTTTATGACATTCTGACACGCAAAGTCAATGGGAAAGCCTGATCCACTTAAAAACCACGTCACTAACTTATCAACTGCAGCGATTCACTTAACAACTGTGGCAAGAAAGGTTGTAAAATGGGGCAAAATTTACCTAGCAAATGCCTTGCTTAGTATCAGAAGTTTTGGGCTCAACTGTGGCTGTAAGTTGAGAACTACCTGTATTCTTTTTCTGCCTTCCCCACCAACAGCTGCTGCTCAAGAAGAAAAAAATCAACAAATCGAAAACCTCCAGCAAACTCCTTCTTTAATATTTAACCTCAAACTGAGACGGTTGTTCTTGCTTAGATACTTAGCCAATTATCCCTCACATAGGTATCTCTATGAAGGAAAGGGTCAACAGGAGGCAAATATTGATATATGTGTAGCATCATAAAATGATGCGGTTTGTATAGTTGTAATTTTGACACAATCATGATGTTATTGATAGACTGTTGATAAAATCTAGAAGTTAACAGTGCATGTATTTTGATCTAGTGGGGTGTCCAGAGTCTTGCAATGCTAGATGCGCTTGTTTATATCTACACTATTTATTGAAATACAGAACTGTATTGGGAAAGAAACATTTTGAAGAAGATTTTAAATATTTTCCAGATCTTGTGATGAAAATCGCATTACCTCCTAGGAGACGTACGAGATGTTGTTGGATCACGTTTTGGGGGACTGTAGTCCTCTGAACAGCTGCAAATTGTACCAGTGCTTTAAGACCACTGTGCTAGAGTACAAGAAGAAGCAGAAGGAAGTTTTAATGAAACTGTTCTAAAGAAGTAGGTCAGTATATACCAGGGGTAGGCAACCTCGGCTCTTTTATGACTCATGGACTTCAACTCCCAGAATTCCTGAGTCAGCTGACTCAGGAATTCTGGGAATTGAAGTCCATGAGTCATAAAAGAGCCGAGGTTGCCTACCCCTGGTATATACCGTAGCCTAGTAGCAAATATGGGAAAAAGTATACATGTAGAGAGTGACTTACTTCTCCTTATCTAAGAATCTATATATTAGTGAGTTGAAAAAATAAACATTCAAGTCATAATCTGAAAATAACTGCTTAAAAATATTGAGTACTTGAGCATATGTTTAGTGAACAGCAAACAACTCTGACTTTATAATTACCGTATTTATACGCACCGGCGTATAACACGCACCTCATTTTAAAAAGGAAATTTCAGGAAAAAAAACCTTAAATTATATCGGCGTATAACACACACACATCATTTGCCCCCTATTTTCAGGAAGAAAAAGTGCATGTTATACACCAATAAATACAGTATTTCCTTTGTCCGAAAGATGACGGTAAACTGCATGCTGAAATGTTTGACCTTCAGCGGTCTACACATGAAGATATTGCTCAGTTCTAGATTAGAACCTGCTTCTTGGTTTTTTTTTTATAAATTTATATCAGGGGTCCCCAACCTGTGGGCCACGGCCCACTACCAGGCCATGGCTTGCTGGCCACTGGGCCGTGGGACAAGCTGGCCACTGCACGCACATGTGTGCATGCAGTCACCCCCACTTGCGCTAGCGCCCTGGCTGTGCAGTGAAAATGGGGTGCCGCACGGGAAAAATGGAATGCCATGCGGTGAAAATGGGGTGGCACTAGCACCCACATGGTAAAAATGGGGCAGGACTAGCAAATGTCACATGGGTGTTAGCGCCACCCTGTTTGCATCACGCACGTGCTCGTGGCCCTGTTTGCGTGTGCGTGCGTAAAATGCTTCCCCGTCCCTTTCCCTCTGGTCCACCAACCAAGAAAAGTTGGGGACCTCTGATTTATTTTACCCAAGTAGAAAGTGGAAAGATCCTCCTTAAGGCAAGAATTCACCACTGCTCTTATGTAAGGACTGCAGGATTCCCCTGCCACCACAGAAACCGTTAATAATTTTGAAACTGAAATCCAATTAGGTTATGGCCAGCTGTTTAGCTTGAAGTCCTTCTTCATAAAAGATAGAAATGCAGAATGCAACTACAGCATCTTTAACAGACGGCCATTCAGTGTCTATTATTTGGAAGTGTCTTACAAGAACAGATAATAGGAATACAAATAATAACTCAAGAAAAAATCACAATCTCTTCTCAGTACTCATGAGCCTTGTTCACTGGAGATATACAGATTACTAATATAAAGGGCAAAGCCAATCTTGTATTCAGCAGTTTACATTACAGCTAATTATATAACTATGTATATAATTTGCTTCTTGACCATAAAAACTTATTATTATTTTTCCTTGTGTGACAAAGGCACATTTTTCAAGTTAAAAAAAATGCATATATATAAAATGTAAATTGCAAGGATTAAAAGGATGTCTCTCAAGAAACTATTGGTCTATTTACCTTGGCAATGGATAAAAACACATTTATTACCACTAGCCATTCATACCTGTCTACTTTGTAGAGAGCCAAATAAAGCCTTGCCCTCATCTTCTAGAAGATTTTCTTTAAAAGCAAGAAGAAAATGTAAAGTGAATAAGGTATACTTTAATAGTGGTCAAAAATTGGCAGATCTTTACAGCTCAATTCCCATAAATCTCTTTGAACTGCTGCTTTCAGGGGGACAGGATAAGATTTTGGTTTTAATGCAAATTGACAGATATCAAAAACCTTATTTTCACTGTGGCAGTTTATTTTTACATCTGTCATGTTCTCATGTCAGATTTGGTGTAGCACAACATCTAATGCGATTTACCAATTCATTTGTTCAAATCTTATTTTATTTCTTCATTCTTTTCACTTGAAATATGCCATACCAATAGCCAATTTAACTGTATTAAATTGTACAGAATTTACTTCTAGAAGCCTTATCAGAAACAAGCTCCATTATAGTTAGACATTCTAAATTAGCATTCTGTTTCAGCTTATTACATTTGCACAGGTATAATGTGTTACATCTGTTTAGCAATAGAGCAGTGCACAGAATAGTCTCCTTTCACTTTTCAATATTAGAAATTGAATACTAGAATACTGAATACTAGAATACTAGAAATTAAAGTACAAAGTAGAATTATTTAATAAACCAAGTCTTAGCCTATGGATATTATGAGTTAATCATGATATTGCCCATGGGTATTTAAATGTTTCTTGCTGTTATGTCTAAACATAATCCTAGTACCAATTCTAAAGCAACAAATATCTTCTCATCTATGACAATTTCTAAAAATGGTTTTGTTGTAGGTATTACCATTATTACCAGTTAAAGTACTAGGAAAAAGACTTGTAGAAAGTAGTATTTTCTGAAATCAAAATAAACAATTTCACTATCCACTTTTAGCAGCATAGGATGTTAATGGGGACTGTAAGGGTCTGACTTTTGTCTAGCATAATCCTACATTATGCAGACAGCAAGATGAGTGACCTGTAAATTTAATAAACACATTTAGCATTCTATGTACCAAGATTTTATCTACTTTAAGTAGCCTTTTTATTTTCAAAAATATAGTTGCTTACTATTTTATGTTAGAACAAATAAAATAAAAGCTTTATTTCAAATGGTCTCAAAATTCAACTTTTTACTTACCTAAACACTGGATTGTAAAAGCACAAGTGCTCCAAGTCATCATAGGAATACGTGGATCAACTTCATTAGGAGCAACTTGTAATCCAATTCTATAAATTGCTGTGGCAAAGAGAACCACCATCTCTTTTATGCTGTTTGAATATTCAATTCTGTGGAAAGAACCCAGAAATTGTGAACTGGTGATGATAACATTTGAAAGATAAGTAATGTTCTTAATCATGTCAGAAACATGCAATACTAAATTGTTACTGAAAGCTATAATTCCTGGCAATAGGCTTGAAATTTAAATCCTTTAGGCTAGATTTCCATTTGCTCAATGGAAAACAACAGTCTAGTTCAGACATGTCAAACACAAGGCCCGGGGGCCAGATCCGGCCCGCGAAGTGGTTTCATGTGGCCCGCGAAGCCATCCTGGAAACAGTGAGGGAACGGCCCCCACTGCCTTGGCCCTGGCCCAGAGACCCTCCTTCTGCCAGAGACCCTCAGATCTGTCCCACTCCTGCCCAGGCCCCCATAGGCACCCTTGATGCGAACTATGTGGAGCTGGCCACGCCCACCCAGTAGGCCATACGCACTCTAGCCACGCCCACCCAGTAGGCCATACGCACTCTAGCCACGCCCACCCAGTAGGTCACGCCCACCCAGGTCACACCCACCCGGCCCCTTGAGGGCAACCGCAATGCTGATGCGGCCCTCAATGAAATTGAGTTTGACACCCCTGGCTCTAGTTTAACAAAGTGGACAACTTTCAGCTCTGTGGATTTCAACTATTAGAATATTTAGCAAGTGCTATACAGGCAGCAAAATTCTGAGAATTGAAGTTCTTTGTCGAGCCCTTCGGGTTCGACATACTTACCGGGCAGCCCGCAGCCCTCAGCAACAGCAGCGGCCACGCCCACACTCATCAGCTGTCTGGCGGGCGAGCTGCTGCGCGACGCCGAGAGCCCAGCCGCTCCCAAACTCCCCAGCTGGTCGGCGGGCGAGTAGCCGTGCGACGCCGAGAGCCCAGCCACGCCCACGCCCTCTAGCTGTCCGGGCGAGCTGCCGCGCGACGACGAGAGCCCAGCCGCTCCCAAACTCCCCAGCTGGTCGGCGGGCGAGTAGCCGTGCGACGCCGGGAGCCCAGCCACGCCCACGCCCTCCAGCTGTCCGGGCGAGCTGCCGCGCGACGACGAGAGCCCAGCCGCTCCCAAACTCCCCAGCTGGTCGGCGGGCGAGTAGCCGTGCGACGCCGGGAGCCCAGCCACGCCCACGCCCTCCAGCTGTCCGGCGGGCGAGCGCCGGACCCGCAGGCGTGCTGCGATCTGGGAGGCGGCTGAGGGCGGTCGTGAGTGGCTGCAGGAAGGCTACGCCGGGGCAGCCAGCCGGGAGATGGTCCGCGCCGGCACAGTCAGCTGACAGGCGAGCAGAAACTGTTACCGGGGCTCGTATCGTTCAAGCAGCTGAGAGGCGGCCAGGGATGCCCGCTGATGGTCGCGCAGCTCGGTCAGCTGAGCGACGGCCCAGAACAACTATGGACGCCCGCGGAAGCAGCACAACACTTTCTGGAGCTGACGACGGCCTGGCAGATGTGGCTATGGGCGATGGTTTTACAGACCCGGTGGCTGTTACTGCGGGCACGCCGGCAGCGACGCGGGGTGCTGAACAGCTGCGCCCGGACCTTGCGGGCTGCCAAGGGGTTTTGGGTGTGGCGCGGGGAGATGCAGTGGTGACGGGGAGCACGCTCAGGATGTTAGGAGGGGGGTGGGCTTGTACTTACCTTCACGCTGGGAAGCACGGTGCTGGTGGAGGGAGCTGGGCGTGGGTTGAAGGAGTCGGGGGGTGGAGTATTTACGCAGGCCAGGCGGATGCTGATCTGCACGGGGGAGGGGTGGGGCCTAGGGGTGGGGCTGCTACCTAGTTACAGGTTTGGAATAAAAGGTGCGTTGAGAGCGTGTGGCTCTCAACGCTGACTTTTCTAATGCTTGGAGATCCTGACATTAAAGGTGCTCTCTGCAAGTCATCCGTACTTCGTCGTGATTTTCCTGAGTGTTTGTTATTCCCGGCGGAGACGAGAGTTTGACAGTAAGTCAGCGTTCAAACAGCACAGCGCTCTTTTTGCTGGGCTCTGGTTTTTGCCTGCCACCATGGCTGAGGGGACCCAGGGCGGTGTGCCCGCGGCAGGAGGGGAGGAACCAGCTGGGGTTGCTGTGCCTCTTGAGGTGGGGGAATTGGCAGAGGCCCCACCAGTGGTTCGGCCTAAGGTCCGGGACCTTGGACCATTACCAAAGGGAGCTGAGGCTCCAGAACCGGCTGCCCAGGAGAAGCCTGGAGAATGGTGGCTCAGTCCTGTCTTGAGCCAGCCAGCGGCTGGACAAACCCAACCATCTAGAGGGAAGGGGTCCCTCTGGGAGTGGAGAGAGCGTCGTGCCACCGATGAGGGCGGAGAGGAGTGGAGCTACACCACGGCTCCTGGCAGTTATACTATGGACGTCCTGAGGGACCATTTTGGAGAACCCCGGCCATGGACCCCTACTGATGCCGGCCTGGAGACTGGTGGATGGGCACGGCCCCGGACCGACCCGGAGCGTAGGGGTCAAACCCGGTTCCGTTTGGCAAGTCCCCGTTTTCGGGCTCCGCAGGCCCCTGGTACCCCACAGGTCCCAGGCCTTCCATCGCCGGGACCGGCGGCTGCTCCCGACTTGGGCCTCGCAGGGCCTGGTGCAACAAGGCCGGGGGGTGCTGTGCCAGCCGGGGGGCTGGGGTGGCAACAACCAGGGATTGCACAGAGGCCGGGAGGTCCGGCGGGTCCTTGGGGAGGGCCTGCGGTTTGGGGCCCACCACCGCTGCCTGTGACCTTTGACGGCAACCCCGATCGTTTGGCCCTGTTTCTCGGACAAGCCATCCACCATCTGGACCAGTACGGTCCTTTGTATACTTCCCAGTGGGGAATGGTGATGGCTGTTACAACGGCTTTACAAGGGGAGGCAGCGGCCTGGGTGGCGAACCTTTACGGTGATCGTGCCCGTGAACTGGGGGATGTGGGCCTTCTCCTTGAAGCGCTGCGTACACGATTTGAGGATGTGACGCGCACGCATCGAGCGGAAGCTGAGATCGTTGGCTTGCGGCAGAACGGGCGTCCAGCTACAGCCTATGTGCAGGACTTTCGTGAAGTGGCTGGCAGGCTCAGTTCCTGGCCAGAGAGAATGTTGGTTCACCATTTCCGGGCCGGACTGGACGATTCTCTCCTACGAGCTTGTATCGTCCGGGGGATCCCTCCTAGGCTCCAGGAGTGGCTGCGGGTCGCGGTCGAGCTGGATGTGGCCTTACGGGCTTGTCAACGGCGTGTACGGCCCGTAGGAGATTCCCGTCAGGTCCCGCCGAGATCGCAGGGCCAAGTACAGAAGCCGCCGCCATCGTCGCTGGGTCCTGCCATCCAGCCACCACGGTCCATTCTGCGATGCTTCAGGTGCGATCAGCCAGGGCATCGCGTGGCCGCCTGCCCTATACCTGCATCTCGGGTGGTCGCAGCAGCAACTCCAGCAAGGAGCACAACCCCCGGGCGCTTTGCAGAGCGTTCCCGGGCTTCTCGGCAAGCTGTGGAGTCAACAACAGGGGGAAGCGGCCAGACGGAGGGGGACGGTGCCATCGATGTGAACGTAGAGTATTACGAGCATGGTGACAGGCCACAGGAGGACCCCATGGTAAGTGCTCCGGTTAGCCCGTTTTCAGTTCCGGTTACGTTAACCAACCCTGCCACGGGGGAGGTGATGGGGTTTAGGGCTTTAATCGATTCGGGTAGCACGAGGTGTCTTATTAGCCGGAAGGTGGTGGCCACACTGGGTATTGGGGTGGTTCGGTTGAGGAGTCCAATACGTTTCCAGCAGGTGGATGGGTCTCTTTTGGGGGGGGCGCCTATCACCCATGTCACAGAACTTGTGCGGCTGGATATGGGGGAGCACTGGGAGCGGTTGCGGTTCGTTGTGGTGCCCTCCATGACGGAGGAAGTGATTTTGGGGTTAACATGGCTGGACAGGTGGGGGCCGACCATTTGGTGGGAGGGGGGTTGTCGTCACCTGCGCTTAGGGATTGGGCCACAGCCCCCTGATCATGAGCGGCCAAGCACATCTGGCCCGTCAGGGAAACCGGGGGAGAGTTGCAGGGCTGGGGCAGAGGTACACGTGCCACCAGAGTATACCGAATTCCTTGAGGTGTTCAGTGAGCAGGAATGCGATCTCCTGCCTCCCCATCGACCGACGGACTGCGCGATTGAGCTGGAGCCGGGGGTCAAACTCCCTAAGCCCCGGATGTATGCCATGACCCCGCGGGAGATGACAGAACTCCGAAATTACATCGACAAGAATCTTGCACGGGGGTTCATACAACCAGCTCGCTCGCGGATGGCAGCACCAGTTCTTTTCAGGGAGAAGAAAGATGGGGGCCTGCGTCTTTGTGTGGATTACCGGGGGGTCAATGCAGTGTGTATTGAACATTTGTATCCACTGCCTTTAATGAAAGACATGTTGTCCCACCTGGCCAAGGGGAGGGTGTTTACCCGCTTGGACTTACGCGAGGCCTATTACCGGGTGCGCATCAAGAAAGGAGATGAGTGGAAAACGGCGTTTAACTGCCCATTGGGCAGCTATCAATTTCGTGTAATGCCATTCGGACTCCAGGGGGCCCCCGCCGTGTTCATGCAACTAATAAATCAAGTTTTGCATGAACATTTATATAGGGGGGTGCTCGTGTATCTTGACGACATCCTTATATATACGGAGACAATGGACCAGCACATTGCCCTTGTACGCCAGGTTTTGCGAAAACTCCTAGACGCACGGTTGTACGTGAAACTATCAAAATGTGAATTCCACGCGTCTCGACTGGACTACTTGGGCTATCGGGTCTCAGCGGCCGGGATTGCCATGGATCCCAAGAAAGTGGAGGCTATATTGCAGTGGCAGGCCCCGGGGACCAGACGACAGCTACAGAGCTTCCTGGGGTTTGCCAATTTTTACCGCCAATTCATACCATCTTTTGCTGCAGTAGCTCTTCCATTAACGGACTTGCTCAAAACTAAGAAGCTAGCGGTGAAACCACGGCCAGGGTTGCGTGTAACGTGGACCATAGAGTGTCAACGGGCCTTCGAGACCTTGAAAGGTTTGTTCACCCGAGAGCCCATACTGTTGCATCCCGACCCAGCAGCACCATACGTTGTGCAAGCAGATGCTAGTGATGTGGCAGTCGGAGCTGTTCTATTACAACACAATAGTAAAGGCGCATTGCAACCTTGTGCTTATGCGTCCAAAAAACTGTCAACCACTGAACGCGCCTGGGCTATCTGGGAAAAGGAGGCCTACGCCGTTCGGTGGGCGTTGGAGACATGGCGGCATCTCCTAGAGGGGGCAGAAAAACCTTTCGAAGTGTGGACAGACCACAGGAACTTAGAAGCCCTACAGTCCCCACGTAAGTTGGCCCCTAAGCATGTACGGTGGGCCCTGTATTTCAGGCGGTTCAGGTTTACCCTGAAATACGTTCCGGGGGGGAAGAATTTCCTGGCGGATGCCCTCTCGCGGCTTCCGCAGTATGACAACCAGCGGGAGGAGGTGGTGCAGGCTCTTATTCCTCCTCTCGTCCCAGAGACAGTACAGGTTGTTCAGAATAAGGGTGTGGAGGACCTTGTACAGCAGCTGAAAAAAGCTCTGGTGGGAGATGACTGGCTACAGCAACACCCGCGACTCCTAACCCGACGGGATGACCTGGCCTGGTATGGGAGTAAGGTGTATGTACCGCAAACCTTGCGAGAGACTGTGCTTTATAGGTGCCATGACGCCAAACAGGCCGGACACCTCGGATTCCTGAAAACCCTGCACCTTGCTAGACGTCAGTTCTGGTGGCCAGGAATGAGGCGGCAGGTCAAAGATTATGTCCAGCGTTGCCGCACGTGTGCTATGGCCAAACCCCAGCCCGGGAAGCCAGCGGGGCTTTTACAGACGGTGGCAGACCCTAACCGGCCATGGCAGGACATCGGGATGGATTTCATCGTGGACCTACCGGAGAGTCGGGGATACACTGTTATCTGGACCGTGGTTGACCTGTTTTCGAAACAGGCCCATTTTGTCCCATTGAGGGGATTACCCTCGGCCCGGCGTCTGGCCTGGCTATTCATAACCCACGTGTACCGCTTACACGGGGCGCCTAGACGCATTATATCGGACCGGGGAGTGCAGTTTACCGCCAGGTTTTGGCGTGAATTCCTCCAGTTCATCGGGTCATCCCAGGGGTTGAGTTCGGGGTACCATCCTTGCACGAACGGTGCTGCTGAACGCGCCAATGCGGCAGTGGAGCAATATTTACGCAGTTATGTCTCGTACCAGCAGGCAGACTGGGCTGACCTACTGGCGTTTGCAGAAATCGCCCACAACAACGCGGTGCACAGTAGCACTGGTCTCCCACCGTACACAGTGGTGTCTGGCTACGACTTCCCTCCTGTTCCCGAGTGCGACCAGGGATCAGCTTCCCCTAGTCAACCCCAGGAGTGGATGCTACAAATCAGAAAGGCATGGGCAGCAACCAAGGAGGCCCTGAACAAGCAAGCCAGTATCGTAAAGGCCCAAGCAGACAAGAAGCGCCAACCGTTCTACACCCCAGGGGTTGGGGACTGGGTGTACTTATCTACAAAATACCTGAGGTTACAAATACCTAGTAAGAAGCTGGGCCCTAAGTATATAGGCCCCTTCCAGGTAACCCACATCATCAATCCGGTCACGGTGCGCCTTCGGCTGCCTAAATTCCTGGGCAAAGTGCATCCCGTGTTCCACGGCAGCTTGCTAAGACCAGCCCCTGTTCCTGTTCGGGGGGAGCCGGTAGGGCCGGGGCCCGTGGGTGATGGGCAATATGAGGTACAAGAAATCCTAGACTCCAGGATGCGGAGAGGGCGACTGCAATACCTGGTGCTGTGGAAAGGATACCCGATTACTGAGGCATCCTGGGTGGCGGAATCAAACGTTCAGGCCCCTAGATTGGTTAAGGTGTTCCACCAGAAGCACCCTGGTAAACCCTCGGGAGGGGGTCGAGGGGAAGCTGCTGCTCTCCTTAGTACATGTATGACTTCTATATCTTGCCTTCCAGGAGGAGCCTTGGTAGGAGGGGCCGACTGTCGAGCCCTTCGGGTTCGACATACTTACCGGGCAGCCCGCAGCCCTCAGCAACAGCAGCGGCCACACCCACACTCATCAGCTGTCCGGCGGGCGAGCTGCTGCGCGACGACGAGAGCCCAGCCGCTCCCAAACTCCCCAGCTGGTCGGCGGGCGAGTAGCCGTGCGACGCCGAGAGCCCAGCCACGCCCACGCCCTCCAGCTGTCCGGGCGAGCTGCCGCGCGACGACGAGAGCCCAGCCGCTCCCAAACTCCCCAGCTGGTCGGCGGGCGAGTAGCCGTGCGACGCCGGGAGCCCAGCCACGCCCACGCCCTCCAGCTGTCCGGCGGGCGAGCGCCGGACCCGCAGGCGTGCTGCGATCTGGGAGGCGGCTGAGGGCGGTTGTGAGTGGCTGCAGGAAGGCTACGCCGGGGCAGCCAGCCGGGAGATGGTCCGCGCCGGCACAGTCAGCTGACAGGCGAGCAGAAACTGTTACCGGGGCTCGTATCGTTCAAGCAGCTGAGAGGCGGCCAGGGATGCCCGCTGATGGTCGCGCAGCTCGGTCAGCTGAGCGACGGCCCAGAACAGCTATGGACGCCCGCGGAAGCAGCACAACACTTTCTGGAGCTGACGACGGCCTGGCAGATGTGGCTATGGGCGATGGTTTTACAGACCCGGTGGCTGTTACTGCGGGCACGCCGGCAGCGACGCGGGGTGCTGAACAGCTGCGCCCGGATCTTGCGGGCTGCCAAGGGGTTTTGGGTGTGGCGCGGGGAGATGCAGTGGTGACGGGGAGCACGCTCAGGATGTTAGGAGGGGGGTGGGCTTGTACTTACCTTCACGCTGGGAAGCACGGTGCTGGTGGAGGGAGCTGGGCGTGGGTTGAAGGAGTCGGGGGGTGGAGTATTTACGCAGGCCAGGCGGATGCTGATCTGCACGGGGGAGGGGTGGGGCCTAGGGGTGGGGCTGCTACCTAGTTACAGGTTTGGAATAAAAGGTGCGTTGAGAGCGTGTGGCTCTCAACGCTGACTTTTCTAATGCTTGGAGATCCTGACATTAAAGGTGCTCTCTGCAAGTCATCCGTACTTCGTCGTGATTTTCCTGAGTGTTTGTTATTCCCGGCGGAGACGAGAGTTTGACATTCTTATTGCTGGAAATTGTCCTAAATTGGATACACTAGACTACACCGTATCATTCTTTGTTCTTTACATCATTAAGGTAAAAATTAACACTAAAGTTAAACCAGAGCTGAAGTTACATTCCTAAAGCAATGGCATTACTGACTAGCTAGAATTCAAATTAATGAATTTTCTTTTTGTTTGAATGAGACAATAAAAATAAACTGTATAAACTGTATTTTTCAATAAAAACCATTTAAACCTAAGACGTGAAGAAAGTACATTAAAAAGGTAATATATAAAGCATATTGTCACCATAAGATGTAATTATTTTCTAATATGTGCTATGCATACTGTAGCTTTTAATGGAAGGTCCATTTTGTGCTATGAACTAAGTAGAATAGTAACCCTTTATTTAGCAACTGTATAATGTTTCAAAATATTTCATGAAGAAAGATTTCCACTGAATTCATCTCTTGGATATGGAAGAAACATCCATATATAAAATTGCTAACTTATAATAGATACATACAGGAGAGAGAGAGAGAGGGAGGGAGGGAGGGAGGGAGATGGACATTCAATATAATTTAGATCAAAATCCATCTTCATTACACAATTTCATTAGACTTGCAATATACGTATAAGAAACATTCTAAGTGTGACTCAATACTTACAAAGGCTGAACTCCAAAGCTAAGTATAGAATGGAATTCAGATGAAGCATCTTCCATTTCTTTATTAAGTAAAGATGGGGCAATTTGGGTTTCTTCAAAAATCAAATAAAAGATTATTACATTTTGATTTTAACTGAAATAAATAAAGTTATAAAAATTCTAACTTTTGTTATAAAAATGCAATTTAGTCATTTGGCCAAAATTTCTATTTAGTCATATGAGAAATTAGATAGCCTGGATAAGATGCATAAAGGTTTGTACTTCTCTCTAGGTTAGGGACCTTAAAATGTAGAAATAATAACAAACTACTATAGACAATAAACTAAGATTAATACATCATAAAAGAAATGATTATTTGAAGAATAAATTAATAAATCATAAAAGAAATGGAATATTGACCTCATCGGTAAAATACAGCCAGAAGAAAAGATTATGAGAAACAATAAAATCAATGGAAGGAATTTTGTAACTGGAAAACAAATGGGATTGTATCTTAACCCATTCAATAGCATCTTAAAAGAGTTCTCTCAGTTGTAAAGTTCTCCACGAAATGTACTAACTGTCAGGTTTCCGTATGGGCTTTTCCAGTGACTCTGAGGCATTGTTTACCTTAAAAGTCCTTTATTAGCCTAATACACCAGCAAATGCTTGCTCAAAGGAAGCTGGAATCTGAAATCTCTGCACCTTGCACAATATATTAAAACACAATTCTCCACCTTTCTAACATCAAATGTTACTGCTTGACACTAACCTTTATTGCTTTTCTTGTTGTAACCAGCTATCCGAGCCATAACAATCTCTAGCCACTTGGACAAAGACAGAAGCTGAGCTACCATTTCTGCATCCTCACTGGCAATACAAAAAGACAGCAATGGAATGTGCATGCTTTATATAAGACAACATTTAAACAGCTATTGGGTTACGACGGTAATTATTAAAACATGAACTGATCTCTCTGTGGTTGTTCCAGCTATCAAAAATTGGTATTTCCTACAAAGATGAGAAAGATCTTAGACTGCACAATATGTTAATAAATGCTCATACAGATAGTCCTTGATGTAACCACTTGAAGTTACAACAGCACTGAAAAAAGTGATTTAAGACCATTTTTCACACTTATCACCACTGCAACATCCCCATGATCAGTAATCAAAATTCAGGTGCTTGGCAACTGGCATGTATTTATGAGAGCTGCAGTCGTTGGGGGCATGTGATCATGTTTGTAACCTTCCCAGCTGCCTTCCGACAAGCACAGTCAATTGGGGAAGCCAGATTCATTTAACAACCACGTGATTCACTTAACAACTGCAACAATTCGCTTAACAACTATGGCAAAAAAAGGTCCTAAAATGGGGCAAAATTTATTTAACAAATGCCTTGCTTAGCAACAGAAATTTTGGATTCAGTTGTGGTCATAAGTTGAGGACTATCTGTATAGCACAGCAAAGAATCATGTACTTTCCCTATAAATGCAAGAAAAATGGCTGCAGATTAGGAACAAGTAAAAATGGCCACATACCTGTTTATTTTCTCTTCTTGCAAAGGAATAATTGGTATCACAGTATTGCACAGGGATTTGCACAGTGGGCAAAGGTACTCGCCATTTCCTAAATCAAAAACCTGTTCAACATGATGACGTTGTCGAGAATTCAGTTGAATGGCCTCAAAGTATCTGGAATGAATATTCAAATGGACATCTCGGAATAAACCATCCAATTCAGACATGTAAAAATCCAGTTCTGAAATTTGGTATCCATTCAATTTGACTATTTTACCAATAAATCATTACGTACACACAGTTCTTGCTTACTGACTGCAATTGGGACCAGTACTCCTTCGCTAAGTGATATGACTACAAAGTGAAATATCATATAATTATTCCCGATTTACTACATCATTTTTGATTGTTGTCGTAAAGCAAATCACTTGCAATCATTAAATCTATCACGTGACCATGATTGGCAACTTCCTGCTTGGTTCCTCACCAACTTTGCTTGTTGGAAGTTGGCTGCAATGGATGGAAATGATAATCATGTGACTGCAGGAGGCTGCAACCATTATAAATGTGCACCAGTTGCCAAGTGCCTGTGACCATGGGGAAAGCTGCAATAGCCGTAAGTTCAATTATAAAAATCACCCTCTGCAGCCCACCTTTAAACTGTCACTGAATTAGCAGTCAGTAAGCGAGGACCACCTGAACTCATTGCAATTATATGGAGCAGAAACTACCATTCAGGAAAAGCTGTCAGTTAACAGCTCAACACAGACAAAAGCTATAAATAAGCCATTTTTAGAAAATAAGAATTTAACATTCACATCACGAACAATTACTATAACGGTTGTGAGTTATCAGAAAATTATTAAAAAAAAATCAGATTATGGACACAGCCTTAATTTTTTTTTTAGTACCATTGAAATGTTTGTCAGCTTGAGAGTTATTAATTTAAATGGACAATCTCAAATGTTATGCAATAGCGTGCAAATGCTTGCGTTCTCTATTCATCAGTTAACTTGGTAAAGAACAAAAAAAATGGGAGGGGGAGAAGAGAACAAATGTGGGTACCATGGAATTTATAGTTATTCACACTTTAGAGCCTTGAGAACATAACTCAAAGCAAATTCAGCCGTTCTCTTATCCATCCCGTCGTTTAATTCTTTTTAATTTTTTGCTTTATTTATTGTCTTACTTGATGAAGAAATCTAGAAGAAGTGAAGCTGAGAGCTATTATGTTCGGTTTGAATTAGCCTATGACATGTTTCCCTTACTCTGGAATTTGGAACTGATCAACAAGTAATTTTTCCTCTGCATTTAGCCTTATATTTCTTTGAGTACATTTCTTGGCTGTAAAATCACTGGCACTGATAATGTTATCTAGTTTGGGTAATGAACCATCTGCAAGAAAACAACCAAGTTCAGAGACCACCTAGCTAGGAGATCTCATTTCAACCCTGAGCTATACATATTTTCCTTTTACTAATGCTGTCTCTTTACTTTCTACATAGTCAATATAACATATGCATAAACACCTCAGAGGAGGTCATTTGAAAACTGACTAAAAATTAAGCAAGCCATAAAAATTACTAAATATATCAACTCACTTCTGCCAGCAAGCGGCATGCATCACATGACCACACGTGCTGGTATGTGTTCCACATGACAAGTCCGGATTCATGAAAAGAGGATCAGTATCTTCTGTTGAGGAAAATAAACAAACACACAGAGTTTCCTGTTGCAATAAGGGATGTTTTGCAAAATGTGCACTATTAAACTTACACGTGCAATTCTGGCAAGGGACATTGTTTTAGGGAATAAACAAGAACTTATCATTTATATTAGATTAAAAGACTAGCAAATGATCTGTTGCATTACATGTGATTGATCAGAGTACCGTATATTTGTCTAGTTTTTCATAATTTTAGATGAGCAAAGGTTCTGGTAAATAAATTATATCAAGTTCATTTATGCAACTTGTGTAAACTGTAAACCAGACATGTCAAACACAAGGCCCGGGGGCCGGATCCGGCCCGCGAAGTGGTTTCATGCGGCCCGTGAAGCCATCCTGGAAACAGTGAGGGACTGGCCCCCACTGCCTTGGCCCTGTCCCAGAGACCCTCCTCCTGCCAGAGACCCTCAGATCTGTCCCACTCCTGCCCAGGCCCCCATAGGCACCCTTGATGCCAACAATGTAGAGCTGGCCACGCCCACCCAGTAGGCCATACGCACTCTAGCCATGCCCACACAGTAGGCCACGCCCACCCTGGCCACACCCACCCGGCCCCTTGAGGTCAACCGCAATGTTGATGCGGCCCTCAGTGAAATTGAGTTTGACACCCCTGCTGTAAACTGTTGCTACGATGTATGAACATAGAGTAGACCTATTGCCACAGATGTTAATAAAGACAAGAAACAGGACCACTAATATACCCAAAGGCCCCAGGTTTGGGCACACAACCAAGTCTTCATGGCCTTATGAAAGGCCAACAGGGTTAGGGTCATCATAATTTTGAAAGGGAAAATATTCCAGAGGACAGGGAACTACAGCAGAGAAGGCTTCCTGGTCCCCACCATGAGAGAATGAGCAAAACCTCCTAATCCAGGAAAAATGCACAACCCTAAGGTATGCAAAGGCCCTCCTGGCCACAGCTGCCATGTGATATTCTATTAGGACCCTTGAATCCAAGAGGACACCCAGATTGCATACTGGGTTCATGGCAGTGCCATCCCATCCAGCACTAGAAGGCCCCCAAACCCAAAGCCACTCAGTCCTGCTTGGATTGAGTCAAAGCCCACTGCTCCTGGTCCAGACCTTTATAGTCTCCAGCACCAAGACAGGACATCCAAGATATTACTTAGGCAGCTCAGCATGGAGATATAAAGCTGGGTGTCATCAGCATATTGATGATACCTTACCCCAAACTGTCAGATCACCTACGAAGAGGCCTTGTGTAAGTGTTAAACAGGAGAGGAGAAAGAATTGAATCTTGATATTTCTCCTAGATCTCTCTGGCTGGATCTCCTCCCCCCCAATAAAAAAACGACTGGAACTGACCCCCCAGAGGAGGGAGGAGAACAAGCACAAAACAGTGCTGCTCACTCCCAGCTCCTGAACCCAATGCTGAAGGATACCATGGCTGATGGCTGAAAGTGGTTAGAGGTCAAAAGGAGTGAGTATGGTTACACTGCCCCATCCAGCTCCTGCCAGAGCTCATCTACAAGCGTGGTCAACACCATCTCAGTCCCATAACCCAGCCTGAATCCTGACTGGAAATGGTCCAGGCAATCAGCTTCATCCAAAGTCCTCTGCAGCTGCTATAAAGCTTCCCTAAAGTTTCACAGCATAATATACATACCTCCTGCAAGTTCGAGTTCTTTCCCTCTACACTGGGTTAAGGCAGTGGATTTCTGGATACAGGCAGATAAAACCATGGCAGCACTTTCTAGCATTACTTCCTGTTCTTCCTGACACAGGATACAGGTCAGCCTTTCTTTTTCAGTGACAGACTGGCCTCGCTTGGGCCCCAAGGCAATTCTGACTTGATAATGTGGGAGTATGAACCTAAGACACAAGATTCAAATCAGTGGATTTCTGGTCAACAATCCAGTCAAAGATCACGAAAATAATTATTTGTAATTTAGTTTTAGATAAAAATCAAATTCACATTAAAACTATTAAAAATGGATCTATTCTCAACCTGAACTTCAACTAAAACCTCTTTAATGCAGCACCTATTAAGCAGCTGAACCAAGTGAATCTGAATAGCAATACAAAAGCATTGTAATCGCAGAAACCTATTCAGGCTTCTGTGATGAAATAACTTTCTTAATTTAATATTTACAAACAATTTCACCACTCTCAGATTTTAAACAAAAGCCTGTTTAGCCAGCAAAAGTAGTAGTACAGAAGTAGATCCTTCCTGATTAAGATAGGATACACTGACATATGTTCAAAATCTGTGCATGTCATCACACCCTTCTCTTATGAGAAGACTGAGGCCTGCTCTCAGCTTCTCAGATATAACTGGATGAGGCATTGCCTTGCCAAAAATGCCTCACACTTTAGCATATACAATATACCGCTTCTATTATGGTCTATTTTACAGTATGTGAAAGGCATGGGCTGTGCCAATCTTCTTCCCTACTTAGGAGCTAGCGTCACTTTCCCCTCTCAGGAGATGGTTGTCTCTCCCATATTACCTCTTAATTAACACAGGAAGTCCTCAACCTATGACGACAATTGAGCCCAAAATTTCTCTTGCTAGTGAAGTGAAACATTTGTTAAGTGAATTTTGCCCTATTTTACAACTTTTCTTGCCACAGTTGTTAAGTGAATCACTGCAGTTATTAAATTAATAACATGGTTGTTAAGTGAATTTGGTTTCCCCATTGACTTTGTTTGTCAGAAGATCACAAAAGGTGATCATATGACTCTGGGACACTACAACCGTCGTAAATGAGCCAGTTACCAAGCATCTGAATTTTGATCATGTGACCTTGGGGAGGCTGCTATGGTTGTTAAGTGTCAAAAACAGTCAAAAGTCGCTTTTTCCAGTGCTGTTGTAACTTTGAATGGTCATTAAATGAACTGTTGTAAGTCAAGGACTACCTGTATTGGAAGGAATCCAAAATGGTATATTGCCACAATAAGAGAGCCATTAAAGGTGTCCAACATATCTACTAACTGTGGGAAAGCATAAACTGTTTGCCATGAGGCTCTTTATTTTTATTTCCCAGTTTAGCCTAAAGCTCTATGTCTCCCATCCAAATACTAACCAGGTCCAAACTAACTTGGTTACTAACTTTTGCATTTATCTAATATATTATTCCCTCCTCCTACCTCTCCACTTCCATAACATCTCTTCCAGGTGTTTCTTGCGTGTTTTCATACAAGAGCTTGTGAGTTTCTATGAAATTTTTCTGCAAAGCGGACATCTGAGCCATGATCTTTTGGCGATGTAATCGGGCTACTTCTGCTTTTCTCTTCCTTTCGGCCTTCTCTTTATCCTGAATTCTCTGCATCTGTTTTAACAGAACAAATACCCTTTGTATTATTCAAGACAATCACCGTCATAAAATAAAAAGGGGCATTTCCTTCTTATACTCTTGCCGCATCCCCAAACATTCCACCATACTACTTTCAATATTTTAAAAACTATCAAGGGCTGAGAAGATAAGATAATCTTATATTTGAGCTTGAAGCTCAAAAAGCAGACTTCAGAATGCTGGCTCTTCAGCCTAAGGTGAAAGTTTATGTTCCCAACAAGCCTTAGAGCAGTGGTTCCTAACCTTTGTGGCTTGGCGGCTCCGCTGGGGGGGGAGGAAGAGCAGAACCAGGCTGCATGAGCAACAGGCCGATGTGCACACATGTGCAGCTTGACTCATACAAGCACCAGGCCAGCCTATTCACGCATGCACACGCAGCTCGACTGCAAATCGAGCTGTGCATGCATGCGCATGTGCCAGCCTGCCGCTTGCACAAATCAAGCTGCGCACATTTGCCTGTGTGTTGGCCCGCTGCTCACATGGCCCAGTTGTGAATAGGACATGGCCTGGTAGAGGGCTGCCGTCTGGGGGTTTGGGACCCCTGCCTTAACGGGAAAAAAGTGCCAAGGGCAAACTTCAGGAAAAGAAAAAATAGATTTCCAGAGTAGAATTGTACAGAGTGGTGACTGCGATTATACTAAGTACACATAGTCCTCAAATTAATGACCATAATTAGGATCAGAATCTCAGTTGTTGAGGAAAGCAGCTGAGTCGTGTACGTGACTGCTTCGCTCAATGACCACAATTCCAGGACCCCCCAGCTGTGGTTATTAAGCAGTCACACAGATTGCTAAGTGAGTCCTTTATCTCAAATAAAGAACAGAGGGGTGAAGGTACAGAGAAACCGAGAAGGATTTTGCCATAAAGTTAAAATCCTTTTCTCCGTCTGTTCTGTATCTGCAAGCTTCCAGGTGCTAAAATCCTTTTCTCTCCACCTCTTGGTGACTGCGGAGGTTGTGTGAAAAAGACTGTGAATGGTAATCACATGATTGTTGGATGCAACCAGTCATTTATGTGAATAGGTTGCCAGAACCCAGATTTGTGATCATATGGCTGCAGGGGGACGAGCAATGTTTCACAACTGGTAGAAGTGCTTTATCGGCCATAAAGCATCCTGTCTGAGGCCATCAACTTTAAATGAATGACACACTGTAAGTCGAGGAGTATCTGTCAGAGGGGTTTGCCAGCCGAGCATACAGTACAAGGAGAAAAACAAAACAGAGGAATGAGAACATTTATCATTTCAGCTGCTCTTCTATTCATAAAATACTTAAGAATCTAAGGCTACCTTATTTCATGATTACCTCATTAACTTTTGTAGATTCTGACATAGGTGCAGTGATGGCCATGGGAAAAGAAGACTTCTCTCTCAAGCATTTTATTGTCTCAAACATCTACAAACACAGATTTAATAGTTAAAACACAAACTGCGTGTAGCATATGTGATATTTCCAGCTTGCCCTGCAAGAAACGTAGGAGACCCAAAGCATCCTCTGCTAGTAACCATTTCAATTTAGCCAGTACTATTTCTTCTTACTATCTTTCTTCTGTAGTTTGATCACAATCATCTTTAACTGTTTTACTCCACTTGGGATCTACAGGGACTCTTTTGCCTTATTTTATTTTATAGGGAAGATCATAAGATCGGTCATAGTATCCTCAAGCCCCACCCTGCCAATTCCTGATTAATCTATTCACTTGTAATCCTTACTTACCCGTAGTACCCAATTGATCATGTCTTTTTGAGAGTCCAGTTGTTGAATTTCTTTCAGCTTTTCCAAAATCATGAGGATGTTCATTGCATTCAAAGCAGAGCTCCCCATTCCTTTAACAACAGAAAAACTTTTTTTAAAAAATATATCCATTCAATTAAACCAAATTAGCCACATACATTTATTCTCCTAAAGGAGATACATTTCCTTCTTTTACTAATAATTGCTACAATTTGAATAATTCCGCACAAGCAAGTCTTAATAGTTATAAATTTACCTTTGCTCAGAGCTAACTTCCCACTACTTTATTAGCAATGTGTATTTCACTTTAAAAATGGTATTTATATGACTCTCCTGGGTTAGAGAGTGTCTTAGAATCATCCCACAAGATCCTCTGATACAGCAACAGGGTGTGCAACTAGCTTCATGAGCTGTGCTTCAAAGCAGCCTGTGTGCTGAGAACTGGGGGTGGGCGGGACTGTAATCAGTTTGTTGTTGAAGCAGCAGCAGCTTTGGAATCTATTTTTCAAACGATCACTAAATTGTGCCTTTCAATTTTTAATCATTTTAAGGACTATTAGGGATTCGGTGGCTCAGTGGGTTAGGACGCTGAGCTTGTCGATCAGAAGGTTGGCAGTTTGGCGGGTCGAATCCCGAGTGCCGCGTAACAGAGTGAGCGCCTGTTACTTGTCCCAGCTTCTGCCAACCTAGCAGTTCGAAAGCACGTAAAAATGCAAGTAGAAAAATAGGGACCACTACGGTGGGAAGGTAACAGCGTTCCGTGCGCCTTTGGCGTCTAGTCATGCCGGCCACATGACCACGGAGACGTCCTCGGACAAGCGCTGGCTCTTTGGCTTTGAAACGGAGATGAGCACCGGCCCCTAGAGTCGGAAACGACTAGCACGCATGTGCGGGGGAACCTTTACCTTTACCTTTACCTAAGGACTATTAATCTTTATTGAACTAAGAGAAGCTCTCTTTAGCCACCACCTGTTATTCCTTTTTGAAGATCTGCGCCATTTGGGGGGATTTCTTCGTTGTTAAACAAGGAAAAAGGCTGCTGAAGGCAAGCTAAAATAAGGAAGTGTGGAGCATCTAGTTTATTATTTTTAGTCATGTGTAGTTTAGTCTGCTTCGCTGTAGGTGGCTAAAACTTTCCAATTTTTATGATTCCTGATTGGTCAGCAATTCTTTAGTGACTTACAAAAAAGCTACTCTTTGACTAAAGAGGGAGTTAAGAAGATAGAGGAGCAAAGGATTAGAGGTGTATTTGAAAAATCCTTAAATGAAATCCAACAGTTCATAGACCAGATATGCTCCAAGGATATTAAAAAAAACTACTCAAACTATTTCAGAGATGTATATATGTGTAGAAAGTTACCAAAGCACTGAGACAATTTCACAAGGAGATGACAATGAAGGGGATTCAATTGCAATTTTGGAATATGAACCTGACACCAATCTTTATTGTGATGGTTTAAATATAAATCTCCAATTGAAAGAAGAGTTCCAAGAAAATCTGCAACTTTCAAAATGAGAACTATGAGACTTTTTCTCCATGGACACTAACAAGGCTGAGAAATCCTTGAGAAAAAGAGAAGCTCATAATTACTTGATAAGCATTCCAGAGAAGAAAAAGATTTTATTTTATGAAGATAAGCTGGAAGGAGTGACCCAAATTTAATGAGTCAATTGGTATTGGGATAGATTTTTATCGGTCTGATATTTGTAACTGAAAGAAAGTTTTAATGTAAAGTGGGTTTGAAAGTGCATTTTTTCCTTTCCATATAATGCTTAAATAATTCCTAAAGCTTTTAAAATATTACTGAAAGTATATTTGAAAGTATCTATGTTAAGAGAAAGTTAAAGAAAAAGGTGTATTAAAAAATTAAGAGTTTTAAAAACGAAGTATACAAGAAGAAAAAATTATTGTAACTTGGAGGGAATGATTTAAATTTAATGAGTTAGTTGGAACTTTATTGGTCTGACTGAAAGTGAACTTTAAAGAATGCATGTTAACAGAAAGTGAAAAAAGATGTATTAGAACTTTTTGATCTTACAAATGTTTGTAAAGAAATGTTTAGTGTTTTAAAATAACATTTAAAAAGTATTTTTTCCTTTAAGGTTAAAGAATCTGAAAGAATACAGTAAATTTTGTTCATATAAATGGTGAGTTTAAAAAGATTATTAAGTGCAAATATATTATTTACACAGCAAGGAAGAAAAAGCAGAAACGGTTAAACTGATTGCTTTATTCAAAGAGGAGAACATATTTAATTATGTTTTTTATTTGGAAATCACTTCTGGATTTTTTGCTTGTGATGAAAAAAAATTGAAACTTTAACTCTAGTTTTTCCGGTTAGATAGATTTATTAGATAGAAATGGCTAGTATATGTGTAAAAGTAAAAAGTTGAGGTTGTAATGTTACTATGCTAAAAAGAGTTGGAAGTCAACACTCGCCCCCCCCTTGTACCCCATATTTTCTTTCCCCCTCTCTTTTTCCTTCCCCTAATTTCCTATTTCTATTTTCCTTTATATTTTATACTTGGATAAAACAATAAAAGTCACAAAAATAGTAGTTGCATTGAGGTACAAAGAGCTTCCATCATTCCCAGATAGGATGGTCCTGGCTGGATCTGGGATGACATTGATTTCAGGAAGGCTACCGTACACTTGAATCATCTTGCAAAACGTCAGACAAAAGCCAGCTCTCATAGGGAAAAGTAAAACTGATACTAGGAAACAGCTGTATAGGAATATAAATTTTTTATTTATTTTATTTATTTTAATTCCATTTATATCCCGCCCTTCTCCGAAGACTCAGGGCGGCTTACAAGCTTCAGCTTGAGGGGTTTTTCTTTCTCCTTATTTTGAGATGTGAGTTATTTCTATTGACATACTAAAGAGAATAAGGAAAAAATAGTCCTACAGATTTTTTAAAAATGCCTTGTTATTATTCCATTAAATTTGATTCTTATTTTAGGTTGTTTATTTACAGCAGCTCTATAGGCGTAAAACTCATTTCCATGTTATTTTTAAAACACCTTTATTAAGGAAAGGGTATTCCATCCTAGCAAATGTATTTCCAAAATTAATAAAATCTAAGATTAAAATCCTATATTAACTTATTTATTCAGCTATTAACTTGCATGTGCATGACTGTATTTTTACAAACTGCAAAAACTAACCAATAAAAATAAATGTACACAGTCCAAATTTAAGAAAGGACTGTTCTAATGTCAATTTTGTGATTTTTAGGCACAGGCAATACATGTATATCCACGGTATGTATATACACACACATACATGTACATATATTACATATTATTTTACATATAAGTATAGTCTAGTACATAAGGGACGCGGTGGCTCAGTGGGTTAGGACACTGAGCTTGTCAATCAGAAGGTCGGCAGTCTGGCGGGTCGAATCCCGAGTGCCGCGTAACAGAGTGAGCGCCTGTTACTCGTCCCAGCTTCTGCCAACCTAGCAGTTCGAAAGCACGTAAAAATGCAAGTAGAAAAATAGGGACCACTACGGTGAGAAGGTAACAGTGTTCCGTGCGCCTTTGGCATCTAGTCATGCCGGCCACATGACCATGGAGACGTCCTTGGACAAGTGCTGGCTCTTTGGCTTTGAAATGGAGATGAGCACAGGCCCCTAGAGTCAGAAACGACTAGCACGCACGTGCGGGGGAACCTTTACCTTTACCTTATAGTCTAGTACAGGGGTAGACAACCTTGGCTCTTTTATGACTCGTGGACTTCAACTCCCAGAATTCCTGAGCCAGCTGGCTCAGGAATTCTGGGAGTTGAAGTCCACGAGTCATAAAAGAGCCAAGGTTGCCTACCCCTGGTTTAGTAGAGTACATATTTAATATCAATACAAATTAATACAATACTTATGCAGTATATAAATTCACTGTGGTGCCTAGTTATATTCATCTCTGTGGCATTTAAAAAGCACTCTGCTAGTACTCTGTGAATTAACACTTTATTTCTAAATATAGATTTTCTTTCTCTAAGGTGGCACACTTACTGGAAGCTTTATGATAGAAGTCAAAGGTTACTTCTTCCTCTGGAATCTCCTCTAACTGACGCTTCTCTTCAAGTAAACCCAAAGCAAGGAGGTGAAGGACCTATGTAGAGACAGATAGCAAATTTAATCTTTCAGAGTAATGGAATATTCTCTAATAGCCAGATAATCTAGCCAATCTTAGTCAGGACCATCTTTTAGGACAGAAACAACCACCAGCCTGCATTTGGATGCTGAGACACACAGCAATTAAACAATTACCCAGAGTTAGCTTATCACAATAAGACATGAAGGGATATTGACCTGGCCATGGAATGCAGAGGGAATAAACAAAGTGTTAAGGGGGAGAAAGTTAGAAAAGATTAGTCAGTCCTGAGAAAGAAGAAAGAAAAATTGATAATTAACTCCATCTTGATTAAGTTTGTTATAAGGCATGGGTAGGCAACCTTGGCTCTTTTACGACTCGTGGACTTCAACTCCCAGAATTCCTGAGCCAGCCATGCTGGTTCAGGAATTCTGGGAGTTGAAGTCCACGAGTCATAAAAGAGCCAAGGTTACCTACCCCTGGTATAAAGTGAGGTAGACAGAAGTTGTTATGTTACCCCACAATACTAAAGAACATTTCTGGATTCCCTGCAGTGCTGGTATTTGACCCCAAAAAGATAAAATAAGCAAATGAACTGCCAAACATGGACGTTTTTCAAAATGCTACTGGGTCATTTGCCTAGTAAATGTAAGATGTGTAAGAACACTCTGTGAAAAGCACACCATCCCCTAATCTAAGTAATACTGTAAGAAGAGAAGGTTGGTGAAATTCTCCTGAGTAAATTATTGGCCTTCTGGTGTCTAATACTAAAACACTGCTCAACTATTTGGATGTCTACCGCAGTACTAATGGAAACAGAGATGAGAGAAAACAGCTACATGCATTAAAATTGAATATGCCTCCTTATGCCTACTGATCAATAGACATACAAATTTAAATGTTCTGATTATGTTTCTCTTCATTATAAGGTTAACAGGGGAAGTGGGGAAAGGGAAAGGGGAGATTTTTATAATTAAAAAAATGGAGACAGTCATTATCTCTTTCATGAATTGTCCCTGATGTACAAGTATGTTGACTGTTGAAATAATAAAGCAGATATCACGAAGAATTGTTTTGAAATAAAAAAAAATGCTAAGGCAAATACAGGACTCCAAAAGCCCACGTGCTTACAGATATATGGAGTTAGGAATCATTTGAGGTAGAGCACACAAATGAATCTGAAAAATATATACTGGAAAAACCCAAAAAGCATTTAAGATAAAGATATTGCTAAAACATGGTCTCACTCTAACAAGCCAGGGCTGACAAACATACCATCTGTATCATAGCTTCTGTCCACATGTGATTTTCCAGTTCTAGTGCTCTTTGCAGGACAGTTCTAAGAATAAGCATCATGATATCACAGTTGAGAACATTCACCACATTTCTGAAAGCAGGACTGAATTCTGGAGGTGGTGGTGGTGGGAGTGCTACAAAAATGCAGACATATATTAGTGCATTAGTGCCTAGCCACCTTACAGTATTATGAATGAAAGAAGTTTTAAGCTTTCAGATTTGTCTGAAATCGATGAACTAATATATAGCCATGTATGAGAGAAGACAAAACCAACTGTACATACTTCCTCTTATACAGTGTTTTGTGAGACATATGAACGTTCCTAGATCTGGGGGGCTTTCAGACGTCACTCATGCCCTAGTCATCTTGTACTTTGACTACTGCCATGTCTTGTTATCTGGTTTGTCTATGTCCGTGTATTTGTGTGTGTGCGTGTGTGTACGTGTGTGCGTGTACACTGGCCATGTCATATTTTGCCTTGCCACATCTCTTTTCTATTCTTCATTTGGTCATTCCTGTAAGCCAGTTTGGTCTTCAGTAAGCCCTCACCGTATACTAGCTTCAGTACATCTTCTTCACTGTCCTTCAGGAATTCTTCCAATGCCCTTCAACTATCTTCAACTATTTGGTGCACTTCCAACATTCCATACCCACCTATGCTCCTGCGTAAGTAGAGTCTGTCAACATTGCTATGGATGGAGGACATGATTCGCTGTCATTATTTTTCTGGTCTTCCTATCCAGGAGTTTTAGTTCTGCTTAAATCCAGTCCATTATTCCAGCTATGTATCTAAGGGTTGGTATTGGCCAGGTATTAATTGCCTTGATGCTATTCCCTCTACTGAGTTTGGACTTCCAAGATCCTTTTCACATTCGTGATGTATTGACTTCAACCTTCTTGACTTCTGTGCTTGAAATTGCCAGCTTGAAGGATGCCCAGGTATTTGTAGTGATCTCCTTCATCCAGACTCTTGATTTTATTTTCATAAGGCATCTTGATTCCTTCAGTTTTAACTATTATTATTATTATTATTATTATTATTTGAAAGTAACTGCCCATTATTACTGCCAATGTCCCTTGCTGCTCCAATGCTTAGGTTAAAATGAAATCTCCGCTAAGCAGGTTACCTAATGGACACATCTATGCAATTTTTTCAGCAATAATGTGGAAGTGGTTCACCGCTGCTTTATAACATGAGTTGGAAGGGACCCTGGAGGTCTTCTAGTCCAACTCCCTGCTCAGGCAGGAAACTATACCATTTCAGACAAATGGTTGTCTGTGTTTTGGCATCTGCTGTTCTGAACATCATTTGAAGATGTTCGAAGAGATTACATTGATTCTACCACTAGGCTTGGGAATCTAGATGTATGGTAAAGCCTGTACTGTGGCTATAAAAGTTGTTCTGTTTGATAGGTTTTTTATGTTTTTATGATGTGTATTTGTGTATGTATGTAGGTATTCAATATAAAAATTATTAATAAATAGTTTTTAAAATTATTTTGTTTTTAGCCAAAAATCATGTATTTGAGATGGGCAGCTACATAGATGGAAATAATAATGAAGTTGGAAGGGACATTGGAGGTCATCTAGTCCAACCCCCTGCTCAGGTAGGAAACCCTATACCATTTCAGACAAATGGCTGTCCAGTCTCTTCTTACAAACTTCCAGTGTTGGAGCATTCACAGCTTCTGGAGGCAAGTTGTTCTACTGATTAATTATTCTCCTTAGTTCTAGGTTGCTTCTCTCTTTGGTTAGTTTCCATCCATTACTTCTTGTCTTGCCTTCAGGTGCTTTGGAGAATAGCTTGACTCCCTCTTCTTTGTGGCAGCCCCTGAGATATTGGAACACTGCTATCATGTCACCCCTCATCCTTCTCTTCATTAAACTAGATGTACCCAATTCCAGCATCTGTTCCTTATACGTTTTAGCCTCCAGTCCCCTAATCATCACTGTTGCTCTTCTCTATACTCTTTCTAGAGTCTAGATAGATAGATAGATAGATAGATAGATAGATAGATAGATAGATAGATAAATACTAAACAGCTATTAATCATGTTGGTGACAGTGCTCATAATTCCTATTTAATGCGAATGTAAGCACCCCAATTTCAGCCTAATATCTATATTTCAACATCTAATGAACTCACAAAACCTCCACAATCACTCCAAGCTCAGCCAGAAATGGAGAAATCAATCTATACTACAAAACCATAAGGTCTATTTCTACAAAAGCAAACAAAGAATGAGATGCAAAATCTTAACCCTTTTTCTGGCTGATAGCAAATAATTCAGAAATCAATGGTTTTATTAATGTATTCCCTATCATCCCTAGGATGATTATAATTGCCAACTTCATATACAGTAAATAGGACATTACAGCTACATCAACTATCCCTCTATTTTATTTCATAATATTGTATTTCATAATACAACTGTGTTTACCTTCATCTTTATTTTCTTGGATTCTTCTTTTCTTTTCCATATGTTCAGCCTGTAAAACGAATAACTTAATTTGCTTTGTATATATCAACATGTAAATGGTGTGAATCTATCAAAAGCACTTATAAACAATTGGGTCCAAAAAGGGGATTAGATTGAAGAATCTGTAGCACAAGCCAAAAATATAAACTTACAACAGGAAAAATAATAGAAATTGCTCCCTTCAAATTTTCACAAATTTAACATTTTCCTTGGAAGTCAGAGTCTGCTGTTTATACATCTAAGCTGAGTAAATTAAATACAATATAACCATACTTAATTCCTTTAAAAAGAAGGAAGAATGTAGGTGACAACTACCAACCAAGCTTGCCGAACTGTGTGGAGGCTGAGAACCAGTGTTTTGCAGGGCAGAAATGTCTGTTATGTCAACAACCAAAATCACCCAGTTTCAAGGCCATGAATACAGAACAGAAAAATCCATTAAGGATGGAATGAGAGAAAACAGTACTGAAAATAATTAAGTAGACAAAATTGCACCAGTTGAGGGCATTCAACTCTCTTATGTAGCATCTTCTTACGATATCCTCCGTGATTCTTACCTAGCTGTACTCTGTTGTGGATTTAAGAACCTTAGAGTGAGATAAGAGATTTGTCAAACCATGTCAAATGAAGTATTTGGGTAATCCTATCAGATTTCTGTCAGGGTCTTGCCAGAGGCCAGATAAGCAGAATTCCCTCCCTCCAAAATCAAAACCATTAAATGAGAAAGATCCCTGAAAAAAGAAACGGAAGCATACTATTTTCTGCTATACTCTTTTCTTGGCTTTCTCTCCATTTACTACCAACTACACCTTTAGAAATATCTAGAATTTATTTATACCCTGAATATTTACTGTACTGATTATCTTTTATGCAAGCCACTTGGGAGGATTGTTATCCTGAAAGATTAATTATAAATAATATTACCTTTTCCTTCATACAATGTATGATTTAAAGCAGCTTTCTTTTGAACTCTGATTTACCATTTTACCAATTGCCACTCACTGGGAAAAGAAGTGATGTTGCTGTTTAATATATTGAATATAATTGAATCTTTCAACATTGGATATCCAATATTTATGAGGCTCATAGTGTTTGAGAACCAACACAGCATAACAAGTAGAGATGCCAATCTAGTATCAAGAAATTTGGATTCTAATGTTACTGAATAGCCTTCTTTTTCTTTACTTCAGAGATAAATGATCTAGAATGCTCAAAATTCTTAAGAGAGTCTTACCATGTTGGCTGTATCCAAGAAATCTGAGGAAAACCGTTTTGAAGAAGGCTGCTATAAGTACTGGCTGCCATGTATACCAAAACAGTTTTGGTCTCATATTAAGCTGGCTGGTTAGACTCTAACCATCCCAGAATAATGATCATTAAACAAGGGAAGATATAATTTTTTAAAATTTATTTATTTGTTTGTTTAGTATGCTGTCCATCTTTCTATCAAAAAAGTGTGTACACTTCAACAGGGCAATGCTATTTCAAGACAGAATTTCCCATTATGTTCTTCAAGTTTTGACTATGGAGATTCTCGGTTATCCAGGACATGATTATCTCAAAGGTGCTTTTTCAAAAGGCAACTGGACTTTTCCTTGAAGACATTTTGCTTCTGATCCAAGAAGCTTCTTCAGTTCTGTCCTTAAAATTTGCATTTTGGAAAGATTAGCCAAATAGGTGCATAATATCCATCAAGAAATTTAACATAACTATTTTACGTACATGGGGAGAAAAGGCAAAAATTAGGGCCAATGCAATTAAATTGTTGAATTTCAGTGATAAGGTCAAGGCTTGGGGCACTATAAAATGAATCAAGGAGACAGGTTTCACCTACAGGCCACCTATGTTGCCCACCGATGAGATAAAGAAAGTCTTAAAATTGAAACCGTAGACAATAGTTTTTTGTTATTTGACTATTTGCACTTAAGAAAAAAATCTAAAAAGTGCCTGGAAAATATTGCTTATTGATTGTTGACTAGGTTTCTATGGCAATTATAGTGAACCACAAGAAGTCATTTTGGAGTATGGTAATAGAGAAAAACTATAAGTAAAGAAATAAAATACGTTTTTCAGTGATGAAAATATATCTTTTATTTCACAGTGATTTTAATTAGCATTCTTCCTTCTTTGCCCTCTTGCTTAACAAATCTACTTAAGTTGTAGAAGAAATCCATGTCAATGCCCTAACTTCATATTCCAATGTAATGATTTCTTACCTTACTATGCTGAGTCTTGGTATAATGATAAAAAAATACATTGTAGTCCTTGAGGCATTCTTCCTTCAATTCATAAACTCCATGGCTTGATACACCAGGCTTTCTTTAAATAAAAAAAAATATTTTCAATCACATTGCAATTATTTAACAATTACTCATAATTAAAAAATACTATTTCCATTAAAACATTAAAGAGAACCCACAAAATTTGGAGTGTGTAATTAAGAACAGCCTCATTGAATCAAACCAAAAGTCCACATATCCAAGTATCATTTTTGAAACTATCTAACCACAATTTATGACTTTTTTTGCAGGAAACCAGCCTTTACTTTTAGTTTCTGGCAAAAAATGCCTCTTCTGGAAAACGGATTCACTTTACAACCACAGCATTTTCCTTAATGACTGGCACAAAAATGGTCGTAAAATCAGATGCCATCACATGATGACTTGCTTAACAACTGACACAACTAAAAATCGTAATTTCAGGCTCAATTACTGTCCTACATTGAGAACAGAGATGAACAAAGACTTAGAATAACTTGAGCGCAGTTCTGCATGCTTGCTTTTTATGAAAACTGGAAGGCATACGTATAGTATCTCAAACATTCAACAAACTATATTAATATTATTACATTAGATGTTTATCCTACCTTTTTATATCTAAATCAAGGCAGCAAACATACTTAATACTCCTGCCTCCTATTTTTCCCACAGCAACTACCATGTGAGGCGAGCTAGGCTGAGAGACAGAGTAGGCCAAAGTCATCTAATTGGCATTCATGGCTAAGGGAGGCCTTTTTTTTAAATTCCCATTTATATCCCGCCCTTCTCCGAAGACTCAGGGCGGCTTACAATCTAAGCACAAATCAATGTGCTTAGCAATAGCCTTCATTCTATGTATATGCCTGCTTAGTAGGGCTTTCGGGGGGCCCCAAGCAGCATTATTACAAAGTCAGCTTATTGCCCCCAACAATCTGGGCCTTGTAGTAGAACTCATTGTCTCCTGGGTTCTAGGCCAACCTCTTAACCGCTATACCAAACTGGCTCTCTGTAACTATTCAATTAAAAAGAGCAAGCACTCACTTGAACAGGGCCACTTTGTGAATCACCTTCTCCAAACCAGTCTCATTGTTTTCCTGTTAAGACAGGTACCACACTAGGAATTAGCAAAATGGTGTAATGAAAATAGTAAATTTAAAACAAATCAAAGAGAGCAGCACATCTAATCATAGCCATTTGTATTGAGAAGCAAACTAGATTCTCATCAGGCTTACATACTGTATTGGCTGATGAACCATGTGATTATGTTTTCTGATACTTCTCTCTCTTCACAATAATCCCCTTCTAGTTCCTACCAAGGAAATAATACACATGAAATAGACTGAGAGGTAATCCTGAAATGAAGAACTTTTTTGTGTATGGATAATCCTCAGTTAACAAGGCAATTGGGACCAGAATTGCTGTTTTTGCTAAGTAACGTGGCTGTAAGGCACAATATCATGTGACCATGCTTGTTAGAGTTAGCAATTGCAACACTCCCGGTTTCTGTTTTAAAGTGAATCGTCCAGGGTTGTTAAGCAAGGACATTACATGGTTACCATTTATGACCTCCTGTCAGCATATCCACTGACTTGGCTTGTTAATAGCCAGCAAAGGAGCTGGAAATGGTGACCACGTGATTGTAGGAACCTGCGACATCATAACTGCAAGTGGGTCAACTCTACCGAAGGTTGCTTCTGCAGAGATGTATGTATCTAGCCTGTAGGTTGAAAATATTTCTGATTATCTTTGATGATTAAATGGTGGCTTGGCAATTTCAAGAGTGCAGCATTTATTGATTGGGCTATCAAAAATAGCTGGTTCAACTGTGGAACATGCTGGGATACAGAGAATCAAGAGATTCTACTGGATTCAGAAGAGAACATAAACGGTCTTGTGTTCCTCATGCTGAATTCTAGATTCTGATTTTGCTCTGAATGGGGATTGGGGGTAGATTTGGATGAGGAATAGAAGTGTACTGTTTTGTAACAAGAGACAGCCCTCATTGAGTGATCACAATTGGGACCAGCAATTGTTAAGTGAGCAGTGAAACATCCCAATTTTAAAACTGTACTTCAGTTTCCTTTGCATTACAGGCCTGCCAAAGTTTAAGACCCCCTAAAGTTACTTTTTCATCACATCATAACCGCACTAAACAAGAAGTACTTGTACGAAAGTCAGAATAATATTATGGTAAGAATATAGAAAAAAGGAAACTAATCATTCACTCTAAGGAAAAAGTATATTGTATTTGAAGAAATAATTACATGTTTTCTGCTTTTTGATGAAAAAGCGTTCTCTGTATATTATTCCATACAGAAATAATGCAACCACATTTGGGATGGGCAACGCTGTCACTATGTGCATGGACACTGAATGGAAAATCATGTGGCTTTGATAGACTTACAACATCACTTCCCATTTGGTCTTTAAGTGCCTCACTGTGGTCATTAAATGAATCATCAAGTGACTATAACTTTACTCCAGTGTTCTTCATTAACTGGTTGGAAAGCACAGAAATGGTGATCACATGACTGGCCCACTGCCACAGACATGAATGCTTGCTGATAAAGAAGCACTCAATTAGTAATCACATGACCATAGGATGTTGTCACTGTTGTGAATTCAAGTACTGATCACAAAATTGATTTGTTTTACAGCACTGTAACTTTAAACAGTTGCTAAGCAAGGCACTTGGTAAATGAGGACTATCTATACCTATAAGTGAAGACTATTCTATTGAGAGAAAATAACCTACATCTACAAATATTCATGCTAATCTATGTGTCTGGCAGGATGCTACAAATGCAGCAACAATCAAATGATACCACAAAGCAAAAATAAAGTGATAAAGCTTAACTCCCTTGATTTTTTTAAAAAAAGAATCAAACTTTTTTAAAATTTTCACAAGTAAATCATAGTCAATCATAACCAAGTCTACTTTTCTTCATGCAGCCTCCATGTTGTCAAATTTGATGTAAAACATCAGTGGTGAATCTGTGAAACTCTGAGTGACTAAGATCTCAATTGGCATCCGTCTTTGAGAAGAGCTAATTTATTGTTACCGTTGCTCTTTATCATTTTGATTTATTTCTATTATCGCTTTCATAACTTTAATGTATTATAGCCCACCAAAGCCTTTTGAATTGGGTAGGCTACAAAAACTGTAAAGTTAAGAAGCAAACATGTAAAATATGCATAGAGTACAGGCATGCAGCTGGGACTGACTAATAATCATTAAAAAATAAAAAGATTTGAGCAGGTCTGTTTAAACATCTATCAAAAGAAAAGTAAATTGCAGGTAGTCCTCTCTTAATGATGTAATTGGGACTGGATTGCACAGCACCGACAGCCGCTATCTTTGCCTAGGGAACTGCCACCTGCACCATTGCCTTGCCTCTTCCACATACTCTGCCTCACTGCCTTCTCCCCAGCCAGCTCTCTTCCGTAGACAAGGCTTGTGACCCGGGGCTGTGCCCTCACCCAATACTTGGATCTGCAGCCAGCAGGAAGGAAGGAAGAAGGTCAGCTAGTGGCAGAAGAGGTAGGCAGAGGAGTGCAGGGCAGTCAAAAGGACAAAGATGGGGGGGGGGGAATTGAAACACACTGAGGTTGTAAATGCAGGCCGATTGCCAACCACCAAACTTTTGGCACTACAACAGCCATAACTCTAAGGACTGGGGGTAAGTACCATTTGTTCAACACTGTTATAACTTTGAGCAGTCACTGAATGAACGGTTGTTAAGCCAGGACTGCCTGTAAGAATATATATATATATGAGGCAAAGAAAATGAATTACTCACATCTTTAGGCAAAGATTTTGCAATAGCGCTATGTGCCATTGCCTCAATACACAGCAAATGGATAATTTCTCGCATTGTCACATAATCTTTTGTCACATTACTTACTCCTGGGACATATCTTTCTCCTAATAAAGACAAAAAAAATACCCAAGGGATTACTACAAATACACAGACACATAAATAGTGGAGTGCACTCATATATATTCAAGAAATCATGCTGTAAGACCAAGAATAGAGGAACAGTTTTTTCAAAACTGGCATAGAGTGCTCCAAAACTTTGAACAAATCGTAACAAGTTTTGGAATACAACAGAGAGAAGCTGTCTCACATTTTGCTATTTCTCTTGCAAAAAATCTGTAAACTAGTGATTTCTCTTTCCTTTTGTCAGTTTAATTTCTTTCTCTCCTGTAATAATCTCATGAAAAGAAAGGCTGCTTCTTTATGTAATTCCAGTTGTCCAAGCCAGATAGGCCCTTAATTGGAGTCAATTAACCACACAATGATAGTGTCAGGCACACTTGATAATATTGCTAAAGCAATGGTCTAGATAATGACATTGTGCAGTGGTACTTGGTCAATAGTAATTGTGCTTTCAAGTACTGAATCGAAATTTTAGTGATGCGCAGCTGTTCAATAGGCTTAATAAGATTATTTTTTTCTATTTTCAACAACACTCTTTTTATACATAGCAAAAACAAGTCCAAAAAATAAAATATTCCCATCTTTTCTAAAAATTGTCCTTCTTACCTACAACATAGATGAGTACTTGAAGCATCTCTTCTATCAATGTGTTACATTTTTTATTGAAATCCTGTAAGATTAAAATAAATAGCATTCTTGAAACATGATTGACTGAAATAAAATAAAACTATTTATAGATTACTCATCAAACAAATTCAAAATTTGACTTTCATGTCATCTAATTATGTTGCAAACTGCAGCAGAAGACCTTGGGGGTGGGGGCAGGGTGTGTGTGTATCTGTGTGTGTGTGTGTGTGTACCAAAAAGTGTGTTTTGAATATGAAACACATACATAGATTAGTGTCCTGATGTATTATCCCATGTATTTTGGTAGAAAAATACCATGTTTGGCCTGTCCCAATTTTGGCCATACACGAAGTTTGTAAGGATTACTACATAATTTAGTTTTCAACAGTAAAATGAACGTAATAGTCTGTTTACCTGGTCTTTAGTAGGCACAGTCTTCTTGAAGGCATTAAGCAGTTCATACCGTTTGAGGACAAGCAAAAGAAAACTATTTGGCTCCATAAATGCTGCCCCAATCTACAATATAAATATTATAAATAGTGCTAAAGAATAACAGAAGGGATATACAAGGGGCAGTTACTACAAGATTAAAGTTAAAGACATAGTCACCTGCAAGAGGATTATGTCCTTATCATACATTTCTTCTCTACATTTAACTTCCTGATAATAAAACAACTGAAAGAAAGAAAAAAAGTTGAATACATTTTCATGCATAGAGTTGAGCTTTTGTTTTTATAAACACAGAATTAGAATTTCAATTTAAAAAAATGTCCAAAATAACTACCAATACAAATTCACCAGCACCTCAAATTGCATAAAAGGAAAATGGCTTCAAGATAAGAGTTAGAGCCAGTCATCACCAGAAAGTGATCTCTATTTTCTCACAATCTGTCCCAAGTAATATCTGTCCCACTCTCTCAGTAAATAGCTTGTGGGGTTGGAGAAAGATTAGGAGACAGCTTATGAACTTATATTTGTAAAATCAAATATATTCATGGTCATTTGAAGAATACCTGGCTGATTAGAGACAGTCCATTCCTTCTCCACATGTCTGCAGCAACCTGAGCAACCAATACTAGGCAGCGCAAGGGATATTCTACCAGCAGTTGCACTTGGAATGTTTTCTAAAAATAACACAGAAAACATTATTTTAAAAACAATTATAGTTTACTTAATTAATCATAGCCAGCAGATAAACCACTGCAAACTAATACCCTTCCTGTCTGAAGATGACTTGTAGATTGGAAAATAACCTCAAAAATAGCTGAAGATTATTTTCCCTTCCCCAAAACTCCAGAGGACTTGATCACACAGCCACGTTCTCCACAGGCCTCTCAGATTTTTTTTTTAGCTGGTCTTTTGTGACAAAGATGCACAATAAACATCGGGGTACTGTTTCTTGGCCTTCGGTAATTACAATGTTACACACCACAAGTCACTGTTTTGTCCACAACGCTATTTAAAATTTATATGAAACTATACATATGTCACCAGGGAATTTAGAATAAGCTGTCATCAATGTATTTCCAACACACCCCCCCTGTATCAGGTATTTATTTATTTATTTATTTGTTTGTTTGTTTGTTTTATATACCGCCCTTCTCCCGGAGGACTCAGGGCGGTGTACAGAGCAATAAAGTAAGATTACAATAAAGCAATAAAGTGAGAAAATTTTAAAACCCAAATCCATCAGGCCAGGCCAGCTTGTTGGAAAAGATAAGTTTTTAGATCACGCCGGAAGGAGTGAAGGTCGGGGGCCATTCGGATTTCAGCTGGTAAGCAGTTCCAAAGGATTGGTGCACCCACCGAGAATGCTCTCCCCCTTGGGGGTCACCAGCCGACATTCTCTGACCGGTGGCACCCTGAGGAGGCCCTCTCTGTGGGAGCGCACAGGACGGAGGGATGCTGACGCTGGCAGTAGGTGCTCCCGTAGGTAGTCCGGACCCATGCCATGTAGGGCTTTGTATGTCATCACTAGCACCTTGAATTTCACCCGGAAGGCAACTGGAAGCCAGTGCAGCTCACGGAGCAGAGGTGTAATATGGGAGTATCGGGAGACCCCCAAAAGCACTCGTGCAGCTGCACTCTGCACCAGCTGAAGCTTCTGAGTGGTTCTCAAGGGCAGCCCCATGTATAACTATCTATGTCTAGGGGCAGTGCCTAAATGCAGAGGTGTGCTGAAATAGGAAAACTGAGTCTTGATAAAATTCAATGAAAAGTGATGCTCAGGTTTTCTGATCTATTTCAAACCCACAGGGGAAGGATTACATTTTCTCTGCAGGAAGCTATACATTGTATAAGCATGCTTGTCAGTTCCGCTCTCTCATTATAGGCCAAAGCAGCTAACTGCTTATTAATATTTGGGGCTGATATGGATATAATCCATGCATTATGGCCAAGGGAAGTTGAAGAGCTTCAACTTTCCTTGGCCATAATGCATCAATTATATGAGCTCTTCTGGCTGACAATGTAGGATAGTTTGACGACTGGAATTGTACTCTGTATCTCTATGTGGCACTGTAGTCTCAAGACAGCCTATGAACCCAGTGTGGAATACAATAGTAGTCCCCAATCTTTACAGCTTGGCGGCCTGGTGGGGGAAGAGGGGAAACAGTCTGAGTAAGTAGCGGGCTGATGCAGATGCATGCATGTCAACCCAGCACTCATGCAAATTGAGCTGCGTGCCCACATGCACCAGCCAGCTGCTCATGCAGCCCAGTTCCAAACAGGCCATGGCCCGGTAGTGGATCGCAATTTAGGGGGTCGTGAACCCCTGGAATACAGAATTAGTCCTTTACTAATAGCTTATGCTATTCTGTATTTTCCTTGAAATATCTCAAAGCAGAGTACTTCTTCCTTCAACTGTATCCAATTGTATTACTGTAACAAAGCAAATTAAGATCAGGGTCGGTGATTGGTAGCAATGAGCTTTATATCCAGATAGTGAATTTAAACTGGAATATGAACAAAAGGATCTAGCACACTAACTACTCCACCATTCTAACTCTCACATTGATTGAACCTTATATATTGAAGATGGACAGTATTTAATATTTGTTATGTATATGTAGGGGTGTGAGTCTGTACATAAGTTGTATATAGTATGTTTAGGTGTGTGTCATGTATGTGTTTCACTCTGAGAGCGGGCAACTAAATTTCATTTTTGATGTGTGCCGTTGTGCCCACAGTAAAAAAAATGACAATAAGGGTTATCTTATCTTATCTTAAAAAAACTGCAGAAGATACTTACTGATGAAAAAAACTCTTGGAGTCTTGAAATGATTCCAGTTTTGCTCAACTGTATATGCAGACCTAGGAAAGACATTACCAAAGATTTTACTTTTGAGTAAGGGTGAGATACAAGACCCACTGGTTATCACTATGCATTTCAAAATTACTTATAAGCAAGATTTCTCACATCAGACATACATTTGCCAGCAAGTGTTTAAGAGGCTGCCGCACTAACTGAAAAGAATTTTAAATGCTACATCTGTGGGAATATTAAAATGTTAATAATAAAATTGTGAACAATATGGCAGGATAAAGGAGAGAGAAAAATACATTTTTTCACAAAATGCACACTTAATAAATTATTATTCTTTGACACGTAAGCTCTATTAATTGCATTTATAGAGGTCAAGCAGCCAACAATATCCATGATCATAAATATATATTCAAATATGACCTGCACTTCAGAAGCCTAATGCCTTATTTTTATCAAATCTGAGCAGACTTTAAAAGAGAAATTTAATTTTCAGCTATTAATAACCAACAGGCACTTACCAGCTAGCATCCTAGACAATGGGAGATGGATGCTCACAGGATCTGTTGATACCTTGAACCGCTTGCATTCCAAAGTATGGCCACATAAATTGATCACTTTTTTGTCCCGGGTATAAGAGTTGCTACATTTCATTACTGCTGCATGGCACTCCTTATAAGCTGTAACCAAGAGCTCTTCCTGGAAATGACAGTATTTTTACATTTATAGTTAATAGTATGTATAACACTGAATTCATGGTATAATCATAGTGGCTATGTTTCATTCAAACAAATTTGGCTCATAAGTACATCATTAAAATCATGCAGCATTAAATAAGATACTAACTGCCCTATACTTGTTATTTTTTCAGTGAAAAGCAAACAGTTTTGTGAATTCTAGCAAAAAAAGCAACCCTCTGTACCAATATTTTTTAAATTGTTTTTAAATCAAAATATCTACTTAACTATATACTCTGAGAAATGCAAAAGCTTTATGGTTTATAATTCTTGAATTTATCAAGAAATAATAGTTGCATTTTCTGTGGAGATTTATAATAACTTTAAGAGGTGCCATTCCAAAAAAAGCAACATTTGAAAATTTATAAACCACTTGTTTTACACACAACAGCTACAAAAATCAGAACCTACATGTGAAATAACAACCTTGTAGTAAAGGGGTTTTTGTTTGATAAATAACAGTAATTCCACAGGCCTTTCAAAGATAACTGCTTTTAACATTTAAATTAAATATTTCATTTTTAAAAATCCCTAAGGGAAAAAAATGAGATACAGTCACATTGATCAAACTTAGGGAGAGGAGTCTGCTCATAAGAAACTTCAATTATTCAAATCCTTGCAAGCTCTTCCTACTATGCAGCTTACATCACAGGCGCACCACTCCTGAAATATCAAGAGAATGTTCTTCAATTGCATCTGGATTGAAATGGCTGCTTCCCAGTCAGGATCTACCTCAATATGCTGCCCAGCTTGCCGCTTTATTTCCTCCATTCCCTGTAACAAACCAAGATCCAGATAACTCAAGTCAAAATTACTCAGAGAAGTATTAAGACCATAAGCTTAAATAAATAGATAAGGAAGTATCAATTGAATTGAGGAAATTTTTATTTTGAATGAAATGTGACAATGCAATAGGACATATTATTTTTTTGTAACTGCATACTTGCAGAATTCATTGGAATTCATACGGGAAAAAGTTAATTTATAGTCACTTAATAGAAGTAGAGTTCCTTAGAACCATTTTAAACAATATAAATGCAAAATAATAAAATGTTAGAGTACAGCTACACTGGATTATACTGTTAGCCACTGTACTATATATTATTTGAGTGTAATAAAAGGACAGTTTATATACTTTACCTGCATGCAAGTAAGAATCTTCAGGAAAGATTTGAACCCTTCTAAAAATTGTTCTCGCAATTTATCTGTCCACACAGCAGGCTTACTGATTAAAATATATCTATTGTAAGAAATAAACATTTTTTTTTAAATGTAGCATAGTTTCATAGCATGAACTTTTGCAGAGTTGACTGAAACTAGTTTTACTTATGAGATGGCTATCATCCTGGGAGACCTGACACGTGGCACAAGACAGAAATGACTTTCTTTAAAAGGAGGAATTACTTTCTTTACGATATACAGGAAGGGACTACGTTATTATGATGACAGTGATATCAAGACAAATATTCTTCTCTACTGCTAGTACACTCTTCAATACATTGCCAGAATAATCTAATATATTTATTATTTGTTAAACATTGTTATAAAGTCTTAGAAAGTGCTGGATTCAAAATACTACTCAGTTTAAGCATAATAAGATTTGCCTAACTTTACAGCTGTTCATCTGCAATATGAATTATGGCATTTATCCAGCTGATCATGCAAGCATTGCTAGTATTCAAAGTGCTATTTGAATATTTGCAAGATGAAGTACTTTTATGCTTTAATAGGAAAACTTACTTAAGATCATGTATAATTGCATATACTCGGCCCAACTTCTCTTGGCTGTAACCCTGGAAATTGAATTTGCTATTTTTATCCAAATATTTTGGTAGTTCTTCTAGAAGTGTCTCTGTTATGACTGTGATGACATTTTGTTCTTCAATGAGATGGCGGGCCTGAGAAGGAAAATGTATTCAAAATGTAAAATACACATCTTTATTCACATCTTATTTGAATAAGAACAAAGTAGAAAAAAGGAAGATGTGGTTTGCCTATTCATCCTGACCAAGCCTTCTGAATAGAATGGTGAACCTTAGCTGTGTTCCTATCAATCTCTACGTTTACTATACTTAATAAATAGTTGTCTTCCATACAAGATAAAGCCATCTCTCGTAAGTCCTCTTTGTGTATTATAATGTTTAGAGAGTTCACCACGTGAATGCTCCTGATATCTCTTTCCTGGCCACATCACTAGAGTAACATCTTTCTTCTGGAAATGTTCATTTACTGAGTGTCGCTATCAACTGAAGGAAAGCCAATGTGCATACAACTTTATGTAATGTTGGCTTCCATGTGAGCCAGGACTCTATTTAAACTTGGTGCATGAATATTTGTAGGAGAAAGATTCAGAGACTGAATGGTTCAGATTTCATAACAATGTACAGTACAGGGACTATAAAGAAGAGGAAATTTTATCTAGCTTAAAGCATGCTATGTGTCTTTGTATATGCTTGGCCCTCAGGATTTATATCCTTGTCCTAGAAAAAACATGTTATTCATTTATGAGCATGGAAGGAAAAAATACTTCTGCTAAAGTTTAGGGGAAATGTAGTATACATACCAATGTCGGTACTGTGAATATCTGAACTGAAAGTGCTGTCACAGAAAACTGCCTTTCATGATCATCAATGATATATTCTCTCTGCAAAGCTTTGTAATGCTGTGAACACACAAATACAAAGAAAGTATTATTTACTGATTGGATTATGAGATGTACACAATCTGAGGAGTAGAAATTTGACAAGTAAAAGATGTATTTTCTCTCAGGAAGATTTACTTCACGAAAGCATCAAAGCATTGTTAATAGCATTTGGGGAAAATGGGATACATCTGGAGAGCAAAATGGATGAGAGTCTAATGGATTAATTAATGTTGATTACATTTTATTTAAATTTATGTTTAAGGTTCTATTTAATACAATTAATATAATTCAATCCACATATAATTAGTCATTTTTTCATGCTTTCATTTTAAAAGTTAAGATAAAGCAGTAAATAGATTAAAATAAAGCAGAAGTTTTGTAATCTGTACCAAGGTATGTAAGACCACACATACATCTTGGAGTTCTGGTTGTGCACCTCTGCATTATAACTTGATACAGAATACAACAGTAATTAAAGTATTTATTTTTATATTACAGCTCTCAGAAGGCAAATAGTTATTTTTTACTGATGAGTTAACAGTTTAAATATGAAGAAAAACTTTACTACTCCAAGGTAAAAGATAATATAGTAAATTACCTTAACAAATTCCATAGCAAAATGTTTTTTATACTCTATTTCCATAAAAAAAGTACTGAAGATTAGTTCATGTAAGATCTTCCTTGCTCCTAGAAAAAATCATAATTTATTTTCACTCATAAACATTTCATTCCAAATTAATAGATCTTTAGTAAGTACAATGCCTATATAAAAATGGAAAATCTAAACTGCTATTAAAGTATGAATCATCTCAGGTGGTAACCTTTGCTAAAAAGATATCATCATTTTTTAGAAATCAAATAAAATATCTACCATATCTGTTTTAAATATAATAGTGGCATATTTGTGATAGTTTTATTCTGCTGGTCTGTTAAGCTATGTAAGTGGAGAAACCAGATCCTTAAAGCAAAGATCAAACTAATTTAGAAGAGAGAAGCTATCAGTAATTGAGGCTGAAGTGATTGTGGTGGAAAAACCCTTCCCCCAAAGAAAGAAATGGGAAGAAGGAGAATGAGTGAAACCCTCAGAAATATCTGAGAGAGATTAAGAAGTAGCAGTAGGGCAGGGAAGCTTCAAAGCAAAGGAAAAGCTAGCAATGCCTATGTGGGTAGCCTATAATGGTCTTGTGAATAGAGCAGATATTGGACTGGGGGGACAGTTTTGAGAACCAGCAGGGTGGTTGCTCAAGGGGACTGAGGGGAAGATGGACACCGCCCAAGTATAACTGCGAGTGATATCAAGAAAAGTCTCACAGGGTGAGATCTGAGGAAGGATATGGAGAAGCAAAAAGCTGGGTGCTGATAAGCTGTGTCCCAAGAGACAATGAGACAGTGGGAAAGAAAGAAGAGCAGAAGAAGGGATAACCTTTGATAAGATGGCAGAATATCATACCAAGAGAACCTAACAGGAAGTGTCTGGGACCTTGACAATAGTGAAACAGAGACAGGTGTTTAAGGATCAAGAAAAGCTAATATAGAGATTAAAGCGTGAAGTGATGGGAAATTTTTACAGCTAACTGGGGTTGTAAGACCAAAGAATGAAATGAAAACCAAAAGTATAACAAAAATGCAAAATAAAAACATAATAGAAAATATAAGATTACTATCTTAAGCTTCCAAGGCAGATGCTAAATAAATTAGGTAAATAAGAACTAGTGTCTAGGAACAGAGTATAAAACATATTCACTAATTAAAATTTACGACTAATTAGTAAATGAAGTTTATTTTTGGAATATACATAGTAATAATTACTAATTTATTATCGCCACATATTTGCCTAGGCCCTAGCCTTATCACTAACCTCATGACAATGCCTAAAAGGATTCAGTTAAACTAAGGAAACAATGTACCTCTCACAAGGAAATACATTTGGCACAATGAATAAAAAAAGAAGTTATGGGTCTTGTATTATTTTCTTTGACTATAACAGAAGGTTCCGCTATTTTATGTCTTACAGGGGCCCATCACGTTTCTAGAAAATTCTCAGTTGGCAATAGCTCTGTACCACAGTTGTTTCCCCAGGATTCAATTTACCTTTATAAAGTTTTGCATCCCACAGCATCAGTGTGCTTATCTGACAAGGTTTCCCTGAATCAACTTCTTTTAAACATATTTTACAGAATATCTGACGAAAATCACCTAAAAGAGGAACACGTAAATATGAAGGTTTAGATTACTGGAGGACTTAACTGAAATCCTTAAGAAAAAAATCACACAAAAATTCTTCACATAAGGCAGAAAGCTATTTCAAAATGTCCTGGCTCTTACATTGAGTAACGTTATGCAATCACTTTCATGTTTACTTCTGTAATCATTTTTCAACAATAAACAACGATACAATGCAATTCCTTTGAAGAAAAAAGGTATAAACGTTCCTGAAGAACTTTACCCAAACAAAATGGATAAAAGGTAAAGGTAAAGGTTCCCCCGCACGTGCGTGCTAGTCGTTTCCGACTCTAGGGGCCAGTGCTCATCTCCGTTTCAAAGCCGAAGAGCCAGCGCTTGTCCGAGGACGTCTCCGTGGTCATGTGGCCGGCATGACTAGACGCCAGAGGCGCACGGAACGCTGTTACCTTCCCACCGTAGTGGTCCCTATTTTTCTACTTGCATTTTTACGTGCTTTCGAACTGCTAGGTTGGCAGAAGCTGGGACGAGTAACAGGCGCTCACTCTGTTACGCGGCACTCGGGATTCGACCCGGAGCCCTCAAATTTGATCTGATTTTATTTGAGGGTGTGAATAAAAGAAAATGATACCCAAACAACTAAGACATATTTTTTTCCCTTAAAAACAAAACAAAAACAAAAAATGCAGTTCTGCCTCCATCTACTTTTGGAAGGTGACCGTCGGGCAAACTGTGCAAAGTTCAGTGTGGCTCTCAAATAAGGAGAAGTTTCGCATCACTGTTTTAAGGGATGGTGGTCTAGCAGTTAGCAGGAAAAAAATTTCATAGAAGAACAGAATCATTTCTTACTAGTTTTATAAACAAAGGAAATACTTGTCAAAACCAATAAATCCCTTGTTCAGTATTTTGCAATCTATGCACAACACAAAATAATCTAGGATACTTACTTGAGTAGCTCATAAGTTTGTTTAACCAAGAACCAAGACGCAAAGCAAATTTCTGATGAGCCATTACATCTGCATGAAGAACCATCACATTAAGGGGACCTTGGGAAACACTATTTGAATGTTTCTAAAAAATAAAGAGTATTTAAAATTTGAATCAGAATACAACAAGCATTCTACTGATCAAAGATGATCAAACAAAAATGAGGGGCTAAAATCAAGAAAAATCATCGCTATGAACATATCTTCATAAATATATAGAACAGTAAAATGTTACATATTTTAAAAATGCTACTCTTACCTTAATCTCCTCTTTTGCTTCCTGACAAACAACGTATGACCCCTTCTTAACAGCCTTCCGACCCTGTGTAATTTAAAAAAAAATAAAAAATAAAATAGAGATAGACAGGACAATGTTATTATAGTGTGCAAACGAAAGGCAAGATCAAAATGGAAAACAATTAAAGTTGCTTTCAGGCTGATTTAAATGAAAGTTGTACAAAGGTTCAGTCATTTTGTATTATAATTCTAATTTGAATTAGCTTTTGTTAGATATCTATCAAGATCCATGACTCTTAAAACTGACAAATAACATTAAAATTATTACAGAGATAATGCCATCATGTCACTCTTTTAAAGGAATAAATTCACTGTCAGAAATTAGCATATGGTCTGGATGATCACAGGGTTTTAAAAATATTCTTAGTTCATGGTCCATTAATTCTTCTGTTCCTTCTCAGGATTATTGCATTCCAGAGTTTGGAGAATTTATGTCCATTAACACCAAACAATCTCCATAATGGTATGGTCTGAAAGAGGTAAGGCATAGTTCAGAAGAGGAATAGACATTCTAGAGTTTCCATTCCATTCCTGAATCAGTGAATTTTGCATTACCATATATACTTGCACATAAACCCATCTGCAGATATCCAATCCTTGAATCTTCATCCCAAATACCATGAAAAATGCACAACCCACAGGGCACCTTTGGGAAGAAATGGCAGAAAAACTATTTATTTTGTTAACCCTTATGTGAGCATGGATCATCCAAAGCACTTCCTGGGAGATGGCTGGATCAATATATGTAAAACAAAGCTAAAAAGGCAAAAATCTTTAAAGGCTTGTAAGAATATAAAGATCTTTAACTAGAATTAACTTAGAATCAAATGAGCTTCTCTGAAGAAGAAATTTTAAAGCTGTGATGTGTTGCTAAAAAGAATTATTTTCCTCTGGTACCATATCTGATGGGTGGGAACAATATAACAAGAACCTCAAGAAAAAAGATTTAGATTTGAACTGTAAATATGAAATGATTCTTCAGAAATAAATTCCTTAAATTTTTTGAAAAGGCCAGATTTAAAATGCATACTGGCACAAATGTGATTCTAAACATTAGAATTTCCAGGGAAAAGTCAAACTGAGCTCAAATTCTAGTGACATAATAATTTCTTCTTAAAATACAAATTCATCTTTCGCCCTAATATAAAATGAGAAGAGAATTTGGTATGGGAACAAAAAAGTGACCAGCCTTATTCATTCACTAAATTTCTAGAATAATTAATCTTGCTAAAACAATAATAATTAAAACGTCAATTGATTTAAAAGAAAACCCATTGTTCTGAAAATTATAACTCTATAACAAAATGTACCATAAGGATTCATTCTTATATAAGATATTGATTATACTGATAACTCAGAATCAAATAATGCACACTGCAAGTATCTTACACCAATTTGTGCAAGACAGAACTATGCAGCCAAGCTCTATCAAAAAGCAAAACAATCTTAGCATTTATTTAAAAAATGACAACATCCTTCTTACATTTCTCCCTGCATCAGGCTGGATACCACAGCAGTATAGTACTAACCTCTTTATCTATAGCAGTAGTATATAACTGGGCCTCTCCAAGGTCACACCCAAGAGTTCTTTGTAGACTGTAGATAACATGATCGTAAGAATGATGCTCATCATTGAAAAGGACACAATAGTGTTTGTCTGGCTTCTCTCCACTGTTAAAAAAAACCCAAAACCAAAAGATGACTGATGACCCCAGAGAAAAACTGAAATAACTTCAAAATTAAAGTTGGCCACAGGAATAGCACAAGCTAAAAATAAATACAGTATAATAAAGATAGTTAAACTAAGAAGTTCATCATTATCAATATTAAAGAGTCCTTGATTCGAGTATTCATTATTATTATTATATAGGAAGTTCCTTCTTAATTAGCACCCAAATCTATGCAATGTGGAAAACATCTCTTTCAACAACTTGGAAAGAAAGAATCGAGTGACTTTATTACTCTCCCTCCTCTCCCCTTCTCTGTTGATCTAATGTCTGATTCAGCTCATGTCAGGTGCAAGCAACAAGATCCACATCTGAAAGATTGAAGTTGACTACTTTATTACATTCCACCTATAATACAGAACTCTCCCCAGGCTGCTTGCCTTCCCATGGAACTTAGGAGGGGTTAAGTCTAAGTATATTATGGCTGCCTAAAAACTCGAGGCTAGTCACACTGGATGGCTTCCCCTTGCCTGGCTGAGAGTTTTCCAACAGTTTGTGACAATGTGATAAGCAAAGTATAGAAAAATCTGAGAGTGTTGACTTCTGGGGAAGCATGGGAAACTGAACACATCTCCAGGAAAGCAGAACTGATGACTGCAGCAAAGACCAAGGAACCAGATAGGGATAAGGAGATGATGGGAGATCATTCACATGTGCCCTGGATGGCTGCTCTTCATGAAGACACTATTTTATGTGGGTTTGAGCACCAGGAGACAAAGGAATCAGCCATCCTGCTTGCAACTGTGCTACAGCCTTTTAAAAGACACCAAGTCTGTAAACCTCAGTTTCTAATCACTTTTGGAAATTGCCTATAATAAAGACATTGGGTGAGTTTTATCTTCAACTTCCAACTCTGAGCAAAATAAAAATTAATGACAAATTTTAGAACTTCAAGAAATTGAAATAAACTGCAAAAAGCTAAATAAGATCTAAGAAAGTTACAAATAATAAGGGTCCAGACAAATTGGGAATATTGACTTTTACTGTAAGGTTTTGGAATTATCTATAAAATATCTGTTTTCTTGTGGAAAACAGATTTATTTTGGCCATCCTGGTTACTGCAAGTCTTAACTAAAATAAGTTACTTTGGTTTTGGAAATGGGACGCCAGAAAGGACTAAAGATTCTAAGCAGAATAAAATACAAAGCCAGTTCTTGACATCAGTTAATACTAGGACTTACAAAATGACACAAAACATAACACTGAAAACATTAAAGGAGGCCTTTGAAGTCAGAAATTACTGACTGCAATATCAACACTATCAATAATGTCTGCTTCTAGGGATAGACTGCATCTAAAAGATGTTAATGAAGGAATGATACACATGGAAAAAATTATCTAACAAGACAAACTGGAATTATAAATGACAAGCCTTGGTGGAGCAGTGGGCTAATGCCTCCTTAAGTAACACCAGCTGCCTGCAATTAGCGCAGGTTCGCATCCCACCAGGCTCAAGGTTGACTCATCCTTCCAAGGTAGGTAAAATGAGGACGCAGATTGTTGGGGGCAATTAAGCTGACTTTGTAATAATGCCGCTTGGGGGGTGTATGAAAGCCCAAATAAGCAGGCATATACATAGAATGAAGGCTACTGCTAAGCTTGTAAGCCGCCCTGAGTCTTCGGAGAAGGGCGGGATATAAATGGAATTTAAAAATAAAAATAAAAAAAAGCCAAGAGAATGATTTGGAAAAAGATACTTTGTTGGATAACAAAAGAATCTCTCTGAAGTTTTAAAAAGGGAAATATAATGATAAAGCAAAAGGATGAACTAGAAAATATTTTCAATTGACTCTACCAAAGAGGCTCGTTAAAGCCTTAAAGAAATCTATGCAATGGGATAAACAATATTTGAATGAATTAAAGATTAAGATTGCTAAAAGTAAAAGCAGGGCATATCAAGTCAGTTTATCTGATCAAGTTAAAATAACTTTTTTTTGCAAAGTTCTGACAACTCTTTATGGACTTTTTACTGGCACAGAATTGAAAAGTTGATGTTTTATGGATTTGCACTTAAAGATTGAATGGTGTATGGGATAAAGAGATTTTTGTAACTTTAAAGGGGATGAACGGTTACCAAATTTGTTTATACTTATTGTGGGGAATGTTGGAAATCACTTCTTGATATATTTTTCTTTTTTATTATATTCTTTATTATATGTTTTTCTTCCTTTTTCCTTCACTTTTTTCTTTTTTCCCCAATTTAATTTGTATTAAGTTTTTACTACTGTAATCAAAATTCCTAATAAAAATTACAGTAAAAAACATTGAATATTGATTTAACAATTTTAGCATGTATCATATGGACACCCAACTTTTTTGTAAATTTGTTTCATGATGGTGATGTGATTATAGTGACTGCTCTGGTGGAATGAGCTGGATTGTGTGTTAATAAATAAGGACTGAAATTCATGAATATAACTGCCTATTGTGAAAAAAACCTCTTTCTCTAGTTGAGCTCAGCTAAATGGAGTCTTTCTCTTTTACTATTGTTTAAAAACTTCTTCCTCCGATAGAAGTGAAATAACAAAAATATGATCATTGTAATTATAAATCTTAAAAAAAAACCAAACTTGTGCAAAGTACAATCAGAAGTATGGCTAATTCTGGGGGAAAAAAGAATTGAAGGACAGAAATCCCAGATTTTCTTTCTAATAACTAGGACTATCTTTCAAAGTTAAGCAATCTCTATACCAGTATGAGGCCTTAAGTATAGAAAGACTTTTAAGTACCTTGCCTTGACAATTGCAAGGGGGAAAAATACACCATTGTCTGCTAGGCTAATTTGTTACAGAGTATGAAGACAGGAAATAATTTCACTTGCATGGTGAGAATTTCAAGATACTTAAATTATCTGTGTGATTCTATATAATTCTCCACTCCTACTCATCATTTATCAGGGATGCGGTGGCTCAGTGGGTTAGGACGCTGAGCTTGTCGATCAGAAGGTCGGCAGTTTGGTGGGTCGAATCCCGAGTGCTGCATAACAGAGTGAGCACCTGTTACTTGTCCCAGCTTCTGCCAACCTAGCAGTTCGAAAGCACGTAAAAATGCAAGTAGGGAAGGCAACAGCGTTCCGTGTGCCTTTGGTGTCTAGTCATGCCGGCCACATGACCACGGAGACGTCCTGACAAGCGCTGGCTCTTCGGCTTTGAAACGGAGATGAGCACCGGCCCCTAGAGTTGAAAACGACTAGCACGCATGTGCGGGGGAACCTTGACCTTTTACCTTACTCATCATTTGTTTTTCCTTGCTAAGTTATTCAAAGGTCTTGCCTAATCCTGATTGAATGATGCATTGTTTGTTACTTTATTACTAACAATCTTGGAAGGGAGACAGGTAAGACACTTAAAAGTCAACTCTAATAAATTACTTACTTTATCATAAGCTCTGAAGGCAGCTCTTTCTCCTCTTCCCAAACAGTCATATCAACAATATATTTTATAACTGAAGGGAAGATTTTCCTTGCTTGTGCTATTACCTCTTCATTCAACTGGCATTCCAAATTCTACAAAAAAAATTAAATATAGCCATGTTAGATTTACAGTACAGATAATAAGCAAGCATGAGCAGTGTTGCAGACTTTCACTACTATTGAAAGAAGTATCTTACAGTAGCTATTGTTCAATAAGAAATACCTCTTTTGTTCTCTCTGTTGGTTTGTGGGAGGGGGCTTGTAGCATTTGACATCTGGTGACTCCCAGGACTAGTCCTGCAGTTTTCCTAGCCAAGTTTTTCAGAAGAGATTTGCCATTGCTTCCTGTCTAGGGCTGGGAGAAAGCAACTAGCCCAAAGTCACCCAGTTGGCTATGTGACTAAGGCAGGATTAGAATTCACAATCTCTTGGTTTCTAACCTGATGCCTTAACCACTACACCAAACCGGATCCAAAAGACCTCAAAAAATTCTAGCTGATAGCAACTACAACCAGTGATGTGATTTTAAGATGCAATGTCACATGACTCTGCAACCTTCGACAGCCATTCTGGCAGTCCTGGTTACCACTGTTAGGATAATCCCATGTAGTCAAAGCATCCCATAGTCACATTTGTGACCTTCTAATGGCTTCTCCACTGACTGTTCATTGGAAGTCAGCAGTGAAGGTTTCAAATGGCGATCACATGATCATGGAATGCTGTGATGTCATAATCATGAGTCGGCATAGAGGACCTGTCAGGTATATCCCTTGCTCAACATTATGGTAACTATGAACAATCACATAGGTGGATATTAAATTAGAACAATCTGTATACAAATAGCCTATCAGTCTCTCTGATTAAGCTAGTCTGGGATGGTAATTTTATTATTCAGAAGAGGACCACCTACGTAAGATATCATGGGTGCATTGGAATCATGGTATTCTTATAATATATCATTAGCTGGTCAAAGTTCAACATGATTATTTTTAATCAAGGGAAGAGCAAAAAACTTTTAAGTTTTAATAAACAGTTCCTGAGGGTCCACTTTTATAAAATTATAAACTCAGAAGAAGTCTGTGAAAATTTACATATTAGAATGGAACACAAACATCGAAGGTTAGCATACAAAGCTGTTCCAAACATGTTGTGAGCATGCCCAAACAACAGTACATAATTAGGAATTATTTTTATGCAATATTTATTTTTCAATTTACTACAAAGAAATACCTCTTCAGTATTATCTCCTCCTTCAGACTCATGTTTTGTACACACTGGTCCAGTCTTCCATGCTTCTGTATCCCCACAGTCGCAAAATCCTCCTCCCGTGGAAGTATGCATCTAAAACAATTAAGAACAGAGGACACAATTGGATCTTCAGAACTATTAATTCATTCTGGAAATAATGCTGAACCATGGTACAGCATATATCACAGCAATACTACATGACAAGAATAACAACTATACCCAAATTTGTCTGTGTTCTCCTCCTGTAATGGTATGTAAAAATGACTTAGCGGAATGAGGGCACGAGATGCTGCCTAGGAAGCAAATAAGAGGGCAGAAGCCTGCAGTTGCTTAATGGTCAGAGAAACTTAGGAAAGGCCCACTCTAAGGAATCAGGCTGTTAAAAGTGACAGCTGGAGATTTGTACTTTCAGACTTGCAAGACTGATGTCAACCAATTAAAAAAGTAAAATAGACAAGGAACACAATCAAATGAGCCAATTCTACTTTACTGTAAGGTTACATTAACAGAATTTTGCAAGTCTGAAAAGTACAAAAGTACAAATTTCTTACCACAACTGCTAACTGCCAGATTCATTAGAGTGGGTCTTTTCTAAGTTTTGTTCTCTGACTGTTAAGCAACAGTAGGCTCACCATTCTGCTATCTGATCTTTTAAATTAACTAGTTTTTATTGCCCCTAAATGGGAATCCTGGACATTCTGTACAGAAATTTGAAATTTCTTTCTGAGATTATCTATTATTTATGCAGCTGACAATTATAAATTAATCCTCTCATTTTTTCATCTAAAGAACTTGAAAATACGTTTTTGAAATTAAATAGTCAGCTGCTCTATTCTGCCTAGTAATTCTTGGCTATCTGAATTGATGTGGCCATTAAGTATTCTATCACTTATCATAAACTGATTTTCATGTACTGTTATTTACCTTCAATACTTAAAAAAAAACATTCAAATTCTCATAAATGTTCACTTATGTTAATAGATATCACTCCAAAGCACACATTTCCTTACCTTGTAACGATGATTTACATGAATACTGTTCTGAAAGCAATCCATGCAAAGTACACAAGTTGGATCAATTGCACAATCCCTGCAACAAAAATAAGAAATGAGTGCTGTAGAGTAAGCACTTATTTCTCAAAAACCTACCAAATGTCCAGATTCTGGAAATGTTAACTGAACAGAGTGGAAGCATTCACACCTAAGCCAGAATAGCTTATTATTAGTGATGGTGCAAAATGATTTGTGCACAACCATTCTGAGCATAAAATAGGTTCTGGGTGATCAGTGCCTGAAATGAATTATGCATATTTCATATGTTTTAATCCATAGAACAAGATTGTTTTTTCCTAGGTATGAACTAAAATGGATTGTTTTCTGAGTACAAGAGTACAAGAAACATAGAAAACTGCCCTGTTTCCCTTCACTGCAGCCAAGAAGGCTCCGCACACATTTCCACCACTCAGGTAATCCTGAGGACACAGGTAAACCTCCAAATGGTTTCAACAACTCTCTAAAGGATGACTATCTGTCTGCAAGCAATATGAATCCTTTCACTCCCCACCATCTAATCAGAGCTGAAGAAGCTTCTTGGATGAGAAGCGAAACGTCTTTAAAAAAAACCCACAAGAAAGTCCATTTGCCTCCTGAAAAAACGCACCTTTGGGATGCCCACCTCTAGACTCACTCAAATTTATCAATAACTTTTTTTAAGTGAGATCTCCAGAACTTGACACAGTATTCCAAATGAGGTCTGACTAAAGTCCTATATAGCAGGATTAGAACCCCCTTTTTCCTGCTTGTGATTCCTCAAGTGATGCATCGGAGAATTTTGTTTGCCTTCACAACTACCAGGCCCCACTGTTTACTATTTCTGCAGTCATCTACTATGACTACTCCTACATCCTTTGCTTCTGTTCTAACATTGTACCCCGAAACTGTAGCCTGCCAGGTTCTTTTTCCCTAAGTGCATTTATGTATTGCATAATACATTGAAGGTGAGAGTAAATGTGAGAACCTATGGTTGATTGGGGTCCTTAGTGATGTGTCTACATAGACACTGGGAGAAACAGCAGCAGTAGCTTGAGAAGGAGGGAAAGAGATGGCTCTAAGAAAATAACGATATGGGTAAATTGATAGGACATGTTGCAGAAGAATATTAGTGGCTGAAGGGAAAAAGGGAAAGTGCTGGGAATATCAAAGAGCACACTGGCCAGTAGGATATGTTGGGATATCAAAGGTGGATGGGGAAGGGAGGAAGAGAAGGGAAAGCACAGACAATATTGTGGAGTTCTCAGGTGGATGTACAGGTCAATGTCAAAGAGGGGAGAGAAGGGGAGCCCTGAATCGGCCTTGTTCTACTCATCTCCTAAAATCACTCTGGCTCTATTTTGTTTCAAACAAAATTCCAAACAACCAAAACGATCCATGTTTTCTTCTGATGAGCTGCAACTGCAACCAATTCAAAATGGCTCAATAGAATTTCCAGAACACGATGTTTTGTTTTGGACTGGTAACAATATTTACTTTCTTACCTAGCACCTCACAACCCACCCGCCCCAAACATATATGCACTTTAGAAAGATGCATAACACCAAAGCTGTAGCGACAATTATATATTATATCACATCCTTCAAAGAAATATTAAAAAGTAGGAGTATTGCTATAAACCTGCAGGAATATGTTGTCTCTCCACCTTTAAATACTTTTCCACACAGCTGCGAGGTACCAATCTGTCTTAGCTTTTCTAGACAGGTATCTGGATCTTCTCCAAATAAATGCCACTCCAAAGGGTAAAGGATCATTCTTTGGGCCATTTCCTCCTCTTTCTGTGATACAGGATCCATTTCATCACAATATATGACTGGAATCACTTTTGCCAAATGTTGAAGAAAGGCAGCATGAAAATCAAGCTTCTCATCCCACCGCTGCAAAAAACAAAATATAATATTACTCCCTCAGCATCAGTATTTCACATATCAAAAATTATGATATATAGTAGGTGTAAACAGGGGGAAAAACATGTTTTGGAGTTATAAATTTTTGAACAAAGTCCAAAAGAATAGTTAATATGACAACAATGGAAATAAAGGCAACTATATCACAAAACCTGTAAAAAATAAATCACACATAGTATACTCTGAAGGTCTTGAAGGGTATCTACAATACTCTGTAGACTTTATACCAAAAATAGTAAGTATAGTAACACCATTCTAAATCACTTCAAACACCAATGCCTGAATCAGGGGTTGGTTTTCTTCTTTTTACTACATCCCTGTTTCCTTTTGTGTGTTTTTTTAAAAAATAATAATCTTATAGTAGAGAAATGGGTTTGTTCATTGACTGTAACTATGCTGCTCAAGTCTGATATTCAACTAAAAAATAAATATGACAATTTACACCAAATGTGGAAATTTTAAGCAACGTTACATTAAAATAATTATTTTTACAACATTGTAAGGTAATTTCTTTTATTAGTCATTTTTTTATTTAGAAGCAAGCTAAACTATGCTGGAGGTGTGGTGACGAAGATGCAACATATTTTCACATATGGTGGACTTGTAAAAAGGTTAAGGCTTTTTGGATAAAAATCTGGTGGAATATGCAGAAGATTTTTAAGCAAAGGATAAAGTTTTGTCCGCAACTTTTTTTGTTGGGAATAATTACAGATGCTACAGTTGTGGACACTAAGTTGACGCTGAATTTAATTACGGCAGCAAGACTCTTAATAGGTCAGTATTGGAAGAAGGAGGAATTGCCGACTATAGAAGAATGGACTTTAAAGGTTTCTGACCTGGCAGAGATGGCAAAGATATCGGCTTATTTGAAAGATCACTCGCAAGAACGCTATATTATGGAGTGGAGAAAATGGATTGAGTATATCCAGAACAAATATGGGACTAAGAAGTTTCATGTAGCATTTGAATAAGTCTTCCTTTCTTTCTTCTTTTTTTTCTGTTTTATTTATATATTTTATATTAATAGTGTTTGTAGTTATCCTATATGAGCTAGAGAGTGATAGATTTTAGAGTTTATGGTTGTTAGCATATGGATGTTTATGATTGTTTTTTTCTTGTTTTTTATACCTTGTACTTAGCTCTGGGAAGTCGGGGGGGGGGGGGAGGGGAGGGGGGGAGGGGGAGGGAGGGAGGGAGAGGGGAGGGGTAGGGGGGACTGTTAAAGATAAAATGTATGACAAAACTTTTCAATAAAAAAAGAAGCAAGCTAAACTGAAACATCTTACTCCTTGCAAGAAATATTTCAAACACTGTAAATATTTATTCTGACATATTGTTTGTCCAATTTGTATCTTTAACAATAATCCACAAATGTCTGTATTTGGTTTATTAGAATCTTATTTGAATTTTTCCTTCACAATAAAAATATAGCTGAATAAACAATTTACCAAAATCTAAATGCAGCTTTTTCAACAAAATGTGTAAAGGAGAAATAAACTCTTTTCTCTGTCCTCTGCAACCCCTCAGGATCATGCCCAGGACTGACAGCACAGCGTCCTAATATTTTGAAATGGATGGCAAATTAATATAGACTAAATGTATTAGAGTAAAACAGGGAAAATGTACCAAATTTCTCAACTCACATATCAAAGTGCTCTCACTGATTTTATAATTTTCCACCTTCTTGTAAAAAAAAAGTCTATCATTTTCATAAAGCAAATGTTCCTATGTCCCTGACACTGATTTCATTCTCAATAAAGAACAATATTGAATTTCCAATCTTTTGTTTCTTTTTGCTAAAATGTGTTGAATTTACACTGAATTATGACTGACAAGTTTGGCGTAGCTCACTAACTCCTACAATTTTTTCTGGTTAAAAGACTAAAAGAAGACATGACTTGTTCACTAGCCCAACTGCTATACTTAAGACTTTCCATATAGAGATACAAAAATATCTAGTGTGTGTCAAAAATGAAGGAAATAATCACAATATGCCATTAAACATAAATTTGTTAAATAAAGCAATATTTACTGTGAAGCAGTTACCTTTTACCTTTTCAATTTAGACATTTGACAGTGCTTTTCATTTCAGACATTTAATTTGATTGTTGTGGAATAACAACATAAAATCCTAGAAGCTAATCATCTGAAACTTGACACAAATATAACTATAGCATTTACGAAGAAAAATAGTATTTTGTCTTTAATATGTTGTGAGTCACCTTCTTAGAAAAAGCTATTTCTGCAAATTTAACTCAACTTTTAACAGAAAGAAGGCTCACATTTGATGAAATAAATACAATCTGTCACACAGAAAAAATATCAATTGCCATCTGGTATTTTCAAGTTGTAATTAACAGAATACATGGAGGTTTAGGGTTTCAAGTTAAGTTGATAGTTTAACATTAAGCAGAAGAATTGAGCTCTAAATTAATCTGATCTCCACCTCCACCACCCTCGCTCATTTCACTTGTCAAGATCTAAGACACTTTCTCAGATAACGTTGCAGAAAAAAACTGGAATTCTTACCAATAAATTGTTTTGGTAGCATGAATGAGCAATTGGGTTATAGTCCTATGCACTGAACTCAGAAACGATATAGTATTTATGTAATTTGCAATATTAGTCTAGCCACAATATTACTGTATTATATTTATTTAATTTAATTTAATTTAATTTAATAACACTTATATACCGCCCTTCTCCCTGAGGACTCAGGGCGGTTCACAGGGCAGAACAAAATAGCGAATACAAACATTAAAACAGGATTAAACAATAGCCCTAGTTAAGAACAATATAAATACAACGCTAAAAACCCCCAGAAAAATTAAAAAGCGAGAGATAAAACAACCCCAACACTCCCCCTCAGGCTAGGCCGGCTTGTACAAACAGAAATGTCTTAAGATCGCGACGAAAGGAGCGAAGATCGGGCGCCGTCCGGAGCTCTACCGGTAGCTGATTCCACAGCTCCGGAGCGCCCACAGAGAAGGATCTCCCCCTGGGGGCCACCAATCGACATTCTCTGATCGGTGGCACCCTGAGGAGGCCCTCTCTGTGGGAACGCACAGGGCGCAGGGAGCTTGATGCCGGCAGCAGATGTTCCCTGAGGTACTCCGGCCCCATGCCATGGAGTGCTTTGAATACCGTTACCAGTACCTTGAATCTCACCCGGAAGGCAACTGGCAACCAATGCAGCTCACGGAGCAGAGGTGTAACGTGGGAGTATCGGGAGACTCCCAACACCACTCTCGCGGCTGCATTCTGTACCAGTTGGAGCTTCCGAGTGGTCCTCAAGGGCAGCCCCATGTAGAGAGCGTTGCAGTAGTCCAGACGAGAGGACACGAGCGCATGAGTGACTGTGCATAGATCATCCCGGCTAAGATAGGGCCGCAACTGACGCACCAGGCGAACCTGTGCGAAGGCCCCCCTAGTCACGGCTCCTATATGATCTTCCAAGGTGAGCCGTGAATCTAGGAGGACCCCCAAGTTGCGAGCCCTATCTACGGGGGGTAATGATTCACCCCCCATAGCTAGAGATGGAATGTCCGAGTAAACCCGGGATGAAGGTATGCAAAGCCACTCAGTCTTGTCGGGGTTGAGCCGGAGTCTGTTCCTCCCCATCCAGACCCGAACCGCCTCCAGGCAACGGGACATCACGTCGAGGGCATCACTGGGGTGGTTTGGGGTCGAAAAGAAAAGTTGGGTATCATCAGCATACTGATGATACCCAACTCCAAAGCCACGAATGATCTCACCCAGCGGCTTCATATAGATGTTGAACAGGAGAGGCGAGAGGACCGACCCCTGAGGAACTCCACAAATGAGAGACCTCGCGGTCGACCTCTGCCCCCCTGCCAACACCGACTGCGAACGTCCCAAGAGATAGGAGGAGAACCACTGTAAAACTGTGCCTCCCACTCCCAGTCCCCTGAGACGCCGCAGCAAGATACCATGGTCGATGGTATCGAAAGCCGCCGAGAGGTCTAATAGGACTAAGACAGAGGAATGCCCCCTGTCCCGAGCCCTCCAGAGATCATTCACCAGCGCGACCAATGCCGTCTCCGTGCTGTGCCCGGGCCTGAAACCCGATTGGTACGGGTCTAGATAATCCGCTTCATCCAGGACCAGAGGGAGCTGATGCGCCACCACACTCTCAACAACCTTCGCAAGAAAGCGAAGGTTGGAGACAGGACGAAAGTTGTTCAATACAGCTGGGTCCAAGGCAGGCTTCTTGAGGAGAGGCCTCACCACCGCCTCCTTCAAGACGGCGGGGAAGATACCCTCACTCAAAGAAGCCGATATAACTGCCTGGAACCAGCTGCGTGTCCTCTCCCGGGCTGCATAAACCAGCCAGGAAGGGCACGGGTCCAGTAAACATGTGGTGGTGCTCAGCCTCCCCATGATCCTGTCCACTTCCTCCGGAGTCACAGAATCAAACTCCTCCCAGATGATATCGACAAGACCACCCGTGTCCTGATCGTCAGACTCTGCCCAGTCAGAATCCAAACCGGTCCGAATCCGAGCGATTTTGTCCGACAGATGTTGGTTAAACTCCTCGGCACGTCCCTGCAAGGGATCCTCCCTCACCTCCTGATTTAGGAGGGAGCGAGTCACCCTAAACAGGGCAGCCGGGCGATTATCTGCGGACGCAATAAGGGTGGCGAAGTGGTTGGACCTCGCCTCCCTAATTGCAGCGAGATAAGACCTAATATAGGCTCTTAGTCGCAATCGGTCGGGTTCGGATCGGCTGGCCCTCCAACCGCTCTCTAGGCCCCGTCTCCGACGCTTCATCTCCCGGAGCTCCGCAGAAAACCATGGAGCCCGACGGGATCTGCACCGGGTCAGGGGCCGCAAGGGTACAACTCGGTCAAGGGCCTCAGTGGCCGTCCTTTCCCAGGCTTCCACTAAGGCCTCGGCCGAGCTGTGAGCGAGGGAGGCAGGTGGGGACCCCAGCGCCGCCTGGAACCTCTGAGGATCCATTAAGCGTCTGGGGCGGTACCATTTGAGTGGTTCCAAACCCCCACGGCGGGGGGTGGCAAAACGGAAGACCAGCCGCAGGAGATGATGATCGGTCCATGACAGGGGCATAATAATTGGAGAGCCCCCACCAAGATCATCTAACCACCGTCCAGACAAGAAAACAAGGTCAAGGGTGTGGCCTCCTTCATGAGTCGGTCCCGTAATTACTTGCGTCAGGTCCATGGCCGTCATGGAAGCCATGAACTCCCGAGCCAACTCAGATGATCCTCCCAGCGATGGTAGGTTGAAGTCCCCCAAAACTATAAGTTTCGGGAACTCAACCACCAGCCCAGAGAGGACATCAAGCAGCTCAGGCAGGGCTGCTGCTGCGTGACTAGGCGAAAGGTACACCAGCAGCAAGCCCAACTGCGCACCAGGGCCGCATCTCAAAAAGAGAGACTCACACCCGACTGTCTGGGGAACGGTGGCCTCCCGCGGACACAAGGTCTCCCTCACAACAACAGCCACTCCCCCACCCCTACCCTGAGCCCGAGGCCGGTGCAGCACCCGGAAACCTGGTGGGCAAAGATCAACCAGAGGTACACCGCCCTCTGGGCCCAACCAGGTCTCCGTGATGCAAGCCAGGTCAGCCTGCTCACCCTCGACCAAGTCTCGAACGAGAGGAGCCTTATTAACGACCGACCTGGCATTCAAATACACCAGCCGGAGCTCAGGAGGCTGCTCATCCTCACTCCCGGGACCTCGGGGCGGAACCAGAGGGTCGGAGTGCCTCACCGCTTGTAAACAGCGGAGAGGCCTTCCCTGAGACCGATACGGCCCTCTGTTCCTACACCTGCTGCCATTCCCTATCGTCGTGGGAATGGACAATCCCACGACTGGCCCTGGAGCCCCAGAAGCAGCCGACCCCCGCTCCTCCCCTCCGCGATCAGCCTCAGCACTAGCCTGAACAAAGGTAGTTGGACTGCCCCCCTCGTCCAAACCACCAAAAAAAGAACCCTCCCTCCTCCCTAACCCCCAAAAAATTTTTGACAAAAAACAGATCAAGGACCTCCTATTAGGTTTACGTCGGAGGCCCATAGCCGTGCCCGGCCATCTCTCAGGATCCCAATAGATGGGACCTTCCTCGAGATTATACTCGGCTGGAAAGGCGGGCCGCCTCCAGGAAGGGGGAGCACCCCTGAGGGCGAGCAAGTCCGTAGAGGAGTACCTAAAACAAGGCATAAAGCAGTCCAGATATAGGCAGTCCATAATCAGTTGATTTAAGGAGGAACCAAACAGAGAGCAAATAGAAGTCCCGAGCCTCCACCCAGCCGCTGCCACTCAGCTGGGTGTCACCCCAGGACAGGCCAACCACCGCCCTCTCACGACGGTTGGAAAGCCTATACCAGGGGGGGAATGGTCCGAAACATCCATCCTGGGTACAGCATGTCCCCTAGAGCTCTCACCTCTAGGGGCAGCAGATGAAGTTCAGGCCACCCTCTCACTGTGGCCAGTACCCAGGGAACTCTGAAACCTTTGGGGCCGATATGTGAATGGCAATAGAGAACAGTCCGAAGGCAGGGATGGAATCGTATATTACATCATCAAAGTCTGCACTACTAGGTGGCCAAATCCTTCGCTGCTCTGTCCTTCGAAAAAGTTGATCATGGCCAATTCTGCAGTCATTGGGGTCTTCCAAATTATCTAGTTCTTTTGGGTCCACAAATCCAATGGCACCAGCCAGAGTCACAACTGGTATCACGGGAAACATAGATCTTTCAAAGGACCATTGGGCTCCACTGGGGTCCACCGGGATTAACCGGCTAGCCCAGGGACCCTCGAGGCCACCAACAGAAGTAAGAGTACCAGGCCATCCAGAAAAAACAAAGCAAGCAGAGGAAACAATAAATTGGTTACAGCGTCGCCGCTGAGCCACCAGGGCCACCGCCACCACCGGAGCGTTGTTGCAGACGCCGCCGCCATTGCTGCCGCCGCCAGGACGCTGATGGAGCCGAGAATAAACAATCGGTGGAGAGGGAGGCCTAAGGCGGCCCCGGCACAACGCCGCCGCCGCCGCCGCCGCCATCCCCGTCGCAATCCAAGCGAGCCAGGAACGCCGCTGCCGCCACAGCCGAGGGAGACCAGGCTGACCACTGAAGCGGCCCGAACGGCCCGAAACGCCTCCACCGGGACCGACAGAGGCGAGGGACCATCCGAAGGCCGGCTCCACAACCGCCGAGGATGCCCAGCGAACGATCGATGGAAAGGCAGGCCCAAAACGGCCCCGGAGAACGCCGCCGCCGCCGCCGTCCCCGTCGTCTCCGGAACATACCAACAACGCCGCCGTCGCCACAGCCGAGGGAGAGCCGCGAAAGACCGAGCCGGACACAGAAGCGGCCCGGAACGGCCTGAGACGCCTCCGCCAAGGCCGCCAGCAGCTAGGGACCTCCCGTGAACGCCGGGTCCGCCACCGCCGAAGACGCCGCTGCCGAAGCCGCCGGCCGCCGCAACCACCAGGCCCGCGAAAACGGCCCGAAAAACGCCCGAGGGAGCAGGTAGGCGCCACCAGCCTCCAGTCGAAAAAACGGCAGAGCTGGCAGCTAACGGAGTCGAAAACCTTCATCCTTCAGCTGCCTAAGCAATTGCACTCACTATCCCCCAACCCAGAGGGTGCAAGCACCCCTGGGGGGCTCCTAGGACACCTATTTTCTGAGACTTGCAGAGCTCACTCAAACAGATCCGCCCGCACGTCCGCCATCTTTTAGAATATTTATATCATGACAGGCAGGACAAGAAGCAACCGATGGAAACTAATCAAAGGAGAGAACCAACCTAGAACTAAGGAGAAATTTTCTGACAGTTAGAACAATTAATCAGTGGAATGACTTGCCTCCAGAAATTGTGGGTGTTCCAACAACGGAGGCTTTTAAGACAATATTGGATCACCATTTGTCTGAAATGGTAGAGTTTCCTGCCTGACCACGGGGTTGGACTAGAAGACCTCCAAGGTCCCTTCCAACTCTGTTATTCTGTTATGAGTTAATAGAACATAAGAAAGTTATTTACACTGGCAAACAAGGAACCAGGAAGGCCTTGTTTTCATTGATCAAATGCATCACAATAGAAATTTCTGGGTAACTTCCCCGATGGCTCCTTTTAAAAAAAGCTGCAAAAAAAGGACTTAGCTAAGAGTTGCTTATTAATTGCCAATTTGCCTTGCCCAATGATAATTCAAACACTTCTCCAGAGATATAAAATTAAAAACTGGGTGATTGATTGAGAGAAAAGGAAAACATTTCACTCATTACACACACAGAGAACAACTCTGTTTAGAAATTATAGAGTTTTTCACTGGTAAAACACCAGTCTCTGGGCCTGAGTGGACAAGCCAAGGAACAACTGTACTCCTAGTTTTGCATTTAAGGTGCCACTGCAGTTCTGGTGAGCTCTCATTATCATCATTGTTTTTCACAGCTCTAAATCTAAATGGAGCATGCTGAGTGATGGGCTGCACAGCCTGAGTTCTCACAGCACTTTAGCACTGGTGAGCCATTTCTTCTCACTCTAAAATTGTAGTAAGGAGCTGCAGCAGTGAAGATGATGGGAGCAAACAAAAGGAGAAAAGTAGGACCAGCGGTGACAGCTGCCCATCTGTTTTTCTCTCCAGGAGAGGAGCTGTTTCTTGTCAGTCTATGCAAGGTTTTGTAATGCCTGGTGAGACTGGCAAGCTGCTATCCTCCTTTCAACAGTTGCTTTACCTGTGTGAAGGAAATGTAAGCCACATAAAATGATCTGGAAGGCCACAGGCACCTCAGAATTTTGGGACTGCTGATCTATCTTCCAATAGTTCTGCACAGTACTTTTTGCAATCGTTCTACTTTTACTCCAAATTCTTTTACTTTTTTCTAAAAGCCACTCTTAGCTCTGCAAAAAAAAATGGTCTGTTCCACATGCATAGCCTCTCATCATATTTCTATCTCAACGTTTACTTTATTTATTAAATTTACATACTGCCCATCTCGCTGTTTGGGCTGACTAGGCAGCCCCATGATTTCTAGCTTAGGAGCCATGGTGATGCAGTGGTTAGAATGTAGCATTGCAGGCTAATTCAGCTCACTGCTGGGGGTTCAATCCTCACCGGCTCAAGGTTGACTCAGCCTTCTATCCTTCTGAGGTCGGTAAAATGAGGACCCAGCTTGTTGGGGGCAATATGCTGACTCTGTCTCTTTACAGCACTATGAAGCAGTATATAAGTCTAAGTGCTAACGTTATTATACTCATTCCTATGCCATGTATACAAAAAAATAAATAGATATTTAAACCACATATTCAAAATAAACAGATATTTTCTAAGCAGATACTTACTAGTCAGCATTCTTATTTATTCTTTGGCCTCTATTGATACAATGGCCATCTCTTTCTCTCTCATCTTTTACCTACCCATCCATTCTTTATCACCTAGAAGATTTCCCCCCCCCACTATATTATATTTATTTTTCTGCAAACCCATTATCATTATTCACTGGCTGACATACAACCACCACCAAATATAGATTCCTACTTTAATAGGCATCCACAACAATTACTTAACACCAGTTTATATTTCCGACATATATTTTAGCCCTTTCTTCCATAATTAAACTTCACTTCCCTGCACATATTTCTCAATTCCACAAGATCAGACCACTTCCATTCACATGTATTATATGCTTTCCCTTTTTCTTAATTTCAGACAGACTTTTTTCTTTTTAATTTCATTAATTCATCTTGTTTACTACTACTCCTTTCACATTCCAAATTTTCCATTGGTCATATCTTCAGCAGATGGGCCATAGATATCCACCAGTCACTGTTACTTTGGTCATTCAAGGATTTTGTACACATCTTTGAGTTGGATTGGGCTGAGAGAGAATGACTCAAAGTCCAAAGTTACCCAGCCAGCTTTCATGCCTAAAGCAGGATTAAATCTCAGTCTCTTAATTTCTAAACCAGCGCCTTAACCACTACACCAAACTGGTTCTCATCACATATTGCATAGATACTGAAACTTGCATGTTTCTTTAAAAAATATGTGAGAAATCTCATTTAAACAAAATTCAAGCTTTTAAACATTGTAGTATTTACTATTCCCTTCAGATATGGATTGCAGATGCAAGACACATTAATGTTCTTGTCTCTTTTCTTGTGCGTTTCCTCATATTACCTGTCTACTCACTTTTCCTCTTCCACAGTTACACAGCTTTGACATGGTTAATTATTAAATGGGCAACAAGCAGATAAATATCATTCCTTGTTAAATAAGAGTTTCTTTCAAAACATCACCTAAACAGTAATTACTTCTCAAGTTCTCTATAATTTACACAAAATCCCTCAAAATTCTGAGGCTGTACCATTAGGCTACTAGTATCTTTGGGCTGAAAATGGAAACCTATGACACAGCATTCACTATTTCACTGCAGCTGAAGTTTAGCTATTTTTCCAAAGTGAAAGAAACTTTTTGAAATGCAATTTGTTTTGATTACAAAAAGTGAAACCATTTTTGAGCCTGGAAATCCTGTTTACTTAAAACTCATTGTTAAAAATTGTTGATTTACTCAAAAGACTGATCCATTTTAAGTATTTTCTCTGATGCTTCCATCTTTGCTTTTACTTACAGTTAATACTTTTGAACTACTGCATGCCCATTATATTGTCCCTGTCATTTCTTTTACCTTTCCAGTCCTTATTTTTATTTATGAATCTATTTTCACAAGTTCCTCTAAACAAAAGAAATATAAAATTGGTAATATTTTTAACAAATATTTTTCTAAAGTTTGATTAATAATGTCACTGAAACTCACATAAGGATCACTTACGATTAAGAACACTACCATACATATATATATATAAATACCAAGAGGAGTGCATTGAGACTAACATTCCGATGTTTAAACATTATGGCTAAGACACAAGTCTGCAACCCGCGGCTCCGGAGCCACATGCGGCTCTTTCAGCTGTCTCCTGCGGCTCCAAGTCCTCTGCCATGTGCAGTCCAAAAAAAAAAAAAGTGGGACTAAAAAAGTTCAACCGATCAATTCAAATATGCAGGGTAAGTGCATATCTCGCCTTGGCTCCACTCTTCAGTCAAACCCTGTTCTGCGCATGCGCGCATGTACGCGCATGTGCACACATTTTTTGCGGCTCCCAGTTTTTCCTTTCGTGAGGGAACTGGTTCTGAGTGGCTCTTTCACTGTTTCAGGTTGCTGACCCCTGGGCTAAGACAACAATCCACTCCAGCAGAAAATAATGTTGCCTTTTAGCTTCATCAAATCTCCCTTTTCCTTACTGTAGGATAATAATCTTCAGGCTGTATCAAACCATTCCATACTGGTTTATTGTACAGTATAAACATATTACTTAGCAGACAGTGCTAATAAATAAGCACTGTCCACTAAGTAATTTTTTTATTTTTTTAAATTTTAATTCCATTTATATCCCGCCCTTCTCCGAAGACTCAGGGCGGCTTACAAGCTTAGCAGTAGCCTTCATTCTATGTATATGCCTGCTTATTAGGGCTTTCACACCCCCCCCCAAGCGGCATTATTACAAAGTCAGCTTAATTGCCCCCAACAATCTGGGTCAAAAATTGGTTTCTTTTTAAAAATATCACTTTTACCTTTTAAAGTAAAGAGATAAAAACCAACACCTAATAATTGAAATAGAAAAGAGAAAGTTAAGAATGAAGAGAACATAGCCCAGATGCCAAAATACTTCGGGAAATGTTTGTTTATCGAGCTAGAGGTAGACTATTTATATTGCCTTAAGTGGATCTGTCTGAATCCAACTCCGGTAATTTTAACACTCCTGTAGTTCAAAAGAAAAAAACATTCCTCAAAATCCTAACTCTTCGCCTGTCAGCTAAGTGGGCTTTGCCCTGCATGTACGTACGGCGCTGTGTAGTGTGCAACTGTGCAGTCCCATTTGACAGAAACCCAGAGATTAACCTTTTGGGGAGACGGCAGACGAGAGAAGCGGGAATTAGGGAAAAGCCACCGTCCTAGCAAGACATAATAAGCAGCCGCTGCCTTGCGAACAACCCGGGCTAATAAAAGCATCGGAGCCCGGGCATTTCTAGTTTAGGGTCCTTTTATCGAGCACAGCTGCTTGGACCCTTTGGGAAGGCACGTCGCTGCGGCCGTCGGCAAACCCAAGGGATGAACCCCGGGGCGGGAGCGGAATCTCACCACAGCCAGCTCCGAGGGCTTCACGGGGGCAGCGCCGCCCGTTCCAGCCATCCTTCCCGCGCCGTCGCCTTCATCCGCCATCTTTGGAGAAGCGGGGATCGGCAGGCTCGAGTCCTACCACAGGCCAACCGGAAATCAGCTGCGTGGGAGGACGTGTGGACGACTAGGGCTCGAGAAGACCTGACCCCATGCCCGACGCCAAACCCCGAGCGAAGAGGGTCCTCTGCAACATCGCGCATGCTCGGGTTTCTAGCGCATGCTCAAGAGAGCCCTTGCTGAGCCGAGCGTCGCTTGCTAACCGGAAAACCTCGGCGGTTGCTTCTCAAACAAATTGGGGGCAAAGCGAGTACGCGGCTGGGGAAGCCTCTCCATCGACTTATGTAGAAACTGCTGCTGACTTTAAGATCCGGAAGTATACAGTTATACGTTATTTCCCCCAAAATAGCAACATTGTAAGTTGGAAGCCCAAAGCTTCCACTTTTCTTGCACGAGTTCAATCCAATGAGAAGTAGGCACGATTAAATGCATTTTAATTCTAACGAGCTGCGATTTGTAATGTTTTTTTAGCACCTCAGAACAGTTGTATTTTGAGTGTTTGTATTAGCATGCCAGGTGAATATAATCAGATTCGGTTTAATTTCTTGGGTAGATGCTATGTTTATGGATTAATTCTACTATAGTGGCAGAGAACTGATATATTTTCTGTCTGTGAGAAGAAGTGATATTTGATTTTGAAATTTGCTGCACAGAATAAATATGTTTGCAAGATGAAACTGAATTTCCAATGCTACCTTTAGCCAGCATTGGTCTTTTGAACCTCCACATTCCTATTCTGCCCCACATCTAGTATCTGCAGGATCTTTAGATGTGAAGTTCTTGCTTGTAGACTGAATATTTGCTAATTAAACTTTTATACTCATAAAAGTCTTCCATTGATTTGCAATTAATATAGAGACTGGAATTAACCCATGCTAGCACTTGGATTCAAAGCCAGTTTGTCCAAACCAAAATAGCACTTTCAGGTTTGGACAACAGGTCCAAATATTGGTTCCATTAATTAGGTAACACTTCCTGCAAAGGAGTTGGTGTACAACCTGGATATCCTCCTAGGCTCATGGTTACTGTTAAAAAAAGCAGATGGAGGCTGGCCTGGTGAGCATTTGCCCAGCTTTGGCTAAATCAATCATACTGTCCTGCATCAGGATATTACGACATCAATAACTAATGGAGAATTACTGTAAAACATTTTATGTGGGATAGTCTTGGGAGGTGATCCAGAAGCTACAACTAATCCCAGAAGGGCCTGTTAAGTGGCTTTCCTCTGTTTGAAGTGGACATGGACGTGGAGACTAGACTTCTCTGCAGCAGCCCTCACATCTTGAAACTTATTACTTCCAAAGGTCCATAATGCTTTCTCTGGTAGGTTTTTAGAAGGTTTTTTTTAAAAGACAATTTAATTCTATCAGTTCCTCAGTCATAGGTGTTTATTTCTTGAGGGCAGTTTGATTATTATTACTGTACTTTTCATAATTTTGATTTATTCCTATTCCTTTTATAATTTTAAGTGTTTCTGGTTGGGAATGAAACTTTAAAATACATTGACTATGACACAGTAACTAAATAGCACATGCATATTAGTTAAGCTTTTTGGTTTAGCATGTAGCATAAAGTGTCAAAAAAGTTGGTTTTTTCTTCTCTGAATAAAAATATGGAAAAAGTAGTAAGGTTATAAATTCATGAGGAAAAGGGATGACTGTAAACAATGTCTGGAATTCATACAATTCTATTAATAAAGGTGAGAAATTGAATGTCCAAAGCACTATCCCAAAGCAACAGATTACTGAACTGCCTAGTTCCTCTGAATTTTCGCCACTCTTCCTTTTTCTTCTGTGGGAAGACAGCACCCTCCAGAGAAATAAATATTAAAAAGGCAGAATATTATATTTCCCCAAAGAATCTTAAAGGCAGAAAAGCTTCATGGTATCCGTAGCAGAACATCCAGATTCAGCCATAGTTTCATTTCATACAGCATTAACCTTATGAACTCTCAAGTTTCCTCCTTCTGTTATATATTCAAGATGGACAATATTTAATATTTGTCATGTACATGTAGGAGTGTGGATCTATACATAAGTTGTATATAGTATGCTTAGGTGTGTGTCATGTATGTTTCATTTTGAGAGTGGGCAACTAAATTTAATTTTTGATGTGTGCTGTTGTGCCCACAATTAAAAAAAATGACAATAAAGGTTATCTTCTTTCTAACGCAGTTTCCATTTTGTTTATTCCCACCTTGGACTGGACCCTGATGATTTTTTCCCCACACTTCCTTTGTGTAACTAATAAGGTTCACCTGACCTGCTAAAATTACCTGAAGTTTACAAACCACAATAAGGGACGCGGTGGCTCAGTGGGTTAGGACGCTGAGCTTGTCAATCAGATGGTCCGGCAGTTTGGCGGGTCGAATTCCGAGTGCCGCATAACAGTGTGAGTGCCTGTTACTTGTCCCAGCTTCTGCCAACCTAGCAGTTCGAAAGCACGTAAAAATGCAAGTTGAAAAATGGGGACCACTACGGTGGGAAGGTAACAGCATTCCGTGCGCCTTTGGCGTTTAGTCATGCTGGCCACATGACCACGGAGACGTCCTTGGACAAGTGCTGGCTCTTTGGCTTTGAAACGGAGATGAGCACTGGCCCCTAGAGTTGGAAACGACTTGCACGCATGTGCGGGGGAACTTTTACCTTTTACCTTTTTACAAACCACAATACTTAAGTTCACATAATAATCATGTCCCCTACCCTGCAGAAGTGCCTTATGGCAGATAAGGTTTAAATCCAAGCAATATTTTGTTCTTTCTCCCCAAATGAATGAATAACCCAACACAACGTTTAATATTTCCCAGTTAGAAGAAACTACCCAATCAGTCAGTCTGCGTGCACGCTCTCTTCAATGTTTTCCAGTCAATTCAGGCAATTGCCATTTTCTGGTCAAAATCTCACGCCAAAGGTGAGGAACAACTTTTCGCAAGAGAACCACCTAAATCCGCTAACTATTTCTTGCTGGGATCAGCCTGGGATTCCCAGGCCATCTTAATCCAGCCACCTGCGCTAGCAAATCATCCATTCTTGCCATCCCGCTGCGGGACGGGGTGGGGGGTGGGGAACGTGGCGGAGAGATTTTCCGTCCTCCAATAGAGACCCGAGAGGGGCGGGCTAATACAAGCTGAGTGGCGTAGGACCCCGCAGAGCCGGCAGCCGGGGGCGGAAGTGGGTGGCTGTGGCCCGTTGCCGGTTGAAGACCGGGACGTTGATTCACCCCCGGCAGTGGATGCGGAAGAGCCCGAGGAAAATGCTGCGATTGGTGGCTGGGCTGATGGCGGTGGCGGTGGTGACGGTGACAGTGTTGATGGATCGATACAGTTTTGCGGGGCCACAGCAACCCCGGCTCCCAGCTCGCTCCTTCGCTTCCGAGCCGGCGCCCGGGGCGGAAGCCAACAACCTTTTCTGGGTGGTTCAGGCAAGTGGCGGCGGATGGCGCGGGGTGCAAGCTGCCGGCGCTGGTTTCTTCTCTTCAATTGCTCAGACCCGTTAGAAGATGCTGCATTGGCTCACTCAAATTACGTTCGGGTTTCAGGAGACCGGTTTTTTTCTCCCCCCAGATTCAGAAGGGTAGAGGAAAAAATAGTAAAAGGCGAGACTAATCGGAGCCACTATTGAGTGATGAAAGAGGAGGAAATGATTAGTTCCAATCAATAAAGAGGAAGTCACTTTTCCAACTTGCTGGATTGGGATGACTTGAATCAGCTGTTCACGAACCATAGTCGGATAGAAAAGTTCATTATACTGTTGTATCTTTTTGGGGTGGGCGGGGGGGGGAGAAACCCTGTAAAATGAGTTGCTGATCTGTTCTGCTGTACACTACATGAATTTTAAAGGTGTGTTTCATTGTATGCTTGGGAAACTCTGAGTCATCTAAAATGGCTAGTGGTGAAATTAAACTATTATTGTTTGGAATCAAGATTTTTTTCAGTTAACACTTTTTTGTAGATCTTTCTGGTACACAACTGTTTTTGTAAAGAGTTACTAGATGTCTCCTTTCTTATTTTTTTTAACAGCCTGTTATTATTGTAGGTAACAGATCTGCATATCAGTAAGTTTGTGAGTCCCAGTCGAACTTCTGATTTTGAGAAGTTCTGTAAGGAAACAATTCCCATAATTCAACCTGCTCTTACTTTAGTGACAGGTGAGGATTTTTTTTGTTTCATTTTTTTATATATTACACCCTAACCTCTTTGAGGCATATGCTGCAGTGCTGGTTACTTCTTTGGTAGGACTGCCTTTAAAATTTAAAAAAAACACACAAGCTAGGCCACTGAAAGGTTATTACATAAGTTCTAAGCATTAGAGGGATCCCCAAAAACTTGAAATACCAGAAACAGTTCCTGTTTTCCACTTTCTGCCACTTTTGCAACTGCATATTTACTTTCTCTTGCAGACAAAAGTATTCAGTTTATTTATCTAGACTTATTCCTCTGATAACAATCCGCTAACATTGACTAATTTCAAAAAAGTTAAACTGGGCTGTTAGACCATCTTAGTTTTGGATGGCAAACCACAAGGTAAGTCCATGGCTATAAGTCAGATTGGGTAATTGAAGTAGTATCCCCCAAAACTATATTAACATGTCAGCCCATCATATGATTTTGTGCCTAAATATTTGTTTGAGAGCTCTGTTAAGACCCCACATCCTCTGAGTGGCACAAAATGAACTTTTTCAATCATAATATGTCCACAAAATATCTTGTCTGGAGTGGAAAGACTGGCTTGCATATTTAAGAGATTAACCTTGGACTTATTTGTCCAAGATGTTTATCTACTGATTGTTTGGCATTCTGTTTATCATTTGTTATACACTTAAATGCATGTATACATACAGACAAGTTGAATAACTAGTTGGCATTAATATTAATCTGAGATCTTTCAAGAAACACCTCATCGATATTATTATTTTTTTGCTGACCTTAGAAACAGAGTTAATCTAGTTAAGATTAGTGGACTGTTAGTATGCTAATATGGATATATATAAATACTACATGCAGCTGGTTAAGAAAAAAAGTTGGCTAGTTGAGGGTCACTAGCACTTGTTGATGATCTTGCAGTTTATTAGATGATAGTCTTTTTTATAGTGTGGAAAGTCTATGAATATATTTCAAGCCACTTCTAAAGTATCTTTGGCAGTAGCTGGTAGGCTATCTAGGTTTGGATGAAGGGTCAGATCACCCCACTGCATGCTTCTTTACAGTGCTGTATGGCATGGTGCCTCACTCCTATATGGCTAATAGAATTTAAAATTAAAGGACTTTATTCAGAGTCAGTTTGGGATAGGAGCTGATGAACAAGCTAAACTGTCTGCTTTGCCTTGTTCTTCAGAAATCTTGTTCTGAACCAGATTCTCTGGTTCAGACAATTTCTTAATGAAAGCCTATGTATGATTTATTATGTTTACTGAGAGGAAGAGCCAGGTCGTCTGATTAAAGCAAAATTTTGCAAATTCTGATATGCTGTACAGCAGGAATAAACCATTTTCCCAAGAGGTGACAGAAGAAACTGGGACTGTTATATAGGGGTGCCACCGCTGCCCTCACTTCCCCTGCCACCTCTATGGGCCAGATATGGCCTGCGGGTCGTAAAATGCCCAGGTCTGCTGTAGAATATAAACCCTATATAAAACTGTGTAGAGTGCAAATACTGACATTTTCTGTAAATTCAAAGGAAACATACAGTCATAATAATGTGGTTATATGCTGCAGTCGGTGTCAGACCTGATTTCTAAATAGCTTGTCACTGGCATTTGGTTTATTCTGCATTCTTCTGTTGTTCGTTGGGTTCTGGAGCTATTCTTTATTCATTAAATAGGTGACTTGACTGATGCCAAAACAAAGGATGGATTTGGGTCTGATCAGTTTGAGGTGGAGTGGCAAACTTACCAGACAATCCTAAAAAGATCTAAGGTCATGGAAAAAACAAAATGGATAGATATAAAAGGAAATCATGGTAAGACAGAGAGAAGACTTTAGGCACGTAATTCTAATTTTATGTTGATCATTAGGAAATGCTAGACTGTCATAACCCCTCATTTAATCTTGTTTAATTTTTTGATATTGCATAAATTATATGATATGATATTAATAAATTATTTAAATCATTTATATACCATAACATTTTAAAAAATGGAATTACTATGAAAAGTATAAATATATACTTAAAGTAAGAGAATATTGTTTATATGTTTAGCTTTTCTTGTAATTTTTATTTTGGCCATTCTGTTGTAAATTTCCTTAAATAATATAATTTTAGCTTCGCCAAAAAGCCTGTTAGCATTTGGTTTATGCAAAAAATCTTGTTTTACTCCCTAGCCATCCTGCTTCTCTTTCAAGTTCATAATTTGCAATGATGTTTTTTTAAACTTAAGACTACTTTTTTATTCCTAGCTTTATCATGAAATTAGATCAAAATGTTTATTATTTTCATTGCAGATACATTCAACATTCCTAGTCTGGAGAATGTTCGTAATTACTACAGGTATGTTAGCATGTGATGATGGTTTCAGCAGTCCAGAAAAATATACAGTGAAAAAAAATCAATTTTTTTTATGGTTTCAGCAGTCCAGAAAAATATACAGCGAACAGAAATTTCTATTTAAACAAGATACATGTACCGAAAAGTTGACTCTAAACACATTTTATCAATTATTTTAAGATCAGTTATAGGGTTTCCCCTTCTATTCAATTGTGTCCAATTATGAAAGACTGCCTGGACAAGTCCCTTTTTTTCCAGAAGTGGTTTGCCATTGCATGCTTCCTAAGGGCTGAGAGTGATTAGCCCAAGATCACCCAGCTGGCTTTGTGTCCAGGACAGGACTAGAATCCAAGTGTTCTAGCCTAATGCCTTACCCATATACTAATCTGGCTCTCCAATTATAGGTAACCAAGACTTTATCTTACTGATTCTATGTTGCGCTTTTCTCCTTTCTGTACTATTTGGTAGCTGCATTTTTTCCTTAGCCTTCTGAAGGAAGGAGTGAGGAAATTGTAAGTTTTGAAATTTAAGTCACATCATCATCATCATCATTACTACTACTACTAGTAGTAGTAGTAGTACTATTATTATTTGGCTAACTAAGAATGGTGGTGAACTGAGCCCAAATGCATCTCTGTTAACATCTCTGTTATCCTTACAAGCTTCTCAGGTAATATATTTCTCCTGATTAGATTTTTCTTAAAGTCCTTTTCTTTGGCAGGAAATATTCTGCGTGGCAGAAAGATGGCTCCTTTCATTACGTTCATAGAACACCTTTTGGAAAATATTCTTTCACTTGTGTGGATGCAAGTCTTGATCCAGGTCCCAAGAGACCCTACAATTTCTATGGGATGTTAAACGCGGTAATGTTAAAAAAATCAATGTTTTATCAAATCAAAAAATCAGAAAAAATTGAGGCCAGTTGTGTGTCTTCCATATGTTAACTATAATGTCTGAATGAAATGTTCCAAGTACAGGTAGTCCTCTGCTTACAATAATTCGTTTAGGGATGTTCAAAGTAATAACAGTGAAAAAAATGGACTTATGACAGTTTTTCACACGATCATTATAGCATTCCCATGGTCACATGATCAAAATTCAGATGCTTGGCAACTGGTTCATATTTATGACATTGCAGTGTCCCAGGGTCATGTGATCATTTATTGATAAGCAAAATCAATGGGAAAGCCAGATTCACGTAACAACCATGTTACTAGCTGAACAACTGCAGTGATTCACTTAATAATTGGCAAGAAAGACCATAAGATAGGGTAAAACTCACTTGACAACTATCTCGCTTAGCAACAGAAATTTTGGGCTCAATTGTGGTCGTAAGTCAAGGACTACCTGTATTCACATATATTTGTCAGTATTTCTTCCTACTTTCAGTCTTTGAGATAATGTAATATTTTATCAGTGATGTTGGTATACTTCACATCTCTGAAGAGTAAGCATTTTCAGAGAGATAGTGAATTTAGTCTCCTGTGGCATGAGTTTCATTTGCAGTCACCAAATCTTTTCATGAGATTTAGTTTCCTATGGAACAAAGGATCAATGGAGATTTAAGTAGTTTTGCAATAATATATATCTCTAGCAAAACACCCATTCCTTGTTATGCTTTCCTTGCACATAAACCTCCATTGCATTCATTAGCTGCAAAGGGGAAAAATGCCCCTCTATCCCTTCTTTGGGTCACAGAGCAATCTTCAAGAATAGATAGGTTCTATAGGAAGGCCATCATCTAATTATCTACTAAATATTTCCTCAAGGGAATCTGTCAGTGATAATCATAAAAAGAGTATTAAGACAATCTGTTGAGATTGTTTTTCTTAAATATTCTACTGTTGTCTCATGATCATGTTGTTGTCAGTGTGATATAGAATATATTATTTTATTAGATTTGTGTGCTTCCCACTTCATCTAGAGGTGATTCTGAGTGGCTTACAAATATTAAACTTTATTCATAACTAGGACTTTAAAGATGTTCATAGCTTCCAGTACTAATATTGTGTTTAAAAATTGCATGTATGTGTTGACTGTTGGCGGTCAATTTACTATTAAAACTTTTGCACCTTTTCATTTCAGAATAAAATGGCGGAGTTGTCTGCACTGATCTCAGAAAGTCACGATAGTAACCATACCATTTTGTTTGGTCATTACCCTACCTCATCAATCATCTCTGTATCTCCAGGAATACGAACAGCCATGCGGTATTATTTAAAAAATTTTTTTGAAATATATCAGTTGTTTATCTTCTGCTTTTTAAAATAAATCATTCATTTTGTATTAATAAATAACAAGAAATAATTATTGTTAAAATTACATTGTTAATTGGTCAGAAGCTCATATTTTTAAAAATAATAGTTCTTCATGTTGCAATGCCCTTTCCTAAGTAGATCCCCTTTCCCAGGACACGCATGCTCCTGTAATGGAGAAGTCAAAACCACAGTCTCCTGCTCATTTTACAGAGACTTATTCACCGGGTTACAAGGCAGTACAGACCAAGTTGTCATCTCTGTACTATCCTTTGACATCATCTTCATAATTTATAATATCACCAAGTTCTGAGCAATAATGTGCAAAAAATGCCCAGTATTGACTGCTAGATGAAGTCAGACAAGCTTGATGTAGTTTAATTCTATATTGAGGGTATTTGTCTGTTCTCAGTTTTACAGCATTTCTTGGCACTATTTTTTATTTTCAGCTGTTTAGATAGCATAGTATGAATTTTGGATCCATCTCTAGCTTTGAGTTCCCCTCTTTTAATTCAGTAATCCTAGTATTTTTAATAATTAGACATAGTTTGTTTTTTTTAAAATTATAGTTGCTAAGCTCATGGTTTCTTTTCTTAGACTGTATAATGGCAAAAGTTCAGAGTAATGATATTGTATGCTATACATTAATGATATATTTTGCTTTGATTAGCTTTGCCTTAGTTTATTTGTGTGGGCATTTCCATACATTGGGTGGTCTGATGCCTGTTCTTCATACTCGTCATCCTGATGGAACTTTAGAACTGGAGTTGGGAGACTGGAAGGATAATAGGAAGTAAGTAAATGTCCAACGCAAAGGCAATCTTTATTTTTTTTTCTATTTTCTATCATTTCTTAGTGTCTGGAAGCTGTATAGGTCTGGATGGGGTATATTTCAATTACTTTTAAAGCCCTATATTGCATAAGTCGAGTATCTGAGGAGCCATCTCACTCCAAAGGGACTAACACACATTCGTGCCAGCAAAAGAGGTCTGCTACAGATCGCATCTGCTAAGGAAGTCCAGTGGGAAGGTCAAATACAAGAGCCTTTTTCACTGTGATCCATTCCGTACCACCAAAAGGAAAAACATTCCAATCTTTTTGGCCTTCCAGAAGGGTGTTAAAACATGACTTTGCTAGCTAGTTTGGGGCCACGAAGGGGCTGCTCACCACTGGAGATGGCTGACAGGGTAAGGTGAACTTATCCTGTCTCTTGGTTCCTGGGTTTTTTGTTTTGTTTTTTGCATAATTTGAAATTTTTTATTGCTTTTCTATTTATCTTTTTGTGATCTATAAGTGGCCCAGAATCACCTTATTAGGGAGATGGGTGGCATATACAATTAATAACATAAATAAATATCTGAACAATGGGCTTTTATTCTTTAAGATGTTCCTTGTTAATTAAAATATTATTTTAATTATTGCATATCAGGTATCGGATTCTTGCTTTTGATCACGATCTCTTCAGTTTTGCTGACCTGAAATTTGAAGAATGGCCTGTAGTTCTTATCACCAATCCTAAATCATACCTTTATAGTAGCTATGCTCATGAACCGCTACAGAGAATTCTTCATTCTACCCATATTAGGTAACTTACGTGTTTTGAAACATATGGAAGTTTCATAGAAATATTAGCAACGATGTGGGGGCTAACCTGCCGGTCAAGTTAATCACTCTTGCAGTTGCTTGCACCATCTTTGCTGCAAAGTCTAAATTTTTCAGCCAACTTTCTCATTGCTTGTTTATTGTTCTTTTTTTTTAAAAAAATGTAAAAAATAGAAAAAGCATAGTGGCTCAATTAGGTCATATCGTGGAGGATGGTGGGGGGAGAAGGAATAGTTAAATCCTTTACTTCCACAATTAATTCCTTGAATACTGTGAATGGTGAAAAGGACTGTAACAACAGAGATGTTTCTTCTGAAGCAGCTCTGCTTTGTCAATGCTCTAGGAACCCTTTCTTCTGGCAAAATAATGGTAGTTGCTTTGTCCAGCAACAAAATATCTAATTTCAGATAACATACTAAGACCATACTAATATCAAGCTAGCCAATATTAAACAATTATTACAAACTATCGTTCCCCTGTTTTGCCTTAACTGCATTTTGACCCATAGCCTGAGTTGAAATGACACACAAAGTCAAATACAAGATTGCTTAACACAGTATAAGCATGGGCAGTAACTAGGTTTATGCAAGCTTCTGAGCCCTGATTTGTTTTTCCATGTTTCATTGAATAAAAGCATAATGAGCTGGGTTCACACAGTGTTTTAGGTAAAAAAATAAATCCAAAAAAGAATACTTGTGGTCACTTTGTCCTCTCTCTTTTGCACAAAACACACTGCAAAGAAGAGAATTACTTGCATAACTTGAATTAGCATTTGTAGTTAACGACATAGTTAGATTCCATTGGTGCTTACTTTGACTGCAGAGGTTTGAATTGTAAAAGAAGCTTTAGCCAAAAATTCATTTAACTGGAAGGTAACAATCTTACAAAGAAGTACTACCATTTGTATTGTTTATTCAGAGAGGAATACCATAGAAGTATGGTTCTTTTTGGCTTCCGGTTCCTGTTTTCCAACGGAGCAGTCGGAAGATTTGGAATGCCAAACCCTTCAGCTGAAATTTCTTTTTGTTGGGGACCCTAAGGGGCCAGAACCCACCCTGAAGGGGTGGAATGAAGGAAGGAAATCCCAGGGACTTAGGAGAGACAGCAGTCTCCCCAAACGGTCCAGGAGAAGCCTCCCAGAAACTAACAGAAGAAAAAGCTGGCTAACTCCATGTCCAGTCACAGCTGAAAACAACGGAAGTCATAAGCTTTTAAACTAAGCGGATTTTAAACAGCATGCTTGAATCTGGGTAAGAATATTGATTTTCTCTATCCTACCTATTTTTCTGAAGAAGAAAGTCCCAAAAATAAGAGATCTCTGGGGGGGGGGGAAAGGAGGGGGATTTTACTCCCTCCTTTTGGTTACCGGAAGCGGTGAAACTTACCCTTTAGAGAGAGAAAAAAAGACTAGAAAGACCTGAAAAATGAGCAAACGCTGACACCTACTGGTGGGTGAGGATTTTTTTCTCTGACCCTCAAAGTTCTTAAAAATGCAGCTGTGTAAACAAAGTGAGAGTAACAAATCTGAAGCAATGAATACTTTACAAAAGGAAACATGATAAGCAGCAACAATTTCAAAGGACAATGATTTTAAACCACAAAGAAATACAGAACAACCTTGAGAGTATGAATCAACTTATCTCCAACTTAATTTCATTCCAAGAAATTTCCCAGGAAAATACAGTAGAGATGACTGAACATAATTCTGAGGATAGAGACTTAAAGATGGAACCGTATAAAATAAAAAATCATGATTTAATTCAAATGGGAAATATTTCAACACGTCCAAGCAACTTTGAAGATAAGGAAAAGAATGAGAAAAAATATTTTGCAGGGAAATGAATGATGCAGCAAAACATACTGATTAAGAAAGGCAATGGCCAGAGGAAAAAAGATTAAAATGGAAATCAAGAAAATAGATGATGGGACTTATCAGAGAGAATACTTAAAAAAGAAACATTTGTTTGAATATGGCTAAAAATGAAAAAACTTTGGAATATATTACTCTTAGAGGGATGAATTTTTTTAATAATACAATTTTTTTCTTTTTCCTTTCTGTAAAAAGAAGTTGAAATAATTTGAAACAAACATTTTAGTTATTTAAATGTGACGATAAGAAAAGCATAAAAATGTATTTTGAATGAGAGTTAAAGATTAGATGATTAGATCTACTGAATGGAATGCTTAAAGTTTAAATAGATTAAATACATTCTCAGCTATGGTCAAAAAGAATAAATTGAGGGTATAAATATATATTAAATTAGGATGGATACATATCTTCAGTCGTATGTTATTTTTTGTATCTCAGTGCTTTTGGCTTTTTTCTTTTTTCTGTCTTTTTTCCTTTTTTGTCTCTTTTCCTTTCTCTTTCTACTTTTTTACTTATTGATTAAGAAATATAAAAGTATGAGAGGGCTTATATGGAAAAAATAGAATTAAATCCACCAATGTAAATGTAGTTACTTGTTGAGAAAACTGCCACTAGTAAGAATATTTAGAATTTGGGGGGAGAAATAAGCTGAAATAAGCACGGTAACAGGATTTACGATAAGGCAACTAAAATGACAAATAGGATTATTGGAAAAACTATATACTTAATTGTTGTTTATCAAAATAATGAGAATTGTTTTAATCTAATGTTTTGCAAAGAAAGATACTTTGGGGAAAGGGGAAATCAACTGAAATTAACATATGGAATATAGATTATAGAAATCAATTGTTAAAGATTGTCTTATAAATGTTACCCAGACAACATACTATTTACAAATTACTGAATGATCTGTTAAAAAATACCAATAAAATATATACAAAAAGTATGGTTCTTTTTATACTATATAATAATGTCTCAAACAATAATAAAATATGAAATTATTTTATCACCCCATTCATCTGCTAGAATGTGTAGATTATAGTAGTGAGCAAAGGCTGAAGTTATGTTCCCCTGCATTTTTCTTTTACTATGCTGCTGTAACAAACCACTTTTATTTTACATTGCTTTTCCAAACAACCATTCTACCAATTCTATATGTTTTTCTCCTATAGTGTTACAGTACATGTAAACATATTGGCTTTTAATTTAAGCATATCTGTGATATCATTAATAAGTCCCACTATATTCTTGTACTTAGAATTTTGGCCTTCTCTCCTTCTCCTATCAAGTTTGTCAAGATCATGATTGATGACATTTATCTTGGAGATGCTATTCAGGTGTCTGGACCTCTCTATGTCTTGAAATGGTCCCCCCAAAATTACAGTCAAGGATTTCATCAGATAGCTGTGACCGTCAAGGTGAGTTCTCTGCTACTGTTCATCATACTATCATATATTTACTGAAAAATGCATTTGGCAGAATTTCTGCTTATCCATGATTATTCAGTAGGTAACCTTGGGGATATTACTGCCTTCCAGCCTCTCTAAGCAGGAGCAGTATGCACAGCATAAGGATAGGTATGTTTCAACAACATGGTATCTGTAGACACCAATATATCCACAGGTGCCTCTAAACACCCATCAGGCTCCATAGCCAACTTCATTTTTTTAAAAAATTATTTTAATATGAAAAATTAAAAGGGAATCTAGCATGCTGCAGAGCACCCACCTCAAGTATAATACTTCATTTCTGAAATAAAAACATCCCCAATATATTGCAGATTTTTCTCAGAAGTCTGTGTATTGCACAAAAGGAGGAAGGAGAAGGAAATTCATGTAGGAAGATGACGGTAGCCTCTCACTAGCAATAGCACTTAGACTTATATAACACTTCATAGTGCTTTACAGCCACTCAGCCATTTACAGAGTCAGCATATTGCCCCCAACAATCTGGATCCTCATTTTACTGACCTCAGAAGGATGGATACCTGAGTTAACCTTGAGCCAGTCAGGATTGAACTTCAGGCAGTGGGCAGAGTTAGCCAACAATAACTGCATTCTCAAAGAAAGAATTGAGGCCTTTGAACTCTGGTGCTGGAGAAGACTCCTGCGAGTCCCTTGGACTGCAAGGCGATCAAACCGGTCAGTCCTAGAGGAGATCAACCCTGACTGCTCTTTAGAAGGCCAGATCCTGAAGTTGAAACTCAAATACTTTGGCCACCTAATGAGAAGGAAGGACTCACTGGAGAAGAGCCTAATGCTGGGAAAGATTGAGGGCAATAGAAGAAGGGGACGACAGAGAATGAGGTGGCTGGATGGAGTCACTGAAGCAGTAGGCGTGAGCTTAAATGGACTCCAGAAGATGGTAGAGGACAGGAAGGCCTGGAGGAACGTTGTCCATAGGGTCACGATGGGTCGGACACGACTTCACAACTAACAACTACAACAACTGCATTCTAACCACTGTGCCACCACGGCTCCTTCTGGTAAATGGATATTTTCTGACTGGGCAAGCCCACGTTAGCAGGCATTTTATGACAATGTGCTTTCAAATGATTCTACTACCCCAAACAGTTGGGGAAGCTGCCATTCTGGAAAAGAATGAGAAAGAAAATCTAAATGACTGGCTTTGTCTCAATTACTTGGCAGCAGAGTTAAACAGTGAAACAAAGAATGGGTCAGCCATTCAACCATATGACCAAAATTAAATGGTGTACAGTAAGGACTGCTAGAAAGTATTTAAGCAGCAAATAATGAAGAGCCTTAAATATACAAGTCTGCCGTTAGAATATACCATAGTTGTTAAACTGGACATTTTATTCATAGTTATTAGTTGCTTCCCTATTCTACCATATTGTACCATAGAACAGAAGTGCCCAAATTGAATGGAGGCATGTAGAAATTTGGGGAGGAGTGTTACTAGGATAGTAGGGAATTTTTAGAAAAAATGTAGTGTAGAAAATCCAGTCTTTTTCAAAGGAAGTAAGGTAGGCAGATTATTGGAAGAGAGGGAGGTGCTGAAAAGATTGGCAGGCGTGTCGTAGGAACATCAGGGACTGTATGAGCTTATGGGAATACGAGAAGGCACTGCTAGAATTGGGGCTCAGTGGGTTAATGGTTTGATCTATAGGAAGGTTAGGACTGGAAAGCCGATTTGTGCAACATGGCAGATTGATTTAACAGAAATCTTCCCTTTGGTGGGGAGCCGGAGGTGGGGGGGGGGTCTAAAAAAATAAAAAATGGAGCATAATACTGAAAAGTTTAGTAATCCTTGTTTTGGTCCTGTTTTTAGGATGCCAGTGGCAGAAGTGCCACTCAGCTTCACACATTTGCTATGCAGGAAAATCTTTCTCTTAAATTTGGTCTTTTGGCATCTTGGCTTCTTCTTACTAATCATTATATATGGGTAAGTATTCTTTCAGATAAGGAGATGAACAATAGATGAATGGATAGACGGATGGATGGATATATGGAGATAGATACAAGTAGTCATTGACTTACAACCATTTGTTTGCTGACTTTCGAAAGTTACCACAGCATTGAAAAAAGTGACTTAACAACTGATCCTCAACCTTACAATTGTTGAAGCATCCAATGGTCATGTAGTCAAAATCCAGGCCCTTGGCAAACTGCATGCACTTATGTTGGTTGCAGCCTTCTGGAGTCACGTGATTTTTCCAGTCTTCCCAACCAGCTTCCTACAAGCAAAGTCAACGAGGCAAGCCAGATTTGCTTAATGACTGCATGATTCACTTAACGGTGACAGTGATTTGCTTAACAACTGTGACAAAACAGGTCATGAAATCGGGCACACTTAACCACCTTTCCTAGCAATAGAAATTTGAGTCCTAATGGTTGCCTTAAGTTGAGGACTACCTTATACAGACATTAATGAATTTTTGAGTTGCAAATTTCTGCTGATACAAACTGACCTGTCTGTACCCGGAAGCCGGGAAAAGATGGGCAGGTTTGCTTGTATTGGCAAAATATATATGTGGTGCCCTCCCACACATTCCCCTTTTAAACAGTTCAAGGCGTGGCTTCTTTCTGCCTCCTTCCCAGGTGCCCCATTGCCTTCCTCTGTTTACTCCTGCTTGACTGTCTCCTGCGTCGGGCGTCCTTGAACAGGGCCAGCTGTGGGTCATCTTCACCCACACTGTCAGGATCACACAGCTGGGTCTGTGTCATAACCAGATGGGAGGGGCCTGGCTGAGGGCTCTGCAGAGCCTCAAGGCTATCCTCAGCAAGCTCTCCAACAACCCCCTCCTCCTCTGAATCGTCCGACCCAACTGCCGAACCCACAGGCTGACCCTGAATCACAACAAAAAGCCTGCCTTCTGTGGGATCATCAGTGGTCGAGTTTCGTTGTTTCTTGCAGAGATTTCATTACCCAACTAGGTAACACCATCGGTGCAAGTGAGTATGGGGCTTGCTCTCAGTTTACATACAATGGTCTGCCCTGCCGTTTTTGGCAATGGTTTTCTTGGTAGTTTCTTGATTAGGGTATTGTTTTCTGTTTATAGTATCTTGGTGTTGGCAGCTGGTGAAGTTGTACTCTGGTCTTTTTGTTTCCTTCCTAACTTTTTTTACTGTCTCTAGGAAATTCTTTGTGGTACAGGAGAGAAGTAGCTTCTGTTCACATAAAAAAACAAATAAATAAATATTTCTTAATAATAGAGGAAGTTAATAGTAGCTGACCTTTTTATTTTTCATTTTCAAAATATATCATACTGCTTTTGACTTTTTTTTTCAGGTACGCACACTCTTTGTGTTAATAGTTATATTTCAAGTTGTTTTGCTGATTATTTTCCGGTTTCGAGAAACACCTAAATTTAAAAGTAAGAACTATTATGCTGATACTTTTTTCCTTTAGTCCCCTCCCCATTTAATTTTTCTTCTTTCAAAACTAATGGAATGTTTAAAAAATTATGGGAAACGGTCTCAGTTCTCTCTTTATTGTCCAGAATAAGTCTCTGAAGACTGAACATAATTGATCTAAAGTTGCTATCATGGGAAAAACCAACAAAAGAAAGATTTAGCTCAATAACAGGTCAGATTCAACTGGCGGCTGCAGAGAAAAATATTAGAGAAAAAAATTCACAGTGCCTCCTACTCAGAGAGATAGTTGGGCAGTGACTGACATTATTTCAGTTTAAGTCTTGTCTGCCCCGGCTCCCCTGGTCGTTTCTCTCAGAGTAGAGAGTATGCAGCCTGCCCTACGCACAGGGCAACATGCACACACACATAGAAGAAGTCCTGGCAGAGAGCAGAGCATATTACTTTGTTATATAGAAGAAAACATAGACCCTTCTGTATTTGGCCACTGCTGATAAAGTATTCTAGAAGCCATGCTCAGTGTACTTATCCTACTATGTTTTTATATATGAATGGAATGCTTTAAACAACATTCCAAGTGAATTTCTATTTGAAACTCTCATGTGGTCTTAGCTATCATTGAGGGTCTTTTAATTTGCCTAGAGCCGATTATAATATCAGTTATTAAAAGGTAAAAGGTAAAGGTTCCCCCGCACATGCATGCTAGTCGTTTCCGACTCTAGGGGCCGGTGCTCATCTCCGTTTCAAAGCCGAAGAGCCAGCGCTTGTCCGAGGACGACTCCGTGGTCATGTGGCCGGCATGACTAGACGCCAAAGGTGCACGGAACGCTGTTACCTTCCCACCGTAGTGGTTCCTATTTTTCTACTTGCATTTTTACGTGCTTTCGAACTGCTAGGTTGGCAGAAGCTGGGACGAGTAACAGGCACTCACTCTGTTACGCGGCACTCGGGATTCGACCCGCCAAACTGCCGACCTTCTGATCGACAAGCTCAGCGTCCTAACCCACTGAGCCACCGCGTCCCTGTACCTTTATCAGTTATTAGATTACCTTTATTGTCATTTTTTACTGTGGGCACATTGGTACACATTAAAAATGAATTTTTGTTGCTTGCCCTCAAACGTGTACACAAACATAACACACATTTGAATATGCTACACACAACGTATGTATAAACCTACATCCTTACATATAAATAACGTATAAGTATTAATCACTCTCCATCTTGAGTACATAGTGGAAAGAGGCAGCTTTAGAGTTCACAAGGTTAATACTGTACAGAACAAATCTGTGACTGAATCTGGATGTTCTGCTTCGGATGTTGGCAGTAACATAGGTGTACGCAGTTGAAATGATACTGGGTTTTTTTTTTTTAAAAAAAATTGCCCCATGCCTATGTCAGTCCCCACATTGCCTCAAATATGGAAGATAAATATTGATTATAAGCTGTACTCAGCTAGCCACCTTTGTACTTCCAGTATTTTGCTTTTCCAAATTTGGGCAACATGATGGTGGGAGAAACATCAGCAGGTCAGTTGTAATTATTTCATAGCAACAATATTCTCTCGTACAGTTTGAGGTTTTCTAACAAGAATATTTTTTAGAAATATTCTAAAAACTTGGGTTGGACTAGCTTTTAATCACATAAAGTAGCTAATAGATTCCAGTATCAGAATAGAAGTACATTTTTAAACATTAGGATTTCTCTTATTTTTATTTGTGATAGGTTTTTGAGTCACATTTAAATATTTAAAAACCTAAGGGGTGGTTGGGTGGGTTGTATTGTACAGCTTGAATTGATTTGGACAAATATATTTAGGACATTTTATTTTATTATTACAGTTTGTTAGATTTCTCTATACCTTTCCTTGCAGGAGTTCAAAGCAATATATGTTGCACTTCTCTAATTTTTCCTCACAATAATAACCTGTCAGGTTAACTGAATTGAGAGTGATTGCTCCAAAAATCACTTGAATAAATTTTGTGGCTAAGAGTGGACTTGAACCAGATTGTCTCCAGTTGTAGTCCAATACTCTGCCTTCTCTAGAACAAGTGGAAGACTGGTTCTAATCCAGCTTCTCACTAGCTGTTGATGATGTATCACTTTCTAAAAATGTGACCTGGTATGTTTTCAGCAGTAGCGAGCAATAATTTTGACCTGAGATTGTGTTCCTGTTTCAGAACCTCCAGGGGTGGCAGTGCGAACCTTTTTTTCTCTTCATGTCCTCAGCAAAACAGATTTATTTTTCTACTCGTTTTTGGTGCTAAATCTATATACCATTCTAGGTAAGTGTGAAGAATGAGGAAAAGCAGTTTATTAATTTCTAAAGACTTTATGGCAAAACTTTTTAATAGGGTTCCAAATGAAAAAAATAATGAATTCTTACAAATGTAACCATTTGAATCATGTATTGGCATTATTTAGATTTTTAAAACCCAAACAGTTAATAGATTTTTTTAAAAAACAGGAAAATATCCTTCTGGTAGCTCCTGATGATTTTGTGGACACGTAATGTACAGTAGTGCTAGGCTTACAACCAGAATTGAGTCTAACATTTCTGTTGTTAAGCAAGACTGTGTTAAATGAATATTGTCCCGTTTTACCACCCTTGTTGCCACCAATTCTTAAGTGAATCACCGCAGCTGTTTAGTGAGTAACTCAGGTTGTTAAATGAATCTGGCTTCCCCATTGACTTTGCTTGTCAGAAGGTTGCAAAAGAGGATCACCCTGGGACACTGCAACAGTCAAAAATATGGGTCAGTTGTCAAGCATTTGAATTTTTGACCATTGGAAGGCCGCCATGGTCATAAGTGTGAAAAAATGGTTATAAGCAGGGCTTTTTTTGTCATAGAACGCTCAGAACGGAGTTCCGGCACCTTTTTTGGATGGAACCTTGTAGGGTAGGCAAGGCAGGTTGTATGACATATGTGAGTTCCGGCACCTTTTTCTTTTACAAAAAAAGCACTGGTTATAAGTCACTTTTTTTGATGCCGTTGTAATTTCAAACTGTCACAAAAAGAACCATTGTAAGTCGAGGACTACCTGTAGAGTATGTATAATAGATTGTTTTCCTGACTGCGGGATAGGAATAGTTAGCTCTTGCCCTTTTCCAGGATAGTTTTTCAGCTTCCCAGTCTAGCATATAGTCCTGTAATTTTCTGAAAGCCCTCCATTCAAGAACTAACTAGACTTGCTGTTATGCTTAACTGATACACATGAGACGATTTCTTAGGCACTACATACCAAGAAGGAAAAAAAATGGTGAGCTTTGTATGCCGTGGCTTACCAAGAACAATTCCTGGGCATTATTGAGAAACATACAGAGGTAGTCCTGTACTTACAACTATTAATTTAATGACCATCTGAAAATACAACAATGCTAAAAACTGATTTATGACTGGTCTTCACATATACAGCCAATTGCAGCTTCCCTGCAGTGACTTGATTTACTTAATGCCCATAGTGATCTGCTTAACAGCCATGACAACAAATTCATAAAATTGCACAGAATTCACTTAACAACCATATTGCTTAGTGACAGAAATTCTGGTTACAATTGTAGTCATAAATTGAGGATGACCTCTAGTCAGGCCTTGCATTGATTAAAAAAAGCAGCATCCCTGCTCAAAAGCAAGATGTTTCTGATACTTTTGCTCAAATCTTCACTCTATATTTTCCAATATTACTGTTTGCTGCTTATGATGCAGCTTGTAATGCATCTTTTTTTTATTGATTTAGCCACTGAGTCCATGACAGAAGTGATGGTCAAACCCACATTTCTCAATCACATCTACTTATTGGAACATAGCATCACTTTAAAAAATGCCTATTTTGAGAGTAAAAGTTATATTTTAAAGTATTTGTACTTTGATTTCTCTTAAAGTCAAAGAATAAGATACAAAAAAATTAGAATCCTTTATGTTTAATTTAAAAAAATCTTTTAAGTCACTAAATTCACACATTACAATAATCTATAATAATAATAATAATAATAATAATAATAATAATAATAATAATAATAATAATAATAATAAGTTGGAAGGGACCTTGGAGGTCATCTAGTCCAACCCCCTGCTAAGGCAGGAAACCCTATACCATTTCAGACAAATGGCTGTCCAGTCTCTTCTTAAAAACTTCCAGTGTTGGAGCCTTCACCACTTCTGGAGGCAGGTTGTTCCACTGGTTAGTTGTTCTAACTGTCAGGAAGTTTCTCTTTAGTTCTAGGTTGCTTCTCTCCTTGACTAGTTTCCATCCATTGCTTCTTGTCCTCCTTTCAGGTGCTTTGGAGAATAGCTTTGCTCCCTCTTCTTTGTGGCAGCCCCTGAGATATTGGAACACTGCTATCATGTCACCCCTCACCCTTCTCTTCATTAAACTACACATACCCAATTCCAGCAGCCATTCCCTATGTTTTAGCCTCCAGTCCTCCAATCATCTTTGTTGCTCTTCTCTGTACTCTTTCTAGAGTCTCGACATCTTTTTTACATCGTGGTGACCAAAACTGGATGCAGTATTCCAGGTGTGGCCTTACCAAGGCATTGTAAAGTGGTATTAGTACTTCACGTGATCTTGATTCTATCCCTCTGTTAATGCAGCCTAGCACTGTGTTGGCTTTTTTCACAGCTGCAGCACACTGCTGGCTCATATTTAAGTGATTGTCCACTAGGACTCTGAGATCTCTCTCACAGTTACTACTGTCGAGCAAGGTACCACCTATACTATACCTGTGCATTTGATTTTTCCTGCCTAAATGTAGAACCTTACTTTTTTCACAACTGAATTTCATTTTGTTAGATAGTGCCCAGTGTTCGAGTCTGTCCAGATCCTCCTGTATCTTAAGCCTATCTTCTGGAGTATTGGCTATTCCTGCCAGCTTGGTGTCATCTGCAAATTTGATGAGTTCTCCATCTATCCCCTCATCCAAATCGTTGATGAAGATGTTGAAGAGCACTGGGCCCAGAACAGAGACCTGGGGCACCCCACTACACACTTCCTTCCATGTAGATGCAGGTCCATTGAGGACCACACGCTGATTACGGCCTGTCAGCCATCTACAAATCCATCTGGTGGTGATGCTATCTAACCCACATTTTTCTATCTTATCAAGTAGTACAGACATGTCAAACACAAGGCCCGGGGGCCGGATCCGGCCCACGAAGTGGTTTCATGTGGCCCGCGAAGCCATCCTGGAAACAGTGAGGGAATGGCACCCACTGCCTTGGCCCTGGCCTAGAGACCCTCTTTCCACCAGAGACCCTCAGATCTGTCCCACTCCTGCCCAGGCCCCCATAGGCACCCTTGATGCGAACAATGTAGAGCTGGCCATGCCCACCCAGTAGGCCATACGCACTCTAGCCATGCCCACCCAGTAGCCCACACCCACCCTGGCCATACCCACCCAGCCCCCTGAGGGCAACCGCAATGCTGATGTGGCCCTCAATGAAATTGAGTTTGACACCCCTGAAGTAGTAGGTTGTGATCTACTTTATCAAATGCCTTACTGAAGTCCAAGTAAATTATATCTACAGCATTCCTCTGGTCCACTAGTTTTGTCACTTGGTCAAAGAATGCAATAAGGTTTGTCTGGCATGATCTGTTTTTGACAAACCCATGTTGGCTTTTAGTGATAACTTTGTTCGCGTCAAGGTGTTCACTGATCTGTTGTTTGATTATCTTTTCCAGAATCTTCCCAGGTATTGAGGTCAGGCTGATAGGTCTGTAGTTTCCTGGATCTATTTTTTTCCTTTTTTTGAATATGGGAACTACATCAGCTCTCTTCCAGTCCTCTGGTAGTTCCCCAGTGCTCCAAGATCTTTGAAAAATATAGTTCAGTGGTTCTGAGATCATGTCTGCCAGTTCCTTGAGAACCTTGGGGTGTAATCCATCTGGTCCTGGTGATTTGAACTCGTCTAGGCTGGACAGGTGCTCACTTACCATTTTCTTGCCTATCTTAACTTGCGTTTCTATTCTGTTTTTTATGGCACTGGTTTTGGTAGGTTGGACTGTTTTTTCCCTTTGTGTAAAGACAGATGCAAAAAACGAGTTAAATAGTTCTGCTTTCTCCCTGTTGCTTGTCACCTTCTTGCCATTTTCCCCCACTAATGGACCAATCATTTCCTTAACCTTTTTCTTGTTTTTTATATGTTGAAAGAAGCTTTTTTTGTTATTTTTTACTTTGGTCGCAAACCTTAGTTCATTTTGAGCCTTAGCTTCCCTCACTTCATCTTTGCAGGCACGGGCTGTTTGCTGATATTCTGCCTTAGTTATGTGCCCCTCTTTCCACTTCTTATATTTGTCCTTTTTATCTTTCAGTTTATCAGAGAGTTCTTTATGCAACCATGCTGGTTTCTTTTGAAAGCTGTTATTTTTCTTCTTTGTTGGTATTGTGCTAGACTGGGCCTTTATTATCTCACTTTTCAAAATTTCCCAAGCTTCTTGAGTTGTTTTCCCCTTTAGGATTCTCATCCATGGAATTCTTCCCAAGGTCTCTCTAAGTTTATTGAAATTAGCTCTTTTAAAGTCCAAGACTCTAGTTTGGCTGTATTCTATTGCTTGTGCTTCCATAATGTTGAATTCCAATATTGCATGATCACTTCCCCCCCCCAGGGTTCCTGTGGCTTTCACACTTTCTATCATTTCATCTCTGTTAGTGAGAATTAAATCCAATATGGCTAATCCCCTAGTCCCCTTCTCTACTTTTTGGGAGAGAAAGTTGTCTGCTAGGTTTGTCAGGAATCTGTTAGATCTTCCACTTGGTGCAGAATTTGTCTCTCAGTTGATATCAGGGTAATTAACGTCCCCCATTACTATTGTGATGCGCTTCCTACATACCTTAGTTAACTGACTAGCAAAAAGTTCATCTATTTCCTCTGCTTGGTTGGGCGGCCTATAGTATACACCTATGGCAATGTCATTTCCCCCCCTTTTATATTGACCCAAATACATTCAAGTTTACAGTTTTCATCATTGTTGTGCTCTATTTCTGTAGAGATAAAGTTATTTCTTATATAGAGAGCAACTCCACCTCCTCTTTTGTTTAGTCTATTTCTTTTAAATAATTTAAATCCCTCTAGCTGTGTGTTCCATTTGTGGGTTTCATCCCACCATGTTTCTGTAATGGCAACAATATCATATCCGCCCTCATTTACCTGAATTTCTAGTTCAATAATGTGGTTTGTTTGATTCTGATTTAACTTGCTGAACAAACCCTTCCCACTGGGGTTTAAAAACCATAGTTTATAGTATTGTGACCAAGGCATAGTTTGATATGTGAATTAATTAACTGAATAAATTATACTGATCCAATGGTATTATTTACAGGAGTTTGTTACATTCATGGATTTTTTTTGCCCTACTGATTATTAGCAAGGATTTCAAAATGGAAAAATATTTATTTAATGCTGTGGATGTGCTTAATATAATGCCATTTCCTCCCTATCAGGACCCTGGTTTATTGGTGAGCTTATAGAGGGTCATGTGGGCATCTGCTTCTCCTTTGGGTTAATTGTTAATGGCCATTTCTTTGAAGGCAGCTCAACCTTCCTTGTTGGAATTTTACAGGTAAGACTCTCAACATAAATTTTTGATACTGATGTTCTGTCTGGCCCTTTTTTAAATAATTAAATACGTTATAAGATTTAAAAAAACTTAAGAGACAGCATTGCTTGTTACTATCACTATAATAAGCTTCCAGGGGTACATTTAGTAAAATATCCAGAACAAATTTAAATTTCCATGTAATTGTTAATTCCATAGCATAATGTTGACAGTAGATATATATATTTGTTTATGTCTCCCTTCCTCTCCTGCCTTTTGATAATAAGATTCTCATGGCACTTATTTATTATAACAATTTATTTATTTACAACAAAATCGCACAAAAACCATAATGACAAACAAAAGAGCTGAGACCTATATTACAAATAATTGTAGCGTGACTGAAAAAAGCCAAGTAGTCTGACAATTCACTAATGAGTTAAAAAGAGGGAGCCAATAAACCTACCAAGGAAGGCCACTGCAGTAAGCCTTGCTACATCTGTCAGACCCTTTCCTGTGTCCCTGCTAACCCACTTGTGAATACAAATGACAGTCCTGTTTTAGTAAAGGCAGGGCAAGCGTAAGCCAAGTGCACTGCAGAGGAGGGGAAAGGCAGCTTTGTCAAGGGGGCAGGGTAAATGGGGAATGGCAGCCATTTGGGGCCCCACACCTCTCCAGGCTGTGCTTCTTGTAATCCTGAAAAAGGAAGCACTCTTTCAAATAATTTTGCCCTAGTAGTCCTTAATAGGATTTTAGAATCTCCTGTATTTTAAGACCTATCCACAGATCAGTCACTGAAGGTCATGTAAGACAATAAATAATGTAAAACAGGCCTGATTGTTGCAGCTTTACACAAGATGAAATTTTCAATATTTGTCAGAGCAGTTCCACAGAGAGCATTTTATGGACATCTACCTGAATAGGTAGATTTGCTTGAGGCCTGATCTGCTTTTTCCATTATCTCATTAATATGTAAATCTGTTGTTGCTCAGAAATTCTATTTTGAAATTGTGTTTCTATATATTAAGCCACCTTTCTGAATTTTCCCACTGGAGAAATCTTTTGTAATTGTAGTTTTTACTTGACTTGAAGACAGCCATAATCTCATTGCTTCAATTGTTTAATAGTTAATTGTAGGTCATTTTGAGAGATCCTTGGTGCTCTCTGGGCTTGGTTGTTTTCTTGCAGACATTTCATTACTCAAACAAACATCATAACAAGATGTTACCTAGTTTGGATAATGAAATGTCTACAAGAAAACAACCAAGCTCAGAAAGCACCAAGGACCCCTCACTTCAACCCTGAATTACAAATATTCTCCTTTATTAGTAGGTCATTTTGTTTACAAACTCATTGACTTTAAGATGTGAGGACTTCAACTCCCAGAATTGAAGTTCACAGCCTCACATAGCCAAGTTTGAAAAACACTGTAGTAGACTAGTTTCCTGCCTTGGGCCCATAGCACCCTCTATATATTTGTAGTGATCAATAGAACTTCCTGCTGAGAAATATGAATTAGTTTCTCATTCACAAGCATTTTTCTTTAATTCCCCATTTATTTATTTATTTTATTTATTAATTTAATTTGTATACCGCCCTTCTCCCGAAGGACTCAGGGCGGTGAACAGGGCAATACATAAAAACAAAATACAAAAATTAAAAATTATTAAAAGTAATTAAACAATGCCCATAATAAATTAATACAGATTAAAATTAATACAGATTAAAATTGGCGTCCATTTGACAATAAATTCATCAATTCTTTTTTAATATGGGATCAATGGTTTTGAGAGAGTGTTAATTACACAACTGTTCTCCCACTCAAGTGAGTAACATATTGTTTCTTAATAATGTGAGGGTGTAATTTTTTAAAATGTTGATGCTTTTCAGCTTATTGTAAAATTCTGAGGTTGTGTGTACAAAACTGAAAGATAAAATTTAGGTAGGGCAATGTTTTAAGTGTTCCAGGAAGAAAGTGGCCATTTTGAATTTTCACATGGATAGGAACAATTTCTGTCTGTTGTCACATTTGCTAGTTTTTTAGTTACCAGCTTAGTTACCAACTTAGTTATTATAGCTAGATGAAACCTAGCTATAAGAGGCTGAGATCTTGTCAGCCATGCAAGAAAGACCAGACGGAACATGGCCAGATGAGTTAATTCTACTTTATTGTAAAGTTACAGCCTGTCATTCCTACACACTGTTATGACCCGGGGTGGGGCACGTAAGCAACACCGGCAAATGCGAAGGCTTGAATCCCTTTTATTGAACCAACCTTCCCCAAAACCCTACAGTTCACTTTAAGCCCAAGAGCAAGGCTCTAACATGCACACATACCTCAAGCAATTCCTTGAAGCTAGCGGTTTGAGAGAGAAGGAAACACAGTTCTGAGAGCAAAACCAGTTCAGGAAACTTGGACATGAGCGTCTTCGTCGCGCAGAGTTTGCCATGGCTGCGGCCCAAACCGGAGCCGAGCTGGGTCATTGCAAACTCACACACGGCAAGGCTAGGCAAGGCAAAGCAAGGCAGAGCAAGGCAGCAAGTCGTCGGTAACAACAAGGCTTCTGGCAAATACAACACTCATTCCCAACAAAAGCCCCTCACCACAGCGTCTCCATAAATCCTATTCTCCAGTTAGGCCTTGTGAACAGGGGTGGGGTGCTCTCCTCCTGAGTAGTTGGGTCGCCCAGTGCTGACTCTGCCTCCTCTCCATTCTTCGCACTTGGGGATCGGGCGGGGGAGGTAGTTGCTTGTCTCCAGAGCTCCGTTGCTCCTCTGCTCCACTGCCTGCCCTTTCCACCTCTCCACTCGCTTGGTCATCCTGCATCCTCTCTTCCTCTCTAGTGACCCTTCCGAGGCCCAAGGGACCTGGGACTGCCTCGTCCTGCTCCTCTGGTCATTCCTCCTGGACCAGAGAGGCTGTGCCATCTTCCTCCATTGGCCCTGGCTTCATCTCCTCCTCCTCCTTGGAACCAGGCTCTGATGGAGCCATGACACACACCATTACAGATCTACTATATATGCATTTTATTTATGGCTTCCTGTGCCAAGTGTTTGGAATAATTCTGTATATTTCTATTTCTGCATTCTGAATGTGCTCTGAGAATGTTTGTTTTTGTTTGATAGGTGGTGTTTTTCAACCTACCATTGATGGCATACACATGTTGGTGCCTGTTGCTGCGTTGCCAAGGCCAGTCTTTTCGTTCTCATCTGTTTCTTATCAAACCATATTGGACTGTGCCCATCCATTTAATCATGTCACTTCTATTTTTCTGGCAAGTCTTTTCCTGTTACTTCTTACTGAAGACATACGGAACTCTTTCTTTTTTTCTCTCTCCATTGAGAACTTGGGTTGTTGTACTAAGCTTCTTCCTGATTTACAGAATCTGGGCAATGGAATCTATTGTGCTGAGACCCTTTATTGTAGATATGAAGAACTACCAAGCTTCCTAATGCTTCCTTTTTTCAGGAGCTTGAAGTATACATTCACTTAAATTGTTAAGTGGCAAAGCTGTGAACTAATTCTGGTTTGTATGTCTTACGTTATGGTTGCAAAGACAATTGATTATGAAGGTTCAGGATTGCCATGAAACCCCTTCTGTGCTGCTCTGTAATAAAACTTAGAAAAAAGTGACACTATTTGCCTCAGGAACCACTTTCTTATTATATTTATATTAATAGTCACTGGTTTTGACCACATACTGTTTTAATGGTAAACAAAATTTATGAATGAACTACGGTAATGTTTGGTAATTGTTTCTACTTGTGTGTGTTTACGAGATGATTTACCTAAACATGAGATATTTGCACTTTGCTGAACAGTAACTTACTCAGCCCTAACAGAAGGTCTGTCGACCACTTACACCCACTTTCCTTTTCAAAACCAGTCATTTCCCCAGCTTCAGACTCCATTTTTAAAAATATTTTTCAAACTATCTTGGGTTTTAACAAAACTTCTGTAGTCTGCCAAAATTCGTTTAGATGCACTGTATTGTAACAGATTTCATGACAAGAAAAAAGTGATATAATCGCTTAGGATAATATTATTTATAACTGAACAGAGTCCATAATTTCTGGGTTGTTAACATGATACCCAAATAATAGCCGGTTAAGATTCATAATCAGAGTTAATGAAAGGCATACGTTTGCTTCAGAAAGCTGTCTTCAGAGTATGCTGTGCAAATTTAGTCGTGTGGCTTATAAACTAAATTAAAATCAAAATCTTTTGGTTTAGTATATTGTGTGAACTTAATAAAGTGGTTTTTTTTTCAAATAAATAATGCTTAAACAACTCATACATGTAAAGGTATATGAAATCAGATGAAAATGTACTTTCTGCCTGCTTGCCTATGGAAGTGAGCTTTATTTCAAATTCTTGGTTTCCCCTGGTGATTTCAGGTAAGCAGGAATCCACTAAAATGCACATAATTTCTTTCAAAGCTCTCTGGATTATTGCTAGTATTAATGTTTTATGTGTATTATTTAACAGATCAATGTAGCCTATTAACAATCAGTTGCTGGGGAATATTGTTGATTTTTTGGGTTCATGATTATTATGCTGAATGAGATCACAATGAGATTGAAATATAAAATATTCTTCACTTTTGTCATGCAGGAACTGAGATAATCAGTAAAAAATAGAATGTGCCGCATTTTGTTAAAAATGAATGTGAAAAATACAACTAAGTGAATGCAGTATTTATATGAAAATGAGTCAATTGTAGAACTACACATATTAAATGAGCACCTATTGACAATGGCTAACCCTTGTAGAAGTCTTTCTCTAAATGTTCAATACAATTTATCCTATGCCAGAATCAGTAACTGACCTGATGTTTTTCAGTTTCCAGGAATCAGAGCTTATGATTAGGATGGGTATGGCTGATGGGTCAAGCCACAGCATGTTTATATGTTTACTGAAAATAATTCAAGAGATGTAGTTATAATACTCTATATATCTTGCACATGATATGGCTGGAACTATGTATGCGTATTGTACAGAAATATAACGGTCATGGTGTAAAAATATAAATATTGCCTTTGCTTCCTGCCCCCTTGTTTATTTAATAGCATGTACGGGCTGGGTCTGCATATACATTGCACTTTTATTTCTTTTTTTCCCAATATTTGTCTCTGTTATAATAAAATGCTTTTGTGTACTATTTATTCAATCTTGTATTTGCTAACACTTTTCTGTCTTATCTGAAAATGTTAACATGTTGCTTGACACATACAATCATTCTCATGTCTGCTTAAAAGTAATTTGTGCAGAATTCACTAGGAGTTGATTCAGATAAATATATAAGAATTGCAGGGTAAAAAAAATCCTACTGGAGTACAGGTAGTCCTCGAGTTACAACAGTTTGTTTAGTGACTGTTCCAAGTTACAATGGCACTGAAAAAAGTGTCTTGTGACCATTTTTCACACTTATGACTGTTGAACATCTCCATGGTCAGGGGTAGGCAACCTTGGCTCTTTTATGACTCATGGACTTCAACTCCATGAGTCATAAAAGAGCCGAGGTTGCCTACCCCTGTCCATGGTTATGTGATCAAAATTCAGGCGTTTGGCAACGGACTCATATTTATGATGACTGCAGTGTCGCAGGGTCATGTGATCAACGTTTGTGGCCTTCTGACAAGCAAGGTCAATGGGGAACCCAGATTCACTTAACAACTGTGTTACTAACTTACCAACTGCAATGATTCAGTTAACAATTGTGGCCAGAAAGGTCATAAAATGGGACAACTCACTTAACTGTCTCACTTAACAACATAAATTTTTGACTCAGTTGTGGTCATAGGTTGAGGACTACCTGTATTAGGGACCCAGTGCTGTTTCTACAGATGCCTTGTTTGCTGCTTTCTTGTTTATCTGACAGTGATCAGGATACATGCTGCATGGAACAGATGTTTTGCTGCAAACTTTTGTTTCACAAATTATTAAAAGCCTTCCTACCATATTTTTTTCTTTATCACAAAGGAATTCGGAGAAGGGGCTTCTTCCTTTGTCATAATTCTCATGGTCATCATACTACATTGGATTTTGGAAGCTGGAACATTTGTACATAAACTGTACGGAAGGGTTTTTTAATCCCATAACTTAGTTATATAATTAAGAAATGTCTCTTCTTGTTTAGTATCCTAATCTAAATAAATGTATGTAATAGTGAAATGTTGGGGAAAATAGGAACAGCTAAAAGCATTCATTCACTGTTAATGCATCAGAAAGAATAGTGTATCACAGAGGAGAATTACATTAACAAGTAAGTTTAATAGATTCTCATTATTGTTTTGCTTTCAGTAGTGATTAGAGCGTGATTTATACATAACCAAAATGTAAGTCAATATATGGTTTGTCTAATTGGTTCACTTACTTCCAGGGAGTAAGCCATGGTTTATTTTTTGAAAAACCTTAATTTAAAGTTTTGAAGTTGGTTACAAAATCCTAGCTGCTTCAACTATGGCTTACATTTATCTTCAAATTCTGAAACACTACTATAGTATTATTAGAAAATTGTTTTCTAGATATTAACAAAGGCAGAAGAAAACCAAATCAGAAATTGGCCAAATGAGCCATGATAATTTGCTTGCAAACATTTGTTCAAACAGCTAAAACTAACCTTAGTTTTGTATTATACATACAGAGTTTATATTTCTGTAGCAGTGGTACAGTAATAATATTTTATCATTAGTTACTGAAGACTATGAAACACATTTTGATTGAAAAAGAAACTCTAGAGAGGGAAGAAGAAGTCCCTAAAGAACTTAGAAAAAAATTAAGAGATTCAAAAGATTTTACTAATCATCAAAATGGGGTAGAGATACAAAGGTTAAGATCATACCAGACTATGCAAACATTTCTTTTCTTGGTAGACACAAAATAGGTCAGAAATTGGTTTTATTTGGAAACAAGCACTATCTGTTTTCCAATGTTGCCCCCGCTCATCATAGATACGAAAGCAGCTGTAAGAGGAAAAAAAGGATGAAATAATTCAAAATCTGAAATGTTTATGTTGGTGTTTTTATTTTCAACACATAAGTTTTCTGAATTAACTGAAATGTACAAAAGAACATTACTTTTCCTTCAACAATCAGCCCGTGTTGTTAAAGACAGACAGTTTGGTCTAGTGCAGCAGTCCCCAACCTTTCGGCCACCAGGGTAAGAGATGTTTTTCCACGGACTGGAGGGGGCGTGGTTTTGCGTGCTGTCTGCGGATGGGGCTTCACTTGTTCGTGCAGTTTCTGGCATACTGTGGACCGGTGCTAGTCCACAGACGGGTTGGGGACCCATAATGGTTAAGGAACCAGGCTAGAAGCCAGGAGACTGTTAAATCTAGTCCTTCCTTAGCCATGAAAGTCAGCTGGGTGGCCTTGGGACAAGTTACTCGCCTCACAGGGTGGTCATTAGAGTATTTAATATGTTCGCTGCCTTGAGTTGTTATAAAAATAACAAAGGCAGGAAATCTGTATTCAGGCTGACAAATTTGTTTATGGGGAGAGGCAACTTGTTTTCAAAGCAACAAATCATTTGAATTAGCTAGCTAGTACAGTATGTATGGTATGCCACAGAAGTCAATTTCTATATACTGCATACTTCTAATACACTAATGTGCAAGTAGCAGCCACCAGCCTATTTTGACCGGACTTGAACAAACTAAGGAGCCTTGGATCTGGTTAATAAATAGATGGAAACCTATCTGGCAAGTTTAGGACAATAGGCTAGACTGGATAGTTTAAACAAATCCTATAGGTAGACGGTGAGAAACCAGTTCCATATTGTTACCAATATAACAGATTTGCTATTATCAGAGCCACACCATTAGCTTGAATTAAAAAGGTAAAGGTTCCCTCGCACATGCGTGTTAGTGGTTTCCGACTCTAGGGGCCGCTGCTCATCTCCGTTTCAAAGCCGAAGAGCCAGCGCTTGTCCGAGGACGTCTCCATGGTCATGTGGCTGGCATGACTAGCACGGAACGCTGTTACCTTCCCACCGTAGTGGTCCCTATTTTTCTACTTGCATTTTTACGTGCTTTCGAACTGCTAGGTGGGCAGAAGCTGGGACGAGTAACAGGCGCTCACTCTGCTACGCGGCACTCGGGATTTAATCCACCAAACTGCCGACCTTCTGATCGACAAGCTCAGTGTCCTAACCCACTGAGCCACCGCGTCCCTTTAGCTTGAATTACTAATATACATATAGGGATTCTTCTCCTTTGCAACCTGATTCGTCACTATGGTGAAACAAAAGTTTAAATAAACTTTTTCACCAAAACATAGTGTTGGTACAAGTTTTAAATCTCTGTGTTTTCTTTCATGAGGCTGCAAGAGCAATTTTATTTCAAAGGCTAGCCCAGAGCAGATTCCCACTGATCCAGGCTAAAGCAAAGCAGTGGCCATTGTACCAGCTGATTCTGCATTCTCAACTCTTGTGCAATTGTTCCAGCAGGACAATGCAAGCACTCAATTGCTCAGAATTATTTAATAACTTCTAGCCTCTATGTGGATTTTCAATTTTAGTATACAGGCAGTCCTCTATGAACAGTCTCCATTCCAAGGAACTATTTGTATGTCCGAGCATAAAAAGTATACAATTTTTATTTTACCCATTACACAACGGAAGAACACTGTAAACTAAACCAAGAGATAAGTGAACAGACAGCACAGAGTAGCATCCAAAAGCTTAGCCCCCCCCAATGTGTGATGGTGCTGACAAGCACATGTATGTAACACGCAGTAAACTAGCCCTTTCCCATCTTCTGCTTTCCAGGACCTTCTGGGTTGGAGTTACAGAAGCTTTGTTCATATGGATGAAAATTTGTAACTTGAATTTTTATAAGTAGATGACCCTTTGTATTCCCTCCCCCCATGCACATTTTTGGTTTTCCTTTTCTTGACATTCCTCAGGTATTACTCAATCCCCTCCTCCCCACTACACTTAGTTCATAGGGCTCTGCCTCTGGAAGAACTACAAATTTGGTGGGGGTTTTTTTCCCCAATAAAGCTTTTCATTCTTCAATCACCGTTCTTTTTTCTTTGGAGATATCTTCCTATATACCGGTACTTTCTCAGTTTCTTGGCCTCTTTTTCTCTCTCACACTTACAGAGTTCCTCTGGTTCCTTCTCCCCTTTTCGTTCAGCAGCCCCGGAACTTTGGTAACTGCAACTGTTCTCTCATTTCCTTCGGGCCAAATTCAAGATAACTCCTTATCTTTAAGGGCCTCCAGAGCCATGGCCCTGCATACAGTATTCTTGTATCTCACCTCTGAACTCTAGGTATTTAAGATCTGTGTAATCACCTCCAACTCTTTTTTTTAAAATCTCACGACATGAGATAAAACCAGCAGTTGTTGCAATTGACCTGAGGCTCTCAAGTGATGTACAGAGGCCAAGATTTCATCCTCCTTTCTGGATGTTCAAAATAAAATATTTTAGGTGGCCTTTGAATGCAGACTTGATGGAATGTATTGAATCATTACAGGCAATCCTCAACTTAAGACCATAGTTTAGCTCAATGTTTCTGTTGTCAAGTGAAACATTTGTTAAGTGAGTTTTGCCCCATTTTACGACTCTTCTTGCCACAGCTGTTAAGTGAATCACTGAAATTGTTAAGTGGTAACATGGTTGTTAAGTGAATCTGGCTTCCCCATTGACGTGATTCCAGAACGTCATGAATATGAACAAGTTGCCAAGCATCCGAATTTTGATCACATGACCGCAGAGATGCTTCAATGATCATGTGTGAAAAACAGTCATAGGTTAACTTTTTTCAATCCCGTTGTAACTTCAAACAATCACTAAATGAACTGTTGTAAGTCGAGGACTACCTGTATTTTGTCTATTGGCTTCTATTATTTTGTATGTAAATTACCTTGAGTAAGTGAAAAGGGTATCAATATTTTAAAAGTATAATTCTCGCAAAAGAAAAATTTATAAATGGTAAAGGGTGAACTGAAAACCTTTGTCTATTGTCTAACAGAAATCCCTTAGGAAAGGGAATTTTCTTTTAACGAAGATGATGATGGAAATTAGTAATGGGTGCCTTAATAGCAATGTAATTTGAATTCTATATTCTTGGAATACAGATCCTTTCTCTCTTCAGAACCAAAGCCAAATGTTTGATATAAGGTCAGCAAATGAAATCCCTTACATTAATGAATTTTTAGTTTGATCCTCTATTCCAATAGCCTCCAAGCTTTTTGGCACCAGGGACTGGTTCTGGGAAGAGAGTTTTCCATGGACTGGAGGAAGTGTGGTTTTGCATGCTCCCTGGATCCCATGGATGGGGCTTCACTTGTTTGCCCAGCCCGGTTTCTGGCATGTTGTAGACTGGTGCCAGTCCACGGACTGAGGGTTGGGCACTCCTGCTCTATATTCTACCTATAGTTGTAAGAATTAGATTGCTTAGCCTTCCCCAACCTGGTGTCTTGGGACCTTGGATTTCAGCTCCCATTCTCCAACCAGCACAGCAGTTAAAAACACACTTCATCACAATTTATGCCCAAACAAATGATTGTCGCACAAATTACGTATATGGTTTTCCAGTTCACTTATACACAGAGTACTCACATATACAAAAACATAATAACCTCCCTAGAAATTCTGTCATAAAGAATTGGTTATTCATTGCTGGATAGGTTGAATTTGTTGTGAAAAATAAAATTAAGCCAGATAATTACTTCTAAATGCATAGTATAAGAAGCATATAACAGTTGTTTCTTTAAACTTTTTTAAATGCTCAAAGATAGTAAGATAATATTTTAGTAGCTATTAATTTTGTAGAATTTAGATTCAGCAGTTTTAACATTTAAATACATTCAGTTTAAATGTAAAGACATTAATTAAGAAGTAAATTTAGCATTCTTTAACTATGAATAGCAATGGCATTCAGATTTGGGTCAATTTTATTGTTTGAACCAGAAATAAACGAGGGGACCTTTCTGTGTCCATATATTTTAATCAAGGCTATACAGTCAAAAGACAGAATCAGTCTCTTACCTCCAATGTTTTCTAAGCCTTCCACGATTGTCTCCTTGACCTGTTTTATTTTAAAAAAAAATAGCATTAAAGGTTATTTTTCCCCCTTTTGATGCAATCTAGCCTTTTTTTCTTTCATTAAACACAGTTGAAAATTATTAAAACAAAACTTTCGTAATCTTTAGATAGTTACACCAAAGGTAAAGGTTCCCCCGCACATGTGTGCTAGTCGTTTCCGACTCTAGGGGCTGGTGCTCATCTCCATTTCAAAGCCGAAGAGCCAGCGCGTGTCCGAAGACATCTCTGTGGTCATGTGGCCGGCATGACGAGACGCCAAAGGCACACGGAACGCTGTTACCTTCCCACCGTAGTGGTCCCTATTTTTCTACTTGCATTTTTACGTGCTTTCGAACTGCTAGGTTGGCAGAAGCTGGGGCGAGTAACAGGTGCTCACTCTGTTACGCGGCACTCGGGATTCGACCCGCCAAACTGCCGACCTTCTGATCGACAAGCTCAGCGTCCTAACCCACTGAGCCACCGCGTCCCTATAGTTTATTTTATTTATTTTTATTTTAATTCCATTTATATCCCGCCCTTCTCCGAAGACTCAGGGCGGCTTACAAGCTTAGCAGTAGCCTTCATTCTATGTATATGCCTGCTTATTAGGGCTTTCACACAGCCCCCAAGCGGCATTATTACAAAGTCAGCTTATTGCCCCCAACAATCTGGGTCCTCATTTTACCTACCTCGGAAGGATGGAAGGCTGAGTCAACATTGAGCCTGGTGGGATGCGAACCTGCACTAATTGCAGGCAGCTGGTGTTACTTAAGGAGGCATTAGCTCACTGCTCCACCAAGGCTCAATGTTACACCTAATCAAATGATTTCTGAGAAGCTTTTCTAGATAAGGTGAAATGAGTTATTCCTTCATCTTCAGCAACCACAACAAATAAGAAAAGGTCAATCAAAGAAAATGATTGCTTGCAGCCATGAGCAATTTACCTATTGATTTTTATAATACCTTCAATTTTCCTTCTTTGATCCACTGACAAAGCTGCAGAGTACTAGCTGAAAATTTCTCCATGTAGTTCAAAACCAGGAATCTTTCTCTGTGAAGAATGAAATTGACATCTCACAGCAGTCAAATGTCAAACATTAAAAACATCCTGAAATGCCTTTCTGAATCAGTTTTATATGCAAAGGGGAACTATTACCATTATCATAAAAAACACTTAGGGCAACAATTAAATTTCCAATCTAATTGTAACCATCATTTACAGAAAAATATTTATAGTTGCATACGTAACAATTCAATAGGTTATAGTCCAAAATAAATTGTTTCTTCGGCAGATGAAAGAACTTCCAATGTTAAGAATCATTAAGAGAAACTACAGAAGCTGTCAAATTTGTCATGGGTGGAAACAAGCAGGATGTTGTTCTGTTCTTACTTGCAGCACATAGAAATGGCAACATAGTCCAGTAAACATAATTTAAAGGGTTAGGAAATAGCGATCCCGTTGGTCTAATATTTTAACAGTGTAAATGGATCATCTGAAATAAAGGAGGCGGTGGTGAGGCCCCTCCTCAAGAAGCCTGCTCTGGACCCGGCTATTTTGAACAACTATTGTCCAGTCTCCAACCTTTGCTTTTTAGCGAAGGTTGTCGAGAGCGTGGTGGCACATCAGCTTCCTTTGTTCCTGGAGGAAACTGATTATCTAGACCCGTACCAATAAGGCTTTAGGCCCGGGTACAGCATGGAGACGGCATTGGTCGTGGTGGTGAATGATCTCTGGCGGGCTCGGGACAGGGGTTGTTCCTCTGTCCTAGTTCTGTTAGATCTCTCAGCGGCTTTTGATACCATCGACCATGGTATCCTACTGCGGCGTCTCAGGGGGTTGGAAGTGGGGGTCACTGGTTTACAGTGGTTCTCCTCCTACCTCCTGGGCCGCTCGCAGTCGGTGTTGACGGGAGGGCAGAGATCCACCCCAAGGCCTCTCGTTTGTGGAGTTCCTCAGGGGTCGGTCCTCCCCTCTTGTTCAACATCTACATGAAGCCGCTGGGTGAGCTCATTCATGGTTTTGGGGTGGTGTATCATCAGCATGCTGATGATACCCAGCTCTTTCTTTCCACCCCAAACCAACCCAGTGATGCCCTCGACGTGATGTCCCATTGCCTAGAGGCGGTCCAGGTTTGGATGGGGAGAAACAGGCTTCAACTCAATCCCGCCAAGACCGAGTGGCTGTGCAGGAGAACCAGCTTTGTCCATCGCTAACTATGGGGGGTGAGGTGTTACTGCAGCGTTGATAGGGCTCGCAACTTGGGCATCCTCCTGGATTCACGGCTCAGTTTGGAAGATCATATAGGAGCCATGACCAGGGGGGCTTTTGCCCAGGTTCGCCTGGTGCGCCAGTTGCGGCCCTATCTGGACCGAGATGCCCTACGCACAGTCACTCATGTGCTCGTGACCTCCTGGTTAGACTACTGCAACACTCTCTAAATGGGGCTGCCCTTGAGGACCACTCGGAGGCTTCAGCTGGTGCAGAATGCAGCTGTGCAAGTTGTGATGGGAGTCTCCCGATACTCCCGTGTAATGCCTCTTCTCCGCGAGCTGCATTGGCTTCCAGTTGCCCTCCGGGTGAGATTCAAGGTGTTGGTGATGACCTATAAAGCCCTAAATGGCATGGGCCCGGATTATCTTAGGGAGCACCTGCTGCCAGCATCAACTTCCCATCGTCCTGTGCGCTCCCATAGGGAGGGCCTCCTTAGGGTGCCACCGGGTGATCCCCAGAGGGAGGGCGTTCTCTGTGGGCACGCCTGCCCTATGGAATGAGCTGCCTGTGGAAATCCGGACTGCCCCCGACCTTCGTTCATTTCGCCGGGACCTGAAAACCTGGTTCTTTGATTTATCTGGCCTGGACTGAGGGGTTTTAAGTTTTTAAACTTTGTTTTAATTTGTTGGGCTATTAATTAATTTAATTCATTTTAATTCTATTTTTACTTCAACTTTTATATTGTCTTTTAAATTTTGCCCTGTAAACCGCCCTGAGTCCCTTCGGGAATAGGGTGGTATATAAAACTAATTAAATAAATAAATAAATAAATAAATAAATATATTATATTTTAGTCTATTGGGACACTAGAACCTTTACATCTGTGCCATTCCAAAGTTGACACAACATGAATTTAGTGCCCATCTTTTTCCTACTCCAAAAGACACACCTCGAAACAGAGGATAAGTGACTTTCCGATGCAATAGAATAATTGAATAATCTCTGTTCTAATCTCACTGGGAACAATGGAGAATTCTAATACAATTCATATAAAAAGCACCAGACTGGGAAAGGGTGGATCAACCTTCTGCTGCATCACTTTAAATTTCTGATCAAATATCTATTAAATGCCTTCATCTTCTCCAGGTACCATTTGAAATGTGCTAATAAAGCACAAGATTATTTCTCATTCTCCAGTCAGTAAATGGTTTGAGAGACTTGAGTGCTACTGGAAACATGTTACATTTCTCCACTGATGAAGTTTTACGTTAGCTGTATATTTGTTATTGTAGTTTCAACTCCAATTTCCCTCAGCATATATGGAAATCGGCCTTCCTGTTTTCTTTTTCTATTGAAGAGCTGTCACTGATAGCCCACTGACAGAATTTTCTGCAAAGCTGCAAGTTCAACTCCAGTAATTTTTTGAGTGACCTTGTTTCGCAGATGGTGCATCAATCTAGAAAGGCAATTTTTAGAACTAAGAAGAAGCATTCACATATTTCAGCAGATTTTATTCAGTGTTTCATTCAAAGAAATAATAAGCCAATGAACAATACCTAGTAATATTCCGTGATTTCCTTATTTCTTCTACCTCTGGAGGTAAAGGAGGTGGGTACTGCATGTCCTTGTTATACTGGGAGATTTGACCACATAAAATAATATGGCTATTTGAATTCATCTGTTGGAAACAAAAAGACCGATAGAGTATTGCAGTTTGTATTTCTTAACAGTATTTTTTAGAAATAAAAATAAAAAACTCCTTCAACTTATAACTAACTGATATGAAATGATTCACAATAATAGGTTTCTTTCATATTTATGATTCTTAAGACTTTATACACCAAAATCCAGCTTCTCTGCATGTTACAGAAGATTCCAGGACTCAAATATAGAAAACCAAGCTGTGAAATTATATTCTTTTTTTCACTTATTCTTTTAGATATGAATTTAGACTGCATATTTGCCCACTCAGCATATTCATTACTGTGTTTTACAGTTATCTTTGAAAAAATTGTAAGGGTTTACAAGTATGAAAGGTAAAAAAAAAAATCTGACCTTCAAAAATGTGACTGACCACTAGATTGCAGCAAATAAACATAAATCTCTTAAGTTTTTGTGCCACCTAGGTATCATCCAAATATATTAGTCCTGTTTATGTATCTCTTAGAAGATGTGTCCTTTAGGTCAGGTATCCCCAATCCCTGGCCCGCAATCCAAACTGTGCTGCAGCCTGGTTGGGAACCGGGCTGCACAAGCGGCAGGCAAGCCTGCAATGCTGCATTTGCGCAAGTGATGCGTGCACACACAAAACCATCCCCCTGCTGTTGCCGCTGCTCCACAGAGACTGAAAGGCTGGGGACCATTGCTTTAGGTAGAGAAGAATATGTCTAATTATTTCTTGTTTGCACTAATAACAAAGCCCTTACTGCCCACACTTCATTTTAAGTTACACTACATTCTGCAGTTAGGAACTAGTAGAAAGTATGCTGGAACCACAGCTGCTGTGAGAAAATAGAGAAAAATGCATAGGATAATCAAAAGCCTTGGAGCAAAGAGGCGAAAAAAGCTATGATGGATGGAGTAACTTAGCCTTCTGCCAATTTTCAGTCAATTTTCAGTATATGTAAGAACCAAAGTCATAGCAAAGCAACTTGACAAGGACATTGCTAAATCTTCCTGAGTGATTTTCTACTCCTCTCTGCAAGTTGGAGCGTAAGAATCCTTAGCTAGACTTTCCCAAAAGTGGGGGCAGGCTTTGATTTACACTGGCCTTTTCCCACAGTTCATCTTAACAAGCTGCTGCTGGCTAAAGCAGGCACCATGGATCTCCTAGAAGCGCAGTCTGAAAACTGTGCAATAGAATTGCAATAGAACATTAAACAGCAAGGGGCTGACTAAGAGAATCATTAAAAGAACAGTGTGCTTTTATTACATGTACTGAAACAGAGCAGAATAACATCCCATTTGTCTGGTCTACATTCTGTTGCAGCAACCAGCAATATGTTTCTCTTAATTTTCCTACAGGAAAAATAAGAGTAAAGAAAAAAGAATCAAAATGCTATTCAGTTATTGTATACTATATGGTATATAGGCAAAAGGGACAAATGATGACCCTTACCTCATTATGGTATCATACAAATGCCACAAGTTATTCTTGCATTGGATGTCATAATGCAAATGTGTAACTGCAGCATCTATAGTATGTAATGATATAATCAGATGTGTCACTTTTATGTTATCATGGTTTGTTATGGATGTGACTCCAGTGAAACCAAAACTGTATGTGCAACAGCATATTTACTATGATTAATTTAAATACAGTTTACTAAATGAATCCAAGTGTTCTAATATCACTAGACTGGCTTCATACTACTAATTAGTCTGTGAGTAATATGTCATGCAAACATATGGGTCACACTGTCACTTTGGCCAGACTTTTAAGCATAAATCAGCTATCAAAGATGATGTGATAGAGATTGGAGCACTTGTGCAATTTAATTTGGATGAGAATAGAAGTGAATTATACACAGAAAATCTTTTAAGAAAAAAGCTTTCAGTCACAAAGCTTTACAAAATGCAAACTTACTCCAATCTTCATGAAAAATATTTTTGCGTTCATTGGCTACATCAGTGGAAATCAGAGCTGGCAAAAATAATAAAGATATGTGGGTAATAAGCATCTCGTGTCCTTCTTGGCTAACAAAACTCCAGAAATGTGAGGGGTGGCGAACCTATGGCACGCATGCCACAGGCGGCACACGGAACCATCCCTGTGGGCATGTGCGCCATCACCCAAGAGGGAGGCGGGGCCATGTCACTGCGGTTTTTTTTTAGTTTTGCCAGCTTTGTTCATTTCTGTCTGTACATTTTCCCCTGCTCTCTGCACCTGTGTTACTATCTTATCATGTAACCATAGTGAATGTCACATGTTCAGACATGTTATGGTTTTACTCTGTTTTGTCCTACTAAGTGCGCATGTCTAGAAAAAGTTTTCTCACTTTTATTTTGCATTCTGCCTGATGAATGTAGTCAGTTAGGTCTTTTGTTTTCTCATTAAAAGTTTTACAGTAGAATATGCCTCGGATTTCTTTCTTTGATGTTCACCATGCATCAAATAAACCACGGTTGGTCGCCCTCTGATAGGGGAGTAATAATCCTCCCCTGACATTTGGTAGCAGAGGATGGTTTGTTTTTATTTTCAAGATTTATTGCCCCTGATAAGCGTATAGGCAATTAGTCAGCTAGTTAGTCCGGCACTGAGGAAGCTGTGATTAATTGCTGCAAATATGCCGAAGAAAAAGAAGAAGAAGGCTCGTTATCAGCCCGCTGCGGAGGAGACAGTTACTTCACCGGGACATCTCCAGAGGCTTCAAAAATGCTTCTGCTATCCAGATTGGCCGTGGGGGAGGCAACGAAATTGCTCTGCAACTGTAGATCTGGGTGGCAGAAGTGGCAGAGAGAAAGAGATTGAGCCAGCAGGGAAGCAAAAGCGTGGAGAAAGGAAAGCATTGCAAAGTAAGCAAACTTACAAAAAAGGGATCTCTCTCTCTCTGTCTCACACATACTGTACACATACACTTCCCCACCCCCTTTAATATGTCTTCCCCCACCTCATTTAATGTCTTCCCCCACCCCCTTTAATATCATGTCTTCCCCACCCCTTTAATATGTCTTCCTCCACCCCTTGTCCTCCCCTACCCCCTTTAATATCATGTCTTCCTCCACCCCCTTTAATGTCTTCCCCCTCCCCTTAATATCTCTTCTCCCACCCTAATATCATGTCTTCCCCCACCCCCTTTAATGTCTTCGCCCACCCTTTAATGTCTTCCCCCACCCTTTAATCTCTTCTCCCACCCCATTAATCTTTTCCCACCCCCTTTAATATGTCTTCCCCCCACCTTTAATAACATGTCTTCCTCCATCCTCTTTAATGTCCTCCCACCCTTTAATATCTTCCCCCACCCTTTAATATCTTTCTCCCACCCACTTTAATGTCTTCCTCCACCCTTAATATCTCTTCCCCACCCCCTTTAATATCTCTTCCCCCACCCCCTTTAATATCATGTCTTCCCCCACCCCCTTTAATATCTGTTCTCCCACCCACCTTAATGTCTTCCTCCACCCCGTCTTCCCCCACCCCCTTTAATATCATGTCTTCCCCAACCTTTAATATCTCTTCTCTCACTCCCTTTAATATCTCTTTAATATCTCTTCTCCCACTCCCTTTAATATCATGTCTTCCCCCACCCCTTTAATATCTCTTCTCCAACCCCCTTTAATATATCTTCCCCCACCCCTCTAATCTCTTCTCCCATCCCCTTTGTCTTCCCCCACCCCCTTTAATCTCTTCTCCCATCCCCTTTAATATGTCTTTCCTGCCCTTTAATATCTCTTCTCCCACCCCCTTTAATATCTCTTCTCCCACTCCCTTTAATATCATGTCTTCCCCCACCCCTTTAATATCTCTTCTCCAACCCCCTTTAATATATCTTCCCCCACCCCTCTAATCTCTTCTCCCATCCCCTTTGTCTTCCCCCACCCCCTTTAATCTCTTCTCCCACCCCCTTTAATATCATGTCTTCCTCCACCCTTTAATATCTCTTCTCCCACCCCCTTTAATATCTCTTCTCCCACTCCCTTTAATATCATGTCTTCCCCCACCCTTTAATATCTCTTCTCCCACCCCCTTTAATATGTCTTCCCCCACCCCCTTTAATATCTCTTCTCCCACCCCCTTTAATATCAGTGAGGTTCCTCCAGTGGACCATGACCCGGTGCTCATCCTGGTCCCATCCCCCCTCCACCGGAGACCCTCAGATCCGCCCCAGTCCTGACCAGCTCAGAACAAGTGCTCCTGACACAAGTGACGTTGAGCTGGCCACGCCCATGCCAGCCACGCCCACCCAGTGGGCCATGCCCATCCGGCACCCGATAAATAAGTGGGGTCTGGGTTGCAGTTTGGGCACTCAGTCTCAAAAAGGTTCGCCACCACTGTGATAGAACAATATAAAAGAAGACACTGCTCCATTTTCAGGAACATATTTCCAACATATATTAGTTTCTATACTACCTTACAGTAGTATGGGAAAGAAATTGTGTTATTTCAAGTTAGCTGCTCATATTTATCTGCCACATTTTAGGTAAACAATTATATTAGAAAGTGTCTTAAGAATCCAAAACCATTTCAGTGTGGCTCAGATGGGTTTAGCGATTAGTTATATCTTGGTGTAGAAAAGTTGGTGATTTGATTATCTGAATGCTGTGCCAATTTAATTTTGTATTCCTTTGATAATGCATCCATAACTTCTCACACACACACCCTGCATTCTGCACCAACACAAGGACTCAGGCGGAGCTCAAAATGGAGAGAGAAGAGGGTTCTGCATGTTTGTGCCCTTTCTCCATTTCCCAGCTATCTAGGCCCTTGCAATATTTGGGGCCTAGATCCTCTGCAGAACTTTACTCACATTAAAGCCAAAACAATGTAGGAAGCAGGAGTGGGACTGCACATAGTATTTTTTTTTCTCTCCACCTTGACCCAGCCATGCATCCACACAAATGCCTGAAGGGACTCAAAAAGGAGGCACAGCACACTCACTTGTCTTATTACTGTATCACTGATGTCTCCACCAACATTGTCAAAGTAGATATCCACTCCATCTGGGCAAAGTTTGTGCAGCTGCTGTGCCACATTCTCTTTCTTATAGTTGATTGCAGCATCAAAACCCATTTCAGAGACCAAAACCCTGCATTTTTCATCTGTGCCACAAATACCAACTACTTTAGAACAGCCCTCCAGGAGACCTATCTTTGAAAACAGAAAACCATTACACAAAGTCATCTTTTTGCAATCACTTGTATTTCAGCACAAGGATTTCCCCCCCCCAAAAAAATTAAATCTATAATTTTCTGTCAGTTACAAAATAATCATTCTATGCATCTTTTCTCACAAGGATCTAGCAGAGAAGGAGAAAACCAAATTGGACAATAATTATGGAATGGGTAAAAGGATCTTTTAACCCATTGTCATTTTTTGTCATAGTCTCAAATGAAAGCAGCAATGGTCACATTTATTAGCAACAGAAAGAAACAGTTGGTGCTAATAGAAGCTCACTTCCTATTCCACATAGCACGTGAGGTGGAAGAAAGACTAAATGGAGGTAGGCAATTTTTTAAATTCTGGGATTAAAGGCAGCACTTTTAAAAAGACTTTTAACTTAAAAAAATAAAATGAAATCTCCTAAGGACCACAGGGGGTGTGACTAGTGATGTCATGATCTTACAGATGGGGCCTAAATATTTAGAACTTTTTTGTTTTGTTTTGGAGAGTTCTGAAACATGTTTAAGACTTGCACCCATGCCCCCAAGTCTTCTCCAATTGGGAATGTTGGCTTGATTGGAGCTGAGATGATTTCAGGATAAAATGGGCACTTTCACCTCTGCAAAGCTTAGCATACTCTTGTATCTTTGAACTCTGTCTCTGCCCCAAAATATATATACATATACATATACACATATACATATATACATATATATATACATATACATATACATGTAGATACACACTGCTCAAAAAATAAAGGGAACACTTAAACAACACAATGTACTGTATTTAATAGTAGGATGTCTTATCTTGTGTTCCCTTTTTTTGAGCAATACACACACACACACAGACACACACAAAGAGAGATAGATTTTATCATGTATATATGTATTGTATATGTCCCACGAGAAAAATCTATCTATTCCTGAGGTATAGAAAAAAATATAGTGGCTTCCATATGTCCAAATAATACAAATTAGACTGAGTTTATAGCTTCTTACCTGCCCAGCCAGGGAGCCACAAGCACCAGCAGCTCCACTGACAACCAGGGTTTGATTAGAGCCTGGAGATACATGTCCTTTCTCTCTGATTCCCAGCAAAGATGTCAGCCCAGTCAAGCCAGCTGCACCCAAGAAATAGGAAAGGTGTCCATCTACAAGGTGTTGCTCGATCTGAAAAAAATTTTGAATCAGATTGAATTATTTTTTTATTTTATTTTATTTTTAATCCCATTTATATCCTGCCCTTCTCCGAAGACTCAGGGCGGCTTACAATTTAAGCACAAACCAATGTGCTTAGCAATAGCCTTCATTCTACGTATATGCCTGCTTATTAGGGCTTTCGCCCCCCCCAAGCGGCATTATTACAAAGTCAGCTTATTGCCCCCAACAATCTGGGTCCTCATTTTACCTACCTTGGAAGGATGGAAGGCTGAGTCAACCTTGAGCCTGGTGGGATGCGAACCTGCACTAATTGCAGGCAGCTGGTGTTACTTAAGGAGGCATTAGCCCACTGCTCCACCAAGGCATTATCATTCTACTCGAGATCCATTCAGATTTTTTAGCTGGATTTTTTTTTGAAAAGGTTCAAAGTTGGTAGACATTTTTTGTCTTTTTTTAAAAAAAAAAGTTTTGTGGTCCTATTTGAATCCAGTTTAGTACAGTGGTTAAGGCATCAGGCTAGACACTGAGAAACTGAGTTCCAGCCCTGCCTTAGCTATGAAGCTGCCTTGGTAGTTGGGCCAGTCACTCTCTCTTAGCTCTATGAAGCAGGCAATGGCTAACCACTTCTGAAAATGTGGAAAGAAAACTGCAGGAATTGTTTAGACAGTTGCCAGGATGCAAAAAGCTGACTCAAAGGCACACACACAGTCAAAAATTATCAGTATAACAGTATAACTTTGTTCCTTTGGTACTCAGCTAACAACCACATTTTTGGTACCACATTGGATACTGTGCCATAAACAACTGTCCCAATGATAAAAATGGTGGGGGTTGTTCTTTAACAGCGATATCCTCAACAAACTGCAGTAACATCATTACATACATATTGTTATTATATACTTGCTCCTGGGGCATTGTCATTACATATCAACCCCCTCTCCATGGATATCCATAGTCTTTAATCACATATTGCTAGAGGTCAGGGCACACTCATCTATATTGTTTTTCTCCAAAGGAAATGGAAACAAGTGCCACCATGCTACCTTCTTCAGTTGTTCTCCATCTAAAATGGCTTTGGTCTGCCAGGGCCAGATAAAGGAAGTCACAAAGTCTCCTGGAGCAAAACGCACATCTCTGCTTTCTTCCACACAACCAATTCCACCTCCATCAGTAACTTCAGACAATTTCCAAGCCTGAAGGTAGTCAGAGCCAGCATCTTCATTCATACGACACCGCTAAAAAACAATTATTTATAGCAAGAGAATCCTTTAAAGCACAATCCTTTTCTTTTCTCTTTGTCAAGAAACACATAGCTGGCCAAAACATGAAGCTACAAGGATTTTAATGCTAGTCAAAGTAAAAATATGGAAACCGCTAAATAATACAATAAATCCTTTAAAAGCTTCAGAAGGAAGAATAAGGGTCATATTTTTTATTCCTGACAGACTAAGAGATTGGTTGATGCTCCAAAATATCTTTCCCCCCCTTGTTCTGGTTCATATGATACATCTTAGAAAAAAAATCATAATTCAAATTATGCAACACAAATTTCTGATGTAATTCTGTGGAAAATGAATATAATTAGTGAAGTTATTATACAAAGAACTCTTAAGTTTACTTCACATTAACTAAATTCCAATACTGATTTTTTAAATTACAATATACAGAATATTTGTACACTTTTTCAGAATGGAATTAATGTATGGTATAAGGTTTAAATATATTCTCTATATCTTCCTATAATTCTTTCTCCCAGTTACATTGGCTTCAACTGTAGAAGCTACAATACTTTCCATATTCATATTGGCAATCTGCATGGAAGGAAGAAACCAAAATCTCAGGTATTTTCCAAATACCTTGCAGTATGTGTGTTATAATTGTGGTCATGGGCATTTATGCAAAACAAAATATTCCCTTCTATTAGACTGGACAGCCATTTGCCTGAGCATGGGGTTGGACTAGATGACCTCCAAGGTCCCTTACAACTTTATTATTATGTTGTTATTATTATTATTATACCCATAAATCACTATTTTATAGGGATGCGGTGGCTCAGTGGGTTAGGACGCTGAGCTTGTCAATCAGAAGGTCGGCAGTTTGGCGGGTCGAATCCCGAGTGTCGTGTAACAGAGTGAGCGCCTGTTACTCGTCCCAGCTTCTGCCAACCTAGCAGTTCGAAAGCACGTAAAAATGCAAGCAGAAAAATAGGGACCACTACGGTGGGAAGGTAACAGCATTCCGTGCGCCTTTGGCGTCTAGTCATGCCGGCCACATGACCATGGAGACGAACCTGGACAAGCGCTGGCTCTTCGGCTTTGAAATGGAGATGAGCACCGGCCCCTAGAGTCAGAATCGACTAGCACGCATGTGCGGGGGAACCTTTACCTTTAAATCACTATTTACAGTGACACATGACTGGCAGATCAAATGAAGAATCAACTGGCCAAATATTCTTCAGATATTTTGATATTGTCATTCTACCCACTTACCATGTAAGGATCCACAGACAAATAAAGTGTACGGACTTTAACTTGACCCTCAGCAATTTTGTCTGAGAGGGTGGCTTCTTCCATACGGAAGTTTTCTGCAACCGGCACTCCATTGATGCCTAGAATGAGTCAGACCAAAGGTTTAGCATCTTGGTCTCTCCTTCCTCTTGAGATTATGGGAGTTAAATTAGCATTTCTCAACAATCATACCTGACTTCAGAGGACTCATTCCTTACAAAAGGATGTTTTTCTTCTGTGAAGCTATATACCTTGGGTCAGCTACTATTCTGATATTTACAAATTCTATTTGTATTTCTCCTCCCTAGCTTTGCTTACTGTTGGCCATGCTGATTTTCAACATGATGTATGTATCTAAATATCCTCATTTCTAGCAAGGTAGTTTGTGATGAACAGCAATTTTAATGTCAAAAAGCTTGAAAAATATGCCACTAGTTTTAGTGCAAGAATGGCCAGCTGCTTTATAAATTTTAAGTGAAATATAAATTAACAAGAGGCAGAAGGAAATGCACAAACACAATAACCTTCACAGTTAAGAATAGATTATTCACAGTAAATATTGCTTATAGCTACTGTTAGAAATCATGAGTACACAATTTAAAATGTACAAAATTGTTTGCAGCACTTTCCACATTTCACACTTCAATCTTATTTAGGTTGTTTATATATTTTTACTCTTACACAAACTGAAAAATTCTCACCAGCACAACTGCAATTAGAAAATGTCTGCTAAGAATGTCTAGTTGAAGACTTATATAACAAGCTTTGGATCTGCACATCAGAAATTGATCTCTTGAATGCCTTTTCTCTTCCCATTTACAATGTTCTACAACAAGTAGAAGGGACGCGGTGGCTCAGTGGGTCAGGACACTGAGCTTGTCGATCAGAAGGTCAGCAGTTTGGCGGGTCGAATCCCGAGTAACAGAGTGAGCGCCTGTTACTCGTCCCAGCTTCTGCCAACCTAGCATGTAAAAATGCAAGTAGAAAAATAGGGACCACTACGGTGGGAAGGTAACAGCGTTCCGTGCGCCTTTGGCGTCTAGTCATGCCGGCCACATGACCACGGAGACGTCCTGGGACAAGCGCTGGCTCTTTGGCTTTGAAACGGAGATGAGCACCGGCCCCTAGAGTCGGAAACAACTAGCACGCATGTGCGGGGGAACCTTTACCTTTACCTTACAACAAGTAGAAATATGTTCTCCAACAAGTAGAAACATACCAGGGCGTGAATGCAATACCACTCTTTGAATGTTCATCAGCCCTCCAGCAAAAATCTGGCACAGATGAGAATCAGATTCTCTGTAAAAAAAAATGACAATGTTTAATACCACCTAGAGGGCGACTGCCAGTAAGCAGTTTAAAAATCTAACAAATGATTAAACACAAGCATATGGTTTTGGTTTTATGGTAGACCTGTATAACTAAGAGCCTTATGTATTTTCTGGGTATGACACCAGGCCCCCTCCAAAACTGCTTAACCAATTATATTCTTAACATACCTGGAAGGGAAAAAAAATAAATTTGGGAAATGGAAACAATAATATCAATTTTAATATAAATAAAATTCAATGTAAATTTTGTAACATATTTATTATTTTTGTCCTTGCATTCTACTTTGGGGAATTCCATTTTCAGCAAATGCATTCCCTAGCTTATGAAAAGCTATGTACCTTTGTTTAGGGAAAGAATGAGGTGAAATTATAGGAAATTATATGAGGAGGGCAGATTGAATTATTACCGGTAGTTCTGCACCACCCATCCATAAAAATACAGACAATAAAGCATGGCTTGGAGCATTTGTCAGGAAATAGTGCAGAAGACTGTGTTTCTTCAGTCTTTAGAACGCGCCGCCTCTGTCCTGCCCGCTGGATGTGTACACAGGAGACGGCCAGTGCCGGCTCCTGGGTGAAGTCAGCCTGTGGGGCAAGACAGCCAGCAGGGGCACCGGATTCTGTTTGCGCATGTGCCCAGGGGGGCAGAGTGGGGCTGCCCCGTGGATCTAAGGCTGAGTGCATTCTGGCTTTGATGGACGCAACCAGGTTATAGATCAGCACCACCTCCTTCCCACCAGCACCTCCAGCCTCAAAGCCACAAGGCTTTCCTTTCATCGGGACAGCCCCCGCCCGCCCACATGGGATAGCAAGACTGGTGGCAACATGGCAGTGCTGGCAATCTCTCCCCCTCCCATCACCCCTTCCTGAACGCGGAGGAAGGAAAGAGATGAGAAGGTGATGGAACGAATGGAGGAAGGAAAGAACAGAGGGAGGAAAGGAGGAATGAAGGGTGGGAGGGAGGGAAAAGGAGGGAGGAATGGAGGGAGGGAGCAATGGAGGGAGGGAGGAACGAAGGGTGGGAGGAAGGAATGGAGGAACTGAGGAAGGAAGGGAGGGTGGGAGGAAGGAACAGAGGAACAGAGGGAGGAAGGGAAAAAAGGGAGGAAGGAACAGAGGTAGGAAGGGAGGGTGAGAGAGAGGGAGAGAAAAAGGAGGAACGGAGGAAGGAAGGAAGAGTGGGAGGAAGGGAGGGAGGAATGGAGATAGGCAGGAAGGGAGGGAGGGAGGGAAAAAGAGAGGGAGGAACAGAGGGAGGAAGGAATGAAGGGTGGGAGGAAGGGAGGAACAGAGGTAGGTAGTGTTAAGGAATTTAGTTGAGTAGAGGTCTCCTTGTGCTACCAAAGAGTTGCACAGACAAGGAAGGGCACTGAGAGCAGTAAAAGTCACACAAGAATACACTGAGTTATAAAAGTAAAAAGTAGTTTACTTTTGAGGTGGTGTAAGAACAAAAATGCACAGTCAAAAAATAAACAGTCCAGGTCATAAACAATAGCAACAGTCCAAACTACAAAGTCTTCTTACTGGTCCAGAGGTCAATACACAGTTCAGGTTTACAACAGTAGTAAACCAACAGCAGAGCAAAAACAGTAACAGTAGAGAGAAGTGAATTCAGAGAGAGAGAGAAGCTACGTTCCTAGCTTCCTCTTATGGCCATGAGAACACTTACACACCCATTGGCCAATTAACTTCTTAAAGACATAGCATTATGGTTAATATATTTTCAACCCAACATTGTAGGCTAACACCATATGCCTAACAGGTAGGAAGGAAGGGTGGGAGAGAGGGAGAGAAAAAAAGGGAGGGAGGAACGGAGGGTGGGAGGAAAGAATGGAGGAAGGAAGGAATGGATGGAGGGAAGGAAAAAGGGAGGGAGGGAGAGAGGAAAAAAAGGAAGGAAGATAGATAAGATTATAATGAGAGGGAGGAAGGGTCTGAGGGAATTCCTGCCTTAGCACTTGGCCCCGAGCAGCCCTGCTGCCCTTTCGCCATCCCCTTGTCCCTTCCTCCTGACCTCTCCTGGTGGTCTCCCATCCTATCGCTGAGGATGCTTTGGTTACAAAGCTGGGTCTCTTCGCATGGAGAGGGAGTTGGCTTCCCTGTGACCCACACATTTTGCCCTCCCGCAACACCATGAGCAACTTGGCCAAGAAGAGTGAGCACAGCAGCAGCAGCAGCCTCAAGGAGGAGGAGGTAAGCACAGCTGGGCGCCCCCTTGGGGAAGTGGGGCTAGGATAGGCTGGGCTGCGGGGTCCCTGAACTTGAGGGCTGGGTGCTTGACCTCCGTTGCCCAAGGCTCTGGGCAGCCCGCCCCACCGTCTGGGGGCCCCCCACACATGGCCTGAGAGGGACGGTGAGGCTCCTCCAGTGGACCATGTCTCGGCGCTTGCCCCAGTCCCACCCTCTTCCGCCAGAGACCCTTGGATCCGCCCCAGGCCTGCACAGGCACCCTGATGCAAGCAATTTTGAGCTGGCCACGCCCACTCAGTAGGCCACGCCCACCACAGCCACATCCACCCAGTAGTCCATGCCCATGCTAGCCGCACCCACCCAGTCCCCTGAGGGCAACCACCATGCTGATGCAGCCCTCAATGAAATTGAGTTTGACACCCCTGTTACTGGATCCTGGGAAGGGACAGATCTTATTCAGAAACTTTATGCGTGGTTTGGGCATATAATTCCTATCCGCAATCTTCTGAATTTAGCATTTCAACACACTACACACATCCCATCTCAAACATTACAAAGTTTCTCTTTTAAAAAAGCGCTATAGATAACTCCCTACACATTCCTACTAATGTTAGTTTTATATAGGTTTTCTCCTTGCTGGGCTGAAAGATGGATATTTCAAGTAGTCTCCCCAAGACAGTTCTTTGGCTGTTTTCACTTTAAGTCTACCAGTTTCTCTTCTTTTGAGAAATTCAGGATAGGAGAAAACATGGACATTTTTATTATCATTATACAGCAAGTAATTGGGCACATTGTGCAATGTAATTCATACTATATTAAATAGTTATGGTATTTTGGGGTGAGTGGGGAAATGTCATTATCTAGCATACATTAGCACAAAGTATTTTTTTTATTTAAGTGTATAATCCATTAGCAATCAATACACTGTGAAATATAAAGGAACATAGAACTATTAAGAAGTTTGTGCTCTGAAGCACAAAGTCAAAGGGTTTCTTTACTTATCCCACTTTTTCCTCTGGGCTAAACCCCAGATTTACTCACCCCAGATCTGAATCTCCAACCACCTATGATTCTGGATATGAGAAGGTCACAAAAGCAAAAAAAGCTCAAAGGGCCTCTGTTTGGCCCAGCCTCCTCTTAAAAGGGAAATGAAAGACTACTCAAAGCCATTTAAAAGGGTAATGGAAAAATAATATTCTAGCTTAGTTTTATAGTTAGTTCATTTAGTGACTGTTCAAAGTTACAACAGCATTGAAAAAAGTGACATAGGCCGTTTTTCACACTTATGACCATTGCAGCATCTCCACAGTAACTTGATCAAAATTCAGATGCTTGGCAGCCAAACTCATATTTATGACGGTTGCAATGTCCCGGGGTCATATTTGCAACTTTCTGACAAGAAAATCAATGGAGAATCCAAATTCACTTAACAACTGTGTTACTAACAACTGCAGTGATTCACTTAACAACTGTGGAAAGAAAGGTTGTAAAATAGGGCAAAATTCACTTAACATCTGTCTCACTTAGCAACAGAAATTTTGGGCTCCATTGAGGTCGTAAGTCAAGGATTACCTGTACACATGTTTATTGGAAAGAAAGGGTCCTGGATATATAAGACCAGAACTGCAGTCTTCTGCTATAGTTCACGGTCACTTTTTATTACTGCAGTTTTTTTAAGATGAAATCTTACATATGCAATTAAGCTCCATTAAATTAGATCAGATCTAGATTCCCCTGCTGGCTGGGAAATTTTTGAAGTTGAAAGCCATACATCTTAAAGTTGCCAAGGTTGAAAAAACACTGATTTAGTGGAGTTCAGCACCCAGTAAAATTGGTGCTGCTGGGTGAATAAAAAGAAAGTAGGGGCATATCCAACTATGTGCTTCTTGTTGATTTTTAAGTGTTCTGTAGAGTAAAAAAAGTGTCATGATGGATTATTTTCCACCAAGTTAAATGGCGAATATGGTCAATTTTTTTATTATTCAGACATACCAAGTATATTGTACTGTCGAGAAGAAAAAAAATCCAGTATTACATACATTTTATAGAAATACCATAATTAATAAGCAAACTCAAACATAAAGTAAAATAATAATAAAATAAAATGCAACCTTTCAAAATCTGCCATTTGGTGCCACACAGTCAACCTTTTGAAATGAGTCAGTATACTTATTTGGAAATAGGTATGACTGGATGGAGTCACTGAAGCAGTAGGCGTGAGCTTAAATGGACTCCAGAAGATGGTAGAGGACAGGGAGGCCTGGAGGAACGTTGTCCATAGGGTCACGATGGGTCGGACACGACTTCGCAGCTAACAACAACATGACTATGTGTTTAAGCCAACTTGCATGTTAATGCTGACCTGAAAGACAGTATATAAATGAAAACTATTCCAAGCAAATATACTACCGGTAGTTCTGAACAAATATTTACCTTCCTCTCTGGTTAACTATTCAGTCAGATTCAGTGTAATCTATAAAGCAGCCAATCATATTTTACTGTGTTGGGCAAACCAAATCTATGCAATTAATTTACAGATGAAGGTTTCACATGAATTCAGGAACAGAAAAAAAACAGTTCAGTTAATCACTGTAAGTGGGCTATGTGAACATAGAAATGTAATGGGTAATAGGAATGACTTTGAGAACAAAAGAAAAGCTGCATCGAAGACACTGATTTGATAAAAGAAATTTGAGTCTGAGGAAGAAATGTAATTTGAGAAAGTGTCTCAAACTTGACCCCTTTCTAGTTCTCATAAAAATAAAGGGAGGGGAGAAAACATCTTTAGAATTTAAAGATTCTTTTATTTAACCTTATAATAAAACTGATATCAGCATTCATAACTTTAGTTTTCTAGTCTGGTCTACTGTGAAGGGCTGACAAGCAGCAATATGGCACATTGTAGATAAGAATGCTACTGACTTATTTTTCCCCATATACAGCTAAGTTAAGTCTGACTGTATAGATATAATTTGTGCAGTTTTCTTGTGGTCTCCCATAAAATATTAAGTCCAACTGGTCTTAGCTTACAGGTATTTTAATTTTCATTCCAAATTATCATGTAAGCATGTATTAATTATCATACTCTGGACATATTATGTGAAGACCTAATTCTCTGGAAAATTTCACAGTGCTGGAAAAGAGAACAGGATAACCAACCTCAAGGCAGATTGACTCAATTACATCACTGCTGGAAACCCTGAAGGACCAGGTTGGAGAATGATGTTCCTGGAAAAAAAATCTATCTACATATTGGGTAAGAATCGACACTGAGTTGATGACACATAGTCAATCAATTAATCAATCAATCAATCAATATTTTCTTTTTTAGATATGAGTAGCTATAATTTCCCCCTATTATAGACATTGTAGGAGAAGAGCTTTGCTAGTCTATTGTGGCCTTAAATCAGAAGGAGTCTGATAATACCATTTCCAACACATTAAGGTATAAACAGTTATGAGCATAGCTTACATTTTTAATACATGTATTGGTTGGAAAGGTGTTACAAACTCATTCAGATTTCTGACCCTTGTAAAAATGGCAACTCCTACAGCCTAGTGTTAGGTCCCAGAAACTATTCCTTATTAAACTGTTCTCATTTATTTAGAAACTGGAGACAGGAGACTACAAGCAGAATGAATGATATCACTGTTAATCTGAGACAACCATGACCTAGCAAATGCAGAAGTCTTACAAATCATAGCAACAGTATAGACAGCATAGCAACAACAGCTGCAGCAATGAAAGAAAAAAACCCAGTATGGGTTGTGAGAAGAACAAATGTAAGGAATGAAAAGCCAACAGCTAAAAAGCTCTGCAAGAATCCACGTCACCAACACGACTGATAGTAAGAAACCAAATCTTCTCTCTGTTCTTATACTTAAATAAATATTATCAACATTTAAGTGTGTATATATGTCTGCTTATTATCCGTATGGTGTTTTTCTCATGGTCAAGTAGTGATTATTTTCATAAAGTTCTTCATTGTAGATGCTGATGCTATCTTTAAGGAACTAGGATTTTCAGAGTTTGATAAAGCTAGATTATTATTAGCATTTGTTATGCTTTCAAACTTCTAATAAAAACACGTAAATCATTCATTTTCTACCAATGTCTTGCCCACTGAAGCCTACTTGGATATCAGTATGCTTGCAACTTAAGAGCTTGACAGAGCTGCACTTCACATGCTGTTCATGACGGAGGCAAAGCGGCATTAAGTTGGAGATTGGTTGGGACAGCAGGATTCCCATTACAGAAAGCTTACTCAAAAGAAGTATGACTAGGGTCAACATTTTTAAAATGTATGCATGCATTTTAAACCTTGCCTGTCGAAACTGGAATGGAAGTTATCAGAGCTAAATATTAGGTAAAGGTAAAGGTTCCCCCGCACATGCGTGCTAGTCGTTTCCAACTCTAGGGGCCCGGTGCTCATCTCCGTTTCAAAGCCGAAGAGCCAGCGTTTGTCCGAGGACGTCTCCGTGGTCATGTGGCCGGCATGACTAGACGCCAAAGGCACACAGAACGCTGTTACCTTCCCACCATAGTGGTCTAAATATTACTGATCTATTTATCCTGCCAAACACAAAAACAATTTCCAGGAATTTGTATCTTGAAAACATGAAATGTCATAAAAAGCCTAACATCAAACTAACACAAACAAAAGTCCAATAATGAAAAAAATGCATACATAAACACAATAAGTGGTTCTTTAAGGCAATCTGGTGTGGATAGCTTCTAATTCAACTTGGATAGAGTTGCATTGTAGACTCACGAATTCTGCTCAGAGTACATAATTACTGTGCGGAACACATAGGCAATAATTGTACTTGTAGACTCTTGCTATGCAGTTTTGGCCTCAGGCAAGCTAATTTGATATTTCTGATCATTTATCTTCGTTGTCTGACACTAAGACCAAATAACATAGAGTAGGGTTTCTCAACACTACCTTAGGAATCACCTGCTGCCAGCGTCAACGTCCCTCCGTCCAGTACGCTCCCACAGAGAGGGCCTCCTAAGGGTTCCGCCATTCGGAGAATGCCATCTGATGGCTCCCAGAGGCAGGGCGTTCTCTGTGGGCGCGCCTGACCTATGGAACCGTTTACCGGTTGAGCTCCGGATGGCTCCCGACCTTCGCTCCTTCCGACGCGACCTAAAAACATATCTCTTTGAGCAATCCGGTCTGGTCTGACGGGTTCTTTTGCAATTACTGTTTTAAGGTAACTATCTTCTGCATTTGGGCAAAATTAGGGTTTAATTTGTTTTCAATATATGTATTTGTGCATTCTGTTATTTATGTCACTGTTAACCGCCCTGAGTCCTTAGGGAGAAGGGTGGTATACAAATCAAATAAATAATAATAATAATAACACTGGCAACTTTAAGATGTGTGGACTTCAACTCCCAGGATTCCCAAGCCAATCCACATATCTTAAAATTGTGCCAGGGTTGAGAAATACTGATCTAGTGCCAGATTACCATGTTAGGAAAAAAAAGTTTTACAATATATTTTTATAAACTTCTGTTCTTCCAAGCTAGTGTGCTATCTGACTATTTCCTACTCTATCTTCCTTTTTATTGACTATTTCCATATGTAAAAAATACCAGAACAATGCATTTTATCATAGTAAAACCATCTAGTCATTTCTGCAAGCTGCCTTTGCAAAAGAGTATACAATATTCTTATTTTCGATTAGAAAATATATTGCAATGACATCTCTGAGGGCTGGGAAAAAAGTTTTGCTATTGCTATGTAAATGGAACAGCTGTCACCTGTTATATCCACTGAGACTAACCCAGTCCAAAAAATGGCACTAAACAGAGACAAAGAAGCCAACTATGCCAATATATAAGCTCTATTGGGAAACAGCTAACAGACACAGCTCAAATACCACATGTTCCAGCATTCTCCTAAATGACAGCACAAAATGACAGCACAACTCACAGTTATGTTACCATTGTATCCTAATCCTTTGGGCTCAGTACTATAAGCAATTGCCTTATTCCTGACCCTTCCTATTAATGAGGAGTCATATCCTCCTCTACTATTCACATCCACTACTTTGGAAAGAGAGGTTGGTTCACACAAGGCAGCAGGTAAATAGAGGCCTAAGCAGGGAGGTCTGCAAGAGGCATTAACAGCTGGGAGAAGGTTCTAGATCTGCTCAGGTAGGGGAAAACTCAACTGTCAAGGTGCTGGAGAATTTGCCCAGGACACACAAGTTAACACGGCTTTGTGTGTCATATTAGCTATGGCAAAGCAATTTTTGGTCTTAATGATTTCATGAACCTAATCCATTGTTGCTAAACAAACCTGTTACATAAATTGTGTGGTGTAATGTGTGAACCCATTGTTAATTCTAGAAACAATGTTTTGGTTAAATAAGGGTTTTTCTATGAACACAGCCAGAGAAAAAGGATAAGGGGTGTTGTATGAACACAACCAGAGAAAGGACATGTCAGGTTATGGATAATCATTCTGGCTCCCTCATTTTGAAACCTGGTGGGAAAGATATGGAAGAGTAGGCAGTATTTCTTAGCTATATTCACACAACATACGAATAACTCATCCAAATGTTCTTGGTTCACACAACAGATATACCATAAATTAACTTTGTATGACTGGCTAATATTAGGCTAATATGTGCACTATATCTACAGCCTGTCTCTTTGCCTACAAGAATACAGGATCCTGACAGGAACACACAGCACAAAAACAAATCAAAGCACAGGAAATCTAATGCAGAGAAGTGACATCAGGTGGGGGTCTAATATTAGGCCAAACTTCTCCAACCCGGCACCTTCCAGATGTTGGGTCTAGACCACCCCTAAATTTCTGGCTATGATTATTTCCAACTCTCCTAGAGAGCGTTAGGTTGAGGAAGAACGCATTAGGCAGCATGCAGCAAACGACTCGGCCGGATTTGAATTGCAGAAAGGCAGCAACTTTTTAACATTAATTACCTTGCTCAAAACTGAAAGGAAGGAGGCCAAGTGCCAAGGAACTGGGCTCGTCTGGGACGCTTGCCAGCGTCAAGTTTTAATAGAACTGGTGCAAAACTGGACTCGTCGCTCAAGACTAAAGTGCGCTTCAAGTATGCTAAACCAGCGTTTCCCAACCTTAGGAACTTGAAGATGCGTGGACTTCAACTCCCAGAATTCCCCAGCCAGCATAGCTGGCTGGGGAATTCTGGGAGTTGAAGTCCACGCATCTTCAAGTTCCTAAGGTTGGGAAACGCTGTGCTAAACTCAGTTCAAGGAATCCCAAGAGCTGTCAATACGAAAACGTCCTTCCTTTCCCCGATAATCACCCGCCCACCATTTTTAATAAGTCCTGCACCTTCTCACGCGACCGGTCGAGCTGAGGAACCGGGCATCGCGAGGAGGTGGCACCGACTTGCAAAAGGCTAGTTTCGGAATCTACCACTCTAGGAAGTGACGCCTTCCCAGAATCCTACCGCAAGAGGCGAACTTGGCGCTGGCTTGGTTTGGCTGGTTGACGACGGCGGCGGCGGCGGCGCCTTTGCCTCCCGTCTGGACTGTTGAGGTGAGCTCGTCCTTCCGCGCTGGATTGGGGTTGCGACCGCTCTTCGGTGCCCTGGGCTTCTGCAGCAGGTAGCTTAATCCGGGCTTGGGTTTTGCTCCTTTCTGCCCTTGCTCCCCTCCAAGCCGAGCAAGTTGCAGGAGAAAGTTTACGAGGAGAGAGAGAGAGAGAGAAGGTTGGCGTGCGTTGACTATGCAAATATAGAACAGGGCAGAGCAGGCGCCGAGTGAGTGACAGCAGAGCGACTCGGTGTTGTTTTGCAAAAGCCAGCGGCCTGGGCAGCCGACTGAACCCTCGGCGTGGGGAGGGGTTGTTGTTGTTTTTTTGCAAAGTTAAGAAAGCCCTTGTCACGAGTTGGCAGTTGTTGTTCTTTTTTTTTTAAAACTAACTCAGGTTTTAAACTAACTCAGCGTGCCTGGCTGAGGAATTCTGGGATTTGAAGTCCACAAGTCATAAAAGGGCCAAGTTTGAAGACCCTTTGGAATAAACCGTGGAGCAGAACGGGTGGCGATGAGTTGTTACGATCTTCCGCGTGAAAGGGGATCTTGGGGCCTTGCTTTCCCGAACGAAGCTTTCCCTTGAGTGACCTCCTTTGCTGCTGCCGTTAATAGAGGGAGGGAGCGGGAAGCTTAGGTAGCGAAGCGGCCCTTCCAGATACGGGACGCGGCTGCAAGCGCCAACTAGAAGCAGCCCTTCCTGCCTTGCAGGTCAGTACGAAAATGCCCCTTTTTTTGCCCCGTGAGCGAGGATCAGGCGTCATTCTTGGAATACGAGCAGGTTTTCCCTTGTTTCTCGCCGCGAACGGAGAAAGAGAAGCCTACTCGGGCTCAGGGTTGCAACATAGCCTCGGGTAAATGTTTGAGGCTATCCTGCTCTGTCTTTGATTCGTATTTCGAGAGGAGGGGATTCTTTGGCAGAGAGCTCTCTCCCAACACCCACTGACATGTGGCACTGCCTTACATAATACCGACAAGCCTTCTGGTAAGTCTGACGAAGGCTTATTTTGGAGAGATTGCAACTTTGCAAGGTGTAGGGAGCAGAGCGCTTGTACTGAAATGTTGCAGGGAGTTGTTGTCTTCCTACAGTAAGTATTTCTTTGTAAAATCTGCAAGTGGCTTAAAGAAAACCTGCCATTTGAAATGCAGAATATAAGTTCACAAAACAAAATGTGCTAAAGATGGGCATTTCCCCACTTGCGCTTTTTATAACGTATGTTCTGGCAACTTCTTTTCTTTGGGCAAGTAGGCATGCCATTCTCTTAATCTCAATCCCAACCTTTACCTACAGGAGTTTAAAGTCCCTTTTAGCTTTCCCAGGGTTAAAGTGGTGCATAAAGTGGTGCTTTCACTTTTAAAGAGGCAACAAGTAGTGTGGGTTGCATGAGTATAATCTCACATGCTTCACTCACCAGGGTCACAGTGACATCTGAGGTGGCCACTTTAGTAGGTATGGATAGCCTCCCCTCCCTGCCCCCCCTTCCCAGTTTGTTTTCCAGAGGCATTCTGGCCTTGGGCAACAGGAGTATCCATTGTTTCAAATTGGGCTCTACTTCTTAAGTACTTGTTAGGCGCAGAGACCAAGAGCTGATTTGACCAAGAGCTGATTTGAGGGCTGAATGAGAGAGAGAGAGAGAGAAAAAAAAATACAATTTCATGCTCTTTCATAGCATGACTCTCAGCTGTTGTTTGGGTTGCTTCTGAACAGTGGTTTAGTGCCCTTTTAGAACAGCACTAAACCTGTGTTTAAAAGCAGCCCAACTCTTAGCTGATAATTGGGCTTCCTTTGAATTCACTTATACAAAACAAACACTTGCACAAAAGCAGAGCAAGTGTTGAGAGGTGTTTAAAATCACTGGGTTAGCAATCGATCAAGATTTGCCTCTTTCTCAAATTTAGTGCCATCCTATGTTAAGGAGAGGGGAGGGCAAGAAAGCTGGGCATACTTCCCATCTATGTCCTTAATGTGTCCTGTACACTGTCAGTATGGACCGCACTAATTTGCTGGCATATCTGTGACAGGTAAAGGACAGCTTTATTATGTGAAAGTTATTACAAGAGCAACCCACTCTGAACATACTTGATGCTTTAATTAGTTCCATGTGGCAGCTGCCTCACTGTGCCAAGTTTTTAATATAAGGAACTTCAGTATGCAGAGAAGCCTGCTTTTATCATGCTACTACTGAACCATAGGGCAGACTATTTGTAATAGTAGATAATATTCTTGGCTTCCGTGTTTAGTCCAGCATATTTCACTAGGCAAAGCAAGGGTTGTATTTGCACAACCTATTGGCCCATAATTAACAGAGCAATCTTCTTCTTCCTAACATTATTCCCATGCTATGGCAGGGTCCACTTGTTGGCAAAGCGGTTTCCATTTGGCTCAATCCAGGGCATCTTCTTTAATTAACTGAACAATATGCTAACCACATTGACTGGGTTTATATGACACACTGATTAGCCAGCTGCATTTTAGCATAGTACTTCTCTTAGCCAATTAACATTAGCCTGTGCAGTAGATCTATTAAATTATTGAAATATTCTAACCCAGCAATATGAAACTTTGTACCCCCTAAAATCATAAATGGATATTCTGTAACCCAGATGAATAAAAAAATTTTCCCAGTTGGTTTAAGTTCAGACAAGAAAGAAGTATAACACTTCTAAGAATTAAATATTAATCTATATCACAAGACGTCTTAGAGGCTTTGCAGCATCATTAGTATCCATTGGGGCTTATGCAGACAAAGTAAGGAGCAAAGACAAACCAGTTTGAAATAATGTCCTATTCTGCCTGTGCAAAACTGATCATTTTTTTTAAAGTGACACACACACGCACACACACGCGTTGCTAATGACCACTCTGGGAGGTCTCAACCCACACTTTGAGAACTTCTGTCCTAGCCCAATTTTCTGCTTCTTTAATAGAAAGAAATAAGCAAAGGTTTTAAGGACTGGTTGTTAAAAGCAGCTTCCATCATTCTCAGTCAGCATGGCATATGCATAATTCATTTTAATGGTACCTTCTAGCCACCTTATCCAAGATCGTGAGTTTGGCTAAACATAAACCTTTTTAAAAATAAAATACAGGCAGTCCTCAACTTACAGTGGTTCATTTAGTGACATTTGAAGTAACAATGGCACTGAAAAAAGTGACGTGATCATTTTTGCATGGGTACGTGACAAAATTCAGACACTTGGCAACTCACTTCTATTTATGACGGTTGCAGTGGTGTCCCAGGGTCACATGATGACCTTTTGTGATCTCCTACCAAGCAGAGTCAATGGGGAAGTCAGATTCACTTAACAACCGTGTTACTAACTTAATTACAGTGATTCACTTAACTGTGGCAAGAAAGGTCGTAAAATGAGGCAAAACTCACTTAACAATTTTTTCGATTAGCAACAGAAATTTTGGGCTCAGTTGTGGTCATAAATAGAGGATTATCTCTAAACTAGTTTGTTACAGTCATTCTTCTGTGTTCAGCCTTTGCATTGTAATTCTGTCAGATTTCTAAAATACAAGATTTGTCTTTGCTGGTCAAAGTACTATAACTGCATAACTGTGAGAGAGTTCCTACATGTCTTTAGAATCAGATACAATTTTTGTATGGTTTGTATATTTCTGAATTTATATGAGTTTTGAATATTGTATAAAGATCAAATACTTTTTTTAAAAAAAAGAATAGGAGTTTTTGACTCATTAGTAAACTGAATCAATAAATGTTAGACTGGATGTTTATATGTTTACTTTAGATTTCCAGTTGAAAACATAAATGAAACATGAAGTTAATATATATACCATTGAATTACTAATAGACTCAAGCAACATGTTGTCTATTAAGTATTTGACTGTAAAACTAGAAAATTAATAAAATATGTGTAAAAAAAGAAAACAAATGAAACTTAAGTGTCATCAAATTAAAGAAAAATTGGAAGTAATATAACTTTATATACATGTATCAACCTTATGAACAAGTCATGTGTCTTTCAGTACAGTAATTATATACACAAGGTCAGATTGTAACAGATACAAACCAAGGGAGACTAGGGTAAAATGTCCTTTTGACTTTACATTTTACTCAATACTGCATTCTTTTTTACTCAGTATTGCATTCTTGCACAGTATAACAGTACAAAAATCAGATTTCTTTCTTGGTACTTTTTTGCCTTGAGATCCTGTGTTATAAAAGAACAAATACATAGTGGCCAAAAGAAATAATATATGCTGGAATGCATTTTATAGTTTAGTAATTCTTAACAGAAAACTTCAGCCACACCTTTTTGCAGATTGTGTGCTTTGGGTCATTGGCAGGACTTTCTTTCTTGCAAGGCAATGATCAAGAAAAATTCTGGCATGTTGCTCTGAGGCAGAGCACAGGCAATAGATGTGGTTTTTCCTACCATTTGCTCTTATCAGCTTGTTCAAAGTTACAAACAGATGGGCTGCTTTGCCTTTGGGAAAGAAAATATTTTAATGCATCGTAGAAAATCAGCTGGCTTGCATATAAGTCAGGGGTGTCAAACTGCTGGCCAAAGGGCCAGATGCGTCATTTTGAAACCGCACCCACCCCATTGCTGGCAATGGAAAAAAAGTCATGATACATCGCAACACGTCATGTGACGTTGCGAGGTACTTGCTTTGACCCTCAGGATAAGGTTTAGTGGCCATGTTTCCCTTGCAAGGTTATCCAAAGTTCTTTTAAAAATATATTGAATTTTTATACTAATGTAAATGGTATAAATAAGATCTATTATGTTGGGCTGTCTCAAGTGCTGGAAAGGTTTGGTGTAGTGGTTTAGGCAGCAGGCTAGAAAACAGGAGACCTTGAGTTCAAGTCCTGATTTAAAGCCAGTTGGGAGACTATGGGCCAATCCTTCTGTCTCAGTCCAACCCATCTCACAGGGTTGTTGTTGTAGGAAAAATAGGAGAAGGAAAGTGTGGTGGATATGTTCATTGTCATGAGTTATTTGTAAAAACAATAAAGATGGGATACTAAGTAAATAAATGGATACTTATTATGGTTAGAATCAAATCCTTACCAGAATTTTAAAGATATTACTCTCAAATTGAGCTCACAAAGAAATATATTCAGGATTATCTTCATCCTATTTTCTTCCATTCCGTGCACAGACAGTGATATGCCAATTAGTCATCCAATGGCATGTTTACAGTCCTCCCAGCTATTTCAAAATGGGCTGGGAGGCCTGCACTTTTCCTCTTACTCTTGACAGGATTTACTTGCCTACCTATCTACCTGCCCTTGAGAAAAAGAAAAAATTAAGTGGCACAAACTGGTTGGCACTTTTGCCCCCATTTCACTCCTTTTGTGGCTCCAAAATGGGTACAGAGATAGAATGAATAGAAAGTGTCCGTTTTTGTGGAGCCTTTCTAGATTTTTGCCAATAAAGCAGAGAAGTCAATTAAGCTCCTACCCGATTCAGCTGTTTGGAGAATGACTGACTTGGGCTAAAGGAGTCAAAGTAAGCTTCTTAGGGTTTCTTGACAGAGCTTGCCTATTCACAAAATGGCTGCCACAAGGGGTATTGGAGAGTTGCCATTCTTTTAGATGGCAAACTGGCATGGTTGCTATCTCCAACTTCTCAGAAAACTTTTCCAGATAGCTTTGACTTTCTTTTCTAGTTATGTGGGCATCCTTGCAAATGAACCACTCAGTTACAATTTCTCAACATATTTATTGTCTAAGAATACCTACAGGATTCCAAGGAGCCTAAAAGTATTATTGTAAATAAAGATAATACTCAAAGGTAACCCAAGTTGTGAATTCTTTTTTTTTAAAGTTAAGTAGAAAACAGCATTTGGCAAAAGGAACTTGGTGGGGGAAATCATTGAACATTGTCTATTTTGCTTAGAGATGTCAGTAGGATATCAAAGATTTTATTTTTCTACCTATTTATTTTTGGCTATAGACCAAAGAAATGTACCTTTCCTTGGACACAGTAGTTGTAGGCTAGCTAGGTGACTGTATCTTGTAAGACAAGTTTGGTCCCTTTAGCACTGCTGAAATGAAAGTGCTTTATGAGTGCAAAAATCCTACTTTATATGTGATCGTATGTCCCAAGGTAAGAAGAATCTGATCAAAAATAACGAAGTGTTAAATCAAGGAGAGTTTTTGGTCAGGGCATTATTTCTATTCAGTCTCTAAATTATGAAGTGGTACGTTTTGTTGTTCAGAACATTCATGCCTCTATGTGAAAAACTTCACTAAGCAGGTGCGATTGTAATTGAGGGCAAAGATCCAACTATCTACCAACATGGGTACATAGTGACCCATTTACGCTTGTTGATAAAGGGTGACTGTGTTGTGATATCATTTGAAATATCAAGTGGCATGGTAAGATAATGTTTAGCCCTAGGCTGAAATGCAGAGTTGGAGATCTTAAAAATGACAAAGGTGAACATATACAGGTTTTATTTGCTAGGTTTATGGGCCTCAAAAACCTGGCATAAAGCAAATTTGCATAAATTGAGACACTGAACGAATGGAAAAAAGGGATTATTGGTTATGGTGTCAAATTTTTATAAATTTTATAAATAATAAATTTTCAGAGCTTTATTTTTAAGCAATCCAGTACTAAAACAATTTTCCCCCTTGTTTTATGTTCAGTGTATTGTAAAGCCTTCCTTGCATTTTTTTTCTGCAACTAGATTTCTAATGTGTGTGATTACTATGGCAGATAAAGAGGTAGAAGGCACACAGCTCTACATTCCGTGTTACATTTAGCATAGTAAATTCACCCAGTTTTAAACCTTGTTCTAGGGCTGAGGAACCTTTACCAGCTTCACCAGACCATATTATGTCCAGCTTTGTTTCTAATATTAGAGAATCCTTTTCATTTGGGGTAAGGGGGTTGCATAAGTTATGGATGGCTGTTTTGATGCCATAGTAACAGTAACAGCTATTGTAGGTACGGAAGTATGTGGGAGACAGGATGCATAACTAGAACAACTGCACAATATGATGCTAACTGTATGAGTGAAGCAGAAAGGATTTTATTGGAAAATGTTTAATCAGTTTTGGCGGGAAGAAGTCTTGGTATGTTTCCAATGTTTGGTGTAAATTGAATATGCTGTCTTGGTACGATTGTGATTTCTTTATCCTGCATAAAGCAAAGGCTTGGATGAAAATCTGAATTTGGAGTCTAAAATGCAGGGGCTAGCACTAAAATCTTCCTTGTGCTTGCAGTACTAAGGAAATCAGAAGGCTAATGTAGTTTCAGAATTTTGGAGATTATTGGACACATCACTCCAAATGGCAGAAGACAAGAGACTATGAATTCTGTTAGTTTGTATTTCCTGGATATTTTGTATAATAGAAATAATAGAACTGTTAGAATGCATGGAGGCACTTTGAAATCAGTTTTCTCCATAATCACACATAAAGAAAAACACTTTTCCATTTAAGGATGTAACATTACCAGGTGCGACTATATAAATTTAGATCTTAGATTTCATTACAGTTTCTTACACTTCACCCACTGCTGTTATATGGCCATATGTCTTGTTTGTGGATCAGTACTACTGTATTGCGTTACAGAATAATACATTTTAAAATTAAAGTAATAAAATAAGCACCAGTAATTATGTGTATGCCTAGCTAGTTGTTGACTACAGAATTTGGTTTGAAATAAAGACAAACAACATGGATATACCAGTAGACCACAGCTGGACCTGTTTGCTGTCAACATTATTTGCCTTTCTTGAAATGTTCATTTAAAGATCCCACGATTTAGTTTATCAGAATATGTTTGGAAAATATGAGGCACAATTATTTTCTTTCCAATTAACATGCTGCTAGGAAGAAGGAAGATGCCCTGAAATTTAGATATGATAAAACCGGCATATTGTTTAACTTATTTTTAATGTTTAGCATTTTTGGCTGAATGTAATGGCATAGAAGCCACTAATAGTTTGCTGTTATCCTTTTAGGATAATTAAAAGGATGTAGCATTTTGAAATATTTATTCTTGTCTCCAAGATAGAAACCACCAGACTGGGGTGGAGGAAAAAATACACGTATCAAGCCCTGGAAAACAGCCTTGGCAGATCTGTGAGGAGTCCTTTTGTATAATGGAACAAAAATGGGAATTGATGGTCATTTATAAAAAGATAAAGGTAAAGGAATCCCTGCGGATTTTACTCCACTAAACATTACTGATTAAAGAGGGTGGTGCTAATCTCTATTTCAAGGCCATTGAGCTGTGCAAAGTCATTTCCAGGGTTATGTGGCCAGCATGACATCATGGAGCGAGGTTACCTTCCCACCAAAGTGATACCTATTTATCTACTTGCAATTTGTATGCTTTTGAACTGCTAGGTTGGCAGGAGCTGGGACAAGGATGGGAGCTTACCCCATCATGTGGCGCTCAGGTCTTGAACCTGGGCTGCCGGCTTTTCAGCCAACAAGCCCAGAGTCAACCGCTGAGCCACCGATGGTCGTATATGTATGTGTAATTTAAAGTATCTTATATCTTTCCACGTCATGGAACCAATAACATGGCATTATACCCAGTAATGCACTGAGCGTTTGGCAATTAAGGTGCAGTCACAGTGTGTTCGTATGTCTGCAAGTCAGTCTAAGGCACTGAAGTTAAGCACAAGCTGGGTTTGAGGTCAGCAGCAAGGAGACAAAGAACAAGAGGAAGGGCTTGTGTGCAGGCAAGATGAAAAGCATAAAGTGAGGAAATGGGTTTTTTTGGAAGGTGGGTTTGAGATGCGAGGGAAATATCCATGTTTTTCCAGGGAATTTTTTTAAAAAAATTTCCTAGGTTGAATCTCTCCTTGATCAGTTTCCATCTGTTAGTCTTTGGCATTCAGGTGCTTTGGAAAATAGGTTGACTCCCTCCCTCCCTCTCTCCAGCCCCTCAAATATTGGAACACTGCAGAAGTTGCAGGAGGCTGGTAGTTTGCTCAGAACACCTTTAACTTGGTGGTAGACAGCATGGATAGTTACAACATACCAGCACATCTCGACCTTAATTTGTGGCTACCAGAAATCTCACTTGATCAGATCCAAGCTAAAATGTCCAGCCATGTGTAGCACCTCCTTTTGCAGTTGCTCCAGGGGCACATTCAAGTAACTATAATGATCTAAGACTGCATTGTGCATCTCAAATGGAAATGTCTTGGACTGCTTTGGGTTGGACTGGAATTAACCTGGGTAAACTATTCTGCCATTGTGGTTGGCCCCAAGGTGACTGCAAAGTTTTCTGATCACAACCCTGCCCTGCTGTCCGGTGGGTATGATAATTGGGGAGGCTCTATGAGAGGAGGGACCTGATAGCAGAGGGCGCTTCAGCACCTGACACTCCCAATCCACTGGCATCTCCAAGCATACTGATTGAGTTGGGAAACACACAGATAAAATACATGTTCCCTGACTTCAACCAGAGAGAAGTTGGAAGGACCAGAATTCTCCTTCTAGCCATTCAAGAGGGGAATGCTGTTAAAGTCGCAAGGAATCACTTTGGGCTGACAAAACAAAAATTGCAGAAGTAGGGAAAAGTCAAGAAATGGGATGTTGCAAGTGATACAGCAGTTGGATGATTGCTGGATGGGAAATAGCCATTACTGTGCATTTAAGAGCTCTAGATTAGCCAAAGACATTTGGAGAAATGTTTAAACATACACACATAAAAAATAAGATTGACAGTATGCAAAGTGCATCTTTTCAGAAAATTCAACAGGCAAATTGTCTGAAGGAGGGGGAATCTAAATTAAAAAAGATATAACAAATCATATTGAAAGGAAAAAGATGCTTACAAAGTAAGAACTGTTTTCATTTTAAATTCATTGCCAGAAGTTACTAGGCTGAGGTAACATACAATAGGAATGGAAGAAGAAATGAATACTAATTTCATAATAAAACACCTGCAAGACTACAATCTGCATAACTCAAGAGAGAATGCCAATAACAGTTAACTGTTCACTTACAAAGCCTGGCAAAAAGAAAGGAAATGCTTTATTTGCAGTGGCTAGGGTCATTTGCAAACCAGTTACCCTAGGAAAGGGAGACAAGAAATACTTGTTAGACTATATTCCAAGGTAGAGGCTCACCTCATCCCAATGAAAAAAAGGCTAGAAAGGAGAAAGGATAATGATATGAGAATACACATGGGCCGGCAGATGGCATCTGTTTTCATTCTACTGGCATTTCTAATTTCATTTTAAATAATAGGGTTAATTGAATTGTATGAACATCAATTTACTATTTACTTGGTCAATGAACAAATGATCACCTTGGCTAGGAAAAGTCCTTTAAAATGTTGTTGCACATGAGACAAAGGAAAGGTGCTTAATTTATCAGCTAAAAAGCTTTATAAGTTGAGTCTGTTCTCACTAAAATATCACAAAGAAAGGATATTATGTAAGTGAGAATGGAGGATTCCTTGCGAAAGGTGTTCTCTGGAAAAATAAGACCTTCTGAATTAGCCTAGGCAGAAGGTAAAGCAAGAACTTCAAAGAGTTTCAATCACAAACACTGTGTAACTAAATGAAACTGAAGAATTGATCCAGAGACCGAGATACAGTTTGTTATTTAGGGGACCTAGCCAAAGAACTAGAGTGCCAGCCATGTGAGAATCAGTGCAGGTGTGCATGTTGTATAAAGGCCAAAGGCACTAGGCCAATAAATGTGAAGAGATATGAAAAAGAGACAAAACATAAGGACTAAGCTTATAGCAACATACGTGTGCCAGTGCATGTTACTCTCATATTCAGAAATTATTACATAAGATACACATTTTTCTACCGCTCAAGGGAAAGAGTCCTACTGGAAAAATTTAAAGAATATATGGCTCCAGTAATACATTTGGGAGAAAATCTCAAGTGTGTGTAGACAGTAGGGTGAATATGTACAAGGAACATGCAAATGTATGTAAAAGAGCAAGGAATTGTGCATAAAACGAGTGGCTATTTTCCAGAACAGGATGGTATAGAACAGCGATGGCAAACCTTTTGGAGACCAAACTGCAACCCAAAACCCACTTATGTATTGGCGGGTGCCGGGTGGGTGTGGACAATTGGGTGGGTATGGCCATTTGGGTGGGTGTGGCCCATTAGGTGGGTGTGGCTGCGGTGGTAACGGCAGACTGGGTGGGACTAAAAAGTTCAATCAGTCAATTCTAACTTTGCAAGGATTATCTGTATTTACCAAAGAAGCTTCCAGTGAAACCCATAATTGGAATGTATAAGAGCCACGGCACAGAAGGAAGCCCAGCCTAGGGCACATAATAAAACTGTTTCGTTGTAATGTATACTGTATGTACATGGGCCAAAAGAACAGAGAAACTAGTTGAACTAGATGTGATGGTTGGATAATTAAAATATGCATTATTGCCTATCTTGATGAATAGAAAAAAGAAAGTAATCATGGGAAGTCCAGTTTTGTTCACCACATCCAGGCAAACAGTAAAGAGAGACCACAAGCTTTGAAGGGCAACCTCATCACATGTTCAGGAGTGAACTGTATGGCAGAGCCAAAAGGGGAAATTGAAACAGCACATCTAGAAGCTCTAAGAGGCCCAACGTAGGGGTTCTACTACAAAGGCTATCCTGCAATGCCAAGAGGAAGCAAGTGGGGGAAAAGCCCACATAAAAGGGTATAAAAAGGATATTACTAAAAAGAGAAAATGGAGAAAGACTGTAGGTTATAGCACTACACAGAAGAATGAGAAAGTGATGCAGATGAGTTTTCAGGACCAAGTAGGATGCAGAATAGGGTGTCTAGCTTCATAAAATACGGTAAGCCTGATATACCAAGAAATGTAATAAAGATTGCAATATAGTTTTGGCATGAGAAATATTGTGAGTACAGCCCAACATAAAGGCAATACAAGTAGATCACCTTGATACAAAGACTGATTTTGCATGAATAAATTAAGTAGTACATCTGTAGGCCCCTTGGATTTGAGGAAACAGGAAAGGAAGATCTAGTGTGCAAGTTTCAAGAGAGCATCTGGCTGAAGCAAGCATCTAGAGAATGAAAAACTGATACATCTGAACCAAATACATGTCAAGCATGCATTCATACGAGATAAGGCTAATCACTGTTTTTATGACTGGTTTGAAAATGAAGATGGATATACTGTACACTATCAGCTATCTAGTTGTAGGTATCTGTTACTAGAAGAAAGATAGCCAAGAAAATAGAAAGATAAGGAATCAAACAAATCTTATAGACACCAAATACCTCTTTGGGTAGGGCACAATGTTCAAGAAGAGACTTACCAAACTGAAATATTGCCCACCAGAAGAGATGCTGACAGATGCAATCACTAAGTCTAAGGAGTTGCTGTAGCACAGGAGGCACAGCAGTGATTGAATGACAATTTTTGTACCCTCTTACAATGGTCCCTACCTGATTTCAGTGGTCCTTGATTGGCAGGAGTAAAGAGAACTGCACATGCATTTGGAGAGTCAGGAAGTAGAGGTTCCCACACAGTGGCGTTTAGCTACAATTAATTTGTTAAAAGTGAATGTGAGCCTCATAGACACCACTGATTGCATTGAATTTCTATCTATGATCTCTTGGTAATAAAACCCATTTGATTCACTGGGATTGAATAAACGGATATGGAAATAGCCTGCATTATCTATCATAGTTAATCTTCTATTTACAGCTGCAATTGAGCCTGCACTTTCGGTCCTAAGTCATGATAGTTTTAAAGTGGGTCATCACGTGATTGCACTCAGTTTTATAATCTCTTTATGGCAGTTGTTAAGGATATGTGATGGTTGTAAAGTGAACATTGAGATCGTTAAGTGAACCCATTATTTGCCATGGGGCATTTTTTGCCAGAAAACATAAGTAAATGCTGGTTTCTGGGGAAAAAAACACCATAAATTCTAGTCATATGACTGCACGACACTGCAAATGGCTGTAAATGCAGGTCAGTTGCTGAACGTCCATAATACAATCACATGACCATCGAGGGGTCCTGGATGTCAGAGCTTCAAATCTAGGTCATAAATCCCTTTTTTGGTATCTGTTGTAACTGAATCAATTGCTAAGCAACTGATCATGAGGATTACTTGTACCACTACAATAGTTCTTGCAACACATTCCCTAAAAAGTATGTTAAGCAATATAAAAATCTTGCTTCAGAAGTCTGAATAATATATCTATGTCACTAAAGTTTGAAAACATATGTATTTTTGAAAAACTTTGTTAACACATTAAAAGCATCAATCTTTTATTACCGGTATATTATTTTATTAACTACATTTTTTTAAGAGCTAGACTCTGGTAGTGAATAAGGATTGGGCTAAAGAGAATAGGCCTTGATTTCTCTGTCATTTTTATTGTTTCATCTCCTCCTTCATTTCTTTACACTGCAAGGAATCCAGCCATTTAGTTTTGACATAACTTAACTGATCATTTTCAGAGAACACTTAAATTTAGGCTGAAGGACACACAACATTAAGCCAAGGACAAAAGATTGCCTGCTTCTGTTTTAGCAGAGAACTTAAGTGCTCTGCTGCAAATTTGAAATGGAGAATAGTTGCAAAATCTTGCAAAAATGTTTCCTGTCTCTGCTCTTCCCCCTCAAGTGACCTCTGCAGTAGCCTGATTGCCTTAGAGAATTTATTTACTGTTATTTTAATGGAAAGTGTTGGGGGGAAAAAGGGGGGGAATAGAATCAAAGTGAGGTACATTTCTAATCTGCCATTTCTTTAAAAATTAAGTGAAAGAAACTACTGCACTTACTGCAATGGTAATACAAATAGTCCTTGACTTAAAAACCACAATTAAGCCCAAAATTTCTGTTGATGAACAAGAGTTAAGTGAGTTTTGCCCCATTTTATGACCTTTCTGGCCATAATTGTTAAGTGAATCACCACAAATGTTTAGTTAGTAACACCATTATTAAGTGAATCTAACTTCGCCATTGACTTTGCTAGTCAGGTCAAAAAAGTTGATCACATGATTTCGGGACATTGCAGCTGTCTTAAATACATGTCAATTGCCAAGTGTCCAAATTTTGATTATGTGACCATGGGGATGCTGCAGCAGTTGTCTGAAAAAGGATCATAAGTCACTTTTTCCAGTGCCTTTATAACTTTGAACAGTCACTAAACGAATGGTTGGAAGTCAAGGACTCCCATCATTTTTGAGTTGTAGCATGCACTCGTTTACAATCCCTTTGACTCACAGAGCTGTTTGGAGATTTCTTCTAGAGTCCAGGTGAAAATGGATTTTCTAACTATTCCTTTAACATTTCCAAAGAGGATTTTGTGTTTGGGAGAGAAACTGGGACAGTTGACTCTCAAATATTGTTGAATTATAAAACACTCAGATTCCTTTTCTTGAGAGAAGCAACAAAAGTTCATGGGGGAGAGTGGTAAGGCATTACTGTAGTAATTTATACTTTCCCCTCCTTGTGGCTTCTGTTAGTCCTTCTAAATCAACCTCTCTTGAGAGTTTTGAGTGCATGGGCTGCCGTCACACAACTCACTGAAGTAATGAAGAACAATGAATTCCTTTAGGGAATACAGGAAATGCCAAGGCTTGGTAACACAATTCAAAAGTCAGATCATACACCTTACCATATAACCACTCATTACACTTCAAGTAGTAAGAGAGGGAAATAAGCCCAAAGCTTTGAGAATGAAAATAATACGTGGGTAGGTTCATCAAATAAGCTGAGATTGCCCTTTGCTGATATAGAATTAGAATAGAATAGAGCTGGAAGGGACCTTGGATCTCTTCTAGTCCAGCCCCCTGCTCAAACAGGAGGACCTATACCATCTCAGACAAGTGACTGTCCAGTCTCGTCTTAAAAACCTCCAGGGATGGAGCACCTACAATTTCTGGAGGCAAGCTATTCCATTGGTTAATTGTCCTCACTGTCAAGAAGTTTCTCCTTAATTCTAGGTTGCTTCTCTCTTTTTTCAGTTTCCAACCATTGTTTCTCATCCTTCCCTCTGGTGCTTTGGTGAATAACGTGACCCCCTCTTCTTTGTGGCAGCCCCTCAAATACTAGAATACTGCTATCATGACTCCCCTATTTCTTCTTTTCTTCAGACTAGCCAAGCTCAAGTCCCGCAGCCTTTCTTTGTATGTTTTAGTTTCTAGGCCTTTGACCATCTTAGTTGCTCTTCTCTTATTTTTTTCCAAACTCTCAACATCTTTTCTGTGATATGGTGACTAAAATTGGCTGCAGTATTCCAGGTGTGGTCTTAACTAGGGTTTTATAGAGCGGTACTAATACTTCGTGTGATCTTGATTCTATGCCTCTGTTTATACAACAACCCAGGATTGTATTAGCTTTTTTTGCTGCTGTTGCACACTGCTGGCTCATAGTCAAGTGATCATCCACTACCTCTCTCAGTTACTGTTTTTGAGCCAGGTCTTGCCCAGTCTGTACTTGTACCTTTGATTTTTCCTGCCTAAATGTAAAACTACATTTCTCCACATTGAAACTCATTTTGTTGGATAGGGCCCATTGTTCAAGTTTGTTGAGATCTTTTTGGATCCTGAGTTTGTCTTCTGGGGTGTTGGCTACTCCTGTCAGTTTGGTGTCATCTGATGAGTTCCCTTTCAATTTCCTCATCTTTTATGAGGATATTGAAGAGTACTAGGCCTAAGACGGAACCTTGTGGTACTCCGCTGCTTACTTCTGTCCATGTGGATGTGGTGCCATTGAGGACTACTTGGTGAGTATGGTTTGCCAGCTAGCTACAGATCCATCTGGTGGTGATGTTGTCTACTCTAGGGCTTTTCAACCTTTCCACCCATTGTACCACTTTTAGGATATGGCAACATCTGAGTATCACCAGTCGCCTCGCAAGGTGTCAAAAACTTGATGACCAAAAAAAAAAAGGAAAAAAGTGATGAAGTACAGGTAGTCCTCGACTTACAACAGTTCACTTAGTGACTGTTTGAAGTTACAATGGCACTGGAAAAAGTGCCCCCCAAGCCACAGTCGAGCAAGACACCTGCCTGCCCGCCTGGCGGCGCTCTTCCTCCTGTCCGAGGTTTTCATTGTTGCGAACATTTCTGTTGAGGATTGGCAGCGGGGGTGGGGTGGGGGGCATTTGGTTTTTAGTCTCCCCGTCTGCTGGGGGGTTGCAGCAGGTTTTGGTCACTTCACATGACCCTGGGACACTGTGACTGTCATAAATATGAATCAGTTGCCAAGCATCTGAATAACCCTGCAACATTTCAGCTGATCGGCGCTTCTGGGCTCAGCAAACCTGCCGGGATCATCGCTGAGTTCCAGCTGGAGCCTGGCGCTGATCCTGGCGCTTCCGCTGAGCCCTGACAGCCCTGAAGCGCTGATCCTGGCACTTTCGCTGAGCCCTGACAGCCCTGCAGCTCCAGCCATCTCTCGCTCAGGCTTTTGTGGTGCTGCCACCAGTTCAGTTCATTCCCCTCCCCCGCTACTTTTCTAGGATGGTCACGTACCACCTGCCAGGTGCCAATGTACCACAGGTGGTACCCGTACCACTGGTTGAAAAGCCCTGGTCTACTCTATTCCACCTTTTTCTAGCTTACCAAGGAGTAGGTTGTAGTCTACTTTATCAAATGCCTTACTAAAATCTAAGTATACTACGTCCACAGCATTTCACTGGTCTATTAGTTTAGTCACTTTGTTGAAGAATGAAATAAGATTGGTTTGGCATGATCTGTTTTTAACAAACCCATGCTGGCTACTAGTTATGACTTTGTTTGCTTCTAGTTGTTTGCAGATCTATTTTTTATTATCTTTTCTAGGATTGTCCCAGATATTGAAGTTAAACTGATTGGTCTGTAGTTTACTGGGTCCATTTTTTTTTTCCTTTTCTTGAAGTTGGGAATCACATTAGCCCTTTTCCAATCCTCAGGTAATTCCCCGGTGCTCCAGGATTTATGAAAGATATGTGGTGCAATGGTTCTGAGATAATATCTGCCAGCTCCTTCAGAACTCTGGGATGTAATTTGTCGGGACCCAGTGATATATACTCGTTGAGGTCGGATAGGTATTCTCTTACCATTTTCTTGCTTATTTTAATTTTTGTTTCTAGTTTGTCTTTTGCAGTGGTTTTTTTGGTGTGTTATCTTTGGAGAGGAAAAATGTGTCAACTCATGCTGAATAAAAAACCACTGTTTCTATTTAATGGAATGCATTTTATTGTGAAAGTTCTCTCCAGCATCCTTTTTTCCCATTAATATTTTGCACTTTGTGCCAATGACTTGGTTCTGGAGGCTTCCTTTTTATTTTTGCATTGAAAAATAAAACTAACCAAGAGTCCTACTTTTTAAAAAAAAAAACATTTTCTGCAGTCCTTGTTCTTGTAAAATTCCAGCTTGATTGCTTTGTAAGAATGAAAGGAAGGAAATAATTTTTTTCTGTGCTGACAGCTGATATTGTAAATTATAATAGATCTGGAAAGATACAGGTGCTTGTGGTTGCCTGTAAGTAAATAATTATCACATAATTGCTATTTTCACTAAAAGCAAACCGATTTTCATACTAGCTTTTTTCTAACATGTCCCTGGACTAAGTATTATTTCAGTAGGCGTGGAACCTGTCACTGGGTTGCCTCATTCATTTCACTTACTGGGAGGTTGGAAGCAGTGGCTTTGATCCAACCAAAGCTTGTCTTCAAATACTAATTCTACTGTCGAAAAGATTTTCCAGGTTTATTTTATTCATGCTGTGAACATGTAAGTTCTTGCATACATTAAGAATATGGAAATTGTTTAAGCACTTGTTCCTATTTCTTGAATTGTGGATTTTCTCTGCCTAAAAACCGCACTATTAGCCAGTTGCTAAGCACAAAATAGTCATGTGACTGCATGGTGGAGGACAGTTGTATCTTTGAGGATGGATCATAAGTAGCTTTTTTGAAGTCTGTTGTAATTTCAAATGGTTGTTAAATGACAGTCATAAACTGAGGACCACCTGAGATCCCACAGATCCCTAGCCTTTTAGCCTCTCCCTACCCTTTTAGCCTTGAAAACCTGGCTTTTTCCACAAGTGTTGGGAAACAAGTTTGGAATCCATTAATGTTGGTGGATGTGTGGGATATGTGTTGGTTTTGGGATGCCAAGTTTTTTTGTGAAGGTTTTCAATGTTGTTTGTAAGCTACCCAAGATTATGTTGCTTAAAGTGGATGGTTACATAAGTCTTTTAAATAAATGTTTTGTCATCAGCCCAAAGGATCTCTTGCTGAATCTATTCAAATTCCATTATTTGCAATAATAGCACAACTATGCAAGTATTTTGTTATGGGGAGAATCTGTGGTCACTAGGAGTCAAAAATGACTTGATGGCACATAATCAAATCAGTCCAGGTATTAGCCAATGTACTGGAAACTGATCAGTGATCCACTGGTAATAAAAATTATCTAGTGCCCTTCAGATTTGTGGAACTACACTCCCTGTTTTCCAGCTGATATGTACAGTATTATATACTGGCTGCCAGGTTGTTTAGTATTCTCCAATCTGGTGCCCTCCAGATGGGCTGGCATTGCAATTTGGCCAGTTTGGCCTAATGCTTAAGGCACCAGGTTAGAAACTGGGAGACTGGAAGTTCTAGTCCTGCCTTGGGCATGAAAGCCAGCTGGATAATTTTAAACCAGTTATTCTCTCAGCCCAACTCACTTTGCAAGGTTGATTTGAGGGAAAATAAAAGGAGGAAGGAGTAGTATGCATGTTCACTGCTTCAAGTTACTTCTAAAATAATAAAGGGATAAAAAGCAAGCTCAGCCAACCTCGCAGGGTTGTTGTTGTGGGGAAAAGAGGAAGGTAGATATATTGGATTTGTTCACTGCCTTGAGTTATTAGTAAAAATAATAAAGGCGGGACATAAATAAATAAAAAATATCCCAATTTTTCCATTAAAATTACTATAAATTGTGGCCTTAAGGCATCTGGAGGATAACTGGCTTGGAGAAGAGAGTTTCAAATGGTAAATTCAAATTCAAAGCTGCTCTGATCTCTTCTAACTTGCAGAGTTTATTGGAGTTGCATAATTTGAAGGCTCCAGTCCTTAATTTATTTGAGATTTCTTCAGTACAGGAAGCCAGGTGCTTGGCACGTATATTTGGGTTTTTTTCCAAGCAGAGGAATGTGGGGAATGCAAATGCAAGATAGTACACGACAGTACTTTCTTCCTCAAGAGTTTTCTGGGCTGCTTTGTTTTCCCTAGCCCAGGAGTAGGCAACCTTGGCTCTTTTAAGACTCATGGACTTCCACTCCCAGAATTCCTGAGCCAGCGATGCTGGCTCAGGAATTCTGGGAGTTGAAGTCCACAAGTCGTAAAAGAGCCAAGGTTGCCTACCTCTGCCCTAGCCAAAATCAGCACTATTTTGTTCTGAAAGTTTCGTGTCTTCTGCTTCCTCACTTGCAGCATTTGTTCTTTTCTGGTACTGGGCTGCTTGCAGCAGCAATCTCGCCGCGACCTGTGCACGATGCAAACAGAAGTTTCGGAGTGGGTGGAAGAGAGAAAATGCAAAAGATTTAAGGCACCAGGCAAAAGAAGAGGGCTAGAACTCAAACCACTTAATCGTGGCAGATACAAATAGCTTTCTTTTATACCTCTCATTAAAAAAAAACACAACCTGTTGCACAATGACTCATTGCAAGGCCGCTAGGAGGAGGCCTTACGCTCGAACTTGCACTTAAAATATTCACTCAAAATTACGATCCCGTCCCATTCCTTGCATATATTTTTTTCCTCTCTCCACTCCCTCCGTTTGTATTTTCCTAGGTCGGCATGTCTAAAAAAAATATTTCCGAAGAATACCAGTTTATAGAAAATGTGGCATTTTTTTTCCCCGAGGAGCAGCTGGTTCCCTATAAACTAAATGCAAATCTCTCTGATAGTACCGTTTCGTGCGAGATTAATAAACTGAGCTCTCCGTGCATCTGCCTTTGCAACTGAGTTACGCTCCGCCACAAGACGGCCCTCGCAGTGGGCTAATGCCTCCTTAAGTAACCCCAGCTGCCTGCAATTAGTGCAGGTTCGAGTCCCACCAGGCTCAAGGTTGACTCAGCCTTCCATCCTTCCGAGGTAGGTAAAATGAGGACCCAGATTGTTGGGGGCAATTAAGCTGACTTTGTAATAATGCCGCTTTGGGGGGGGGCGAAAGCCCTACTAAGCAGGCATATACCTAGAATGAAGGCTTATTGCTAAGCACATTGATTTGTGCTGTAGATTGTAAGCCGCCCTGAGTCTTCGAGAAGAAGGGCGGGATATAAATGGGATTAAAATAAAATAAAATAATAAAGAAAGAAATAACAAAGCTCTCGTTTCCTTGGGGATGAAACTGCGCCTCGCCGGAATGCAATCCACACGTTTTACGCGGCTAACCCGAAAAGGGAGTTTGCTGGTTTCCTGTTCTCTTTTTCGCTCTCGCAAGCCCGAGTTTTCAACTGTCGATAGTGTTGCTCCGATTTGTGTCCTTTGCCTCCGGCGCCTTCTGAGTGCGGCGGCACGAGTTACTGGCAAAGCTTACGGGTCCGCAAAGAAGAAATCGGGAGTAAAAAGTATCTTCCAGCACGGAGAAAGTCAGCGCTCTTCCTGGCAGAGCGAGCGTTTCCAGTAACGTGATCGAGCTCTTCCCTCTGACCTTGTCGGTCGGTTGGAGATGGGAAATGTGCGCCAGAGCAACTGGATCCCTCCGGCCAGCCAAACGTAACAGCAGTCGAGGATGGTGGCCAAGCGGGCAGGCGCGCTCTCGCTCGCACACCCAAACTCTTAAGCCAGGGGTCTTCAAACTTGGCCCTTTTATGACTTGTGGACTTCAACTCCCAGAATTCCTCAGCCAGCTTTGCTGGCTGAGGAATTCTGGGAGTTGAAGTCCACAAGTCATAAAAGGGCCAAGTTTGAAGACCCCTGCTCTTAAGAGTTACTTGCTTTGCTGGCTGAGGAATTCTGGGAGTTGAAGTCCACAAGTCATAAAAGGGCCAAGTTTGAAGACCCCCTGCTCTTAAGAGTTACTTGCTTTGCTGGCTGAGGAATTCTGGGAGTTGAAGTCCACAAGTCATAAAAGGGCCAAGTTTGAAGACCCCCTGCTCTTAAGAGTTACTTGCACGGCTTTGCTGGCTGAGGAATTCTGGGAGTTGAAGTCCACAAGTCATAAAAGGGCCAAGTTTGAAGACCCCTGCTCTTAAGAGTTACTTGCACGGCTTTGCTGGCTGAGGAATTCTGGGAGTTGAAGTCCACAAGTCATAAAAGGGCCAAGTTTGAAGACCCCTGCTCTTAAAGAGTTACTTGCACGGCTATTAAAACAGAAAGAATAGAGGAGAAAAAAAACTTTCTTCGCCTAATATGGTAACAGGAAATGGGCGTGACTTCGGCCTGTTGTAGGGTGGGGAAGCCTGAACAGCAGGCGGTTGTGCTGATGAAGTAGAAGAGCTGGTTTTACTTCTGTTGCGGAGCCTATATGTGCGTTTTCTCTCCCACCCACCCCCCCTTCTTTCGACAGGCGGCTGCTCCAGTTTTCTTACTTGAGAATTGTGCAATCTCTTGCCTATCGGAAGGGAAGGAGTGAGGAGGGGAAAAAAAAGAGATCCAGCTTCCTCTGCTGCTGCTGCTGCAGTTGTTTTGCCGCCTTCGTCGCTACAGTTCTCCACTTCGGCCCCCCCCCCCCCTTCTGGTTTCCCAAGCTGTGATCTCAAATCTGTGACTCAGAGACTTGCAATCCTGACACCGCAAAGTGCGGTTGGAGGGAGAAGGCGACTGACTATAGCACCGGGGCTTTCGCTCGGAGCAGGTACGCTGCAGGGACTCTGCGCAGGAAGCAAATTGAGCGAGAGAGAGAGAGAGAGAGGAGAGCCGCTGCAAGCGATACTCGCAGACGCCAGTTGCCCTCCCCTCCCCTCCCCCAAAAAACTTTCTGGTTGCTTTTCAAGTAGAGCTCGCTTGGCATTTGTTTGGTTGGTTGGTTGCCGGAATTTTTTTATTTTTTTATTTATATATTTTGCCTGCGGATTAGGATCTACGAGAGGACTGAAGGAAAGAGAGATGGGGGGAACTAACCTTTTAATCTGCTTCAGGGAAATACGGAGGTAAGTGGTGCTTTCTGCCTCCCCCTCCCTCCCCTCCCCCCGGGAAGAAACCGCATCGCGCGTGGGGTCGGTGCTTTTTGCAGCTCCGACCGATTTTGCAAAAAGGAGCAGTTGGCGGGGGAGGAGGCGTCGAGAGCTCGGGCGAACTTTTTTCGTGGGCTTTCCGGTGTCTTTTTTTCAATCGCCTGCACGAATGAATGCGTGGCGTGGCTCTTGTTTGTGCAGGGAAGCGTTCCGGCCGAGCCAGTAGGCAGTCGCGGAAAGGAAGGCTCTTCCCTTCCGAACCGGGAAATGAGAGACGTGCCTGCGGAGTTCCACTTAAAGAGGCGCCTGGCAGTTAGTGGCGGGGGAGAAAAAAGACCCTTCGCATTGCCTCGGCTTCTGCCGATCGTCGCATACTTCCTGTTGAAGGGCGTCACAGTTCCCAGTCGCTGCTACTTCGCGGCCCCCCCCCCTCACACTAATCCTGTGGGTTTTAAAATCTGATTAAGGCGGGATAACAGGGAAGGAATAGCTTAAGCCAGCGTTTCCCAACCTTAGGAACTTGAAGATGCGTGGACTTCAACTCCCAGGGAATTCTGGGAGTTGAAGTCCACGCATCTTCAAGTTCCTAAGGTTGGGAAACGCTGGCTTAAGATACGTTTTGTGTCGGTGGTAAACCGGGTGTAATATTTCCTCTTTCAATTCCTCCCTCCTTGGGTTGTGTCGGGTTGTTTTGTTTTTTTTCCCTTCTTCCCCCTAGTTACCGGTTGACCCTGTTTTGCAGAAAATAAGGGGACAGTACGCTTCTCCTCAGCCCGTCACCGCGGGACTTCTGCAGATCGCTCCTACTTGTCGATCCGTTTTGTGACGAGAGACACGAGGAGACTCCTTGTATATGGTTCTTGTGTGTGTCTGTCTCGGGATGGTAGATGCTTTCCACGTGTGAGAAAGGGCATCCCTTTTTGAGTGTCTTAAGTGCATAAACTACATATATATAGTACAACAATGCTTAGGCCAGAGATAGCTCTGAGTGAAGATCACATGGTTATCTGCTTCCCCCCCCCTTTTCTCTCTGCATGAATTTATTTCTGCCCAGAAATGTAAAGAGGTGAAAAAAGGAATGTGTGCAAAGCCCAGGAAGGATGTGTGTAGAAGCTCAGGTGATTGTTGGAACCCTGATCTCATCTTGCTTGAGAGGCTGAGGGGTTGCAGCAGTGGCAGTAATGTTGAAAGGTATGTGTAATCAAAGTCACAGTGACTTCCCAGGGCGTGTGGCTGGAGTTGTAACTGGTGACATCATCCAAGCTCTTCTAGTTCCTGTGGAAATCAATTGGAGCTTTGCTGTTAAGTAGAGGAGTGTAATTGGCCCCTGCAACTTGGAGCATGACATCCTGGTACACCTGCTTTTTGGCTTGGAGCTGGGCAACATCAATCTGCTTCCTGGTGACCTGAGAGTCAAGGTGAATCCATAGGCTATTATTGTACAGACACTAACTTCTTTGCCTAAAGAAGGATGTGTTGTGTCACAGGATGTTCCATGTTTGTTCATGTGGGACTCTCAGTCTCACAGCACCTGAACTGATTGCAGTTCTCTCTATGCATAGTTGTGAGGGTACTTTTCTCTCTGCTTGTTACTAGTTTCGGTTTAATCACTTTGGTGAGCCATAAGAGGCAGAGAAATACAAAAGCTTTGTGTAAGTTTTTCCCCCCTTTCCATTATTTTGTGGAATTCGTAAATGTGGATGTAATAACTTTAATTCAGTGCAGTTTGGTTGTTGACCAAAAGCTGGAGTTTTTAAACATGATGTCACACTTAAATGGCTTTTTAAGGTTTCATGAAGCTATGCATTCCTGAATGTGATGGCAGAGAGGCTGACTAGCTGGCTCATTACCTCCTTCCTGTCCTAGAACTTAGGTTTTTAAGACATGTTTATTCTGAATAAACAAAATAAACAAATTGTGCTAACTTGAATCAGTTGTTAACTGTCTGAGGGCCTGCTTATATTACTTTGGCACCTACCAAAGTGTGGCTCTATCTGTCTGTCTGTCTGTCTTGTCTGTCTATCACATGTACACTGAGTGCTTCTGTATCGGAGACAAATTCCTTGTCTGTTGAATCACACTTGGCCAAATAAAGATTTCAGTTCAAATTTTAATGTATAAAAAGTAAATGTTAGGTGGTGCTGGAAATAATCAAGAACAAAATGGCCTCTGCCGGTTCCATCTTTATATCTCAGGCATGCATCTGAACTCTGGAGGTCCAAGATGTTCCTGAAGAGCAAAAAATAATAATAATGAAAAGTTGGAATCCAGCTCTTCAGTTTTAAGAATCCTCCAGTCTCCCAAAAGAAAAAGAGACCATCTTGTAACCCGAAAAGAACACTGGAGAAATGGTGCACCTAGATTTTTTTAAACTACAGAATAATGTTTCCTGTCTAGATTTGACCACTCTTATCAGTGAGTGGCTCAGTGGGTTAAGACGCTGAGCTTGTCGATCAGAAGGTTGGCCCCTAGAGTTGGAAACGACAAGCACGCATGTGCGGGGGAACCTTTACCTTTACCTCAGCACCATACAGTATAATATCTGCAAGTTGCAGTAAAAATTAGAGCTTGATGTCATCCTTTGAGTACCATGTATATTGCTTTAGTGCCATGAAATAAAACTTTCTCAATTTGATTGTTTCCAATCCATTCTCTTCAGATATGTTACACTTCCAACACTGAGAGGCTGTAGCAAGCAAGATCTCTTTAAGGGATTCCAATCCAGCACATTGAGAGACTGCTTGTTGTAACAATTTTTATGAAGTTTTCAAATTGGTTACAAAATGAACCCTAATGATATTTTGCACAAAAACTTCTAAAGCTTTTCTTCTAAATATGAAGAAAAGATAGTATTGTTTGAGAACTTTTGGTGAGGCCATTTCTGCAGTCTAACACTAAACGTCTAGAAGCCACTAACTGTAAAGCCATAGTTTTTTTTTAAGCACAACAGTGCTGAAATACCATGGCTAATTCATCTGGCATATGAAATTGTGAAAAAAATAGAGTATATTGGTTTTAATAGGGAGTTAAAACATTTTAAAAGACTTGAAATTTAAAAACAGAAACTTGCAAAAACCTCTCAAAGGCAGCTACTGTTTTCCTCTGAAATAATCGGAAATGCAAGGTTCAGTAACCTATGCATGCAAATCTCTTCCTGGATATTATTTTAGCATGCCAAATAACAGTACGATAGTTGAAGTGTGTGCAGGCACAGACTTGGGAGTAGCTTGCATCATTAATGAGACCTGGAGAACTGTGTCTGATTAGTATTAAATGGCTTTATTCAAGGTGAGTCTTGACTTACAAAGTTATAAGAATGCTGTTGGGTTTGAACTTGGAGGGAACAATTAATGCTATTAGGTAAAAATAGCAGATTTCAATTTTAATGAATCAGCTTCCAACAAAGGAATTCCTATCAGGGTGTACTAGAATCTCAAATATAGAAATGTAATATTTAGATGTTTATGGTGTTGGAAGATTGAATTTCAGAGAAAAATTGTTTCTTGATTGATGGCTTGTTGTGTTGAACTGATAGAATGCCAGATGATGGTATTTGGTTGTTGGCATCACACTAATTGGAATGCAGAAGAACAGATTTATACTACTGTGTAGGATAAAATGTTAATTTTGTGTTTAATTTCACAGCTTGTTAGCACAATTTACAAAAGCTTAAAGTGAAAAGGATGAAAGATGTAGGTAACTAGACAGAATTAGATGCATAATTTTTTTTAACCCTTATTGTTCATGTAAATAATGTGCATGCAGAGGGCTATATAATTATTTCTAATGCTGTTATAGTTGGTTGGTTGCATCCCCCCACTTTTATAAAAAAAAGTAATTTGCATTGTTTGAAATATATGGCTCCTGAGATAACCACAGTTGGTCCTCCACTTGCAACTGCAATTGAGCTTAAAATTTCTGTTAAGTGAGACATTTGTTAAGTGAGTTTTGACCCATTGTACGACCTTTATTGCCACAGTTGTTATGTGAATCACTGCAGTTGATAAGTTAGTAACCTTGTTATTAAGTGAATCTGGCTTCGCCATTGACTTTGCTTGTCAAAAGGTGGCAAAAGAGGATCACATGACCCTGGGATGCTGCAGCAGTCATAATTATGAACCAGTTGGCAAGCATCTGAATTTTGATAATGCAATCATGGGGATGCTGCAAAGGTAACTGTGAAAAATGGTCATAAGTCACTTTTTTCAGTGTCGTCGTAACTTCAATCACTAAATGAACTGTTGCAAGTCGAGGACTATCTATAATGATCTTTTGGTTGTATGATGCAAACTTTGGCTATTCATGTACATGTAATTCTCACCGTATTGGCTGCAGCTGGGATCATTAATTCCATCCCTAAATGACACGGTTGTTAAGTGGATAATCAAGTGACCTGCACCCTAGTTATAAAGGCAGTTTGTAAATTTGGACTGCAGTCTTTAAGTGAACCACCTGTGATTGTTACACACTGTTACGTGACTGCAACTTCCTGCTAGTTTCCCCATTAACTTTACTTGTCAGAAGCCAGCTGTGACTGTAACCATCCTAAAGGCTTGGTGGTTGTCAAGGGCCCAAATTGCAATCATATGACTGCAGGGACGCTGTGATGGCTGCAACTTCAAGAACTATCTTATTCAGTGCTGTTACAACCTCAAATGGTTGCTGAATGTATGATTGGTAAGTGAGAACTACCTGTAATAATTTTCCTAATAATTGCTCTGTTACTCTTTGCAGTAAATGTATATGTTGGCTTTTAAAAGTAACAACTTTATTAAGCCTAATTTTGAAGAACAACTGACTTAATTTGATTTGATTTACAACAAATTGTCCTATGCTGCCAATGATGTATTCTAATGGATACAAGGAAACATATTAATAGGAGTGTCAAATGGAAACAAAACTTCAAAAATGCAGAGTGTGGAAATTCTGGAAACTTATATGTGAAAAAGTATATAACTGAGTATAAGCAAATTTTGTCCATAAACTAAGACACCTATTTTATTTAGAGTACCAGAGCAAAATAACAAAGTGTGTTGTGATATCTCAAAGATTAACAGATTTATTGTCACTTCAGTGTTTATTTATTACAATCAAATTGGTAATGGAAGATTTTTTATTAAGATATTAAAAGACCTTTCTGTTTCTGCAGCAGCAGTGTAAAACAACATATTGACTCTGGATGGAAAAATGCCAATAATAATTGGGGTGGAAACCTATTGTACTAACTATATTGTCTTTGTGTCAGCTGACTAATTTTTTTTAAATGTCATAAATGTAGAACTTTAATTCCCCTAAATCGCTATTAAGTGCTTGCATACAAATGAACTGATTAGCCTTAACTAAAAGGCATGAGCATTTCACTATCTCAGCTGGCAATTCTGGGTGTTGTAAGTTAGTATATCTGAAAGACACCCGATTAGGAAAGAGTAGACTATATAAATATATAAAAGGTTTTCTACAGAGACTGAACATGTGTCTGGATGTTTCATGATTAATAATGTAGTGTGTCATATCTACTCTGCACTCTTTACAAATCTAATGCTAATGATATTTAACATAGTCTTTCAGAATTCAAAATAGGTCAGAAAGTCTCAACTCAATTTTTGAAGCTCCAATATCATTGTACTGTAACAAAATTTAAAAGCAAAATGCCAATTTTCATCAATACAATATTTGCTTAACCCCACCATGTTGAAACTACCTGTTTAAGGAAAAGTCTTCCTCAGGGTTCAGTCCAAGCTGAGAATAAACAACATGGCGACTGCTTTAGAAAGAAGGTTGCAGTTTATTGAAGAGGAGAGCCAGACAGGAAGATGGTTCTGGAAGAAAAGAGAGCCCACATGTAGTAGGGAGTGGGTTTTATACCCTCTTGGGCTTTTGTTTGAAGTTGTTTCCTGTTCCTGTTTGTGGCTTTGTATTTCCTGTGTCATGTACTTTGACCTGAGTCTGAGTGTGCCCCTTTGGCATTTGTGGGTTAATCCTATTATGTCCTGTCCCAGAGATTGGGTGGGATAGGTAGATTTTAGGTGTCTTTGTCTTCTAGCAGAAGGGCTACAACCTTCCTGAATGGATTATTTACAACTGCATTTCTACAGAGTGGTTTCTGGTTGGGGGAGGAAGACTTGGGGCTATTAAGAAAAACTGGGCATGCTTTACTGCCTCTTTAAGATCCTTTGAAGAAATATAATATTCTGCCCTTTTAATATTTCCTTCTGGGGGGGGGGCTGACTTCCCACACAGTGCAGACCTCTTCACTCCATGGTGTGAATGTTAGGCTCAAAATTTCAGCTCTGCACATTCCAGTGACACGTGTCATTAGCCGCTCATCTTGGGCTCTTCAGGGGTGCAAAAACAAATTTATGGATATGTTTAGAAAATCCTCTTGATATTTTAATGTTAGGAGAGGGAAACCCTCTCTGCTGCTAGTGATGGATCAGCTTTGCCTTCAAATTCAGATCTAACTTAAAGTGCACAAGCTTGAACTTGCCTTATTTCTCACCTTTGGCCGAGATAATGATTTGCATGGCAGTGGAAAGTCCAAGAAGAACAGAGTACCTTTTAAGTGCAAATATTCACTGCATTTTTGTACAGCCTGATTTCATCATGCAAAACTCCAACACACTTTTAAGGCCTCCCTGGCTTTCAGAGTTTGGCTTGTTATTCTTTATTTTTTGTGATCAGCAGCAGCAAAAGGGCTGTGGGAATACAAATCTGAGCACTTTTGGCTAGCTTCATGTTATTCCAACTGCATGGCTGGCGTAAACACAGCTTTCTGTTGCTAGCAACTCCCTTCTTGTCAGCTGCAAAAGAGAAGCTGAAAATAGCCTAGTTAACAGCTCTGTTAATTGTTAGCAACTAACTTGCTTCCAAAAGAAAGGAATGCTTACATTTGTGTCAGAATTACCTTCTTCTGGTCCTATTTACAATATACTAGACAGCTCAAATTACAGACTCTCTTAATGCTCAATCAAACATTAGTATCTCATTTGCTAGAGTGAGTTTGAGTTCTAAAGTAATAGGCAGCTAGAACAAATACATGCTATAAACCTAATTCTGCCAAAATTTGCTGCAGTGCTTCCCTTTATTTACAGTGCTCCTGACTGGGTGTTTGCAGTACATTACTCATATGTAACAGGAAGTCAGATTTATTACCACCAAGCAAGTGTCCTGTTAGGCGCTACTGTTACTCCAATTTAGCTCTGCTCTTCATAACAACTGTACAACTCTAGAACCCTGCAGTGGCTTGTTTGCTTTTGCATGCTAAGGCCCTGTTACTTTTGTGATAAGGCAACATTAAAAGTCAGGATTTGTTCTTAGCCTCTGACTGGTTGTTAATGTCCCAAGAAATGTTCCTGGTTGTAGACTTCCTGATTTTAGTTTGATGTTCCTGAAGATAAGTTAAACAACTAAGCTGTGTGTCTTAGATTAGAATGTCTGCTTCATAGCCTTAAGATGGCTAGTATTTTAAACCAAATATAGACATCACAGCACAGTTCTGATTTTCCTTATTTATATGCCTCATTATATTGTTTAAGTTATTAACGGTACAGTACAGTGTATTCAGTCTTTTTTATTCATGATTATCTGTCTTAACTTCCCCCAAATGCCATTTATTAATTGTTTTATGTTAAGCAATTTGAGAGTTCTGTTCACTTTTCTGTTGTGGATTTGTCTTCTTGCAAGAATACCTTTTACACATCCTGCTGTGTTGCATTCTTCTCATTTATTGCTCTTAAGAGTATCTTCAGTCTCCCTTACTCTTTTTGAATACTCAAAGCAGAACAGTGTCCACTTCAGTGGATGAATAATTCCTTCAACAGACAGTAGTAGGGAGCTAAAAACCATTTAAAAATCCTAAGTGACAATTATTCTATGTTGTGAATAAACAGTGATTATAAGAAGAGACTAGAGGAATATGAGACAGTAGGCTTCACTGACCTATCATTTTACAAATAGAGTCCTTATGGGTGTAGCTTTCCCCAACTTCCTGTCTTCCATCTCCCATAATTCTTCACCAGCATGGGAATTTGAATCCCCCATTTTGAGAAGGAATGAGGCCGGGAAAGGCTGGTATTTCGTCTTACTATGTTGAAGTACATTTACTGTTATTTTAACCTCTAGTTCTGCCCATATATCTTTCTGGTAGTGTGTGCCAGTTGCCAGAGCATTTTGAAGGATGGAAAAGGAAGACAGTATGGCTGTCAGAGTAACTGCAGATTGAGGTGCTCTTTCCCTTCTTTCAAAAATAGACTGTGGAGTTGAACTATCTTTTATAATAGTGAAATACTATTCTCCCATCTTTCCAGAAATGGATATTGTACAGTAGTGGTAGGGCACCTTCCTCCAAGTTGTTTATTTTTTTTTCTTTTGTAGACTAAATTACACTCTTGTCATTTTGTGGTGTTCTTCTAACCAAGTACTAATGAGATCCAACTCTGCTTAGCTTTCTATGATTGGCCAAGATCCGTTGGGTGTGTCCTATGCTGTGTAAGTCTGCATTAATTCTTCATCCAGATGCTTAATAAACATTTAAGGAGTAACTTGGATTGTGTTAGTCACTAAGAATTTAACTTGAGTTTCAAGTTATCTGTGTTTATATTACTGTTGAGGTATACAGTATCCCTTGACAAGAGAAGGAAGATCATCTGGCTTATCTATAGTAAAGTCTGTTTTCCACAAATTTTCTCCTGTCATGGAGAGCTGATAAACCAAACTCAACAAAGGCTCACAGGCGTTGTAGATATGCATTGACCGTGCCAGTGTTCACAACAGGTATCTTATAGATAGATGTTTTGGACTTAAAGTCTTCTAATTTTTTTTTAATCCCATTTATATCCCGCCCTTCTCCGAAGACTCAGGGCAGCTTACAATCTAAAGCACAAATCAATGTGCTTCACAATAGCCTTCATTCTATGTATAAGCCTGCTTATTAGGGCTTTCACACACACACCCAGCGGCATTATTACAAAGTCAGCTTATTGCCCCCAACAATCTGGGTCCTCATTTTACCTACCTCGGAAGGATGGAAGGCTGAGTCAACCTTGAGCCTGGTGGGACTCGAACCTGCACTAATTGCAGGCAGCTGGTGTTACTTAAGGAGGCATTAGCCCACTGCTCCACCAAGGCCAGTATTATAAGGCATTATGAAACTAGTACAACACATCTGAAGGAGGTAGCTCCCAAAAGAATTGTGTTCATTATAGTAGTGCAATCTTTTTTTTTTAAATCTAAAGTTAAACTAATGGTCTTTTGGTTGTTTGCAATATTTGTCCTTGAATCAGTGGATTCTAGTTCAGTGCACAACAGATATAAAAAAAACCATTCACACTATACATCCTTTTTCACAACTATAAGCTGAGCGCTCTCAAAGAGCTGTACTCTCTAAAACGCCAAAGCCAGTAGAAAATATGTTAACCTCTTCTGTAAAAATGCGTAATGCCGGTTTTGTTTGCTCCATGTCGGAGAGGAAATTTCTGAGCTGTCCTTCAGGCATGCTCAGGCTCAACTTTACTTTGCAGTTAATAGCAAAATTCAGTTTCTACTGAAGCCCCCTTGAGTGACAAAGATCGATCAAGGAATAGTCACAATAAGCTTCTGCTCTTTAAAAGAGACTGCATAACTTAGATCATACCCTTCTGAGCCCCCAAATCACAAGGCCTTTTTCCAGTCAGGATTTACTTTTTTGTCCATCATCTGTCCTTGTACTGAATCTGAATCCTGGCATTGCTTTAGTGAACCCTGCCGTGAGAGCTCAGCGCTCAAGGTGAGAGATCAGCTTAACTGTGATTGTATTGACAAGACTCATTTTTTTTCTCCTCCTTTATCATGGACTGGGTATGATTTTCCCTCTTCTCCCCCTGCCAGTTGTTCTTTTGTGGTGAAATGAAGCAACAAAGGCTGGAGGGTGAAGATACCTCCATGTGCAGAGAGGTTTCATTTCCTTAGTCAAGCCTCTAGAGTCTAGGGTATAGGAATGCTGCCATCACTCCACTTCAGGCAGCAGTAGGCGGTGAGTGGGAGGAGAAAGGCTGCTTGCCATCTGCAAGAATTTTAATCATGCTTAGCATTCACATAGCCTGAATTGGTTGAATTTCATTAATTGGATCGATAGGAATTTGCATGTGGAAGCATATTTTCAAACCACAAGGGATGTGGGGACTTCTGGCAAATTTTGACCCATTTATCCAAGCATACACTTGCCTGTCACTTATTCCTCTCATTTGGAGCAGTATCTGTTGTGATATGTGTCAGTTTTCATGGCTCCATGTGAGAAGAATAACACATTTTGCTAAGGCTACTTTGTCAATGTCATGGATCAGATCCTGACTTCTTATAGAACAGCGGATTCCTTCTCTGCTAAAACTTAATAATGTTTGGGGCACTAATGAAATTGATTCTTATTTTATCTTATTGATTTGTATCCCATCTTATTTCCCTGAAAGAGAATTTAAGGCAGAAAACGAGCATGAAAGAAAGAACAATAAAAATGGTAGGCACCCAATATTTAACCATAAAAGCTATATTGCATTCAAAGTGTGCTTTTAACCTAATCTCTGGTTTATAGCCCTTGAATATAGTAGCTTGAATACATTAATAAATTCATATAACACTGTTGCAGTATGCTTCCTTTCTTCAACACGTATAAACATTACTTGCTGAAGTTTACAGGATATGGCTAAAACAAAGCAAAAATGCAGGCTTTGTGTCACTTGTTTTTAAAGTCAGTATATTTCTACTGATAACGAAAATGGATTTAGGGACTAATTTCCCTGTTGTATAATGGAGAATGGTTCATTTTAAAAAATGTAATAATGTAAAAAAAATTGTATAATGGAGAATGGTTCATTTTTAAAAATGTAATAATGTAAAAAATTGTGGTAGACCATAATGAGGGAATGCTATTGTATTTGTGTCTTGTTTATGGATGTTCTTTGTAAAAGAACCTGGTTGGTTATGGTGGCAGCAGAATCCTAATTAAATAGGTCCAACAGAGTCCCCAATTACAGATACTCTGTGGCAGCAGGTCTCAAATTTTCTGCATTTCTGACCATTAAATATTTGGGAAATGCAAATACTGCCCAATAAACGAATATCCCATTTATTCATTTTCAGCTTTAAACTATGCAAATGCATGTTAACTCAAGATCACATGAAGTGGTAATACCACTTTACAGTGCCTTGGTAAGGCCACACTTGGAATACTGCATCCAGTTTTGCTCGTCACGATGTAAAAAAGTTGTTGAGGCTCTAGAAAGATTACAGAGAAGAGCAACAAAGATGATTAGGGGACTGGAGGCTAAAATGTATAAGGAACGGTTGGTGGAATTGGGTATGTCTAGTTTAGTGAAGAGAAGGACTAGGGGTGACATAATAGCAGTGTTCCAATATCTCAGGGGTTGCCACAAAAAAGAGGAAGTCAAGCTATTTTCCAAAGCACCTGAAGACAAGCAACAGATGGAAACTAATCAAAGAGAGAAGCAACCTGGAACTAAGAAGTTTCCTGACAGAACAATTAATCAGTGGAACAACCTGCCTCCAGAAGTTGTGAATGCTTCAACCCTGGGAAGTTTTTAAGAAGAGACTGGACAACCATTTGTCTGAAATGGTATAGGGCACAGTCCGCAACCCGTGGCTCCGGAGCCACATGCGGCTCTTTCAGCCGTCTCCTGCGGCTCCCAGTCCTCTGCCATGTGCAGTCCCCCCCAAAAAAAAGTGGGACTAAAAAAGTTCAACCAATCAATTCAAATATGCAGGGTAGGTGCATATCTCGCCTTGTCTCCACTCTTCAGTCAAACCCTGTTCTGCAAATGCGCGCATGTACGCACATGTGCACACATTTTTTGCGGCTCCCAGTTTTTCCTTTTGTGAGGGAACCGGTTCCGAGTGGCTCTTTCACTGTTTCAGGTTGCTGACCCCTGGTATAGGGTTTCCCTTTCCCTTCCATCATCATCATCATCATCATCACTAGTATAATTATATAGTTGTGGGAAAAGTAATGAAGATAGTTGGGTTTGTGTGTCCTTTCCCAATCTGTCCAGGTTTAAATGTTTTTTATTTCTCAGTGTTGTATCCCCAAATTCAGTGCAGAATTAAATATTACTACTAGAAATAATTTGTGTACCCCATATCATAATTGTCATCTAATAGTAACATCTCTTAGCATAAATCTGCTGGACAGGGATGTTCTTCAGTAGAACTTTCTTGAGTAATATGTCTTTTCTATCGGAAAGATATCTTCACAGAGAAAGAACATTTGATCATATGATTACATCTGGAAGAGCTGTGTAACATCAAAGCACTGACAGGTAGTGAATTTGGGGAGGCAGGAACTTAAGTGGTGAGCCAGCTGACTGGAGAGGACCATCTGTATGTATCATTAATGTCTAAGGTCCAGTTATTTAAGAATTTCTGCTGTATTGGAATACAGAGTTTCTCAGTGTATGATAGGAAAGGAGAAAGCATATGAGCCCTGGTATCGCTGTAGCATATGTTCCCCCCCCCCCCCATTAACAGGGCTAATGCTTCAAGCAAAGGTCTTATTTCATGGAATTATTTGATCTGGCAAATAGCAGAGATTGAATCTCGGATCTTTTACATGTGGACTGTGTGTTTTATGCTGGCTTGTGGTCCCTTCCATATTAATCTACCCTGCAATCTTTTTATACCACTTGGCCATGATAGTCCATGCATATGTTACTATTCTAACCATGCTAACCTTGTAGTTAAGAAGAAATATAAAGTAGGACTAAGTGACTTCTACTAGAATGAGTTTTAGTTCCATCAAATTATCTGGAATTTGATACGATGATAGTAGAACCAAGTGAAATATTAAAGTCTTGCCAGTAAGTCATAAAAGTGCTTAGCTTAGGGATATTGTTTTATCAATGTGCTTTAACCACACAATCTTTATATAAGCCTTTTGGAGCTTATTGTTTGTGAATGTTTCAGTGCCTGGGGTGTGACTCTTAAACTTGAGCACAAGTGATCACTTAAGTGGTAATTAACATGGTTCTTTGATTATCTAACATATTAGTTTCTTTGCTAAGGTGGAGGAGGAAGTCAAATGGTACAAAAATTATGTGTTCATTTGCCCCATTTCTTGAAGAGAATGACTAGATTGACATATTCTGCCTAGCCGTAAATTAGTTTGTTTGATTTTTTTTCTTATTTAGCCAAAACTTCATTATGACATAGAAAACATGGACTAGTAGAATGTGTGAACTAGGGCAATATTTTATTTATATTAGACATGTTAAAACATACATAGTAGTTTTATTACTTATTTTAGGTTTCTGTACAGATAGTCCTCTACTTTTGACCAACACTGAACCCCAAATTTCTGTTGCTAAGCAAGACAGTTGTTAAAGTGAGTTTTGCCACATTTTACAACCTTTCTTTCCACAGTTGTTTAAGAGCCTTGGTGGAGCAGTGGGCTAATGCCTCCTTAAGTAACACCAGCTGCCTGCAATTAGTGCAGGTTCACATTCCCACCAGGCTCAAGGTTGACTCAGCCTTCCATCCTTCCGAGGTAGGTAAAATGAGGACCCAGATTGTTGGGAGCAATTAAGCTGACTTTGTAATAATGCCGCTTGGGGTGTGTGTGAAAGCCCTAATAAGCAGGCATATACATAGAATGAAGGCTACTGCTAAGCTTGTAAGCCGCCCTGAGTCTTCGGAGAAGGGCGGGATATAAATGGAATTAAAATAAAAATAAATAAAAAAGAGAATCACTGCAGTTATTAAGTTAGTTACATAGCTGTTAAGTGACTCTGGCTTCCCCATTGACTGTTGCTTGTCAGAAGGTCACAAAAGGTGATCACATGATTCCAGGACGCTGCAACCATCATAAATATGAACCAGTTGCCGAGCCTCTGAATTTTGATGACATGACCGTGGGGATGCTGCAAACAGTCATCAGTATGAAAAATGGTCCTAAGTCACTTTTTCCATGCTGTTACAACTTCAAATGAAGAGATCCCATTCTTTAAAGGGCTTGTACAGGAATCAACTTAAGATTCAGTTCTCTATATACTTATTTGGGATTTCACTGAAATTTCATGGCATGGGGTGAGGAAATCTGGGGGACTGCTTTTCCTTGATTACATCTGCTTTCTCCCCCCCCCCCCATCAGATTTGGCAGAGAAGGCATGCTTTGGGTCCCATCTGCCAGGGAATTATATCTGGCAGGTCCCAGGAGGAGAGTCATCTCTGCCATGTTGATGGCCTTGTGGAATCTCCTCCCCCCAGTATGATTAACTCTATCCCTCTCCATATTCTGTAGTTCCTCAAGACATGGCTCTGTATCTGGCCTGGGGGGTCCCAGGAATGGTGAGCTTTTGCAATGGCTCCCTTACGGCGGTTAATATCCATTCCTGTGCCTTTTTTAATAGTTCTTTTTAAAGTGTGGTTGTTTCTTGTATTTATTGTTTGTAATTAAGCGTTGTGTGCATAGTTGAAGTTAGTCCTGAGTAAACATATATAGGATTACATTATAAAGGGTATATATAAGTCTGCTTATGACTATCAACATAATTAGGAATAACTGGAATAGCAGTTGAAATTGAGGAGGAGGATTGCAGGAGGCTCTTGACAGATGGGCAGCAAATGAAGCATAATGTTGTTAGAGGTGGGGATATGAATCTCGTGATTGAAATAGAAGATATGTAAAGATTAAAAAGAATATAAAAGAACAGGACTCATTTTTCAGAATTGTTTTTAAAAATTGAGGGACGAAATCTTGTATAACTATAGGAGAGTTAATGTGAGGGGACATTGTTTAAATTGTGTAATTTTGGCAAATATTTTAACTCCCAGCTGACCTATTTCTTGTTTATATGCCAGATTTTTATACCATGGTACTTTACATATCAAGCTAAAGCATCTGCGATCAAACCAGTGCTGAATAAAATCAATATCTAGCTGCAGAAGGGAAGCATATCCAATAATATTGCAACAAAGCAGGGAAAGTAAACAGTATATCTGGAGGTCTTTGTTAAATAGGAACAAGCAGAAAATGAAAGCTCCTGGGGCACCATTTTGGGATGCATCATTGTAACAGTTCATTTTCTATGATAGGAACATTCTGGAACAATTCTCCCTTCAAAGATCATAATGATCCCAACCCTTTTATAAGGCCACGAAGACCTGATTGGTTATGGGCCTAATGCCCTGACTATGTTAAGGGTCACATTTCTTGGCTATATTAACATCTGTGGCAAGAGTTAGGGTTTTTCTATTCTGTATTTGTTCTGTATTATTTTATATTTTTATGAGGTACGCAACCTAGAGTCATTTGATGAGATGGATGTAGAAATCAGGTAAATAAAAATAAATTTAAATATTCACAAAGTATTCTGCAGATCCATAGAAAAGAAAAGTCCATATTTAGGCAACAGTTTTTATTAAAACCATTCAAAATATAACATTTTGAGGCATTCATGCTTAAAGATTTTTCCATAGTCAAGTGGTAGAAAATTCAAGGAACTGTGGAGAAACAATTAAAAGAAGACTAGAGCATAAGTTGTGGCAATGCTATCTGCAACTTAGACCTGATCTCACTTGGAAAAATGCTGAGTAAACATATTAGTTACTTGTATTTGTTGGGCATGTGAAGTTGCACCTTATGTTCTGGAACAACAAAATAATGGCTGAGTTCAATTTTAAAATATAAATATCAATTATAAATCAGGGTGGATAATGATCGATGATTTTTTTTAAAAAAATTTTGAAATTTAAATCAGATTTTTTATTTTTTATCAAATTTAATAAAATGCTTTTGGAGTAAAAATCTAAATATAGTTTTCTGTTTAAGATACATTAATAATTTAGTTTATTCAGCATGAAATGGAGCTTAGTTATGTAGGATGAGGCTGTATATTCTGCAATATTTACATTTTTGGTAAACTCAATGAATCCAAGCTCTGCAAGCTGAGATAACACGCACTGTATTGATGCATTCACACAATTTTACAGTAAATTGAATTTTTTGTGTCTTGAGCAAAATAGTTGATTTGCAAATTAAGCAGAGAACAGAAGCAAGGATAATATGGCAATTGATTAATTTTAATTGGTGCACTAAGCAAAAATGAAAACAGAGAATCTGAACTTTGTTATGTTGCCCAATGGAACCCTTAAAATGTAAATTTTTCTTCAGGTAGTAAAAAAATTCTTGTGGTAGACTGTATAGTATCCTGAATGGTGAAATGTAAAAGTTGCTCCTTCAGATATGCTGGAAGACAATAGTTATCCATAGGGATTGTGCTAAATAAAAGTGCCACGTTTTCTCAGTTTGAGTCATGATCATAGTTAACTCGCTATTATGTTCAGATTTTCTCGTGATTCTCATTGAACTGAATAGAAATAGCTTTTGAATATGTAACATCTGTATTATCTTAAAAAAAACCTAGTAAGACGTGTCAATATTTTCCTCATAAGTTAGTTTCAGACTGAGAATTGGCTTGGCAAATTATGTGGCGGACAAAAGACAAAGTGAGAATGTAAAACACATTCTTCTGTGTAATGTTTAATTATGCCTTTTGCTCCCAAAGAACTGATAATGGTATACTGGTTGAAATGCAAAACATCTCAAATTTGAACCACATCATTTCAAGTTTAAAACATTTGTTTTTAATGGGAAGCTTTTGTTTTACGTTTTTTTTGATCATCTTAGAATATTATAAGCTTAAAACTTCCAAAATGATTAAAGCCACCTATTTCAAGTGCAAAATATATGTTTCATACTTGTTGAAGGAAAAGCAGGTATTTCAAATTTTGAGTTTTTTGGGGGGAAGGGCTTCTGAGGAAGAAACAGCAAACTGAAGACTGCTCTACTCTCTGGAAGAATGAAGTGCCGATGAGTAGACCAGCTCTTTGTAATTCCTTTCCAGATGAGATGACTTCAGATTACCCACAAGCGCTCTACACAGGTAGCTCTTGACTTACAACAATTGAGCCCAAACTTTCTGTTGCTAAGTGAGACATTTGTTAAGTAAGTTTTGCCCCATGTTACAACTTTTTCTTGCCACAGTTGTTAAGTGAATCACTGCAGTTGTTAAATTGGTAACACAGTTGTGAAATGAATCTGGCTTCCCCATTGACTTTGCTTGTTAGAAGGCTGCAAAAGGGGGATCACACTTGGGGCATCTCAACCGTCATAAATATGAGTCAGTTGCTGAGTATCTGAATTTTGATCACTTGATTCATAGGGATGCTGCAACGGTCATAAATGTGAAAAATGGTCATAAGTCAGTTTTTCAATGCCATTGTAGCTTTGAATCGCCACTAATGTATTGTAAGCCAAGGACTACCTGTACATTTGCTACCTTCAAGGAGACTGAAAAAGCTCTGGGAGACCAAGGGAAATTATACTGTGGTCAGTGCCTTTAAGGATACTGGGTTCACATGCTTTCTTTTCTAATCCCTTTTGGAAATTATTGTTTAAATGTTTTTCAGCTACTAGGAACCTTTGTATTGACAAGTCTGAAAACACTGGGTGAATTTCCTTCAGTCCTTAGTGAAATAGGTTTTAAATACAAGTTTTAGTACTTAAACATTATTTTGGAATAAACAGCAGAAGAATGATTAGAACTTTGATCTTAGAAAGTTACAAACGGACTTGAAATAAGATTTTGGAATCAAGTATAAGAATCCCTTTTTGTTGGAAAATGCTTTTTCAGTTCTTAAAAACAACGCGATAGGATGGGATCTGTATCCACTTGGTGATCAAAGAAGTCAACATGCCACCTGCAATGCATATTAAAAAGGGGCAGGACTTTAGTCATGCCATCAGAGAATTCTTATTGATTTTTTAAAATCTTTCTTTGAAAGAAAATATTCACCTATCTATTTTTATTTAAAACATTAGGTTTTCATACAATATAATGCAATTGTGTCTGAGTTGACAAATTGTGTAGGATTTAGAGAAAAGCATCAGGAATTACATTAGCTTATAACTTACAGAAAGTCGTATACAATGTTTTGAGAAAAAAACCTTTTATAGCCAAGCCTAGATTACTGTAAAAAACATTTTATGATTTTTTTTTCTTGCTTGGAAATGAATTTATAAATTGGAAAGCACTAGCTTTGGAAGAAAAATTGGAGGGGAGCAGAACCCAGTGCTTAAATGATATTTATTACTCTCTGTAACTTATTTAATAATTTATATTTCTCCATAAACACATAGGTATGTTCGTATTTGGGATTGTAGGCATGCAAAAATAGTTTCTTTTGTGGGAATGTGCTGTCAGCTGTTATTCTGGTTTGTATATGATTATTCCTGAATGTAACAACACACAGAATTGAGCTGTCAACCCTGTTTTCTCCACATATGGTGCAAACAAAATGACTCTGTATGATATCAACATTTCTTGGGGAAAGGTAAGTTTTGCAGACCCTGATGATATTTGTACAATTAAAAAAAACCCGTGTGAGATTGGTTGTCCTGAGAGTCAGTATAACTGGCTCAAAGCCACACCATGAATCTCTGTGCCTAAAGATGGACTTGAACCTAGTTCCCCCCCCTTCCTAGGCTAACACCTTCACCACCTCACCTCCTAAACCAATAATGAAGGACAGTGGTTGGGATGATGATTTCAAGAGAAGTTCCATCTTCAGGGAAAATATTCCACAAAATTCAGGAGCAGAAACTAGGAAGCACTGATTCCCAGAGGTATTTGATGAACTGTTATAGAGATGTTCTGACAAAAGGAAGCCTTCCTTGGCTCCTAAGTGCTGCATTAATCCTTCAGGAACTCCAGGACAGTTGTTTGTTTTAATTGCAAATGTGCTGGTTTGGGCAAAGCTGTCTCGTCTTAGAAACCACATTCTGTAGATGTAAAAAGAAAAATGAAAGTAAACTGAAAGTGATCTATGTGGGTTAGAAAGGGTTAGTAGCATTGAAGAAGTTTCTGCTGCTTGGTAGAGAAATCAAAGCAAAGCAGAGATGGGAGATTTGCGTATTCATCTCCAAGTGAGAGGGTGACCTGAGGGCAGAATTAGCATGCTATACTGGGGAGGGGAGGGGAGGGAGAGGAGAAATAGTTTAAGGGAAAGACTTGCAGAAGATGGCTTATACCTTCTATGGTTACTGTTTGGGGGCATTGGTTTGCCGTTATCTGACACAACAAGTCTTAGTTTTTTTCCTTCTGAGAAAAAGTTGTAGCTTCACATCCAGTCAGTATTTACCGTGAACTTGGTGCAACTTGTGAATAAGCCATACACAAAGAGAACTTTTTACTTTTGCCTAATTGAGGTGCTTTCACAGCCTGGAGAGAGTCTAAATGCCTGCCGTGGCCTTTTCTCCAGCTAGTACACCAAATGCAAGTACAGTATCAGTTGCATTTGAAGCAGACATTTTCCACCTCTGTGTGTGTGTGTGTGTGTGTGTGTGTGTGTGTATGTGTGTGTGTGTGTGTGTGTGTGTGTGTGTGAGAGAGAGAGAGAGAGAGAGAGAGAGAGAGAGCGCACATACTTGTGTGTCAGAGATATTTTTGAACTCCCAAGCAGAGAGCTTTTCAGCCTTGGTGAAGGAACGCCCTGGCTTGCTAATGCTGGGTTGCAGGGCGCCTCTGCTTGCAGCCAGTGTGGAGGAGGGAAGGTTCACCAAGGGTAAGCAGAGGAGGAAGTGAGTCAATGACACGGTTAGCCTGTGGTCCACGTGCAAGGAAATAGAGATGGTCTGGCCCTGGGAAGTAGATGTTGCAGAAGGTTTCCTGCACTTGCTTCATTCTCCCTTTGCTTCAGGTGCAGGCTTTGGCTGCCCAAAAAAATGAGAAGACCTGCTAAGAGCAGTTGAAGGAGAAATAACTTTTTTATTTTTAAGAGTTGGTGTGAAAGTGAAATGACTATATAGATCAGGAGTCCCCAACCTCTGGGCTGCGGGAGAGATGGGCAAGCACGTGGATTTCAATCTCCACTTGAGGGATCAGCGAACAAGCATGCACGAAGCTCCACTCACACAAGTGGAGCTTTGTGTGCGAGGACCTTCACACTCAAACGCAAGCACCTGCCCCTCACACAAATGGAGCTGTGCACGCATGCATGTGCCTGCCACTCATACATCCTCACCCCCATTCCTGTGCCGGACTGGGCTGCCAAGCTGGAAAGGTTGGAGACTGTTGATACAGATAAATCCATCGGATGTCTGTTTGAATGCGGAATCTACTATGCAAGCCCAATATTCTGTATAGACAACAGCATATATTTTAATATCATGCATTGCTATTGTACAGGTAATCTTCAACTTACTTATGTTGCTAAACAAAACATTTATTAAGTGAATTTTGCCCCATTTTATGATTTTTCTTGCCATAGTTGTTAAGTGAATCACAGCAATTGTTAAGTTAGTAATATGATTAAGTGAATCTGGCTTCCCCATTTATTTTGCTTGTCAGAAGGTCACAAAAGGGAAATCACATGATCCCGGGATAGAACAAATGCCATAACTATGAATCAGTTGCCAAAGTTGCGAATTTTGCTGACATGACCATTGGGATTGCTGCAACAGTTGTAAGTGTGAAAAATGATCATAAGTCATTTTTTTCCAATGCTGTTGTAACTTTAAACGGTCACTTTAAACGGTCACTAATGAATTGTATATTGAGGACCACCTGTGGTTGTATTCTTTCAGTTGTGTTCGCTAATAACATTTTCTTCATCTCTAATTTTCCCAGATGGATTAGACAAGTATTTTAGAAGAATTGAGTTATTTGTTTACCTGTGCTGGAGGTAAGCTGAGTCAGGACTGTGGTCCAAGTTGACCCCAAATATTATGTTAAAGTAGGCTTTTCAAATTCCTTCTGTTTCTCTTCACACATCTCACCCATTCTTTCTTTTGTTGTGGCTATTTGCCTTTGTAAAGGGAAAGCTTGTAGACAGCCTTCTTTTGTATAGAAACTGGGAGACAGTTGCATTACAATCAGTTTCCTTGTGTGGTCTTGAAAAGAGGCCAGATCCAAGTTGTCTTATTACAGTTGGTATTACTTTTAATTAACCTTAATATATGTGTACAACATTTAGCTAAGTGTTAGTGATTATCTGGGAGTGGCAACAATTTAGAAGGAGGAAAGAACCCATTGGCGCTCTTGACATTATGAAGTTGGGGGAAAAATAAGTGGACTTCCCCTTATGCCTTCAACAATAGTTGAATTGAAAATCAGCTTGTCCAGTGTGGATCTCCCCTGCTGTGTACACATGGGTGCTTCTCTAGGAAGAGTGTCTGGACTGGGGCTTCATCAGTAGTTTTATTAGTTTTGCTTTTTTTGGTTGACATTGATGGTAATCTCCATACGTGAAAAGTATTACGCCTCTCTGAAATGGACGCTGCTTACACTGGAAATAGATTAGAGCATATATGTGTGTATATAGTATGGTTAGGTGTGTGGTCATGTATGTGTTCCACGTTGAAAGCGGGCAACTAAATTTCATTTTTGATGTGTGCCGTTGTGCCCACAGTAAAAAAAAATCACAATAAAGGTTTTCTTATCTTAGCTAGAAACCTCCGTTGTGTTGATTAGATAGGACCCATCCTCAGAACAGAAGTTCCAGGAAGCAGGATCTCAGCTACTCTCTTTTCATACTGGTTTTCCTAGTATATAATGCACGACATTGTGGATCTGCCTAATGAATACTTAGCCACCTTTCAGGAGCAGCTCAAAATGTATCATTTGAGTTCCAGAGTTGTTTATTAGCATTGTGCATCATACAACAGATTAAAAAGTCATGAATAATCTTAACATTTGGGTGTCTAGAACTAATACTGTTGTCAGCTAGGGCTCTGTAAAAGGAAAATTGGAATAGTGTATTAGTCTACTACATTAGTGTATATGTCTGTCTCAGTTTAATGGTAGGTACATTCCAGTTTCCTTCGATTAAACAATGTTATCTGTTAGGACCTTGGAAGCATGCTTTCTCTATTTCTCCCAGTGCCTGCTCTTTATAATGTTGTTTTTCTGCTAACAAAGATCTAGGCCTAGGGAAAAATGCCATCCTTTATCTGTGATTTGTCACTGAATTGTGCAATCCCGAGGATTCTAAAATTGTAGAAATGAATTTGGGAATTGCATGAGGCTTGTAGTTTGCCTGCCTGGGGTTAGTTCTTTGGGTTTAGCATTATATTTGTAACAGGCCACTGTCAAATTTTGTTCAGATGCTCTAAACTGGCACATTACCTGTGAGCAGTAGAGACTGCCTATCTCCTCTGTAAATAAATGGCATTAATTGGTTGTCCATAAATAAAGTTTCATTCTCTGCAATGGAAAGCCTTGATATATAGATATATGCAGTGTCTTCCACATACATTGGCATTATGTAGAAGCCTTTTTGCAGTGGTAATTTAAGAAGCCATGGTTGAAAACAGCTTATGCCTTAAGTGTAGTGAACAAATCCATTTTTAACTTCCTTGAAAGGCAGCACAGGTTGTCCTCATTTAGCAACTGCCTTGTACAGTGACTGCAGTTACAGCAGTGATGAAAAAGTAACGCTTCACTAGTCTTGACATATATGGCATTTGCAGGTTTGTAAAGCAAAGGAAATAAGAAATAAAATTAGAAACACAGTCACGGTTTTACTTAGTGACATCTACACTTAATGACCAAGTTGAGTTGCTAAATCAGGACTACCTGTATTTTGGTCTGCTTTAAGTAGAGAGATCCAGAAAATGTAAAGCTTTTGGATGTCTTACTCTTAAAGCAGTTGCCCAAGTTAAGAAAAATGTATATATCAGGTTTTGCTTGCTGTTTTACTATTTTTTTTAATACAAGTTTTATTGATTTTTTTAGTTTTACATCCAGGTATTTATGAAGCAATACAGTGGTTGGGTAGTTAAAAGTAAACAATAGTAAATAACAAAGTCATTTATAGATAGGTCAAATTACATCAACGAGAATTCCCTCTCCAATTCCCTTAGTTATGATAGCATAGTCAAATTAATCAAATTAATACATTTCTAATTATAACACAATCAATTAGAACAATTTTCAGTATATTTTCCCATATACATATCCATGTCCTGTTTTTACATTTTACCTAATTGGAATAAGATATTCCGAACTAGCCTATAATATATAAAGGAAAACTCAATTTTCGGGTAGTCCACATTTCCCCATTTCATTATATAGTAATTATCCTGTCTAAAATACATATATTGTTCAATTTAGTGCATTCTTATGTTATACAAATTTATTCTATTTAACATCTTAATAGTTCACTAATTATTGAAAAAATATCTTTTGTTGGATCCTTCCAAATTCTGTAAAATAAGTCAATTCTAATAGCTAACTTTCTTTTCCTTTAAAGGTCTAAAAGTTAAGTATAAAGTCAATGTGTATCTTTTAAAGATTCCCCTTAGCCCATTAAGAATTTTTTTTAGCTCTATCATTACAACAAATATATTCTATTTAACATCTTAGTAGTTCATCCATTTTTAAAATAATATCTTTTATTATATCATTGCAAATTCTACAATATAATTCAAAGTTATGTTCTGATAGCTAATCTATTTCATTATATAGTAATTATCATTAGTAGTAAATAGTGTAGTAGATCCCCATAAAAATATACAATAAAAAGTTTGTAGTGGCCCCAAAATTTCAGAGGTATAGGATAAAGTTGCTTAATTATTTAGCTTAGTCATTTGATTTCTTTTGAGGCTTTAAGGTTGCAAATCCCCAAGTAAGCAGTGTCCGAATTTTCAAGAACGGGGAAAAAGATATTCAAGAAAAGCCCACAGGAAAGTAATTAGGGGAAGTAAGAAGGGTAAGGTCTCACCCAAATCCTTCAGATTGCTTCGTTGTGCTTGATAGTGATTTTGGCTTTCGGCAGGGAATGGCTTAGTGATCGGCTATCTTAATGGCCAAACTCTTCTTCTTCGGGCCAGAGGAGTAACTCTGGATCAAACGGAGGGCTACCGCCCTTCTGCGATCGTAGAGAGATAGCCTCCTCGTGGTGGTCACCCCTGCAGGCGACTTTTAACCCTTTGCATGATCCTCCGAGGAAGAAAGTCCGGACGGCAGGGGGAGAGCTTCTCCTGGCACGTTCGCCAGCGTTGCGTGCGCAAACCGGAAGCCCTATTTTGCTATTAACCATGCATATTTCTGTTTCAGGGAGTGAAACCATTGGACCTTTTCGTCCTTTTAAAGTACAAATTGCGATCCATCCTTTCCAACTCTGCATGGATTAGCTGATGCAAGAGGAGAGCCTTTTGTTGGCTTCATACTTTCTACCTCCCGTTCTGCTCTTGCATTTGCAATGGGTTGGTTGCTGATCTGACTTTAACAGGCACCGAATCATGAGTCTTCAGGCTCATCCAAAGTCTTCAAACAAAAGAGCTGGAAAGCGGGTTGCATTTTTTAGTGAGCAAGATGCTCTCCTGAAAGAAGCTCACCAGCAGCAACAGCAGCAGCAGCAGCAGCTAAAAGAAGGACAGTATTATGGCCACGGAGGGAATGTGCCTCCCACCCAGTCCATGGAGCTGACCAAGGCTGGGGTTTTCAGCGGTGTTCCCAGCAATGCTGCATTGCTGAATTCGGTGTATCAGGACAGAGGGGAGGTGAGGATGACACCCCAGCAACTGGCTGCTGCCAAGTGGCAGAGTTCCCTAATGGGAAACCGGCTGCCTGAGCGAAGTGAGGCAAATTGGCAGCCTCAGCCCAGAGGGTGGAACCATGGCATAGTTTATGGTGGCAGCCAGAAAGGAGGACATCCAAATGCCAGCATCCCAGATTACTATGGCCACCCAGATGCCCTGAAAAGGAACAGGGAGAAAGGGGGAGTGGTATCACAGCTGGACTTGTATGGGGATGCTGTCCAGCAGATGCTATCCCAAAAGGCCCAGTTGGAACAGCAAGCATTGGCCAGGCAGCAGGCCCAGATGAGCTCTTTTCAGCAAATGCAGCAGCAGCAGCAACAGCAGCAGCAGCAGCAGCAGCAGCAACAGCAGCAAAATCAAAGCCTCTCTCTGCAACCTTTCCAGCTGGCTTTTGGTCAGCAGGGCCAGAAGCAGGGTCTTCCTGAGTTGTTGCATGCTCTTCAACAGGCTCCCACATCTTCCAGCCCAGCTTTTACTGCTCAGCAGAAACAGCAGGCTCTTCCACAGCTGCAGCTGTTTGAAAACTATTATTCCCAACAGCAGCAGCACCACCACCATCACCACCACCAACAGGCAGGAGTGCAGACTTTTGGCCTTCAGCCATCGGCTTCTGTACCACAGCCACATATGGGAGCACCCCCTCAGCCTGTTCAGCATCATATGGTTTCCCATCAGTTCCACCCAGTTTCTGAGAGGAACCAGGAATTGCTGAAGGCTCTGACAGAGCAGAACCCTCAGGCAGTGCTACCACAGGCACAGATCAATCTCCCAAGGAGATCACGCAGGCTCTCCAAGGAAGGTGTCCCACCAATACCTTCTGGAGAAGGAACACTGGTCTCCAAGGCAGCTGAGGACTACCCTGGGAACATTGTGCCAACCCATCCCTGGCAATCACAGCAACACCCTGAAGTCCAGTTCCAACCTCAGTCTGAAATGTTCAGTCACAAGGAAAGTTATTCCCAACTAAGTAGGGAAGAACTAGACCATGGGGACATGCCATCGGGGAGTCAGCCAAGCCAGCCTGACATGGAGATGGGCATGTATGAGAATGCCCAAGAAGCAGGAAAACAGGTGGCTGCCACTGACGGCATTGGGCCCAGAACGAATGACTTTGGTGCAGTTAGAGGAGGAGTCATCCAGAGTACCCGGAGGAGACGGCGTATTTCTCAAGAGGCTAACCTCTTAACTCTGGCTCAGAAAGCTGTTGAGTTGGCTTCTCTTCAGAATGTCAGGGTAAGTGATATCTCTTGACTTGTTCTTTGACTGTTACTCTTTTTCATTTTCTGAAGTGTTGGAAGTAGCTGGCAACCTTTGATGATCACTTTGTTTTCTTCAGAGATGTGTCTTCACAACCCTTCATCTCATTTTCAGAGGTTTGTTTTTGTTTTCCTCACATATTTCTGGCAATTGAAGAGAAGAGAACATACCTGCATATGTTTAGATCAACAAGGACAGTTTGTGTATCCCAGTGGTGTTCATACTTGGCATCATTAAGATAAGTGGACTTCAACTCCTAGAATTCTTAAAGGTGCCAAGTTTGAAGAATACTGGTCTATCTCTTTCTGCAGAATAGCAGTGGACAGTCACATCAAGAATAAATTGCTACCTGAGAGAAGCGTCTTACTGTTCTCTTTCTTAATTTAGTTACACCATTTATATTTTATAAATGGAAGGGAAGCACATTTGGAAAGTAGAAATGAAAACCTGCAATCCAGCTAATGGATTTAAACTGAGCACTTATCAGTCAGATGGCAGCAAATTGACTTCAGCTTGGATAACCAGTGGTCCATACTTTCCACCATGCTAAGAACCTTTGCATATTAATCCACAGATGAATAAGGGACTTGGAGGCCCAGAATCATTAAGTAAGAAAGGGCCACTTAAGCCTAGAAGTCTAGCTGTCTGTTCATTCCCAACACTACATTGGCCAGCAATGGAAAGCAAGACACTTCTACAGATCATGGTTTCCACCACTGAACTGTTTACTATAACTAAAGCCTCTTTCTCTGTCCTCCAAATGCCTTTTAACTCCTGCAAAAATAACTGTCTCCAAAATTCTGCAATTCCCTTCAAATAAAAGATTGATGTGATGGTTAGACAAATCACAAGTTCTAGTACCTGAATGGCATACAAGAACAAGTTCCCTAGTCTGTCTTCTCACCCATGTCTAAACCTGCATTGATTCTGGCAAAGTCTAGCATCACTTTTGCCCTTGTATCTGCTGAGCTTTAATTCTTTTTTTAATATCGTACAATACCTACCTACAATAGCGCCTACAATAACTTTATTTCCAGATATGGCATTTATTGTAGGTGGCTTTGTTATCACTTTTTCTCTTTGCCATGGGGCAAAAGATTTGTCTTTTTCATCTAAAAATGGAAAAAATATTTGATTTAACCAGTGCTATATATATATATATATATATATATATATATTCTCTCTCTCTCTCTCTCTCTCTCTCTCTCTCTCTCTCTCTCTCTCTCTCTCTCTCTTTATATATTTAAAAAGAATAACTATTGACTTTTTCTATTTTTCTAATATCCAGAAAGCAAAGAAAGAGGGGAGAGAAAAAAATCTTAGGAAGTGCATATAAACTCATACATTAATTGAAGAAAGTTTGGGGTTTTTTTGATAGATAGGCTAATGGAATAAAATAGACAAAGAGTCCCTGTGTATAAATATTAGCAGGTAAATCAAGTTTTCTTACCAGTAGGAATAATTGGAAATTAAGCAGTTGCTTGTTCTCTACATTTCTAACTATTCCTCCAGTTTTAACTCCCATGAATAAAATATAGAATTGCCATTATATAATCAACAATCTCCCAACATTGTGGTCTTAAATTTTTATGATAATAAAAACACATAATACCTACTTATATTCTTCCCTGTGGGAGCCAGTTTGGCGTAGTGGTTGAGTACCAGGCTAGAAGCAGGGGACAATAAGTTCTAGTTCGACTTTAGGCATAAAGCCAGGTGGATGACTTTGAAGCCAGTCACTGTTTCTCTGTCCTGGGAACTAGGTAATAGCAAACCATTTCTGAAAAATCTTGCCAAGAAAACTACAGGGACTAGTCAAGGCAGTTGCTAGGAGTCAACACTAATTCAAAGCACTAACCTTAAACCCCTCCCCTCCAAAAACCAAAAACAAATCTCTTTTATACTGTAGAGATCTTGGGTTCTCTGTTTAGTCGTAGTGAGAGTACCAATTGCATTCCCTATTCCTATCTCATTTCTTTTTTGTGTATTCTCTAAGCAAATTGCTTAATCTTTTGCCATAAAAGATTAAGGGGTTCAGGGGTTGCCACAAAGAAGAGGGAGTCAAGCTATTCTCCAAAGCGCCTGAAGGCAGGACAAGAAGCAACGGATGGAAACTAACCAAAGAGAGAAGCAACCTAGAACTAAGGAGAAATTTCCTGACAGTTAGAACAATTAATCAGTGGAAAAACCTGCCTCCAGAAGCTGTGAATACTCCAACGTTGGAAGTTTTTAAGAAGAGACTGGCCAGCCATTTGTCTGAAATGGTCTGAGCAGGGGGTTGGATTAGATGACCTCCAAGGTCACATCAAACATTATTATTATTATTGTTGTTGTTGTTGTTTTGAGGTGGCCAAAAGCATTTTTATAATAATTTTCTGACTTTTTCTTTGTTTTTTCTAGTGTCTACCTCACTCCCATATCCCATCATTTTAAATTTGTTCAGTTGCTTTAAAAAGTGCTTAAAATTACATGGGAACAAGCCCCAAACAGTTTGGAGAAAATGTTTAGTTGAGATTTCTCAGGAATACGAAATAACACATTTTTCATTTTAGTTGAAATTTGAAAGGCTTTTCTTCTATGCACTCGCTTTTTAAAGTTGAAATAGTTTTTCTCTGGATAGTGGACTGCCAAAACAAGAGTACCACATGCTAATATTCTATTGATTTCAGAAGTAAGACCCCTTTTCTTTAAAAATACATTAGTAACTTGAAGGATTTCACTACTTGGGCTTAAAGAGCCGATCTTTGGATAATTGAATTTCTCTTGCCTACTGCTCAAACATTTGTTACACGTTTTCTTTAATAGAACACAGTCTTTCAGATGACTGCCACATTTATGGGTATGTTTCATCTTGTGTCTAGCATGCTTTCCAGCACATAGGATATATGCCTAGTAAACAAAGAAAAAACAACAACAACAACAAATTGGGGTTTGTATAATGTATAATTTATCTGTGATGCTCCTTTTGGGGTTGATTGCCTATACTCTACTGGTCATTCCCAAAATAATCCTGGCCATGCTAATAGGAAATTACGAGAGTCTGATTTCAGAAATATTGCAATAGAGCAAATTGGGAAGGCTAGCAAAGACAGGTAAGAAAGTACCATGTTGGTTTCATTTTATGTTTAGATACAATAAGAGGAATACCTGGGTATTCTATTATGTGTATCACCAGTGCATTACATAATAGTATATCCTACTCCTCAGTCTCCATTGCATTGCATATAAGTAATTACAATGTAGTGTTCCAAACGTTTGTGCACGTTCACCCAATTATGCATGAAATAATATGATTTTTGTTTCCATGATAAAATTATTTCTTTCCCAGAAGAGTAATTTTAGAGTAATAGCACTCCTGCACACCAGCATTGGCCAGATTCACTCAACAAACGTTGGAAGTTTCTGGCTACCTCCTTTTGTAAAGGAGTAAAGGGTAAAGTGCTGCATAAGCTTGTGGCTTGCAGTTGCTTGGGTGCATACTTGTAAAGTGGATTGCTTGAAACATTAAACTGAGCTTTAAGGTCATTTCAAACTAGATGCTAAAGAAAAAAGTGTTTTATTTTAGGCATGTTGGGTGGAACGGTGCAAAATTTTGGAAGCTGCATTGAAAGTTATTCATAATATAGTTAGAGCCAGATCAAAAAGCATGGGTCATCCTAATGTTGGATGTGTTTCATTACACACAAAGGGGTGCTTATGCAGTAATCTTTACATGAAAAGTACCAGATATTACCCATTATATAGTACTGCCATTTGCCTGTGCCATTCTTCACTAAAATGATACAGTCCAAAAGAATATTCCCAGAATATTCAATGAGTCAGATAAAGTCATCTGGAGAACATCTAAGGAGAGTATAAATGCACATCCAAGCTTCTGTGCCTGCCAGAGTGCCATCTACTGTCACTAGCCCTATAAGAAATATTCCATAAGAGTAAGAGAGGAATGTAGGTCATTTTGCAAAGTCCACCTGTTTTGCAAAGTCCCTTCTTCATGAAACAGCTGTTGGTCACCAATGAGCTTTAAGAGAATGGCCCTTAATTATTTATGGATTTCAAATAGCCACCTTTCCATTACAAGAGTGAAAAACAAAACAAAACACAAATTAATCAGAAAGTGATTTGGTTCTTAAGCATTTTGATATGGTTTGTTGTGATTTTATTATGTTAATTTTGTAAGCTGTTTTAAAGTTATCAAGCCATGGTACTGTACATAAACAAGCAGTAGTGTAATTGGTAAGGAATATATACCCAATGGCTGGAGGAAAAGGATTGAGGATTAAGTGCCCATATTTTATATTATGAATGGTTGTATTCAACTTTTTATCATCACAATTTTTAACTTTTGTGTTTCTGAACAGTGAAACTTCTTTTTGACCTAGTTCTGTTGTTTGAAGGCTAATGTCCCCATCTTTAGCTTTTGCCTGCATTGCAAAGATATCATTTGTTTTTGGCTTAGCTTGATATGTTTGTAGTTTATATTTTAACTATAAGTGAAGAATTGCTTTTTTAGCAAATCATGCTTAAAATAATCCATGACTTGATACAGTGTGAGATGTTATCTATTGAAAGGAAGGCTGATTTACTTCCCTTGCTCACTGGAAGGTGACAATATCAGTTTTCAGTGTGTTATTGTCAAAGACCAAATACTTTAATGTGCACATGCTTTTCTTTGATTTCAGGAATCTGAAATGTCAGAAGAAAAAAACAAGAGTGAAGCAACAGCAGCTGCACCAAGAAGTGTTGTAGAATTTGCCAGCTCTTCCCCAGCCTCAAAGAGAGTCCGGGAGGATAACAGCCATGTGCCTCTCATTATTCCCGTGTCTGTGCCAGTGAAGAAGCTGGATGCCCAAGATACCACCAGGGAAAAGGGCGAGGATGGGAAGCAGCAGCGGTTCCTAGTTAATGATCATGGGATTGCAGACAGCAAGCCTTCTGTGATTGTCACCCGGAGGAGGTCCAATCGTAATTTGAATATGGACACATCAACTCAGGTAGAGTTGGGGGCTATATAAATCCTCTAAGCTAGAGATGTTAATCTTCCCCCACACATTTCCCTTTATGTCAACAGTCAGCCTTCCCAAGACAATTCTCTCTTAGTCTTAGGAAACAGGATAAGTACTTTAACAGTGGTGCCATTGACTAAAGAGGTTGGTGGGCTGCTCTTCACTGAACATCTGGCTGTCGTAGACAGTTTGCTTTGGTTTCATGTGGGACACACGAGGATGGGCTCACTGGCCTAAATTCTTCTTTCTAGCTCCATGTTTCCGTGAACATGGAGCCTTCCAGCTGTTGGTTGAGGCAACTTATTTGGAGGCTCTCAGGCTGTAGACAATTATTTTGACCTGGTTCAGAAATTGCAATACATTTTTATTGCTGTGCAGTATTTAAATATCCAAGGCTGGGTTGACTTAGTGACAAGATTTGTTCCTCTAGTTCAGACATGTCAAACACAAGGCCCGGGGGCCAGATCCGGCCCACGAAGTGGTTTCATGCGGCCCGCGAAGGCATCCTGGAAACAATGAGGGAACGGCCCCCACTGCCTTGGCCCTGGCCCAGAGACCCTCCTCCTGCCAGAGACCCTCAGATCTGTCCCACTCCAGCCCAGGCTCCCATAGGCACCCTTGATGCGAACAATGTAGAGCTGGCCACGCCTACCCAGTAGGCCATACTCACTCTAGCCATGCCCACCCAGTAGGCCACACCCACCCAGGCCATACCCACCCGGCCCCCTGAGGGCAACCACAATGCTGATGCGGCCCTCAATGAAATTGAGTTTGACACCCCTGCTCTAGTTCTTTCGTCGAGGGGAAAAAGGGAAACAAGGAAAGGACCAAGGGGTGTTCTCTTTGACGACTGGAGCTGTATGTATCGGATAGTTTGCATTGAAATAATGCATGGATTTTGTTTAAATTTTACACATAGTTTATTTTTGTATGGGTTCTTTTTTTTTTTTGGTAAATGTTATATGTTGTAATCACTGAACTTTTCCATGTAAAAAGAATAATAAATGATAAATAGTGGTGAATGACAACTACATCTGTTTTTCAAAGTTTTTCTCCAATAGATTTTTCTATTAAAGCTCTTTTTACCATATAATAAATGGATTTTATTTGCATGGAATGATCCTATTATTTTTCCTCCCTCTGTTATTATTTAATTTTGGATGGAAGGTAATGTTATTTAAAAAAATAAATACAATTTCCAAGAAGAGGGAGGTTGGATAAAAATTGTCCATGTAAAAAAATACTTTTTTTATTCCTTAACTTAATACAGCTAATGCCGTTTTGCTAATTTCGTCTTACCGTTCATGCTTCCTGAAGTTGTAAGTCAGTGCTGTACGTAGCTTGCAACCATTCAGCAAGCTTTATGCGCTCTTTTTGGAGTAAATGCACTAAAAAGGGAAATTGAGGTCTTCGACCTTTTTTTTCTCTTTAAAAGATGCAGTATAATTTGATAATGTTACAGAAATAACAGAATAATATTGACCTAGTTCTGATAGGTAAAGGTTTCCCCTGTCTAGTTGGATCTGACTGTAAAAGGCAGAGATCCTCTCTGTTTCTTAGCCGAGGGAGCCAGCATTGTCCAAAGTCTCTTACGTGGTCATGTGGCCAGCATGATTGTACACTGAGGCACATGGAACATTGTTGCGTTCCCACCAAAGTGATACCTGTTTATCAATTCACATTTGCATGCTTTCGAACTGCTAGGTGGGTAGCAGCTGGGGCATGTAGGAGCTTGGGTCTCAAATCCAGGCTTTCAGCTTCCCAACTGATAAGCCCAGTGTCTTTAAGCGTAGAGCCATCGTGCCCCGAGTTCTGATAAAACCAACAAAGAAAATGCTAGTATATTTTGGCTGGTTGGTTTACGTGTCCCCGTTCCTGAACAGTTCTTTCATACACGGTCCTCTGTGCCCCAGAGTGGCTTGTTTTTATTTAGTTTGATTTATATCCCACGTTTACCAAGCAGGGCAGAAGAAAGAGAAAATCTTCTCCCTTTCCCTTTGTGGGGAAGAGATTTCGGTGAACAGAGGAACATGAGGGGACAGTTCATTGTTTCAGAGATGCCGGGAAGATTTTGAGACATAAAATGTTTTCCTCTGTAAGAAACAAAGTGTATTTCTTTTTCTATATGTTTATATAGCATGAAGGCGCTGCTCCAAAAGAAGCGGATGGTTTTCCACGAAAGCCAAAACAACGACCGAGACCGGAGCCTCTCTTCATACCCCCCAAAGCTGGCACCTTCATTGCTCCACCAGTCTATTCCAATATCACACCATACCAAAGCCACTTGCGTTCACCTGTCCGTCTGGCTGATCACCCTTCTGATAGGAACTTTGAGTTACCTCCTTACACTCCCCCGCCCATTCTCAGCCCAGTACGAGAGGGCTCAGGACTATATTTCCATGCTTTCCTTTCTGCTACTGGTAGTGCAATTCCACCTCCAATGACTCCAAAAGCTGCACACAGGACCCTACTCAGATCTAGTAAGTTTCTGGACAATGTTCTTGGTTGGGATGGGAGGATTGCCAGGAGTGGATAATAGATGACAGTTGTAGATAAATTGGAAAGTTTGTTCAGGCTGAAGTATCTTGGGTTCCGCTTAGCTAGGCTCTCATCATGGTGTTCTCCAGTTACATTACTATTTCCAGGATGATTGGCTGGGAATTCTGGGCATTGCCAGTGCATCTGGAGGGTGCCAGGTTGGAGAAGATTTGTTTATACCAGGGTAATTATGTGCAAGGTATAACCAAAATATGATCTTGGTAAGCAATGGCTTTAAGTTCCTATCTTGTCTTATGTATTGAGATGACAGTTATATATAACTTAGTACATCATCATCAGTCTTTTAGATACATTGGATTATATGTTTAATTAAATGATTTTTTTTGTAGACAGTACAGAAGCCACACCACCTGTTCTCTCAGTAATGGGAGAGTGCACTCCTGTCAGCATTGAACCGTAAGTTTCAAATGAAAAAATAGAGCCATTGTTCAGTGATAGAGTTGTGTCCTTGGTCGTATGAGAAGTCGTTTTCCTAATTTAATTCCAGAGAACTTTAGCTTCTGTTAGCCCAGGAAGGAAGGAAGATGTTCTTCTATTCAGTTAGACCTCCCAGCTCAGTTGAAGAGCTGAAATGAGAAGGAAGGGTGTGAAGGCCTCCATAAGGGATATGGAGGCCTCAAGATGCTACTTAACTGCAACTTTCAATAGTTTCTGACAATGTGGCCCATGATGAGGATGCTGAGAGTTATATCAGCTAGAGAGTCACCAACTCCCTACTCATAGTGTAAATGAATGTATTTGTGTATATGTGTGCGCATGAGGGGGCCAGGATTGTATGGCAAGAATGTCTGCCTGGTACTGCTTTCCATACCGTACCTTCCTACCCAGGGCAATCTGATCCATATGCCAAAAATGATTTTTCTTCACTATTGTACCTTGAAACAGGCTTTATTAAAGACCTTCATTCATGGAACTATTAAGTTTGAATACCAGACATTATTCATCAGTATGGAGAAGCAGGCAAAATAAAAATTATAGTTCATAGCACCATTTCAATGTAGAGACACTTCCAATTATATAGGTAGTCCTCGATTTACAAGTGTAATGGAGCCTGCCCATTCCATTCATAACTCGAGAATTTGTGGGAGTGAATCTCAGTACAAAGTCAGAACTGAAGAAGCTACTTGGATGAGAAGCGAAATGTCTTCAAGGAAAAACAAAGTCCAGTTGCCTTTTGAAAAAGCACTTTGGGACAACCATGATCTGGATGACTGAGAATCTCCATATTCATATGTAGATAAGAAATTAACTTGCTATCTTGCTGATACGTTTTTTTTTAAAAAAGACATTTTATTTGGTGTTCTAATTAAGCATTTAATCATACGCCTGTTAAAATCTCTTTCCTTTGGCCTGATGCTAATGGCTTTGAGTAGAGGGAATGACTGAGCCCAGCATTTTTTCCTCTCCTGATTTCCCACAGAAATGGATATGTGATTGAGCAAGAATGTAGAATGAATGAAGGCTTTATTAGGAACATAGGCATCCATGGCGGAGTAAGAATAGGGAGTGACACACATGCATCAAGATGTCATGAAACAAACCTCACAGTGTACCATATTTCTATCAGAAGTTGGGATGTGTGTTCATGTTGTCATCTTGACATAATTGCAGTTTGTAGCAGGAGCCTATGATCAGGAGCCTTAGTCCTGGTCCATCAACAGTATCTGTAGATGGAAACTCTTCTTAAACACTACAGCTGATCGTTCTTAAGAGTCTTGGTAGAGAATTCCAAACCCTTTCAAGGCTTAAAAGAAACACTTTTAGAAGCAAAACACTCCCTGAATAATTCCAGGATAATATTGTTAATATTTGTAACTAAGCCAGTTTCCAGACTAATAGATTTATCTCTTCTTCTTTAAAATAACTTAGGAACTCAGCATGCGTTATGTTTATTTGTAATATCATTTAGCCATATTTGTTTGTAGATGGCAGATTACAGTCCTGCTACAAATGCATTTTGAATATGCGTCTATGTCATAAGCACACATACTCTCCTACATTCATTTTTATATCTGTTGAGGAAATTGTTTAAATGTGTACGTGTTGCATATTCCTCTTGTTCTAGCAAGGGGCTTGGGATGCTCTTGCTGATACTGGACTTGTCAAATAGGCAATGGTGATACCTGCCCAAGTCCATTAAATAGATGGAATAGTTTAGCAATGATTTAAGCTTCAGGCACTAGAGTTGAAGTCAAGTCTGATATGCAGATTTAACAAGCAGTCCTGTCTTCGACTGGTCCCTTGAATTTCCCATAATTATCACTTAGTATTTTAACAACATATTTAGCAATTATCACATAGCAGATGAGTTGTGTAGAATGATAAAAGCATGTGTGAAGAAATTTGCCATATTTGTGTCTTCTTACATGTAAGTAAATAGATTACAGTTGTTTTCTTTATTGACAGCTTCTGAATTTTTGTTTTCTATTTTTAAAACATTTCTCCCAATTAGCATGTGTTGGCTTGCTAAGAGTAGAAAAGAAGAATCTTTTATTTGGAGGCAGTTGAAATGGTTGAAATAAATCTGGGAACAGATTTATTGTATCTATTTCACATCATGGTCACCCGTGAAACTGTCCTTTGTTTCAGATAAGCAGGCTGTGCTTTGGTGTATCACTGTGTTGGTATTCATTTATTGTTCAAGGCGGATCAATGTGGGGCCTCGTTTTCAAGCAGAAATCCCACTGCTTCGAGATCGATCTCTGGCAGCCTCTGATGTGGCCAAGGAGCAATTGGTGTGGCAGCCCTGGGAGGAACTGGAAAATAATTCAGCAATCCAGGAGAATGGTAAATTTATATATCTATATCTGAATGGCCATGAAAACAAGGAGGGAGGGCCATAGAACATCTAACAGTGACTGGATAGTCAACTCAGTTGTTGGCCTTTGATTCGCTGTATATATTAAAGCTTGCACCAGAGCAAGGAACTGTAAATGGAAAATCGTTGTGAAAGTGGAAAACCTGAGAGTAATTGTAATAATTGAAAAATATTATTCTTTGTCATTTTGTCCCACGTTTAAAAAAAAACATTTAACTTTATCAGAAGCACATAAAATCTGACCAGACTTTTTAAAAAGTCAGTCAATAAAAATCAAATTGGGGTCTCCCGCTGGCAGCTTCTCTTCCTGCAGCTCACCACCCTCCTCAAAATCTGCTCCATTGTTGAAACTACAGAGAAGATTCTAGATGGTTTTTTTTTTGTATAAAAATGAAAAGTGAACTTGTGATTATGTTTGATGACTAGATGGTATGGATTTCAGAAATAAGAGTATTATAATATAAAATATACCTGCTGGGAAGAATATTGGAAGCCACTTTCTTTTTTATTTTTCTTTAACTTTTTTTCATTTTTGTACTTTTTTCTCCCTCTGCTTTCTTTTTCTCTTTTTTCCTTATCTTTGTGTTTGTTTTTATACTCTCTTTAAATAGCTTTAGTAAAAATTAGACAGACACGGGCAGAGTGTTAAATGAGAAAAAATTCATGCGGTGTCAGATACTGTCCCCAAATGCTAGTAGGCAAGTAAAATATTAGCTAAGTTAAACTATTAGGTCATAAAGTCAGTAGGTCATAAAGATGCCATTAGTATTAAATTTAACGTAATGTGATTGACTTGCTTAAAGGGGTTGCCTCAAAAAGGGCCATGCTTTGTATTTTTTGACCCTCTTCTCTTTTGCTGTCCCATATAATGCCCATCATCGCAAATCTTAGAAGTAGTTCTTACCTCCTGGATCCCAACATTCTAAAGCAAAATCAAAACTAATTGGATATTTTCCTCTTTATTGCCACTGCTTATTTTGTAAGGGATAAAATGACCTGCAGTCATACTTTTCTCATAAAATGGATATATTCTTCTGCCCCTGAATGGACTGGGATGGATATGACAATATCATAGTAAAAACCAGGACATCAAGATTAATCCATGTTACTGGGAAACATGAATGTGGAAATTGACCATTTTGGTCCTCTATGGAGGGTTGATATCCATCAACCCAAGCTAGCATGGCCAGTAGTCAGAAGTGATGGACATATTAGGATCTAACCACATTGTGAAGACAGTAGGTTTTCAGTTACGAGGTAGTGGGGACCATTAATCACAAAATGATGGGAAGCTTGTCTCTGTGTGCATCAGCCAAATTGTACATATATTTGCTGGTTTTCTTCTTAAATGGATGTTGTTTATTTCATCTGTCTATTTCATAACACGATGGGACTTTCTTTTAAATATAACAGTGGACAACCTGGTAACAGCTGCGTGTTCAAGCATATTTCCTGGTGGTGGTACCAATCAAGAGCTGGCATTTCACTGCTTACATGAAGCAAAAGGAGACATTGTGGTAAGACTCCAGCAGCTTCTGATTGGACTGGAAAATTTGCTGATAAATATACAATTCTGATGTCTAGCAAGGACTAACAATATTGTGGCTTTGCAAACTTTCATAAGAGGTTTTACTACCCTCTTGTTAATACATTTGTGATAGATAGTGCATTCTATCTTTTACCTATAGCTGATTTGAAGGGGGCAAATCAAGAGCTGCTGGCAGCTCTTCTAGGTATCTTCTTCCCTTTTCCTTCTGCTGCTCATGATGCATTTGCCTATAGCCCGTCATAAACTTGATATTAGTAGTCCCAAAGGTACTTTTTCAAAAGGCAATTGGGACTTAGTTTTTCCTTGAAGACGTTTCACTTCTCATCCCAGAAGCTTCTTCAGTTTGAAGACTTCAGCTGCATAGACATTTGCTATTGATAGGTCAGCCTTCCCAACCTGTTGCCCTCCAGTTAGTATTCCTAGCCAGCGTCTGTAAACAGGTTGGGGAAAGTTGCTTTAAGTTAATAGTGCAGGAGATATTTCCAAAGCTACACTTTGCTTGACTTTGTTTTAAAAATAAATGACAATTGTTTGGGCTTATTTAACATGCAAAGCCATAAACTATGTTTTACTAATTGCAGTGACGGGATTCCTAGTATAAGCAGAATTGGATAAATGACATTATGGTTTAGCTGTCTTACCCGTCCCATGCTGGAGCAGATCCTTACATTCAAAATGCTCCCAGTCCACTACTACTACCTTCATTATAGGGCTAGGAAGCCTTTCATCTGAAACCCTGAGGAGCAGCAGTCTTGTCAGCATACACAAAATTCAGGTTATCTGTTACCCTCTAAGAGTGGGTCTGTCTGTCTAATATTGGCATGGGATTGGTGTCATCATGGAGAAACTGAACTATAAAATCTGTGTAATGCAATTGTTTTACTAGAAATAATTAAGGTAGCGTATGTAACTTTTGATAATATTCTCAGTGAGAAAAATAGAAGTTGGAAATATCCGTGGCTACATTGTGCTTGATTCTGTTGATTTCCTGGAAGGTCTAGAATAATTTTGGCATGTATTTATGTCCTTGCTGTGAAATACTGTTTACTTGGGCATGATTAAACATGGGCGTTAACTGACTCTGCAAAGAATGATGATTTAAGGCCTCTTAAGATTTTTTGGTTTTCTTTTTTAAATTGTTATTCTTAGGCAAAAAGTTAGCAGGCACCATTATCAAATGAGGTACATAGTTTAGGAATAGATATTTAATTCTTTTTTATATATAGGATTAAACTAAACCCCAAGAGGAACAAAAGGGAGTAAATGTAATCCTGTACATAAGACTTATTATAGGAATGCTTTTGGATGTCACTGGTAAGGCATAGTTTTCTTGTGACATCATTATATTTAGCAATCCTTACGTCATCCAAAAAGTTACCAGGGAGATTATAGGTGGTCCTCGCGTAATGACCATCGTTCAACAGCTGTTCAGACTAGCGATGGTGCTCAATAAAAGGGTACAAATCCTCGTAGTTGCAGTTGTTGCCACACCCCCATGATCATTTGATTGCAACCGGGTTGCTCGATGCCCGGTTCACAATTATAACATTGCAGCGAGCCGCGGTCACGTGATCACAATTTCCGACAGCTTCTCGCATGCCAAGTCAAGGAAGTTGGAACCTGAAATCCTAAGATAATGACTGTATGATCCTCGTGTAACATTGGCAACTGGGACCACCAGAACTACTGGCATAAAGCAATGAATTGTGATGTTGCGCTTTTTGACCACGTCCCTTAGCAGTGGCAATTCTGGTTGCATTTGCCATTGTAACCCAAAGACTACCTGCAAAAGCATTCAGTTCTTGAGTTTAACAACACTAGAGCCCATTATTTTAACCTGCTAGAGCAGTTTTATTGTGGGTGATTGTCATTCTTGCTGGATTAATAGGTTAGCTTTTTAAAGCTAGCTTTTGATTGACAGTTGATTTAAAGCTAATTTTTGTTTTTTTAAAGAAGCCCAATGTTAAACTTCGTATAGGTAGTCGTCGACTTAGGACTACAGTTGAGACCAGAATTTCTTTTGCTAACAAGACGATTGTTAAGTGAGTCGTATGCAATTTTGCTAGCTTTTTTGCCACAGTTGTTAAGAGAATCACTGCGGTTGTTCAGTGACTCACATGGTTGTTGATTGTATCTGGCTTCTCTCCTTGATTTTGCTTGTCGGAAGCTGACTGGGAAGGTCGCACATGGCCATCTCATGACTGTGGGATGCTACAACCATTGTAAATATATATGCCAGTTGCCCAGCACTCAAATTTGGATTGCATGATAATAATTAATTAATTAATAATAATAATAATAATAATAATAATAATAATAATAATAATAATAATAATAATAAATAATATAAAGTTGGAAGGGACCTTGGAGGTCATCTAGTCCAACCCCCTGCTCAGGCAGGAAACCCTATACCATTTCAGGCAAATGGCTGTCCAGTCTCTTCTTAAAAACCTCCAAGTGTGACTGGTCCTAAGTCACTTTTTTCAGTGCTGTTGTAACTTTGAATGCTCTCTAAAAGAATGGTTGTAAGATGAGGGCTATCTGTAAATCAACGATAGTTTGCAGCGGAAGGGAGGAAAGGAAATGGGTAATCTCCAGGAGGCTTAGTCAGTTCCTCTCACAATAAACCGTGATTATATTGCTGAAATGTCCTAATGGTTTATATCTGGGAGGATTATGAATAAAAATTTGAATGGGAATCATTCACGGCTCAAAGGCTTTCAGTGGCTTGTGCAAGTTTCTGAAGCAGCAGCTTTGTGCACTTTGGCCCGATAAAAGTCCTGATAGGCTCTTTAGCCTTTAACGTGCTGTGTGATTCCTTGTTCTTGTTAAACAGGCTAGGGCTGTGTCACTTCACTTATTTCAAAGACTAGTTGAAAGGATAAATTAGCCAACGGTATTCACTCTGATTCTTACGAATCAGGTGGGCCCTAAACCCTAAATATACACAGCAATTAAGCAGCAGTGATCAAAGATGTTTAGTAAATAGCGAGAGCTTGTTCAAGTTTTATTATTTGAGCTGAAACTGGTTTTTTTTTTCCCCTTCAGGCTACTTTGACCAAAATGTTGCTGAAGAAATCAGTGCATTCGCCGAGCCACCCGCTGGCAGATTACCACTACACTGGTATGCTGCAATAAGATAGTAGCTGCTGTTTCTTCTCTTCTTCCTAATTTTTTAGGCATAAAAATTTTTTAGAATCATTACCCTGGTAAATTTGAGGAACATTTTTACATACAGGAGATAATTTCTTCATCTTAGGATACTGCTATTCTCCAATTTAAGCTATGGTTGGCTTTAACGCAGTTTACTTTTAGAAATAATGTTGTAAATACATTTTCTGGTCTACTGTGCATATGTGCATACATAGGGAATTGTGAAAAGATGAATCAGGCTATTAATAAGGAACAATTGTATGTTTAAGGAATCTTAAGTATAATTGAAATACATTTGTGCATACAAGGTGTCTCCAACCTGCTGCCTCTGAAGTAGATTGGACTACAACTCCCAGAATTAGTAGTCACATGACTAGGAATTCTGGAACTTGTAGGCCAGCATTTCCAGAGAATAGCAAAATTTAGAATATTAGGGTTTAGAGGCATTGGCTGTTTCTGTAATCTCAGCCTGTTTTACCACATAGGAAAAAAATTCCTACTGATGGTTTCATCCCTGCTAAAGAAAAAAAAATGGACACAAATTTTGTGGTTTCCAACAGTTCTCTGAAAAGCAAATGAATGTTGAGGTCACACTATGATATTTATGCTTCTCACTTCATCTAATATAACATAGAGGATTACTAGGTTTATCTGTAGCCAGGATCTTTCTGGAAAGAAGATAGTAGTGCAGGAAGTTTGGCAATCTGAAGGTGTCTTTGAGGACTTCTGAGGATAAGGAAATCCCTTGACAGCAATCCTTCTGATCTCTGTCAAATCTTAATTCATTTAAATAGATTTTGTTCACTTTCTCTGTGACAGGTAAAGTGAGAGCATGGGAAGAAAATGTATTGTGGACAGTTGCTGGAAATCCCTCCTAGAACAACTAACCTGAATGTACGTTATGTACATTACGTGTCTCTCTGTTCACAGGCTGTAATATTTGACGGAAACAAATCTAAACCTCTCTTAGTTCATAGAAATAATATTTCAAAAACTTCAGGTTTTGCTTACTGATCAGTATTTTATTATTTATTTACAATAATGATATACTGGGCAGAATCCATAAGATGTGACTTCTATCTACAGTAATTTATCTTCGTCTCACCTATCACGATAGCACTGGCTAATTTGCTCTGATGTCACAGGACGATTGTTGGGAGATGTGCACAGTCCCTGTGAGCTCTTTAAACTTAACACTGATCTGAGGTCACTAAATTTTTGGCAAGGCGGGAAAATGCTCAGTGGCATGTGTGACCCTATAAAATGTAGAACAGCGCTGTCCAACCACAGGACTTCAGAGCCTATTGTTCGTGTTGTACAACTTCAGTGGTAAAACCAGCGCACCTAAGAAACCATTGCCCTAAACAGATACTTGTCTTGATTCAAAGTCGGTTATGATTGTGACGAGAAGTTCTTATGTCCCTCCATTTCATTCCAAATGTGTTTTTCCTTGGCTCCTTTCTTATGTTGAAAAGCAAAACTAAAGTTTCCCTTGAATTGAGCTCGCCATTTGGACAATCTATGTAACATGGCGGTGTTTGCTATGACTTCTTTCTGGGCTATTGTTTTTTTTACTTCCTCATTTGTAAAACGCTACCCATCCAAAGTGTTTTGGACTAGATGTATAAAATCCAACCTTGTTTCTATATGTTGTCAATTTGTGAGTAAGACTTCAGCATTTTGGGTATTCAGATACAATTTTTTTTAAAATTTCATTTAACATTAATTATCAGATTCCAGTTAAAAAGCTTAATTAAAAAGTAGCTTCTGATTTAATCCAAGAATAATAACTTTAACTGAAGGAGGATAACTGAAATGTTGATGTAAGATCTGCCATAACAAAAAATATTTTTGTGTTGGAAAATAAATAGGGCAATGGAATTATGTTCCACTCTCTCTTTTTCCAGGGTCAGACAGCTGGAGTGTGGCTGAGAAGAAACACTTCAATAAGGGAATTGCTATTTATAAGAAAGACTTCTTCCTTGTCCAGAAACTTGTAAGTCTTTTCTCAAGTCCCTAACTCGTGGCAAAAGAATTGACCAGCACCAATAGGATATATAAACATGTCTCTGGCTGACTAATTTTGCATGGTTTTGATTAATCACTAGCAAAAAGGGGCACTGCTTAAAGCTTACTTGGAGGAGCTTCCAGTGCAATTTTGGGAAGTGAATGGGACCAATCTCTGGAGCCTCCTTCTCTCTATGTGGAAATCTAATGGTGTGGCCATTGGACCTAACCTTTAATATTATCTTTATTCTGGAGTCTGGTATTAAAATACCGGACTCCAGAATACAGGACATATTAAATATTAGATATCAAAATACTACTTGGGGCAGTGATGCTGAAATGTTGATAATTTTAGTGATTTACTTCGGACAGAATAGAAAAAAATGGAGCCCTGACATAATCTCTGCCCTTTCACGAGAGGAGTGAACAAATTGGCAGACTTGTTCTAAAATAGTTCATCATTGTTTCTTCCTCAGAATGAAACAGGAGGATAGAGTTAGTTGAAGAATATCTGATTTATGTGCTACTTCATGTGAAAGAAGGAGTGAAGGCTTAGCCAAAAATTAGTTCCTTTTTTTTTTTGCTTTTTGAGCCAAACTGTGAACATCCATATGTAAAATCTATGTTCATCCAGAACCATTTCACGGATGCCCTCAAATTATATGCCTAATATATTGCAAAACAGATGAGCAACTATCATTGCTTCAGTGGTTGCATCAGATTTCTTTATTTAGAATTTAAGTTTTCATAATCAAAGCCATATTAATCCAGCAAAGCATTCAGCTGCCACCACAGTCTGAAAGGGCCCACTGTAGTTTGCTTAAAAGTGAACTTCAGAGTCTCATTTTTCATATGTAGCAACTGACAAGTGGCCTTTGAAACCCAGAGATCAATTTCCACACTATTTATTCTCAGATTTGTTGCACATATGCCAACCTTCAGGACAATAGGTCTGGATAGTAGCTAGGAGTTTTGAAGCTCATGAATATACCCAGAGAATTTGTGTGCAGTATAATTGGTTTTTGTGTTGAAATTTGACCTGTTTGATTGGTAAACAACTCAGTGATTCCCTAATAGTGTAGATTATAATTCCAATTCCTGTAAATCACATTGGCTGGTTTTCTCCTATAGGATTCCAGCCTAATCAAGGACTTGTGAGTCAAAATTAGCATCTAATTATACATGAGGTGCCCAATTGCAACAGAGAAATTCAGAAAGGAATATATAAAGTAATGTAGAATAATAGGTTTATTATTAAGAAATTGTATTATTTGAAATTTAAGGTATAAAAGAAAGAAGGTATTTCTGGATTGGCTAATAACTTCCACTTGGCTCTGTAATAGGTTTTGGTTATACTCAGGACTATCCCAGGACCAATCAACTGAAAATTTTTCAGCCATCACAATACAGTATAGTCTATTGGTGTTTGTGATCTCAATCCATGCATCCCATTGTGGAATCAAGCGAATGGTCACCTATTTTATACCCTTATCTTGGAACTATCCAAACTGGTCTTTTTTATTTTTATTTTGATGATATTTGTGTATAATGCTGGGTTTTAGACAGTAAAAAGCATTTCTTGTATTTCCCTTTTAATGCACTATTCTTAAGCTGCTGCCATATTCTGCTATGATCTACTTTGCCTTCAGTTTCTGTTTTAAAAAATGTGCGTGGAACGCTTTAGATTTCCAGTTTTCTAGTCTTGTTTCAAGCTGGTTTTTTTATAGTCAAGTTTAGATTCTATTTCTGCCAATGCCCCATTTTTTTCTCTGAGATTCTTTCAGTAACATTTCTTTACTAGCAGTAGGCCTTGTAATCATTTGGAATTCTCTGATTCCTTTCTCTCTTCCTTTGTTTCTCCATCCCACAATACTGCAGATAAAAACCAAGACTGTGGCCCAGTGTGTAGAATTCTACTATACTTACAAAAAACAAGTCAAAATAGGCCGGAATGGGACTCTCATCTTTGGGGATGTTGACGCTACTACTGAAAGAGCTGTTAAAGATGAAGCTGAAGTAGATATAAAGGTAACAGATACCAAGCAGGAGCTTTTGATACTAAAAATTATGCTAGACCTCATAGAAGGCAGGCAAAGGCATGGAACTTGAAACAGGCATTTTCTATTGCTGCAAATTACTATGCATGTATAAAAAGAAATATTCAGAGAAAACCAGAAAATTGCAGAGTTCTACTTAAATCGCATTGGCAGGAGCTATTAGAATGGTGATTGAATGTGTCAGCCTTACTATTTAGACCAGACAAGAAACATGATCAAAATAAGCTAACTCTATTTTATTGTCAAGCTACATTAACAGAATTTTGTAAGTCTGAGGTCACTTTTACAGCTCAGGGACATGGGCAGGGTATCTTCTGGGTCTGTTGTTCCAACCACTATGCAATTGCAGGCTTTGCTCTCCTTTAGCTGACTGTTCCCCTAGGAATCATCTCTTTGTCCTGTCTCCAAAGTTCATTCCCACCTACCATTACAGAATGAGCACCCTATTGGATTCATGTATATTCCTAATCTGTGCTGAAGTGATTATTTTTAACATGCATTCCTTTTTTACTCTTCTGAAGAGCTCCCATAGGCTTACACGTACTCTTCCTCCCAGAACATATAACGAAGACTATGAAAACACTGAAGATGAGGATCTTGAAGAAGTTGAGGAAGACATGCCAATTAAAGAGGAAGCAGTGGAAGGGGACGAGTTGTATGGCAAAAGCAGCAATTTAGCGCCTTCCAAATCAACTCCTCTTCGAGAGGTTGAGGAACAAGTAAGTGTCAAATGAACCACAGTCAACAATTTCTGTCTGGAGCATTTCTTATAAAACATCTGACCGGTTTTAGCAGAATCAATGTAATTTTTGTCCTTAGTTAATATCACTTAGTGACATTCATTATATGAATAATTGTCTGGCAGCTGTCTGATGCTTTCAGTCAAGAAAGATGAGTTTAGAAGTGTAGATACAAGTAGTTCTCTGGTTACAACTCTTTGTTCAACAACTGTTCAAAGTTATGATGGTGCTGAATGAGGGGGACTTAGGACAAGCCCCCGTGGTCATTACAATTGAGATCTGGATGCTTGGCTCCTGGCTTGTGATTACAATATTACAGCAAGCTGTGGTCACACAATCACAATTTTTTATGTTCCTTGACTGGATTCCCACAAGCAAAGTCAATGTGGAAGCTGGCAGGAAGTCGGAAATTGTGATCACATGAGGTCCTCACTTAATGACTTGCCTGGTCCTTACTAACAATGGCTACCTGTAAACTACTGAAAGTGCTGCTGCTATGCAATACAGTCACATGACATTGCACTTTATGATAGTGTCTCTTAATGATAAAGAGTTTCCAGCCTTGCTTGTCATTGTAAGGAGAGGATTACCGGTATGTAATATTTTTAATCAGCAAATAGTTGTAACACACTCCCTCCCCCCCCCCCCGGCAAATATTCTTAAAATACAATTTGGGTCTTTTTATGCATTTTTTTCAAGGTTACTGAACTTGGATTTCCAGTCAGTTGGAGAAACTGTACTTGAAAACTTTCAGAACATTTATTTTGCCATCTGGTGATCTTAATGATACTTTTGTGTAATATTCATTTTATTTTTTCATACCTTTTCTCAAGGTAGCTTATGGCAGAATACTTTTGGCTTTGAAACGTTTCTTTTAATATAATGTGATGTGTATACAAGAGATGAGTAGTCTCCTTGTTTACTTTACTTTATAGGTCAATATTGCTTTCATAATTTGTACTTAAAATACACTGTGGGGAAAATGCATCTATCTCTATGCTACTATAGTAGTTTCTCACCGGTTTTGCAAAAACAAAAACAACCCAAACTCTTATAATGTTTTAACAGCCCTCAAGAAAAACTCCAAGAGGAACTCAAAATATTCATAGCTTATTTAAGACATGATTAAAAAGCACTCAGTCTGTAATGTATTGAACCCATGAAGTCTGAATTTTTAGCTTAATAAAAATAACAATTGTATCAATACTTTAATCACACCAAACTGTTTTCTGATCATTGTTAAAGTTTTTTGAAACCAGCTGGGTGACTTTGGGCCAATCACTCTCTTTCAACCCAACTCACCTCACAGAGTTGTTGTTGTAGGGAAAATAAGAGGAAAGAGTTATTAGGTTTGTTTGGCACCTTGATTTTAATAATAATAATAATAATAATAATAATAATAATAATAATAATAATAATAATAATAATAATAAAAATAAAGTAAATGAATACATCTATTCCATAGGAATATTTTTACATCCTGTAATAATAGTGTCTTATTCTGAAGGCTAGTAATCTCCATATGGAAAAACATCTGGAATCTGGTGCCCCAGGAAGAACAGAAATCAGAGGCAGAACTTCAAGAAGGACAAAGGAGGCACCCATTAAATATCGGAAGACTTCGCCACCAGTGCAAAAGAGAAGGAGAAAACCGAAACCCAAACAAGACACGGCCAACAAAACCCAGAATCAAGAGGAGGAATTTCCATGTAAAAAATGTGGCAGGTAAACTTGGGAAGATTGGAAGATGAAGAAAATTTCTGACATACTTTCTTCTATCCAAAGGAAAAATGAATATGGAATTGAAGAATATTTGCTAATCTTAGTCTAAGATAGTATTCCTCAATCTGGGTAGCTTTAAGAAGTGTGGGCCTCAGCTCCAACATGTTAGCTGCAGATTTCTGGGAGATAAAATCCACAGATTTTAAAGTTACTAAGGTTGAGAAACACTGATCTTAAGGCAAATGGTATGCTCCAGGCATTTTGGATTAAGCATTCTACATTTCCTTGATAACTGGAACTGATGAGAATATTTAGAAGCCACCACGTTGCCTAATCTGCATATGTGTGAGGTAAAAGGATTTTGCTTTTTTTTAAAAATTGCTCACACGATTACATTTTTCCAGTTATGAGTTGTTAGGATATGATTTAATTTCTGTCCAGTCCCCCTGCCAAAATGCTTTCTTCTACTTTGGATGGCTTTCACGTATGAACAGAATGATGTAGAGGTGGAAAAATGCTCTAGGGGATATCTTGAAGGAATATTTCAACAGCTTCCTAGATAATTATCATCCTTTTCACTGCAATAGTAGGCACCAGTTCAAGACTGAACAGGATTAAGCATCAGTTGGCCTTGAGTTTGCACATATGTTTCAATTTGTATGTCTCTCTCAGTTAACTGGAGCTAGACATGTTGGTGACAGGAAGCATCATTAGAGTGGAAAGTTAACTTCTTGTCTAGACTGATAAACCCAATGAATTATGAATCTTATCAAGCATTTAAATGATGACATGAGTGAAACATATCCAATTTATTTCTAATTTATGCTAGGAAAGATCTCTGATCCTCATGGGCTGTAAACTTGCAAGCAAAAAGGGTAGGCTTTGTGGTAGAATATAGGTAGAATTGTAAGGACTACCCACTTGTTCCAGTTTGCACATAGGTACCTGATAATCTACTACTTCAAAAGTCTTGTAAAAAATAGCTCATAAAAGGCTTCTATGGAAATCATAATAATCATGTGAAATATAAAAGACCAGAAGCAGATGAAAGGAAGCACATGTGAAATGCTTAGATACTAAATAACTAGATGCAAATGATGTCAATTTATGTCAAATTTGTTCTATAAAGAACTTCAAAGATTTTCAAAAATTGTGATTGCAAGATCTTTCACATATAATAATCATTGCAATTAGTCTCTTCAAGCGTCTAGTGCACTTCATGTGTGTCCTTTTGTTAGCAGAGATTTTTTTCATCAGTAGCTGCTCTCAGTGTGAAAAGTACTACTAGGTGATGCCTCAGAATTAATACAAAACCTCAATTTTAAGACTTATGTCTGCCCAAATTAGATGTTGGGTTCATGTTCTATACATGGAACCATGTTGCAGAAAAATGATGATAGCGAAATTTGGTAGTTTCTTCCATAGAACCTAAGGTCCAGCCAACACTGCTAAATAGAAGTCTTAAATCATATTTTATTATTTCAGAGTGTGTTCTAGTCAGTGTTAGCCATTTTTCACATTTTCCTTTATTTGGATCTCTGTGTTTTTTTATTATTTTTATTTCCATTTTTAAATATCAGCATGGATCTTTCAAATTTCTTCATATCACATAAAGTGTCAAGGGTCATTTTGACTTGGAGTGGGAAATAAGTAAAAAGTAGCACAGGTAGCATTGCAAAATCACAACATGAATTGCACTTGGGTGGATTTCATTCTGCACTGCTTAGAAGAATCGACCTTAAAAATTCTAGGTCTTGACTTTGGTTGATTCTGTAAAATCCAAGATAATCCCTGCAAACTTTCCTAATTTGGCAGCTTCCAGATCTGTTGCAACTAAACGACTCAAATTCCCAGCTAGTTTGGTCAAACTGGCTGGGAATTTTGAGAGTTGCAATGCCACTATATCTAAAGAGTGCTAGGTTAAAAGCCAATCCCTATGCAGCCATTTTAAGTAGAGTTTGCTTCTAAATATAAAACATTCCTTATTGTAATATAATTATCCCTCCACACTTTAAAAGTTGGCCAGTTGTGGATGATATCATACACCGGAACCAGGTACCCAAAATTATTTGCATCTCAGTTGAGAAACCAGGAAGGTAAATACATGTTGGTTGAGATCAGGAATGACTTAAGGTGTGTTCATGTATCTTGGTGAAGCCTAGTATGATAATTTATACCCTAGCCTAGATAATCTGTGACCCGTTGTGAAATTTCAGAGATATTTCCTTACCAGATTCCTTAATGCCCTCAACAATGGCTTCTAATGTACTGCCTTCACTGGTAAAGTTGGAATACATTTAGATACGTTTCTGCCTTGAAAGTAGCCCATGTTGAACTGCATAGCACAGTCAGACATCAGCACTGGAAATGTTATATAACATTTTGTATCATAGAGTGCTTTGTGATAATATTTGTATCATAAAATGTTTTTTTTAAAATTTCAATTCCTTGGAAGTCATGGGTCCCAGATTTTAGGCATACTTGGTAAGTTAGCCCATTTGAGTATCTTGCTTGAAAAAGGATTGCCCTATGATAAACTGTTTCACCCAGTTAAATGTTATTGAAATGAGAGTTTTTAGTACATAGGTAATGGCTGTCCAATACTATGACATAAAGGTTGGTCACCATCGTATTAAAGCTGTAGTGCTATTTCCTTGCTTTGGGCTTAATAGGTGTGTGCAGTTTGTTTTCCTTTTTTGTGCACTAACCAAGTTTCGAATCTTGATCAAAGCAACCTATAAGCATTACAGGTTTTTCTCAACAGCAGCTTCCAGCATCCGCTAACATGACCACATTGAGAGGGGTGACCAGTTGCCTCCTCTTGTTCTAGCTGCTTTAAAAGCATGCAAGGCAAAAGCAGATAACAGGAATTTCCTGTTTAGCTTATCTGCAAGGTTGACTTTGAACACCTTAATAAGTCAGTGTTCAAACAAAGGAGGGTGGAAGGTGATATAAAAACCCAGGATTTAACTACTTTCTTGTGGATATTTCTGCCCTGCAGAATCTTCTACAAGGTGAAAAGTCGGAGTGCTCATATGAAAAGCCATGCTGAGCAGGAGAAAAAGGCCGCAGCGCTGAAACTGCGAGAAAAGGAGGAGGAGGCAGCAGCGGCAGCCGCCAGTGCAGCAGCTGCAGCAGCATCAGCACACAGTAGGGCTCAGCCAGAAGAAAGTGGGAGCAGTCGTAGGAGCAGCAGCAGCAGCAGCGGCTCAGATGAAGACGGCGATGTTTAGCCCAGGACCTGCAGAGGTGCTCCAGCATTGCTTCTACTTCCTTTCCTTTTTGCTTGAACCGTACTGGTAGATTTTTAAAGGAAAAAAAAATAGTGACCACGAAAATCTCTATTTTTAAAAAAAAACAACACCAAACATTTTATGGATTATTTTATTTATAAATAACTTTCTGTATCTACTTACTGAATGGAAGTCTGTTTTCCTTCAGCTCCTGAACTTGCCAGGAATCATGGCACAAGCCTTAAGTATCTTTACCCATTGCTGAGAGAGAAATTTGTCGAATCCTCTGAATTATTGAATTACTTTGTGTGTAAATTCAAGGTTCCATATAGCGTTCTTCATATACTTCTTTCTTTCAACTCCCAAGTTTGCTTTGTGCCTTGGAGCTATTCACGTTTTCTTTTGTCTCCTTCATACAAGATTTTTTGTTTCTCCAGCTGGTAGATAATCCAGAGTGTGAGTAACTCCTCTAGGGTGAATGAAGAGACTATTGCTTTTAAGATATAGCTCTTTTAAGAGTGGACATATTATAGTTAGTGTTTGTTTGGAACTACCCCTATTATGTTAGTTTTTAAAAAGTCATATAAAGTTGTTCATGTATGTCTCCAGAGTTGGCCAAAAGAATTAGTGATGAGTTGTGGATACTGTCTCTCCATAGTTCTGTGATAGAACAAACAACTTTGCTTGCAGAGGAATCCATATACGATTTTGGGCTAATGACATTGAGGTAGATTTCTGCCCAAATTATTAAAGAGCCACAGTTAGGAGAAGATGATGACTTTTATCCATGGCATTATTCTGCTGGGAGATAGGGTTCATTCATCAGAGTCCATTTGCAATAACCATTCTTATTCCAAACCTGAGCATGTTAAGTTGAAGAATCCTCTGGACCAGATATGAGGTGGAGGGCAGGAAAACAACTGGAAGTCCAGTACGAGTGAAAACAGCTGGCATACAGTTTGATACTGTAGCCCAATGGATTAGATAACTAGTGGTCCATCATGAAAGTGCATTGTTCTTTACCTGAATAGACTTGAGTGTAATTTTGCTTAATTGTCCATTTGAATGCTTCAACTGGTCTACAAAGGAATAGCTGCCATTTTTTTTAAAGAGTTATGATATTTATTCTCCCTATCCTTTTTATAAAAATGCATGGTTTGCAAAGTCAGACTGAGTATTTTCAAGATAACAGAAGTAAAGATCATGTTGCATTGATACATATGTATTTGTACCCTCAGGACTACCCCTTCTGCTGAGGTATTTGCCAACTTAATGACAGTTTCATTTAGATGTTCTGCACTGTCCCCGGATCCAGATATCTAAAGTCAAATGTGTGGAAAAAACCAAAAGTATTTAGAAATGGTGCACCAAGCCAAATTTACCTAAGACTTTGTGCTTCTGCACCAAGCAGCAAGTATTTGCAATTATCTTAAGACATACGGGCAGTTATCTTCACATTGCTACAGTAAAGAGCAACTCTGTCTGCCTGGCAGTACAAGGAAAAGGAGGGCGCAGCAGAGGACAGAAAAAGAATGCTTAGCAGATACAGTTGCAAGAAAAAGTATGTGAACCCTTTGGGATTACGTGGAGTTTTGCATGAATTGGCCATAAAATGCGCTCTAAACGTCATGTAAGTCACAACAATAGAAAAACACAGTCTGCTTAAAATAATACTACACAAACATTAGCTGTTGTCATGTTTTAATTGAACATAAGATGGAAACATTCACAGTGCAGGGTGGAAAAAGTATGTGAACCTTTGGACTTAATAACTGGTTGACCCTCCTTTGGCAGCAATAACCTCAACCAAACGTTTCCTGTAGTTGCCCATCAGACCTGCACAACGATCTGGAGTAATTTTGGACCACTCCTCTTCACAAAACTGTTTCAGTGTAGCAATATTCTTCGGATGTCTGGGGTGAATCGCTCTCTTAAGGCCATGCCACAGCATTTCAATCGGGTTGAGGTCAGGACTCTGACTGGGCCACTCCAGAAGGCATATTCTGTTCTGCTGAAGCCATTGTTTTGTTGAATTACTTGTATGCTTTGGGTCATTGTCCTGTTGCATCACCCATCCTCTGCGGAGCTTCAGTTGGCGGACAGATGGTCGTACGTTTTCCTGCAAGATGTCCTGATAAACTCTGGAATTCATTTTCCCATCAATGACAACAATCCGTTCCGGCCCTGAGGCAGCAAAGCAGCCCCAAACCATGATGCTCCCTCCGCCATGTTTTACAGTGGGAATGAGGTTTTGATGTTGGTGTGCTGTGCCTTTTTTTCTCCACACATAGTGTTGTGTGTTTTTCCCAAACAACTCAATTTTGGTTTCATCTGTCCACAGTATATTTTGCCAGTAGTGCTGTGGAACATCCAGGTGCTCTTTTGCAAACTTCAAACGTGCTGCAATATTTTTTTTTTGGACAGCAATGGCTTCCTCCGTGGTGTCCTTCTATGTACTCCATTCTTGTTTAATGTTTTCCTTATTGTAGATGTGTCAACAAAAATGTTAGCATGTGCCAGAGATTTCTGTAGATCTTTAGCTGACACTCTAGGATTCTTCTTTACCTCATTAAGCATTATGCGCTGTGCTCTTGCAGTCATTTTTACAGGACGACCACGCCTAGGGAGAGTAGCAACAGTGCTAAACTTTCTCCATTTGTAGACACTCTGTCTTACCGTTTGGAGATACGTTTGGAACCCTTTCCAGCTTCATGCAAGTCAACAATTCTTGATCATAGGTCTTCTGAGAGCTCTTTTCTGCGAGGCATGGTTCACATCAGACAGTGCTTCTTGAGACCAGTAAACCCAAAACAGGTGTGTGTTTTTAAAGGGCAGGACAGCTGTCAGCAACACATCCAATATCATCACACTGGTTGGAGTCAAGGTTGGCTCACTCCTGGCTCCAATTAGCTCTTGAAGAAGTCATTAGGCTAGGGGTTCACATACTTTTTCCACCCTGCACTGTGAATGTTTCCATCTTATGTTCAATTAAAACATGACAGCAGCTAATGTTTGTGTAGTATTATTTTAAGCAGACTGTGTTTTTCTATTGTTGTGACTTACATGACGTTTAGAGCGCATTTTATGGCCAATTCATGCAAAACTCCACGTAATCCCAAAGGGTTCACATACTTTTTCTTGCAACTGTAAAGATGGGGCACCTACACTGCTTGCTTATAACTTTCAAATTCTTTTGTCTGCAGAAAATAGTGTTTATTCAGCTGTAAATGGTAATGCCCTGAAAAATAAGTCTTCTAAAGCCACAAGGGTCATGAAAGGAAAGAATTGCATTCATAATCTACAGAAGAACCTTTATTGAACAAACCATGCTGGGATTGCTCTCCAGCAGGTTTTTTTTCTCTTCTAGAACCAGTTCAAGACTCAAGTTTCTAGAAGTTTACTTAGAAATTTATTGAAAAGCTAGAAGTTTAAAATTTGATTCCCAGCCATAGAAGAAGATTGAAAGTCTTTTGAAGAAAGGCCAAATTAGAGTGATTGCAGCAAGCCATAGTTGGGTTGCCCAGACAACTAGATAGTAATTAGTCCTACCAGCTGCTGGATATATTCTGCCTGCTGAGTTACATGATCGGCGGAATTTTTTTTGGAGCAACTTTTACTATATAAGTTTACTAGTACAGCTACAAGATTACATATTTCAAATACCTCTGTTCATAGCACAAAACAAAACCACTATCAGAACATGCAAAGAATTTGCATTCTGAATGTTGAAAATAAGTTTTAGCCTTCCTTCCTAATATGCTAAGCTAGTTTCATGTGGAGGAATGCTGAAATTGACTGTCTCTTACTTGCAATCTGAGGCAGAAGCAATCCTAGGAGCTGATCATGTGAACCTGTTGTTTGAAGAACAGAGCAGGTACTTTGCATGCAGGTGGTCTTTATTTGAGTTCAGGATTATCCAGTAATAGAGCTAGGAAGCCAATCTGCTAAGTGTTGGAAGGGATGTTCTCAAGCCATTGTTGCTGCTTAGTACTTACTGAGCTAAGTAGACAAACAGTGTAATGGATTATACAGAAATTTTTTAAATGGTCAATCTCATAATGCAGAATAGTTGTCTTTAAACCTTTTTCTCCCCATAACATATGGACAATGCCAGTCTGACTCTATTGTGAGTTCTTCCAGTGTATTTTAAAAAAAAGCCTTCAATTAAAGGTAATTACTTTCTTTTTACCTGTTTCAGAGCTACAATTAGAACTTCAAGAATGTCTCTACACTCTTTTTGCACTGGGTCAATGATGTTCTTTCAGATCATAATTTTGCACAAATTTTAGCATTTTATATACAATATAATGAAGCAAAAGCAATGCAACCAGGCTTTTGACTGCATTTTCAAAAATAGCTGGTTTCAATCATGTTTTCCTTTGCACTTAGACTGTGTGAATTCCAGCCCAAACAGGAAAATTATCTTGATTAAATAATTAACTTGAGATCTTGAGAAAGGCAACATTTGCTTCCCCAACTGTTCAGAAAGGAAGAGCATTGCTGCTTTTGAAATTCAGCATTAAATTTAATCAATCTCATATGTTAAGAGAGAATATATATTTTTTGGAATGAACAAAGTATCTAAATGGTATTTTTTAGGAAAAAAGGGATGTGTATGGAACAAATCACAAAAGCATTTTGTTCCTGGATAGAACATGTTCTTCCCAAATATAATTGCTACAATCCAGCACAGATGCACTTTGCGATTCATTCTGTGGCATTTTACAGCTATTAAAGACTTACAAATAGGATTCCTAAAATTGTATTTATATCACATCAGCAATAATGCATCAGTGAACCTATCTATTAACTAATTTTTGCAATAGATAATATTCATGGGAAGTACATGTGGGAATAACTTTGGATGCACTTTGAAAGGCATAATCCAGTGGTTTATCATGACTATCCAGTTCACATAATTGGGAATTAATTCATTTTTCATACTATGATAAAAAAATGATTAATTTGCTTCTTTAGGCCACAGTGAAATTGACTTGTCTATACTGCTGCTTTCCCCACTCTTTCATAAAGACTAGAGCAGGGGTAGGCAACCTTGGCTCTTTTATGACTCGTGGACTTCAACTCCCAGAATTCCGGAGCCAGCATGGCTCAGCTTGGAAACCTCTCCCTTTCCTCTCAGCATGGCTGGCTCAGGAATTCTGGGAGTTGAAGTCCACGAGTCATAAAAGAGCCAAGGTTGCCTACCCCTGGACTAGAGCATATATTTGGACAGGGAAGGAATGCAGTCTTTACATGTATGCAAATATAAGCAAGCAGTCTGATGGGGAGTTAAAAGAGATAAAAGTTGAGAAATGCTGCCTTCTTCCTCCTTTGTGAAGCTGGGCAGAAGAAGCAGTGATGGTCTAGAACAGACATGTCAAACACAAGGCCCGGGGGCCAGATCCGGCCCATGAAGTGGTTTCATGCGGCCCGCGAAGCCATCCTAGAAACAGTGAGGGAACGTCCCCCACTGCCTCCTCCTGCCAGAGACCTTCAGATCTGTCCCACTCCTGCCCAGGCTCCCATAGGCACCGTTGATGCGAATGATGTAGAGTTGGCCACGCCCACACAGTAGGCCATATGCACTTTAGCCACTCCCACCCAGGCCATACCCACCCGGCCCCCTGAGGGCAACCGCAATGCTGATGCGGCCCTCAATGAAATTGAGTTTGACACCCCTGAATATGATGTTCTGAAATATTAGCTTACAGCTGATGGGCAGAAAGGTCACATCCTGACCTGAGATGGATTTCAGTGGTCATGGCACTATGTTGCAGATTTGTGTACTAATCTGGAATATCCCATTTCTGATTATTAGTCAGTACATAAACTCTTTCATTTTCTTATACCAGGGGTAGGCAACCTCGGCTCAGGAATTCTGGGAGTTGAAGTCCATGAGTCATAAAAGAGCCGAGGTTGCCTACCCCTGTCTTATACCAAGGTAACTTTAGGTGAGAGAACCTTTATAAATCCACAGATTTTCATTTCGCACAATTTTACAAGTCCATTCTTCCTCAGATATTTTCACATTAATAAACTTCCCTGTTATGCAGAGATCTTTTTCTCACCAAAGATGGTAGATGGATTCACACATTGCATTAAATTCATAGTTGCTTTGGTTAGGGAGTTGGGTGGCGTACACATTTAATAAATAAAATTAATATTTATTTGAAATATAATTGTTTAAACATAAGTTAAAATTAGTCTTGTAAATGAGCAAAGTTATGGCTTATTCATCTGATTCTTGATTTACTTCCATTTAAATATTTGTTGTCTTATAACTTCATGAAATGTTTAAAGGATACACAAATAAACCAGACACATGTCAGGAAATCACAAATAAACCATGCATGATTATTTATGCATCACAGTTCCTAGGTTGCTACTTGTAAGTAAACAATCATATCATAATTTTAACGTGATGTGTGAGATCAGCAGCTATATGCAAACCTACATTAGAGTCTTAATTGATAAATGTACATGAGTAAACATGGCTTGAATTTTTTTTCTTCCTGTTCATAATGTAAAATGCATGGCACTTAAGACACTGAATACTCTACCACTCAGCTGCAGCTGATAGGTCTATTATGAAATAACTTTATATTGCAAGTGTAATTAACATTAATGGAGAATACTTCATTTTGAAACACTTTGATATGGTAGATGCTGTAGTTTCCCAATACATTGCAATTACTTTACATCGGGCACAACTGTATTGAAGATTCTGACAGCGTGATTAGTAATGCTGCAAAAAGGGAGTTGGAAGCCCTTATTATATGCATTTATTTTCTATGATTGCTATATTTGCAAATGAGCATTTGTTAGTAATACACAACTGGATAATCTCATTTAGAAACTGTGGACTTAAATTCAGTGGACTTCTAGTGATCTAATCCATGCAGTTTTCTTGGCAGAAATACTAAAGTGATTTTCCATTCCTATCTTCTGGAATGCTAGTTCAACATTCCAGTCTAGTCTACAATTCCAGTATTAACTATGATTGACCTTAGAGATCAAACATTAGCTAGGGATGAGCTTCTTCTGTTCTCTTTGAGACTTCTGAGTGGACGTGCATTGCCCATCCATTGAGCGTAAGATAGTTGAAGATGCCAATTAAAGTTCCTTTAGTTATCAATCATCTTTAAATCTACTTTTAATTAGGCTGTCCCTCCCTTTGCATAATCACTAAATCACTGATGTAGGTGGAGAACTGCAACTCAACATTTTGCTTGCTTTGCCCATAATATAATCTGACCCACTTTCCCATTTTTGTTGCTTTCTGCTTGCAAGAGGAATATCACTGTAGTCTGTCTGGAAATATATCACTCTAATATGTCTGGAAAATAGTCTGCCACAGTTCCCCCCCCCCTCAATTTTCTAAATGTTTGCATCCCAATACTTGCCAGTGTGCCTCTACTCTCTTCTCGGATTTATGGCCGCCTGCTGTAACTCACTGGCTCAATTTTTTTCAGAAGAAATAGAAACTGCACAGATGCTTCTCGGCCACACACACACACACACACACATCAATTATAATTTTTAATCCCACATATGTTATTGTGTTGAATTCCTCCAGACCCAAGTTTGGTGTTCATTTCAGGAAACTATTCAGAATTTCCTGCCCAAATTGTATAGGAATGAGTGAAGTTTGAGACAGGTTGTGGCCCTAATCTCCAGCTGCTTCCATTTCTTTTTTGTTTCTCTCCTTTCCTTGTTGGAACGTGAGATTTTATATCAACAGCTGAAGCTATAAAAATCCCCACCTGCTTGTATTCAGATAAATTTGTGCGAGACGGTGTGTATATATATGTATGTAAAATAACAATGTGCTTTTGATATGCTTTGTTGAAAGAAAATCTAGTTGCATATTTACGTTTCATGTTCTCCTCCTGATGTTCAAATTTAGTATAAGTTTTTTAGTCTGTATTTAATGCTGAGGTTTTCTTGATGTACAGTACAGAAACGGTCTTGTTTTCTTGTAATTATTGTATAAATGCTTTTAATATAGAGCTTTTATTTTAACAAATGAGCAGGAATTGCCTTTTGTGTATTTGCTGCACCTTTTAAAAAGACTGTTACATATTAAAATATTGTACATATGAAAGTATTATATACCTCTTATGTATAAATGTGATAGATCAGACAATTTATTTTTGTGTTTTTTTACCAACTATTAATACACTAAAAGTCTTGCTGATGTGATTTAATGTACTTGTAACTTATTTACTTCTGGAGGTTCCATTATATCTTTTTAAACCTTTTTTAATTAAATAAGGTTTAAAAGCAGCTTTTGTAATAAGTTCTTTTTTAATTTAATGTTTTCAAATAAGAGGGTGTTTCATATATGTATATATATTATTGGTATTTTTTTAACATACCATAAAATCATTCAGTAATTTGTAAACAGTATGTTGTCTGGGTAACATAAGACAATCTTTAACAACTGAATTCTATAATCTATATTCCATATGTTAATTTCAGTTGATTTCCCCTATCCCCAAAGTATCTTTCTTTGGAAAACATTAGATTAAGATAATTCTCATTATTTTAATTAACAACAATTAAGTATATAGTTTTTCCAATAATCCTATTTGTCATTTTAGTTGCCTTATCGTAAATCTTGTTACCGTGCTTATTTCAGCTTATTTCTCCCCCCAAATTCTAAATAATCTTACTAGTGACAATTTTCTCAACAATTAACTACATTTACATTGGTGGATTTAATTCTATTTTTTCCATATAAGCCCTCTCATACTTTTATATTTGTTAATAAGTAAAAAAGTAGAGAAAAGAAAAGAGGAGACAAAAAAGAGGGGGAAAAAGAAAAAGACAAAAGCACTGAGATACAGAAAATAACATACGACTGAAGATATGTATCCCTCCTAATTTAATATAATTTATTCTCTCAATTTCTTATTCCTTTGACCATAGCTGCGAAAGTAATTTATTTAAACTTTAAGCATTCCATTCATTAGATCTAATCATCTAATCCTTTTAACTCATTCAAAAAAACATTTTAATATTTCTTATTGTATTTGTCAACAAAAAGAAAAAAATTCATCTCTCTAAGAGTAATACAGTTGCAAGAAAAAGTATGTGAACCCTTTGGGATTACGTGGAGTTTTGCATGAATTGACCATAAAATGCGCTCTAAACGTCATGTGAGTCACAACAATAGAAAAACACAGTCTGCTTAAAATAATACTACACAAGCATTAGCTGTTGTCATGTTTTAATTGAACATAAGATGGAAACATTCACAGTGCAGGGTGGAAAATGTATGTGAACCCCTAGCCCAGGGGTCGGCAACCTGAAAAAGCAAAAGAACCACTGGGAACCGGTTCCATCACACATAAAAAAAGTGGGAGCCGTGCGCGTGCATGCACGCATGTGCATAAAATGTTTTGCACATGCGCAAGTTTTGTTTCATGCGCATGCGTGGATACACGCGCGCGGTTCCACTTTTTTTTATGTGGACACACCTGCACGCCAGCGGCGACAGGTCTCCCTGGTGACAGGCGCTGGGTTGTGGCACCGCCTTCAGCCCGGGCGCCACCGGAGCCACCCCTGGGACCTCCAAACTGCCACCCGAACACGCGTTTGGAGACCTGCTGGTGCCGGTTCAGAAAGCTGCTGCGGGCCACGGCAGCTTTCTCAACCGGCACCAGCAGGTCTCCAAACCACACCTCTGCCCGAACACCAGCAGGTCTCCAAACGCGTGTTCGGGCGGAGGTGCGCGTGCACCTCTCCAAAGGTTTGGAGAGCTGCGCGCGCAGGTCTCGGAACAGGTTCGGGCGGAGGTGCGGTTTGGAGTGGTACGCGCGCACCTCCTCCCGTTCGGAGGGGTGCGCATGCACCTCCGCCCGTTCGGAGAGGTGCGCGCGCACTGGGCGACCAGGAGCCGCAGGAGACGGCTTAAAGAGCCGCATGCAGCTCCGGAGCCCCGGGTTGCCGACCTATGCCCTAGCCCATGGGTCGGCAACCTCGGCTCTTTTATGACTCGTGGACTTCAACATAGCTGGCTCAGGAATTCTGGGAGTTGAAGTCCACGAGTCATAAAAGAGCCGAGGTTGCCGACCCCTGCCCTAGCCTAATGACCTCTCAAAGAGCTAATTGGAGCTAGGAGTGAGCCAACCTTGACTCCAATCAGTGTGATGATATTGGATGTGTTGCTGACAGCTGTCCTGCCCTTTAAAAACACACACCTGTTTTGGATTTACTGGTCTCAAGAAGCACTGTCTGATGTGAACCATGCCTCGCAGAAAAGAGCTCTCAGAAGACCTACGATCAAGAATTGTTGACTTGCATGAAGTTGGAAAGGGTTACAAAAGTATCTCCAAAAGCCTTGATGTTCATGTGTCCACGGTAAGACAGACTGTCTACAAATGGAGAAAGTTTAGCACTGTTGCTACTCTCCCTAGGTGTGGTCGTCCTGTAAAAATGACTGCAAGAGCACAGCGCATAATGCTTAATGAGGTAAAGAAGAATCCTAGAGTGTCAGCTAAAGACCTACAGAAATCTCTGGCACATGCTAACATTTTTGTTGACACATCTACAATAAGGAAAACATTAAACAAGAATGGAGTACATGGGAGGACACCACGGAAGAAGCCATTGCTGTCCCAAAAAAATATTGCAGCACGTTTGAAGTTTGCAAAAGAGCACCTGGATGTTCCACAGCACTACTGGCAAAATATACTGTGGAGAGATGAAACCAAAATTGAGTTGTTTGGGAAAAACACACAACATTGGAGAAAAAAAGCCACAGCACACCAACATCAAAACCTCATCCCCACTGTAAAACATGGTGGAGGGAACATCATGATTTGGGGCTGCTTTGCTGCCTCAGGGCCTGGACGGATTGTTGTCATTGATGGGAAAATGAATTCCAGAGTTTATCAGGACATTTTGCAGGAAAACGTACGACCATCTGTCCGCCAACTGAAGCTCCGCAGAGGATGGGTGATAACAACAGGACAATGACCCAAAGCATACAAGTAATTCAACAAAACAATGGCTTCAACATAACAGAATACGCCTTCTGGAGTGGCCCAGAGTCCTGACCTCAATCCGATTGAAATGCTGTGGCATGACCTTAAGAGAGCGATTCACACAAGACATCCCAAGAATATTGCTACACTGAAACAGTTTTGTGCAGAGGAGTGGTCCAAAATTACTCCAGATCGTTGTGCAGGTCTGATCTGCAACTACGGGAAACGTTTGGTTGAGGTTATTGCTGCCAAAGGAGGGTCAACCAGTTATTAAATCCAAAGGTTCACATACATTTTCCACCCTGCACTGTGAATGTTTCCATCTTATGTTCAATTAAAACATGACAACAGCTAATGTTTGTGTAGTATTATTTTAAGCAGACTGTGTTTTTCTATTGTTGTGACTTACATGACGTTTAGAGCGCATTTTATGGCCAATTCATGCAAAACTCCACGTAATCCCAAAGGGTTCACATACTTTTTCTTGCAACTGTATATTCCAAAGCTTTTCCATTTTTAGCCATATTCAAACAAATGTTTCTTTTTTAAGTATTCTCTCTGATAAGTCCCATCATATATTTTCTTGATTTCCATTTTAATCTTTTTTCTCTGGCCATTGCCTTTCTTAATCAGTATGTTTTGCTGCATCATTCATTTCCCTGTAGAGTATTTTTTCTCATTCTTTTCCTTATCTTCAAAGTTGCTTGGACGTGTTGAAATATTTCCCATTTGAATTAAATCATAATTTTTTATTTTGTACGGTTCCATCTTTAAGTCTCTATTCTGAGAATTATGTTCAGTCATCTCAACTGTATTTTCCTGGGAAATTTCTTGGAGTGAAATTAAGTTGGAGATAAGTTGATTCATACTCTCAAGGTTGTTCTGTATTTCTTTGTAGTTTAAAATCATTGTCCTTTGAAATTGTTGCCGCTTATCGTATGTTTCCTTTTGTGAAGTATTCATTGCTTCAGATTTGTTACTCTCACTTTGTTTAAATAGCTGCATTTTCTAAGAACTTTGAGGGTCAGAGAAAAAAAATTCTCACCCACCAGTAGGTGTCAGCGTTTGCTCATTTTTCAGGTCTAGTCTTTTTTCTCTCTCTAAAGGGTAAGTTTCGCTGCTTCTGGTAACCAAAAGGAGGGAGTAAAATCCCCCTCCTTTTTGGTAGGATAGAGAAAATCAATATTCTTACCCAGATTCAAGCATGCTGTTTTAAATCCGCTTAGTTTAAAAGCTTATGACTTCCGTTGTCTCCAACTATGACTGGACATGGAGTTAGCCAGCCTTTTCTTCTGTTGGTTTCTGGGAGGCTTCTCCTGGGCCGTTCAGGGAGACCTCCATCTGTCCTAAGTCCCTGGGATTTCCTTCCTTCATTCCATCCCTTCAGGGTGAGTTCTGGCCCCTTAGGGTCCCCAACAAAAAGAAATTTCAGCCGAAGAGTTCGGCATTCTGAATCTTCAGACTGCTTGCTGGAAAACAGGAACTGGAAGTCAAGAGGGTGGGTTTTTTTCTTGACTACCATGGTACATTTCTGCCTGGTGTAATTAAATAAGATCTATGTGCTGCAAAAGGTGTGTGCTATTTTTGTATATGAGCTTGTGGATCCATTCTGGCAAAGAATGGAAATGTCCCCACATTGGATTGCCCACTGAATTAAAAAGTTGGACACAGTGAAAAGTGTAGCACCTCTGGGTTAGGCCAATGCAGGATTTTTTATTTTATTTTTTTGCAGAGGCATCTGTAGATGCGCCCTTGATATCACATGCTTTATGATAGCATCAGGCAAATTTTGCATAGATAATTGTCACTTGTGACTGGTGCAATTTATGTAATTTGTTACACTTGAATGATGACACATCTGGCATTATTTTGACACCCCTACCACTCCGGATTCCTGTCTGCATTTCTTTGAATAAGTATGTGATTCCTACCTCCCTCGAAGCACTGTCACTGAGAAAATGGAGTTCTACTCAGTGTTGTTCAGGGAGGATAAGACAGTGGATTTCAATTGCAAAAAAGCAACTTTCAAGTGGACATCAGGGTAATTCCCAACAGTGAAACATGCCCAGTATTGTAACAGGCAGCCTAGACTAGTGTTGGGAGCTTTAAGAAATGTGAAATTCCCGCTGGCTAGGCAATGCTGGGAATTGAAGTTCACACATCTTAAAAGTTGCTGAGGTTAAGAAATACTGGTCTACACGGTAGATTTTCCTTCTCTTGATTTATTTAAAGAGGGGATGATAGCCACCAGCTGTGAATGCTTTAGTAGAAACCTGCAGATTTCCATTTTATCATTCTCTAGATATAACTCAAAATCAGTTTCATTGTGTCTCATTAAGGGGCTTTCCTAGTTGAACTCCACTAAAATGATAAAAGTAATCATTTTAGTGGAAAGCAAAGGTTTGTTCATAAATGAGCTTAGTTTATACAGTAAATCCTTTTCCTTCATGCTTAAGTCATGTACAGTGAGGGAAAAATTATTTGATCCCCTGCTGATTTTCTACATTTGCCCACTGATAAATGATCAGTCTATCATTTTAATTGTAGGTTTAACAGTGAGAGACAGTAACAATGAAAAAAAAATCCAGAAATCACATTTCAAATCAGTTATAAATTGGTTTGCATTTTAATGAGTGAACTAGGTATTTGACCCCTTCACAAAACATGACTTAGTACTTGGTGGCAAAACCCTTGTTGGCAATCTCAGAGGTCAGGCGTTTCTTGTAGTTGTCATTTCTTTGCCAGTGGGCAAATGTACAAAAACAGCCAGGGATCAAATATTTTTCCCCTCACTATATCAATCCAACCATGCTTTAAGGGTCCCCTTAGACCAGGGGAGTCAAATTGGCAGCTCATAGGCCGGATGCGTGATGCGCAGGTCACCTTCGCCCTGGCTCTGCAAAGGCAAAAAAGTCACTATGTCATGTGACACAATCGAGTTTGACACCCGTGCCTTAGACCAAACCTCTTTTACTTCAGGGTTGTAACTGAATAATTCACCTATGACAGCAATGTCCTTTGTATAAAACATTTATTTCTACTTTTGAGCAAGTTTCACAAAATGACTTAAAACAGATCGAAATAACTTCATAATAATGTCAGACAATATCATTGTGCTACAAAATTGTACTCTACTTTTTAAAAGGAGTTATCATGCTACAGTAATTGCTTAAAAATTGCTCTCCAACTTGGAGTTTGTTTTAGAAGCCTAAATTTACCAAAACTAGAGATCCACAAATGAGAGCTGCCAGCTTTAAATGTTCTTTGACATCTTTGCATAAATAATGTAGTGTCTGATTGCAGCCAGAGACTGAAATGCAAGTTGACACCTCTCAATTTATCAGTATGCATTAAATTTATTAGTATGCCATTAAATAAGATTAACATAAGCAACCCTACTTCCAGTGTGGACAGTGGGATTCAACACTGCTTACATGTCTTTTACATGGATATTTATTTCACCCATAATCCATATATTAGGCTAAATAATTTCTAGGGTGGCGGCAAACCATAACAGCTCCTCAGAGCAATTAAAAGGAAGCCCTTTTTATTTGTTGCTCTGCCAAGAAGCTTTCTCTGCATAACCCACATATCGCAACACAACCATTTGCATTACTTCTTATCAGCATCCAGTGCATAATTTTAAAGTGCAATTTTTAAAAAAACCCCACTCCTTATTTTAGCAATTGGATTTCTGTTTTGCATTACAAACTAATCCATTTCAACAAGGTCAGAAATACATTATTTGGAACATTTTTACTGTAATGCCATATCAATCCTATATTCGCATCATGTCTATTTCATCTTCTGTCTAACATTACCTGGTTGATAAAATTTCATTATCCTACCAACTGCTTTTCACAACAGAACATGTTGCTTCACTATTAAAAAAAAGACACTCTTCTGTATGCAATTTGGAAAGGACATTCCAGGTCATGCTGAGCCATCTATCCGTCATTTAGAGAAATAAAGATAACATGCTGCAAAAGCAAAACCTTTTACTGCAAGATGTGGAGTAGCCTTCAAGAACAGTCTTCAGGAAGATTAAAAACAAATGGAAAGAAATGTGTGGCAAAGACTCTGCAGTCAGAAGTTGTCTATCACTAGCCCTATTTTTACATAGGCTCCTAGTAACTTTTTTTTAAAAAATCCCATTTATATCCCGCCCTTCTCCGAAGACTCAGGGCGGCTTACAATCTAAGAAGCACAAACCAATGTGCTTAGCAATCGCCTTCATTCTATGTATATGCCTGCTTATTAGGGCTTTCGCCCCCCCCCCCCAAGCGGCATTATTACAAAGTCAGCTTATTGCCCCCAACAATCTGGGTCCTCATTTTACCTACCTGTATTATTATTGTGTAACTTACACATTCTAAGTTGTGGAAGAAATGGCACCGAAATGGTTTGATAGTAGATTTCATTATAATTCATAGCTTTACAGAGAAATCATTCCACTTCGAATTCCAAGTCTTAAGCATCACTTTCTTTTTGAAAGAAACTGTATAATCATCTTTTATTATACTTGTAAATAGTGTCATGGTGAAAACCTTCTAATTATACTGTTCCTTGAGAACCTACCAGTAGGTACTATAAAAGGCTTTTCCACAAGCACCACTGCTTTTTGATTTATGAATTTATGATATACTGCATTCCAGTGCAGCACTGTACAATCTGTTGCACACTGAATCTATATAAATGGAATATGCATCTATTTCATCAGATTCTTGCCAGCCTTGCAATTTTTTTAAAAATCCAAAAATATTCCCTTTGCTTCTCATTTTCCCTACTGCAGCAAATCTATGAGTTTGTATATGGGTCTGGAGACACCCGTGCAATTCAATGTTCTTTAAAAATATAAAATTAAGCCAACTTCTATACAAGCAAGCATTACAATTAGTACTGGCTAAAAAAACAGGGGATTGAGCTAATCACTAAAGCAACACTTGTTATAGAATCACATTTTTCTATAAGCATACCAAAAATAAACTTGAATTATAAATATATCTTCTTTATTTAAAAAAAAACTTTTTAAAAAAATTATGCCTGTTGATCATCCATGATCATTCTGCAAGAGACAGAACAGTTAAATTTTTCAGATACCTCAGTTTTCCTCCATTTAAATTTTTTCCCCTCTAAATGTTATAGCAAATTACATCGGGATTATGTCAGCAATCCAGCTGACACAAAGGGCACAAATAGTATAGTTACAAGCCAAGCAACAAAAAGATGCTGGATATAGTAAAGGATTTCCACCTAATCTCCTGAAAGAAACACCAGTGCCAATAACAGCTTATCAATACGTTCTTTTAAGAAAGGCACTAATTCTTACTAAGACGCTATTTGCTAAAGAAAGATGCGTTGTCATGTTCCTATCAACCACTCCTAAAGGTAGGTATCCCATCACATTCCAAAGAGCATTATACAAAGGGTTTAAAAAAAAGCTATTAGTGTATAACAATTTTGTTTCTCATGACATGAACAGAGAAAATTAAACATGGTTTCTGAACAATCATAGATTCATCTCCTAGTTACTGGTCTTGTTCATTTTAGATATTTTCTCCTCAGGAAATTTTCATCTTACTTCCCAGATAATAGTTACAGTATATGTGAGGGATCCCAAATAACAAGAAGTAGGTGAAATGGCAGAACTCTCTCTGAAAAAACTGATTTCAAGACAAAAAGGTATAGAGATTTCTAAGATTATGGCATTACGTGCATGGTTAATATCACTCTAGCTATACCATCAGCATCAAAGAGAATGCTAACTCATCCCAAGTTCCACAAAAATTGCTAGTCCAAACATTTTGCTGACTTTCCCCTTCAAATGCATTGACCATTTGAGAGATACCAAGAATGGGATTAAAAGAACCAATTCGGCATTTAGAGCTGCCTGTATACCAGATCCCTTGGAGGTAACTGGACATTTGACACTTCACTAGCAAGAACCCTGACTTTTATCTTAATTCCAAGCAAGCTAAATGCCTCAAGAGCAAGTCCTTGCAGAGAACAAATCTCTTAAACCTACACTATAATATCCAATCCATAGGCAAACCTGTGACCTGTGGCTGTCATCCTTTCAGAGAAATTTCCTCACCAGATTTCTCAATGTCTTCAGCAATGACAGAGCTTCTAATGCACTGCCTTCACTAGAAAAGCTGGGATACATTCAGAGATGTTTCTGCCTTGAAAATAGCCTATGTTGAACTGTATAGCACAGTCAAACATCAGCACCAGAAATGTTTTATGGCTTTTGCATTATGTCATAAGGTGCTTTAAGAAAATGTTTGTGTTACAAAATCAAAATATCCATTCCACAAGAGCTATGGGGCCCAGATTTTTGATGAATTTGGTTAAGTTAGCTCATCTGAAGTACTTTGAGTCAAAAGGTTTTGTTTTATGGCACTGTTTGGCCTAGTTAAAGGTTATCCAGGCTACAAAAATCTGGATGACCAGTAGATGGAAGGAAAGAGATACACAATACCCTGACTGTTTATTGTCATCCAGCAACTGCCCCAATGTTTGCAGGCCCAATTTTTGTACCCCAGATATGACAACTCTTAATTAGTTCACCAGTTTCTCCTGCCTCACAGGTACCAAGAGAAAAATCAATTGCTAAGATGCAAAGTAGAGGATGTAAATAAATGACTATCGCTGGTCTGGGAACATAGTGCCTTTCACAGTCCCTTACTTTAAACTGTTAAAAAGAAAAAGTTCTACATCAAGAACTATAATCATTTATCTGTTCACAAACTTCCTCAGCTGCGAGCAGTGCAATCCTATACATGTTTACTCAGAAGTAACTTCCACTGCATCCAAGCAGACTTATTGCCTAAAGCAGAACCCAGCAACCTATAATCTAAGGACATCATGCCATGCAGTCTTTTTATGGCCCTCAAGTTTCCTAAAGCTTGTCATGATTGCTGAAAACTGATAGCATCATTTCCCATTTATTGAAATAAGAAAAGATGACACCTGTACAGTAGTGTAAGCCCTAAAACATCTGTTTATTCAGTTTACAGCTGCCTTTCAAATCTAGTACTCTAGTCTGTAACCCTGAACATAACCCTGCTCATTTATGTGAAGTATTCCATTCATTTTGCAGCCTCTTCCCCAGTATTAAGGTGGGCTCCTGGACAACAAAAGATTACCTACACCTGGCCTAATGTGAAGACAACAATAAAGATACAAATGAGAATATGTTAGAAAAACAATGCAAAGCACTAAACCTAACATATGTTTGTTTAAAAATGGTGCACCTACATGGATTGATTCACAGAAACAACTAAGATTAAATATAAATAGGATGAAAGTAAAAAACAAATTAAAAATCCAATATGTGGATGTGCAAGAACATTTCCAATAAAACTCTAGTGAGACTTTGTGAAATATCTTGGAGGATTGCTCTTTGACTAACCAAGCCTATAATAGTAAGGAACTCTCCTCTTAAAAAAAATATGAACTGCAAAATTCTTTCAGAATAATAACTGTCTAATGCCTAATAAATACATAGATTTGAGACAGAGTAGAATCACAGAGGTAAGTATATTAACCAACTGCCACATTTAAATGGTTATGATAAATCCGAAAGCTAAAGAATAAATATTCCTGGGCAAAGGCTCAGTGTTTGTGTAAAATAGAAATGAGCCTCACTGTGTTCCATGGTGTTTATTCCCATAGCAGCCTCTCATCTGTTAACTGAGAAATGGATTATCAGAGCCAATACTTTTAAGTAGAAAAAAACAAGAGCAGAGAAAAACTGCTGCAAGCCGTATAAAATTACATTTTACTTTCAACAAATAATAACACCTTACTTTATTTCTCTCTTTTCCATCTTTAGGAATGACTAAAATGTCCAGTCATATCAGTAAAAATTCAAGGGAGGGAGGCGGCTTTGACAAAGACAACTTAGTCTTCTTTATCAGAAAAATAAACTGCATTGGAACACGTACACTATATATCCTACAGCTTTATTGCTTTTCTCTTCTTTCTTTCCTGTTGTTTCTTCAGCTGTCATTTATCAATTGCTAAAATGGAATCTTAGTTTTGAACAACCTGCTATATCTCAATTTATTTTGACAGCTGTTTTCTCTTCTCAGATTACTTAGATTCCAAAATAATAAAGGACTTCAGCCATTCTGTAACATATAATCAGCACAAACCTTTGCTTAAGAGTTTCATCTTCCTTAAAACAAAGTATGTAAAGGAAAATTCAGCCAGCATATTAAACCAAAGGAGGAAATACTTTGCCTACAACAAAGAAACTGCCTTCATTTTTTTTATCTAATATTGCATATTAACCCAGGAGAAAAAAACATGAAACACTTGATAAATGTTAAAGAATATTACTATTTGAATCCTTTAAAAGAAATTTTTTTTTAAAAGCCATACTATATAGAGCCCCTCTGCCATTTTTCAATTGATTAGAGAAAACCATTTAACACGTGCTTTATAGAAATCTGCTCTTTTTTAAAAAAAATCATACACTTGCAAAAAAAAACTCCAGGTATTAAATAAAAAGTAAACATTCATAATAAAAAAGTAAATTCTTTGGGTGTGAAGAACATGGAGATGAATCAGTTAAAAAGTTACCTAAATTTTTCTTTAAAGACATATTTATACAAAAGCATCGCATCCTGTACAGTGCTGGAGATACATCAATAATTTAATGTGAAAGAAAAAGTGCTAGTTTTCTCCTTCTTCACCTTCTTCCTGTTTTATAACTGGGATACCTAAAATAAATAAATACATACATACATAAATCACAACAATCATTATTGCATTTTCTTTCATTTCATTTCCCTATCACTTCCAATTGTTCAACTTTGTGCTCTTTGTGTGTGTGTGTGCGTGTGTGTGTGAGAGAGAGAGAGAGAAAGAGAGAGAGAGAGAGAGAGAGAGAGAGAGAGAGAGAGAGAGAGACTCATAAGAATATATCACTTTGGTAAAGTTTATTAACAAGAATTTAAAGGAATTCATAGCTAGACTCTGTTTTTCTTAAAATTATTACTGAAAAACTAAATTAAAAATTAGCATAAAAATAGTAAAAACAAATGACTGCCCAACCCACTTCTTCAGTGAATTTACTAATGCATCCACCAATTCTCCCATGATGTTATTTATATCAGCACAAGATAGGCAAGAAAAAGGTAAGTGAGCACCTGTCCACCCTAGACAAGTTCAAATCACCAGGACCAGATGGATTACACCCCAAGGTTCTGAAGGAACCGGCAGACATGATCTCAGAACCACTGAACTAAATCTTTCAAAGATCCTGGAGCACTGAGGAATACCAGAGGACTGGAAAAGAGCTGATGTAGTTCCCATCTTAAAAAAAGGGGGAAAAAATGGATCCAGGAAACTACAGACCTATCAGCCTGACCTCAATACCTGGGAAGATTCTGGAAAAGATAATCAAGCAACAAATCAGCGAACACCTAGAGGCAAACAAAGTCATTACCAAAAGCCAATATGGATTTGTCAAAAACAGATCATGCCAGACAAATCTGATTGCATTCTTTGACCAGGTGACAAAATTAGTGGACCAATTTACTTGGACTTCAGTAAGGCATTTGATAAAGTACACCACAACCTATTACTTGATAAGATAGGAAAATGTGGGTTAGACAGCATCACCACCAGATGGATTCGTAGCTGACTGACAGGCTGTACTCAGTGTGTAGTCCTCACTGGAACTGCATCTACATGGAGGGAAGTGAGTAGTGGGGTGCCCCGGGGCTCTGTTCTGGGCCCAGTGCTTTTCAAAATGTTCATCAATGATGAGGGGTCAGATGGGGAACTCATCAAGTTTGCAGATGACACCAAACTGGCAGGAATAGCCAGCACTCCAGAAGACAGGCTTAAGATACAGAAGGATCTTGACAGACTTGAACATTGGGCACTATCTAACAAAATGAAATTCAATGATGAAAAAAGTAAGGTTCAACATTTAGGAAAGAAAAACCAAACACACAGGTATAGTATAGGTAGTACCTTGCTCAATAGTAGTAACTGTGACAGGGATCTTAGTAGTAACTGTGACAGGGATCTTGGAGTGCTAGTGGACAACCACTTAAATATGAGCCAGCAGTATGCTGCAACTGCCAAAAAAGCCAACACAGTACTAGACTGCATTAAGAGAGGGGTAGAATCAAGATCACATGAAGTGTTAATACCACTTTACAATGCCTTGATAAGGCCACACTTGGAATACTGCATCCAGTTTTGGTCACCACAATGTAAAAAAGATGTTGAAACTCTAGAAAGAGTACAGAGAAGAGCAACAAAGATGATTAGGGGGCTGGAGGCTAAAACATATAAGGAACGGTTGCTAGAATTGGGTATATCTAGTTTAATGAAGAGAAGGACGAGGAGTGACATGATAGCCGTGTTCCAATATCTCAGGGGCTGCCACAGAGAAGAGGGAGTCAAGCTATTCTCCAAAGCACTTGAAGGCAAGACAAGAAACAATGGATGGAATCTAACCAAAGAGAGCAGCAACCTAGAACTAAGGAGAAATTTCCTGCAGTTAGAACAATTACTCAGTGGAACAACCTGCCTCCAGAAGCTGTGAATGCTTCAACACTGGAAGTTTTTAAGAAGAGGCTGGACAGCCATTTGTCCGAAATGGTATAGGGTTTCCTGCCTGAGCAGGGGGTTCGACTAAATGACTTCCAAAGTCCCTTCCAACTTTATTATTATTATTATTATTATTATTATTATTATTATTATTATTATTATTATTATTATTATTATTATTATTATTATACATATGTTCAGATCAAGACTTAAGAATACAGGGAAGAAATTATTCCAAAGCCTAAGATAAAATCACGTTTTAACATTAGTGTCTGATGGGAGGTAGTCTTTATTTCCAACTTGCTTAACATATCCTCTTTCTTCCAACATGTAATGTTTTTAATAGCAACAATTTATTAAATTACAGTATTTTATTTTAAAAACAAATATTTGATAGGAATAAAAATCTACAGATTTTGGTTTATCTCTATTATAGGTCTCTGCTGAATAATTTGGTTGAAAGCAAAAGGTCCAGTAAAAATGTTTATCATAATTTAACTTTCAAAATGAACAATCACAACTGAACTGGACTTTCCTAAGCTTAACTTTTCATATGAACGTTTGGCTCCGTTATTAATGCTATGCTATTCCTCCTCAATTCTCACCATCGAGTTTCTTCAGTTTGGGCACTCGCTTGGTGGCCTCCTCAACCCAGGCGCTCTGTGAATCAGCAGAATATTTCTCTTCCAGTGGATTGCCCACAAACACCAGGTCCTCCAGTAACGGCAACTCTGCCAACCTCACAAACTCTGCTGCATCCATAAAGAGATATAATCAGAAAGAAAGAAAAATATTATGAAGAGGAAAATAAATCCCAACTTCAAAACCAAAAGGCACGGGAGCCTGCAGGAGATAGAGTCCTCACATCATCAGTGGAATTACAGAGCTTATTTTATCTGCCTGATAATATCATGATGTGTGGCTTAACATGGCTTTTACCAAATGCCCATGTCAGAAAGGCAGGGAGATGTTAAGAGAATAATTCACTTACTGCAAATAATGTGAATAATTCATTTAATGTGCAATATTTCACTACCTCTGGTTTGGACTTTTCAGGTTTCTAGTTCTGGTTCTCAAACACAGAAATTATTTTTTTATATAAAATTTTATAAAATTAAGATGTGTGTTCATCAATGAAGTAGCTAACGTGCTAATAAACAATGTTATACTTCAGCGAAATTCTCTGCGTGGCTCCTCACAGATCACCTGTTAACAATTCCTTAAAGCAGATGTGTCTTTCTTCCAGATTACCTGGTACTCTCTAGAGCTGGAAAAGTCATGTTTGGGGTGTGGTGCTGTTGACAGATACCACTTGCACATCCACGGTCACTCCAAAACACACACACACAAATGTTTCAGAGCACGCATGGGAATGCAAGCAGTACTCTTGAAATTCAAAGCACCATACCATCCTAACAGTTACTATCTGCCCATGAAGATGTTTGCCCACCTCATCAGAATTGGAAGCCCAAGGTAATTGATCAGAGGTTGCTAGATCAGCTGCATTTATAACACATGTGTCTCATTATCTAGAATATGGTGTTCCAAGAGTAGACCTGCTAATGTAGATAAATCTGGATAAATCTAGATATTTTTGTTGTAATAATTACCAGGTGAAATTACATATGTGGAGCTGGCTTGGAAGAGTATAGAAAACACAACTTTCACTTAACAACAAATGGAAGTCCATAGCTGTACTTAATGTTGATACATGTGCGTATGGAACACATTGTGCTGCTGATACAATTTCATCTTTCTATTCTGAAGTTTATTTGTTAAGTAATTTTATTTATTTTATTTTTATTTTTAATTCCATTTATATCCCGCCCTTCTCCGAAGACTCAGGGCGGCTTACAATTTATTAATCAAATTTATATAGCCATCCATCTCATGAGAAATGACGCTGGGCAGTATACAGTAGTCAATAGTCAAGTTCACATGATAAGATAACCGCAACACATAATGAGGCAATTTAGTGTAGCAGCTAAAAGCACCAAGGAAGAAGCTGGGAGACTGAGTTCCTTGCCTTAGGCCATGGGTAGGCAACCTCGGCTCTTTTATGACTCATGGACTTCAACTCCCAGAATTCCTGAGCCAGGAGTTGAAGTCCATGAGTCATAAAAGAGCCGAGGTTGCCTACCCCTGCCTTAGGCAAAATACCAGTTGGGTGACCCTCGGGCCTGTTGCTGTGGTTCAGACCTAGGAAGAAGGGAACCACTTCTAAAGATTCTGCCAAGACAACTGCAGAGCCTAATCCAGCCAGTTGCCAGGAGTCAAGACTGATTCAAAGACAGAAACAAAACAAACTATAAAAATAGTAGGCAAATCCATTTTCTGGACAGACTAGCTTCTCAAAATATTAGCTGGGACTAACGAATAAGTTTTAAAACTTCTGTAAAACCTAAGGCCACTTGATTGACCTCAGAGAATTTCAAGTTGTACTTGGACTGCCAGGGATGCACCTGACGTTCTGCCCTTGTTAAGAGATTTTGGAGGAATCCACTGAGGCTTCTAAGCTAACAACGCGCTTTGGTAAAAAGGTGAAGAAATTTGATGAAAATGATATTGAAACAATAGGAAATAATGAGCTGCTGTTTTTGAAAAATCAAAAAATTAGTCTCTAAGTATAAACAAAAAAATAATAATTAGTGTATACTGAGTATTTCAGAGAATGCCTAAAGCAGGTTGGCTGTAACGGCTTCCTTGTTAGAGATGCAATTCAGAAACTAGAATATTCGTCCACATGGTTCAGCTGGGTTTGCCCTATTATTTCCACATTTCTGGCTAAAATCCAAGATAGTTAATGATTTTAAACCAACTCTTATGTGACAAATTCTTCTTGGTTATATTCGCAGTATTTTGAACTAATTAAGATATTAAGAATCATGGAATTTTCACAAGTGGGACAATGGCAAAAAGTATTACACAATACTGAAAAGATAAATATGAACTTGGTACATATTGTTTATCAAATGTCCCCCCCCCGCCTTGGTATACCTTTGAGTCAGTGTTAATTCCTGGCACCTGTCTGGACTAATCCCTAGTTTTCCTGGCAATGTTTTGGAAGTGGTTTGCCCTTGCCTTCTTTCCAGAGTTGAGAATGTGTGACACAGTCTCCTGGTTTCAAGTCTGGTGTCTTCAGCCATTAGCCAAACTTGCTCTCAAACTTCACATCAGTCTTGTTTTAATAAACGAACAAGGTAAAGGATTTCCAAGCAATTTGATCATTTTTTTAAGATTTCAGTTTATAAATCTCATTTTTCTTTCCTTCATTTTAATGTTGTATCATATTGTTCTATGTACACAATTTTCTGTTAATTTATTTGATAAATTGACATTAAAAAAAGTAAAATCAGAACACAGCTAGGTTACTAATGGGAACCAGAAAACAGGGAACAAGCAATGGCAATTTATAAATAGGTATATTATACTTTCTAATCATGGAATACATAGGCACAAGCAAATAGCTAACTAGGTCTTTACAAATTCATCAATAGCAAAGCATGTATGAAATACAAATATACATAAATACCGAGCAAACAACATAATAAAACAATTTCTATTATCATTTCCTCCTTTGGCTAGGTCCATTATTGCACTTTATTTTATTACATATTATCTGTGGATTATGACCTTTCAAAATAAAAACACTGTTGTGGTGCAGTAGGGTAATTGTGAACATATTCCAAGATAATTTATGTTCTAGCATAAGACTTTATTAAATATAACCACAGTAAAATGATCAATATGTTTCAAAGTAGACCTGATGACATTGTCTTACCCCAATCTTTCACCAGATTATTGGACATGTAGAGAATTTTCAGCTTCTTCATCACATGGAGACCTTTCAACTTCTCAACCAAGTTGTATGAGATCCACAATTCCTCTAATGTATCCCCAACTGCTTCCTGAAAGACAATAATGTTCTGAGGAAAATGTTCTATTACCAGCAGAAGCTTTTAAATAGAAAAGCAAAAAATAAAATAAAATTGTATGACTCTTTACTTCCCTGCCAGTGCATAAATTAAGATAAATTTAAAATTAAAAAAAATGATAGCATTGAAAGAAAAAACAAATTCTCATTCCATATATATCCAAGTTGGGGAGGGGGGTCATAAGAGGAATCCACAGATTTCAAAGCCTTCTAGATTACACCAGCCAGGCAAGAGTCATGTCAGGCAACTTCCTTGGGATTTTAGACAAATTTGAGAGTTATGATCTGCTATTAATTTGTTGCAAGAAGTAGCTTAATTTTTATGAGACAGAAGGTATTCTGAATTAGAATTTAGCAGACTGATAGATTGGACGAGAAAGAATCCCGATAATTAATGGTGCTTCAGAGAATTTGAACTTCCCTAAAAATCAGGTTCATAGTGTAAGTGCTTTTGATTTCATTATTTTGGTGCAGACATATATATTTATCATGCATCATTTAACAATTTAGGAGATATACTAACTGTGATCTTGCCTTGATAGATTGTTGCTGCTACTGCTTTCTGGCAATGTGTAGTTGAATTATTGCAATGCATGGAATAAAGATTCCCATATGGCAGCAACGTTAAATGGAACTAGTTGATCAAATGATTGTGTTATCTGCATTAGCTGCCAGTCATAAATGGATCTTAAGCAGTGGTGGGATTCAAATATGTGAACAACCAGTTCTCTGTGTGGATGCCTCTTCCAGAAGTCCATTCTGGGCCTGGGCAACAAAAAATTAGCTACTGGTCCTGCCGAAGTGGTGCGAACCGGCTGAATCCCACCACTCATCTTAAGGTATATTTTGAAACCCTTCTTGAGCAGTTCCACTAAGTGAACTGAGCTGTACGGCTACTTAGTGAGGTGTTGTTGACGACTGTGACTAGCTGTGAAAAACTATTTGTGGAACTCATATATCCTCTTGACATGAGGTAGATATCTTATACTTCTTCATGAATCTGTGGTTCTTCAAGATGTTTTTTTGACTTACACAGTGTTGTTGGTTTTATTCAATATTTGTCCCAACAAACTAATATCCACTACATGCACTGATGCTCTTACTGTTATTATGAGAAGCAACTATCTCATCAAGATTACATACCAGCCCATTCAGATTTTTTATGTTGTTCCTTCCCAATGACAATATCCGCAAGTTTTCTGTAATAGAAACAAACTTATTTTTCTACATTATTAGTTAAGAAATACTATAACCGTCCAGAAGCTTTGAGAATTGGGCAGCATATTTATTAAATAAATAAATACCCAGCACATGATACTTAAGAATAATGTATATCAGTCCAGTTGGTCAAAAAATGTGTGAACATTTAATTCCTGTTGACTATTATCCCTGCAGTTCTCTTGGCAAGATTTTTGGATGTGGTTTGCCTTTGCCTCCTTCCCAGGGCTGAGAGAAAATAACTGGCCCAAGTCACCCAGATGCCTTCGTGTCTTAGGTGGGACTAGAATTTGCACTCTCTCAGTTTCTAGCCTGGTGCCTTATTCACTACACCTAACTGTTAAAAGGAAAAGAGAATCTGGAAAAAGAACAGAGAATAAAAATAGATATTCAGCACCAAACAGGTGCTATTTAGAAATGTCTTGTGGTTGCTTTAACTGTACTTTAGATTTTTGGTAACTGATTCAATCAAAAGCAAGATTTTCAGGCTACTTTAACAATATTTACTAAAAGAGTTGAGAGGTAAGGTTACAGAAATTTCAGCAACTGCATTATAGTACCTAAACGTCAGAGCCCAATTATCTTATATTTCATTAAGAGAGAGTCTTTTTTCACTTTCTTGTTAATGGATTCACTGTGAACCAGAGAGCTGGCTGTTCTTTGTGCAAATAATGGAGGAATTAGCAGATAGTTGAGTTTTCCAAAACATTTCCTGAATCTTTCCCATGCTCTGAACATATTATCATACAAAGAGCCATAAGCTCGTCATGTAATAAGCCAAAATAATCAAATTCCTCATTAACATACTGAATTGTGCATTTGTGGATTCATCACACAGCTAAAGGCTGCAGATGACAAACATCCCAAGAGGTTAAAACAACTGAAGGAAATATTTTTTTAAAAAACAATCAATTCATTTTAAGTAGAAAAACCTATACTGAATATCTTGAAACACACTCCAAGTCTTTTTTTCAACAATGCCACAAGCCTATTTCAAATGATGCAAAAGGTTATCAGTGCAAAAGGCTATCATTCAATCAGTAGTCAAATAAAATCAATCAATATACCGTAATATTGTACTGCTTAGATTGTTTTCAAATAAAGCTTGATTTTAAAATTAACTGTAATTGGCTACACAGTAAGACAGATTAATAAGAATAGTTATTACTATCAGGCTAAATCAATCCACAGCAGGAGAAAAATCTGTTCATTAAGAATTATGGGAACAATATTTTTTAATTTATTTATCCAATTTATATCCCAACTTTCTATTCAACTGAATATTTAAGATCTCTGTTTTCATAGTATATTAAAAAAGGAAACATCTTTTTCTTTGTAGTATAAGATACATACAATAAGTTATTTTCTACAAATAGAATGAGGAACAAAATTGATAAAATAGCATAAGCAAGTGTGACATATACAAACTCCATTTCTAGAATCATGGTTTACCGAAGTTTGAGAAAGGAGAAATAGTTAAAATGCAATATGTTCATTGTTACTTACTTAGCCCATTCAAGTTGGCAATTTTTTCAATGCAGTTTGTAGATAAAGACAATTTTCTTGAAACAAAGAAAAAAGAGGATTTTATATTAATTGTAATTCAGTAATAATTGAAGATTTGTAAACACTTTGTGACAACTATTATTGGTGGAAGATAGGAACACAGCTCAGGTTTTAATATGATTCATTCAAATCATGATGTGGCACTATATCAATAAAGCCAGGTGAACATGATAATATTGTTCAAAACAGTAATGTTGAACAAAATGTTTAATGTTGAAATTGAGAAACTGGAGGGGCGATGTGCGGGGAAATGATGGTGATCATGTGGCAAAACATACCTATGGAAATCTCTCCACCCTGAGAGGGGAAAGGGGGGGGGGGGGAAATCAACTATTTCTGTAGGCAATCTCTCCTGTACCAGACTAGTTCTTCCCCTCTTGAAGAATGAAGAAATTGGAGAGGAAAGGATTCCAAGAGAGTAAGAATAGCCACAACAAGGAATTCTCTGGGCTGTTCTGCATACTGCATTTGCAATTGCCAACACCAGTGCATTAAATTTATTTGCTGCCTCAAGGAACTCCATGAGATAAGTGGCAAATAAATTTAACAAATAACATAATAAAATTGCTTTCAATGTGTATTTTGTGTACTTGCTTACTCTCTTGTAATCCCTTCCTCTTCAATGAATTTAAATACGAACATTAATTCCGTTCTTGTTAATTATTCCAGTTGGAGCTAGCATTCCAAAAGGCAAAGGAATGGTTAAAAGGCAAGCAAAACTGAAGGCATTCAACTATTTAGTTCTGTCAGTTTCAAGCTGAATATAGAGCATTGCCCAATGAGCTGGAACAGGAAAGTACAGCCCCAGTCATGTGATTTCCCACTTAGTGACTCTTTCACTTAACAATAGAGTTGCTTAGTGATGGAGTTGCCAATCCCAAAAGTCACTAAAAGTACTGACTACCTGTACTGTTGAAAGCACGAACCCAATACATTTATTTTAGTATTCAGCACCTACTCGCAGTTAACAAGAGTGGAAAGAGAAGCATCCATCTTTTCTATAGGGGGAATCTGAGCATAGAGTTTCACTTCCTTGGCTTCCGATGGCTTCTGACCAGTTTTTTCTTCCTGAAGTAAAAAACACACAATAAAAACAACAGCTTCCTCAAAATTTAGAGAATAATCATTCTAGTCTACTCAGAGAAAAAGAAATGAACTCCTTTTAAACAGATATGCTATCACCTTCTCAATCACTGAGTGTGATTGTTAGGGGTTTTTTTAGGCTGGAGTGAACTTTGGTATGGAATGGTAACTGTGGGGTACTTCAGGTCAGAATTAAACTGCTGTTAGTAAAAGGGAGGATGACTAGGACTTGCAACTAGAGTGAACTCAATACTAGCACTATTCAAGGGCAGGGAGGGTGACAGCAGTAAGGAAATTGGCTATTAATGGTAGGATAGCTCTTCCTATGGTATTGTGCGCTATTACCTCTTAAAAGCTCTTCCCTCACACATGCTGAAGTAAAAGTGGACTGAATTTGTACCCACTTAATCCACTTTCTCTTAGGAGTTGAAGATAAAAAGGAAGGTGGTGGTATGGAGGTGACCTAAAGGAACCAGTGGAGTAATGGGTCCAGTGAGCATACTGGGTCCAAGAGCCTTGGTGGAGCAGTGGGCTAATGCCTCCTTAAGTAACACCAGCTGCCTGCAATTAGTGCAGGTTCGCATCCCACCAGGCTCAAGGTTGACTCAGCCTTCCATCCTTCCGAGGTTGGTAAAATGAGGACCCAGATTGTTGGGGGCAATTAAGCTGACTTTGTAATAATGCCGCTTGGGGTGTGTGTGAAAGCCCTAATAAGCAGGCATATACATAGAAAGAAGGCTACTGCTAAACTTGTAAGCCGCTCTGAGTCTTCGGAGAAGGGCGGGATATAAATGGAATTTTTTTAAAAAAGGTAGGCTAGCAGGGTAGTCTCCAAATTTGAGCTTGAAGAGCCATGGAATTATTACCCACACCATTGTAAAACACAGACAAATAGAGAAGTCACCAATTGTCTTTTAAGCTTTGGAATGCTGTAGCACCTGACCTGACCAGAACATTGAAACAATAAAGTTTTGTCCTGAACACAATATACAACAATCAGTTTTGAGTTTTCATTTGCTCATATGCCACCAACATGGAATATTCCAATAGATTTTTTTTGGGGGGGGGGGCTGCTTTGTTCTTAGCTGGATACAGAATACATTTCCTGTTTTCTCTTACTTGTACCAAACACACATTCCTAACCCCCATTTTTCAGAATTCTATCTCTGAGCAATTAACCAAATCACATTTACTTATGGTTCCCAATATTTCTACTTTTCCTTATTACTCTATACAACTTCAGTTTCACTAAGGTTCTCTGCAGCCCAATAATCAAAGCACTTTACTGCTTCTCTTCCCACTTTGTTAATAAAGCCTTCCCAAACGTCTCTACCATTAGCTGTTTATCCACTACATTTGTTCCCTTTACTATGTATTAACAAATCTTGATTTTTATGAGTTCTTGACATGGCTTTTAATATATATTCCTCATACAATGATTATGGAATGTCTATAAGAAGCATTTTTCAGCTTATAGTCAGTGTTATATAATTATTAAATGTACAAATGTACATTTGTAGTTCAACTACTAGATAAGCTAAAAAGTTTGATTACACAGCTTTTCTGGGTTCCTTGAAAACAACTGTTTTGCATGAACTAAAAAAATCACTTTTCTTGATAAAGAAAATCCATCTAATTAAGAACACACAATATATTTTCTACTTACCCATTTGGCTAAAGCTTCCTTGATAGTTGTTGCTTTTGCCTAATAAAAAAACCCCAACAACATATAAATAAAATGTAATAGATTTATGTAACCCGCTAATTGTCTGGCTTTATCATTTGTTTCCTTGCCTGTTAAGATTTATATCATGCTTTTCCTCTAGGAGCTCATGAAGTCATACAAAGCACTCTCTATTCCATTTTCCCCCACAAAACAATCCTATGATTGAACTAAGTTGGGCTGAGAATGACTGGCTGTCAGCCAATGAGCTCTGTGGCAGAGGGTGGACCTGAACATTGACCTCTTCAGTCCCAGTCCAATGCCTTCACCACTGTACCACACTGACATTAATTAAATTAAGTCTTGATCAAGGAGGGGATCAGTTTAATGAGTATTTACTATGTTATTCTGGTCCTAGGTTAAATGTCCTATGCGCTTCATCTATACAATAGAATCAATGAAAAATTTTTAAAAGAAGAAAAACCTGTTCATTTTAGCTTAGGTGAACTAGAGAGATTAGAACTGGCAGAAGATTTTCTACTTTACTTTCCAATCTTACAGTATCTAATGAATATGGGACCTTTTTGAGCCGTCATTGCTCTTTTCAAACAATTCAAGAGCCGCAAGTACAGAAAAGAGCGGGGCCTGAGGAAAAGTGGGTAGAGACTGGGAAGAACTGAACAAGTTACTTGCTACGGGTATAATTTATAGTGGTATACTTATTGATTCTACTGTTATTACCAATTTCACTCAGCCTCACATCACTTATTTTTTTATTGTTTGTATGAATGCACTTATTACAATAAAATCTGTCAACGGTTAATGTTATCCACTTAACAAACTCAGCAGTTGCTCCTTAAATTTCTCTCTTTCTCTCTCTCCTTCCCCCTCCCCCCATCCTTCTGAGCAGCAAAAACTCTGTGAACCTCTGCTATAATAGACAGCACCATGGACTACAATCAAAAAGGGCACTGCTGGGGCTCCAGGTAATAAAAGAAAAAGCAGCTGCAGTAAACTATAAGCCTATATGGGTACTGGCAGAATATTCATGACACCAAAAAAAATATCATAACATTCAAAGAGCCCATTAAGTATGATATCTCAGCTCAGGAATCTAAATAAATATATATACAACATAGGCTGTCTAATTTCTGTTTGAACATAATCAAGAAGTGGGAGCTGATTACTGCTTTGGTAATTGGGTACTTTGGTAATTGAGATATTTGAAATTTTATTATAGTCCCCCCTCACTCTTCTTTTTTCAAGGTTAAAGGAACCCAGCTCCTTTAATCTCTCTTCATAGGATTTAGTTTCTCATTCTGTGATAATCTCTGTTGCCCTTCTGTTAATATTCCAGGTCTCTATAACCTTAAGTATGGTGCCCAGTATGGGTACATTCCATAATTTTGCTGCATTTATTAAGCCATTTCTGTCTTTCTGTATTTTTTCAAACTCCCTGAGTTTCTCACTCCTTGAGCAGTTCTGTAGAAATAATGAAAGATATGAATTATATGATTCAATGTGTTTTTTGATTTTCCGTTGGATGGTATCAGAGGACCTATTAGAGCAACAGTTTAATAATTTAGTTTCTTTCTATACTTCATGAGTCTTTATCTGAAATTCTTCCTCTAGGATTTTTATCTCTAATCTTATTTTTGACAAGAAATACATATTAGCATGTAACAATCCTACTGATAGAAAAGGTCAGTCCAACTTCATGTTCAGAATAATCTATACAAAATTAAAATTGTAGCACTGCTGTTTCTTACATTTAAACCATTCAAAATTAGTTGAAGCAACTGTTTATTTTATGGGGTTCATCTGACAGTGCTATATTTTTATATGGAAAATTGTGATTCAATTTCATAAAAACACTAAGTACTACAGGATAAGACTATATGGTTCACAGATATTGAGGAATAAAAATGACATGTTTTCAGTAAGACATGAATAAAACTACCTATGAATTATTGATATGACAGCTATAGTCAGTGACTTTATTCTTGCTGCTTTTATTCATTGAAAGGATAACATTATGTACATGAGATGCAAACCTTCACTCTTTACATTTAAATGTTGCTACTTTTCTATTCTCCCTAAAGAAAACTTCTGTGAAAGAAAAAAAAAACACTGCATAATTCTGCATAGAAGCTGTGGTAGCACAATATATACTTCCTTTGTGAAGAATTTATAAGTAGCTATGCAAAAAGTAAAAGGAATTGAGGACAGATTAAATGATTTGTAACACAAAATATTTTAGCAACTTTACATTCAGTTAAGATGCTTTTCTCTACTCAGGCTAGAGTGACAATTCTTAACAGCTAATGAAACAACTTCATTCTATGAAGTGTCACTCATTTATAATAGATAATCTGTAGCTTTAAAAGAGCTTACTGAGATTTTTAAAGTGCAAGATGAAAAGGCTTCTCTACCTCCGTCTAGTTTTACATGTAGCTTCAGGTATTATACTGTCGCAATCAAAACCTATGTTATTCCCTCTTAAGAAGAAAAAGAAATAGTAACATATATATGAAAAGAAAGAATATCTGGTCAATCTAAGTATGAAATATTGAATGAACCCTAATCATAAGCCAGAAAAACAGTATTTAAATTTATCATGTAGATACGTATTATGTATGGTTTGGAAAATTTCAAACTCTTTAATGTAAATTCTCTGTCATTATTTTAAAATTTTTATTTACCATTCTATTGAAGGTGACTTCTGATATTCAGACAACCCTTACAATTTACATTAATTTTGGAGATCACTCTTCAAATGAGCACCTTTCCTAGGGGAAAAAAGTAAGGTTATATTAGCCTTCAACCATCACAAAGACCTCCCAAATAAAGACAAAAGTAAAATTGCCGGTTTTTAACATTCTTGAATCTCTTATCTTTTCAATCAGAACTCAGAAATTAATTACCTACAGCTTTGTGCAAAAGATAAACATTTTCAATCCAAAAATTCTGAGCCCAGAATTTTTTCAAACAGAAATGAAATTCAAAGCCCTTTCACATAACAATTTATTCCTAATGCTCAAATTTCCTTCTTTATAGTTGTATTATGAGGAAATTTTTGCTTAACAAGCAATAGGTCAAAATCCTTGTTGCAGATGTCTGCGAGTAAACCAAATGTGCCTTCTGCTTATTACCGTCCTATTACACTAATTGTAACATACTAGCTGGGATTCCATAAAAGTAGTCTTATTTGGATTTTTTGTTCCAGAATTCTTAAGAGTCAGCAGACCCCTTGAATAGAAGGCTGAAGTGCCAGGTAGCAATCAGCAAATCTTCTTCCACTTTCCATCAGCAGAGGGTTCTAAGGGGAATTTGTTGTTGCCGATGCAATAATGCACAACTCTCGAGGTGCCTGGCTTTTTTTTTTTTTACTAACTTCACTAAAAAAAGTGAAATTAGTAAAAAAAAAAAAGCCAGGCACCTCAAGAGGTGTGCGTTGTTCCATCAGCAACAACCAATTCCCCTTAGAACCCTCTGCTGATGGAAAGTGATGGAAAGTAAAATAAAGAACTGTGAGAACGGAAAACTGTAAACCAAGAGAGGGGAACCGAACCTTTTTAAAGCTTCAGTTCCCCTCTCTTTGTTTAGAGTTTTCAGTTCTCAGAGTTTTCTATTTTTTGCTCTTTGAAGGGAGATCAGAGGAAGTGGGTACTATCTAATCCAGCGTTTCCCAACCTTAGGAACTTGAAGATGCGTGGACTTCAACTCCCAGAATTCCCCAGCCAGCTATGCTGGCTGGGGAATTCTGGGAGTTGTAGTCCACGCATCTTCAAGTTCCTAAGGTTGGGAAACGCTGATCTAATCAAACAACGTATACTTAGGAGTCTCTAACACACCAACCTGCCTCTCTTTGTAATCCCTCGCACAATTCTCCAGACTAAATCATTACAATGCTGCAGTTAGTAGATGAAAAGGGAAGATTGCAGGGATGAAAGGGAGATTTTGAGACTTGCAACTCACATGGCTGGTGGCGGTCATTTGCTCCTCTACCGTACCCCTTGTGTGAGAGAAGACTGCATGCGCTGCTGGAACTTCTTCCCTAAAACTTGTAAAAGCTCTCACAGTCTCCCGTGGATCCAGTACCTTCCCCCTCCACAAGCGTGGTTTCCCACAGGCCTCTTCGGCCTCTCATTCCCCCAAAGGCTCTCCTCTCCCCAGCAATGTCTGAAACCTGTTGCTCCAGCGACCCTGCCTTTCCTCCAAAGCTCCCTCTCTCTTGCCAGAATATTCCCCGTTGCTGTTGTTGCTCCCTTCTCTCCACAAGCCATCGCCACCATTTATACTGTTGCCCTACTACAGGGGTAGGCGACCTCGGCTCTTTTATGACTCATGGACTTCAACTCCCAGAATTCCTGAGGCAGCTACGCTGCCTCAGGAATTCTGGGAGTTGAAGTCCATGAGTCATAAAAGAGCCGAGGTTGCCTACCCCTGCCCTACTACGACTAACAGCCAGCCGGCCAACTAACGCCCCTCCCCCCCAACTCCCCTTCCCAAAGGAGCACCCCTCCCTCCGCCTCATCTTCACCCGGGCCTCTCTTTTTCTTCTTCTTCTTTCCTCGGTAGCCCTCGAAGGAACTCACCATTGTTAGGATTCCAGTTGCTACCGTCTCTAGCCCTGGTTGCTATGGCGAGCGAAACCCACGCGCATGCTCACATGAAAGCTGGGAAAAAAAAGGGGGGACAGACACGTGAGCAAAAGCAAAATCAACAACCGGATCATAGAGATCCCTCTGAAAACAGAGGGGACTTTTCATTCTGGAAGTCTCCCCCTAGAGGCCGGGAGGGGTGAAAAAAAGGTCAGATTGCTAAACCGAGCGTGGATTTCCGTGGTTTCGTTTCTCAGCAGGGGAAGATGGGGGCGCCGTGCGTCCTATGCAAGCGGAATTTGAGGCATTGAACCGCGCCGACCGTAGCAGTTCAGTTTAGCTCTTTTCGAAAATTGGAAAAAATAAATGCACGATCGTATTTGTGTGCATGCGTGTATGGATGGGAAGCCCTAAATAAGCAATAGCAGAATGTGACTGTCCTTAGCGCAGCGTTTTCCAACCTTAGGAACTTGAAGATGCGTGGACTTCAACTCCCAGAATTCCCCAGGAGTTGAAGTCCACGCATCTTCAAGTTCCTAAGGTTGGGAAACGCTGCCTTAGCGCAGGAATCTTCAAACTTGGCCCTTTTATGACTTGTGGACTTCAACTCCCAGAATTCCTCAGCCAGCATGCCTGGCTGAGGAATTCTGGGAGTTGAAGTCTACAAGTCATAAAAGGGCCAAGTTTGAAGACCCCTGCCTTAGCGGGTAGACGATCTTCTCGTGACTGTCCTTATCAAGGGCAGAAAGGATAAAAATTGTCGCTCATCGAGACATGCCATGGTTGGGCTTTAAAAATCCGGAGTTGTTCTTTGATGACACGATCATCCGGATGTTTATACTCCAGGCATGACCTCCTTGGTTCAACTGAAGAATTTCACCTGTTTTCATATTGGATTTCCATTTTCTCGTCAGTGGTCAGAGTAACATCTGTTTACAGAGGGGTGAAATCCAGTGCTTTTTAGTGATCCGAAGCTGTTGCACATTTCCCCAAATGTGAAAGCAAAGATCGTGTTTTTTTTCCAACAACCAAGCGTTTGAACGTAAATATGAAGTATTTCACCTGATTTGCAAAAAATGCCAAATAAACATTTCCTGGCTAAAAATACATTCCAGAGCAGAAATTGTATTGGGCTCTTCCAGCTGCAAGGAAAAACAGAACTGTGTTGGGACCTTAGCATTTATGACAAAACATTTCTGAACCAGTTAACCAGGTGCATTAATAAGTATCAGATACATCATGTGATGTATACACATGGTAAAATGGAGAACCAAGTTACAATTAAATTAACACTGAAGGCTCTTAAACAAGTTCTTTCGGGAGGACCTAGGATACAGTCATTTGTCATCCTGTTAACTTGATACTGGGATTTTTTTTGTTCTTGCTGTTTCCTGATACAGTAAGAAATACTTTTAATACTTTCTTCTAGTTATTTCATTGTTTTAATATGCTGCGTGCTGAACAAATACTACTGAATTTCAGTAAATCACAATTTTGTTCAATTTCCAAAACCCTGAACTGGGATAAAATATTGTATCTACTTGTTTGAACTCACCAATGTCTTTGCCATCATTAACTATTGTGTGGATGGTTTTGTTTTCTGAGCTTGGATATGAGTTGGGGATAAGACATGTTGTTACATATAATTTGTTCCTGGTGACACTGTTATTGTACCCCTTTCAACTTTGGAAGAATTGCTGGTTTAATTTTAGAAGATGTGTTTTTTCCCCAGTAGGAAAGCAAGTACATTTGTGCATTAAGTTACTGAACTTAGGTGTAATTGTACAAAGTACTAGAGAAGCTGTGAACCATCAGGTTATTGTTTCAGTGATATTTTCTTACCAGATTCCTCAATATCTTCAACAATGGCAGAGTTTATAATGTACTGCCTTTATCAGAAAAATTATTAAAAATTCAGGGAGATATTCAGAGATGTATCTGCTTTAAAAGTAGCTCATGTTGTGTATAGCACAAACATAAGGAATTGGTCATATTTTACAGAATTTGTCCAATTTCATTTCCACTGGAGTCATAGGTTCTGGATTTTGGATGCATTCTGTAAATTAGCTCACTTGAAGTTCAAAATGTTAGAACAATGCACAGTTTTGTTCAGGTAATGGTACACACAAGAGAAGTTTACTAATATATAGTGTTTGAGAAATTGCAATAAAATGTACTTTAAGGCAGGGCTTTTCAACCTTTTCACCCACTGTACCACTTTTAGGATATGGCAACATCCGAGTACCACCAGTCGCCTTGCAAGGAGTCAAAAACTTGCTGACCATAAAAAAAAAGGAAAAAAGTGATGAAGTACAGGTAGTCCTCAACTTACAACAGTTCGCTTAGTGACTGTTCGAAGTTACAATGGCACTGAAAAAAGGGCCCCCAAGCCACAGCCGAGCAAGACACCTGCTTGCCCACCCGGTGGCGCTCTTCCTCCTGTCCAAGGTTTTTATTCCCCTCCCCTCTGCTGGGTGGTTGCAGCAGGTTTTGGTCTTGGGACACTGTGACCGTCATAAATATGAATCAGTTGCCAAGCATCTGAATGTAAATCACAAGACCCTGGAGATGCTGCAATCAGTGCTTCTTCCGGGATCAGCAGAAGCACTGGGATTAGCGCCGAACTCCAGCTGGAGCCTGGTGCTGATCCTGGTGCTTCTGCTGAGCCTTGACAACCCTGCAGCTACAGCCGTCTCTCGCTCAGGGTTGTGCAGTGCTGCCACGGGTTCAGCTCATTCCCCTCCGCCACTACCACTTTTCTAGGATGGTCGCGTACCACCTGCCAGGTGCCAATGTACCACAGGTGGTACCCGTACCACTGGTTGAAAAGCCCTGCTTTAAGGAATATAGCTTCAGTAATACTTCATACTAAACATTAAATGTTTGACAATTTATTCTTAAAGCCATTATAAATGTCAATTTAGATGGTACCAATATGCACAGCAGTTACAATATAGTTTTTGTCACTATAGTGATTTGTGATAAGAGCATCCTATAGTGAACACGCTATAAAAACTGACATGCTCTAAACATTTTAATGGGATAGTTCTTATATTTTGGAAGTACATTTTAGTTAAAATTGCAAATTCCAGTCTTAATAAAATTTGAAACTGTACTATGCTTTCTATTATTTCATTGTTTTAAAAAATCTGATTCCAACTAAAGATTTTGGCAGTTTTGGCAAGATTGATTTTGGCTAGATTCACACATAAGCTATATCTTAGTGTGTTATGAAAACAGGTATCTGTGTTATAAAAGCCAGTATAATTTGATTACCTGCTAAAGAAAACTTGCCATCTTTCATATTAAATTGGCTAATGCACTTTGCAGGTGACTTTATGTATCATTATAAATCATAATACCCACTTCTCATTTAAGTGTTCTCTATTCAAGTAACAATACAGTACTTGCTATGTGTGCTGGTTATATTCCAAAGCATAAAATTGCCAGAAGACAGAAAATAGTTATATTTTGGATATGTGATTTCAAAATGGCAGAAGCTGTACTTGGTGCAGCTGGCTATGTATAATTTGTTGCAGTGCATTAGAAGTTAACTGATATTTCTAACACTATAAACAAAGCCATTCTTCATTCCAGTACTCTAGATTATATTTCTAAAAATATACTTTCGGCCACTCCATCTATACTGTTCATAATATAACCCAAGGCATATATTTCATGTGTTATCATTGCCCATCCTTCTTGCTCAGTCCCTGACTATTTCTTTGTCTTCTTTGGAACTTATTTTTCTCAATTTGCTTCAGTGTTCAACCACCCGCCTGCTCGTTTGATCTCAAGTGCAAATTCAGGAACTCAAGAATCTTCCCCCAAGAATCTTCCTGGGCGTGGGCATGAGCTTTGTTCTCTCCACCGCTCAGAATAGGCACCCCTAGAACGCGGTCTAAAGCTACCAGGCAAACTGGAAAAAAAGATGGATTAATTCGATGGCCTGCTCCAGGGTAACTCAAGAGTTTAAAATTGGCCTTTTTGTGCTGGTGTAGGCATGTAGTAGCTATTTCAGCATACAAGGAGCTCTTCCAATTGTGATCATCCTCTCCGACCACAAAAAGGAAATGGCCTTCTGCCTTTTCAATGGGGATCCGGGACTGTGAATTGGCTGGATTCCTTGGGTCATCCAAAGCTTCGTAAATATCAAATATTCCATTGTCCAAAATCTTGATCCTGCTCATATTAAAGCAAAGCCCAGGCAGGGTCTGTTTTCCATAATGAAGGGCAGCGGCAGTGATGGAGCTGCAGCCAGAAATGCAGACAGCAGCCACCACTTCTGGAAGGAAGGTCATCATTGACAAAGCCAGTTCTCCTCCTTTCCCAGTTCCAATAACACCAATTCCTGGTTTTTTAACCTTCATGAATGAAACAGCATGGGTTAAATTATGGAACAGAATTAAAAAGAATACAGTATTTTATTAACTCTTTTCAAAAAGATATTTATTCTATAAATTATGTTAAGTGCCATTGAACATCTCAGGCTAATTTGTTAAAAATACTAGGTAATAAAGAAACCTCAATGAGTAAAAGGTTAGTATATTTAAAATAGGACTGTATAAAGTATCTCTTTTTCAAAATAAAAATTAAAAATATAAAATATATAAATATATAAATTTATATATAAATATATTTATAAAAAATAAAAAATTAAAAGGACGAGGGGGGACATGATAGGAGTGTTCCAATATCTCAGGGGCTGCCACAAAGAGGAGGGACTCAAGCTATTCTCCAAAGCGCCCAAAGGCAGGACAAGAAGCAATGGATGGAAACTAATCAAGGAGAGAAGCAACTTAGAACTAAGGAGAAACTTCCTGACAGTTAAAACAATTAACCAGTGGAACAACCTGCCTCCAGAAGCTGTGAATGCTTCAACACTGGAAGTTTTTAAGAAGAGACTGGACAGCCATTTGTCCGAAATGGTATAGGGTTTCCTGCCTGAGCAGGGGGTTGGACTAGATGACCTCTAAGGTCCCTTCCAACTTTCTATTATTATTATTATTATTATTATTATTATTATTATTATTATTATTATTATTATTATTATTATTATCTGCTCCCTCAAAAGTTGTTTTCCTATTTTGTATTGCAAACTGCTTTGAGACTGATAGATTCCTATATATTATTGTTAAGGCTAACCTACACAAATTCTCTTCAAAATATTCTGAATGAAAATTTATGAGCAAAAGTATAAGGAAATTAGGGTTGTTCTCCTCTACCCTACTCTAGTACTTTGTTCAGAAAATGGGTATCTTTGTGTGTGATTAAATTTTTGTAATATGCTGTGATTATTAGATATGTTTCCATAGTTTTCTTGGAAACAATTCAGATTTTACAAAGACTATAAAAAATTCATATTTTAAATGAATATCTTCTATCATGGAAAACATGATCACTGAGAACCAAATCAGTACATGAAATCCTATTTTGGACTGGCATACCTATTTGTTTAGTATCACAGTTATGCATACTTTTATACACAAAATATTAATACAGTAGATTTTATAAACTTAAAGAAGTTTACATCCAAAATTCTCTCAGTAATTTTATAGCCTCTGACTTTTTTCACTTCCTGTAAAGATTTCCCACTCACTCTTTTTAGGCACATAAAAATACCTGGCTATACAAGCACTGTCCTGCCCATCTAGCAATTTGAAAGCATGCAAATACAAGTAGATAAATAGGTACCAGTTTGGCGGGAAGGTAACAGCATTCCGTGTGCCTCAGCATGTAATCACATGACCACAGAAATGGCTTTGGACAACAATGGATCCCTCGGCTAAGAAAAGGAGATACCACCTCCTAGAGTCGGACATGACTGGACAGGGGAAACCTTTACCTTTTTACCTTTATACAAGCACTAATCACTTTGTTATTACTATGTGGGCGCTTGATCATAACACCTAACACAGTGATGTATATTTCCTGGCAAAAGAAGAGATTGATATTTGTGTAGGTTTTCCCTAGTTTCCTCATAATTTTTTTATTCAGAATCCATTGGAAAAAATTGTTTATGTTGTCTTGGTGCAAATTGTATTACAGACCGAGAAGTTTTGTTCACATCACTCACCTTCGGATGGCGCAACAAAAACCTTGCTGCCTCTTCAAAATATTCAAGATGGAAATCATCCATGACTTTTGGGAGATCCTCAAAATTAAAATATGGCAAGGAAAGAGCTGCAAAGCCATGGGTTGCCAGAAGGCTGGATCGGAATTCGATTAACCCACCTTCGTCACCAAACATGTCTATCACACCTGGAAATGGGCCGTTCCCTAGTATAGGAGTAGATATTGATCAATTTTGTTGGGCCTGGACATTATTAGCAGGATTTTTTAAATTGTTTTTTTATATTGAAATCCCTTTAACAAGCTCATTTTAAAAGTATATATCTATCTCTATATCTATCTATCTATCTATCTATCTATCTATCTATCTATCTATCTATCTATCTATCATCTATGTATCTAGGGTTGATGGGCAAAGCTCAGATATATATCTATAACTATATATCTATATAGATATATATTGATATATATATTGATATATATTTATATATTGCATCTTGCCACAAATGTCCCATTGCTTATTCCCATTTGATTGCCTCGACTGAGACTGCAAAAGCCCAGAATCAGTTGTCAAGCCTGGAGAAAATGCCTAACTTAGGAGAGCCTGAAATCCCTACCATACGAAGGTTCTCTACTCACCTGGCGGAAGGAACAAGCTGCCTCTGATCGCCCCTTCCTTCAACCTAATCCTTCTCACGCCAGGAAGAGTGAACCACCTTTCCACGCTCGTTTGAGCAAGCACCTGTCCGGGGATGGCCCCAGGCTGACTATATTCCTGATGTACCGTGATCTGCACTTTCACGGGACTCTCCACGTCCTCGGGCTCCAGCCTTTGGTAAGGCTTCTCTATGGTAGCGGGGGAGAGACTCCAAAACAGCCCCATGGGCTCAACTCCGACATAGTCCCCTCCCCTAGAAACATCTTTGGACAGGTCTATTCCTCCATGCCGGTCCGCTTGGTAATGTGCGCAGGCGTCGAAGAGGCTGCCCTGCCCGTTCACTACTAGCGCCCGGAGCGTCACTCCCTGCAAAGGCGCCAGTCCTTCGATTGTCATTTTCGCGGGCTGATCGGCCAAGCCTACAGCAGGAGTGACTGACATCGTTACCCGTCCTCTTCGGCCGTAGCTTTTGGGAAAGATCTTCTTCAACGGGTGGCCAGGCCCACGCAAGAATACCAAGCGGAAGCCCCACGCTCTGCCCATGACTCTTTGCCACATGATGGGCTTCCCGAGGAAGTCCGAACTCCTTGCACGACTCGCTGAGCGTCGGAACTAGAAGCAAAGAAGCCCGGTACGCTTCTCTTCAGTCAGATACTCCGGGTTAAGACTCGAGAGACTGTAGCAATCGATTGCAGAGATCACGCTTCCGAAACGGGGAGTTCGAGGTCGGCTTTGGATGCAACAGAGCAGTAGTCAAAAGTTTGTGACTTGTGGAGTTACAGTAATTGAGGCGTCTTAGCAAGTGTTAGTAATTTATTTCATTTGAAACATTTCACCGTCAGTGGGGGAAAAAACACATATGTGCCGAATCTCACATATTTGGCTCTGCAGACACTTAAAAATTTCTTGAACTTCTAAACTCATTTTAAGTTAGCAGCAGCAAGTACACATTATCTTATTTTTACAAATGCAATGAAACTTGATAATAATTACAATTTAAAAGCAAGGTAAGAAAAATGTATAGTTGAAAAAAAGGAGTTTCTAAATTGGACTACAGGTGGCTGGGGCTTTGAACTTGATTGTGTGAACATAGTCTCTCCCCCCCCCCCAAACCCGGACCATGGATCCCAGGACTTTCCTCTGGTGTTTGTCTTGAACTATAAGCTTAGCACTATATGTCTTAAGGTTTTCTATGATGCTTTTCATATAAACTTTGCTCACAACCCAGGGTCACTGTAGTAAGGGGTGGCTGTATAGATTTAAATAAACCAATAAATAAAAATCACACTGTTGTAGCCACCATCTGGTGCTACCACCTTAGGCAGATCCCAGTCTTCAGAACTTTTAATACAGAATGCAGAAGCAATATTTGAAGACCAGATAAACAATGTTCAAGTGGGCTTTATTACCTAGGAGTTTGCTTCTTCTTGCCCCCATTTCATATCCACTGCCAGCTTTATTCTCACATCTCCGGTACGTAGCTTAGCAAACGTACATGCTGAAACCCAGCTTATAAAACATTCACAGTTTGTTCTTGCTGTTGTTGAGGGTTTCGTGAAAGAAGTTTTGAATCTGCTTCCAAGCATCCACCTGCGCTGCTGCGTGTGCTCTGGGTTCCCCTCCCCAGACCACTGTTTTGCCCACCAAAAAGTGGAATGAAGCAGGGCACAGTGGTGTATAAGGAGGTTCAATGTAATGACCTGTTTCAGGATAGCAAATGATCCCAGGCTTGTCTTTTCCATGAGCTTGTAAACGATTGGCAGCTTCCTTGGCAAAAAATTCACTCTTCCAATTATGATCGTCCATGCCCACAATAAAAAGAAAGCGCCCCTCAGCTTTCTCCAATGGAATTAAGCTTTGGCGGTCAGGACCTTCAAGTGGGTTATTCAGGACATCAATAATGTCACAGATCCCATTCTGATCAATTTTGATTCGACTTGCATTAATGCCAAGAGGTGGAATGGCGATATTCTTGTAGCGTAGTGTTGCACCTACATTGGCTATAGAACCATTAACTGTGACTATTGCAGTGATGCCTTTTAAAAATGAGGCCATGGAAATACAGAGGTCACCCCCTTTGGAGTGTCCCAACAGCCCAATTCCTGGACCTTTAACCTAAAAAGTAGAAAGAAAAGAAAAATCAGATTCACACTGCTAACAATGTTTCTACCACACACTGATCTATGTTCATATACTAATCCTAATTGAATAACCAGATGAATGTTGTTAAGCACAGCATATTTTGGTTTAATCAATCAGCCTCCCCGTAAGCAAACCAGAAGTATGTGTTATGCGGACACAGCTTCTAGGAAAATAATCCATGCTATTTCACTTTCCGTTACAGTAATTGCCTAAAGCTTTCATGCTTCAGTTAATCTTGCACCCTTTTGGCTGCCCCAAATGGAAAGAAATGACTTGTGAAGGACCTTAAACTTTCCATGATCTATTTCAGGAACATCAACATGTTGAAACAATACAGTAACGAAGTTCACTGTAGTTAATTTCACAGAATTAACCACACTGACACTTCTAGCTTTAAAAAAATACTGAACCTTCAACTGATAACACTAGTTGAAGTAACTTATATATTACGCAACATGCTGAGCCAATATATGGATAGACTTTGCTGGTAATCATGATTTTTCTTTTCAACTGGTTATGGATAGTTTTTATATATTTATATATTGGAAGTTCTGATTCAGAGAACTCTATGTATTTAGAAATTTATTTGTCACCCATCTCGTGTCTAACGATTCTGGATGGCCTACAGCATAAAACATTTAAATCATCAGATATAAAAGCAGATAAAATAACACAAGATAGCACAGGAGGAAGCCAGATACACAGGAGGGGCGGAGGAGGGGGGATTACCTTTTAATTAGTCAACTACCCCCAGCGTGAAGCTCCCCCATTAGGTCCCTATGTCATCTGGCAGAGCCATGTCTTAAGGCTCTTATGAAAAGTCAGGAGGAAGAATAACTTAGTTGTTTAGCAAAATGATTGCTAAGTGAAACCTCAGTTGTCTTATGAACTTCAGTTTTCCTTTGCTTTATAGAACTATTTTACAGTCCATGGGCCATCCTTTCACTGTCCCAATCAGCTACAGCAGGACAGCATGTGTGTGGGTGGGTGTGATGGGGGATATGTGGGTGGTGATCCTCCACAACAGTCCCAGTTTCTCCTTGTGGCCCCTTGGGACAATTAATTGCCCACCTCTGATCTAAGATAACATGGCAGTATACACAGTACTTCCCCCTCCAATTTCCCCTTTGACAAGTCGTTTTCTCTGGATACCTGATCTGAGTCTGACCCCAATTGATTGAATACATTTCTGCAGCTAAAAAACTGAGTTCTCAGCTAAATCTTCTTGCAAAGGCCATGAATATAGCAACCTACCACTGGGTGTTTTAGCATATAATTGACAGCTTCTTCAAAGTACTCCAGATGAATTTCCTTCATGTCCTTAGGAAGATCTTCATACCCATAATAGGCCAAAGCTAATACAGCAAAGCCATGATTGGCCATCAGACACGCTGAACTTTCTGGAATCCCTCCTCCCGTTCCAGGTATCTGAATGATACCTGGAAAAGGGCCTTTACCTGCCAGAGATATAAAACAGAGCACTTGTTTTTATTTATATTTCTTAAGAACTTAGCATATTTTAAATAAAGTCCTGCATCAAAGATAAAAGCACAAAAAAGGTAACACAGCTTGATTCATACAACCTGCCAAGCAACATGGTTTTTTGTTTTTGCTCATTCTGTCACATGAAGCTAGTCACTGTAGTTTGGAAATCAGAATCTATGTAATGAAACCCAGCCAGTAGTAGTTAATAATCCTCTATTAAATCACCCATTATTTAATACAGAGAACATAAAGGCTGGGTATGCAGAATGCATTGGCTGTGTCTAAATTACAGATCTCAGGTCCAGTATAATTATGGTGTATTCCACTGATCTTTTTTCAGAAATCATCGAGCCAATTTGCTGTGGAGGTTGAAGGCACCAGAATACTGAGGGAATGTTTTCTAAGCCTCTCTTGGGAACACAGCCAGCTTGGTGACCTTGGGCCAGTTTATTTATTTATTTATTTATTTATTAGTTTTTATAAACCGCCCTTCTCCCGAGGGACTCGGGGCGGTGTACAGAGGAAGGAAGGTATACAGATCGAACAATAACAATAATTAGAAACACTAATGAACACAAACTGGGACCCCAATTAACGCTATCATGCCAGGCCGGCCTGCTGGAACAGGAAAGTTTTTAAGTCGCGACGGAACGTACGGAGGTCAGGGGCCATCCGGATTTCGGTTGGTAAGCTGTTCCAGAGGGCTGGCGCACCCACTGAGAATGCCCTCCCCCTGGGGGCCACCACTCTCTCAATGGCAAAGAAGCCATTTCCAACAATGGGTGTCCAGAAACTGCAGGGATTAGTCCAGGGCCACACAATCACTTAGAGCTAAGACTGGCTTGAAGGCATACTAAAAATAGTAATTATGCCTAATTCGATATTTCCGGAATTCATACGACACACTAGGACAGGGGTAGGCAACCTCGGCTCTTTTATGACTCATGGACTTCAACTCCCAGAATTCCTGAGTCAGCTATGCTGACTCAGGAATTCTGGGAGTTGAAGTCCATGAGTCATAAAAGAGCCGAGGTTGCCTACCCCTACACTAGGATAAAATATGGTTGCATTCAGGTTGTGATGCAGAGTTCTGTAAACACTGGGTAAATATATGAACATTAGTCACAACCAGACTTGAGTTTGCACAACGGCCGGAATCGCAACAGCTTCGGCAGGTCTGATTACTTCTTACTCAATTCTGCGTGACCCCGAGAAGCCAAATAAACCGGGTTCACGAAATCGCTCTTGGCTGATCCCGCGGGCCATGAACGTATGAATAGGGTGATTTTCTGCAGGAAGGTCTCCGCTGTTTACCGGGGGGCTGGAAGAGAGTGGCCCGGATGCTCCCTTCCCGCACCTGGATTCTCTTCACCCCGTCGCCCAGGAATCTCCGCTCGTGGGAGCCCTGGGCCAAGACGCCACCCGGCAGAGACGCTCCCTGCCTTTCCAACACCTCCAGCTCCAGGCGAAAGGGCCGCTCGACGTCGCGCTTCAGCAAGCGCCGGAGGGGCTTTCGCGGCTCCAGCGCCCACAGCAGCCCCATCGGCTCCAAACCGGCGAAGTTGCCGCCCTCCAGCGCCGGCGAGCGCTGCAGATCCAAGCGGCCCTGGCCATCTGCTCGGTAGAAGGCGCGCGACTCGAAGCGTTCGCCGGCCTCGTCCTGCAGCGACGCGCGGAGGCCGACCTCCTGCTCGGGCCGGAGCCCTTCCACCGAGATGGCCAGCGGCTGATCGAAGAGGCTGTGGTCGGCGGGAGAAAAGCTAAGGCGAGGCTCCATGAGACGCGGCGAGGCGGAAAAGCAGGCCCGCGGCGTCCCCCGGCTCCGCCAACCGCCGCAATTCGCGAGGGAAGCCCTTCGCGGGCAGTGACTCAAGCAGATCCGTAACATCCTGCTCGTCAGGAAGGGCACGCCCGTTGCCACGGCGACTCTCGGGCTAAATTCATTAATTTGCCCCCCCCCCCTGCACTTCTGTACCGAGCAAAGCAAGAATGAGCGGCCGATCGAGTTGTCGATGCCCTAGCTCGGAGACAAGCCTGGGCTTGCTTCTTGCGCGTTGTACTCTGACTCCTCCTCGTCGCGTTCTTCGGGTTTGGTAATTTGGCGAATCGGAGTCCGACCTCAAAACATTTCCTTTTCAGGGGTCTTCAAACTTGGCCCTTTTATGACTTGTGGACTTCAACTCCCAGAATTCCTCAGCCAGCTTTCAAACTTGGCCCTTTTATGACTTGTGGACTTCAACTCCCAGAATTCCTCAGCCAGCTTTCAAACTTGGCCCTTTTATGACTTGTGGACTTCAACTCCCAGAATTCCTCAGCCAGCTTTCAAACTTGGCCCTTTTATGACTTGTGGACTTCAACTCCCAGAATTCCTCAGCCAGCTTTGCTGGCTGAGGAATTCTGAGAGTTGAAGTCCACAAGTCATAAAAGGGCCAAGTTTGAAGACCCCTGCTTTATATCTTTCTTTTTCTTTGACTTCTTCTTTATTGATCTATAACTGTAATCATATATTAAAAACATTGACAATATTGTAGTTTCAGGATAGGTAACTACTATTTTTGCTGAAGTTGATTCGAACGGGATATTATTTCTTTCGGTTTTAGACAAATTTAGTTGCAGAGAAGTTTCCACTGAACTTCCTGGACTTTACTGCTATGTAGATAATATTATTCAGGGCTTTTTTTTTTCCTCATAGAATGCTCAGAACGGAGTTCCGGCACCTTTTTTGGATGGAACCTTGTAGGGTAGGCAAGGCGGGTTGTATGACATGTGTGAGTTCCGGCACCTTTTTCTTTTACAAAAAAAGCACTGATTATAATATTGTTCTGGCACACTCAGATAAGTGTGTTTAGAATAGACCAGCTGTGTTTTTTTAAAAAAATCTTTAGAACTTGCAATACAACTCAGCAATTGATCTACACCAGTGCTTCTGAACTTTTTAAGATGTGTGGACTCCAATTCCCAGTATTAATGTAAGTAAATACAGCTTACAAAAGAAAAAAGATTAGGTGGTTGTTTTTTGGGGTACAGAAATCTAAAACTTTTTAACCTGGCCTGCAACTCCATTACAGTGAGTAAATGAATAAGGCTAAAATACAGACTGTCCCCAAAGTTTTAACTAAAGTTATAGAAGTCATTTGACCATTGTTATGGAAAGTTCTTTCCTTGCCTTAAATATTTGTGCTTGTAGCCCAGATTGATGTTTGATGCAGCAGGTATATTAGCAAAGAATAAACTGCATTCTGAACAATGAGTTATTGACTTAAGCATTCTCTAGGGCTCAAAAAATAAGTGAATAAGTTTTCACTTAGTTTTAAGCACTTGTTATGTATTTTTTTCCTAATATATATATTTTTGTGTCTTGTTTCTTTTGGGTTTTTTTCCTGTTATTTTAAAAAGAAAAATTTAACCCTAACCATGGTAGATGTTTTAATTATTGCTTTATTAGGGCACATCCTCACGACAGCTGTCTGCAGCAAATCAAGACTTCATCAAAATGATGACACACACAATCATGTTGTGATTAAACTTCATGCGACATTTGATGCAAGTGTATAAATCATGATTTTTGGATCATGCTACCACAGCACATATTTAATTTCAATTGTCTCCTCCCTAACCTATCTTCCTATCTTCAGTTTGACAGTAAGAGAGAGCAGATTTCTGCTTTGTAGAAACATAGGTTTCTGACCAGCATTTTCCATTTTTTTTACTACTTTTATTCTGTGGATTTGTGTACAAGTGGTAGAACGTCCTCCTGTCTGGTTAACAAGCCTGGGACCCTAATTATACAGCTGGCTATACATGCACTGAATTCTAATTATTTATGTCCCTTGGAGGAACTGTACAATTTTACCTTCTTCATTCCAACTTTGGTGACACTATCACTACATTTGTGCAGTACTAAAAGCCTGTTCTAACCCATGTGCTTCCCATGGCTACCCATAGCTATTTCTGGATCTGCCAATCAGCTACACAGAAATGGTGGAACCTTTAAGAGAATTTTTTAAGACAATTCAATTGGGAGGAGGAGTGCCTCCATCATGGAAAACAGCCTTTATTTTGTTGATTGCGAAGGAAGATCAGGATGCTACCCAACCCAAAAACTACAGACCAATATCGCTTTTAAATACTGATTATAAGTTATTTGCAAAAATTTTAGCCAATAGATTAATGAAGGTAATGCAGCAAGTGATTCATAGTGATCAAACTGGATTTATAAGTGGTAGACAAATTAAGAGTAATGTGAGACATATTGTAGATTTATTGGAATTCTTGGAAAGAAATAATCAGGTCCCCGCAGCGCTGATCTTTTTGGATGCTGAAAAAGCCTTTGATCAATTGGACTGGCAATTTTTGGTGAAAGTATTGGAGAAAATGGAATTTGGGGAAAATTTTTTACAACCTATTAGGGCAATATATCAGAAGCAAACAGCTCGTATAATAGTAAACAATAGTTTGACAGAAACATGTAATATTGAAAAGGGTACAAGACAGGGGTGTCCGTTGTCACCCTTATTGTTTGTTTTAACATTGGAAATATTACTGATTAAAATACGAGATTCAAATAAAATTAGGGGAATTCAAATAAGAGATCAGGATTATAGATTGAGGGCGTTTGCGGACGACCTGGTTATTACAGTAACTCAACTGGTTTACTCAGTTGTAGAATTGATGGAGATAATAATGTTATATGGGAAAGTTTCTGGATTTAAGATAAATACACAAAAAACTAAAATACTGTCTAAGAATATGACTATAGAACAAAAGGCTGCTCTAGAAGAGCTAACGGCATTTGAAATAGTTAAAAAGATTAAATATTTGGGGGTTTATCTGTCAGCTTCAAATGTGAAGTTATATAAGAATAATTATGAAATGTTATGGGGAAAAATACAAAAAAAACTAGATAGTTGGAAAAACCTACAATTATCTTTACTGGGAAGAATTGCAGCAGTGAAAATGAATGTTTTGCCAAAATTTTTATTTTTGTTTCAAATGATACCTATACTTTAAAAGGATTTAAATTTGGAGGAATGGCAAAAAGGTATTAATAAATTTGTTTGGGCAGGGAAAAAGCCACGAGTTAAATTTAAGATAATGCAAGATACGCGTGAAAGAGGTGGTCTTAAAATGCCTAATTTTAAATTATATTATGAGGCTGCTGCTTTGTCATCGATAAGTGACTGGTTTAATTTAACACAAGGGAGACTATTAAATCTTGAGGGTTATGATTTGTTATTTGGTTGGCATGCATATTTATTGTATGATAAGAAGGTGGATAATGTGTTTAAGTTACATATATTAAGGTATGCTCTGTTGCGAGTTTGGAAAAAGTATAGACATAACTTAAATTATAAGATACAAATTTGGACAATACCTAAACATGCAATAGAAAATATAAATGTGGGATTTAAACATGATGATTCCAAAGAAAGGCAGTGCCAAAGAATGTTCAAACTATCGCACCATTGCACTCATTTCTCATGCTAGTAAAGTTATGCTTAAAATTCTACAAGCTAGACTACAGCAGTATGTGGATCGAGAACTACCAGAAGTACAGACAGGATTTTGAAGAGGCAGAGGAACTAGAGATCAAATTGCTAACATACGCTGGATCATGGAGAAAGCTAGAGAGTTCCAGAAAAACATCTACTTCTGCTTCATTGACTATGCTAAAGCCTTTGATTGTGTGGATCATAACAAACTCTGGCAAGTCCTTAAAGAGATGGGCATACCAGACCATCTTATTTGTCTCTTGAGAAACCTATATGCGGGCCAAGAAGCAACAGTGAGAACTGGACACGGAACCACTGATTGGTTCAAAATTGGGAAAGGAGTCCGGCAAGGCTGTATACTGTCGCCTTGCCTATTTAACTTATATGCAGAGCACATCATGAGAAAGGCAGGGCTAGATGAATCAAAAGTTGGAATTAAGATTGCCGGAAGAAACATCAACAACCTAAGATATGCAGATGATACCACTCTAATGGCAGAAAGTGAAGAAGAACTAAAGAGCCTCTTGTTGCGGGTGAAGAAGGAGAGTGCAAAACTTGGGTTGAAACTAAACATTAAGAAAACCAAGATCATGGCATCCGGCCCTCTCAATTCCTGGCAAATAGATGGGGAAGAAATGGAGGTAGTGACAGATTTTATTTTCCTGGGCTCCAAGATCACTGCAGATGGGGACTGTAGCCAAGAAATTAAAAGACGCTTGCTCCTCGGGAGGAAAGCCATGACAAATCTAGACAGCACACTAAAAAGCAGAGACATCACCCTGTCAACAAAAGTGCGTATAGTCAAGGCTATGGTCTTCCCAGTTGCAATGTATGGCAGTGAAAGCTGGACCATAAGAAAGGCTGAGTGCCAAAGAATTGAAGCCTTTGAACTATGGTGCTGGAGAAGACTCCTGCGAGTTCCTTGGACTGCAAGGTGATCAAACCGGTCAGTCCTAGAGGAGATCAACCCTGACTGCTCTTTAGAAGGCCAGATCCTGAAGCTAAAACTCAAATACTTTGGCCACCTAATGAGAAGGAAGGACTCACTGGAGACGAGCCTAATGCTGGGAAAGGTTGAGGGCAATAGAAGAAGGGGACGACAGAGAATGAGGTGGCTGGATGGAGTCATTGAAGCAGTAGGCGTGAGCTTAGATGGACTCCAGAAGATGGTAGAGGACAGGAAGGCCTGGAGGAACATTGTCCATAGGGTTGCGATGGGTCGGACACGACTTCGCAACTAACAACAACAACAAACATGATGAGACTACATATAAGGAAACCTTAAGTTTAGAAAGGAATGTATGGCAATTAAAGCCATATAATATTTTAAAAGAAGAAAAGATTGTACAAACTTGGTTCCAGTATGGGCAGTTACATGCAAGATGGAAAGAGGACCAGAAAGTTGGTTTTTCGATGATTGATGAAAATTTGGTAAAACAAATTAGAGATCAAGGTCAAGCACATATAAAACGGATGTATAATGCATTGATAGAAATTGATTCAGAAACGGAACTTGTTAAAGATTGTATGATAAAGTGGGCCCAGAATTTTCAAGAAGTTATAATAATGGATACTTGGGAAAAGATTTGGATTAGAAATGTAAAATTTACACAGGCCCAAAATTTAAGAGAGAATTTTTATAAAATGTTTTATAGGTGGCACTTAGACCCTAAAAAATTAGCAAGTATGTATCCGAACTGCCAGCCCAAATGTTGGAGGTGTGGTTGTGAGGATGCAACGTATTTTCATATATGGTGGACTTGTAAAAAGGTTAAAGCTTTTTGGATCAAAATTTGGTGGAATATGCAAAAGATATTTAAGAAAAGGATAAAGTTTTCTCCGCAATTGTTTTTATTGGGTATTATTACAGATACTACTGTTATAGACACTAAGATGATGTTGAATCTAATTACGGCAGCAAGACTTTTAGTAGCGCAATATTGGAAGAAGGAGGAATTGCCGACTATAGAAGAGTGGACTTTGAAAGTTTCTAACCTGGCGGAAATGGCAAAGATTTCAGCATATTTGAAAGACCAATTGCAACAGAGATATATTGTGGAATGGAGAAGATGGATTGAATATATTCAGAATAAATATGGGACTAAAAAGTTTCATTTAGCATTTGAATAAGTAGTGGATTTTTATAATGTATAATTAGTTATTTGTTATTTCATTAATATGATTATGGAGAGTTAAAGTGCGATAGAATTTAATGTTTTACTTTTGTTTTTAGCATATTTTAGCTTATGTTTGTATTACTACACCCTGTATTCAGCTCTGGGAAGTCAGGGAGGGGGAGGGGAGGGGAGGGGAGGGTTGGGGAGAGGGGAGGGGGAGGAGGGAGTTTTTTTGTATTTAAAAATGTATTGTAAAACTTTTTAATTAAAAAAAAATAGATAGTCGGACTTCCGGTGGCGGCGCGGCGCCAAAGACAGCCGTTTCGGGCTGCCCGCTTCACAGCTGAGTTGTTTTCACCCGAAACAGCGCCGATCAGCTGTTCGGGTGGATTTGAAGCCCCCTCTTCGGGAGAAGAGGAGGGGGTGAGGCCCCAGGTAGGGGTTGAGTTCTCCGGGGCCGCCTGAGCTGAAAGCTTGGGCAGCTGAAGGATTGAACTCCCCCGTAGCCTGGGTTGCTCCCAGCTGTTTAGCGTCTCTGCTCCGGGATTTTTGGAGCAGAGCCAGGCGTTTGCGACCACCCCTGCCAGAAGGAAAGACCTTGGAATAAGAAGGAGCAGGCAGAGCGGTACAGGAGGTCAAGGTGAAGAGGACTTTTATTTTTACTCTCTAGCTTAATGGACTTTATAAACTTAAAGTGAAAGTGCGCAACAAGTGAAAGTGAAAAGATGGCGGCTAAACCTCCCTCAAAAATCTTTCGGAGTGCGGGAAATTCCCCGGTGCAACAGACATCGTTGCAAGCTTTGCTTCCTCCTACATCTCCTGCGGCATTGACGTTGAAGGATTTACAAGATGCCTTTGCAAAACAATCCCAGGTAATATCAGAAATGCTGGGTGATAAGATGGCAAAGGTGGAGGAGAAACTGGAGAAATTGGAGGAGAGGATAGAAGAGAAGTTTAAAGTAATGGAGGAGAGGATGGAAGAGAAGTTTAGTGCAATGAGGGTAGACATTTTGTCTACAGTGGAAAGCGTGGCTGAATGTGTGCAATGTTTGGACGAAAAAGTGGAGGATCTTAGTCAAAAGAATGCTATACTAGAAGTAAAGGTACTGGAGAATGAAGATTTAAGGGATAAAATGGACGGAGAATTGAACCTTGTCCAGTATCATCAGATGCAGCATGCTATTAGAATCAGGGGCTTAAAAGAGAATCCTAAAGAAGACCTAAAGCAGCTGATTTCTGAGGCTTTGGAAGCAGTATTGGGTCAGCCAGCATCTGAAATAAAGGGATGCATGGACAAAGTTTTTAGTGTAAACTCATGGATTGCTAGGCAGAGGAAGCTACCTAGAGATGTGGTGGTTTATTTTATAAAGAGAGAAACTAGAGATGAAGTTATTCAAGCCGCTTATGATACTAAAGTTGTGGTTGCTGACCAAGAAGTTTTGGTTTTAAAAGAAATTCCTCCAAAGATTTTAAGGAGAAGGAAGGATTTTGCATTTCTCGTGCAGGAACTTAAGCAACGTGATATAAAGTTTAGATGGGAGATTCCAGTCGGATTGGTGGTGATGCATGAAGGTAAAAGATATCGTCTGGTTACTGTGACACAGGCGCGTGATTTCTACAATAATGTTTTAAAAGCAACCCCTCTACCACTTCTGGAAGCTGCAAAGGGATCTGGAGAAGGGAAACCTCAAGAGGCCGAAGGTGGACAGACAGAGGAGAATGGTGCTGGAGGGGATCAAATTATAGCTTCGTCGGCTGTTGCTGGAGAGCAGAGGGTGATGCGTGCCGCTTTAAAACGAGCAAAACAAATAAAAGAGCAAGACCAGCAGAAGGTTATGGAACTTTCAAAGCGTACTTACAGTGAAGCAGTGGGAGGAGCGCGGCCCAAAGGAGACAGAGGGGCTATTAAAGATGTGCTCCAACAGCTTCGGGGTGCCATGCATGGCGACTAAATTTCTAACCTGGAATGTTAATGGACTAAATTCACCACAGAAGAGAAAGAAAGTTTTTCAATATTTAAAACAATTCAAGATTGATGTTATACTGTATGTTTGCAAGAAACGCATATTAGGGTTATGGACCAAAAGTATTTATCGAACTCAAGGTTGGGCACGCAATTTGTTGCCTCTGCGATGAATAAGAAAAATGGAGTGGTTGTTTATGTTACAAGTACTTTAACAGCGGAATTAATTGAAGCAGATAAGCATGGAAGATATGTTATGATAGATTTGTTGCTAGAAGGCAAAAAAACGCTTTTAGTTGGACTGTATACTTCTAATCAACAACAAGCTGATTTTTTTAGTTCACTTCATACAAAGCTTACTCAATTGGATTACAAATCGTTTATTTTTATGGGGGACTGGAATGGTGTTTTGGATGCACAGATGGATAAGGCTGGTCCTTTTAAGCGTGCTCCGAGTCATGCCAGATTGCCTAAATCTTTTTTTTAAATGAAGGACGATTTGGAATTGCGAGATATTTGGCGTGACACACACCTGCATGAAAAGGATTATACTTTTTTTTCTGATAGACATCAATCTTTTTCCAGGATTGATTTTATTTTGCTGACTAATGATATTTTTTTTTTTAGGATTAAGAAGGTAAAGATCTGTGCAAGAGCTATCTCTGACCATAGTCCAGTTTGGTTAGAGATCAATAAGGACAATAGAGATAGGCGCTTGTGGCGCGTAAATGAGAATTTGTTTAGAAATCAGAGAAATGTGGAAGAATGTAAACAGCGGATGAAGGATTTTTTTGAAATTAATATGAATAAGGATACTTCTATGGATATGGTTTGGGATGCTAGCAAGGCCTATATGACAGGGGTGTTGATATATATGAATAATAAACACAGACGTACTTTGGAAGCCAGAAGGAAAGAATTGGAGAATGAAATTAGGGAAAAAGAAAAGGCCTTGATTTTGAACCCATTGGATGTGAAGACTAAGGAGGTTATTAAGCTATTAAGAGGACAATTTGACAAATTAATGGCTGATCAAGTGGCAACCAACTTGCGGTTTGCTAGGCATAATACTTTCTGCAATGCTAACAAGCCAGGTAGATGGCTAGCTTATAGACTAAGGAAAAAGCAAAGGGCTTCTAATATAGATAAAATTGAACATAAGGGAAAGGTTGTGTTTCAACAGGATCTTATTAAGGAAGCCTTTCTGGACTTTTATTCTAAATTATATGCTAAGGAGAAGATTAATGAAAAAGACATTGATGTATATTTGGAGAATGCTAGCATCCCGGTTCTTACGCAGGCACAAAAAGAGGAGATTAACCAATTGATAACAGAAGAAGAAATTCTTACAGCAATTAAGGAATTGAAGTTGGATAAAGCGCCAGGTACAGATGGTTTGACTGCGGTTTACTACAAAAATTTACAAATGGAGTTGATAAAGCCGTTAAAGGAACTGTTCCAGATAATTCAGAGAGGGGGAAAGGTGCCTCCGTCTTGGAGAACTGCTTTTATCTCTTTGATTCCGAAGGAAGATCAAGATGCTACTCAAGTAAAAAATTATAGACCGATATCACTTTTAAATACAGATTATAAGATATTTGCTAAGGTGTTGGCTAATAGACTGATGAGGGTTCTGCAACAGGTGATTCATGGGGATCAAACTGGGTTTATTAGTGGCAGGCAAATGAAAAATAATGTGAGGCATATAGTTGATGTGTTAGAGTTTTTGGAAAGGAACAACCAGATCCCTGCGGCGCTAATTTTTTTAGATGCTGAAAAAGCTTTTGATCAATTGAATTGGCAATTTTTGATGAAAGTTTTAGATAAAATGAATTTTGGGGATAAATTTTTGCAACCAATTAGGGCATTATATCAAAAACAAACTGCCCGAATAATAGTTAATAATAGTTTGACTGAAGCTTGTAATATTGAGAAGGGCACAAGGCAAGGGTGTCCGTTATCGCCTTTGTTATTTGTGTTAACATTGGAGATATTATTGGTAAAAATACGGAATTCGGAAAGAATTAAGGGTATACAAATTAGAGATCAGGATTATAGATTGAAAGCGTTCGCAGATGATCTGGTTGTTATGGTGACCCAGCCGGAGAACTCTGTTGTGGACCTGATGGAGATAATAATGCAATATGGGAAGGTTTCTGGATTTAAAGTTAATGCACAAAAAACTAAAATTCTGGCCAAAAATATGACAGTATTGCAAAGGGCTCTTTTAGAAGGACTAACTGGATTTGAGATTGTCAAGAGGGTCAAATACTTGGGGGTGTTTTTGTCACCCTCTAATACAAAGTTATATAAAAATAACTATGAAAGATTATGGGGAAAAATTCAAAAAGAAATGGAGAGCTGGGAAAAATTGCAATTGTCTTTGTTGGGGCGAATCGCAGCAGTGAAAATGAATGTCCTGCCTAAATTTTTATTCTTATTTCAAATGATACCGGTTCTTAAGAAAGATTCTAATCTGGAGGAATGGCAGTGAGGTATCAATAAATTTGTTTGGGCAGGGAAAAGGCCACGAGTTAAACTTAAGATTATGCAGGATACTCGTGAAAGAGGTGGTCTTAAAATGCCCAATCTTAAATTATATTATGAAGCTGCTGCGTTAGCAGGAATAAGTGATTGGATTAATTTGACACAAGAGAGATTATTAAATCTTGAGGGCCACGACTTGTTGTTTGGCTGGCATGCATATTTGTTGTATGATAAGAAGGTAGATAATGTGTTTAAAGTGCATATTTTAAGACAGGCATTGTTGAGAGTTTGGAAGAAGTATAGACATAAGTTAGATTGTAAAATACCATTGTGGGCAATCCCAAAACACGCAATAGAAAATATAAATGTTGGTTTTAAACATAATGTGACTACGTATAAGGAGATTTTAAGTCTGGAAAGAAGTGTCTGGTGTCTGAAACCGTACAGCCTCTTGCGAGATGAGAAGATTGTTCAAACTTGGTTTCAATATATTCAGCTACGGGCCAGGTGGAAAGAAGATCAGAAAACTGGTTTTACAATGACTGATGAAAATCTGATAAAGCAAATTAGAAATCAGGGTCCAGCACATATCAAACGGATATATCTTGCGTTGATAGAAATTGACTCAGAAACAGAACTTGTTAAAGATTGTATGATAAAATGGGCCCAAAACATCCAAGAAGTTATTACAATGGACATGTGGGAAAAGATTTGGGTGAGGAACGTAAAATTTACACAAGCTCAAAATTTAAGAGAGAACTTTTATAAAATGTTTTATAGATGGCATTTAGATCCTAAAAAGCTTGCAAGTATGTATCCGAATTATCAGCCCAAATGCTGGAGGTGTGGTGACGAAGATGCAACATATTTTCACATATGGTGGACTTGTAAAAAGGTTAAGGCTTTTTGGATAAAAATTTGGTGGAATATGCAGAAGATTTTCAAGCGAAGGATAAAGTTTTGTCCGCAACTTTTTTTGTTGGGTATAATTACAGATGCTACGGTTGTGGACACTAAGTTGATGTTGAACCTAATTACAGCAGCAAGACTCTTAATAGGTCAATATTGGAAGAAGGAGGAACTGCCGACTATAGAAGAATGGACTTTAAAGGTTTCTGACCTGGCAGAGATGGCAAAGATCTCGGCTTATTTGAAAGATCACTCGCAAGAACGTTATATTATGGAGTGGAGAAAATGGATTGAGTATATCCAGAACAAATATGGGACTAAAAAGTTTCATGTAGCATTTGAATAAGTCTTCCTTTCTTTTTTCTTTTTTCTTTTTTTTATATATTTAATATTAATAGTGCTTGTAGTTATCTTATATGAGCTAGAGAGCGATAGATTTTAGAGTTTATTGTTGTTAGCATATGGATGTTCATGATTGTTTTTTGTTTTTATACCTTGTACTTAGCTCTGGGAAGTCGGGGGGGGGGAGGGGGGGAGGGGTAGGGAGGGATGGGTAGGGGAGGGGGAGGGGGGATTGTTAAAGATAAAATGTATGTTAAAACTTTTCAATAAAAAAAATAGATAGTCACAGTGTTATTTTAATGTAGGGACTTAGAAATACTCATAATGGTAATGAATATTGTAGAGTATCCTATTTAAAATATTATTGCCTCATCAAAGGTTTGTTTGTGTCATTGTGACTGTGCTAGCCCACTATTTTATTTTTTTGTATCCTGCCTTTATCATTTTTACAAATAACTCAAGATGGTGAACACAACCCAACAAATTTTCCTCTTCCTATTTTCCCCACAAGAAATGAGATACAAGCCAGACCAAAACAAAAACAAAAACAACTGCACTGAAAGCTAAAATTATTTTTATTAATATTAGTTATCATAACAGAAACTTGAAGTCTGATTATGTTTTATTTCCTTGCCCCTATCCCTTTTCATGTGAATTAGGAGGTGTCTGCCTGAGTCTTCCTTACTCTGTATGGAATGCCATCTTGACTTTCTTGAGCATACCCTGGAGACAGACCAATTAATGAACTTTCCTTATGTACCTAAATTAGCAGCATACGCCCACAGTGCCTACAGCCTATTTGTGTTGAGACCCTCAGCAATGAAGCTGGACAGTGCTGCTACATTCACACAATGTAATATCTAGCAGTTTCAGGCTATACCAATTGATGGATTCCCTGCTGTCTTTTTCCCTCCCACCCAGCATTGCCAACCAATAGGTAATTCAGCTACCATTTTCCTGAATCTGTGGCAAGGCAAACTCAAGGTTCAAACCTTAATTCATACTATTTATTTATTTAAACCTATTATTTATTATTTCATACCTTATGTATGAATATTGTTAATGCTATTCCATCGCTGATGAACAAACATACCTTCAGAAAGGCATAACTGGAATGAGAAGGCAATCTTTATAACTTTGTCTCAGGAAGCAAGCAGTGTGCAGGACATTAGTATTTTAATTTATTGTGAGTAATTTAGTTGGAACCTATTGTATTTAGTTTTATTTGTGGGGAAAAAAATCAATAGAACTTTCTACTCAGTAAGCATGTATCAGTCAGTTTATTACAGTATTAGACCAATACAAGCAATATGTCAAAGAGTGCTTTGTCAGCCCTTATAAATCTGTCTTAATAAGTAGTAAATAAAATCTAAGTCAAAGTTAAAATATATTTATAAAATGATGAGAATCCATAAGTGATGTCTAAAAGGAGCAAGTTATGTCTAAGTTATAAAGTCTCTAAAGTTATATGAAATGTGATAACATCTAAAATTACAAAATGTGATAGTATCTAAAATTTAAGTAAAACATGCTAACATGTAACATTACTTTAAAAAGATAATATCTCAGATTACATAGCACACATCTATCCATGGGAACTTGGCCCATCAAGGTCTGGCAGCTCTTCCTGCTGCTGCACAAAAGCTTTTATTACACGCACTGTAATAAAATGCAGCTCATCTACGAGCAGCATTCTGGCATAGGCTGAGTCTGAGCTACCACGATATCTGCTAGTCAGAGGGAGAATAAATCAGGTTCTGTGTACAAGGAGCAATGAAGAAGAAAATATTCTGTGATTTCTGCTCTTCAAAATCATAGGGGCAATGGTCCTGCCAATAGTCCTTTTTAATATTTGCCATCCAATATTCAGAGGAAAGAGCATGATTGAGCAAAAGAAAGCTTTCCAATGGCCGGTGCTTCTAGTTGCGCAGCTAGTCGGCAGCAGTGACAATATATTTCTTGTATGCTGATGACAAAGGCTGGAGCCTTCCCTAGTCTGCCTATTGCTCCCTATCTTTTATTCTTTGCTTCAAGGTTTGTTTTGCCTTATCAAATTTGATCTTAAGAACCAAAGAGGAGAGAGACCCAGATTTAGAAGTTTAGATTCAACGGGCTTAATCCAGGTAGTAGATTGAAAGCTGACCTGGAGAATTAATGATGCTAGGCCTTGAAGATAAAAGTTAGGCTTTAACCAACATTTTATGGAAGCAAGGCACACTCATTTCAACTTTTGCCATATCTGTCTCCAGTTATAAGCATTTGAGAGTGAGCAAGGTATCTGGAGAATTAGTCTCATGAATTTGGTCTCAAATCTTTATCTATAATTGGGGACAAGTATGGCAAAAATTGAGAGTGTGTCTTGCTTTCATAAAACTTTATGGAAATCTTACACTAATACAATGGAACTTGATAAGAATTTAAAAAATAAAAAGTTAAAAGCAATGTAATAGAAATTGAGATAGAGCAAACTTGAAAAAAGGGGAAGTTTATAAACTGGACTACACAAAGAACTTACCCATTTGCATCAGCTATAGAGTACAATGTTAGTAATAAATAATTTAAATTTTCTGCAAAACAGTTGTATTATTTTGGATGCTGTATAAATTGAAATAAAACAGTAAACTGATAAATCAGAATTCACACTATCGTGGCCACCATCTAGTGTTATCACCTGAGCCTTTACTTGCAAGAGTTATAAAGTAGAACAGTTGTTTTTAGTTAGATTTCTTAAGAATTTAATAAACAAAGTCCTGCATCAGAGATAAAGCACGAAAGGGCACATGGCTTGATTCATACAACCGGCCAAGCTACAACATGGTTTCTCTAATGTAATTATGGTGTATTCCATTGATCTTATTTTCAGAATTTAAGGATGTATGGACTTCAATTCCCAGAATTCCTTAGCCAGCTTGGCTGGCTGGGGAATTCTGGGAATTGAAGTCCACGTATATTTAGGTTGTCTGGGTTGAGAAACACTGGCTTAAAGTGTACTCCCAGTTTCTTAATGCCTTCATTGGTGCAGTCTGAAAACTGGAATGATACAGATGAAAGGCAGTATTCCATTGTGGGCTTCTTCCAGTTCTGGTGCCTCTTTAGGAGGCTTCCTTCCTTGTTCCTTTCCATGCCTCAGGAACTCCAAAGTTAAGTGGTCCTTTAGGCAGAAAATTATAATGCTCAACGCAGGATATATAGGTTCTGAATGGCTAGAAATTTCCCAGAAATTAGCAATTAATGATGACCAAGATTTTTATACTATATTAATATACATTCACATACTGTACCTGATACATATTGAAGGTCTGCTTTTTTAAAAAAATGGTTTTATTATAAGTCATAGGTCATAGTCATAGCTTATGTTGTATTTTTACAGTATTGATTAGAGGTTCTTAAAATGCTTAGAAGTATTATGTCAGTGTTAGCAATTATTTGAAATATCAATATTAATAAATATTCTCTAGATTTTTACACCCTAAGCTGAATATAAAATTAATAAACAACTGCAAATTACATTAAAAATGTTTGTTGTACAATAAAAGTTTCTGCCCTAAGCTGAACATTTAATACTAAGGTCTCCATTCTATTGTTACTTATTGTTGTTTGTGTACATTGACAAAAGAGACAATATACAAAGGAAAATAGGCAACAATTAAAAGACAAAAAGGAAAACAAAAATATTTGGTTTCTAATTTCCTTCTTTCTATGCTTCTGCTAATTTGCAATGTTTATAAAGATTTAGGTCCCCTTGGAAGCCAGACTGTAAATGTTTATACCATGTTTGCCACGATGTATGAATATTTAATACATAATATCTAATACATCTGCTTGATGTACTCAGTTTCAAATTGCAGGGAAATATCATTTAAGTTGAATCTTGGAAGGTTGATTATCTGTAGTAAAATTATGTGAGAGCTACTTCTCATTTGGACAGAAACATGATATTATACCAAGCCTTTTACAAAATACTGTGAAGGAACTTTGTCCCCAGGAGATGTGGTTCAAAATCTATATGGAAGAAAGAGACTCAAGACATTTGAAAGCTATTTATTTTAAATATAGTTCACCTTTGATACACAGCAGTGACTGGAATTCTTTTCTAATGGTCATAATAAAACAGCTGGGATTTCATGTCCCTGGAAATATATTTTCCAGTGTCTTCACTTGCTAGCCAAGAGAGGCCGCCTAGTCAGGGTTTTGCTGACTATTTCTTTTAAGAGAACTTGCCTAATGAAAGATTTGATACCAAATGGCCAGTCCTAGAGAGAGCTTTATTTAAAATCAACAAATCAAAATGGTCAGTATGCAAATGTATTTGTGTAACTAGGCAACCACTGTAAACAGTCAGATACAATGTCTTTTGAAAACTTGTGATGCCCCAGCAAGTTGGAGTTTTGAAATAATCTGTAAGGTAAATACAAAGCTTTGCTACCTATAAAATACTTAAGTGGAATTATCCAAATGATTATTTTAATAGAGTGGATATTCTGATTTTTTTGAATTTGCGGGTAGCACCTAGAAAACAAAAGAACCTATGTCTCTTTTTTTGATTCTCATCAAAATAAATGAACAGTCACAGTGACCTCTATTAATTTAATATTAACTTAATGTAGGGACATGCAAATACTCATTGTGGTAATGAATAGAGTATCCTATTTAAAACATTATTGTGTAAGTTTTTATAAACAGGAAACGAGAAAGGGAAAAAATAATGTAAATGAAGAGTGAAGAATATACTGTGTTGTTGAATATTACAGTAAATGTAACTGAGGGAATCCTAATAAAATTTAAGACAAAGTTAAATGGATTTTTAAAACATGAGAATTTTAGAATGAGGTTCAAAAGGGGAAATTTATGTCTAGGTTACAATGCAGTCTCTTAACATTTAATAGCAATAGCAATAGAATTTAGACTTATATACTTCTCCACAGTGCTTTACAGCACTCTCTGAGTGGTTTACAAAGTCAGCATATTGCCCCCAACAATCTGAATCCTCATTTTACCGACCCCGGAAGGATGGAAGGCTGAGTCAACCTGGAGCCGGTGAGGATCGAACTACTGGAAGTGAGCTGAATTAGCCTGCAATATTGCATTACAACATTCTAACATATAAAATGGGATAACATCTAAAATTACAAAAATATAGTAGTATCTAAAACTTAAGTAAAATGTGAAAATATAAGACTACATGAAATACACTTGTCAGTGGAAAATTGGCCCATCAAGGTCCAGCAGCTCTTCCTGCTAGCCACATGCACTGTAATAAAAGGCAGTTCATTTATCAATAGCATCTGGACGTAGGCTGAGTCTGAGAGACCAGGATATCCGCTAATTGGAGGGAGGATAAATCAGGTTTTTATGTTTATGTAAAAGGTGAAACAAAGAAGAACATGTTCTGTGGTTTCTGCCTCTCCAGAATCCCGGGGGCAGAGCCTTTTTGCCAATGCTTTTTAATATTTGCCATCCAATACTTCAGAGGAGACAGCACAATATCTTTTATTGTTTGCTTCAGGGATTGTTTCAACTGATCATATTTCATGTTAAGAACCAAGGAGGGGAGAGGCCCAGGTTTAGAAGTTTAGATTCAAAAGGCTGAATCCAAGTAGATTGAAAGCTGACCTGGAGAATTAATGATGCTAGGTCCTGAAGATAAAAGGCTTTTTATAATAGTTCACAGAGTATATTGTAGATGCAAATAGTATAGCACTCAGTCTGGCAAGATGTTGTCTATAGGTGTGAAACAATAAAGAACTCAGCTTGGAAGAAGCATCAGACATCATTCTTGGTATTGGGGACCTAAATTCCATGTTAGGATTTTTAAAACATTTGCCTTGTCTTGGCCTGCCTACTCTCATGCTTTCTGTACTGTGTATCTTAATCTGTCAGTACCCATTTCATGGTTTTGATGAGCCCCACCAACAGGCATAGGTTGTGGAGATTCAGACCTGAAATTATCAGAAACCTGATTTTAAAACTAAACAACTGCAAACATTTTTGATTTGGAGGATTCTGGTTATTTGAAAGAGCGGCTAGAACATGAATTAGAAATGGAGAAATCCTCCACTTCAAGCTGTGTTTTGATGGTCTGAATTTTTCCTGGCAGCTGTGGGATAATTGCTTCCCCTCAGCAACACAATCCAATAGTTTCTCATGGTAGAAGTTGTTGTCCTAGGCCCTAAGTAGTTTGCTTGGCTGTTTTACAACTTGTTTCTACAGATTCTCTTAGGCCATCTAGTCTTTTAAAGATATCAGCCTGAGATAAGTCTAACAGAGCACTAAAAGAGTTAATCAAGTTTCCTTCTAGAGATTCATTAGAAGGACGTATTGCTGTGGATTGACCAAGCTTAAGATTTCTCTCTTGCAGAGACACTGTTGATAAGGTGTCCTCAAAGTTGTCCAAATGATGCATATTACATTAAAGTGTCAATGCTGCAAACATTGGATGTTTTTGCTCTGACAATATAAGAGGCAGTTTTTTTCTTTAAACTGTTTGCTCTGAATAAAATGAAGCTGGGGGGGGGAGGAGAATGCTAACCGGGTTGTTTAAATAAGATAAGGAAAGGCACGCTAGGTAACGGAAGTGAAGCTTGCATTTTCAGCTAATTGGGGAATGTGATTTATGACGTTCAAATAAGGGAGGGAATTGTGTTTGATGCAATGTGTTCAGGGGAGGAGAATTCAGATTTCGGCATCCATCCATGAGTGCCGATGCTTTGTTCTCATTATTATAAATAAATAAAATAAATAAATTATAGACTTTTTAGAATAAACAATGCTGGAATGTTCTTTGATCTGTCTCATTAGTCGGAACCATAAAATAAAGTGCTAGTACCCTCTTGGCAGAACTGAGCTAGAAGTCAGCTGACTTCCTCAGAATGGAAACACATATTGGGAAGATTAAAAAGATCCTCAGGAAGGGTTTCAGTTTAAAGAGCATGCTGGGGACTGTAGGCTTCCCAATGTCAGCAGGATGCAATGCCTCTAGGTAGGAGCCATTCTACCTTTTAAAAGTGCATCAGTTGTCTTTTCCACTGTAATAGCTGGCTTGAGGACTGGATGATGGCTTTTTAGATTGCCATCTTGTCTCTGTTTACTCCATTATTTAAGATTTGCAAAAATTAGCCTACTATTTCTGTGGAAAACTATAGATGCAGACCAGTTGCTTTGGCAAGCTGGGCAGTTTTGTTTGATTATCCCTCATTAAATTTTGCAAAATATTTTTTTAGAGAATTTGATTTATTTTTAACTCTGCTCAGCAAGTCAAAGATTGAAAGAATGGTCTGTGGTATGTCTATAGCTAGACACTATGTCTAGCTATAAAATTTAATTGTTTACTTCTTGGCAGCTGAGCAAACAGCAATAGTCTGGGGAAGGGACATCCCCTGTCAGAAAGAAGGAAAGCTCTATAACTTGCTGACTCTTGATTTCAGCCTGTAGGTCCCTCTCTAAAGGATCATACCTGTTGGATAAATGAAATGAGGTGATGTTACTTACAGGAGAGGCTTGTTTGCTTGTGACCTATCTGAATTTGTTGTTTCAGAGGCATTGACAAAGTCTTTTTATCTGCTGTTTCTTCTTTTCCCCCATGACAATAGTGCAAATGTTATTTCTACAAAAATAACTGAGTTAATAATTTCAATAATAAAATGATAGTAAGAGTAAAAAGTGGGATGAAGGGGGAAATGATCTGAAAATAAATAATAAACTAAAATACTAAAATAATAAATAAAAAAGGCTTTTTGGAGGTGTTTATTATAAGGATTACAACCATTTTTCTTTCCCTCTCACCCTGGTAAGCATGTGGTAAAATTACAAATTCAGAAGAATAATGTTCCTAAGTTAGGTTGAACAGCTTTTACAACAGAGAAACATTGTTTAAGAAAGCAATACTAATGTTCTTAGGATCTCAAGATTTGCCAAATTGAGCTTACTTTCAACTGGAAACAAAGCGAGCATCCTTTTGGAGCAAATATTAACCTGGCAAAGGAACAGGATGCCCTCATCAATTATGGTTTCTCAATGCTGTTTTTCTTTAATGAAAATCCACAGGCAAAATACAATAGTGAAACACCACCCATATATTCTGGATTTTTAATTGGCCTTGTCATATTCCATATAGATTGACTATAGATTAATAGATCACTATGTAAATTCCAACTCTCAGTGTTACCTGAAACAGGTTCTTATTACCAGATAACATAAATATTCTGTGGTGGCAACAGCTGGTTGTAGTGACCTCAAGATTTATCTGGGTTTTGCTTACCTTGTTTAAACCTGAAATTTGTTAACATTAAGGCATATTTATCTTCCTCTTGTGGTACAGGAAAACCTGAACAGTCTCAGCAGAAGAGTGGAATGAGGCAATTTGAGTTTTTGAAATGTTTGATTAAAAAACACACACATACCGTTACCTAGCCACTAGTTAGAAGTTTTACCATTCTTGATAGAATGGAGGTTTCTAATTTTTTCAAGAGCCAAACCTCCTTTCCTTCTGATTCCACTTTAAAAGTCAAAGTTGACAGGAAGAACTTGCCATCTTACCAAGCTATGCTGTCTGCGATGAGGGCAAAAGTGCCTTTTATGTATCAGAGAGATGTCAGCCATGTTGAGTCACGTTATGCACACTATCAGAAACAATGTCTTAAGAATGTATCCAAGAGCATTCATTTTCCCAAAGAAACTATTAAACCATCAGCTTTATCTTATAAAGATTATGACCCTAAAGGTCTGTATGATTTTTCCAATGTCATTCGTCAATGTAAAGATGAAGATATTATTTCTAAAAAACCAAGGCAACCAAGAAAGCTGAAAGCATCAAGAAGATTACCTCGGCTGAGGGAACCAGAAATTGCTCATGTCCAAGAAACCACTGGGAATCTCCCTCTGTTCTTAGAAGACTGTATCTGGGAAGCCAAAGTAGAAAGTACCCAAGCAGAGCCCGCATTGCTGGTTCCCATTCCTCCTCCTCCTCCTCTTTCTCCTCCTTCTTCTGACCTTCCAAATATCCAGGCATTCCTGACGAAACCTCTTGAGAAGTTAGAAGATTCAAGTAGGAAAAGACAGTCCAAATTCACAATCTGGGATGAACCAGAAGAGGAAAAACTAGGATGGGAGGAAAGACTGTTAACAAAGATAAGCAAAACAACAGCTCAATGGATTGTGAACAATCAAACCTCTTGGGGGGGTTGGGTTCAGAGTAAGCTAAAACATTTCAAGAAACAAAAGTATGACTGGAACAGCATCAGATATGTACTCCCTTGTGAAAATGATGTGGAATTACTGGATGAAATTCTAGCAGAGGAAACAATAGAAGGAGGTCCTGTTCCAAGAGAGGAACAAAAGAAACTAGAGACACCTCTCTCTGCTTACTATCGGTAAGACACAATATTATTATTACAATAGAAGGAAATATGTAATTTAGGATTGAGCTTTGGAGTCCTTGGTGCTCTCTGAGTTTGGTTGTTTGCTTACAGATGTTTCATTACCCAAATACCTAACATCATCCGTGTTAGTGAGCTTGGGGTTTGCGCCCTGTGGTTTTCTCCTTGGTAGTTCATTGATCAGTCATCAATAGACATATGGAGATAAAACACATTGACACACCATTCAAAAAAAGACAATAAAAAGTTAAGACCCAGATAACCAATACCCAGATAAGCATAATACCAAACAATCAAGAAGAAAACAAAATCTTAATCAAGGAACTTCCAAGGAGAAAAAGCATACCTCCACCGACTCTGACAGGGCAAGCTGCTATATATAGACAAGGAGCAAATCCAACACTCATTAGCACTGAAGATGTTACTTACTGTAGTTGGGTAATGAAATATCTCCAAGCAAACAAACAAGTCTATAAGATGTGAATCTCAGCACATTCTGTAGAAGTTACTTCCAATTAAGGATGCATGGAATATACTATACAGGTAGTCCTCAAGTTACAACCATAATTGAGCCCAAAATTTATGTTGCCCAAGTGATTTTGCCCATTTTATGACTTTTTCCCCACAGCTGTTAAGTGAGTCATTGCATTTGTTAATTTAGTAAAATGGTTGTTAAGTGAACCTGGAGAGCAGGATAGGCCCTTACCTTTAAGCTTACCCCAGAAAGATTTGTTACTTGCGTGCCCTGGCTTGTGTTGCAGAAACAGAAAAAAAATCCTTTTGCAATGGAGCAAGGAACAATAGGTCGCCTTGGTGACTGTTGAGGAGAACATCAGAAGAAAAAGCAAGGGGGTAATCCTCAAAATTAAATATCTCCCATGTATAGAACAAAAATAACAGTCTTTATGTAGGTCTGTATCTTCATGTTCTATGATACATTTTTTTAACCATTAAATCAGATCAATGAAGCAAAGCAAGGCGACATATACTAGTTCATGTCCTCAACTTCTCAATATCTGCTAAACGGGGCTTCCAGAGGTTCCTGATTGCTTGATGGCTTTTTTAGACCATGATAAACAGATGTCTAGTTATTCATTAGACATGGAATAATATTTTTGAATAAAAAACAAAGAAAGAAACCCCCTCCAAACCATGGAAAAAACTGCAAAAAATCCAGTTCTACCTGTAATCTATGGATCTTCTTAAGTAGGATTTTTTTTGTATGAACCAGTAAATTAATGACTGTTTAAAGCAGAGGTGTCAAACTCAATTTCATTGAGGGCCGCATCAGCATTGCGGTTGCCCTCAGGGGGCCGGGTGGGTGTGGCCAGGGTGGGCGTGGCCTGCTGGGTGGGCGTGGCTAGAGTGCGTATGGCCTACTGGGTGGGCGTGGCCAGCTCTACATCGTTCACATCAAGGGTGCCTATGGGGGCCTGGGCAGGAGTGGGACAGATCTGAGGGTCTCTGGCAGAAGGAGGGTCTCTGGGCCAGGGCCAAGGCAGTGGGGGCCGTTCCCTCCCTGTTTCCAGGATGGCTTTGCGGGCCACATGAAACCACTTCGCGGGCCGGATCCGGCCCCCAGGCTTTGTGTTTGACATGTCTGGTTTAAAGGGTTGCCACTTTTCTTTTTCCTCCTCACACTCCATTTTCAAATTTTTCTCTTAGTAGCTGTTTTTCCTCCTTCAGTGCCCTTCACTGCTGATCCTCCTATAGCCTTACCTGTTGTTACGATAGCATCTGTCAGGACATCTCTGCAGGTGTGTAGGTCTGAAGCCAGAAACCCCTGAATGAGCTGAGATTCTGGTCTATCTAGAGTATTGTGGAGGCTTTAATTTAAATTCTTGTACAGACTCAATCGTTTCTGGCTTCAGCTCTAGTTCTAACCTGAACTCTTCCCTAAGAACTATTCAAATGTTATATTTTATTACTCTATTTTATTTAAAAATCTGTTTATTCATGAGTGATTCAAAGCACTGTATGAAGAAGATTAAAAGGCATAATAAAATAGACTATTTCGATCATAATACCCTACTACAGTAAATAAGCTAAATGGAGCTTATCTACTATAGTAGGGTATTATGACTGATGGGTCCCATTTGTTTAGATAAATTGTGAGTTGTATTATTTTTTCTATCATGCAATGTATGAAGGTCTATTACAATATATGCTATAATTTCTATCCAGCTGATCAGCTTGAGCAATTGGTTACCCTTATTGATTTATTTCCACATAAATCATGCTAACTTTCTTTCCATACAAATCATGTTCACTGAAAACTTCCAGATTGCCATCTTTTCATGCAAGAGTGCTGTGTGAGGATGATCTACTCTTTCACAATGAAACAGCAGAAAAAATATCAATGAAATGTCTCAGACCAGCGACTCCTATTAAACGGCGTGAACGGCTGCACCCCAGGACTGGGAAATATTCATATATGACCCAGAATGTCTTTGAACAAGAGCTTTATTTTGGTAAATATAAGGGGAATGAGTCTTAACTTTATAGAGTGAAAGACTGGTTTCTAAATTGGTTCCACTATAAGCTTGCAGAAAGTTCTACTACGCCAAATCAAATCTTGTCTACTGACAAGTATTATTAGAACAATAGATATTAAAACAATAATGTCTTTATTTCAAGAATTGCGTAATTTTTAATATTATAGGTAGCAGTGGTGACAGAAAACTGAGGAGCCCTGGTGGTGCAGTGGTTAGAATACAGTATTGCAGGCTAACTCTGCCCACAGCCAGGAGTTCGACCCTGATAGGGTCAAGGTTGACTTAGTCTTCCATCTTTCTGAGGTTGGTAAAATGAGGACCCAGATGGTTGGGGCAAGATGCTGACATTTTAAACCATACAGAGGGTGCTGTAAAGTACCATGGAGCAGTATATACTGTAAGTCTAAGTTGTTAGTCTAATTACTACTGCTATTTTCCTATTCATGTTTATGAGCTTCCCAATGCATCTGGTTGGCCATTGAATGACATAAAATGCTAGACCAGATGAATCTTTGGCCTCATTTGTTTTGCAGATTGTGAAATTCTCATCTTCCTCAAAGGACTCTGGAAATGTTATAGACTGAGAGATGCTCAACCAGTAAACTTAGTGTCTAAACTTTGATTTGCACATAGGACCTTGTCTAAACGCTATAAACTATTGTACCATGCTTATGAAATACAGAAAAGTGTTTCGCATCTGGAAATAATCAATGTTGCTAAGTTCCAATGGTTTTCTTCGTCCTGTCTACTTTCAGGCTCAGCCAAGATTATCCATCAAAAAACCAAGAAGGATCGTATCATTCTGGATAATCAAGATGTATATAACAAACATCTAGAACAATGCTACCCAAGACCTCCTGAACTCTGGAGCTTCAGACCACCAAAAGGGACAAGTAAGAGACGAACACTGTGCTGATTTCCCCCCATCTCATTTTCTCTCCCATTTTCATTTGAGAGAAAAAAATTGCTTTCGAAATTAGGTTAATATATCAAAATAATTTGATGAAAATTATCATCTCTTTTTTAAAAAAACTGAAATTAAGAGGAGAGATTTTTACACTTTCACATGTTATATGAAAGACTGCTCTTGTTTTCAACCTGATTTCTCAGAGAAATCAAGAAAGTGAAGAAATACTTACTTCACTATAAGAAAAAGGCACCTTAACTGGAACTACGTAGGTTTATAATGTTTTTAGACACCTGTGTCCTTATATTTAAAACATTTTTATTTAAATTTGTTTTTTCCAGAGTTGTTGCATCGGTCTAAGTCAGGGGTGTCAAACTGCTGGCTCATGGGCTGGATGCATCATGCCGAAACTGTGCCCACCCCATTGCCAGCAGTGGGGAAAAAGTCGCGATACATCACGACACGTCACGTGACGTTGCGAGTTTGACACCCCTGGTCTAAGTTCTATTATTTCTCTTCCACACAATTTCCTAATCATATTCTAACATAGCTTCCCGAAATTACAAATATTCTTTGGTTTATGACCAGTTGCTGAAAGTACAAGTAGACTTTGGTCAATGGCCTGGATTCAAAGTTCTGATGTCTACCCCTCCACGGTCATATGAACCATTTTGGGCACTTGACAATTGGCCTGCATTTATGGTCATTTGCAGCAAGCCCATTGTCAAATGGCTACAAATTATCAGTTTCCCCCCCCCCCCAGAAACCAGTGTTTACTTCCGATTTGGGCAAAAACTGCTCTTGAACAATGTGTTGCCCTAATTGTATAAGGTCTCTTGCTTGAGCAAATGAATGGACTAAAAGACTACCAAGGTCTCTTCCAACCCTGTTTTTCTATGTTCTAATGACTACGGCATTTGCTTAACCATCATGGTATTTGCTTAAGGACTGCCACAAAGGAGTTTTAAAACAGAAGTCCTTCTGTTCTTGTATTAAATCAGGTGCAGTCATGTGATAATCCGTTTTACAACTGTCATGACTTACAACTGAAAGTATGGACTCAATTACAGTTGTAACTCTACCTATATCCAGGGAAAGATTTAGATATAGCTATTCTCCTTTAAAGTGGCTCAGTGGGTTAGGACGCTGAGCTTGTCGATCGGAAGGTTGGGAGTTTGGTGGGTCGAATCCCGAGTGCCATGTAGCAGAGTGAGCGCCTGTTACTCGTCCCAGCTTCTGCCAACCTAGCAGTTCGAAAGCACGTAAAAATGCAAGTAGAAAAATAGGGACCACTGCGGTGGGAAGGTAACAGCATTCTGTGCGCCTTTGGCGTTTAGTCATGCCGGCCACATGACCACGGAGACGTCCTCGGACAAGCGCTGGCTCTTCGGCTTTGAAACGGAGATGAGCACTGGCCCCTAGAGTCAGAAACGACTAGCATGCATGTGCGGGGGAACCTTTACCTTTACCTTTATTCTCCCTTAATCAAAGAAAATATCCTGATACAGATTATTTGTTCCCCGTAGGGGCAAGAGGGATAAAAAAAATCAAGATGGCTGCAGCTATTTCATGGAAGCCCCCCCCTTTTTAGCAGGTGCTGTGTAGTGTTTACAGTCAGGGTGGGGCAATGATCACATGATTGCCTCTAGGTAAAATGCTGCTTTCCTCATGTTCTGGATCATGCTAATGGATAAAAGTCTTCAGCCCACAAATTATGAAGTAGCCTGCTCTGCTACCAACAGGGATTTGTTTTGCAAGGGAGAAAAATTCTAGTTCCTCACAAAAACTGAGTGGACTTTTTGCCATTCCATAGATAGGCACTCAGGATGGGAAAGGAAGAAAAACTGCTATTTAAATATGCAAATAATTGAATTCATAATAATTAAATAATAATTTAAGTATGTAAACTCTTCCCTGGATTTTCAAAATGATTTTTTCATGTTATTCTATCTGTTTGCTTGAATTTATATATCAGTATTTCTTTATATCATCATCATCATCATCATCATCATCATCATCATCATCCTAGCCATTGTCTATACACTGCAAGATGAAGGCCTTACTTCCGCATATTTCCAACCTATACGGTCCTGAGCTTTCCTTTCCCAATTGGGCCCCCTGATGTCATTGATCCATCTTGTTTTAGGTCTCTTTCATGGACACTTTTTATCAAGTGGGATCCATTCTCTGACTGCCTGGGTCCACCTGCCACCAGTTTGACTTACTATGTGACCATCCCATTTCTATTTCAATTCTTTTACTCTCTTGATGGTATCATATACTTTCATTTGTTCTGTGATCCATGTGCAGGTCTTTCTATCTTGTCTTGTAGTGCCAAGCATGTATCTTTCCATGCCTCTTTGCGTCACCTGTAGCTTTTCTATCCATTGTGAGGTTAGTTTCCATGTTTCACCAGCATACATTTGAGCAGGTAGCACACAGTGATTGAAAAATTTTCAGGCATAGTGGGAATTTGTTCTTGAAAATTATGCTTAGCTCTGCCAAATGCCTGCCAACCACATTTAACATGCCTTTCAATTTCCTTTATTGTATCACCTTTCATTGAGATCCGTTGACCAAGGTATATATATGTAGTGGTCTACTATGTCTAGTTCTTCTCCAGATATAAATTTTTTCTTTCTTTGGTGAATTTATTCAGCATAACCTGGCTCTTTTTCTAGGTTTATTTTTAAGCCAAATGGTTCTTCTCCTTTTGTATGTGTCTTTATAGTTCTTCTGGATCTTGTGAGAAGAGAATAACATCATTTGCAAGTCTTAAGTGATTTAAGTAGGCAGCATTGATTTTTATTCCATCTTTTGCCCAGTCTAGTTTGCAAAATACTTCTTCAAGGCAGGCTGAGAAAGGATGGGTGATATAGTATTGCCTTATCATACACCTTGTTCTATATTGATTTCCATTTTAAGGTCATTAAGGCAAATTGTCACTATTGTTTTTTCATTTGTTGATTATACTAAGTTTATGTAAGCAATGTCTATGCCTTGGTTGAGCAATGCATTAATTATTACATTGGAATACTGAATCAAACACCTTTTCCTAGTCAATGAAAGTCAGGCACAGAGGCATTGTGTACTTGTTGCACCTTTCAATGACTTGCTGAACAACCTGGATGGGATCCATTGAACTGTAGCCACTTTTGAACCCTGCCTGCTCCTTTGGCTGTGCATCATTTAATGATCTCAATATTCTTTTTGCTATTATCTTGGCGAAAACCTTATAGATGACTGAAAGAAGGTGTATTGGGCGATGGTTCTTTAAATAATCTCGGGCCCCTTTCTTGTGTATAAGAATCCCTTCAGCATTTTTCAATGCATCAGGTACCTTTTCTTCTCTGAGGCATCTCCAGTTTTGCTAGTATTTTGTATAAACTGTGACTGCTAGCTTTAGGCATTTCAACTTTAACACAGTCATTTCCTGAAGCTTTGCCATTTTCATTCATTTTATTATTTATTGACTATTATGTAATTCAGTTTTATCATTTGAACCCTTACACGTGTATTTAATGTTTTTCTTTGATGTGCCTGCTGCAGCATTTGCAGCTAAAGCAGATTCCTTTGTGTTCCATATGTCTTGACTGTCCACATTCACTGAATTCCAATGTATAAATAACATTTCTATCTGGATATCACCTAATTGTTCTGCATAATACAAAAGCCATTGGGATAATTTAAAATTTTGCCACAATCATTCACTATATAAAAAGAGCCAAGGGAAGTCAAATGTGCTGTTTAGACATTAATCTTTGTTTTTGTTCATCACTTTTACAAACAAGAACTCATATGAATGATTTACTAACTAGCTTTCATTAAAATTGTTCTGGATCAGCTAAAAAAGTGCAGAAGGGAATGATCCACTGGAAAACCCTTCCCACTCTTATTGAAGATTTTTCCCAAGTGGATGAAATACAATCACCTGACTCAACTGGAAGAGAAAGAGATCTGTGTGCTAAACAGGAAGAAAACGTATCTGAGACTGTTCGCATCTGTAAGAAAATGTTGGAACAATGGAAAACTGCCTGGAAATTTGGTAAGTGCATACTCTTTTTCTAGTTCTGGCTTAAGTTTGTTCTAGCCCATTTAAATTAATGGCCATTTTTTTTGTTTTGACTGCTGCTATTAATAACTGCCGAATCTCCTGTAACCTGTTACGAGTGGGTCACTTGAAATAATAATAATAAATAATATTCTCTCTGACGTTCTTCTTATGGTACTTTTGTACTTAACTTTCAGATCCTCATTGGCAGACAGCAACTATAGAAGGAATACTTGCAGACCTTGCTGATCTGCATGCTCAAAATCGGATCAATGGTTTACTTGTCTGTGCATCTGCTGTGCTTGAGCGTCCCTGTAAAGTCCCAAATGCAAGTCAGGAGTCAGGTAGATGGGCTGGGTGGAAATTTCTATCATTTCACTTATATTTCTTGAGAATTACTAGATACCACAGCTGCTGGGATATAAACAGTAACTGATTCAAGTACTCTTGATTTCTTCCTAGACAAGTTACCGGTAAGTTGCGGTTCCATCCATTTTTACGTTAAGAGAAGGCTTAACTGAATCTATTGGATGATACCATTGGCTAATAATTCAAGCAATCATTATAGAATAATATAGAAACAATTAGGTTTCTGTGTGCATTGGATACTACAGGTAGTCCTCGCTGTACAACAATTTGTTTAGTGACTGTTCAAAATTACAAAGGCACTGAAAAAACTGACTTATGACCATTTTTCACAATTACAACTGTTGCAGCATCCCCATAGTCACATGATCAAAATTCAGGCACTTGGCAACTCATATTTAGTGTCCTGTGATCATGTGATTCCCTTTTGCAACCTTCTGACAAGCAAAGTTAATGGAGAAGCCAGATTCATTTAACAGCCGTGTTACTAACTGAACAATTGCAGTGATTCACTTAATAGCTGTGAATCACTTAAGAACTGTCTTGCTTAGCAACAGAAATTTTGGGTTGTAAGTTGAGGACTACCTGTACTTTTATAAAAGGATGATGAAAGGAAATGCCTTTTATTGACCTAGTTCACATTTAATCTTAACCATGAGATCAATCAGTAAAGTAACCTAAATTAAATAAAAATTAACCTGTTTTAAAATCTTGCAAAACTACCAAATTTTGCAAAATTTCAGCAAGTTCATGTAAGGTTTCCCAAATGATATTATGAGATTTTGTATAAGAACGGCAACATTTTAATCTCATAGGATTTTATATGTCTAGAGTTTAAAGACTGCCAAATTTTTGTATTAAACTACAATGTACTTAATTGTTTTTGTAAGTGTGAATCAGCCTATTATATCTTGCTGATTGCAGTTTAAAAATCTTGGGCTTATTGTTATAAGCAATACAGCCATTAAGCCACATCAATGGGTTGTCTGGCTCCAGAAGTTCCAGTATTTAAAATTTAGGATTTAAAACAAATATGCTGGTAACTGACTTTGGATTTCTGAGTTTTAAATGTATATTTTATTACTGAACTACAAGAGTCACCTTCTAGAGAAGATGGGCGGCATAAAAAATTAATAAATAATAATAATGATGACCTGGCACTGTCAACTAGCATGGGGATCCAATCGTGGTATGCAGCATTTGAGGTGGTTGGTCACTAGAGGGCGCTCCATCCATTTTAAAACTCTTTTTTAAAATGGATTTTATGGGTTTTATTTGTAAATTACTCAGAGTAAATTACTCATAGTGAGGTGGGCAATGTATACATTTGTTAAAAATAAATATACTATCCCTTGCCCCACTGCAAGAATTTGGGATACACATTCCAAAGCTTAGGTAAGAAATAATTTAATTGTCCTCCAAGCACAATGACTGTCTTAGTTCATTTTAGTTTTTAATTCTCTCCATTATCTCTGACAAGAATAGTGCCCTTTGCAATGCACATTTCAAAACCTTTCTAAAAGACTTAAGAAATCTTTAAAAAGCTATAAAACCTTCACAGCAATTTATTTATAAAATTATTATTATTATTATTATTATTATTATTATTATTATTATTATTATTATTATTATTATTATTATTATTATTATTTTAATCCCATTTATATCCCGCCCTTCTCCGAAGACTCAGGGCGGCTTACAATTTAAGCACAAACCAATTTTAACATACTGTAAGTATATTTTTTAAATCCAGCATTGTTTCATCATGCACATGTGCTGTTTTCCTCAGTAATAGGACTAGATACTTTCACGAAGGGCATAGAGATTGAGGATATACCGAAAAAAATACAGCCTTTGCTGCAAAAAACTCTGTTTGATTCGGATGCACATGTACGAATGGCAGCTGCAGTATGCTTCTATGCCATGTGGAAACCAAATCCAGAGGCACAGTCTATTATGAAGGATGCTCTGATACATGGTTAGTATACATCTTTTTTTTCTCTGTATGAATATTCCTAATCCATAAACCCATGATAATTGAGGGGACCTTGGTGCTCTCTGAGCTTGGTTGTTTTCTTGTAGAAGTCTTGATGATGTTCAGGACTAGCATTGATGATGTTACCTAGTTTGGGTAATGAAACATCTGCAAGAAAGTAACCAAGCTCTGAGAGCACCAAGGACGCCTTATCTCAACCCTGAGCTACAAATATACTCTTTTATTGACCATGATAATTTTTTTGCCTCACAAAAAGCTAAGAAGAGTATCGAGAAAGGGATCCCAAAAGAGAAATGCAGGAACCATTACCTATTTCTTAAGTCCAAAACAAAGAGATAACCGTCAGATGCAACTCATGTACATGCCTCACTGACCTATAACAGGGCTTTTCAACCTTTTCTCCCATTGTACCACTTTTAGGATATGGCAATATCCGAGTACCACCAGTCGCCTAGCACGGTGTCAAAAACTTGATGACCAAAAAAAAAAGGAAAAAAGTGATGAAGTAAAGGTAGTCCTTGACTTACAACAGTTCGCTTAGTGACTGTTCGAAGTTACAATGGCACTGAAAAAAGTGCCCCGCAATTGATGTCAGCCCTACTAGGCAGACCAGACCAGGAAATCAACTCCATGGGAAGGCTAACACAACTTTTATTGTGATTGGCTATGATACCTGAACCTTGCAGGTTTGACTTCTCCTCCTTCTTACACTCCAGTGAATCAGAGAGGGGTCCACCTGAGCCGCTTCTGAAAGTTATTTCATTGTTCTGGATTTTTAAAAAAGGCTTTGCCCCCTTTTGCTTAAGTAATGGTTCCTGCATTTCTCTTCTGACATCTGCCTTACTCTCCATAGCAGACATGTCAAACTCACACAGTGCATCGGGACAGTTTCGCCATTGCCGGCAATAGGGCGGACACGGCTTCCACGTGACGTGTCCAGCCCACGGACTGGCAGTTTGACACCCCTGCTCTATAGACTAGGACCCCCATCTAGCTAAAGGAGAAATGGGAACATGAATCACCTGCAAACACCCTGTGCCTTTTCCATACATCATTAGGCCCCGTTGAAAAGCAACAGGATTGGCTAATTACATTGCTATCTGGACTAAGGAGTAGATCAAATGACATACAGGTAGTCCTTGACTTATAGCAGTATTTTTAGTGACCATTTGAAGTTACAATGGCACTGAAAAAAGTGACTGATGACCATTTTTCACACTCATGACCTTTGCAGCATCCCCATGGTCACCTAATCAAATTTTGGATGTTTGGCAATTTGACTCATATTTATGATGGTTGCAGTGTCCCGGGGTCATGTGATCACCTTTTGCGACCTCCTGACAAAGACAATGGAGAAGCCAGATTCACTTAACAATTAGTGTGACTAATTTAACAATTCAGTTAACAGCTGTGGCAAGAAAGGTCATAAAATACATGGCCTGGGTCCGGGTTATTTGAGGGAACACCTGCCGGCATCAAACGCCCTTCGCCCAGTGCGCTCCCACAGGGAGGGTCTGCTCAGGGTTCCGCCGGTGAGAGATTGCCAGCGGGTGACACCCAGGGATAGGGCCTTCTCAGTGGGAGCGCCTGCCCTCTGGAACCAGCTGCCGGTGGAGCTGAGGACTGCCCCCGACCTCCGATCATTCCGCCGGGGCCTGAAGACCTGGCTCTTTGAGCTCCCGGGCCCAGGCTGAGGAGAAAATTTTTAACTGGGGTTTTTTTTTTAAGAGTACAGGGTGAATTTAATATTTTTTTAACTTGGTTTTTAACTTTGGTATGTTTTGATTTTTAATTCCCTGTAAACCGCCCTGAGTCCTCAGGGAAAGGGCGGTATACAAATGTAATAAAAATAAATAAAATGGGCCAAAATTCACTTAACAACTGTCTTGCTTAGCAACAGAAATTTTGTGCTCAGTTGTGGTCGTATGTTGAGGACTACTATATTTTTATCCAAAAAATTTAATATTTTTATGCAATCTTTTGGCGGATTCGGAACCCTGACATGCATTTATTCCCATTTTCTCGTTAGGTAATTCTGCAGACAGCTGGGCAGCAGCTCAAGCTCTAGCACTGGAAGGAATTGCCAGTTTCCAGGTAGTGGAAAGGATTCTGTCTCAGATTTTTGATCAGAACGATGATGCCTCAGAAGAGCAGGCATGTCTTTTGTTAGCTCGGCTCAGCAAACACACAGTAAGTGTACCAAAGCTCAGGAAGAAGAATGTGGGGAGAAGCACATGATAGGTAGGGCGGCCGAGGAGTTCTGAATCAATTTTCCCATCCTTATTGGATACACACTGTTATGTATTGAGCTTGTGGTACCAGACCACGTGCATTACTGGAGAGCTAACGGCTCCCCAGAAACCCAGACAGGCCGTCTCCGGTCCTGCAATTGGTCAGCCCTAGGCGGCAAGTTCGGGTTCAATCCTATTGGCTGCTTCTGTAGGGTTTGGCTATATATTGTGGCTGGCTGCGGCCCAAGCTCAAGTACAGTACTGGCGAAAATAAAGAATTTCACTGTACTCAGCCTTGTGTCTTCGTTCCTGCTCACCAGAGCCCATGACATAACACACACATTGTGCACTAGGGTGTCAGCAAGGGCAGCAGCTCATTTTCCTTGTTGTGCTTCACAAGCAAAATGGAATTGAATTGGGTGGGAGGGAGGCCACCAGGGGATATCAGGCTTCAAGGAGATTTTACCATCTTTTAGGCTTTTGCCACATGCATGCTTGCAGAAAAGACCACTATGGCTACATTTCTTCAAAATTTTTTTAAAAATGCTTGCCATCTAAAAAGCAAGCCTTTGGGACCTCACCAATGAGGTAGCTCCGAAGAGTGGTGAGCAGTGCTTTTTTTGTAAAAGAAAAAGGTGCCGGAATTCTCACACGTCATACAAACCTGCCTTGCCTACCCTACAAGGTTCCATCCAAAAAAGGTGCCGGAACTCCGTTCTGAGCGTTCTATGACAAAAAAAGCCCTGGTGGTAAGATGTCATCAAACTGTTGTTGAATTATATTGCCTTTTTATGAGATAGAGACTGGAATGCTGATTTTCAAAACATCACTCTTTGTTTCCAGTTCTGAGGCAGGCTACAGTAATGCCGCAGTTCCTGTTTTCATTTATCAGTGTGCCTTACATGCCTTCCTTTTGTTTTCTTCTTCCTCTTCCCTTTGCTTTCAGGTTAAACTATTTTGGGGCAGTGGCGTAGCGTGGGTTGTCAGCACCCGGGGCAAGGCAAGTAATTTGCGCCCCCTAACCTGTGGATTTTAGCATTCAAGTCTCTTCCACTAGCTCAGGAATTCTGGGAGTTGAAGTCCATGAGTCATAAAAGAGCCAAGGTTGCCTACCCCTGAGTTAGGTTCAAGGCAAAAAAGGGTCTCTGGAGAAGAGGGAAAATGCTAGTTTAAAACTGAAACAAGGCAACTTTAAGGTGCCTCAGCTGTGATTTAGGATGAGACAAAGAGAGGACATGGCGTTGAAAATGGTTAATGGGGCATGTTTGTTCCACTCTTAGTGGACGTCAGGATAAACCCCACGAGAGAATGACCTTACAACAGATGTGAATAGGCTTGGACTACATTTGTAGATTGAGTGCATACATCACATGGAGCGATGATGGGCTTCATCAAGATTTATGATCCCACAATTGGCTAGTTTTCTCCATCTTGTCCTAAACCCTGGATACCAACCACGGTTTATGGCTTAGCATGTGGCGTGGGGTTGACCCAACATGTTAGGCGACAAACAATGACTTCCAACTTACAATGCCTCAGCTTCCCAAGGTTATTCCAAAGCCGGAAAAGCCAACCAACCCACCCTGCAGCTTTGCCTGCTTAGGCTGAACCCCAGGAATTCATACTTGCTGCGGCGCCCGACCTATTTTCTGCCCAGACGCTGCTTATCCAAGCCAAGCCGCCTCCTTCTCTTTGGCACCTCGCCCCAAAGATTCGCCGGCCTGGCTGGAAACTCTTGCTGCTGGCGATGTGTGTTGGGGGGGTGGTCCCGATCGCCGATGCACGGTTGGATCGGCAACCTGCCGACGCAGCTTTCGTTCCAGAGCAGGGACCCCCGGAGAGACGCTGCAGCGATCCTCCCCCCGTGGGAAATCCACCCTCTTTCAAGCCCCGCTGCGCCCCCCCGCCTTTGGCAACCCCGGGAGCGCCTTGGGAGAGCCTCCGCAGCGGAGCCCCGGGCTTGCAGGAGGGCCGCGCTCTGTGCACGCTCAGGAGCTGCCTTCTCCTTTGCGGGGGGGAGGAGGGAGAGAAGGCTTCTGTCCAGCGCCGGAGCGAAGGCGGATTCCAGCCTCTGGCCCTCCTGGCGGGAGCCGTCCTTACAAATGGCGGGAGTAAATAGGCGCCAACCGTGGTTGCCTGCGGCGGCGGCGCCAAAGAAAGGGGGGAGGGCAGGCGGGAAACAAGCCGGAACTTCAGCCAACCCGAAGGCGAGAGGGATTATGCCCTTTCGGGGGAGCGGAGGCCGCCTGGCAAAAGTTAAAGGAGCTCCAGCCGGGCCTGGCTCCCCGGAGCCTTCTAGGCCGGGCAAAGAAGAGCGCCTCCGACTTGTGGCCTATGGAGTTTCCGGTCGGAGCGGCCCGAAGGAGGAGTCACGCTGTGTGTTTGTGTGTGTGTGTGTGTGGCGCGCCGTGGGGCGTCAGGCCCTTCCCGGCTGGGGCTCCGGTGCCTCCGCCCTGCCGGATCCCGGCGCCGTCGAGCGCGCCCCCCCAGATGTTGCGCCCGGTGCGGCCGGCCCCCCCTGCACCCCCCACGCTACGCCACTGTTTTGGGGGGAGAGGGAAGAGACAGCACACCCAGTATAGTAGGGAAGATATTTTGCTTTAAACCAGTGGAATAAATTTTTACTGTGGTGTTAAAAACTTTGCCTTTTATCTTCTTTTAAGTCACCTTAGCTCAGCCATTTAATTAAGAGGAAATGATCAGATACTAACATGTAACATCCACCTTTCTTAATTTCTTAATTTCTTTCCTCTTTTTATATGTATTCATTTGTGTGTGTGTGTGTGTTTCTCTCTGTGTGTGTGTGTGCATATAATGAATTGGCAAAATTACAAATTCTTTTGGTTTTTCATTTATGACTCTTTAATGGTAATCAAATGGACATACAATGGATATGAGTTAAAAAAATACAATAAACTATTTTATTATTTCAAATTCTTCTCAAATAACAGATTGCAATAAAATCTTTATTACTCTACAATAAACTTCTCAGTTGGGGAAACCATAAATTGTCCTTATGTTTAAGAAAAAATATAGTTTTTGAGTTTACATATGCATGCACACACACACACACACACACACACACACATACTAAATGCTTTGCTATTTTTATTTTCTTTTTTTGATTGTTCAAGTAATGTGAAGAATAAGCAAAAATAACAGTTGCATTAATGCATATATTAGCAAGTTAAACCTTCAATAGCAAAACTTGCACACTAAATCTACACCTAAATCTACTGTTTGATACCAATATTCGGTAAAATCATGAAAGTGTTCTTTTTAAAAAGATATTTTAATAAAAAGAAATAAAAAATACCCTTTATACCCTTTTGAGAGATGAGTTATAAATCCCCCTTTCTTCCTGTCTATGTACAGAATGTCATATGGACACATTATAGAATATTTTTAGATTCCTTGTTAATTTAATGCTTTCAGGGCTTGGTTCATTGTTTACTGGCATCAGAATTGAACAGCTATCAATGGATACATCGGGTTTTGGCATGTAAAACATTGTCTCGTATTCCAGGGAGCGTCACCCAGGTATGTTTCATCTCATAAATTGGAAACACAAAAAATATTGGTGATGCTATTTTTCTGATACGATTGAAGTTTATTGGAGATTCCACCTTACAGGAACAAAAGAAAAATATCTCTCGTTAAAAAAAATAATTTACACAAGGCTTTAAAACTGAACTATTATTGTGGGTAGATGTTGGCAAGAGGTTTATCAAAAACATTCCCTTCTCTTATTGCTGCATCCAAAGACAGAAAGACCAGTCTCTTTGGACTTTCTTATATTTTTTGTTTGAGGGAAACACTCAGCCTTTCTACATGGTTATCTCTGAAAGTGTTTCTCATAGTGATACTAAAATCAGAAACAACTCATTATTCTAAAAAAAAGTGGATTTTAAAAAAACCTCTTATATGTGTTATATGAAGTCACTTTATGACTTACATAAGGTCTTCTAAATAGGACCTCAAGAACAAAATTGTCCAACTGATGTGGACAGATTGGAAAATTGAGGTACGCCAGGCAGCTGCCAAGGTTTTGGGACATTTGAAACTTGGAAAAGAAGTCCATGATCAGCTGAGGTGAGCATCATACATCACTTGCATTATCTGTACTTTTATGTAGAAACATAGATGTGGTACGGTATCTCCAGTGGACACAAACCGCCTCCACAATACCTTAACATGAGAAATGATATCTCATATTGTATATTTATATGCAAACTGCCATCAGTATTATGATACGGCCTGTTTTTTGTGATGATAAAGGGAGAAAAATATTCATGTTTTCTGTAAAGATTTTTCATGCACAGAGGACCGAATTTCGGTTACCTGCAAGGAAAGATAGCCTTCTTGCATTCCTGTAGCTTTGTACCTCATGAAAATATTTTCCCAAAATTGAGAAACACCCTAGAAGAGAATAGATGGCAGAAAGGAAATGTGACAACAAAAAATAATTGTCATATATGCCAGGTGTGGAATGGACCCTACCCCTTTGCTTGTACAGGTGTCTTCCAATGTTCTTTGAAAGAATTACTAAAACATTTTAGGATCCCTAAAATCTGATTGATGTATAATTAGCTGTATAATTATTAATGCTAAACCTAGCAACTAATAACATGATGACAAATATGTTTGCATTGAAGCTGCTGTGTATTATTATTTAGCTTTGCCCTCAAAGCTAAGTAATACATTTTCTTTTATTTTCCCTGGGATGCGTAAATCAAGTGAGCTTATCATTCACTAATGGCATACTTATCCTCTCAGAGACAATCTAAAAAGGGGAGACTGCCGGAAGAAAGTGGAAGCTCTTTCATTGATTGGCTGGCTGAAATTCATGACAGCCAGGCTGCTCCCTGGCTTTCTTCAGTGTTTCTCTGATGACTTCGTAGCTGTCAGAAAAGAAGCTTGCTGGGCAGCCGGAGCACTTCAGATTAAAGAAGAGACAGTAAGTGTTTACTAAAACCATTGATAAAGGATTTGAATGCAAAGGTGTACATAAACTCCATTTCTGAATGTAAGATTTTCAGAGTTACATTACTCTGATCTAAGAATATGTTGCTGTTGTTGTTAGTTGCAAAGTCATGTCCGACCCATCGCGACCCCATGGATAATGTTCCTCCAGGCCTTCCTGTCCTCTACCATCTTCTGGAGTCCATTTAGGCTCACGCCTACTGCTTCAGTGACTCCATCCAGCCACCTCATTCTCTGTCGTCCCCTTCTTCTCCTGCCCTCAACCTTTCCCAGCATTAGGCTCTTCTCCAGTGAGTCCTTCTCATTAGGTGGCCAAAGTATTTGAGTTTCAACTTCAGGATCTGGCCTTCTAAAGAGCAGTCGGGGTTGATCTCCTCTAGGACTGACCGGTTTGATCACCTTGCAATCCAAGGGACTCGCAGGAGTCTTCTCCAGCACCATAGTTCAAAGGCCTCAATTCTTTGGCGCTCAGCCTTTTTTTATGGTCCAGCTTTCACTGCCATACATTGCAACTGGGAAGACCATAGCCTTTACTATACACACTTTTGTTGGCAGGGTGATGTCTCTGCTTTTTAGTATGCTGTCTAGATTTGTCATGGCTTTCCTACCCAGGAACAAGCTTCTTTTAATTTCTTGGCTGCAGTCCCCATCTGCAGTGATCTTGGAGCCCAGGAAAATAAAATCTGTCACTATCTCCATTTCTTCCCCACCTATTTGCCAGGAATTGAGAGGGCTGGATGCCATGATCTTGGTTTTCTTAATGTTACGTTTCAAGCCAACGTTTGCACTCTCCTTCACCCGCAACAAGAGGCTCTTTAGTTCCTCTTCACTTTCTGCCATTAGAGTGGTATCATCTGCCTATCTTAGGTTGTTGATATTTCTCCTGGCAATCTTAATTCCAATTTTTGATTCATCTAGCCCTGCCTTTCTCATGATGTGCTCTGCATATAAGTTAAACAGGCAGGGTGACAGTATATAGCCTTGCCGGACTACTTTCCCAATTTTGAACCAATCAGTGGTTCCGTGTCCAGTTCTCACTGTTGCTTCTTGACCCGCATATAGGTTTCTCAAGAGACAAATAAGATGGTCTGGTACTCCCATCTCTTTAAGAACTTGCCACAGTTAGTTGTGATCCACACAATCAAATGCTTTAGCATAGTCAATGAAGCAGAAGTAGATGTTTTTCTGGAACTTCCTAGCTTTCTCCATGATCCAGCATATGTTGGCAATTTGATCTCTAGTTCCTCTGCCTCTTCGAAATCCTGCCTGTACTTCTGGTAGTTCTCGGTCCACATACTGCTGGAGTCTAGCTTGTAGGATTTTAAGCATAACTTTACTAGCATGTGAAATGAGTGCAATGGTGCGATAGTTTGAACATTCTTTGGCACTGCCTTTCTTTGGAATTGGAATGTAAACTGATCTTTTCCAATTCTGTGGCCACTGTTGTGTTTTCCAAATTTGCTGGCAAATTGAGTGTAGCACTTTTACATCGTTTTTTAAGATTTTGAATAGCTTAGCTGGAATACTGTCGCCTCCACTAGTTTTGTTGTTGCTCAGCTTTCCTAAGGCCCATTTCACTTCACATTCTAGGATGTCTGGCTCGAGGTCAGTGACCACCTCATCGTGGTTATCAGGGACGTTAAGCTCGTTCTTGTATAGTTCTTCTGTGTAATTTTGCCACCTCTTCTTAATCTCTTTTGCTTCTGTTAGGTCCCTGCCATTTTGGTCCTTTATCATGCCCATTTCTGCATGAACGTTCCCTTCATCTCTCCAATTTTCTTGAAGAGCTCTCTGGTCCTCCCTATTCTATTGTTTTCTTCTATTTCTTTGCACTGTTCATTTAAGAAGGCATTCTTATCTCTTCTATCTATTCTCTGGAATTCTGCATTCAATTGGGTGTATCTTTCTTTTTCTCCCTTGCCTTTTGCTTCCCTCCTGTCCTCAGCTATTTGCAAAGCTTCCTCAGACAGCCATTTTGCTTTCTTGCATTTCTTTTTCTTTGGGATGGTTTTAATTGCTACTTCTTGTACAGTGTTGTGAACCTCCATCCATAGTTCTTCAGGCACTCTGTCTATCAGATCTATTTGTCACCTCTACTGTATATTCGTCAGGGATATCATTTAGTTCATATCTGAATGGCCTAGTGCTTTTTCCTACTTTCTTCAGTTTAAGCCTAAATTTTGCAACGAGAAGCTCATGATCTGAGCCACAGTCAGCTCCTGGTATCGTTTTTACTGACTATATAGAGCTTCTCCATCTTTGGCTGCAGAGCACATAGTCAATCTGATTTCTGTATTGACTGTCTGGTGATGTCCATGTGTAGAGTTGTCTCTTGGGTTGTTGGAAAAGAGTGTTTGCTATGACCATCATATTCTCTTGACAAAATTCTATCAGCCTGTGCCCTGCTTCATTTTGTACTCCAAGGCCAAACTTGTCTGTTATTCCAGTTATCTTTTTGGCTTCCTACTTTAGCATTCCAATCCCCCGTGATGATAAGGACATCATTTTTGGGTGTTAGTTCTATAAGGTGCTGTAGGGCTTCATAGAACTGGTCAATTTCATCCTCTTCAGCACCGGTGGTTGGGGCATAGACTTGGACTACTGTGATTTTGAATGGTTTGCCTTGGATTCGAACTGAGATCATTCTGTCATTTTGGGGATTGTATCCCAGTATTGCTTTTCCTACTCTTTTATTATGAAGGCTACTCCATTTCTTCTGAGGGATTGTTGCCCACAGTAGTATACCTGATGGTCATCTGAATTAAATTCACCCATTCCTGTCCATTTTAGTTTGCTGATTCCTAAGATGTCGATGTTCAGTCTTGTCACCTCTTGTTTGACCATGTCCAGCTTTCCTTGATTCATGGATCTTACATTCCAGGTTCCTATGGAGAAAAAATCTTTACCACCATATACATCCACAGCTGAGCGTCCTTTCGGCTTTGGCCCAGTCGCTTCATTCTTTCTGGCGCTACTAGTACTAGCCCTCTGCTCTTCCCTCGTAGCATATTGGACGCCTTCCGACCTGAGGGGCTCATCTTCCAGTGTCATATCTTTTTGCCTTTTGGTACTGTCCATGGGGTTTTCATGGCAAAGATACTGGAGTGGGTTGCCATTTCCTTCTCCAGTGGATCATGTTTTGTCAGAACTCTCTGCTATGACCTGTCCATCTTGGGTGGCCCTGCACAGCATAGCTCATAGCTTCATTGAATTACGCAAGCCCCTTCGCCACGACAAGGCAGTAATCCATGAAGGGGATCTAAGAATAGAACAATACAACTTGCTTGTGAATGAAGAAATATCCTAGTTTAGTAAGGAAAATCTGTGTGCAGAATCAGTCTTCTGCATATATAACTTGTTGGGTTATAAAACAGGATATGCAATTATATTTCTACATTGGATATTTATTTAGAATGAATGTGCCTTTTGATATATCCCCATTTGGTCAGCACTAATTACGTACATTGTGCTTTGGATTTGTGCCAGTATCTGAATAAAGTTGGCATCATCTACGGTAGTAGATGGAGCATTATTTTTACATACAAGAAGAGGCAATTGCTTAATGGGGGCACTTTATCTTTTAAACCATATCATTTATTTGCTGAAGGCCTAAATGCATTAAAGGTAGTCCTCAAATTATGACTTTAATTGATCCTGGAATTACAATCATAATCATGCCGGTCGTTAAGCAGGCCATCATGTAATTGCACCCAATTTATCTTTTTTGCAGTGGTCATTAAATGAATGTGATGGTCATTAAGTGAATCCATTGTCCGCAATGGGCATTTTCTGCCAGTATCCAGAAGTAAAGGCCAGTTTCCTTTAAAAAACATTGTAAATTGTGGTGCTGTGATGAGACACTGTAAGCAGTTGTAAATGTGGGTTGGTCACCAAGTGCCTAAAATGCAATTATGTGACCACTGGGTGGGGCACCGTCAGAACTTAGAACCTGGTCGTAAGTATAGTTTTTGTGTTCTACATTAACTTCAGTCACCTAGCATCTTTTGTCCGTGGGAGGGAAAAACCATGACTCCAATCAAATTCAAGTTATGGTGAGGAATCTGTAATCTGCCAGATGTTCCTAAAGCCCCAACCTCTGTTAACAGTGACTTTGTTGTTTGGGTTTATAGGGAGTTTTGTAGTTCAGCAATGCCTGAATGCCATAAATTGCTCACTCCAGTGAGATGCAGTGCCTGGATAAAAGGTTATTTCATGTTATTCCTAAGCATCCTATTACACTCATAAAGGTGTCAGAAAATAGAAGACAGGAAGGGAAGAACAGAGAACGAAAGATGTGTCTTGAAAAATCTCTTTGAGACAAATTGATAATTATTTCTTCCTTTTGAAAATAGAAATGACAAAGTAGCAAGCAAAACTGCAACTAAAGCCTTCATCCCACAGACACATCAATAGGAAGAAAATGGTGAAGGCAACAGGATGAAGTGCTTTGAGAGCTTAATCTGGTTTGTGGTCTGCCAGTTATCTATTCCTTAAAGCCAGTTCCTCCTGTAAAAGCAAACATTTTTTTCAGCAAGAAGGATGATTCACGGATTTATCAATATCTAGCAAGTCACAAGTCACCTAATTATTGTGTTCATAAGCTTTTATTGTATAACATATCTGTACTTGCATATTGTGGTCTTGGTTCTCTAGTTACAGCTTTTAATTTGGGATAACTTATGTATTTAATATAAATAACCCTATTTTAAAAAGATATATGAAGAAGGCTCTGTATCAGTCAACAGATTTTGTTGTTGTTGTTGAACAGGTACTGAAATGCCTTTTTAAGATCATGCAGACCGATCCTTTATGGAAAATCAAAGCTCTTGCCATCAGAGGTATTGTACTATTAAACTGTGGAGAATTCTTATTACAGTTTGTACCCTATCTATCAATTGATTTTGTAACTGTAACTTTGGATGTTCTCTTTGTGAAAAATTCATCTAGTTGGCCACCAAAAGAAAAGGAAGGTGGTCTTCTTACACCCTGAATAAGGCTTACATTTTAGGGAGTATGTATTGTATTGCATCTGTGTGTGTGAGAGCAACATGGACCCAGGTTAACCATGCTTGGCTTAGGCCCACTAGGAGTAGGCTAAGATGGATTTAAATGTGTTGTGATTATCAAGTCTAATCAAACAACTGTACTCCCAACTTGTGATCCATAGAGATACAGCAAGTGAGCAGTAAATGTAATCCTCATGAGGTCAATAAAACGGACCACTTGCATGTAGGTATGAACTATATTGTGTACAGTTTATTTGAAATGGCTGGCTTAGAAGGTAATTTACAAAATTTTTGATGTCAGTAGAGTACTACATAAAGAAGAAATGGTCTACACTAAATATAATCAGATTTGGATCTAAACCCTCTTTCAATAATCATCTCAAATTCTGGTAATTTGCTGGACCTGGAAGGAAGACTTACTTACTTACTTACTTACTTACTTATTTATTTACTAAACCAGTGTTTCCCAATCTTAGCAACTTTTAAGATGTTTGGATTTCAACTACCAGAATTCTCCAGCAGGCTTACTTACATGCTTAGTTTGTTTCATTATATTCTGCCAATACAAAAAACCAATAATAATTTAAATGAGATATACAGGGCATAAATAATACTTTAAAATTGTGCACATTGAGTATAGAAAGTGATAAGGTTGTTCATCCTTCACTGTTTTGTTAATACCACACTTATCTCCGTTAAACACTTTACCAGTTAACTCCTTTCCGTGATTTTGGATTCTGGCATTCCGTTAAACTAACAGTTTTTTTAATGCACTAATTGATCAGTTAGGACTACGGTATTATCCCATAGCTGCATAAAGAAATTAATTATGACTTATTTGCAAAAAGATCGACACTATTAATACGATCAATACAATACCGCATCACTTCTTTATTTCAAGAGAGAAGGCTTTCCCTCAGTAAGGTTCTTTGGCTACTGTTCAGAGTAGTCTTTCATTTAAGAATATATAGATCTATTCAGATAACTGGCAAATACCGGTTCACAGAGACAAAAAGCTCACTGCTTGACATAAAATGTCAAAGCAACTATCATTTTCTTTTCTGACAGCTTTGGGTCAGATAGGAGAGGCAAGTCCTTACCTAAAAGACCTCCTCCTCTGGGCCCTTCATTATGAAGAAGATCCTGGGGTACGGAGGGAAGCCTGCCGGAGTATCATCACTCTCAAAATGCAGGATGAAACTGTTCGGGCTACTTTACTGATGAGAATGATACTGGAACCAAATGAGAAAGTGAAAGAGTAAGTTACTGTTTTCATAAAAGACCACTCATGTGTTTGGAAAGTTCCTTCTCCGAGGACATCCTATAGGACTGTGTCTCTCAATCTTGGCTACTTTTAAGGTTCGTGAAATGTTTAACTGCTAGTGTTCCTCAGTTTTCTTATTACAAATTTGAAAAAAAATATCCTCTTGTTCTTCAGACATAAGTGTTCCTTGCCACTACACTGATTTATTTGTATAGTAATGGGTTCTGGGAGTGGGTCAATAATAGTCTGCATTGGCAACTGTGATTTTTAAACCATGGTTTGTGGCTCACGACTCCTAATTATAGTTTATAATTATAACTATAATCCTAATTATAGTTTTAAGCAAGACAAGATTTGATGCAATCTTTGAATCCTGTCCATAACATTTTATTAATGATTTGAGAGCAGTCTAGTCAATTATAGCTAGTCTTTGATTTACCACTGGTTGCTTAGTGATTGTTTGAAGTTATGATGGGCCTCCCTGGAGCTACTTATGAACTAGTTCTGAAGTTCCCACAGTTGCTCACCTAACCTATCTATTCCAACAAGCCGGCCTGGCCTGATAGATTTGGGGTTTTATTTGTTTTATTGTTGCTTTATTGTATACTTACTTTGCTCTGTACACCGCCCTGAGTCCTCCGGGAGAAGGGCGGTATATAAAACAAACAAACAAACAAACAAACAAATAAATAAATAAATACCCCTATGAGCACACGTTACAGCCATTTGTAGCATCCTGTGGTCACATAATCATATTTTACAACGGTTTTGCAAAAAACTGGCATTTACTCCTGGTTACTACAAAACCAGATCATAGTGGTGTGCTTAACAACTTTGGTATTTGCTTAATGACCACAGTGGTCATTTTATGACTGCAGCATTCACTTAACCATCACCACGAAAGGTCATAAAATTGGATTGCTCCTGTGGGTGACCCATTTTACAATTGTTACACTTATGACCATGATGGATCAGGCTCCATTAAGATTGTAAGTCAAGGACTATCATATAGGTTCCTTTTCAACAGTAAAAGATATTCAGCAAATACCATTTGCACACTTTAGTCAAATCATAATAGGCGTCATTAGTTGTAATACTTCCAATATATATGCACTGTGCAGTCCCGTCAATAAATGTCTACTTATTGAAGTTGAAATGTATTGCCAAACAACTTGTGCACAAGATTGCAGCACTAAGTGAGGCTATGTGGAGATTCCAGGAGAGTATCAGTCCTTGTAAGTAGCAAGATAATTTCATTTAGGTTTACACAGATATCTAGAGAAGAAAATAATTGAAATTTTTCTAACGTCTCAGGGTTTTCATTTACCACAGACTCTATTAACTGGAAAGGATGGAAACTTAGGCCCGCTCACCTGAAAGAGTGTGTGGACCTAATAATGGAATAGTTTTCTTTTTTTCTAAATTTGGGGAAGGATTGGACATTTCACTGCAAATGGAACAAGTCATTTTTGTAGCGTTGCACTAGCCTCAGATTTACAGAAAAAGTCTATCAGATGCTATGTGTTCTAAATGCTCTCAAGGGAGGGGGGATGGCATATAAATAAATAAAATTAAAATATAGATTTGACTTCTGAGATTTCTGAAAAGGCCTGTTTCTTTGAACAGAGAAGTGAGTCGTGCTGTGACAAATTTCAAATTTGAACAAGAGGAAGAGCAAGAAATGATCCAAAAAATCAAGAATGAGGTAAAAAATTATAATCTAAAGTGTTCTGCTTTCTTTTTTAGAAACCAAAAAATTAAATAGTTATTTCCACACTTCAAGAAACTTTTCCTTTCCATATTCGCATTTCTAAATGTGCTAATTGCTACACAGAAGGCCTTGGGATCATGTGGCAGCAATCAGATAGTCATCATGAATTTCACATGGCCCTATTCCAAAGTTCTGAAGCAACTGTTGGCTTATACTGTATGCAGAGATAGACTGTAGGAGACTACAAGGTAATGATAAGCAAGAGACTTCAGCATATCTTAATTGCATTCATATAGAAGCTCAAGCATGTATTCAGATTCTCCAAAAAGGTACTATACCCCAATGAGGAAAATCCCTGTTGCATGCATCATCTCATCAGCATCCCTCCGGATGCAAGAAGCTAATACATCAGGGAATTGACTTATCATCATTTCAAACAAGATGTGCTTTGTATTCATAAAGGTTTTTACTAAGAAAACATATATGTGCATTCTGAACGTGACAAGATATATCACAAGGTATGAGATATAGACTGCCGAGCACCCAACACTGAGATCTGGGCATGTCAAACTCGCGATGTCATGTGACGTCACGCGACGTATCGGAACTTTTTCCCATTGCCGAAAATGGGATGGGTGCGGTTTCTCCGTGACGCTCCGGTCCCCGGGCCAGCAGTTTGACACCCCTGATAGAGGAATAAGACCTACTAGTTGCCAATATCCTTTATGTCACACTGCACTTGGAGAACTAAAGAAAACAGCAATCTTAGTGAAAAATTAAGATTTTATTTGCTGTATGCAAAGCTCTACGGTGATTTAAAAAACATAACTTCAATTGTCCATGCTATTTCAACCCATATAGCCCTTTTTCACCTAATGGCCTTAACAATTGGCAAATTGACAAAGGTTCAAGTAGCTTAACAAGTATCTGAAAAAACTTAAAAGCACAATCTTAACACTTACTTTCTCACATAAATTAAAAGCTATTAGCTGTTTAGTTTAGCAGCTCTCTCTTCAATCATATTTCCTCTATTGTACTTCCATATTCTAAGAAAGAACAAATTTTTTTAGTATGATGATGCAAGAATTGTGAATTGGGTAAAGTTATATTGATAAATGGTGTAAAAAATGTACAATTTGTGTTGCAGATTTCCAGATTAAGCCAAACACCCCTAGTGATACAGAAAGTACTAAAACTTCAAGAAGTAATAGAAAAGATGTGGCATGAAGCCCACTGCATTTATCGGGAAAAGGGAGACATCTTTGCATATAGAGATATTCGTGACATCTTCCTTGATGTTGTTAAAACTGCTTTCACTGGTAATGTAGAATGGAATGAAAAACAGTTTGATGGAACACTAGTTATTTTTTATCCCATTTTTTTTCTCCGTAGCATCCTTTCTAAATAGCATAACACATAACACAGAGAAGAGCCTCTGAAATATATATATATATATATATATATATATATATATATATATATATATATATATATATATATATATAATCTGAGCTTTAAAAATTGTGAGCAGAAATTAATTCTGCCAAATATGTTTTGCTTAGTTTGTAAAGTCCGTAGGATCAATGTAAAGAGTTGCACAAAGTAATAGAATTAGTGCTGAATTGGCTTTCTCTGCTCTATGCTTAATCAACTATATTACATGTAGATCTGCTGCTTTTTAAATTTCTAATCACATACAGTGGGCTTAAATAAAAAATCTTTACATTTTTCCAAGTGAAAAAGCTTTAAGTCTACCATTTAGTTTTGTTGCAATCTTTTACTGGAATAAATTTTTTCACTACTTTAACCTAGCTCACAATTTTAAAAAAACTGATTTCCGAAGTTAAGAATAAACACGTTATAAACATTTTAAAAAGCAGATCAAATTACATCTTTTATCTTTCTATAGTTTATCTAATATATATACCGTATATACGTATGTATCTCTTTATCTGTGCAGATCAAACACAAACACCAAGCAGGAAGTTTTCAAAGCTTTGGATTTCTATCACAAATGTACTAGTAAGTAGAAGAAAAATAACTTCTTACAATCCATTTATTTTTATGTTACCAGATAAAAGAGGTTTTTTAGTAATCACCAATCCCTTCTCGAATAAAAAAGTTGCCAAAGCAATCTTATCGTTCAAAGAACCACAAGGAAGGGCATCCACACAGATGTAATTTGGGTAACAGGAGAGCAAAAATTCAATTCCCTCTATGTATTCAGACTCTATTTCACAATACTTAGGCTCCTCCTTGTGGTACACTCTTGAGTTTTCTGTGGTATAATACAGCAATGTTGCATCTCCTTCATTGCACAACCTGACAATGCCATATCGAAGTAGACGTATTTGTGTAGTTTTCTCAAGCTGGACATCAACATTTTGCACATTTCCATTCTCCCACCGTGCTGGATGCCTGAAAACACTCAATGCTTTTTCAGTCTTAGTCAGCAATGGAGGAAGACAGTCATGAAGAAAAGACTTGGCTTTTTGATCCACTGCAGCATCAACTGGTGCATAATCCAATAGTTTTGTGACTAAAGTCCTGATTTTCTGCAAAAACACAGTTCGGCGTGGATCACCAGCATCAGTGTTTATGACCCCCATGTATTCCAGATAGTCCACAGGGAGGCCTTGGCGATATTCAATGTCCTCTTCAATGGCCATCTGCAATGCTACAGGGAGAAGTTTTTCCAATAGATCTCCCCAGGAGTTTCGCTGATAGGAGGAAACTGTTATGTGGAGTGAATGAGCCTCTGGGAGGCAATTCCCCTGATGTATAAACCCACGGGGGAAGTATAGCAGGTCCCCAGCTTCTAAGACAGTCTCCAGAATCGGTTCGCCAATCTCCATCTGGCTAAAATTGCTACTTGAAAACTGAGGCAATATCTCACCCTGCAGTCTGGGGGCGTAAACTCGCCAATGCTTCTTTCCTTCCAGCTGGATCACAAATGCTTCAATATCATCATAATGAGGGGCAAAGCCTTGAGTTCCAGCAGGAGTCAGGTAAGTGTTGGCGCCAACCATACTGCTGAACTGCTCCTGTAGGACAGACAGGACATGCCAGAGGGTAACTGAAAAGGCCTGAGGGTTCAGCATCCTGAGGGAACAGCCGTTCCTGTAAAAGTCCCAGACCACAGCCGGCACTGCCCTGCCCACAGGATTATGGGTCTCCCTCTTCCCATCCTCATAACTGGTCACATCCAAGTTGACACCAAATTGGACATCGTGGTCGCGGAGGATGTCATCAAACTCAGCAGTGGAGAAGAGGTCCTGATAATAATTTGGGTTGTGCCTGTGAATCAGCAGCGGTCTCTTCTCCCAGTACTGATCAAAGAATTCCTGCGAGGAAACAGGAGTTATGAGCCATTGGAACAGTTTGGCAGCTCGCTCCCGGCTATCCTGGACGTTTCCCAAATCTTGGAGGAGGGACCGGAGAGAACAGCCCGAAGACAATTCCCGGGAGTAGAAGGGTTCCTCTTTTCCATGGGGCAGTGCAGCAGCAGCAGCAGCAGGAGGAGCAGGAGGAGGTGGTGGATCTGGAGCTTTTTGCTCTGCCCGTCTGCGCTCCGTCCTCCTCCGCAACGCTTTCTGACGGCTCGGCAAGGGAGCCAAATATTTGCAGCTCCAGATATTGTTCCGTTTCAGTTTTCGCTTCTCCTTGGCACCCGAAAGCGGCAAGGCGTCTCTAAGCTGCTCCCGGTCGGATGCAACAGAGCAGTCCCCGGCTGCCGAGCCCTTCAGCTGCCGCTTCTTGACTCCTCGGCGCTTCGAGGGAAGCGAAACGCCACGAGGCGGGCTGCGGGCTCGTTTCGGCCGGTCCCGTTCGCCGAGCGGTACGAAAGAGTTATAGGCGGCTCGGGCGGACACACGTGGATTCAGCAGCTCCATGCCGGAACTCGGGAGAAGGACAGGCCCGCCCCGGGGCGTAACGCGACGAAGGATTTCCGGTCAAGGCTCGCTCTTTCCTTTCTGCTCTTCCTGTTCGTGTCGTAGCTTCGCCCTTCCATTCTGACGTCAAAGAAAAAGGCGGGCGGAGTTTCGTGCGCGGAGGGGTGGAAATGCGACCTGTCTTCGTTATCGCTGGAGTCCCTAGTTCAGGGGTAGGCAACCTCGGCTCTTTGGTGACTCACGGACTTCAACTCCCAGAATTCCTGAGTCAGCTATGCTGACTCAGGAATTCTGGGAGTTGAAGTCCGTGAGTCACCAAAGAGCCGAGGTTGCCTACCCCTGCGCCTAGTTTAATATAAAATCCCGTCCCAGCCCTTCCCGCCGGTGGGACAGAAGCCTGCCATGGTGCTGAGGCTGCAATCTTACGCAATTAGAAGATTGAACAATCCTTTGTCCGTGATGGTACAGGAAGTCCTCGATTTACGACACTTCATTTAGTGACCGTTCAAGCTTACAACGGCATTGAAAAAAGTGATTTGTGACCGTTTTTCACGCCACCTGTGCAGCATCCCCATGGTCGCATGATCGAAATTAAAAGCGGTTTTCATTAAAATATTTTGCATATAAAACAAGAAATGCAAAGCAAAAATATAGTAAATATGACAAAGAGTAAAGGAAAAGAAGAAAGAAAGAAAAAGAAAAAGAAAATGACAGAACAGATGAAAAATATATATATATAAATAAGTGTTGCTGAACAAGTGGTCCTAACTCCAGGACTTTTTGTACTACTCAATTCTCACCAGATAACAATACTGTTCCACAAACTTATTTCTGGGTTTTTTTTAATGTTCCAGTGTTATAGCACATTGCGCCAATCACATGTTTAGTTACTTGTTTTTGATATTTCATCAAATTACAAGTCACCTAGAATCCTCTTCTGAATTGGATGACTATATAAATTTATCATCTGCATTAAAAAGTAATGCAGTAGGCCTACCAGTCAGTGGACAAGTGATGTTCTGGTTTTGTGAGTTTTTATATCTTTTCCACTGATACAAAAATTAAAAGCAAAGTGGTGTGTAATCAAAAGCTTTCTCTCCCCCCCCATCCCAAGTATTAAAGCTAATATTAAAGGTAAAGGTAAAGGTTCCCCTGCACATGCATGCTAGTCGTTTCCAACTCTAGGAAACAGCGTTCTGTGAGCCTTTGGTGTCTAGTCATGCTGGCCACATGACCACGGAGACGTCCTCGGACAAGTGCTGGCTCTTCGGCTTTGAAACAGAGATGAGCACCGGCCCCTATAGTTGGAAAAGCTAATATTACATTTAGTTAATTCTGACAGATTTCCGACTGGTGAAAAGTATTTTTTATATGATTTTTCCCAATCTGTCAATTGAACCCAAAAATGTGCAAATAGTGCAAATTTGCCCCTGAATTTTGATATAGATGCCTTGTGAAATATTTTTAAGGACATTTTCACACAACACAGCCTTCCTCACATTCCTAGCCTATAGTCAAGATGGTTAACTTCACGCTTTTCTGATCTGATATGGAAGTAGCATTTTCCATCTTTTCCTAATACAAGTCTTCCTATATGTGTGATTTGTGTTTCTTTAGTGGCAACCACAGTCTTGACTGCAATCTCTTCAGTCATTGCCAATTTCCCTCCAAGGTCATTTGGCTTATGCAGTTGCCCTGATGTAGCATCAATATTGGAGCAGCAGCACCAAAATTGCACGGAGACAGCAGTAGACCCAGACTTTTATTCTAAAAGGACCTGGCACTCAAGGCATTTATTTTTCCACAAAGGCATATTAGGTTGCAGCAAGACCATTACAGGTGATCCTTGTTCAGCGACTGTTCAGTTACGATAGTGCTTAACAAGGAGACTTATGCCTAGTCTTCATAGTTGCAGCCATTTCATGTCACGATTCAAGCAGTTGGCAACTATCTTACAATTACAACCTTTCAGTGTCCCACAGTGCTATGACCACCATTTGTGACCTTCTGACTATAACACCTAGCTAATAGCCAGCCAACATGCCTTTTGAAAGCGATGGCCATTGTAGTCCAATTCACCTGAAAGGTTCCGTGCAGAAGAATTTACTTTAGGCAAGGCTTTCAATATCATTTCAGTTGAAGAATTTGGATGATCCCTATGAAGTAATATGCAGCTTGATTATAATAGATAATAGTTAATAGCCATGTATATATTATATATATATATATATATATATATATATATATATATATATATATATATATATATATATATATATATATATATATATATGGGAGGATATATGGGTCTATGTGTTTTCACTCCTGTATGTTGATATTTTGCTTTACTACTTGTATTTTAGCCTTGGTTAGGAATCCCTCCAAATCCCTGGACACGAAGAGCCTTTTATGAGGCACTAAAAAGACACAAGGCAGAAAGGGAAAAACATCTCAAGAAATCAAAAACAACTACAGAAAACCATAAAGAATCCAAGGAAATCGAAAAGGGCAAAAAAATAATATCTGCTGTCCATTTCGAATCATAACAGGTTACTTGGCTGACCCTTTCACTGTGGAAGGTACAAATATTCTGGCTGGGCTTTTCTGGTTGTGTATGTACAAATTATAGTCTCTCAGAAGTTTGCAGAAAGAGTGGTAATTAAACGCAATTGTTCATTACACTTACAGTATGCTAATTTTTGGATCCTCCATTATGTTCTCAAATCAATCAAAACAACATGAAACACTAAAACTATTGATAACACTAAAATTGGGGTGGGGTGATTCTCTTTCTCAAGTAACCTGCATTTATAACTATAGCCAATATCTTTCAAACTATATACAAAATATTACAACTCAACCACTATAGAGAAATTGCTAGGGATGTTTTATTTCATTTTGTCAAAAGTAATTCATGATTCCATACAAGCTTCCCGCTGAATCAAAGTTATTGAGCCTATGACTTGGTTCATATGTTATGCTTAGTCATAATTTCTTAACAATGGTTTTGCTGAATAAATTCCAGTTAAGCCATAGATATATTTACATACCATAGTGACTGGATTTAGAGAACATTCTAAGCAAACACCAAACAGTCCACATTATGGATTAATACAGCACATGAATTCAGGTTTTAATTATAAGTGCTAAGAAAAAAATGCTACTCTATATTAGGCTTTCTTTGTTTTCTTTCTTTTATTTCAAATAGGGTCAGTAATTATTGCATATTTTCTGTTTGTATTGATTTGCTGCTACATTCAGAGGAATCCTACATGAATATGATTAGTTTCTTTTTTCCATTTGCATAATTATACATATGCTATCAGTTTAATTTCATCTTTTTGTTGTAAAATACTTATATATGCATAAAATATGTTTCTGTTTATTTATTTCTGTATGGCTGCTCATTAATACAATCTTCTAACTAGTGTTCCTAGATTCACAGTTTCAAAAATTTACAGTGAAGCCATCAGAATAGTATTTTCTTAAATAGACTTTATATCACAACTGCACCTGGTGGTTCAATAATCATTTGTGTAAACCTGTTTTTCTAAATTATTTTAGCTTGAATAGCTGCAAAACTCTGAATGATTAGACTTGCAATCAGAATAACATTTTATAGGTATCATCTCATTTCTAAAACATAGACATCTCTTAAGGGAGCTTACAGGCCAGGCCTGTGTGGAATAAGTTAGATTTTTTTTTTATTACCAGCTTCTTAGGCTAATACAGGTAGTCCTCGAGTTACAACCACAGCTGAGCCCAAAAATTCTGTTGCTAAGTGAGAAATAAAACTGAGTTTTGCCCCATTTTATGACTTTTCTTGCCACAGTTGTTAAGTGAATCACTGCAGTTGTTAAGTTAGTAATATGGTTGTTAAGTGAATCTGGATTCCGCATTGACTATACTTGTTAGAAGGTTGCAAAAGGGGATCACATGACCTTGGAATACTGCAACTGTCATAACTATAAGTCAGCTGCCAGGTGTCCAAATTTTGATCACGTGACCATGGAGATGCTGCAATGGTCGTAAGTGTAAATGAGAGTCAGTGCCATTGTAACTATGAATGGTCTCTAAATGAACTGTTGTAAGTTAAGGACTACCTTTATAAAACCATGAATATAGTTTAGAAAGACAAAGAAATCTGGAAAGCTAATGTGGCTAGATCTACATAATTATCTTTCCTTGCAGTAAACTGTTTTCAGTCTGATTATTATTGGTTTGTTTTGCAATGATTGCCCAATGAAATAAACATGGAAATGAACAAGCCTAAAAAACGTTTAGCATGTATCTTGTACTGATATTGTCAAATAAATTTCTAACTGATGGTAAACTGAAGATAAGAGAGCATCAGGACTGCTCTGCTGTTGGCATTGCTTAAGAAGTGCAGCTATCACTGCTGCCAGTGATGTCCAGGGGCTGTTGGTTTGTAATTATTTAGTACCATCAAGTATCTTTGGTCCAAATATTTAAAGACTCCTGAAAATGTTTACAACTTTATTTACAGCATAATAAAATTGTCACTGTTTTTATTTTTGCCTGCAGATGCAGCAGAATGCAGTGGTGTAACTCTGCCATGCTGAAAAACTCAGTCTGATGGAATGCTGCAAACTCAGTTTGTTACAGAAAAGTGTTACAAGTACTGGAGAATGTTAGATAAGTTTGAAGCAGTTATGCTCTGTATTTGTAAATGCAGATTTCCTCTTAATTTTGTATTTGTACTCATTTACTAGCATTATTTTCCTATACTTGTACAATTAATTTTCAGTAAAACTAAGAGGAAAAGATTAAAATCATAACAAAGAAACTTGTATTTCTATCATTGTATATGTTGGCAATTCCTTCATTTCTTTTTAAAATATTCAGTAATAACATTTTTTCAATGGTTTGGTTAGAACAGGGGTGTCAAACTTGAAATGTCACGTGACGTGTCACGACATATCGTGACTTTTTTGCCAATGCTGGCAGTGGGGTGGGCGCGGTTTCGCTATGATGCATCTGGCTCGTGGGCTGGCAGTTTTACACCCCTGGGTTAGGACCGAAGATATACAGAGCATTTCAGTTAAATGGTTTCTTTTTTAAATCAACTTTTTACATGATTTATATTTTATATGCCAATTTGGTCTAGGGGTTAAGGCACCAGGCTAGAAAGCAGGAGATTGTGAGTTCAAGTCCCACTTTAGCCATGAAAGCTGGCTGGTGTCTTTAGGCCACTTACTGTCTCTCAGCCTCCACCCTCCTTACAGGGATATTTGTGTGGGTAAAATAGGAGAAGGAGGAAGAAGGTATGTTTTGGGCATAACAACACCTCACCTTGAATTATTTGTAAAAATAATAAAGCTGGGATAAAAAATATACAACTCATTATTACTAGTATGTGTAAACAATTGTGCTCCACATCATTAATTAATCAGAAGATTCAGAGAACATTCCACAGTAATCTAGAGCCTGTAGGGTACAGTGTAATAATTTGATAAAAGAGAATAATGTGAAATGTGGAATCCTTGGTGCTCTCTGAGCTTGGTTGTTTGCTTGCAGACCCTTCATTACCTGAATAGGTAACATGATTATGTCATCTAGTCAGGTAATGTTTTGCCAAAATGTAATTTCTTCAGATCAAGAAGCTTCCATAGAATAATTTCTTTTCACAAACTACATAGAGATTTAAATCAATTCAAGACATACAATTCAATCTCATGCATATCTAGGAGTGCCTGAACCTCTTTATTTTAATCAGCTTGCATATATCTTAACACTTGCAAGCTGCAAAATAATGGTGTTGAAAGAAAAAAAAATCTTCAGGTCCAGTCCAAGCTGGGAGTAAGCAAAATGGAGACTAAGACTCTGGAAATAAAATGGAGGCTAAGACACTTAAAATAAAAATGGAGGCTACTTAGGAAAAAAGGTTCTTGTTTATTTAGTTGCAAGAAACTTCAGTGACCCAGCATGTTTCTGGGGTGGCTGACAAAAGACCTGGGAGTGGGTGGGTTTTTATACCTTCTTGGGTTTTGTATTTGAAATTGTTGCTGTTCCTGTGCAATGTACTTTGACCTGAGCTTGAGTGTGCCCTTTGGTATTCTAATGGTGGTGGGTTAATTCTATTATGTCCTAAAAGTCATGTTCCTTCCTTGGAGTCTTTTTTCCCCCTAATCCCATCAGCTCAGTTTCTGGAGCTGTGGCTGAAGGCATTTTGCTTATGAATTGTTGTTGTTGTTAGCTGCGAAGTCGTGTCCGACCCATCGCGACCCCATGGACAATGTTCCTCCAGGCCTTCCTGTCCTCTACCATCTTTTGGAGTCCATTTAAGCTCAAGCCTACTGCTTCAGTGACTCCATCCAGCCACCTGATTCTCTGTCGTCCCCTTCTTCTATTGCCCTCAATCTTTCCCAGCATTAGGCTCTTCTCCAGTGAATCCTTCCTTCTCATTAGGTGCTTATGAATAGGTGGCCCCAAATCTGCATTTTTAAAAGCTGGCCTGCTTGGAGGAGAGAGACTGGAGGCTGGTTACTGCCTGAGATTTTTCTCCATTATTCCTTTGGGGTAATATAATATTCTGCCCTTTTTAATATCCTCCAAAATATTTCCTTCTCTAGGAGGGTGGGTGGGTGCTGACTTTCTACAGTGGTATGACCAACTCTTGATTATTTCATAGATGTGTGATGTATTTTTCTTGGCAACAATACAGGAGTGCTTGATTTTACTTTTTTTTTTTTACTTTCCAGGCAAGCTGCCTGACCCGAAATTTCCTGATGGCTTAGATGATCTTTATTTAAGTACTCCAGCTTATATTATTTTCCTGGAATTATGATTATTGTCATACTACTAGCTGGAGATAGGTAAACTAATCCAGGAATTCTATGCACAGTCTGTTGTAAAATATAAGCAGTGAGGGACTAATTGGGTAAGTCATTTCCTTGCTCAGTAGTATAAGACTCTAAAAGACATCACTCTGTAGAAATAGCTCTCCACTAGGTGGTAGCATTATATACAAAAATGTTACGTTGCTTTAATTTCTCAAAAATGGCAATACTGTAATTAATGGAGAATTAAATATTTTGCCTACACCATGAAATAAAAAACATCTGTTAATGAGAAAAATACAGTTTATCTGATAAATAGAAGCACTCTATTGGCATGGTGGTTACAAAGCTGATGAATCCCATACATGTCCCAGAGGACATGTTTAGGACACACTGGAAAGTTACTGCAAATGTTTATATGGGTTTATATATTTTTAATATGTGATAGTATAACATTCAGCCTCTGAAGTGTGTGTGTCACTTCTAGCTAGAGGAAGGCTTTTCAGTAAGTTTATGTAAATTTGGTAGCCAAATAAGAAAAAAGCAAACCACCCAAATAAGAAAATTAGGTAGCCGAGCAGGGAATACTGTAAAGCCAAAATCATAGAAAAATACAAAGAATATGCACATTTTATGTAACCATCCATGCATTGGTACCTCCATTCTCACAGCAGAAAATAACACAACAATCTTCTGTGTTAGAATAGAACAAATATGTTCTTTGAAAATTGATAAGTTTAAATGGGTGCAGAAGACTTGGATCTGGATTGTATTTACTGTTTGTATCATGGTGTCAATGACTACCTACAACATCATCTGCATTCTTTAGCACTGATTATGGCTTCTATGTATACCTCCTTCTTTATTTCAGCACAAGGATGAGCTATTAATTTAGGCGGAGCCTTTGGGATTAGTCCTGTTATCCTTGCCCCATCTGTCCTTGGCAGCATACCTGTGTACTCTGGCAGCCATTCGCACATTGCAGGAGTAAATCTGCCCAGGCAGAATTATCATATTTTGCTTCCTTGTAGAACTCTCTTTGTCAAACAGTCTCTAAGTCTGATGTGAGAAGAGCATCGTTATGCTGATAAACTTCAACTAGACACAGAGAGAATTAAACTTAGCAGGAGCATGTTGCAGTGCTGAAATTCTGCATAGGGTTTATGATCTACCCAGCAGTAAAAAACGAGCTGAATTTTCTTTTTATGAATACTAGTTTCAACTTGCTAACAGGAAAAGAAAATATAAAATAGCTTTTGATCTAGGTTCAGGATACTGTGGTAACTTGGTGCTACTCCCAGACGAGATCCTTGTCTAGGGTAAGGGTTTTTCCTTACAGCTGAGTTGAAATAGTTTTCACCCATCCGTGAGTCAGCAGGAAACTATATTGGTATGAACTTTGCTATCTCTTTTGTAAAACCATTGGTTGTCTCTATGCATTTTTTTAAAAAAAATCACTGACTTCCTCCCATGGTAATGGGTTACATGGCTTGAGATTGTCCTTGGACAGTGTGAGAGAAAACACTACTTTAATACCAGCATAGCTACCCATGGCTTAAGTGATGAGATGAAGGTAAAGCCTAAAGACTCTTCATCTGAGAAATATGGACTCCTACTTTGTTAGCCATCGAGGTGTTCCTATTTGTGAAGGTAATTGTCATTTTAGGGAATCTTCCTTTTATTTTTCAGAGAATTCAGCTATCAGAGAAAAGATTTCTGCAGTTTGGAAGCTCTCAGGACTTGGCCTAGCTAGGAGATCTCCAGAAGATAAAATACTTCAAAATTTGGTGGGAGGAGGAAGATAAGTCTTTAATAATCCAGAAACACTGTTTGCTGACTGATCCATTCGATAGCAAGTCTTAAGGCACACCTTGCTCTTCAAACATTTATTTATAATGTCTAAAATAATCATTGGAAGCACATTCCGTGATGGAATAGTTTAGGGCAGACATGTCAAACACAAGTCCCGGAGGCCAGATCCGGCCTGCGAAGTGGTTTCATGTGGCCCGTGAAGCCATCTTGGAAACAGTGAGGGAACGGCCCCCGCTGCCTTGGCTCTGGCCCAGGGTGGCCAGGAGCCAATGTACAATTTTGTGGTGGTCATCTATGCTGAAATGCATTCAGTCTTAGCTCCACAAAGCCGTCTGGAAACAGTGAGGGACCGGCCCCTGCCATATCGGCCCCACCCCCTGGGTGCACGCTAGGGAGGTATCACCCTTTGTGAGGAATGAAGAAATGCACCATCGCCTGGAAGTGGCCAGCACATGGCCCTGCCTACTTTGGGCAGGCTAGGGGCTGGGCAGCATTGTGCTTCTCTTCAGATTTGTGCCACCTGGCTCAGCCTCTTGGCGCTGTGAGGAGAGGGCCATGTGCTGGCCACTTCCAGGCGTTGGTGCATTTCTTCATTCCTCATGAAGGATGACACTTCCCCAGCTGCGTTTCTTGCCTGTATTTCTTCCTCCCTCATCTCAAATATTTTCCCATCACTCTGTTCTAAGGAAGGAAGGAAGGAAGGAAGGAAGGAAGGAAGGAAGGAAGGAAGGAGAGGGAGGGTCTGAAGGAAGTCCTGCCTTAGTCCTTCCCTGCTGCCCTTTCACCATCCCCTGCCCCCTCCTCCTGGCCTAACCTGGGTGGTCTCCCATCCTATTGCTAAGGAAACTTTGGAAACAAAGCCAGGTCTCCTCACATGGAGAGGAAGTGGGCCTCCCTCTTGATGTTGCCCTCATACTCATCATGAGCAACCTGGCTGAGGAGAGCAAGCACAGCAGCTGGGCACCCCCTTGGGGAAGTGGGGGTGGGCTTAGTGCTGCAGGTGCTTGAGGGCTAGGCTGGGCATTTGGCCTCTGCATCACCGTCCAGCCTCCCCCACCACATGGCCTGAGAGGAACAGTGAGGCTCCTCCAGTGGACCATGCCTCAGCACTTGCCCCAGTCCCATCTCCTTCTGCCAGAGACCCTCAGATTTGTCCCACTCCTGCCCAGGCCCCCATAGGCACCATTGACGCAAACAATGTAGAGCTGGCCATGCCCACCCAGTAGGTCACACACACTCCAGCCATGCCTAACCAGTAGGCCACGCCCACCCTGGCCACACCCACCCAGCCCCTCAAGGGTAACCGCAATGCTGATGCGGTCCTCAATGAAATTGAGTTTGACACCCCTGGTTTAGGGTAAAAAACTCAATGTTATTTTCACAGGCAACAATTTAAATAAATCTACATTTTTATTACTGGCATATAATCATATTAATAAAAATACTGAGTTTATGTTTTCATGAACATTATTTCCTGATGCCTTTTACAAAACAAACAAACACCCACAAACAAAATTAAAAGTTATAATAACAGTTCCCATTCATCTCAGCAATTCTTGTCAAACCTGAGTTCCAGAAATTCCCAGTTTGTGGCTAATTCAATAAAGAAAACACAGAAGAAGAATGTCAGTTAAAATATAGATGGTGTCCACCCAACAATCTAAGCCAAGTTGTGTGGCTTGTTGCAGTTCAGAATGCTGTGTACCTCCACCCTGAGGTGATATAAAAATCATGGTTTATGCATTAATATAAACACAAACTGTGGTTTATTTAGTAAATCAAGGTTAAATGATTGCTTAGGGTGTTTTGTGCATACAACCATGGCTCAGAGAAACAGAAGACAATTTCGGCAATCAAGATTAGCCCAAGACATTTGCTAAGTCAGGTGCAGCTAGAAATTATTGTGGCATATAAAGCAGAAAATCCACAAGCATCTTTCCTATGCTTGGCAATATAACAAAATATAACAAAACATTAAATATTTGCTGTCCTCTTATTATATCAGCAGCTATGCTGTTTTGTGTTAGGGCTCAACCTATTATTCATACCCCATTTTAGTGCCAATATCTCTGCAGTTGTATGCTTCCACAATGTAAAAGTGAAAAGGTGTTCATTCTTGTCTGAACTGGGACCTATTCAGACATTTTTAACGCCAGAAGAGTAGTTTCAGGAATTTGTGGTATTTGTATTTCCATACTAGATCTTAATAATGAAAAACTAATTTTCTGGAACAGAATTTTTGCATCCATGCTGTGGTGGGATTCAGATATGTGAACAACCAGTTCTCTGTGCAGATGCCGCTTCCAGAAGTCCATTCTGGGCGTGGGCAACAAAAAATTAGCTACCGGTTCTGCTGAATTGGTGCAAACTGGCTGAATCCCACCACTTCATCCATGCAAGAGTATCTCTAATCCAAAGATGTCAAAATAACCTTTTCTTGTATGATTCCTGATGACTACCAGATACTCAGTCCTGCCTTCTAGTGATTTTCTAATTAGAATTTGTCACCGTGCTGTTGCTGGCACTTTGGAGACTTGTTAGGGTAAGGGCAGTGGTGGGATTCAGCCAGTTCACACCACTTTGGCAGAACCGGTAGCTAGTTTTTGTTGCCTAGGCCCAAAATGGATTAAATGGCATCCACACAGAGAACCGGTTGTTCACATATCTGAATCCCACCACTGGGTAAGGGTGCTAGAAAAACTCTTCTACTTAAATGGAAAATTCTTCTAGCTAATGTATATAGACTCCAGGACAGATACAATCACGTATTACACTAATGTTGTTTAGTTGGTTTGGTTGAGGCTTAAGTATTAAGTCACATTGTGTTTTGTGAGCCTCTTTGTAGGTCAACATTTGATATAAATTAGGCCACTATGGTTCTTCAATAAATCATAACTTAAAGGTAATATCTAACCAAGCCCAGTATAGACTGCCTAAAAACTCCCAAAGTGATACAGAGATGGATTTCCCTCTTCTCTCAAAACAGACTACAACAAGAAGCTATAGACTCCTTTCAAATAAAACTTTGATTATGCAATTGCCCTGCTTTGTTCCCAGGGTTAAATAGGGTTTCAAATGTTGCTTTCGTCTTTGCAATCTTCACTTCCCTCCATCATTACTTCCATTTTTAAAAATCATAATGTTTAAATTAAGAAGGACAGATGGAGCTTGTACAACATCTTTCTTGGCAAGGTTAAAAGCAGTGACTCTGAAGGTAACCATGATGGTTAGTTTTTCATAATTTTGAGGTATGAAGCAAAAGAAAATTACAGTGCAATTATGTAATAGACTTCTTAGTTTAAAGACAGAGGAATTCCATCCAAATTGTGAGGGGAAAAAACAGCTTTGTTAAGTTTACCTCATTTTCCCACCTGTGAACCTCAGACTTCTAAAAGATGTTAAGTGCAACCTTCCCAACATGCAGTCCCTACCTTTAAACATTATTGAATACAGTTATAATAGTTGTGTATGCCATTTATAGAGATTACATTGATACTAATGTCCAGAAATGCATTGGGCTGACATTGGATTCAATTTACATTAAATGTTAGGAAATCTGGGAAGTGGTTAAAACCTTGTTACAGAATCTGCAAGAATTAAAAAAACTACACTGATTTGTTTTTAAAATTTTCACTTGCTACTTATGAAGAGATTCTGCTTAGAAACCCAAATGCTTACACAGAACTTTGGCAGAAGAATGATGTCACTGTATAAATATTCAAACCACGAACAACCAGGCTCAAATTATCTTGCTTTGGACATATTATGTGAACACCTGACACTCTGGAGAAGGCCGAAATGCAGGGAAACACTGAAGGAAAGAGAAGGAGAGGCTGACCAGCAATAAGGTGGATGGATTCTGCTACAGTGGTTATGACTGCAACATTGGAAGGCCTGAAAAACCAAATTAGGGATAGATCCTCATTTGGAAAATCTAAGTCAGACATGTCAAACTCGTGACGTGACGTCGCACGACGTATCGGAGCTTTGTCTCCATTGCCGGCAATGTGGTTTCTTCATGACACATCCGGCCTGTGGGCCGGCAGTTTGACACCCCTGATCTAAGTGGTCACCAAGAGTTGACAACAATCAAAAGCACATAATCACTCAAATAACCACTCAATCAAATCTTTAATTAAAGTTAAAATAATGTTATTTGGGTCTTATCAGCCTCTAAGACACATCTTAGGAAAGAAGGAAACAATTTTTCAAAAGACAGATAAATTATGTTTTAGAAACTAGTTTATATTTTTTGGTGTACTTTTTAGTTCCCATCTCTAAGGACGAAGCTGAACTATCATAACACAGTAAAAATTTATTTTAAAATGTCTGCCTCCTCAACCATCTCAGATTGAGTTCACAATCTGTATTTTATATCCTGTAAAATAGACACACAATTAACCCAGCACTAAGAGAAAAATTACAATGGTTTTCATACATATTTCACTGCCCAATATTATATTACTTATTATAGAACAAACTATGAATATGCCTAAGGAGAAGTATATTACAATGTAAGACATTGTACATTTGAACAATGTAAGTATAGTAAAATTAATTAATTAATTTTAAAATTGATTAAAAACAAATTTACCCACAGAGGATAAAACAGATAATCAGTAAAGGTGAAAATTCACTATTAAAATGGCAGCAGAAACAGCTTCAAAAATAAAAAAGCAGAAAAAATATCTCAGGTGCCTACAAAATGAAAAAGTTGTAATATTTAAAGAGATTAAACATTTGGCTGAGTGGACTTCCCCATAGTATTTTTGAGAAGTAGTTTTATATAACAGAAAAATGTTTGTTATCAATGTGGGCACATCTTACTATACAGATGAATGCTCTCAGTTTGAAAGGCTAGTCCACAGGTCTGCAACCCACGGCTCCGGAGCCGCATGCAGCTCTTTCAGCTGTCTCCTGCGGCTCCCAGTCCTCTGCCATGTGCAGTCCAAAAAAAATAAAAGGTGGGACTAAAAAAAGTTCAACCAATCAATTCAAATATGCAGGGTAGGTGCATATCTCGCCTTGGCTCCACTCTTCAGTCAAACCCTGTTCTGTGCATGTGCGTATGTATGCGCATGTGCACACATTTTTTTGCGGCTCCCAGTTTTTCCTTTTGTGAGGGAACCGGTTCCGAGTGGCTCTTTCACTGTTTCAGGTTGCCGACCCCTGGGCTAGTCCTTTGTATGAAGAGCTGTCCAGCCAAAGTCCATCTTAAAAATAAAAGTCAGTCGTAAGAGGAACAGAACAGCACCTGGTCAAGAAAATGAACAGCAAAAGTTTCAAATGATCACAATTTTCTTAACAGTGGGGTGAGGCGTTATATCTCTATTTAAAGTGTGTCAATTATTTCTAAATACATACATTAGCATATACATAGACAACATGTATATTATAATTATAAAGATTGAAAACAAAGATTATTGTAATTAACTTTATTTTTTATTCATTTTAATTTCTTGGGGTGATTCTTAAGTGGCTACTGACTGCCATGATTCAAATAACAAAAGAGTCCATAAAAGACCTTCAAGTGAACAAGAAGATATTATTTCAGGTGACTGGAGTTTTAGTAATTTAGAGTTCTGTAAGCAAGAACCCACTCAAAGTGAGAGCCAATGTGTTTATGAAGGAAGGCAGCAAGCAAGCTGTAATTCTATCAGAAATTGCTTGTATATGGATTTTTTGCTAGCAAAATATGGAGAGGAATTTTGTTTTTGAAAGCCTTCAGGTACCTTCAAAACCTATCTCAGAAAGTGTAACTTTCCTGACTAGCGTGGGAGAAAAGTTGACTAGAGAGTCCCTTTGCATTGTTCTTATAGATCCTTTAATAAAATGAATAAAATTTCCATGGATATCTTTGCTTCTTGCTCTTCATTTTCTTTTTGTTGTTAATAACTACATTTATATACATATAGGACAGACATTCCTGCTTGTTTAGAGCTAACCCGATGTAATCCTGATTTATTGCTTTTTTTAAGCCTTGTTTTCCCCCACTTTATTAGCGGCTTGGATTTATCTTGTCACTTTTGCTGAGCTGCCAAAAGCAACAGCCTATTATGGGAGAAGAACATTTCTAAGCATGTCCGTGTACGTTTCGAAAAAAGAAGGCTTTGACAAACCTCCCCGTTCAGCTCAGTGGCATCCAAGTAGATCAACATAGTGAAGGCACTGGACAGAACTGTAAAATCTGTGCCCCATTATGATTACTGTGACATCCATGGCTAGATTGCAAGACTAAGTGCTTGTTCAAAAGACTTTCTCAAGAGCTTTCTGCTACCCTTCACCCTCCCTTCCTCTTAACTCTCTGAATGCACTAGTTCACTTAATGAAGCATCTCTTATCTAAGACTTTGGCTTACCTCCAATGGCAGCTCATGTTCCCTCTCTCTCCAGGATTCTCCCATTCTGTTTCTTTGTGATCCTTAATCCTAATTATCTTGCACACAGAGCTCCACTGAGAAAACGAGCTTCATCTAAATTTGGCTAGTCTAACTCAAATAGCTTAATAACAAAAGTTCGTTTTCTTTTAAAAAAAATGAGTCACTATGAGATATATTTAAACGGAGAAATAAAGCTATGTGGAAAAGTATCACTTGTTTTCTTGCTAAGAAGTGTAAAGCTATGATAATATCCACATTTATACTTAAATGGGCAATACATATATGCATACACACCCATGTGCAAGAGTGCATGAGCTGTCTAACCATAACCCATTTTATTTGTGGTATTCTTCACGACTTCTTCATTTGGAAGAGTTAGATTTATTAAGGCTCACTTGATATTCACAAAACATGACATCTAAGGATTGCTCAGTTGGTAATAATGAGGGGGGAAAAACAGCCAGTGAACAGCCAGTGACTAAAACACAAAGCTTTGGACTTCAAGACTCCAAGCGTCTTACTTTTAAAGGGAGAGCGGGGGAGAGCTAGTGATGTGAAGGGAAATAATGACAAAACGAACAAGGATAGAAACTGAAAAATTACTGCACTAAGAAATGCTGTATGCAGAGATGGTGTGCACAGTTAAACTGCTTGCTTGCACTTATCCTATATTGAGAGCAAAGTTCATGACAACAGAATGTACTAAGTAATTTTCTTGGCAGAAGAAAAAGTCCAGTGGGTTGTTTCTGTGCCTCTAATAACTTCCATTATACTGAAAGAAAGTCGGCAGATATAATTTCTCTACTCGTTATATCATCTCTTCTTCCAATATACTTTGATCTCTAAAGAAAACAGGCTACTTGTCCGTACTGAGATGCCTTATAAGGAGATGGAGGAGCAGCCCATCTTGTTCAGCAATGTGTTCTTATAGCAGAGAGCCTTTTCAGACTCTGTAATTTCACCTGTACATTCTAGGAATGATGTTTCATGAGTATATATTCATTCAAAGCTATCAACAATACCTACCAGAAATTATTTATGAGTAAACAGCTACAGTATTTAGGTTTCATATTAACACAAACTGACAAGATTATTGCTGTATAAAAGAACAGTATTTTAAAAATCATACTGAGATAAACAAACAAAATCAAATAAGTTTACAACAATGTCAATAGGAAAAATTAAGATTAAGATTAAAATTAAAATTAAGATTTAAGGTGCTGGTACTTACCTTTAAAGCCCTACATGGCTTAGGCCCGGGATACTTGCAGGACCATCTGCTGCCGGGAATGAATTCCCATCGCCCAGTATGCTCACACAAAGAAGGCCTCCTCAGGGTACCGTCGGCTAGACAATGTTGGCTTGCGACCCCCAGGGGGAGGGCCTTCTCTGTGGGATCGCCAGTCCTATGGAATCAGTTCCCCCCTGAGCTTCGGATGGCCCAAGATCTATATGTTATTGTTGTTAGCCGCCCTGAGTCCTTTGGGAGATAGGGCGGGATATAAATCCCATTAATAAATAAATAAATAAATAAATAAATAAAAATGAAAACATCAAGACTGGAACACCCTAGTAGGGATCTTATGCAGGGCAAGTGAAGCTGAGTGAAGATTTTAGTTTATAAACAAGCACAGAGGGCAACAAGTGGGAACCCTTCAGAAACACTGTGCCTAAGAGTTTTGAAGACTTAGTGATTTAAACTGAATTTATTTGGAAGCTAATCATTTTAGCAAAATGGAGCTGATCGTGTATTGCTCAGTTCCAATTCACAGTGTCACAGGCAATATTTGCAGTTTTCAAATATCTTCAGTTGGAAACTGTAAACAATTGTTTGATACAGAAATCACAAGAATATGATCTCTGAAGCCAGAAAATTTCTGCTTTTCCCCTTCATGGTGCCCTTCAGATAACTTTTTGCTTCTAATTCCCATGATTCCTAGGCAGCATGTTTGTGCTGGTTGGGAATTATAGTCCCGTTGGAGAGCATCAAATGGGAAGGTTTGAGTTAGACCAGGGGTGTCAAACTCAATTTCATCGAGGGCCGCATCAGCATTGCGGTTGCCCTCAGGGGGCCGGGTGGGTATGGTCAGGGTGGGCGTGGCCTACTGGGTGGGCGTGGCTAGAGTGCGTATGGCCTACTGGGTGGGCATGGCCAGCTCTACATCGTTCGCATCAAGGGTGCCTGTGGGGGCCTGGGCAGGAGTGGGACAGATCTGAGGGTCTCTGGCAGAAGGAGGGTCTCTGGGCCAGGGCCAAGGCAGTGGGGGCCGTTCCCTCACTCTTTCCAGGATGGCTTCGCGGGCCACATGAAACCACTTCGCGGGCCAGATCTGGCCCCCGGGCCTTGTGTTTGACATGTCTGAGTTAGAGTCACAGCAGATGCAAGAGTCTAAATCAGTAGAAGGCTTTCATATTGCAGAGTTAAATCGATGTGAACTTACTCGAGGACTGGAAGTGCAGAAAAACCAGTAGCACCAAAAAACCCTCTCATTTAATATACTAGTCATAGAGGCATTATTTTCTTGCTACCATAATTATGATCAAGTACTATTCATTCAAAACTGAATGCTCATTTGAATTGCATAATTCAAATGAGTACAAATGCCATGTAGGCTTTATGGGGAATAATCAACACTTTGAATTGCACTTGACAGCTAACTGATAATCAGGTGGCTTGGATAGCAGGGTATAGTACTAAACCAGAGAGATGGGTGCCATACAGGTTTGATAGATAAATAGATAAATACATACTGGAAGAGCAGGACTTGCCTATCACTCCTTTTGCTGCTGCATTCTGTATTCTGCTGTAGCTCCTGAGTGATTTTCAAGGGTAGCCTCATGTACAGCACACTGTAATCGCCCATCCATGAGGAGATCAAGGCATGAAAAATAATGAGAGGGCCTCCTGATCTAGGAATGGGTTCACCCGGTGCACAAGCTGCATCTGTGCAAAGGTCTTCCTGGTCACTGATGCCAGCTGCTCTCTGATTATGAGCTGAAAGTCCAGGAAGACTCCTGATTATGTACCAGGTTTGAGTGAGGTAGTGCCATGTTGTTCAGGAACAAAGATGGAAGGTTCTCAACACCAGGAGGACCAAATATCCAAAGACATTCAGTCTTGTTAGGGCTGATCCTGAGCTATTTATCTCGTTCCATACCCCAATTGCTTCCAGGTACTGGGCAAGATCTTGGCAGCATTGTTTAGTTGGCCAAGCATCAAGATGTAAACTGATTTTCATCAGTTGTAATAGTGGAAGAACCACAGGCTAGAGAAGGGTCAGGCAAGTGACACCTGAACCCACAGAAGTACATGGGATGCTTCTTAATTTTTTGGCCTGTAAAGGAAAGGAGAGAGGGATATGCTGTATATACTGTACTTTCTGACATGGAAGGTTCTGTTAATGTAACCTTAAGTATATTTAGAAGTAGCAGTTCTGGGGTTGCTTCTTGTCTGGTACTACTGGATATCGGACCCCAGACTGACCAACCACCTCCCCAAACAGCCACTGGTAAACAGTGAACAGGAGAGAGTGTTACATTTGGTGCAACCCACACATTAGGAGTTTCAGGTTCAACCTCTCCCTCCAACTAACACTGACTGGAATCAGCCACAGAGAAAGGAGGAGAATCACTAAAACTGCCTGTAAGTCAGTCGAAAAGAATGATTGATGATTTTGAAAGTCATTATGATAGCAACCCAACTCAACTTCACCATAGGGCATTGACCAATGCAACCAAAGCCATCTCAATACTGTGTTTGGACCTACAATCTGACTGAAAAGGGTCTAAATAATGGATTTTCTCAGGCTCCTCTGTAACTGCAATCTGACTAACTTCATAACAACATTTGTTAAAAAATGAAGGCTGGATATTCCAGGATAGCTAGGTCCTATGATGGCTTCTTGGATAGGGGGCAAACTATTACCTCCTTCAAGGCTAGTGGAAATACTTCCTTTCTCAAAGAGGCCAGCAGCTACCCAATTACATGACATCTCTCAAAAGCCTTTACAAGTCAGAAGGGACGAGAATGTAACAAAAGAGTTGCTGAGTTAACAATGCTAAGGATCCTGTCCACTTCCTCAGGAATTGCAGAGTTAAATTCTCCCAGACTCCTAACCAGGCATGACTGCATCTCCATCACCATGACTGGACCAAACCAGTTTAGAATAGAATAGAATAGAATAGAATAGAATAGAATAGAATAGAATAGAATAGAATAGAATAGAATAGAATAGAATAGAATTGGGAGGGATCTTGTAGGTAACCCCCTGCCCAAGCAGGAGTCTTATATGTTGAAAGAAACTTTTTTTGTAATCTTTGATTTTTGTTGCAAGTCTTTGTTCATTCTGAAACTTTGCTTTCCTGGCTACTTCGTTGCAGATTCTGGCTATCTGCTGATATTCTGCCTTAGTTATGTGTCCCTCTTTCCACTTGTTGTACCTGTTATTTTTGTCTTTGATTTTATCAGACAGATCGTTGTGTGGCCATGCTGGTTTCTTGTTAGATTTCTTGATTTTCTTTTTCAGTGGTATTGTGCTGGATTGGGCTTTTGTGATCATATTTTTCAGAGTTTCCCAAGCTTCTTGAGTTGTTTTCCCTTTTAAGATTTTCATCCAAGGAATCTTTCCCAAATTCTCTTAAAGTTTGTTAAGTCAGCTCTTTTAAAATCTAAGACTCTGATATCATTATGTTCTATTGCTTGTGTTTACATTATATTTAATTCCCGTATGACATGGTCACTCTTGCCCAAGTTTCCTATAGTTTCAACTCCTTCTATCATTTCTCTTTTCATGAGAATTAAGTCCAGTATGGCTGTCCCCTTTAGTTCCCTCATCTACCTTTTGGTCAACAAAGTTGTCAGCTAGGTTGGTCAGGAATCTATTTGATTTCTCACTTGGTGCAGAATTAGTCTTCCAGTTGATGTCAGGGTATTTGAAGTCTCCCATTACTACTGTAGTGTGTTTCCTACATATGTTTGTTAATTGGTAAGGAAAAAGTACACCTATTTTTTCTGCTTGGTTGGGTAGCCTGATAGTATATTCCTATGGCAATGTCATTCTTTTTTTCTTTTATATTATGCATTCTAGGAGGTTTTTGTCTTCGGTCTCATGCACTACTGTAACAATATAGTGGTCTTTTATATATAGTGCTACTTCACCTCCTCTTTTATGGGGTCTGGGTTTTTTTGAACAGTTATATCCTTCTGTCAGTGTGTACCAATGGGTCTCGTCCCACCAAGTTTCGGTAATTCCAATTATATCATATCTACCTTCATGTATTAATAATTTTAGTTCACCCTGTTTGTTCCCCAAACTTTGTGCATTTGTATATAGGCATTTCAAGATTTTATGTTGAGATGTTGAGACTCTAGAAAAAGTACAGAGAAGAGCAACAAAGATGATTAGGGGACTGGAGGGTACAACATATAAGGAATGGTTACTGGAATTAGGGATGTCTAGTTTAATGAAGAAAAGGACTAGGGGTGACATGATAGCAGTGTTCCAATATCTTAGGGGCTGCCACAAAGAAGAGGGAGTCAAGCTATTCTCCAAAGCACCTGAAAGCAGGACAAGAAGCAACGGAGGGAAACTAGTCAAGGAGAGAAGCACCTAGAACTAAGGTGAAACTTCCTGACAGATAGAACAACTAACCAGTGGAACAACCTGCCTCCATAAGTGGTGAATGCTCCAACACTGGAAGTTTTTAAGAAGAGACTGGACAGCCATTTGTCTGAAATGGTACAGGGTTTCCTGCCTGAGCAGAGGGTTGGACTAGATGACCTCCAAGGTCCCTTCCTATTATTATTATTATTATTATTATTATTATTATTATTATTATTATTATTATTATTATTATTGACTCTGGGTATGCTTCCCATTTCTCCTATTTGTTGTTTGAGTTTGTCTTCCTTCCAATCCCTTCTTGCCTCATTATTTGATTTGTTTTCTAGGGTTTTTTGCTTGTAATTAGGTCCTAGAGAACCTAAAGTTTGGTCACCCTCCCCTCTCAATTTTAATTTAAAGCCTTCCTAATAAGTTGAACCAGGTGTTTTCCGAAAACATTCCTCCCAGTTTTTGTAAGGTGCAGCCCGTCCCTTGCCAAAATCCATCATGGAGGTAATGCAGACCATGGTCCAGGAATCCAAAGTTCTTTTGATAACACTAACCCTTTAGCCAATGGTTCACTTCTAGAATCTTTTGTTCTCTTATGGGATGTTGACCTTTCATTGACAGTACAGATGAAAAAACTACTTGTGCACCTAACTCCTTGACCTTCTTGCCTAGCTATTCGTAATCACTTGATATTCTTTTCAGGTCCATTTTGGTGTTGTTCCTCCCTACATGTAGTAGCAGAAAAGGGTAGTAATCTGTGGGTTTTATTATTTCGGTTAGGTTCTCGGCCACATCTTTGATTCTTGCTCCAGGGAGGCAACATACCTCTCTTGATTGGCTGCCTGGCCTACAGATGGCTGATTCTGTTCCCTTGAGAACAGAATCTCCTATTACCAACACTCATCTTTTTTTCTTGGGGAGTTACCAGGTACTTTTCTATCTATCACAGGAGCACTTGATGTTGTTACTATTTGGAGGACATTTGATGATGCTTCTTTTCCAGGTGTCTGCTTGTTTTCTTCCAAGGACAGTCTATGAAATTGATTGCTCAGCACCAGTGGGGCTGCATCAGAGTGGGTTGGATTGGAGAGGGGGTTTTCTTCTCCTAGGTTTGTGTTTTTTCTTCTATGGGTGACATGTTTCCATCTCTTTTCTTCTTCTAAGGAGTCAGTTCTTTTATAAGTTGTTTGACCATTATTGTGTTCAATTTGGGCGTGTTCTTCTTGCAAGGTTTGGGGGTTTCTTGCTTTGTGGGTTGAGTCTCAAAGCGGTTAGAGTTTTCTCTAGACCTTTTACTTTTTCCTCTAGTAGCACAATTAGTTTACATTTGGTACATTCATAGTTTGGTTCTTCTATGGGCATAAGCATATACATGGAGCACGTTTTGCAGATCACAGCAGCATTGGTTTCTTTTTCCATGCATCTGGTGTCCTGTTGCCATTCACAGTCACCCGTCTACTGGTGTGCTGCCGTTGGTGTCCAACTCAACAAGAAGACTGAGTTACTTGTAAAAACAAACCTAAACCTAGACTGCTTTCCATTTTTAGTATTTTAAAGATAATACAGTATTGTGTTTAAAGCCTTAATGCTTGAAAACTATATGTGTATTTTCCCCCCTTCTCTTATTAATTGTTCTTTCTACATTAACTTTCTCTATTTTTTTTACAGCTAGAACATTGGTTTTAACACATTTTACCCTATATCTCTGTCACTTTGGTAAGCAAGGATCTACATTATATTCAGACACACTGTGCACAAAAGTTAAACACCGTATGACAGAATCGTTTTGAACATTTGAGGATTAGCTATATTAAGTATTCCATCAAGAGGTTGCTGATACTGGTTACAATTAGTTACAGTGTCAGAAGTGATTGTTACCTTTAGGCAACTGTAAATCTAATGAAAATGTAATCTTTTCACCACATTCTTCAGCCAGACTTCCAGAGGGATTTCCAACGATAAGATACCATTACCATTATGTGGAACAAACAAAGACAAGGCATACAAAATGTAGCCATAGCCCCTTCTAAAATACAAAAGGTCTGGAATAGTTGTGTTTTAGGTCACAATTTTAAGTACACATGTTTGATGTACACATATAGAAAATTGTACATAATTTTTAGCACTCAGGGTTATAAGGTCCGTGGGACCATTGTAGTTTGCTCTAAATAAACAGAAGTAGGGGAATATTGATAAAATGATTACGATAGATAAGCTTTAAAAAGCAGAATCTTTTTTTTCAGCACAAGTTTTGTAATATGAAATTATTGAAATCTTTCAGCCACGGAGGGGTGAAAAAAGAATCAAAATTGCAAACATGATGAAACCATAATTCCACCTTTCCTTTTTGTGAATTTTAATAAATTAAATCTAATTGCCCAATCTTTTAAACACTGTCATTTCCACCAATATAAAGTATCTGTGAAAATAGAATAAACATTAATTTCATGGGTGTGCGTGCGCGCGTGCTCAAAATTCAGCCATCTGAGAAAAACGTATAAGATTATGACTCCTGTAGGTTTATGTGAATGGAGAAAGAGAGGTTTTTTGATAGGTTTTTAAGGGCCACTTTAAAGGAAAATACGAGAGAAAGAAGCAGGCATGTTTTTCCACGAAGGCAGCTTTTTCTGCCTATCAAAGCCGAAGCGTCAACCGGCTAACAGAAATGCTTTGGATGCGTTGTTTTCTTCTCCAATGTGTGGTTTGGTGCTTATGGACAAATAGGAATTTCTCCTTTCGTTCCAGGGTAGGCGGGGGGGGGGAGAAAATGGGAAACACTAATAACAGGTATTGAAACACCGCACTACCGACCACGTCCCTCCGTACTGTGCAACCAAACAACCAGAGCGAGGCACTTATATTGGTTCCGGAATTGGGAGGCGGAGATCTCACCAATGATGGCACCTTCTCTGACCTATTGTAGCAGCCACTTCCAATAGTCTGAACCAATTAAACAAAGGTAGGCGAAGAAAGTGGGGGGGGGGGAGGGGGAGAAAAAAACCACCGTGCAAACCCAAACGCTTCGGAAACGAAAAGGTGGAGCGAGGTTTTTGACAGGCGTAAACGTTCGCCAATTATTTCGAGGAGTTCTTGCCGAAGTCAGCGAATGCCTCGGGAAGCTCGGAGAGGGGAAGCAGAGAAGTAGTTGAGGAGGTGGGAGCTGTTGTTAGGGAGAGGGAGACAGCGCGGCTTGGCGGCTTAGCAGAAGCTGAAGGGAGGAGGAGGAGGAGGAGGAGGAGGAGGCGGTAGAGCAGGTGAGACTGAGCGACCGGCCCGGGAAACTGCCTGGGTGGGGCTCGGCGGAGGGAAGGGGCTTCCGAAGACCCGGCGCGAAGCTCGTCTCCTCGGCGGGCAGAGCGGGAGAGCTGCGCCGAAAGGCCCGGCGGGCGGAGTGGAGCGAAGCCGAGGGGCGGGCTTGGGCTCCTTTTTGCCCCCGAAGCGCCGGGGTGAGTCTCCGGAGGGAAGGAGCGGCGGGGAGAGCGAGAGCCGGGCGGGCGGAGGAAAGGAGGAAGGGGCGAGCCAGCCTGCCGGGGGCGGCCGACGAATGCCTTCGGGCGGGGGAGGCCGGGAGGGGGCGGCCGGCCAAGGCCCCCTTGAGCCCGGCTGGAGCGCCGAAGGCACCGGGGTGCTGGAAGCGCGGGACTGGGAGGCTTTTCTGCTCCGCCGGAGGAAGGCGGGGGCCAAGGGGTTAACCGGCGGGCTGGGTCCTGGGCGAGGCGGCGGCAGGGCAGTCCGGGGAAAAAGCGGGCGGCCAGGCGTCCTGGGCGAGGAAGGGAAGGGAAGGGAAGGGAAGGGAAGGGGCGCGGGAAGCCGGAGCGGGAGGGGGGTCGCGCCGCGGGAAGAGCGCCGCAGCATCCCTCGGAGCCGGGCAGCGAGGCCGACCTCGGGGAGAGGAGTTGTCACCCCTGGGTGGTTGTGGCGGCGCCCCTGGCTGCCCTGCCTTCGCGGGTTAGGCCTCGGCTTGGGCCGGTTGGCTTTCTGGAGGAATGCTGCCAGTTGGCTTCCTCTGCGTTTTCTGGTTTGTGGGGATCCTTTTGCTGAACCCTCACTTCGCAGTCCAAAGCAGGGCTGGGATTGGAGTCCGGGAAGGAAAGCGCTGATAAGTTAATTACCCCTAATTTCTTGTTCTTAACTCAGGCTTCCTAAGAAATAGATTTGGTGTGTTGGGGGGGGTCAAGTCAGTGAGGTTAAACTTTAAAAGATCTGTGAAACAGGTGTGGATTTCAGTCACGATGGGATCACTCTGGCCTTTAAGGAAAAAAAAATTACACATTTTCTAGATAAAGAATTGGAAAAAAAACCCTACAAAAATAATGCAAGCTCACTCATAGGCACTTGATTTTATGTGTAATGTTGCCCATTTTCTCACAGAATGGCAATAACAAATCCTCGTCACTTTGCTTAGCTGCGAGAATAGCAAAAGTGAAGAACGTTCATTTTTTTCTTCTTCAAAGGGGTTAAATGAATTTATATTTTAGTATTTGGGAGAGCGCTCACTTTGTGAAAATCCATTGCTTCCTTTTCTTACAGCAGCTCTCATCCAGACCTCCTTAATCCAAAAGATTTATGTAACCTGTACATTAATATTTTATAAATCTGTAAAAAAAAAAGAATATGTTTTGTTTTATGTGTGGATTGTCATGCTTTCTGAGCCTCTCTCTTCCTTGCTTCACCATTCAGTAATGCATTTGCAGTGATTTTGCTGCCTCGTTTCAGTGTGTTGGAAAATAACTTAAACATTTTGAAGTTCCCACACTGTGTATATGTGGCTTTGAGCACAGGAGAGGAAGCACTATTTATACATTTGTGTAGCATTGGCATTTGTTTGTAGTTACTATCTGCCACAAAAGATAATGAAGAAGAATATTTTCAACTTCCCTTAATTCTTGTCAAAAGCCTTACAAAACCTATCATGGTATCTATTTTATGCCTGACACAGAAAAACAGCAATGACCATTAACATTTTTCCACTGTATTGTTGGACTGTTATTCTTTCACTTAAGGAAACACTGAATGACATCATGATCAACATATTGCAAAGATAAAATTGTTCATTCTTTCAATTTGTAATATTTGTTTCTTACTAAGCTTTCTGTACAAATGTGGAAGAAGAGTAAAGCCATCGTTCTTACATATAATATGCAAAAAAAATTTCTACAGTAGACTTTTAACATGTAGGATAATGAACCTTTTTATACTAAAAGAACTATTTTTAATCAAATATTTATTTTACTCTTTGGTGAAAAGTACACAGTGATAAGGAAAATAAATTTTATTGTGATGCCTTGCATCTTCCTACATGTTTATTTACTGGATTAACGCACCCTGATTAGATAATCTATGCTAAGCTCAAACGTCTGAAACATTAGTGCCCAAAGCCAGACACCGTTAAATAAGATTTTAAATTAAGTTTGAAATCTTATAAAGCAACATTTTCTTCTAGCTTCTAATTCTTAGCCATCACAGATTAACAGACAAGTGATTAGCCAAGATAGATGAATTATGGTACACCACTTAATATATCTAAGTACTTGAGAGCTGTTAGGTGATACAACTTAGTTCATAGTCCTGTGTTTCATTTAAAGAACCGTGGCTGAAGAAACTAAACATTTTTGCCAAATTGTTAGTGCATATATCAATCTGTCAAAAGTGTTGTGTCTAAAGTTTTACATGGAATTGCTCAACTTTGTATTTAGGAGCTCTAAGATTGGAAGTACTGAAAATATTTTAATTAAATCCAGAGCCACTTGGAAAATGTCCTTGGCTCTAGATTAGTTTAGGATAGGCAGTTCCCAATTCCAGAGTAGTAAAAGTATTTCTGAGTGATCCAAATGTTTATTCATAAAAAAAAATTGGATTTAGATAAGACATAAAATTAATGTGCTTTTTTCTACGCATTCCTGTGGGTGCTGCATCCTGTGCAGAGGGCTGTGTTTGCCTCCATTGCTATCTTTGCTCGCCTATGCAAGCAATCTTTTTCTTACCTGGTATAAAGGAAAACACTGGATAAGGGACTATAATGAACACTGTTATTTTTCATCCTCACTACCTCTGGATGCAATCACCAGTGTGTACATTAGAATGTGTGTGTGTGTGTGTGTCTGCCTGCAATTAGTGCAGGTTCGCATCCCACCAGGCTCAAGGTTGACTCAGCCTTCCATCCTTCCGAGGTAGGTAAAATGAGGACCCAGATTGTTGGGGGCAATTAAGCTGACTTTGTAATAATGCCGCTTGGGGTGTGTGTGTGAAAGCCCTAATAAGCAGGCATATACATAGAATGAAGGCTACTGCTAAGCTTGTAAGCCGCCCTGAGTCTTCAGAGAAGGGCGGGATATAAATGGAATTACAACAACAACAAAAGTACTGGAAATAAGGAAAAGATTGGTGGCAAAAAGAGGTGTACATTCCTCACTCAGCTCTGTTTACTTTTCCTTTTAAACTTTCCTTAATTTCTTGGTATTTTAAAAGTATAGTATAAAAAGCCACATTGCTAATGTCTTTTTTTTTCCTAATTTGCAATTATTTGGGCTTGTATGCCAAGGAAAATGGTCATCTGAAATACAGATGGCAGCAAGAGCAGGTCATTGTATCACCTCTGTCATGATGATCTTATTTTTGGCTGAGAAAAATAGTGCAAAGAGCACCAGTAGTTGGGAGAATGGGTACGTTTTTAACCTTGCATACTGTATGCAGGGGTAGGTAGGTAGATTTTGTGCCATCAAGTGGACTCCTGGACCGACTTAGATTTTGTCCATGATGATCTGTCCCTTGAGATCTTCCAACCGTACATCCATTGCCACAATCATCACCGTGTTGGTTCTCTTCTCTTCCCTTCCACTTTTGCTAGCATTATGTATTTCTCAGGAGAGCTAAATCCTCATGTAATACACCTAAAATATTATAGTTTGAGCCTGTTCATTTGTACCTCAAGAATTGTGGATTGATTCATTTGTTTTCTTCTCAAGAGCCATTGCTCAAAAGTGCCGATACTCTTCCTATCCTGCTTCTTCAAAATCCAAGTTTGCTTCCATAGAGAGTCACAGGGAATATCTTTGCTTGTGCTATTCTGAATTTTGTAGGTTTAGACACTTTACAGCATCTGAATGTCTATTCCAATACCTTCATGGCTAAGTGCTAGTCTGTAGGGTATTTCTTGTATAGTTGTTTCTTTACTGTTAATGGCTGATCCTAAAAGAGAGAAGCTATCTATCACTTCAGCATCTTCAGTGTTAAGTTGCCAGCAGATTTAAAGTAATATAGTGCATCTTCCTGGGTCCTTGTACAAAGACTCTTGGAGGTGTCCAGTAAATCCTTTCCTTTACACTCTTTATTGAAGGACTTTTCAAATTGGCTATGGACACAGAACAGTAGTCTCCATGTAGCCGAGAAGCATGTTTTAGGAGCAGCAAAGCATAAGAGCTAGAATGAGAGAGATATAAAGCAAACTGATGGGCAAGTAGGATAAATGTAAAAGAAAAGGGTGCAGTAAGTGACTCAATGAGAAGAACAGATACAGTTGTCTTATGCGAACTATAGGTAAAGGTAAAGGTTACCCCGCACATGTGTGCTAGTTGTTTCCGACTCTAGGGGCTGGTGCTCATCTCCGTTTCAAAGCCGAAGAGCCAGCGCTTGTCCGAGTACGTCTCCGTGGTCATGTGGCCGGCATGACTGGATGCCAAAGGCGCACGGAACGCTGTTACCTTCCCACCGTAGTGGTCCCTATTTTTCTACTTGCATTTTTACGTGCTTTCGAACTGCTAGGTTGGCAGAAGCTGGGACGAGTAACAGGTGCTCACTCTGTTATGCGGCACTCGGGATTTGACCTGCCAAACTGCCGACCATCTGATCGACAAGCTCAGCATCCTAACCCACTGAGCCACCGCGTCCCTATGCAAACTATAAATTTTGTTAAATCTTGGATCTGGCCTGTTTGAAAAATGTGATAGCACAAGAACATGGATTTGAGGGAACGACTTTAAATCCCCATCACTATCGAATTGCAAATCATTTGTACATCTTTAAAAGATATAGTTCTTTTCAATTCTGTTAAGAATGCAGAAGTATAGATCTGAGGCATAAATCTTTATGGACCCTGTTATGATTTGATGCTTGTTCCAATGATATTCCATCTTTAATGTAGAACATTACAACAACGTATTAAGTAATGAAAAAAAATCCATATCCCCCAAACAGTAAAAAGAATACAATAGTGAAGTAGTGGTATAGTGGTTGATATGTTACACTGGAATTGGAGTCTGGTTTGAATGGATGATTTAGAGTCATTCTTACATGTTATTTTAGAGAGAGATTACGGAATAATCAGCTGCCTTGAGGCAATAGGAAAACGTAAGATACAAATATAGTTATAATAAAATATGATATAATCCTGGCAACCTCAAACTCTAAAATACTTTATTAAATAAGAGTCCAAGTTCAGAAATAGTGGTACATGTATTGATAAAGACACCATTAGAGAGAGAGAGAGAGAGACTGTTGCCTTTGTTGACACTAATATGTTGAAACATTTTCAGTGCTAAACTATTCCATCTTGTTTCATTTCCCCCAACTGAGAGGAGATGACATAAAGCATGAGAGAGGCCAAAGTGTTGCAAGATGAGTAAGTGTCAGAGACGATTGTAACATTGATGTAACACTGGTAATTGTGGAATCGTTTGGCTATAATACCTCAGTAACAGTTTATTTATTTTAATCCCATTTATATCCCGCCCTTCTCCGAAGACTCAGGGCGGCTTACACTCTAAGCACAAATCAATGTGCTTAGCAATAGCCTTCATTCTATGTATATGCCTGCTTATTAGGGCTTTTGCCCCCCCCCCCCAAGCGGCATTATAGCAATGCTTCCTAAACCCGGGTAAATTACCTCAAATTGGTAGAGGTGGGTTTTCTCTGAGCGTGGCAGTTGAACCCCTTACTCAATCACAAAGGGATATTTAAATTGACTTAAACTGTTTTACCTACATTGAGCAAAAAGGAGTTTCTAATAAGCAGTTCTGAGTAATGAAGGGGAAAAAATAGGAAGCAGTGGTTTATAGTATTAAATTTGTGGTGTGGCTACTTAGATAACATACAGTTGCAAGAAAAAGTATGTGAACCCTTTGGGATTATGTGGAGTTTTGCATGAATTGGCCAAAAATGCGCTCTAAACGTCATGTAAGTCAACAATAGAAAAACACAGTCTGCTTAAAATAATACTACACAAACAGCTGTTGTCATGTTTTAATTGAACATAAGATGTAAACATTCACAGTGCAGGGTGGAAAAAGTATGTGAACCTTTGGACTTATTAACTGGTTGACCCTCCTTTGGCAGCAATAACCTCAACCAAACGTTTCCTGTAGTTGCCCATCAGACCTGCACAATGATCTGGAGTAATTTTGGACCACTCTTCTTCACAAAACTGTTTCAGTGTAGCAATATTCTTGGGATGTCTGGTGTGAATCGGTCTCTTAAGGTCATGCCACAGCATTTCAATCGGGTTGAGGTCAGGACTCTGACTGGGCCACTCCAGAAGGCGTATTCTGTTCTGTTGAAGCCATTGTTTTGTTGAATTACTTGTATGCTTTGGGTCATTGTCCTGTTGCATCACCCATCCTCTGCGGAGCTTCAGTTGGCAGACAGATTGTCGTATGTTTTTCTGCAAAATGTCCTGATAAACTCTGGAATTCATTTTCCCATCAATGACAACAATCCGTCCAGGCCCTGAGGCAGCAAAGCAGCCCCAAACCATGATGCTCCCTCCGCCATGTTTTATGGTGGGGATGAAGTTTTGATGTTGGTGTGCTGTGCCTTTTTTTCTCCACACATAGTGTTGTGTGTTTTTCCCAAACAACTCAATTTTGGTTTCATATGTCCACAGTATATTTTTCCAGTAGTGCTGTGGAACATCCAGGTGCTCTTTTGCAAACTTCAAACGTGCTGCAATATTTTTTTTGGACAGCAATGGCTTCTTCCATGGTGTCCTTCCATGTACTCCATTCTTGTTTAATGTTTCCTTATTGTAGATTTGTCAAGAAAAATGTTAGCATGTGCCAGAGATTTCTGTAGGTCTTTAGCTGACACTCTAGGATTCTTCTTTACCTCATTAAGCATTATGCGCTGTGCTCTTGCAGTCATTTTTACAGGACGACCACACCTAGGCAGAGTAGCAACAGTGCTAAACTTTCTCCATTTGTAGACAGTCTGTCTTACCGTGGACACATGAACATCAAGGCTTTTGGAGATACTTTCGTAACCCTTTCCAGCTTCATGCAAGTCAACAATTCTTGATCGTAGGTCTTCTGAGAGCTCTTTTCTGTGAGGCATGGTTCACATCAGACAGTGCTTCTTGAGACCAGTAAACCCAAAACAGGTGTGTGTTTTTAAAGGGCAGGACAGCTGTCAGCAACACATCCAATATCATCACACTGATTGGAGTCAAGGTTGGCTCACTCCTGGCTCCACTTAGCTCTTGGAGAAGTCATTAGGCTAGGGGTTCACATACTTTTTCCACCCTGCACTGTGAATGTTTCCATCTTATGTTCAATTAAAACATGACAACAGCTAATGTTTGTGTAGTATTATTTTAAGCAGACTGTGTTTTTCTATTGTTGTGACTTACATGACGTTTAGAGCGCATTTTATGGCCACTTCATGCAAAACTCCACGTAATCCCAAAGGGTTCACATACTTTTTCTTGCAACTGTATCAGTAGTATTAAATCAGAATTTTTTTTATTGATATAACTAATCTTTGGCCTTATAAGCTTCCTTTTTAAGGAGTCAGTTTAGCATTTGGGAAACTCAAATAATATTACTTTGTGGGCTTTTGTCAGAAAGCAAGGAAGAAATCAGGAAAGTCCAACCTTAGCAAGTTTGAGAATTCCCAGAATTCCCCAGCCATCCCATGGGGAATTCTGGGAATTGAAGTCCACATTTGAAGTTAAAATTGTCATGGTCGGATATCCCTGGTATAAATTGTGTGAATAATAATCTCAGAGATATGACACTAATATCCAAGCATGTGTCAGCATTTAGTACAAGGAAGACAAAATGGTGTGGAAAGCCAGGCTTTTCCCAGATATCATTCTCTGCTGACTTTATTCATCATTGCCAGTAGTACAACAACATCTGAAAAATTCAAGTTTTGCTTTAAGTAGTGTACCGGTAATTGCCTATGGAGAGATCCTACCATATTATGGAGGCATTAATGTTGTGATTCATTTCTAGTGGAGGGTAAAAAAGAAAGGCAATGTTAGTGATCATGTACCTTAAAAACATAAAGAAATCCCATTTATAATTGCTATCAAAAAGATTAGCAGGTACTTCTTCATAATTGTATTTCTTTTCTATTTTCTTATTCATTAATCTCAATTTCTTTGTTTATTTTCTAACATTTGCAGTATTTTATCTTGTTAAAGTTCTTTAATAAAATTATATTAAAAACATTAAAAACAAACTCATTTAAGAATAATGATTCTCTGTGAGAAAAGTGCTGGCATGTATACTGTCGCACTTTTGAGCATCAGTGCACTCATGAGACCACGTTAGATCATTTACACAATTGCTATTGCTTTTTTTGTTTGCTTTAAAAACAAGTAGAGCAGGGGTGTCAAACTCAATTTCATTGAGGGCCGCATCAGCACTGTAGTTGCCCTCAGGGGGTCGGGTGGGTATGGCCAGGGTGGGCGTGGCCTACTGGGTAGGCGTGGCTAGAGTGCGTATGGTTGGGCGTGGCCAGCTCTACATCGTTCGCATCAAGGGTGCCTATGGGGGCCTGGGCAGGAGTGGGACAGATCTGAGGGTCTCTGGCAGAAGGAGAGTCTCTGGGCCAGGGCCAAGGCAGTGGGGGCCATTCCCTCACTGTTTCCAGGATGGCTTCGCGGGCCACATGAAACCACTTCACGGGCCGGATCCGGCCCCCGGGCCTTGTGTTTGACATGTCTGAAGTAGAGAGTAGTTTCATTTGGCTGCTATGGGAGTGCACACCATTTTAAGTCCATGTTCCTTGAACATGGACTTTCCCTAATCATTTTTGGGAGGGCGGTTTTTTTGTCTCCTGTATGCAAATCAATGGATACGTTATTTGCATACACATGTCCTGCTGGCTAGATGCGCAAAAAGTATTTCTTGGAATGGGAACAGAAGACACTTTAAAAATTTTGTGCAAATGTCACTAAACACTAACAATCATTTTATGGTCACACCCATGACACTTTAAAGTTTGAGGATCTGCAAAGTCCTTGCTAAATCTAGGCTGAATGACAAAGCCAAAAAGTATGCCTAAAATATGAAATGTTGCTGCTGTTCTAGGAACATAAATCCTATTTCAGTTCAAGGACTGAATTGACTCTAAGCAAATACATATCCAGATGGAGAGGGAAATATCATATACCGAGCATGGCCAGATCCTAGACTCAACAGGGACACAATAGTGAACATGCATCTCATAATTTTTTTTCTGTTTTCCATATATGTGCACATATTTCCCATTTGGTGTCACCCCACATACAAACACACATGTTTTTGCTGAAAGTTTTTCCCCCTCCTCCTCTGTAATGCCTTCTTCCCCTCCCAGTGAAAGAGTGGTACCATACACCAGTGTTTCCCAACCTTAGGAACTTGAAGATGCGTGGACTTCAACTCCCAGAATTCCCCAGCCAGCTATGCTGGCTGGGGAATTCTGGGAGTTGAAGTCCACGCATCTTCAAGTTCCTAAGGTTGGGAAACACTGCCATACACCAGTGTGTTTCTAAAATAGTAGGTGGAAGTATTTTTAAATCCTTAAATATGAGGGAAGATTTTGCTTTTTATTAGCTTCTGACTGGAGAGAAGCGGTTGTCACTTTCCTTAAGAATTATGGTGAGCCTGTGGGGACTCAGTCAAAGCTAGGAACAAGGGTGGGTGGTAACTGGATTTTGGAAGAGAGACCTTGCTAAATGGATGAGTCTCTGTGGGTCCTATTCAGCAGGAAGAAAATGATCTAAGATTTTAGTAATATGCTTTTAATTCCCACTTAGGTAAGACTACAGATGAATGAGATTAATACTTTATGGCAAAAAGAAATCCTAGACAGGATCTCTGCTTTCCTCTTGGGACATCAATTTTTATTGTTTGGGGTGGATCAAACTTTTCTGTGCATAGTTGTGGATGAATAAATAATACTTTATGCTTCTAAATAAATGTTTCTTATGATTTCAGCAAATATATTTAAACGTTGAACTAAACTTTGCCAGCCAAGAGCTTACTGAGCTATCCCTGGGTTCTTGTTTTATGTGTTTTCTTGGAAAAATCATTTGGTCATTTTCTTTCTGCAAATATGTTTGGTATGCTTTAGACTAGGACTGTCTTTCTGGTAATTCTGTCTTTGCAGACTGCCGCATTCCCAGAAACGATTAGTTCTGTCCTTTATCTTCAAATAATTTAGCCTTAATTTGTTGCCTTGCGCCTTTAGCTTTGTAAAATTCTGTGTGAAAGGTTTTTCCTGATGGAACATTATATGTTTACTATTTTGTATTTTTGATAGGACTTTTGCCTGGCTGTATGTTACTAGATGCTTCAGTGATATACATGCCTTTTGAAGAGCAGATAGGCTTATGTAAATTCCACTGAGTTTAATAAGACTTAACTACCAAAAATGCATGTGTAAGAATACAGCCTTATTTTATATAATATTAAGGAGTTGCTTAATGAAAGACAATACAATATTTTCCCATGTGTACAGAACTTTGATTTTTAATCTGTCTAGCATTTTCTCTCTCTGAAATAATAAAATGCTTGATGGAATAGGCAGGAGCAATAGTATTTTTTTTTCTGACTTGCTTTTTTGATTTGGAATGCATTAACATATAGTTCATGTTTTATTTAGTTTTGCGTACTGTATAAATATTCAAAAATTTCTGGGAAGCAAAAGTAGCTGAACTGAAATATTTATGAGGAATCCGTTATATGGAATTAATGTATTGTATTTATTAAATTTATTGAAATCTCTACTTGGAAATTATTGTGAAAACTTGGCAACTCAATAGCATGCACTTCCAGTGAATTGTTAAAATTTTAGGAAAAAAACATTGGCACTGAAAATTTTAATATTTTAGTAAATTAATTCTGTTGTATTTTAAGAAGTAACACATATACACACTCATGCATATAAACCCATCATGCTATTCCTTTCAGGATAAAAGGCATTATCTGAAGTACAGAGAGGGAGTAAGAAACAGTAAGCCAAAGAAATTAAGATATAAAATAAAAGGAAATAGTAACATCCTTGTACGAAAAATGTTGTATCCTCCATATCTGTATATAGCTTCACGTGTTGCCTGTCTGATTTTTACAATTACATTTGACTCCATCCAATCAAAGGTTTAGCTGTCTTTCTCTTCGTTTTGACCTATTGACTCTTCCTTCATATTGAATGAATATATATGCACAAAAAATCAAAATATAAATTATACATACATATATTCATACATATAATTTATATTTTGTATTTCTGTTAACCACTCAGAGTCTCATTAGTGATGTGAATGGCTATATAAATCATAAATAAATTCCTGTTAGTGTTATCCCCACATATTTCTGTGGCTTTCTCTGTGTAAATGTCTCTCTCTGTGTGTGTGTGTGTGTTTGTGTGTGTGTTGTTCTCTTTTTATATTATTTAGCAGATTATTTTTCTCCAGGTCTCAATCATTCAGTGTTGACCATTTTTTTCTTAATACTCATGTCTGGTTCTTTCATTTACCATTTACTCCTCGCATATAACATACAACTATTACCAACTGATGGATTCCTACTCTTATACTGTATATGCTCACAACAATCTAAATGGCATCAGTTATATTTTGATATCCATTCTGGCCTTCCCCTTCATAATTGAATTTTTACTTTCACTTCGCTACTTTCACTTATTAAATTCAGGCATTGGTTCCGACTGCCTTAATTCAGATGCAGTACATCCTTCTCATTCTCTTAGTTTCAGAGAAACGTATCTATTTTTCTTTTATTAATTTCATTCATAAATCATCTTGTTTTGTCATTTACTTCTCTTATTTCAATTCTTCCATATGTCACTATCATCATCACGAAGGTCCAAATATCATCCATCATGACTTTGATCAAGTGAGACTTCCTTGTAATAACCTTTTAATAAATTAGAGAAGACTTCTCGTAGCCATATACAGCTTTATCTGCCAAAGATTAAAACAGTGCCCAATCAGTTTGGAACATTCTGGCCAGTATGCAAAAGTGCAACCAAATTAACCCAAGCTTGTTTATGTTACGCTGTGCAAGCTACGATCTCTAATCTAGAGATTCCCTTGTAAGTCAATGCATTGTGGTCTGTATCTCAATAGATTGGAGGTACATGTTGTGTATTAACATATATTTGGAATACCTTTGTATCTTAACAAGACATAATTTATCTGTCATAAAAATAGTCCAAAAATCGTATTCTAGTAAGTAAGAATATTGTAATAGACTTAACATTCTCATTAAGGAACATCCAAAGTTTATACATGAATAATTAATAAATAATTACTAGAACTACAGGAAGTCCTTGATTTATGATCACAATTGAGTCCAAAATTTCTGTTGCTAAGTGAGACAGTTGTTAAGTGAATTTTACCCCATTTTACAACCTTTGTTGTCACAGTTGTTAAGTGAATCACTCAGTTGTTAAGTTAGTAGCATTGTTGTTAAGTGAATCTGGCTTCCCCATTTATTTTGTTTGTCAAAGGTGATCACCTGGGATACTGCAACTGTCATAAATATGAACCAGTTGCCAAGCTTCTGAATTTTGTTCACATGACTGTGGGGATGCTGCAATGGTCATAAGTGTGAAAAATGGCCATAAGTCACTTTTTAAAGTGCTGTTGTAACATTGAACGGTCAGTAAAATTAACTATTGTAAGTCAAGGACTATTTGTATTCCAATTTTTTCAAAAAAGTTCCGTTAGCTGTTAATGATTATAATTCTAATAAAAACTGTGCCTTATTGGGAAATATATAATAGAAAGTTCTTTTTAAAAGGTCTACTTATAAAGCACACAATCTTTAAACCCTCAAAATGGAAATTTGTATGGCTTTCCTATTTATGAAGAAAAAGTTGGTCCTCGTGCAAAACTCAATGAAAACATAAGTTTGAGTTCTCTTTATAAATTAAACAAAGTCCTAGAAAATTGAGTATTTGAATACCACAAAAAAGAAATTGGCAATAATGTTATGCTATTAAATCTTAGCTCTGTACTACCTGCCTATTAGATTTCTTTTCCTCCTTCCTATATTTATTTCTCCTTTGTTCTATTCTTTTTTATTTTAAATAGCCTTGTGGACTATTTATTACTATTGCCAGGTTTCCTGACCCCTTTGTTTATTTAAATGTATTTGTATCCATCTGCAATCCAAGTACTTTTGGCTGCTTCCATTACTAAAAAAAAGTATGTAAAACATCTACAGTACATAAAAATATGAAACATCTACTTTTTAACCTTTTCTTTTATGATTTTCTTTAAGGAAAAGTCTTCTCTTGAGCCTTCCAACTGTTCTAGCCATCTATGTCTCTCCTTTTTTTCTAGAGATGTAATCTATTTTTCTAGAGATGTAATCTATTTTGCTGGTCATGATGTCTGTGATCACCATCAGTTAGGATTTTCATCTGGTCATTCCACTGAGACAGCACTCTCTTAAGTGTTGAATAATATTCTAATAGCCAAAGCGTAGCACCTGATTGTTGTGATTCAGGGTCAGCCTGTGGGTCGGACGACTCAGAGGAGGAGGAGGGTGTTGAAGACCTTGCTGAGGGGGTTGAAGATCTTGCTGATGAGAGCCCTCAGCCAGGCCCCTCCCACTTGGTCACCATGGAGACCCAGCTGTGTGAGCCTGACAGCGTGGATGAAGATGACCCACAGCTGGCCCTGTTCAAGGACGCCCGACGCAGGAGGCAGTCAATTAGGAGTAAACAGAGGAAGGCAATGGGGCTCCTCGGAAGGAGGCAGAGAGAAGCCATGCTCTGAACTCTATATAAGGGGAATGTGTGGGAGGGCTGGTTTGCTGAAGGCAACTGCTTGGATAGTTCCTGTTTCTTAAAGCTCCTGTTTCTTGGTTTGTCTTGTTCCGTTTGTTTTTGTAGCAATAAATTTGGCAGGCGTAATTCCAGCCTCTTGCCTTCTTGTAAAAGGGGTTGTCCCTGCCTTTTCTGCAGGGCCGGTAGCAGGCTGGTACAGAACACTGTTATTAGTGGTGGTGCTCTTAGGTTTAACACCCACACTCATAAACCTACCTTCAGATACTTTTTTCCTGGCTGTAATCTCTGAGTGTCACTGGTACAGCTTTCTCCTTGTTTGAGTAATTTTGTCTTTTTGGGTTTTTTTTTCTTGTTGCCATTAACAATTCTGTTTCATGCAGGTTCTCTCTTACTGTAGATATTCCCCAGGGTTCAATCCTGCTTTTTTTTTTGGCACTCCTTTGAATGACTAGATCAGGGCTTTTCAGCCAGTGGTACGAGTACCACCTGGCACCTGGCAGGTGGTACGTGACCATCCTAGCAAAGTGGTAGTGGGGGAGGGGAATGAGCAGAATTGGTGGCAGCACCGCACAAGCCTGAGCGAGAGATGGCTGGAGCTGCAGGGCTGTCAGGGCTCAGTGGAAGCACCAGGATCAGCGCCAGGCTCCAGCTGGAGCTTGGCGCTGATCCTGGCATTTCTGATCCCGGAAGAAGCATTGATCAGCTGGAATGTTGCAGCATCTCCAGGGTCTTGTAATTTACATTCAGATGCTTGGCAGCTGATTCATATTTATGACGGTCACAGTGTCCCAGGGTCATGTGAAGTGAGCAAAACCTGCTGCAACCACCCAGCAGAAGGGGAGGAAATAAAAACCAGACTTCTCCCCCACCCCACCCCCACTGCCAATCCTCAACAGAAATGCTCACAACAATGAAAACCTCGGGCAGGAGGAAGAGCACCGCCGGGTGGGCAGGCAGGTATCTTGCTCGGCTGTGGCTTAGGGGGCACTCTTTTCAGTGCCATTGTAACTTCGAACAGTCACTAAGCGAACTGTTGTAAGTCAATGACTACTTGAACTTCATCACTTTTTTCCTTTTTTTTTTTTTGGTCATCAAGTTTTTGACACCTTGCTAGGTGACTGGTGATACTCGGACGTTGCCATATCCTAAAAGTGGTACAATGGGTGAAAAGGTTGAAAAGCCCTGGACTAGATCACAACTCTCAATTTTTTGAACCAATCCCCGTGATAACCCAGTGCAGACATGTCAAACACAAGGCCCGGGGGCCAGATCCAGCCCGCAAAGTGGTTTCATGTGGCCCGCGAAGCCATCCTGGAAACAGGGAGGGAACGGCCCCCACTGCCTTGGCCCTGGCCCAGAGACCCTCCTTCTGCCAGAGACCCTCAGATCTGTTCCATTCCTGCCCAGGCCCCCATAGGCCCCCTTGATGCGAACGATGTAGAGTTGGCCATGCCCACCCAGTAGGCTATATGCACTCTAGCCACACCCACCCAGTAGGCCACACCCACCCTGGCCATACCCACCCGGCCCCCGGAGGGCAACCACAATGCTGATGCGGCCCTCAATGAAATTGAGTTTGACACCCCTGACCCAGTGTATTGATCTTTTCCCAAGTTTCAAGACTTGGGATTTCACAGTGGGCTTTTTACAAGAAATTTCATCATCACCATTACCTTAAATGCAACATGAACCCCCCCCCCAAATTATAGCGTTTCATTCTAAACATGTTTACTCCACTTTCTGATTTTTTTTGTCTGTCTCAAGGGTTATGAAATTAGCCACATGACAGCTGCCAGGAACTTGCATGCGCAGAGAGACAGTATATCAACCCTCAAACTAATGTTAGGGTTTGTCATTTTCATTCATGTAACATTGAAACATATTTTCCAATTCTTGACACCTGATGCCCCATAAATGCATACTACATATATATTCATTCTCACTCATACTATGGTTGTGTCACCTCTACATTACTGCAATAGCTTATTGAGAGAGTTACCCTCTTCCTCTTTTGCTCCATTGATTCGTGTTCTCTGGCTTTTATGTTGTATAATGTATTGTTTAATTTAATTTTAGTTAAATATTTTATATAGTCTAGTTTGTCTCCTTTTTTAATTGTAAACTTCTTTTTGCTTTAGTGTTATATTTTAGAGTTAGAATTGCCTAAGTTTAAAATATGTCCACTTTGATATTGTGTTTATTTTAATTAACTGATATCCCTTTATTTCTGCTCTGCAGTTAGTTTTTATTCATAAAATAAATACATCCCATTGTACTATTATTATAATGGATGGTGTATGTTTTTATTGTTAACTGTCCAAAGCTATTTAACTACAGTGATAAATGCTTCTTATATGCTTCTTCTTTATATTATAAGCAATGCTAAATGCTTCTTTATATTATAAACCATGTTAATTTATAACCATAAATGGGAGAACAGCTTGATACACTATTTCTTAATTAGACCATCTCCATCTGCTTGCTTCAATGTAAATGCTCTACATGCTTTCTTACATCTGTACAAAGAATATTTAGTGCAGGATATAATAATAGATGTAGGATTTAGCATAAAACTTCAGTCTTGAATACGTAATTAAAACCTAGTGAAACACTGGACAGTTCTGGGTGAGATGCATATATTAGGAGAAATTTGATTTGTATTCTGTCATTTGTCAAATTCAACCTTTTTGGCACTGATATTTTGCAATGAGAATGAATAAATCTGTGACACTTGCCTAAGTATGCATGAAGCCTCAGTTGCACAAGCTCATATTTTATGGGGAAGTCAGATGTTACCATGGAAAAATTTATTTTTATAGAGAAAACCATTTGCAGATTTATTTAAATTTATTTCTTTCGGTGATAATTTTGATAGTCAATTTTCCCTTTTGCAAAGTTTTTATTTTTTACCTTAGTTATAATGTGTGATAACCTTTTTTTCTGCAAAATAATCTTTTTTAAAGAATTGGAAAAATTTATTCTCATCAAAGTAAAGAATGGAAAACTCAAAATCTAATCCATGAGCTTCGGATGGCCCAAGATCTCCAGTCCTTTCGCCGTGGCCTCAAAACACTCCTTTTCCACCTGGCTGACCTGGACTGAGAGGGATTTTAATTATGTTTTTAATTTTTAACTCTAATTTTTAATTTATTTTAATTTTAATTTATTGTACAGAGGCCTTTAATTTTAATTTTATGTTAACTTCTGTATTTATTATATGTTATTGTTGTTAGCCACCCTGAGTCCTTCGGGAGATAGGGCGGCATATAAGTCCCAAAAATAAATAAATAAATAAATAAATAAATAAATAAATAAATAAATAAATAAATAAATAAAATGTGATTATATCACTATTTGAATGACAGGGTGGAAAGAGATGTGTGGAAAATAACAAGCCATCTCCCTTGCTCATCTGTACAGTATTTATAAAATGTGGGTTTCTAAATTGTTACAGTATTAAGGTACCATAACTAAAGTAGAAGTTAGTTTTTCCCTGGTGGAGACTAGATATAGAATTTTGTTGATAGCAGTTCATAGAAAATCTGGGACTTTGTCCTTTGGACCTTTTATCTTTTACATAGTTAATTTTTGTTTGACTTATTCTTGGTTTCCAAAGTTCATTTAACCTGAGAGGAGTGGGTGGTGAAGAGAGAAATGATATAGCAAATTCAAATGTAAGTATTAATGAGTTACTAAAACATACTTGCAGTAGATAATACTTGCAACATATCTAAAACCATTGTTTTGGGGAAAAATACATTTTCGTTAGAAAGCAAGCACCCTTGTGAATTTTGTTACCTTAGATTACCTTAGCTGAGAATTGCAATCCAGTAATATCTGAAAGTTGATCTTTTATATAAACCAAAAACAGAAAAGGACAGATTAATATTTTTTAACAGTAAGTAATGATTAAGCCACCAAGCTAGAAACCGCGAGACTCCGAGTTCTGGTCCTGCCTTAGCCATGAAAGTCATTTGGGTGAACTTGGGCCAGCCCAGCTCACCTCACAGGGTGGTTGTGGGGAACAGTGGAGGAGGAAGTTGTGTTACATATATTCGGCACCATGAGTTATTTGTAAAAATAATAAAAAGTGGGATAAAAATAAATAATGAAATACTTAAGAGAAACAAGTCATAATAGTTTTGGCTGTCTTGTAAATGCATTTTATTCACTGACAGAAGGGAAAAATACTCTTCAAAATAAGAATTTAAGGTAGTCTTGCAAGTAATAAAGTAGGAGATTTGCTTTCTGAGTTCTGAGAACAGCAACTTTGTGCTGCTCCCTCTTCGAAAGGCAGTTTAAATGAGGATAGGCAGTTTTTCTAGAGATACGTCAGGAGAGCTCTGTTTCTCGTCCATGCTTAGAGCTACATTCTTTGGGACTGAGATGAAGCAAAGCATGATGGCAGCCTGAGGCAAAACGTTATTCAAATACAGGCTTGTCTAGCATAGTTACTGACAGCAACCCCTGCAAATGTGGATATAATAGGAATGGTACAAGAGGTTAGGGCCATAAATTGGGTGATTTGTATAGGAGATTATGTGCTACTCAGTTTCATTTGCAAGGATGAGTTATATTCGTGAAGGAATACATTGACATAGTCATTATAGAATGTGTCATAGAAAATGCAGATCTCATAATTTCTGGTACAATATTAAAAGATATTCATTGGAGGGAGCATATCTTGGATTTTGATGACTCCATTTTGAAGTCCAGGAGTAAGTACTGAATTGAGTTATATTTTACTCTGTAAAGAAAGAAAGTAGTACTCTACTATTAAATATGTTAGTGTGTACTTGCATGTGTTCGTGTATAAAATATGAATATGGAAATGAAATGCTTCATGTGGAAGTTCTAAGGTAGTTACAACGATTACCCTTTAGTTGCTAATCAGCCTTCTTATATTGTGCTTCAAACGCCCTGCCCTGCCTTAGATATAACTTGTAATAAATTTGGGTGGGAGCGGTCCTTTGTATCAGGATATGTATTTTTGGTAGAAAGTAACTATTCATAGTAAATCAATTTTGGAATGCTTTTGAAGATTCATCTTTTTGGCTTTAAGAAACAGAAATAGATATGTAAATCATTCATAGTGTTTAAAACAACAGAATGTTTTGTGTACATATCTAGTGAAAGATGTTGAATCTGTTTTGATGTAACAAAGAATCTCAGGCGTTTGTACAGTGCTTTCTTGTTCTATTTACCTTATATCACATCAGATTTTGTGGCAAATTTAATATTTCTTGCATCCTGTAAAGGCTGCTTACAAACTAGAACAGAGGACTATAATTCACTTAAGATGAAGTCTTCCCACTTCAGTCACAAAATGAAATTGTCGTGCCCATGAAGTTAAAATGTTTGGGACAGCAATGAACATAATGTGAGAAAAAATACTGCATAACCCCAAGGTGGTTTATTTTGTTCAGTTTTTGCATTTTTAATTTACGGAACACTGGGAGTTATATGGATGGTATATAGATAAATTAAAACCATACCAAACATAATGACATCCAGTAATGAAGTTGCCGAACACAGGTGGTTATTTGTTAGTGGTTGACATTCAAGCTTTATCAGGGTCATAAAAAAGTTAATAGTCAAATTTTAGATATTAAAAGAATGAGCTTGAAAAGATGTAACAATTGTGAAGAAACACTTTGACTCTAGCGTTCAGTTATTATGTATAAATCAGTTAAACATAATTTTCTGGATTATCAGAATGTTAGAGAGCTTGACACTAAATGTAGCATTGGGTGGAGAACAGAAATGTTCCTGCTTATGGCACACCTCAAAGAAAATAAGTCCTTATGTATTCGTCTTTTCGTCACTCATGTGGAACCCTCCACAAATCCTTTCTTCTTAATTCTCTCACACAAAGAAGTTTGCTCGTGTGGATATTTTTTTTCATTTTTTGCAGTAGTAAAACTATTGCTTAATAAGCAGAATAAATAACAATAGTAATAATCATGGGATTTAGAATACGAAAGCGAGCACTTGGATTATTATAGAAGTATATAGTTGCTTGTAGGAGATGTTTAGATCATACTGCATCTATGAGATTGTTTGTTTGGCTTGCTGAAATAAATAGTGTGGTTTTAATGGATCACTGATTTAATATGAGTGTAGATGCCTGTTATCCATTTAATTTTTCTACTATTCCAAAGTTGCTGAAGGGCTAAAAAGTTGAGCTGAAGAAAGAATGATTGTCAGTAAGAAATCAGATTAAGAAAGTAGCTCCAGTGGATCTAAAGCAATGTGCTTGGTCTGGTTATTTTAACACTGATGTTTATATATCCAAGTTCAGTGATGGATCAGTATTACATCTCAATTAAGATTAAGAATGAAATATCTTAATTCTTGACTGTTGAGATAATAGTAGATAAGTCAGATGAGCTTTATGGTGACATAGAAAACTAATCAATTGTTAATAATTCAGAAAAAGTTGAATTTGCCTGTTAGGTTAGAAAATTGTTTAAGTTCTTTAAGCAGTAGGAATGTACCGATGACAAAAAAATTATCCAGATTACATTGTAGAAAATAATGCAACTCTAGGTAAGGTGTGGGTGACTTTGATTAGAATAGCTTAGTTTATCCTATATACAGTAAGTAAACATATTTTAAAACATATTATTTTGATGGCAAAAACTTTTTCTTTAATTCATTGTATATAGTATTAATTGATATGTTGTCTAATTGTAAAAAATAAATGAATTTGGCAATCAAGAAAGGTACTCTATTACAGACAGGTCTATTAAAATACTAAAAGATACATTTGAACTCTTCATCATAATTGTTACAAGCCAATTGTTGTGCAAGTAAGCAGACATTTTTCCAAATTTGAGGCCTCAAGATACTATTCCCGTCAATCCTAATTAGTAAGACAAGTGATCAGAAATAATTATTAATAAATCTGGAGGAATCAAGTTGGAGAAAGTTGACTAGCTTAATAATCATTAATTTGTTGATTAGAAATTGATGCTATAATTTATATTAACATTAAAATAGACAGTTTGGCTTTGTAAGAAATACACATATTTAGGGCTTGTTGAAAGATTGAAAATCAATTCAGAAATAATTTTATAAGTGTTTAAGCTTGGAAAAAAATGCAGTGATGGAAAGCTATGGAAATTTGCAGGAGGATGTGTGTAAAACTCAATAGCAATAGCACTTAGACTTATATACTGCTTTACAGTGCTTTACAGCGCTTCTCTAAGCGGTTTACACAGTCAGCATATTGCCCCAACAATCTGGGTCCTCATTTTACCCATCTTAGAAGGATGGAAGGCTGAGTCAACCTTGAGCCAGTCAAATTTGTGTCTTGGGGGACAAACTTTAGATATATGGCTATAGCTGGCTGGCTTAGAAAAAAGGAAACACAATTCCTGCCAGTAGCGTACTCTCTGCAATGACATATTGCTACGAGTTATTTTATTATTATGTAGTCTACAAATTCTAGCATTTAACACTAAAACTGACAAGAGATACATTTAGAGCCAATTGGGAGACAGATGCTTTACTAGATTCAGCAAACCATTTTTAAGGATTAGGAGTGTGAATATACAAAATGCTTCAGTGCCAAGTGCCTCCTGTTCAGGTTGCCAATCAGCCATTTATCTCCCAAACTATTAAGTTCTCTTTTTTCTTTCTCCTCCATTTTCCTCTTTTTTCAGTAGATGGCATCTGTGGCAACTGACATGCCCATTAGATTGTAGTGCTATGGAACTGTAGAGAGCAGCATTTCTCAACCTCAACAACTTTCAGAAGTGTAGACTTCAACTCCCAGAATTCCCCAGTAAGTATGCCTCTAGTGAATTCTGGGAATTAAAAGTACAAACATCTTACGCTTGCTGAAGTTGAGAAATCCAGATTTAGAAGGATGGTATAGGAAGAGATCAAATCATTTGTGTGAAACTGCTGCCCCGTAATAGTTGAAACTAGAGAGGCCTTGAAGCATGTTAGACCAGGGACCGGTTCCGTGGAGAGAGGTTTTTCCGTGGACCAGAGGGGGCATAGTTTTGTGTGCTGCCTGCATCCCACGGATGGGGCTTTGCTTGTTTGTGTGGACCGGTTGCTGGCATGCCGCAGCCCAGTACTGATCCATGGACTGGGGGTTGGGGACCCCTGTGTTAGACAATGGGCAGGACGCCTTAATGCAGGGATCCTCAAACTTGGTCACTTTAAGACTTGTGGACGTCAACTCCCTGGATTCCCCAGCCAGCCATGCTGGCTTCGGAATTCTGGGAGTTGACGTCCACAAGTCTTAAAATGGCCAAGTTTGAGGATCCCTGCCTTAATGCTTCAAATGATTCTTATAGCTCCATTAGATTGTAAGATAGACACTTAAAAATCATAAGTCTACTATTAGTATTAGGGTAAGCATTGTAATAAGATTGTGCCCATTTATTAGCATCATAAAATGTTTAGAATACTTAAATACTAGCATATTTAAATTGTCAGTCATATTATAACTGAAAAAATTACATTTATTTAGAGAACTGAAAACTAACAGTAGTAGAAACTATTAATTCATTATTTTGATTTACAACATGCAACTCTTATCATAGATTTTTAAAGCATTCTGAAAAAAATATATTGATGTCATAATCACAGGAGAAAAAGCCATTTGTTGGCTGCTGATGAAATATAGTTCCTGATAAAGGTTGAGGTATGAGTCAGTTCTGGAATTACAATATCTCTTAAAATGGATGTTGTAAGCAAATATGCCTCTGGCAGTTACAGGTAGTCATCAACTTATAACAGTTCAGTTACTGACTGTTTGAAGTTAACAGCAGCACTAAAAAAGCTATTTATGACCGTTTTTCAGCATCGCCATGGCCATGTGGTCAAAATTCAGATGCTTGGCAACTGACTCATATTTATGACGGTTGCAGTGTCCTGGGGTCATGTGATCACCTTTTGTGATTTTCTGACAAGCAAAGTCAATGGTGAAGCCAGATTCACTTAACAGCCACGTTACTATAGCAACTGTGGCAAGAAAGTTTGTAAAATGGAGTAAAACTCACTTAACAAATGTCTAACTTAGTAATAAAAATTTTGGGCTCAACTGTGGTTGTAGGTCGAGAAATTGATGCTACTTTTATTACATGGCAACACATCGCAAATTTTTGCTGCATTTTATTTGTTATGCTTGATTATTAAACACGAATCATATTTGCCTTTGTTCATCACATATTAAGATGCCGAATCTTTTAAGAATGTAATGAATCTTAAACTTAGTTTTGAGCCATGGAACCCCACCAAATAATCAAGGATTTGAAAATGTCTTATCTGCTGAACAGTCACTAATGAACACTGAATTAAAGTTAGTCTTCATTTCCTCATCTTGTGATTTCCGTGCAGCTGTATTGCAGTAGAGAAAATGTGCTAGATGAGTAAATGTTGCTAGTTACATTCTTAACCTTTATGGTAATTCTGAATTAAAATTGTGCCATTTTGAAGGCACCATATGTCCTGTACCTGCACTATTTCTTCTGAGCACACTACATAGAAGAGCCAGTTTGGTATAGTGCAGGGGTAGGCAACCTTGCCTCTTTTATGACTTGTGGACTTCAACTGCCAGAATTCCTGAGCCAGCAGGAGTTGAAGTCCACGAGTCATAAAAGAGCCAAGGTTGCCTATCTGTGGTATAGTGGTTAAGGTGTTGGCCTAGAAATCAGGTGAGTTCTGGTCCAGCCTTAGGCATGAAAGCCATTGGGCGAGTCACTCACTCAGCCTACTCCACTGAGTTGTGGGGAAAACAGGAGGAGGAAGGACTATTATATATGTTACCTTGAATTGCTATCTTGAATTATTTATAAAATAATAATGGTAGGATAAAAATCTAATAAATACATATATATCTGTATTGCATAGTAAGTACTAATATTTGAATGCTGCAAAGTTTAATAGGGCGGGTCCGTATATATCTTTAAGAAGCAGGAATTTGCTTTGGCTCCTGGATGCATGCCAATTACCTACATAATCATGTATATTTCCTTCCGATAAAACTGTTGGGACACACTAAAAGTAGGCTGTGTTTTATTCTGCAAATTAACTCTCCTATAGGGATGGTACAAGGCAAAAGATTCAAAAGTTTGAAATGTTTCCTCTCTTTTCATATTAAATTCCTCCCAGCTTCATGTGAAATAATGTTACACTCCTTTTAGGTAAGTCTTCACTATAGGTAGTCCTCGACTTATAACAGTTTGCTTAGTGACTGTTTGAAGTTACGACGACCCTGGGAAAAATGACTTATGACCCTTTTTAACACTTATGACCATTACATCATTTCACAAAGTCATGTGATTTACATTCGGATGCTTGACAACTGACTCACATTTACGACGGTTGCAATGTCCCGGGGTCATGTGATCACCTTTTTTAACCTTCTGACAAGCAAAGTCAATGGGGAAACCAGATTCACTTAACGACTGTGTTACTAATTTAACAACTGCAGTGATTCACTTAACAACTGTGCCAAGAAAAGTCGTAAAATGGGGCAAAATTTCTCACTTAGCAACATAAAATTTGGGCTCAATTGTAGTTGTAAGTTGAGGACTACCTGCACATAATTCTGTTTTATCATTTTATTGCTGCTGTAGTGGTTCTATATTATTTGGCTGGGTTCATACTTCCATCTTTTTGTTGTGGGTTGCCTAGAATGAAATTGAGGATGGTGGGAGAGCTGTGATGTGAATAAATAAATAACAAATGGCACATCTTAGTTGACTACTCATTGAAAAGTTTTAAAATTCTATTTGGATAATTTTTCTTCCTCCCTTATTCCTATCTCTGTGGTAACCTCTAATTGTGGTGGATTCCTGGGTGGTTGTATTGAAGCCTAAATAACTTTGTTGAGTAGCCTGATTCTCTGAAGTAATTAGCCGCCTGTTACTATGTAAAGGAGAGTAGCAGAATCTTGAATACTAAACTACTGCTTGCTGGGAAATTTGGTTTGGACTGCCATGATATTAAAAGGCTTGCACCACAGTACTGTAATTTGTTAATTGCTTGACTAGTTCTTCCTGTGGGTGGAGAAGGCTTTGTTTCTTGAAATGTGAAAGATTAGGAATGGTAATTGTGCTGAATCTGAGAAATATGTTGGCAATGTGCTCTTCAGAACCACAGCTCGGTATTCTAAGTACTGTACTGAAGAGTTTATATTAGATTGAGGCGGGGAGGTTTTTAACTGCACTTCCTGTTCTCTTTCCAGATAATAATCTGCCCTAATTTTAAATATCAGGAGGAGAAACTCCAGTGATGACCTTAGTGTTTAAACAGAGAGAATTGGACAAAGATGATTATGATAAAGCGATCTACGCCTTTTTAATCAAGATTTTTATAATTGCAGGTATAACTTTGAAAGCGTTCATCCTATTCTTTTTTGCAGTTTAGAATTTTACATTTTATGAATTAGTCATTCTCTAATGAAAATGTATTTGTATCCTGAGGTATAATAACAATTAAAATAGTCAAACTGCATGAAGAGGGAGGAATACGTGTAGGATTGTTTTTGAAGATCAGCAAGCTCAAATTTTGATTCATAAATGCACCTTCTATAATTAGCTGATAAATGTCATCTCTGAAAATAACTGGTTTGACTTTGGAAGCTTGTTAGATCTTATTTTCAGTTGGAGATATAACTATGAAACATTCTTAGTACTAACATTCTGGTAAGAATGCCCTTATGGCATTCATTTTTGGATTGATTTTAATGCAGAATTATCCCAATAGAAGAAGAAGTGAAAGAGGCTGCTGCTGTTTGTCTCAATAATTTAGGAGGAATTCGGCCATACATGATATTTCTCAGTTTTCTTTCAGGCAGAACTGCTTCTGACCTAAGATTAATTCTCCTAAACCTCTAATCATGGCACAAAGTTGCTTCATTAACTGTTTCTCATAACATCACCTCTGTCTCATCTCCAGCCTACTGTAGAGGCAGACTGCTCTGCAATTCTCCTGCTCAAGTGATGTTTTCCCCCTTCTCCTGATACAGGTTTACCATATGAACAAATCTAAATGCCTTAATGATGAGTCTAGAGCAGGGGTGTCAAACTCAATTTCATTGAGGGCTGTATCAGCATTGCGGTTGCCCTCAGGGGGCCGGGTGGGTATGGCGAGGGTGGGCGTGACCTACTGGGTGGGCGTGGCTAGAGTGCGTATGGCCTACTGGGTGGGCATGGCCAGCTCTACATCGTTCGCATCAAGGGTGCCTATGGGGGCCTGGGCAGGAGTGGGACAGATCTGAGGGTCTCTGGCAGAAGGAGGGTCTCTGGGCCAGGGCCAAGGCAGTGGGGGCCGTTCCCTCACTGTTTCCAGGATAGCTTCGCGGGCCACATGAAACCACTTCGCGGGCTGGATCTGGCCCCCGGGCCTTGTGTTTGACATGTCTGGTCTAGAGATTATACTTTCAGTGAGGGATCTTAGGCCTTCTGTGGGTATGGCCCCTTTTTGTGTGGCCATAAGACATGCCTTTATAACTTATTTTACTTGGGCTATGTTACAAACCAACACCTGTGTTGCACAGCCTTTGGGAAGAAGGGTTTGATATTTTTGTATAGGGGAACATTGATCTCCTAGAAATCTTTTAGGGTTTTTTTAATAGAAAAAAAATCAATCTCCTGTTCTCTTACTAAGTACTGCATTTTTTTGGCCGTAGGGCTCTTGATCTCTCAGGACATTAATAGTCTTATGGCAAATACATACATGCATAAATCTTGGCTGACTTGGTGGGATGAAGTAAGAAGAAGTCAACTCTACTGAAGTCAATCCTATGAAGAGTAATTGGTGGTGATTTTCATGCCAATGGGTGATGCTGGAGAGGAGGGGAAAGGAAGCCTGGGAAACCTACCAACGATTGTTCTGAAATTCCCCTGGATTGAATCTCAAAGAATAGCACCACTCCCTGACTTCATTGGTGAAGCACAATAAACTTCAGTTGTGTGGATAGCACAAATTATATTGATACACATCTCTGCCTATTCAAGTATAAAAGGATGCCCATGAGCCAAGTTACAAGGAAGTGGAGGTAGAGATGATTATTTTGATTTCAGGAAATTCAGGCAATGTGGAGAGAAATCTCTGATTGTTATTGTGATTCTGTGTGTAACTCACTAAGTTTCAGGGGAGTGATTATGGCAAATGAGCTTTTCAGAAAGTTTCTCTAATTTTAATTGTAATGTTTCTGTGGTACCTGGAGGAAAGGAGTCTGATAGTAGCTTTTTACACACGGTATGATGTGCAAGAATTTTGGCTTATGGAAACTTTCTTGCTTTTTCTAGACACGTGGTGGAGTGTTGGTGCTAAGAATTAGGAATAGTATATGCTGCTTCCCCTGCTACCTGCACTAAGATGTTTCATCCTACTTCAAGGGCTTCATACTTAATTTTAATTTGATCACAGGTACCAGTTGAGGATTGGTTCAGTAATCCAAGATCCACAACCTACATGGTGCGCAGTTATGACTATCTTGAAGTGAGAAAGCTGTGGCAATAATCATTTAGATTGCCATTACCTCCAGATTTGAATACTTCAATTAACTTTACCTAGGAGCCCTTGAAAATTGCCTGGAAACTATAATTGGTGTATAGTCCACAGGTTGATGGGTGCAAACTTATTTAGCATTGTAATCCTGATTTTGTGACTACTGCACTGGCTTTAAATATATTTTCTGAGTCTAGTTCCAGGTGCTCTTTTAACATATAAAGTTGTACAGGGAAAAGGTCTAAGGTTTCCTGTGGCCAATCTGTCCTTTCTGCTTGATTGGGAATGTTACAGGTTCTCTCACTTTGATAGATGGAGACTACAGAGACCTAAAAGCAAGAATGCTGTCTTGATATTGTATAATGTACTTCTCCATGGGATTTGATTAGTCCTCATTTGAGGCACATTTGAGAAAGTGTTTAAAATGTAGATTTTCCATTAGACCAGGGGTGTCAAACTCAATTTCATTGAGGGCCGCATCAGCACTGCAGTTGCCCTCAAGGGGCCGGGTGGGTATGGCCAGAGTGGGCGTGGCCTACTGGGTGGGCGTGGCTAGAGTGGGTGTGGCCTACTGGGTGGGCATGGCCAGCTCTACATCGTTGGCATCAAGGGTGTCTATGGGGGCCTTGGCAGGAGTGGGACAGATCCGAGGGTCTCTGGCAGAAGGAGGGTCTCTGGGCCAGGGCCAAGGCAGCTGGGGCCATTCCCTCACTGTTTCCAGGATGGCTTCGCGGGCCGCATGAAACCACTTTGCGGGCCGGATCCGGCCCCCGGGCCTTGTGTTTGACATGTCTGCATTAGACCTTTAGAGAAGCATGCCAAACCATGTGAGAGAAAAAATAAGGGTTGGGGAAATCGTGCACTTTTGCTGTATAAACAGAAGTGAAAAGGTATGAAATGAAGTCTGGATTTGCCGCTATTTGGATTCTGATGCCAAGAATTCTAGAATTGTGTATTTACTTCATTTTAGCTACCGTAAATTGAGCCTTCTTAGATTCATAGTTCAAGCTGCGTTTGAATGAACACTTGTCTCATCCTTAAAATTGCTTTGGGTTCAGGTTAATGCCAATAATCCTGTCTGAAGGAAACCAAGGATAAATTAACTTTCTAGTCACAGTAAAGCAGCTTATTGTAATCAGAATTAATTCCTTTTTGTGTTTTTCTTTAACCTTCCAATTTTTTTAATGTCTGTTACCCCTCTAAGAATGAAACATTTTTGTTTTGAATAGCATTTAGATTATGTATTCATTTAATTTGTTTATCTAAATATTCATATGACGTCTGGGGACCCTATTCAGAATCTTCTGCCCAATGTTTTTTTTTTAATCTCTGAAACAAAAGTTTAAGAACCGTCCATCACATTATTTAAGTGTGTTAGAACAGATATGCTTTAATGGTTTGTGGGCAGTTAATGACTGCTAATAAATCTTTCTCCAGAAAATGTATTAAATGCTTCTTTGAACCTCATATATTGCAGTTTAATGAACCTGTTAGTTCCTGAAGTGCATGATTTCAAGGAATAGAAGAATGTATTATATTTAGTTAAAAGAAAGACTAGTTTGCCCCGAACAATTTATCTTTAAAATGGGACGGTCATCATAGGTTATCTAAATATATAGTTACAGTACAGTACAGAAGAAGAAGAAATATTTTTCCATCTTAATTTTCCTTGGGAAGTGGGGCAGTGTGTCATTTTCAGGTGATGTTGGTGAACAGAATAATGTCTTTGGAAATGAAAGTGGTTTCAAAAGTCAAAGCCAAAGCCAATATTTGGAATAACATAAAATACATGAGCAATGTACAATCACTATAATATTTTATGTGATCTTGTTGCTCTTATCAGGCAACTTATGATAGCAAAGAAAAAAAATCAAAATTCTTGCTGAAATGTAGGCATTTATTATCTAGATTTAATTTTAGTTGGCCACAACTATCAAGTTATAATTGATGAGCTGAAATTGCTGTTGCTAAATCTTTTTTTTTAAGTGAGGCACTGGCACTGCACAACAAAATAATGTACAACTCATCTAGTAGAGCCTATATATAGATATTTAATGAAATGCTCACCCACTACTTTTATGGAGCAGCTTGATAATTTGCTCTAATGTGGTTGATGTCTTTGTCTATTTTCATTTCAGAAATGTTCAAACAAATATCAGAAATTAAGGAACCAGTGATACCCAGTTATACCATGTATATGATTCAATAATATTTGATTATTCATAATATCTAAGCCAGCTGCAGAGAGATCTGAAATCAGCAGCCTCTTCATAATTTTAGATATAAATTTGCCAAATCAGTGCAAATCAGTATATAATGTATTGCGTGAAACCTGAACAAAGCTGAAGCCTTGCTTAATACTATATAGGCAGACTGAGGAACAAAGCCAGGAATAACACACTGATAAGCATATTGCTTTGAATCTTTCAAATTGAGTCTCGCAGACTTAAATATGAGTTCAGAGATCGCTTAAATCAGTCAAAATAACAACAAATTATTTGCCATTGAGTGGAGCAGCTAAAACGAACTTCTGATTCTTAATATAAAATAGGTAAATGCTGATTATATTTGGAGCCTGTCTTACTCTTTCTCATACTTATAACTGTTCTGTTGCTGCATGATTGTATGGAACCATCTAAGCAGCACTATTTTGTAGCTGTAATTTAGGGACTGGAGACTTATTAAATAAGTATCCCTCCACCAGCACCAAGGCTGCTAGTTTCAGCATGAACAAATAAAACATGTTGGCTCTAAACCTCTGGTAGACAAATATTTGGTGAGATTCTTGAATTACTTGGATCTTTCTTGTACCAAAAGAAATCAAACAACACAATGCTGCTCCCATTTCATCTGGTACTACAACAGAGGTAAGGCAATTTTAAAATTTCAAAACCACAAGGCAACAAGTCAGTTCAGTTATTTAATAAGAATTATCTGTCCTCACCTGCAACTTGCTGAAGAGAGTGGGAATAAGAATAAATGTTCCTTCCTATCATGCACTAAACTAGAGAATGGGGCATTTGACAAAAAATAAAGCAAAACACTACCATACCTATTTTTACTCACATCAAAACTAAGAACTCAGAATAGATGTGTTCTTTTAACTGAACTATTAGTTTTGGCAGCCAAAGTACTCAAATAAAGGTAGGTTATCTGGATGTAGATTTATATATTGAAACATGTAGTTTATAATTTTCTGTTTTGTTGAGAGAAAATAGCCATATTTTAGTTGTATGTATCAGCTGCACTCTTAAGTAGGTATTCATGGGTTGGTTGACTGCTAAATTTTAATAGCCCAGAAAATTCTTTGTACTTTTCTGCCATTTTGCTTGCACCTACCTATCAAGTGGGTAACATGAAAGAGAAAGATCAAGCTTCTCACCAACCACAGAGCTTTACTTTCTTTTTCCCCAGAACCAAGTGTGATAATTCCTTATACTTTGAATACATCAAGCTTAAACCTCTATAAAGATGTTTGCTTGATAATTACATAAAATATTATCCAACTTTATAATTTCTATTAAATGAAGACTAATGGAATTTTCTGTGTACAATTTTTCATTTTAGATTTTTTTCTTTGAAAACGATCATTAAACTTTGAGGATTCTTAGTTCTCAACTTTACTAAGTGATACTCTTCCTTCAGTGGAAACAGCACTCGTTTGTAAAATCCTGAACCATTTGTGGCAGCAAGATGTAAATATTCGTGACTACAGAAACTTGATAAAATTAGGATTTAAGGCTAAGCCTGTCCTCCTTTTTGTATCTACCTGTATCTATATTTCCTTGGCCTTTGTCAGACTTTTGATCAGGTTTAGCAATAAACTTTGATTTCCCAAATACTAAACCTGGTATTCAGGAACTTGCTTAATGCAGAAACCACAGACGTGATGTAAGTAGTTTAGTTTCTTTACTGCAGAAAAAAATGAACCGCACTCCCTCATCCCTCATCATATATACATAGAGAAAATCTACTTATTGCAGAAATCCATACTACTCCAGAATTTAAATTCTAGATTTTTTTCCCTAATCTCTTTTTCAGTTAATGGAAATTTAGTTGTTCTTTTCATTCTCAAAATTAGATGACATTTGCTCATCGAATATGTAACATTCTAGAAGCTGCCAGTTCTAGTATAACCAGTTTAATAGGCAGGTCCTCAGACTGTCGGGTACAAGTTATTTCCAGACATTTTGGGGTGGGAAAAGGTTGGGATTTTTGGGACCTCATAAAGATACAGTAAGTGTATCTTGGAATATATTTAGTCCTCTTTTGGTACTTGTATATTTCTGTGAATTATTAACTTCGTGTCAATACAAATCTTTTGAGAAAGTACATGTCTAATCCTCGGGATATTGAACTGAAACATGTTAAGTTCAGACTTTAGAATAATAGAATCATAGGGCTGAAATGTCAGCAGTTTCAATTATTGAGCTTGATTACTGTGAAATGTATGAAACCGAGTTGCACTCTTTATTAGGAAATAATTCAGAAATAATAGGTACATTGTCATTGTTTAGCTTTTCTAAGTATTAAAAATCTGGATGTGATTCTAAAACAATTTTAAGTTTTGAAACATTAATACCTTTCTTTAGAAATCTACTTAAATTTGAATATGGAGTTAAACTGGTAAAACTATTGCCTTTTGATTTAATTTAGTGCAGTATATTTTGACATGGTATGGAAAATATTTTGAAAAAGACACTATATAGAGCTAAGAACATTGATAGAAATATAGAAATTGACCCATTTGATTTGGAGGATCAGTAGCTCATTTTATATTAAGGTCAAAATAAATTTAAATACCAGTTTTAAAAATATAAAAGCTGGACTTTGGGCAAGCCTATAATTCTGAAATAACTCCTTAATTTTAAAAAAAAATTGTTTAAAATGTGCACGTATCAAAATTAATCAGAAGATTCAATACTTGTCTCTGAAACTGTGAAGTAGAATGCAACCTTGGCCAGCTTTAGTTACCCTAATATCTTCCTAATATGCTAAAAGCTATTAAGTTAAAAAGGACTGGCTTCTCTATACCGTCTTTTCCTATGGATGACGTCTGACAGGACCATGGTAGGAGGAGGTTCAACCCTTCTTATCCTGTTGATCTTTCAGAAGCATATGATGCTATCATCCTTAGAATCTTACCGGACTGCAAGGGTTGAAGGTTGGATGCATTGTTCTTAAGTCCAATTTTTCCATGAATGGGCAGTTTCAATGAAGTTAGGGTTAGGGGTTGGATGCACTGTTCTTAAGTGGTTTTCTTCCTGAACAGCCTATTTCAATGGGGTGGAGAGAGGAAAGAGGATGAATCCCAGGGTTCTGCACCATGGAATATCTCATAGCTCAGTGTTTTCTTTTCTCCTTTTTGGTATCTACATCAAAGTGTTGGGTGAGATCATTTATTACCATTGAGGCCGGTATCATCAATGCACTGATACTCAACTCTGTATATTGACTTGGGGATAAACAAGAACCATAATAAATTCCCTGCCCTGTTGTCTGAAGGCTAGATAGAAACGAACAGGTTAGCCTCAATATCAGCAAGACAGAATGGTTGGAAGAGTAGTAAACTTCTCTTTTCGACCACTACTCTCAGAGTTGGATTGGTGATCATTTTGCTTCTGGGTGTAATACAACAGGGCTTTTTGAACCAGTGGTATGGGTACCATCTGTGGTACATTGGAACCTGGTAGGTGGTACGTGACCATCCTAGAAAAGTGGTAGCAGGGGAGGGGAATGAGCTGAACCGCTGGCAGCACTGCAGAGCCCTGAGCGAGAGGCGGCTGGAGCTGCAGGGCTGTCAGGGCTCAGCGGAAGCACCGGGATCAGCGCCGGGCTGCAGCTGGAGCTCGGCACTGATCCCGGTGCTTCTGCTGAGCCCAGAAGAAGCGTCGATCAGCTGGAATGTTGCAGCATCTTCAGGGTCTTGTGATTTACATTCAGATGCTTGGCAACTGATTCATATCTATGACGGTCACAGTGTCCCAGGGTCATGTGAAGTGACCAAAACCTGTTGCAACCACCCAGCAGAGCGGGGGAGGAATAAAAACCAAACACCCTCCCCACCCCCCCGCTTCCAATCCTCAACAGAAATGCTCACAACAGTGAAAACCTCAGGCAGGAGGAAGAACGCAACCGGGCGGGCTGGCAGATGTCTTGCTCGACTGTGGCTTGGGGGCACTTTGTTCAGTGCCATTGTAACTTCGAACAGTCACTAAGCGAACTGTTCTAAGTCGAGGACTACCTGTACTTCATCACTTTTTTCCTTTTTTTTTTTGTCATCAAGTTTTTGACACCTTGCTAGGTGACTGGTGGTACTCGGATGTTGCCATATCCTAAAAGTGGTACAATGGGTGAAAAGGTTGAAAAGCCCTGTAATACAAGTTGGCGGTTATCCCTTTTAAATACTTTCATGGATCTGAGTACCCTTAAATGTCCTTTTCCCAATGGGTTCTGCCTATCTGGAAGAGACGTTTCTGTTTAGAATCCTTCTATTAATTCAATTAAATTCAATTAATATTCAGTTAAATATGAGCTGACAGTGTGTGGCGGCAGCCAAAAAATCCAATGCAATCCTAAATTGCATTAACAGAGGGATTCAATCAAGATCACGTGAGGTATCACTCTATAAAGCCTTAGTAAGACCCCACCTAGAATACCGCATCCAGTTTTGGTCTCCACACTATAAAAAAGATGTTGAGACTCTAGAAGAAGTTCAGAGAAGAGCAACAAAGATGATTAGGGGACTGACTAGGCTAAAACATATGAAGAACGGTTATAGGAACTGGGCATGGCTAGTCTAGTGAAGAAAAGGATCAAGGGAGATATGATAACAGTGGTCCAATATTTGAGGGACTGTCACAGAGAGGAGCGGATCAACTTATTTTCCAAAGGATTTGAAAACCAGGCAAGGAATAATGGATGGAAAGGAGAGATTCAACCTAGAAATAAGAGGAAATTTCCTAACAGTGAGAACAATCCATCAGTAGAATAGCTTGCCTTCAGAAGTTGTGGGAGCTTCCTCACTGGAAGCTTTCAAGAAGAGACTGGACTGCCATCTGTCAGAAATCATAGGGTCTCCTGCTTGGGCAGGGGATTAGACTAGATGACCTACAAGATCCCTTCCAACTATTCTATTCTATTCTATTCTATTCTATTCTATTCTATTCTATTCTATTCTATTCTATTCTATTCTATTCTATTCTATTCTATTCTATTCTATTCTACTCTACTCTACTCTACTCTACTCTACTCTACTCTACTCTACTCTACTCATCTGCAGTGTCCAGTAAGTAGAGCTTTCTCTGTTTTTTCCCCTCTCTCAAGCATCATTTCCCCATTTGTTCTTACATGAGCTTTCAAAAAGTTATTCAAAAGACCTGGCTCTTTTGGGTGTGCCTTTGGGACTTTTTATGTGGTCTTGTTCTTCTGTGCAGAAGAAAATTGTGGGTGAAATGTGGCTAACTGTCCCTGGATATTTTGGATCATATATTTATTTTTAATCTGATTATTATATTAGTTATGCATATTGGTTAGAATCTACTATAATTGGAGTCATTTGGAAGTCCTGAAAATAAATGTATAAATAAATTTTTAAAATGGTTCTTGCTGTTTTTCATAATATATTGCTTAGAACAATATTTTATAGAAAGATGAAGAGTTGTCTGAAATCCATAGTATGTAGTTTCTATTGCAATGTGTGGTTATGATTATAGTTTCAACATAATTTGTTTTCTTTTTTAAATATATATTTGAAGAATAAAATAATACATAAATAAAAAATGAGAAAACACTTATGTGGAAAATAAAGTATCAGTAAACAAATGTAATTTACTATTGTTATAAAACTGAGAATACGTTATTTCATTGATTAAATAATTGAATATATAAAACTAAAATAATTATATCTTGAGAAATCCCACAACTCTAAACTATTTATATTGATGCCACCACTATTTATCATTTTTGACTATAAAACATACTAAATATTATGTTATAAATATAAAATTTAAACAATAATAAACAATTATGTTTTAATTACATTTTAATTAAACAATTAAAATTCTCAGTATAAGCACTATTAAGTTGTAAATCCTTTCCCATTGTATCTGGCAGTGGTGAATCAAATAATTATAAACATTGAAATTGCTTCCTGGTATTGTCTTTACATCAAATATTTCCCGCTTAGCACAGTGCAGGCTATGTTTCTTCCTCCAATTTTAAAACCACACTCATCTTCTTTTAATCCACGTTCCCTCAATATATATTCTGCATATAGTGGGAAGTACACAGTATACATTTTATACAGTAGCGGCTGCCAATCTTTTGGGCACTGGTGACTGGTTCCCTGGAGAGGTTTTTCCGCCTTTCTATAATCAATGAAGTACATCACTTTTTTTTTTAGATTCTTTGGCCTTCTCAATTATCCAGCACATAACAGCAATAATGTATCTTGATCCTTGACCATTTATAAAGCCGCCTTAAACATCTGGCATTTCTTTTTCCATATAGCTTTTTAATCTGCATTGGATGATCCTAAACATTATTTTGCTAGCGTGTGAAATTAAGGATATTGCATGATACTTTGCACGCGCTATTATAAAGTCTCTCTTCTTTGGTTAGGGATATGTAGACTGACCTCTTCCACTTTGTTTGCCACTGCCATTGTCCATATTTCCTGGCATAGTTTGGTTAGAACCTTTATTGAGTCTTGTTTGACTTGCCCATATTTCTATAGCTATTCCTTCAATTCTGAGAATTGCTGCTATGTGATATGATAAATCTGTTTACCCTGAAAATATATCTGATTGCAGTAGATAAATTATTTGCTTCAACATGTTAAGCGTTTGCAAAAATTTGAGATTTGGGGAGTATTTCTCTTTATGTTACGATTATATTATCACTTTTAGAGTATAGAGAGCTTCCAGTGTGAAGATTGTAATATAAATATTTACCAGTATTGCATCCTTCCTGTGTTGTAAACTTCCTGTTATCAGTTCATGTAAGATTTTCCAGATGAGAACTCTTTAGAAATGAATTGAAACATCCCGTTTAGCAAGTAGTGTTAATGGTAATGGTATACTGTATTGAAGAATGATAGTTTATTTTTGAATGCTTGAGATTATTTGGATGCTGAAGAATAACTTACTTATTTGATAAAGAATGCTATGCCTTCAAATCATATTGGTCCTTTCCCCTGATATGTAAGTTATAGTTTTCTCAGTTATAATAATATATTTCTGTTGTTCTAAAAAAAGTGACATAGTGCAGTCACTGTTTTATTTGATATTAGGATATGTTTGTAGTTAAAACATTAGATTGAATAGGTTGCTAAAATGAATGATGTTGGGAGCTGCAGTTGCTTGAGAAAAATATTAATTTGCTGAAATGTATTAATTAAACTGTACAGGGGTGTGATAATTGTGGTCCTCCTGGTATTGCTTGAAATATATTAACTTCCCCAAATGTATTAATTAAACTGTACAGAGGTGTGATAATTGTGGTCCTCCTGGTATTGCTGTATTATTCCTAGCAACCTAGCAGAAGACAGTATTGAATGTCCATGTGCAATAAGAATGGAATTGATTTAGATTTAATTTTTGACACCACTTTGGTATAATGGTGCTGGAAATCCAAAGTTTAAATATCAATGAGCTATTTTCCAATACTTACAGAGAAGAACTTAATAAACAGGAACATATAGAATGTGAATTGTTTTTTGTCAGGTTCACATGGTATCTGTCAAATGGATTCTGACAGTATCATCAATTCAAGATTTATGCTACAATGTTTATTTTAGAAAAGAAGTAGAACTGTGTATAGACTATGTTTCAATACAAATGAGATTTCTAGCCAATATTTTCTCAAGAGATACTCTTGAATAATGACACAGACTTGATTCAGCATAATGAATGATTTAATTATGGTTTATTAAACCACTATTGGTTGCTTTTCAAAATCATCTAATGCTTAAGAATCCTTAGATTGGAGACTGTATAGAAATAAAATAAAAATAAAAAAATAAATAATTTTATTTGTATACCGCCCTTCTCCCGAAGGACTCAGGGCAGTGAACAGGGCAAACATATAAAAATACAAAATACAAAAATTAAAAAGGAATTAAACAAGATGCCCAAGTTAACAATAGATTAAAATACATTTAAAACAACAATAAAATCCAAACCCATCCCCCATCAGGCCAGGCCGGCTTGTTCGAACAAATAAGTCTTCAGATCGCGCCGGAAGGAGCGAAGGTCGGGCGCCATCCGGAGCTCAACCGGCAAACGGTTCCACAATTCTGGCGCGCCCACAGAGAAGGACCTCCCCCTGTGGGCCACCAGGCGACATTCTCTGACCGGTGGCACCCTGAGGAGGCCCTCTCTGTGGGAACGCACAGGGTGGAGGGAAGTTGACGCCGGCAGCAGGTGATCCCTAATAAAATATCCCTGATAATAAAATAAAAAGACTTAAGATTTGGTTTAGAAACCACAGTAACTATCTTCACACAAAATGCTAAACAAAATAAACCATATTAGTGCAATGTGTAAGAAACTAAGGATAGACAATTCCTTATTTCTATATTTTGGTTTGCCAAAGTAAGTAGTAATTTTATATCTCTGGAGCTGGACATTGTTTCCATTTCTAATTAGTGATTAAATCTTTCAGCTTGTTTTCTGTTGCCTTATTATGAGAAGAAATCTGGGCTTCTGAAGGGGACAGCATACAGTGTAGACCAGGGGTCTTCAAACTTGGCCCTTTTATGACTTGTGGACTTCAACTCCCAGAATTCTTCAGCCAGGCACGCTGGCTGAGGAATTCTGGGAGTTAAAGTCCACAAGTCATAAAAGGGCCAAGTCTGAAGACCCCTGGTGTAGACCAACTTAGATCATGAAATTATATGAGTTACTCCTGAATGATATTCCTGCCCTCAAAACTTAGATCTTCACTAGTAACACTAAAAAATGAGTCGGATAAAACAAGCAATATTGCTGATAATGTTTTCTAAAACAATTGGCAAACACTGTACTTTCAGAATGACCAACACAGTTTGTATGAACACTCCCAGGGCTATTCTAGTTTACGTAGCAATTTGTTGACTAAGTTTCACAAAAGTAGACCATTTAAACATTTGTTCTATAGGCTGAATTGTATTTTTTTAAAAAAAGCTGGAAAATAAAAAGCTGCTAGATTAAACTGATGCAGCTAGACACTATTTATTATCCAAATATTAGTGTTGTCTCAACACTAGGTGAAAATGCTGTAAATTGTAAGTAGATATAAATATTCTCTTTGCTTTTTCTGTTGGTATTTTCTGTTGAACTGAAAAAATTCAGAATTATGTGGATCGTGTTATAGGACATACATCTCATATTAAATTGCAGATGTAGAAAAGAAGTGCACATCAGAGGGAAAATGACATTTCTGATAATCTTTAGTGGCAGTTTGGTTTCATCCACAAATTTTAAACTGAATATTTTCTTGCCAAAGTTTAGGAAAAGTGAAATAGTTCCATCCATATACATTGTATATTGCCTGCTAAATTTAACAAGCAAGCGTTTGAAAACTTGTGGGGTTTGCCTCTTAGTCATGCCAAGCAAGCAAGTTATACAGTTTGTAACTATATTTGTAATAAATGTGACTGAGCATTTGAATAGTACAGAAATTAAAATACTGGAATAAAGGTGATCCAGTCCTTTAAAATAATTTAAAAATTGTTTCCATTTGGTCACATTTTATGTTATAATTTCAAATGATAAAGGATTATACACTTTCTGACTATATCTATCAAACTTATGTATAGATCTTGGATTATAATTGACAAAGGTCATTTGATATGTGGAAGTGAGTAATTTCCATGTTTCAAGCTGCTGAATCATTCTTTCTGGATTTTAGCTAGATTCCCTAAATAGATGACAATGTAAGCAAAGATGGAGAAGAGTTCTTAGGATGAAACTAGCATATTTTTATGCTTCTAAATCTAGACTCCTGACATTTTGGGGACTGATGGTACATTAGGAATATCAAGAATATGTTAAGCATCACTACAAAAATATCTACTGTGGGTTGTCCTACCATTTTTTAAAAATTATATTTCCAAAGAAAGCAGTGGAGTGCAGCTACTCTGTGTGTGCTCTCCAGCCAATTTGGTACTGATCTTTGGAACCGATTAAGTTTTCCCTCTTCTTCCAAAGAAGAGGCAGGACATCAGCAGGAATGAGAACTGTAAAAAGTTCAATAATTTCCAGCAGCTGCCCCAAGTGGCTCACTTCCTCCCTCCTGCTTAAAGTAGGTTTATCAATTCTATTAATCAGCAAACCCAGAGACATGTAATTACAGTACGTGGATGAGTTCATAAACCAAATTTTTAAATCTTCGTCCAGGAGTTCTCTCAGTTTCACACAATTGCAGATAAACTCCAGCAAGATGATTTATCAGTAAAAATATGAATGTGTAAAACAGATGCCTATAAAATCACCATTTAATTTGACTAAAAAGAATTTGACCTATCACTTAAATTCCTGAAATTTTGCAACCTTTTCTTCGTTTTCTTTCATTGTTGTTATTCAGTTGCTTGGTTGGTTTCATCTCAAAGATTTGGTGGACAACATTTTACTAAGTGCTTTATCCCCCTCAATAATTGCTTTTTTGAGGTCTTGTAACCTTATACTGGTACCACCAGTGATAATATCTTGCCATATCCTCTGTTGTCTATTTTTGGTTGCTTTTAATTATTGCGAATACTATGATTTTTCTAAGTAGCTCTTGCCTACATATTACAGGTAGTTCTCGATTTACAACAGTTCATTTATTGACTGTTCAAAGTTACAACGGCACTGAAAAAGTGACTTATGACCATTTTTCACACTTAACGACCATTGCAGCATCCCCAAAATTCAGATGCTTGGTAACTGGTTCATAATTAAGATGGTTGCAGTATCCCGGGGTCATATGATTACCTTTTGTGACTTTTTGATAAGCAAAGTCAATAAGGAGGCCAGATTCTCTTAACAATCATGTTACTAAGTTAACAACTGCAGTGATTCACTTAATGAATGATGGTGGCTCTTTTAACCTAAGTTATATACAACAGTTTCCTCTAGCACCACATCCAGAGTTCCTAATGATTCAGGTTTTACAACCAACTGAGAAAACAGTGATATCTCTTTGCTGTCTGTGTGATAACTCTGTATTTTAGATTTGTCATAGTCTTCCTCCCAAGTAGTGGCCATCTCTAGGTTATTACCCTGCAAATCTCTGAGTCTAGGAAGGTGAAATCTGCCGTTACTTCAACTTCCTTGCCTATTTGTATTGGGCTGGCATTAGCTTTTGACATCTTAGGTTTTTTACACCCACACACACCCACACACACCCATCCCTTTTGCATTCTCTTCTTTTACCTTCAATAGGGGATTATTTAAGTCAGGGGTCTTCAAACTTGGCCCTTTTATGACTTGTGGACTTCAACTCCCAGAATTCCTCAGCTAGCATGCCTGGCTGAGGAATTCTGGGAGCTGAAGTCCACAAATCATAAAAGGGCCAAGTTTGAAGACCCTTGATTTAAGTCTTCCTTAGTTCTACTCATCAGAGTGGTATCATCTTTATGTTTGCAGAGGTTGATTTTTCTCCTAGTAATTTTAATTCCAAATTCTATATGGATCCTAGACCATCATTTCTCATGATATATTCTGCATAATACATTCTAAATAAATAAGGTGACAATGTAAGGGGCCTGGCTCATTCCTTTCCCCATTTTGAACGACTTCATTGCTTTATAGTCTATTCTAACTATTCTTTGCCATCATAAAAATTCTTTACCGAGCATCGGTACGGTACATATGTTTTTTTTAAATTTTTTATTGCTTTTATATAAACATATATTTAAACAAAAAAATACATATAAAAACAAGACATGGCATAAACAATACAATCAACAACAAAATACAAAAAGAATACTTAACTTCCATTATTCCTAATCTTTCTAATCATTTTCAGGTGACTTCCTCGAATCCCCCCTATCTGCGTTTCTTCGTTAATCCTCATTAGCAATTTCTATTTCATAATTTTAAATCGTATTTAATATCTACCTATATTTAATTTCTTATCATTTAAGGCTGTACAAGTTTATTGTAGTTTATACGTTTGTCTTCTTTGCAGCAATAACACACCGCTGGGTCATATCAGTTTGGAGTAGTTTAAGATTCCAAGATGTTTTTCAAAACTACCCAGTATTAAGCCTGTTCTCCCTCATCTGATACTTGTGCATTTAATTTTTATTTCTAAAGTAAAGAACTTTGCAGTCGTTCTTGTAAAAAAAAAATTGCTGTTACTTTCAATAAATTTCTTCAACCTCGAGCCAGCTTCATTCATTTTGTTTTCTGAGCAGGAATGTGTATTTTTAACAGAGTGCAACACTGTGTTCTTTTCTGTTGCTTCCGATCCTTTTGGACAGATGTTATCCTTTAATTACTGTATTCCTTTCATGGGAGTCATCCCGCCAGATTTCCATTATACCATTACCATTTGCCCTTCTGTACTAAGAAATGAAGCTCAGCTTGTTTTAGTGTTTCCCATATTTTGAGCATTACTGTTTGGACAGTGAAGCTTATGAATTTTATGAGCCAGCATTATTTTTGATTGTGCTTGAGTGGTTCAGTAGGCTTCATTTAGCAATATTTCCATTTTCTACAGGGCATAACTCTAAAGTCCATAATTCAGAGTTTTTGTTCTACCTCAACAGGATTCAATCAAACCCTTCCTAATTAATTATGCTTTGTCTAAAATACAGTTTTGCTATTCCATGTGGGGTTTAGCCCATCATATATGAGCAGCCTATCAATTTTGTTCCTCAGGCAATGTTTCCAGGAACCAAACCTCTCTAGCTGCCACTTTTTGCATAGCTAGTCATTACCGTACCCCTTCCTTCCTTCCTTCCTTCCTTCCTTCCTTCCTTCCTTCCTTCCTTCCTTCCTTCCTGATAATAATACTATCTAAGCCCCCAGAGTTTGAGCTTCCTTCCAAGATTTTACATATCTATGATAATATAGTTATAGTTGTTATTTGCAATATTATTTGTCCCAAAGAGTATCAGTAGGAAGGAATAATTTAGTGAATCTGATAAGTCACTTTGACGTTTTGTTGCATTCTTGAACCTGGTTTTGTTGCATTCTTGAACCTGGTATTACAAAATACTTAAGTAACCCGTACCAATCGGGTTTCAGGCCCGGACACAGCACGGAGACGGCATTGGTCGCGCTGGTGAATGATCTCTGGAGGGCAAGGGACAGGGGTTGCTCCTCTGTCCTGGTCCTATTAGATCTCTCAGCGGCTTTCGATACCATCGACCATGGTATCCTGCTGCGGCGTCTCAGGGGGTTGGGAGTGGGAGGCACCGTTTTACGGTGGTTCTCCTCCTACCTCCAGGGCCGCTCGCAGTCGGTGTTGACGGGAGGGCAGAGATCCGCCCCGAGGCCTCTCATTTGTGGAGTCCCTCAGGGGTCGGTTCTCTCGCCTCTCCTGTTCAACATCTATATGAAGCCGCTGGGTGAGATCATTCGTGGCTTCGGGGTGGGGTATCACCAGTACGCTGATGATACCCAACTTTTTCTTTCCACCCCGAACCAACCCAGCGATGCCCTCTCCCTGATGTCCCGGTGCCTGGAGGCGGTTCAGGTCTGGATGGGGAGAAACAGGCTTCGTCTCAATCCCGCCAAGACTGAGTGGCTGTGCATATCGGCATCTCGGGTTAACCAAGTTATTCCACCTCTAACGATGGGGGGTGAGGTGTTACCCCCCGTTGATAGGGCTCGCAACTTGGGCGTCCTCCTGGATTCACGGCTCAATTTTGAAGATCACATAGGAGCCGTGTCCAGGGGGGCTTTTGCACAGGTTCGCCTGGTGCGCCAGTTGCGTCCCTATCTGGACCGAGACGCCCTACGCACAGTTACTCATGCGCTTGTGACCTCCCGTTTGGACTACTGTAACGCTCTCTACATGGGGCTGCCTTTGAAGACCACTCGGAGGCTTCAACTGGTGCAGAATGCGGCCACGCGAGTTGTAATGGGGGTCTCCCGATACTCCCATGTAACACCTCTACTCCGCGAGCTGCATTGGCTTCCGGTTGCCCTCCGGGTGAAATTCAAGGTGCTGGTTATCACCTATAAAGCCCTACATGGCCTGGGTCCGGGGTATTTGAGGGAACACCTGCTGCCGGCATCAAACGCCCTTCGCCCAGTGCGCTCCCACAGGGAGGGTCTGCTCAGGGTCCCGCCGGTAAGAGATTGCCGGCGGGTAACACCCAGGGATAGGGCCTTCTCAGTGGGGGCGCCTGCCCTCTGGAACCAGCTGCCGGTGGAGCTGAGGACTGCTCCCGACCTCCGATCATTCCACCGGGGCCTGAAGACCTGGCTCTTTGAGCTCTCGGGCCCAGGCTGAGGAGACATTCATTTTAATTGGGGTTTTTAATAGTACAGGGTTGATTTAATATTTTTTAAATTGGGTTTTAACTTTTGTATGGTTGATTTTTAACTCCCTGTAAACCGCCCTGAGTCCTCAGGGAAAGGGCGGTATATAAATGCAATAAAATAAAATAAAATAAATAAATATGTTTGTGGGTCATATCAACGTATGCTTGCTTCAGGTCCTTATACTGCGGTTGTACTTGTCTTATTATAGGGCACAGTTGTGCTCTTTCTGTCCTTTATGGATTCAGCATTATGTCTCCCATTCTACAATGTCTCTATTTCTTCTTCTGAATATGCAGAGCGAGTTTCATCTGTGGGGCTCCGAAAACTTTTAAATTCTTGCTGCGCAAAATATCTTCTAGGTTTTTCGCTTCTAGTCCATAACTCTTACCTGCTGCATAGGCTCCTCCCTCTGTCTCTTCCTTGTAGAGAATTGTTTTCACAGTCCATTTCTCTTGTTGAGAAATTGCTTTCACTCTCCATTTCTCTTGCTGGGCCTTTTTCCCTTGAACTGACAAATCCTTGCCTTTTTCATCATCCACTGTGGTTGCTCTCTGCTGGAGGGCTTTAACATTTTTTTTCCAAAGACAATTTGCAAGCTCACATTTGCTGAAAGTATACCTGGGATTGATTTTAGGAAGGAAGAAAAACATGCCACAAGCAGAGCAGTTCATAATTGTACATGGTTTTAATTGGCCATCACTTTGTCTTTTTAGAGCAACACAAGTAGGAAGATTTTTATTTCTTTCTGTTCCTTTCTCTATCTGTTAGATCAGCCAGGATTCTTGACTTTCAAGGAAAAATTGTTAGGGGCTCCCCTGATGGTTAAGTAAATTCCTGTTAGCTCCCCCTCTTCTCTTGCTTATTATTGTGAGTATTTAAGTAAGCTTATTCATTGGACTAGTCCAGGGGTAGGCAACCTCGGCTCAGCTGACTCAGGAATTCTGGGAGTTGAAGTCCATGAGTCATAAAAGAGCCGAGATTGCCTACCCCTGGACTAGTCTGTATCAGATTTTTATTTGTAAATTATGCTATCTTTAACATTTTTGTTCAAAAGTAATGGGAAAATATACAATATGCTCAATTGTTCTTTTTTCTTTCTTTCTTTCTTTCTTGTAGGGCACAAAAATTGAGCAATGAATAAATTACGGCAGAGCTTCAGGAGAAAGAAAGATATCTACGTTCCTGAAGCCAGTAGGCCACACCAATGGCAGACAGATGAAGAAGGGGTTCGAACTGGAAAATGCAGCTTCCCGGTTAAGGTAAGTTAAGGTTCTCCATTTTTTTTTAGGCTACTAAGCACATTTGGATTTTTGAGAAAATGCCCACATAGTTATATATAAAAACATTCATTTTGCATATGCAAACACGAAACCCCTTTCCCTTATACATTTTCCTCTCCATTTTGTTTGATCTCTGCTGTCAGTCATTCTCAGTTTCCTAGAGCAGTGATGGTGAACCTTTTAGAGACCGAGTGACCAAACTGCAACTCAAAACGCTCATATGTATCATCGGGTGCTGGGTAGGCGTGGCCCACTGGGTGGGTGTGGCCCATTGGGTGGGCGTGGCCCATTGGGTGGGCATAGCTGCGGTGGTAACGGCAGACCGGGTGGGACTAAAAAGTTCAATCAATCAATTCCAACTTTGCGAGATCTTTTTTTTTCCCCGCAAGAAGTTGAAATCGATTGATTGTTTGAACCTTTTTTTTAAGCGAAAAGTTTTTATAAAACCCAGCTGAAGGCCTAGGACTGGGGCGACGGTGCGTGTGCCCACAGAGAGGGCTCTGCGTGCCACCTGTGGCACGCATGCCATAGGTTCGCCACCACAGTCCTAGAGCAACTGTTGCTTTTTCTTTTTTTTTTTTTATGAACTGTAAAACAGCAGAGAGTAAACGGGCAAAAAGAAGAGGCAAGTGAGGAACAAATTTGTGAAGGTGTCTGTATTTATGTGTACATGTGTGTGAGAATAAGCATAAATATATAAGAACAATACATAAGAATAAGTGGGTGGGTGCGAGAATATTAGGAGAAATTGGAGAATTTTGTGTGACCGTTTAAAACCACATCTCTGCCTTTTTGATTTCTAAAAATGTTTTGGATTCATGTTTAGCTCTAGAGTTTGTACTGCTTCCCAAAAATCATTTATGTTCCTTTTTTAAAAATAAAGAATGGGGACTTCCGGTGGTGGCGCGGCGCCGAAGACAGCCGTTTCGGGCTGCCCGCTGCTCAGCTGAGTTGTTTTCACCCGAAACAGCGCCGATCAGCTGTTCGGGTGGATTTGAAGCCCCCTCCTCGGGAGAAGAGGAGGGGGTGAGGCCCCAGGTAGGGGTTGAGTTCTCCGGGGCCGCCTGAGCTTAAAGCTTGGGCGGCTGAAGGATTGAACTCCCCCGTAGCCTGGGTTGCTCCCAGCTGTTCAGCGTCTCTGCTTCGGGATTTTTGGAGCAGAGCCAGGCGTTTGTGACCACCCCTGCCAGAAGGAAAGACCCTGGAATAAAAAGGAGCAGGCAGAGCGGTACAGGAGGTCAAGGTGAAGAGGACTTTTATTCTTACTCTCTAGCTTAATGGACTTTATAAACTTAAAGTGAAAGTGCGCAACAAGTGAAAGTGAAAAGATGGCGGCTAAACCTCCCTCAAAACCTCTTCGTAGTGCGGGAACTTCCCCGGTGCAACAGACATCGTTGCAAGCTTTGCTTCCTCCTGCTGCATTGACATCGAAGGATTTACAAGATGCCCTTGAAAAACAATCCCAGGTAATATCAGAAATGCTGGGTGATAAGTTGGCAAAGGTGGAGGAGAAACTGGAGAAACTGGAGGAGAGGATGGAAGAGAAGTTTAGTGCGATGAGGGTAGACATTTTGTCTACAGTGGAAAGCGTGGCTGAATGTGTGCAATGTCTGGACGAAAAAGTGGAGGATCTGAGTCAAAAGAATGCTATACTAGAAGTAAAGGTACTGGAGAATGAAGATTTAAGGGATGAAATGGACGGAGAATTGAGTCTTGTCCAGTATCACCAGATGCAGCATGCTATTAGAATCAGAGGCTTAAAAGAGAATCCTAAAGAAGACCTAAAGCAGCTGATTTCTGAGGCTTTGGAAGCAGTATTGGGTCAGCCAGCATCTGAAATAAAGGGATGCATGGATAAAGTTTTTTGTGTAAACTCATGGATTGCTAGGCAGAGAAAGCTACCTAGAGATGTGGTGGTTTATTTCATAAAGAGAGAAACTAGAGATGAAGTTATTCAAGCCGCTTATGATACTAAAGTTGTGGTTGCTGACCAAGAAGTTTTGGTTTTAAAAGAAATTCCTCCAAAGATTTTAAGGAGAAGGAAGGATTTTGCGTTTCTCGTGCAGGAACTTAAGCAACGTGATATAAAGTTTAGATGGGAGATTCCAGTCGGATTGGTGTTGATGCATGAAGGTAAAAGATATCATCTGGTTACTGTGACACAGGCGCGTGACTTCTACAATAATGTTTTAAAAGCAACCCCTCTACCACTACTGGAAGCTGCAAAGGGATCTGGAGAAGGAAAACCTCAAGAGGCCGAAGGTGGACAGACAGAGGAGAATGGTGCTGGAGGGGATCAAATTATAGCCTCGTCGGCTGTTGCTGGAGAGCAGAGGGTGACGCGTGCCGCTTTAAAACGAGCAAAACAAATAAAAGAACAAGACCAGCAGAAGTTTATGGAACTTTCAAAGCGTACTTACAGTGAAGCAGTGGGAGGAGCGCGGCCCAAAGGAGACAGAGGGGCTATTAAAGATGTGCTCCAACAGCTTCGGGATGCCACGCATGGCGACTAAATTTCTAACCTGGAATGTTAATGGACTAAATTCACCACAGAAGAGAAAGAAAGTTTTTCAATATTTAAAACAATTTAAGATTGATGTTATATGTTTGCAAGAAACGCATATTAGGGTTATGGACCAAAAGTATTTATCGAACTCAAGGTTGGGCACACAATTTGTTGCCTCTGCGATGAATAAGAAAAATGGAGTGGTGGTTTATGTTAAAAGTGCTTTAACAGCGGAATTAATTGAAGCAGATAAGCATGGAAGATATGTTATGATAGATTTGTTGCTAGAAGGCAAAAAAAACAAACGCTTTTAGTTGGACTGTATGCTCCTAATCAACAACAAGCTGATTTTTTTAGTTTACTTCATACAAAGCTTACTCAGTTGGATTATAAATCGTTTATTTTTATGGGGGACTGGAATGGTGTTTTGGATGTACAGATGGATAAGGCTGGTTCTTTTAAGCGTGCTCCGAGTCATGCCAGATTGCCTAAATCTTTTTTTGAAATGAAGGACGATTTGGAATTGCGAGATATTTGGCGTGACACACATCTGCATGAAAAGGATTATACTTTTTTTTCTGATAGACATCAATCTTTTTCCAGGATTGATTTCATTTTGCTGACTAATGACTTTTTTTCTAGGATTAAGAAGGTAAAGATCTGTGCAAGAGCTATTTCTGACCATAGTCCAGTTTGGTTAGAGATCAATAAGGACAATAGAGATAGGCGCTCGTGGCGCATAAATGAGAATTTGTTTAGAAATCAGAGAAATGTGGAAGAATGTAAACAGCGGATGAAGGATTTTTTTGAAATTAATATGAATAAGGATACTTCTATGGATATGGTTTGGGATGCTAGCAAGGCCTATATGAGAGGGGTGTTGATATATATGAATAATAAACACAGACGTACTTTGGAAGCCAGAAGGAAAGAATTGGAGAATGAAATTAGGGAAAAAGAAAAGGCCTTGATTTTGAACCCGTTGGATGTGAAGACTAAGGAGGTTATTAAGCTATTAAGAGGACAATTTGACAAATTAATGGCTGATCAAGTGGCAACCAATTTGCGGTTTGCTAGGCATAACACTTTTTGCAATGCTAACAAGCCAGGTAGATGGCTAGCTTATAGACTAAGGAAAAAGCAAAGGGCTTCTAATATAGATAAAATTGAACATAAGGGAAAGGTTGTGTTTCAACAAGATCTTATTAAGGAAGCCTTTCTGGACTTTTATTCTAAATTATATGCTAAGGAAAAGATTAATGAAAAAGATATTGATGTATATTTGGAGAATGCTAGCATCCCGGTTCTTACGCAGACACAAAAAGAGGAGATTAACCAATTGATAACAGAAGAAGAAATTCTTACAGCAATTAAGGAATTGAAGGTGGATAAAGCGCCAGGTACGGCGCTTAATTGGTTTGACTGCGGTTTATTACAAAAATTTACAAATGGAGTTGATAAAGCCATTGAAGGAGCTGTTCCAGATAATTCAGAGAGGGGGAAAGGTGCCTCCGTCTTGGAGAACTGCTTTTATATCTTTGATTCCGAAGGAAGATCAAGATGCTACTCAAGTAAAAAATTATAGACCGATATCACTTTTAAATACAGATTATAAGATATTTGCTAAGGTGTTGGCTAATAGATTGATGAGGGTTCTGCAACAGGTGATTCATGGGGATCAAACTGGGTTTATTAGTGGTAGGCAAATGAAAAATAATGTGAGGCATATAGTTGATGTGTTAGAGTTTCTGGAAAGGAACAACCAGATCCCTGCGGCGCTAATTTTTCTAGATGCTGAAAAAGCTTTTGATCAATTGAATTGGCAATTTTTGATGAAAGTTTTAGATAAAATGAATTTTGGGGATAAATTTCTGCAACCAATTAGGGCATTATATCAAAAACAAACTGCCCAAATAATAGTTAATAATAGTTTGACTGAAGCTTGTAATATTGAGAAGGGCACAAGGCAAGGGTGTCCGTTATCGCCTTTACTATTTGTGTTAACATTGGAGATATTATTGGTAAAAATACGGAATTCGGAAAGAATTAAGGGTATACAAATTAGAGATCAGGATTATAGATTGAGAGCGTTCGCAGACGATCTGGTTGTTACCGTGACCCAGCCGGAGAACTCTGTTGTGGACCTGATGGAGATAATAATGCAATATGGGAAGGTTTCTGGATTTAAAGTTAATGCACAAAAAACTAAAATTCTGGCCAAAAATATGACAGTATCGCAAAAGGCTCTTTTAGAAGGACTAACTGGATTTGAGATTGTCAGGAGGGTCAAATACTTGGGGGTGTTTTTGTCACCCTCTAATACAAAGTTATATAAAAATAACTATGAAAGATTATGGGGAAAAATTCAAAAAGAAATGGAGAGCTGGGAAAAATTGCAATTGTCTTTGTTGGGGCGAATCGCAGCAGTGAAAATGAATGTCCTGCCTAAATTTTTATTCTTATTTCAAATGATACCGGTTCTTAAGAAAGATTCTAATCTGGAGGAATGGCAGTGAGGTATCAATAAATTTGTTTGGGCAGGGAAAAGGCCACGAGTTAAACTTAAGATTATGCAGGATACTCGTGAAAGAGGTGGTCTTAAAATGCCCAATCTTAAATTATACTATGAAGCTGCTGCGTTAGCAGGAATAAGTGATTGGATTAATTTGACACAAGAGAGATTATTAAATCTTGAGGGCCACGACTTGTTGTTTGGCTGGCATGCATATTTGTTGTATGATAAGAAGGTAGATAATGTGTTTAAAGTGCATATTTTAAGACAGGCATTGTTGAGAGTTTGGAAGAAGTATAGACATAAGTTAGATTGTAAGATACCATTGTGGGCAATCCCAAAACACACAATAGAAAATATAAATGTTGGTTTTAAACATGATGTGACTACGTATAAGGAGATTTTAAGTTTGGAAAGAAATATCTGGTGTCTGAAACCGTACAGCTTCTTGCGAGATGAGAAGATTGTTCAAACTTGGTTTCAATATATTTAGCTACGGGCCAGGTGGAAAGAAGATCAGAAAACTGGTTTTACAATGACTGATGAAAATCTGATAAAGCAAATTAGAAATCAGGGTCCAGCACATATTAAACGGATATATCTTGCATTGATAGAAATTGACTCAGATACAGAACTTGTTAAAGATTGTATGATAAAATGGGCCCAAAACATCCAAGAAGTTATTACAATGGACACGTGGGAAAAGATTTGGGTGAGGAACGTAAAATTTACACAAGCTCAAAACTTAAGAGAGAACTTTTACAAAATGTTTTATAGATGGCATCTAGATCCTAAAAAGCTTGCAAGTATGTATCCGAATTATCAGCCCAAATGCTGGAGGTGTGGCGATGAAGATGCAACATATTTTCACATATGGTGGACTTGTAAAAAGGTTAAGGCCTTTTGGATAAAAATTTGGTGGAACATGCAGAAGATTTTCAAGCAAAGGATAAAGTTTTGCCCACAACTTTTTTTGTTGGGTATAATTACAGATGCTACGGTTGTGGATACTAAGCTGATGTTGAATTTAATTACGGCAGCAAGACTCTTAATAGGTCAATATTGGAAGAAGGAGGAACTGCCGACTATAGAAGAATGGACTTTAAAGGTTTCTGACCTGGCAGAGATGGCAAAGATCTCGGCTTATTTGAAAGATCACTCGCAAGAACGTTATATTATGGAGTGGAGAAAATGGATTGAGTATATCCAGAACAAATATGGGACTAAAAAGTTTCATGTAGCATTTGAATAAGTCTTCCTTTCTTTTTTCTTTTTTTTATATTTAATATTAATAGTGTTTGTAGTTATCCTATATGAGCTAGAGAGTGACAGATTTTAGAGTTTATGGTTGTTAGCATACAGATGTTCATGATTGTTTTTTGGTTTTTATACCTTGTACTTAGCTCTGGGAAGTCGGGGGGGAGGGGGGGAGGGGCAGGGAGGGAGGGGTAGGGGAGGGGTAGGGGGGATTGTTAAAGATAAAATATATGTTAAAACTTTTCAATAAAAAAAAATAAAGAATGGGAGGATTAGGGACTTAGCAGGCACTAGGGAGTGTTCTGGCTCTGAGTACTGCATTGTTATCTTGGAGGTGAATATATAGAGATGTGGTTTATACATTGTAGTAAGCCCCAGTTTAATTAACCATAGCTTATTGGATGTAAAAGCACAGCTGGCTAGGTTTGAATAATTCCATGATATAAACTACGGTTTAGAAATCACAATGGTTGCTGCTTCCCACAATGTGGGAAGAAAAATATAACAAATCAAATTATAGCTTAAAGCAGGAATTTTTAGATTGTAAGTCATGACCCTCTTCCAGCAAATATAAGGTGGATCATGGATTCTTCGGTATCTGGAAAGGTTGAAAGTTGGATGGAGAAGGAAGTGCTGCACCTTCAGAATTGTGATTCCTGATCATGGCATGAAGAAGGGAGTCGTGTCTCATGTGATACATACCTGAGGAAGGAGGGACTGGAATCTTCTGGCAATAAATCATCTGGAATGAGAGTTGGCATATTTTGTGAATGTAACCAAGGTGCAAAATTGGTAATTCTAGCCTTTGATAGAAGGATGAAAAAACAGGAGCACAGCATCTGCAGAGCTACTATAATGAAGAAACATGCTTCCAAGACCCCACCAGATTGACCTTGTTTCACTGAAGGGGCCTGGAGTATGCCCACTCTGCCATATTTAGTAGGAGAGGCGGAAAGCATCAGGAATAGGCAAGTAACCTGGCCACATGTCATGTAGGGCTTTAAAGATGACATCTGACATTTTGAATTGCATCCATAAGCCTGCTTGCAAACTGGTGCAGATCGCTCAGCAGTGGTATTATATGGGCATACCAAAAGGTTTTCATTGCTACCTGTGCTACTTCATTCTGGACCAGTTGCACATTCCAAATGCTCTTCAAGGACAGCCCCCATATCGAATGAATTACAGCAGTCCAATTGGAAGGTTACTTAGGCACGAGTGACTATGAACAGCACACCCCAATCTAAGAAAGGGCTCAGTTTGTGCACTAGATGTATTTGTGTAAAAGCTTTCCTGGTCATGGATGCTACCTGCTTTTTGAGTTGATCCATGAGTACAAGAGAACCTCCAGATTGCACACCAGCTCTGACTGACAAATATCACTCCAGCCAGAGTTAAAGATGGCAAATGACTAGATATGGGAAACCCTAAAACCCACAGCCTCTTAGATTTGTCATGGTTGAGCTGAAGCCAATTTATTTAATCTAGACCAATTAAGGCATCAGGCACTAGGAAAGTACCTCAATGACATCACTTGGGCACCCTGGGGCAGGGTCCATATATATATATGGACATGGTGGCTCAGTGGGTTAGGACACTGAACTTGTCGATCAGAAGGTTGGCAGTTTGGCGGGTCGAATCCCGAGTGCCGTGTAACAGAGTGAGCGCCTGTTACTCGTCCCAGCTTCTGCCAACCTAGCAGTTCGAAAGCACGTAAAAATGCAAGTAGAAAAATAGGACCACTACGGTGGGAAGGAAACGGGGCCTAGAGAGCTGTTGGAGGTCTAGCCGATCCGAACCCGACCGGTTGCGGTTAAGAACCCATATTAGGTCTTATCTCGCAGCGATGAGGGTGGCGAGGTGTAATTACTTCTCCACCCTCATCACGTCCGCAGATAATCGCCCGGCCGCCCTGTTTAGGGTGACTCGCTCACTTCTTAATCAGGAGGTGAGGGAGGATCCCTTGCAGGGTCGTGCCGAGGAATTTAGTCAACATCTGTCGGATAAAATCGCTCGGATTCGGACCGGTTTGGACTCCAGCTGGGCAGAGTCTGGCGATCAGGACACGGGCGGTCTTGTCAATGTTATCTGGGAAGAGTTTGATGCTGTGACCCCTGATGAAGTGGACAGGATTATGGGGAGGCTGAGCTCTACCACATGTTTATTGGACCCGTGCCCTTCCTGGCTGGTTTATGCAGCTAGGGAGAGGACACGAGGCTGGCTCCAGGTGGTTATATCTGCTTCTTTGAGTGAGGGTTATTTCCCCACTGTCTTGAAGGAGGCGGTGGTGAGACCTCTCCTCAAGAAGCCTGCCTTGGACCCAGCTGTATTGAACAACTTTCATCCAGTCTCCAACCTTCGCTTTCTTGCGAAGGTTGTTGAGAGTGTGGTGGCGCATCAGCTCCCTCTAGTCCTGGATGAAGCGGATTATTTGGACCCCTACCAATCGGGTTTCAGGCCCGGGTACAGCACGGAGACGGCATTGGTCGCTCTGGTGAATGATCTCTGGAGGGCTCGGGATAGGGGATATTCCTCTGTCCTAGTCCTATTAGACCTCTCGGCGGCTTTCGATACCATCGACCATGGTATCTTGCTGCGGCGTCTCAGGGGATTGGGAGTGGGAGGCACAGTTCTTCAGTGGTTCTCCTCCTATCTCCTGGGACGCTCGCAGTCGGTGTTGGCAGGGGGGCAGAGATCGGCCCCTAGGTCTCTCGTTTGTGGAGTTCCTCAGGGGTCGGTTCTCTCGCCTCTCCTGTTCAACATCTACATGAAACCGCTGGGTGAGATCATTCGTGGTTTTGGAGTTGGGTATCATCAATACGCCGATGATACCCAACTTTTCTTTTCTACCCCAAACCACCCCAGTGATGCCCTCGCTGTGATGTCTCGTTGCCTGGAGGCGGTTCGGGTCTGGATGGGGAGGAACAGACTTCAACTCAACCCTGACAAGACTGAGTGGCTGTACATTCCGGCATCCCGGGACATTCAAAATGTTCCATCTCTTTGGGGGGTGAGTTTTTACCCCCCGTGGATAGGGCTCGCAACTTGGGAGTCCTCCTAGATTCACGGCTTACTCTGGAAGACCATATAGTGGCCGTGACTAGGGGGGCTTTCGCCCAGGTTCGCCTGGTGCGCCAGTTGCGGCCCTATCTGGACCGGGATGCTCTGTGTACGGTCACTCATGCGCTCGTGACCTCTCGCCTTGACTACTGTAACGCTCTCTACATGGGGCTTCCCTTGAAGACCACTCGGAGGCTCCAACTGGTACAGAATGCGGCCGCGAGAGTTGTCCTGGGAGTTTCCCGGTACTCCCATGTTACACCTTTGCTCCGCGAGCTGCATTGGCTACCAGTTGTCTTCCGGGTGAGGTTCAAGGTCCTAGTCATGATCTTTAAGTCCTTACATGGCATGGGTCCGGGTTACCTCGGGGACCACCTGCTGCCGGCGTCAACTTCCCTCTGCCCAGTACGTGCCCACAGAGAGGGCCTCCTCAGGGTGCCTCCGGTCAGGGAATGTCGACTGGTGGCCCCCAGGGGGAGGGCCTTCTCTGTGGGCGCTCCGGCATTATGGAACCAACTGCCGGTTGAGCTCCAGATGGCATCAGACCTCCGATCCTTCTGCCGCGGGTTGAAGACCCACTTATTTGAATTAGCTGGTCTGGCCTGATGGGGGAATATGGGTTTTTAAATTGATTTTTAGTATTTATTATTGTTGTTTTTAATCGGGCACTGGTTTAATTTCCTTTTAACTTTTGTATTGTTATTTATATATGCCCTGTGAACCGCCCTGAGTCCCTAGGGAGAAGGGCGGTATAGAAATCAAATAAAACTTAACTAAAACTAAACTAAACTAACAGCGCTCCGTGCACCTTTGGCGTCTAGTCATGCTGTCCACATGACCACAGAGACATCCTCGGACAAGCGCTGGCTCTTCGGCTTTGAAACGAAGATGAGCCCCTAGAGTTAGAAACGACTAGCACGCATGTGCGGGGGAACCTTTACCTTTACCTTACCCTGTGCCAATGAATGATCACATCGGGCAACTTCATGTAGATGTGGAAAGAGAGTTGAGCCCTGATAAAGCAGGGGCCTAGGACTAGATCTCTCCCTTCCCTACCAACACTGACTAGAATGGCCTTCGATGATGGAGGAAGACCATTGAAGAACTGCTTTCCATTCCAGATTCCCTCAGCTGGCTCCAAAGATACCATGATTAATGGTATTAAAAGCTGATGATGGATCAAGTAGGGCCAAGATGGAGGTGTACCACTTTCATCCTGGGCCTGTAAGAGGTCATCCATAACCACAATCAATGCCACCTTGATATTGTGCCCCATTCTGAAGCCTGACCCATGGATCAAGATTATTCACTTGAAGCTGTAGCCTACTATCTTCTCTACAACCTTCTGCAAGAAGAAGAAATTGGACACCGGATGAAAATTGTCCAGTACTGCTGTGTCCACTGATAACTTGTGGCACAAGAAACAGACCAATGCCTCCTTCAAAGCAGGTGGAACTGTTCCCTCCTCCAAGGAAGCATTCTGGATCCAGAATGAATTACCATAATGGCAAGCTTATTTTGTAAGCCTGTTAATTGAAATACTGTTAACCTTCTGCCCTTTTCAGAGGGTATTTTAATAAAAATGTCCCTATCTATTAAATAAATGTTCTCCAGATTGCTAGGATTATAAAAGCTTCTGCATGTCTTTCATATTAGTCAGAAATATATAGTTTTACATAAAAAGTTAATTATAGAAAATTGCTAGCAAAGGCAGAAAGTGTGATTCACACTAAAGAAATATATATATATATATATATATATATATATATGTATCCCACAGGGAGTCTATTCTTCATGTGCCTTCATGTCTTGAAATAATTTCTGATAAATAGATGTAACCTTTACATTATGCTCCTAACCGTGTTTTGTTTTTGGTTTCTTTGGCATTATGATTACTTCAGATGAGAGGAAGTAACAAATGGTTGTGTTAAAGGAAGCAATTTTAAATGAATGTGAAGGGAGAGTACATTTCATAACGACCTAAGACAAGCTGGGCTGATAGAAACCAGCAGATTTCTTTAATACTAAGGTTTTCTAGTGGTGCTACTGTAGGGGTTCCCAACCCTGTGGCCCACTACTGGGCTGTGAGCTATTCAGAACTGGGCTGCAGAAGCGGCATGCGTATGCGCATCCCGACGTGTACAAGCAGCGGGTGAACACATGCTCATGCAAACGGAGCTGTGCTCACATGTGTGCGCTTGCCAGTCACTCGCGTGGAACTATTCCCTCCCCTCCAGTCTGCAAAGCTAGAAAGATTGGGAAACTGTATGCTACAGGGCATCTTAGTAATTGATCCTAAATTAAGCAAAAGCTCTGGAATTAAAAAAAACCCCTTCATATCCTTTTTTGGATTTAGGAAATATGGATGGATGGATAGACAGACAGACAGACAGACACAGACAAAACGCCAAAGCAGATTTTGTTGTAACTATGGTTTCTGGAACAAGCAAGAGTCAGTCTTACAGGCAGACAAAATAGTCATTGATTGTTTTCTAATTCCTGGTAATTTTCCACTTTGTTGCTTTTATTGCAATCTAAGTAATACCTCTGTTGTGTGAGCTGGTTATTACCTTTAAAGCCTTGTATGGCACAGGACCAGCTCTTCCTAAGAATATCTGCCCATCCTATGAGATTGGATAGGGTGGGCACTTTCCTAGACCCTTCCCTTGAATGTTGTCATCTAATGGAACCTAGGAAGCTTGCCTTTTCCATGGTAGCCCCATCTACCTGAAATTTGGCAGGCCCCACCCCCTCTCTTTTAACGTTCCAAAAAGCGCTCAAGGCCTGACTTTTTCCTCAAGCACTGGGAGAGGGTGAGCTTTGTGAAAATGACCTGTTGTGGGCTTCATGGGAAAGTTTAGCTACGGTGCCAGGACTTAGGTTTTAATATTTTTAATATTTTTATTGTATATGGGTGTGGTTTTATCACTTGATTGTGAACCACCCAAAGTTTGGTACAAGATGGTGGTCCTGTTTGATTAGAAATTATTTTGTAATATTTGTGTTTTGGGGTTTCTTTTAATGATAGATTCATTCACCTATGTGCATCTCCTTTTGTAAGGGTATTACGTATCTTGAATCTATCTATACTTTGCTAAGCACTTTCTTTTCATTTCTGTGAAATAGTAAGGCAAATATAGATTTTGATATTTGGGGATAAAAAAGTGCAGCTTAAAAAGAGTTCTCTTTTGGCTCCTATTGGATTACATGGCTATAGACAGGCAAGGGCAGAGGCAATTGTAATTCAGGATCCTACACTGAATTACAGTAATGCATGGTTAAAACTAGGATGTATAAGCCATGGTTTAAAATTGGGGCTTGTTTCTCAGAGAAACCATGGTGCTTCATTTGAGACAGATCACCTTAAACACAATAAATTATTGGCTCAGCATTGATACAAATCTGATTAAGGTATAAACTATGTTGTAAATAAATATATACTTTCAATTTTTGGAATGGTTTCTTTTGTGAAATGACAAAGCATATTTTCTGAAGGCTAATTTGGATTATTTGTAGGATTTGAAGGGGCATGAGAAAAGAAGAACTGTTAGAAAAGACAGACATTGTTGAATTAAGTACTTGTGTTTTATGTTCCTTTGCAAGTAAAAATGCTTTCAAGTTTGAATTTATAGATTTTGCCCTGTGGCATTTCTTTGTACAACAGTGTTATAAAATAGCTTTGAGTAAGGCTGAAAATTCTAAAATGTCTAATTGTAATTTTAATCCACATAGACAACTGTATCTAGAGATTAACTTTGTAGGTTCAACTGGGATGCTGCAGTTAAAAATCACCTGCTCACTCTTTGCCTGGTTTCACATTAGGGACATAAAGTGCTTTGAATATGAAGCCAAAAAGGTGCTTTAGGGTCAGCATAGGTGCACATGCCCCACCAATCAGTGTTTCTATAAAGAAGTTGTGTCTTTTCCCAGCCTTTCCCATAACAGCATGATGCAGTGAAAAATCATGTTTGAGTTAAGGAGAGGCTGACAGCATGCCCTTGCCCATTTCTTCTTGGTTTCTTCAAAAGCATATTTTCCTGAGATTGTGTTGCTACTATGGGAACCAGAAAAAGATGCAGTTTCTTTAAGGGGGAACCAATAGATGAAGCATGCATAATCAAACCTCCACAAAAGCACCTCTTTGGTTTTGACTGTAAAGTGTAGCAGATCCTTACTTCATACATTGCCTTAAAACCATATTATAAGTCATTGGTTTTGTATCATCGCTATGGTTTGTAAATCGTGATTTATGGCATAGCATTAGATACGAACTTGCAGATTTCATTGATTCAGCAAAAATAGTTACAACAAATCTTATATTAACGTAGATTACTCTGAACCCAAACTGTTATGGTTTGAATGCTTGAAACATGAATGTTCAGTTTAAAAAGCTAGTTTTGTCAGCTTTCTGAACAATTACTAGAATTTCTTGTTTTCCCCAAGTGATATTTATCTTCACTTTCTTGTGAAACCCTTGTTATTTCATTAAAGAGGCACTAAGCCTATTGAATTGAAGTTCCTTTGTTTCACTCTGTTTAAACCACAGGTCTGCAACCCGCGGCTCCGGAGCCGCATGCGGCTCTTTCAGCCAACTCCTGCGGCTCCCAGTCCTCTGCCATGTGCAGTCCAAAAAAAAAAAAAAGTGGGACTAAAAAAGTTCAACCAATCAATTCAAATATGCAGGGTAGTTGCATATCTCGCCTTGGCTCCACTCTTCAAACCCTGTTCTGCGCATGCGTACATGTACGCGCATGCGCACACACTTTTTGCGGCTCCCAGTTTTTACTTTTATGAGGGAACCGGTTCCGAGTGGCTCTTTCACTGTTTCAGGTTGCTGACCCCTGGTTTAAACTATAGGAAGTCCTTGACTTACAACCATTTGTATAGTGACCGTTTGAAGTTACAACGACACAGAAAAAAGTGACTTATGACTGTTTTCATACTTCTGACCATTGCAGTATCCCTATAGTCACGTGATCAAAATTCGGATTCTTCGCAACATATTCATGATGGTTGCTGTTTCCCAGGGTCACGTGGTCACCTTTTGTGACCTTAAGACAGACATGTCAAACTCATGATGTCACGTGATGTCACGCAACGTATCAGAGCTTTTTCTTCATTGCCGGCAATGGGGTGGGCGCAGTTTTGGGATGACACGTCCGGCCTGTAGGCCGGCAGTTTGACATCCCTGCCTTAAGACAAGCAAAAGTCAATGGGGAAGCCAGATTCATTTTACAACTGTGTTACTAAATAAACTTCTGTGGGGATTTACTTAAGGAACTGTGGCAAGAAAAGTTGCAAAATGGGGCAAAACTCACTTAACAACTTTCTTGCTTAGCAACAGAAATTTTGGGCTCAATTTGTGATTATAGTATTCACTTTATGTTTTATACCTGACTTCACGTAACTTAAGAGTTGACTTAAGTTGACTCAATAGCACTGTAGGGAGAATGTGATAAAAAACATTAAGAACTGACACTGAGGTTTTCATTTGTGTCAGAAATGACTTGTCATTTCCCCCCCTCTTCTTATATACTACTACCATTGTGTTTGATTTAGCATGTTTGAGAAGCTTCATTGGTTCACAAAAAAGATTTGTGTAAATACGCTTTTAAGGAGTGTTGCAATGAATTCTGTACTAGAGACTTTAAAATATAACAGTAATTAGAATCACAAACCGACATGCCATCAGATAAAGTATAAAAGTTAGTTTGCAGTGTTTATATAGCAGGAAGAAGTCTTATAATAAACAAACATAAGAGTCTAGTTGAACTGAAGAAAATGGAAACTAGCATAAATCACGAGGCTGGCCAAGAAGGATTTTAAGAAAGACACGGAAAGAATGATTATAATGGTGTTTTTAAAAGATACTAAAACAGAAAATTAGTTTAAGGCAGCAGTTCTATTCGTTAGTAAGATACAAATGGAATCCTTGAACTTCTGGAAAGAAAAGATTTTAACTTCCTTTTTATGAATTTGTGGAATAGAATAGAGCAGTGGTGGCGAACCTATGGCACACGTGCCAGAGGCAGCACTCAGAGCCCTCTCTGTTGGCACGCGCACCACTGCTGGCAGCAGCGAGTCCATCAGGCTGCCACCGCCACCCAGAGCAGGAGCCCCGCCCAGCACAAAGGAGGCGAAGCGGCCAACTAGCAAGCTCAAGTATAGGTGGTAGAGCAGAGGTCACCAACCATTGTCGATTGGTGGACTGGAAGAAAAGGGAGGGGGAAGCATTTTGCATGCGTGTGTGCACGGGGCTGCTAGCATGCGCATGCTACAACTGGGGCAGGGCTAGTTCCTGCATGATACTAGCCCTGCCCCGTTCTTGCGTGGTGCAGCACATTGTATCAGCGCCTTGCAGCCTGGTGCCCCATTTTTGTGTCCCTGGTTTTTGCGTGCCAGAGGCGGCACTTAAAAGTGCCTCCCTGTCCCCCCCCCCGAGGGCACCATAATGCTGATGCGCCCCTGGCACTTTGCAATAAATAAGTGGGTTTTGGGTTGTGGTTTGGGCACTCGGTCTCTAAAAGGTTCGCCATCACTGGAATAGAGTCTGCTGCAGCATTCAGTATGTAGCTCATACTGATTTTGCTGGGCCTCTTTTTCAAGTGGGTGATGGACAGATCCAACCACTAAAACCTTGTCCTTCTCTTGTCTTCTACACTGATTTGCTGATCTTTGGTTTTGAAGTGTTATGCCCGCCAGTTACTATTTAGGCAAACCTGTGGAATTTAAACACTACTGTTTATGATTGACTTGATTGGAAAATGCTTAATTCTCTGAACTGATTGGGTTATAAGTTTAAATTATTTACAAAATCGGTACATCCAACTTTCTTTTCCATTTTTCTTGGGTCAGGAATATGCAGGAGGAGTTCTATTTGCTCAAGTTGAAAAAGCACATGCCTCTGCAAACTCCTATAATTTTCTGACATTACTGTCAATGTCTTGCAGTACTGTAATCCCTCATAATAACTCTTTTTCTGACATCTCTATTTAGTTCTTGTTTAACTACTGAATATCGAAAATTAAACCAAGTCAAGACAACCCTGATTTACGTGTTTCCCTATTTCCTGATAGAAATACCTAGTATTTGTCTATTGTACTGCCTTTGTTTTTCACAGTTGAGAGTTGCCTGCCCAAGAGTTCATTAAAGCAAAAAACAGGCAAGGAGTATTTGCAGTTGAATATTTTCAGTGAGTTTGAGAAACAACCTGTCAGAAGGCAGTAGCCAAAAAAGATCAAAAGTCAGAGAAGATTTTGAAAATTTCTTAAACCCTGTATTCTATTTGACTTTCCTTTTGTCACAAACACATTGCTAGTCAGGAAGCTGTTTATTAAAATGCCAACTGTACATGGGACCTCGTAATTTTACAACTTTTTCTGGATGAGTGGCATTTTTCTTCAGAGAAAGTGCATTCTTTCCCTTGGCAAGTGATTCTAGCTGTTCTTAAAGGGCTACAATAATATTTTAGCTGCCTTTGATCTAAAGAACATAGCTAGAGTTTTATCTCTCTTCAAAAGAATGGTTTTGAATAAGCATACAGCGTTGCAGGTGTTCAGTTCTGGATTTTTTTTTGTTTTAAAATAGGAATTTTTCAACCAGCATGATAGCCAGTGTGGTATTAGTAAGTTATTAGGGTATGGGACTAGCCTCAAGGGTACCTAGGCTGTAGTTACCCAGCAGCCATGAAGCCTCCTTGGTGACCCTAAGCAGTCAGAGGCTCTCAACTCAATCTACTTTACAGGGTTCTTATTATAGTGAAAAAGGAAACACTATGTATGCTGCTCTGTGGCATTGTCTGTGGAGATTCTCAGTCATCCAAGTCATGGTTTCCCCAAAAGTGCTTTTTCAAAAGGCAACTGGACAACAATCAAAATTACTCAGGTACAACCAAAGAATGGTTAAAGTCAAAGAAAGTCAATGTTTTGGAACGGCCAAGTCTTGACCGTAATCCTATAAAAATATCATAGAAAGATCGGAAGCAGGCACTTCATGTGAGGAAGGTCACCAACATCCCTGAGTTAAAGCTATTCTGTGAGGAGGAAGGGATAAAATTCCTCCAAGCCAAAGTGTCAGGGTTGACCAACATTTATCAGAAACTTTTAGTTGCAGTTATTGCTGCTCAAGGGAGCCATACTAGTTACCAAAGCAAAGATTCAGATTCCTTTGCTGTACACAAATGTGTAGCTTTGGTAATTTTCCTTAATAAATAAATAAAACACACAGACATTCATTTACTTTATATCTAGTTTTAGGATATGTGGAAAACATCATGTTTTAAGGTCATATTTTAGGTCATGTTTCAGGTCATATTTATGCAAAAATACTGAAAATTCAAAAGGTTCACAAATTTTAAGCATATTTCTAGTGATTCAAGAACTATTCATCTGTTGAGGATTAAAAAAATAATGTTTATAAATAAATTCGTTTACCTTTTTTTGTGGATCATACTGTTAAGTCATGTTCAGTTTGCAATCAACTGTCATTGCAAGATCTTTTTTCATAAGTGCTAATAGAGAAGGATGTTGATGTTAGATTACTTGGGCCAATTGAGGACTGCCCCGACTTTAATGGATTACTTTCTTTGATCATCTTTTTGATGTGTTTTGTTGGATCACATCAAGACATTTCTGAACTGTCTTTTGGTTACAGGTCTCATTGTTGCGTGATGTTTTGCAGCATTATGTAAGCTTACTCAAAAATTTTGAATTATTGAATCTGGGTAACTAGATACAGGTCAGTTGATATAAACAAGTTCTTTCAATGTGAATCTTTTTCTTCCCTTTCATTGTTAGTATCTGGGACATGTAGAAGTGGACGAATCCAGAGGAATGCATATATGTGAAGATGCTGTGAAAAGACTAAAATCTGTATGTATATTAATTTATATTACATATTTCCAGCTTCAGATTGTACATGTCTTTTTTTTCCAAAAGCAGCACATTATTTATTAAAGGAACAAAAGTATTGCATATTATTATTGAGAAAGTATAGCTTAAGAAGATTGTTGAAACAATCTTTTTGCAGTAGCTATCTCACACCTTAAATAATACTGAGAAACTTCGATTATCAATATCAATGTTGTGTTTGAAGTCTTTGAAGTATGGTGTATCTATTGTCCTTGAGCTCATTATCTTTATATTAAACATCTTAACTATTTGGACTAATTCTCTATTCTAAGCAACCTAGACCAATTTACTATTTTTATACACACACACACACACACACACACACACACACACACACACACACACATATCTGTTCAGAGGTTTTCAGTTAAACAGCTGACATTTGGTTCATAGAGTTTTCATTCTCAACATCTGTTTTCACTTGTATATGAAGAAATTGAGAGGGAAAGAATGGGATGAAGATTGAAGTCCAGATTCCTCGCTAATAAAAACAACACATGCCATAATGGTCTTCCAACTGGTATTGTTAGCTTATGCTGTTTACTATTACATTCTTCTGGAACAGCAGGCTAGACTCTAAAACTAAACAGCACAGAAAATTTGTTTATAGAAATTACATGCAGGACAATTTAAAATAAAATAAATTTAGAAAGACACATTTGTTGTGTGACTTCTACTTCAGACTTTCTGAACGAAACCCAGTAGTAGAAGTTAATGTAATCTCAATTTTCCACTGGTGTTTCTCTTGACTCAGTTAAAAGGTGTCATTACTACTCTTAACTAGTTTTTAACCTAATATTTGCAATATCTCAAGAGTAGAAAGAAATATGAAAAGAGCTGCTAAATATTTTCTAAGCACTTGTACAAAAGTGAGCCCGTAATTAAAAATATTGATCCGCAATGCTAATTTAATTGATTTTTTTTTCCCTTGCTGAAGTTCTTTTTCTTTCTTCTTCAAACCATATTTTGCTAATTATTGAAAGAGACTTCTAATGTCACACGGGCATATGCTTTTGTCATATAAACTAGTTTGTTACAAGCATATCTGAAATGCAATTTTATAGAGTGAACTCCCATTTTAACCTGATGTATTTCCTCAGGCATTCTAAAGTTCTGAAATGTTCCATGTTGGGGAAGGCAGCAGTAGAACGTGATTTTTCTCAAAACAATCCTTAAGCCGTTTAGAGGTGGTTTGAGTCTAGATTTTCTCCTCAAATGTAGCCTTATTATGTTGACACAACAGGCTGGCTTGTGAATAGCTGCACCCTTTGTTCTGTACTGTTTTAGACATTTTAATGTCTGTTTCTTGCTTCACTTAGTGTATTCACTGGGTTTGGATAATTGCTATATAACAAAAAATTACATGAAACGTTCCCCCCACTCCAAAAGACATCCTTTTTTCTCCTGTTTTCTTTTCCTTTTCCTAGGAATACTCACTCCCCCCCCCTTTTTTTTTTTACATAGGAGAAAAAAATATCCAAGCTCGGTTAAACTACAGAGAATGGGAATCTTTTTGTTATTACCTATTCCATTATGAGGCATTTCACTAATTCTATTTTCAGTTATGTTTTGAATTTCATGCCTTGATATTCAGCATTATAAAGTTCTAATTAAATGGAATGCTTGCTTGGAAATAGAATTAAATCAATTTTAACACTGTGTTGTGCTAACTGCTTAAACTTTGGTCTATATTGAATTCTGTTGGCACAAAAAACATGTCAGACGCTTTGTCAAAACAGTGAATCAATTTTGGAAGGACATGATGGTATGGTCTTGCAAATAATAACCGTTGTTAATAGATAACCTAACATATAGGAACTAAACTGTGGGATGATTGATTCTGACAGAAAGGGAGGGGTTGTGATATTAGAGCTGTTTAGCTGTTTTCCGACTTGGTCCCTCCCAATCTGTTGGTGACCGCAGCTTCCAAAATTCTCAACACATCTTTATATTTCCTTCATACTTTTTAATTTAGTTAAAGTTGTCTTTAGTGTTGATGTTCTAACATGTCAGGCTTTTGTTTGCAAGTATGATACATTTGTTAATATATGTTCTTGTTTTAGCAGGTACGAGAAACATATTGTATTTAAAATATTAGTGGTGTTTCTGAATATTAACTTACATAGCTATTCTAAATCCATTTTGCATGCTCTCCACCAATAATACTGTCTCTGAATCATCTCAACTTTTTCCATGTTAACATTTTCCAAAAATGAAACTAATTATAATTTCCAAACAAGATAGCTTCTGGTGTATCCTCTGAAAGATGATTATATTGATATTTAATGCTTAACTTGGCAGTGTGACAGTCAGTTTTAAAAACTATGTAGCTTTATGTTCTTATTATTTTCAACAATTATTTGGGAATTCTGTAAAATTGTACTGTAAATAATAAGCTACTTTGATCACTGAAGCATAGTATCTGTTATATATTTTTTCATTATATATTCTGTCTGTGTCAGCAAGAAAATAACTGTGATGATTGAAAGAAATCCATTGTTGATTGTACAAGAGAAATTCATAGGCATGTGACAGATATGGGAAAATTTATAGGAAAAAATGACAACTTGCAGATTCTGTAAGTATTGTCTCTAAGAGGGGAAAATACTCATTTGCAGTAGCACATCATATTGATGGAGTGGTTTTCTCCCAACTTTCACGAACCTATGAATTTGGAAGGCTATGATGGTGCGAATAAAAATATTTCATATGCCATACCAATGATTAGTACAAGAGCAAGCTAAACTCTTGTTTCTTCCATACCTTATCAATAGTTTTGAGAAAAATACATTGAGGCTTTTATTTGAGATTAAAACAGGTAAATAGCTCTAAAATAAGCTTCATGTAAAATGTATATTGATTCTACCAAATTTAATTGCATATCAAATTGTAAAATCCATTTATTTAACTGGGTATGTTAAATATACGTTGTATGTTACCTCTGCAAATTGGAATTTGGATAATATTGGATAATAAACATTTTATAGTAGAAGAGAGGAGATAAATTGTGCTGTGTAAAGATGTTGGGTTCCAGCTTCCTAGCCAGTACTGGCAAAAAGTAATGAAAGTTGTCATCCAGAACTTCTGGAGCAATGTTTTTCAATCTTTGCACTTTAAGCTGTGTGGACTTCAACTCCCAGCTTCTCTGACTAGAGAATTCTGGGAGTCGAATTCCACACATCTTGAAGTTGCAAAAGTTGCTATTCCAGTTTTTAGTGGAATACTCAATTTCCTGGACAGTTTCTGAAAGGAAGTATACAGAAAGAATAACTTGTGTGATGTTAACAAGAATTTATTGTGAAGCCTTTTAGAGAAATACATTAGATTCTACTGAGCAAGCCTTGGCATATAAGATGCTCTACATTTTTGTCAGATCAGCTTTAGAAATATGATTTCTAAATGGGTACATAGACTTGAACACTTTTTAAAGGCACCCCCCCCAGTATTCATGCTATTTGATCTCTGTTAATATTTCCAGTTTTCAAAATGTCATAAATTAATCTGTGTTCCAAGTCATCATCACCCAGTTTGGAACAAGTCCATGTCTGCTGCCAAGTTTGCCTTGTAACCCTACTAAAAGCTAAGGGAACAAACAAAATGAAGCAAACATTTTGCATGAAATTGGATCTGATTATACTTTTTTCCTCTTTCCACTGATTTCAGAGCTATAGCCTGTCCTAATAAAAGTCCATGTAAAGCCTTTTATTTGCATTTTCATGGGACTTTTCACCTCTGCCTGTCACATCCTCTATGGGTAACTCTAAGCATTCCCTATTTTCCTTCAATCCCCATTTTTATATGTATATGTTGGTTTGAAACCTGGGACACTTTAGCTACCTACAGTAATAGCATTCGACTTGTCCCCCCTGTTCCTCCAGGAAAGGAAGTTCTTCAAAGGCTTCTTTGGAAAAGTAAGTTTAATGATTCATTGTGTTTGTGCTGTAAGGAGTTACATCCATAGTATAGCATTGGGATATGTTTGAGATCCTACAAAATGGATGGCAACAAAACCTGTCTGGGAGCTTGTGAAACGTTCTCTGCTCACCCCTCCCTCAAAGATCTCACATTATCATAGATTCTGCTCAAGCTAGAATCTTGGGGCTACATAATTTAGAGTTATATTTATAATTTACATTCAGTAAAAATTAATTTCAGAATTAATGAATGGTCTACTTTACTGTTCAAGATGTTGTGTGCTGATGTTTCCAACTCTTCTGAGTGTATGCATTTAAATTTTTCATTCTGTCTTTTCATAAGATGACTATCAAGGTAATTTATGTGCAGATGTTCATTTGGAAAAAAATAAGTATTGAAACAAAGCCAAAAAAGAAAAGGCAGATACACTGCAGCAAAATTAATAGTAGCTAAGAATGGTGATATTAGTTCTACATTAGATCACATTTAGGGAGGTAATACCAGAAATAATATGAGATATAGTCACAAAACTCTTGATTCAGTGGCTAAACCACACAAAAACATAGACAGACATTAAAAGATGAACTCTGATGCTGAATTTAGTAAGCAGATAAGTTCAGAAGATAGGGTTGAAACCAGTTCATTGGAATTACAAGGAAAAAGTATTGGGCCAAAGAATTTTGCATGCATATTAGTTGTTTTAATGGAAGAGAAAACTGTTTCAGAATTCTTAGCTTTTGAAGATAACAAATCTTAAGTTCAAAAAAGTTTGCTTTTGCATACATAAATTCAAATAAATTCTCTGAAATAAAACTCAGTGATGCTCTTCTACGACTAAAACTGTTTCCTTTATTTCATTGTACTTTATTTGTGATTAAATAACTTTTCTTAACATCTGTGGTGACTACTATACTCTACTATAAAGTTGTAATCCTTTCTTGGAACAGAATATTTTACCTTAGCAGTAGTACACTTTTAGATATTCAACTGACTTCATATAATTATTTTGTAATCCTTAATAACCTTCTCTGTACAAAAGTCCAATTTTATCCTTATTTTGCAGATAGAAGCTATGGTTGCTTGGTTAATGCTATTTTAATTAAATTATGACAGAGGTGAAGGGAAGATAGCATGATTCCTAGTTTAGTGCTTTCATAACTACAAAAATCAAAGCCATCCAATATTTGAAGCTTAAGCTTTGGCATGATTCAGGATGAAGACACTTTACTACATAATTAGATGAAAAATCATAGTACGGTTATAGCCAGAAAGGCAGAATGTAAATGGAAAAACTAAATCTTTTTGATAAATCTGTATGTTATGATGTGTATAACAATCTTTTACCGTACATGTTTAGTCTTAGGCTAAATTTCAAAGCTGTAAGCTCTAAAGATGTACAGTAGGTGGAAAAGCAAAGTAAATAACTATTGGATATTCTTTTTTATTACAGTAAAAAAGTACCAAATTAGCAATATTTTAGTCACTGATCTGCCAAGTTATATAAGCTGAGAACTTAGCAAAGCATACCATATAAAGCTCAACTGAAATAACCTTAGCTATGTTTAACGTATTGTTACGTAAGCAAATTAGGTTATACAATACAGGACAGAAGGTGAAAATTGACACAGTCATTGAACATATTATCTGTAAGAAATATATTTCTCTACAAAGAATGGTGAATGCAGATAATCAAACTGCTTTTCTTTTGGAACTGTGCTTCCCACTATCATTTACGGTACATTCCTTATTTTAATTTGTATTTGTACTGATTTCTAAAAGGCCAGTCTGGATGATGGATTCATGTATTTATTTCAATTTCTGTAGCTGCCCACCTCACATATATGATTTTGGACAGTTTACAACAATTAAAACAATAGATGACATCACAAAAACAATTCACCAGTGTGTTATATCACTCACAGGAAGCTTTCAGTCAGTAACTCATGTCTCTTCTACAGAGTTACTGTGAGAATGCAATATATGAACTTCCTTGTGCACTAAGGAAAGGCAGGATAAAACTGTGCCTAATCTGGAAAAACCATTGGTATTTCTGGAAGGATGGTTTAGATGTTTTAAATAAGTTCATAAATGTTGGGGTGGGAAATGTAGGATTTTGGTTTCCATATTTATAGAAATATCCATATATCTGCAATAATTACCTTCTATTACCAGTTAGCTTAAAATAAAACTAGAAGTGCTTATACCTAACATGAGCTCTTGGGGAAAGAGTAGGCTAAATTATGAACATGTTAAACTTAATGGCAGTGTTAATGCATAATTCCTTTGAGAGGAACTTGGGTGGAATGTTGAGATAATGGAAAAGCAAGAACATTGACTGCTAAAAGTTGGAAGGGGGAAAGCTACATGTGATGTAACTCCTTAAGCATCAGAGTTAACTGACAGTTTATTTGGTTTTAATAGGTAAAGAATTAAAGTTTGAATTCTTTGCCTTTATATGAATTTTTTTTTAACCCACTTGACTCATCCTGTTCTTTCCCCTTCCTTTTGCATTGTGTTTTTAAAAATATGCTTCAGCTTGGTTCTCTGGAGCTCTTGCTGTTTGATCTGAATATCTGTCTTTGGGCACTCCTGCTGGAGTTGGATATCTTCTCTTTATGACTTTTGTGCTTCTTGGAAAGAGGAAATCAGAATTCAGCTTGTTTTAACAGCCTAGCAATAATCTTTTTTTCTCTTTTTCCTTCCCCGCAAGAGTGGAAAGAAGGCAGTTAAAGCAGTCCTGTGGGTTTCAGCAGATGGACTCAGAGTTGTGGATGAGAAAACAAAGGTTAGTTGCTGTTTGGTTTTGAGTCAGCATTGATTAAACAAAATGTTGTCGGATCCTTTCATATAAGTCAATACAAAATTTTATTTTGTCTTTTGATGTCTTCAGTGAACAAATGTATGCCTGAATTCATAAAAGCAATAGGGTAAAAAAAACCTGATATTAAAGAAATATTGAATTGTTAAACCCTTGGTTTACTGGATCTAGTTTTACTGGATATGATAGGGAAAAAAATCCTACAAAATCCCACAATTGGCGGAATTAACAATCTGCTACTACATAAACCATGATGCAGAAACTACAGTGCTTGTGCTAGGTTTGTATAGCATTTAAAGCCAAAATGAAACATTTCATATTATATTAGGACTTGGCACAATATTTGAATTCAATCTATGTTAGCTATTTCTTTGTATTATTTGCAAATTTGATAAGCATGCCTTTCACACAGTCTTCAAATTATTAAGTAAGAAAGTTGAAGAGTAAAGGCTCTTATGATCTTAAGATACCTCACCTAGTTTCTGAAAGATTTGCTGTTAAGCACACTTTGTATACTATATTCAGACTAAATATATATCCATCCAGCCCCTTCTTCATTAGCTTGTTAATCAGACACTCTGCTAAAACCAAGATTTTATAGCTGTAGTATTTTCTTAAGATACCCAGCCAAAAATCAGAAGGTTAGATTGACAAGACTCATTCTTGCCAAATTTGTGTTGACTGTGAGCAATTCTTACTTTGTTTTGAGGCTGCTTACAGATTGATATCCCTATAATCTCCTCTAGAATATTCCTGGATGTTGTTGTCAAAATAACCAATCTATAATTTCCTAGATTTTCCTTTTTCTTCTTTTTCTTCTTTTGAAAAAAGATTTGCCCCCTCCAATCATCTAGCCCTTCGTTTTTCTCCATGATATATATCTATATCTATCTATATCTATATCTATTATTTATCTATCTATATCGATATCAATATCGATATAGATATAGATATAGATAGATATAGATATAGATATAGATATAGATATAGATATAGATATAGATATAGATATAGATATAGATATAGATATAGATAGATAGAGATATTGATAGATAGAGATAGAGATAGAGATATTGATAGATAGAGATAGAGATAGAGATATTGATAGATAGAGATAGAGATAGAGATATTGATAGATATAGATATAGATATAGATATAGATAGATAGAGATATAGATAGATATAAATATAGATATTGATAGAGATATAGATATAGATAGATATCCTCATATAGATTTCTTAGCAAATGTGCAACTGCACCTCCTTTTCTAGTAATGCTTCTGTTCGTTTTGAACCAATTACATCCTTCAGTTAATGTACTCCCATAATATACGGTAAGTCATCTATCCAGGTCCCCATTATTTGTATGAAAACTTATTTGTCTTCCTGTATTAGAAGATAATTTGGATCTTACGTATTTCTTCTATGCTGAGTATTAGTACAGGGATGTTGAGGTCGTAAGCCAATGTTTTTTCACCTGTTGCTTAGTAGGTTACTTTCTAGGAACATTGACAGCTTCTTCTAAAATACATTTGTAGCTCTGTAGGTCTACAAAAGATGTGAAGATCTTGTTATGTCCAATTCCCACAGAACTCATTTTAAAGCCATTCTGATCAAGCTTCAACTAAATAAAACGTTACCAGTCCTTGAGAGATGCAGTGGGAAAACATTTTTGTTTTGAAAGACAATAAGTTGAAAAACATATTGTTGTCTTATTCCAAGTTCTTGGAATGACTTGAAATATATTGTTCTTTTTTTTAAAGGATCTTATAGTTGATCAGACAATAGAGAAGGTCTCCTTCTGTGCTCCAGATAGGAATTTTGACCGAGCATTTTCTTACATATGTCGAGATGGTACTACAAGACGTTGGATATGTCATTGCTTTATGGCTGTAAAGGACACGGTAGGTTTCATTTTTACTTGATAATTTAATTTAATTTAATTTAATTTATTGAGATTTATATACCGCCCTTCTCCCAAAGGGACTCAGGGCAGTTTACAGGGCATAAATATAAATAACAATATAAACATTACAAACATTAAAAAACAATTAAATCAGTGCCCAAGTTAAAACAAGAATAAAACAAGCCAATAAAAACCCATGTACCCCCATCAGGCTAGACCCGCTAGTTCAAATAAATGGGTCTTCAACCCGCGACGGAAGGATCGGAGGTCTGATGTCGTCCGGAGCTCCACTGGCAGTTGGTTCCACAAAGCCGGGGCACCCACAGAGAAGGCCCTCCCCCTGGGGGCCACCAGTCGACACTCCCTGACAGGAGGCACCCTGAGGAGGCCCTCTCTGTGGGCGCGCACAGGGCGGAGGGGAGTCGACGCCGGCAGCAGGTGGTCCTCGAGGTATCGCGGACCCATGCCATGTAGGGACTTAAAGATCATAACCAAAACCTTGAACCTTACCCGGAAGACAACCGGTAACCAATGTAGCTCACGGAGCAAAGGTGTAACATGGGAGTACCGGGAAACTCCCAAGACAACTCTCGCGGCCGCATTCTGTACCAGTTGGAGCCTCCGAGTATTCTTCAAGGGAAGTCCCATGTAGAGAGCATTACAGTAGTCTAGGCGAGAGGTCACGAGCGCATGAGTAACCGTACATAAGGCCTCCCGGTCCAGATAGGGCCGCAACTGGCGCACCAGGCGAACCTGGGCAAAAGCCCCCCTAGTCACGGCCACTATGTGATCCTCCAAAGTGAGTCGTGAATCTAGGAGGACTCCCAAGTTGCGAGCCCTATCCACAGGGGGTAAAAGCTCACCCCCCATAGAAAGAGATGGAACATCCCAAGTGTCCCGGGGAGACGAAATGCACAGCCACTCAGTCTTGTCAGGGTTGAGTTGAAGTCTGTTCCTCCCCATCCAGACCCGAACCGCCTCCAGGTAACGGGACATCACAGCGAGGGCATCACTGGGGTGGTTTGGGGTCGAAATAAAAAGTTGGGTATCATCAGCATATTGATGATACCCAACTCCAAAACCACGAATGATCTCACCCAGCGGTTTCATATAGATGTTGAACAGGAGAGGCGAGAGGACCGACCCCTGAGGAACTCCACAAGCGAGAGTCCTAGGGGTCGACCTCTGCCCCCCTGCCAACACCGACTGCGAGCGTCCCAGGAGATAGGAGGAGAACCACTGAAAAACCGTGCCTCCCACTCCCAATCCCCTGAGACGCTGCAGCAGGATACCATGGTCGATGGTATCGAAAGCCGCCGAGAGGTCTAATAGGACTAGGACAGAGGAATATCCCCTATCCCGAGCCCTCCAGAGATCATTCACCAGTGCGACCAATGCCGTCTCCGTGCTGTGCCCGGGCCTGAAACCCGATTGGTAAGGAGCTGATGCGCCACCACACTCTCAACAACCTTCGCAAGAAAGCGAAGGTTGGAGACTGGACGAAAGTTGTTCAATACAGCTGGGTCCAAGGCAGGCTTCTTGAGGAGAGGTCTCACCACCGCCTCCTTCAAGACGGTGGGGAAATAACCCTCACTCAAATAAGCAGCTATAACCGCCTGGAGCCAGCCTCGTGTCCTCTCCCTAGCTGCATAAACCAGCCAAGAAGGGCACGGATCCAATAAACATGTGGTGGAACTCAGCTTCCCCATAATCCTGTCCACTTCATCAGGGGTCACAGAATCAAACTCCTCCCAGATAACATTGACAAGACCGCCCGTGTCCTGATCGCCAGACTCTGCCCAGCTGGAGTCCAAACCGGTCCGAATCCGAGCGATTTTATCCGACAGATGTTGACTAAACTCCTCGGCACGACCCTGCAAGGGATCCTCCCTCACCTCCTGATTAAGAAGGGAGCGAGTCACCCTAAACAAGGCGGCCGGGCGATTATCTGCGGACGCGATGAGGGTGGAGAAGTAATTACACCTCGCCTCCCTCATCGCAGCGAGATAAGACCTAATGTAGGTTCTTAACCGCAATCGGTCGGGTTCAGATCGGCTGGACCTCCAGCAGCTCTCTAGACCCCGTTTCCGACGCTTCATCTCCCGGAGCTCCGCGGAGAACCATGGAGCTCGCTGGGATCTGCGCCGGGTCAGGGGCCGCAAGGGTACAACCCGGTCGAGTGCCTCAGTGGCTGCCCTTTCCCAGGCTTCCACTAAGGCATCCGCCGAGCTGTGAGCAATGGAGGCAGGTGGGGACCCCAGCGCCGCTTGGAATCTATCAGGATCCATTAGGCGTCTGGGGCGGTACCATCTAGTTGGCTCCGTACCCCCACGGCGGGGGGTGGCAAAATGGAAGACCAGCCGCAGGAGGTGATGATCGGTCCATGACAGGGGCATAATAAATGGAAAGCCCCCACCAAGATCATCCAACCACCGTCCAGATAAAAAAATCAGGTCAAGGGTGTGGCCTCCCTCATGAGTTGGCTCAGAAATTACCTGCGTCAGGTCCATGGCCGTCATGGAAGCCATGAACTCCCGAGCAAGCTCAGATGAACCTCCCAGGGATGGTAGGTTGACGTCTCCCAAAACTATAAGTTTGGGGAACTCAACCACCAACCCCGAGAGGATATCGAGCAGCTCGGGCAGGGCTGCCGCTACGCGACTAGGCGAAATGTACACGAGCAGCAAGCCCAACTGCGCCCCAGAGCCAAATCTCATAAAGAGAGACTCACACCCGACTATTTGAGGAACGGTGGTCTCCCGCGGACATAAGGTCTCCCTAACAATCACCGCCACACCCCCACCCCTACCCTGAGCTCGAGGCTGGTGTAGCACCCGGAAGCCTGGTGGGCAAAGGTCAACCAAAGGGACCCCACCCTCTGGGCCCAACCAAGTCTCCGTGATGCAAGCCAGGTCCGCATGCTCACCCTCAACCAAATCCCTAACAAGGGGAGCTTTGTTAACCACGGACCTGGCATTCAGGTACACCAGCCGGAGCTCAGGAGGCTGCACATCATCGCTCCCGGAACCTCGGGGAAGAAGCAGAGGGTCAGAGCGCCCCACCGCTTGCAAATAGCGGAGACGGCGCTCCCGGTAACGATATGGCCCCCTGTCTATCCGCCTGCTGCCATTCCCCGTCGTGGGAATTGGTAACCCCACGACCCGCTCATGAGCTCCGGAGACAACGACCCCTCGTTCTCCCCCCGCGCGGTCGGACCCAAGTCTAGCCTGAACTATGGTTGATTGGCTGCCCCCCAAAGCCAGACAACCTCTATCTCACACCCCCCTCCCCAACCCCATAAAATTTTTTGATAAAAACATAATCAGGGGCCTCTTACTAAATTTATGTTGACGGCCCCTGCCCCTGCCCAGCCATCTCTCAGAGACCCAAAACTCGGGCCCTTCATCGATAAAAAAGTAGTTTATCATTTATAAATCAATACTGTCTGGGGAATGTTTCCTGGATTTTAATTCAACTTTAGTATACAAATTATATAAAATAAAAAATGCATATTTTTTATTTGTTTGAAGCTTGTATTATGGCCTGGTGTAGTATATCAACTGTGTGTTCGCCACTCAGAGCCCTAATTTATTTTGGCAGTATATAAATGCAGTAAATAAAGCCCATTCGTAAATCTTACGAATTTGAATCTAAATATATTAAATTCCTACAGATTGTCCAGTGCATACGTTGGTACAAATGATGGACTTCATCTACTTGTGGTGTACAAATTATTTAAAATGGTTAAACCTAACTGAGTTTTTATAACAATATTTTATGGATTGAATATATCCAGAACAAATATGGGACTAAAAAGTTTCATGTAGCATTTGTATAAGTCTTCCTTTCTATTTCTTTATTTTTTTTCTTTATATGTAATATTAGTATTGTTTGTAGTTATCTTATATGAGCTAGAGAGTGATAGATCTAAGAATTTATTGTTGGTAGCATATGGATGTTTATGATTGTTATTTGTTTTTATACCCTGTACTTAGCTCTGGGAAGTGGGGGGGAGGGGGGAAAGGGGGGGAGGGGAAGGGAGGGATAGGTGGGGGGGAGGGGGGATTGTCAAAGATAAAATGTATTTTAAAACTTTTCAATAAAAAAACAATATTTTAGTAAGTATTTGGGCAACATATTTTAATATCATAACTAAATAAAAGTATTCAGTCTCCCTTTTTCTCCAAATGGTTAAAAATCATGTGATTTAAAACTGGTTTCATTTGTTCATTTGAACCTTTTGGGTTAGATTTTACACAAAAAGGTTGATTATATGGAGTGCCAGCTATCATTTGGCAGTAGTTGGGTGGTTTCTGGTTTCGCTTCTAATTAATGTGAGATCTTTTTCAGGGAGAGAGGTTGAGTCATGCAGTTGGCTGTGCATTTGCAGCATGTTTGGAGCGAAAGCAAAAGAGAGAGAAAGAATGTGGGGTGACAGCCACCTTTGATGCCAGTAGAACCACTTTCACAAGGGAGGGGTCTTTCAGGGTTACTACGGCAACTGAACAAGCAGAAAGAGAGGAAGTCATGAGACAAATACAAGACATCAAAGGTAATAGAATACAAATCTGGCCATTTGAAGTATAGGTTGTATTGCTGAATTCTTTCAAATGTTATAGATATTTGCAGGCCATATAAAGTATCAGTGAGATGTTCGGCTACAGTGCCAGGTGTAGCAGCATAATGTATTTAAGAAGCATTTCTTCATGCTCTTGAAGCTGTAGAAAATTTCATTGTTTTTATATGTTTTCATTGACTTTATATGGTTGATGTTTTCTTCATTTCTGCTTGTTATCTTTATGGAAACTCATGTGTCCCACCCTGTTATGGAGAAATATCTCTATCTTGGTAACACGTGGGTGTAATGTTTGCCAAAATGGAAGTTGCTACTACTGTTTTATTGAAAAATCTTGAATATAGTCTGATACCTATGGCATTTTACAATGTGTAATTCAGTCAGTCTTTAATCTCCATATGAAAATAGGACCCAGGATAGATTTTGCATCTCATGTCTTCATAAAACACTTTTTATCATATCATGTAGTCTGAAAAAGGGCTATGTAAAACTACTTATGTAAGTCCATTGTTATGCATAGATTCTACTAAAAAAAGTATCCAGTGAGGATTTTAGTTGTTTTCCATGAACTAACACTACATTCTTTCTTGGCTAGTTTTGAGAAAATGAATCATAGCCAAAAATCAATAGGATAATCATAATTATTAAATTAGCCTCAAGAATAAAACATAAGTGTGTGTTTGTATATTTTGCAAATAAATAGGAGTTTGCTATTTGTCACAAGGAAATATAATAATTATGCCTTTTGAGTATACATTAGAGGGGGGAAATGTTTTTGACTTTTTTTACATTGTTCTGAGTGATTTTTATCAAATAATGAAGGGGAATCATCAGTGTTAATGGTTTACAGTATTTGTGACCTGATAATCTTGGGGAAAAAAATAACCATGACCAATCTGTTTTATAAAGACCAGAACATTTATTAAAAAGTTATAAGCCAAGTAAAATCAGAGTGGCTTTCATGGTTCTCACTATGAAATAGTGAGCGTGCAATCTAGTTAGCTGGTTACTCTTTCACCATATGTGATATTTCTAGTTCATGCCCAGGCAGGAAAGGCAGAGTTAGAGTTGGCATTGGAGCTTGGTATTTTCCAATCCTCATTTATCTTTCTGATATCAACCTCTAAGCATAAGCTTTATAAATTAAGTAGAAGAACAAGGCAGGTTACAGACGTTATATGAATGAATGAACCTTTATTGCCAAAGTACAACCATGTATACACTGAGATTGGCTGAGCCTCCCTTTGTGCCCCCAACTTACAGTGACACAAACCCTCCATCTTATTACACCATGTGAGCTAATTGCACAACACACCGGCCTCGCAAGTCAATCATGCATAAAGTTTATAAAATTATATCCCGTTCAAAAGCCTAACAGCCCATGGATAAAAACTGTTCTTCAGCCTGTTGGTACAGCTGGCTATACTCCTATATCTCCTACCCAATGGTAGGAGAGTAAAGAGATACCGTCCAGGGTGTGAGTCATCCCTGAGAATTTTCCTCACTCTTCCAAGGCAGCGAGCCCTGGCGATGTCATCCAGTGGTGTCAGGGAACAGCCCACAATGTCTTGTGCTGTGCTCACCACCCTCTGTAATGCTTTCCTATCCGCGGCTGTCAGACCAACATACCAAACCACAATACAGTACGAGAGGACGCTCTCTATAGTAGACCGGTAAAAGAGGGTCATTAGCCATTGTTCTACCCTGTTCTTCCGCAAGACCCTGAGAAAGTGAAGTCTCTGTTGGGCCTTTCTAGCCACCTGGGTTGTATTAACTTTCCAGGTCAGATCTTCGCAGAGGTAGACTCCCAGAAATTTAAAGGAGGAAACTCTTTCCACACAGTCCTCCCCGATGTAAAGTGGGGCAGGTTCCTCTCTTTTCCTCCGGAAGTCTAGCACCATCTCTTTCATCTTGCCGATGTTCAGGTGCAAGTTGTTGTTACAATACCATATGGATGGTTTTTGTACCTCCTCCCTGTATGCTGTCTCATCCCCACCTGTAATAAGACCCACCACAGTAGTATCATCTGCAAACTTAATTATCGCAGTAGATACCTTTTGACGATCTCCATATACTATGGAACATACTGTATATCATACATTATTGTTTTAAAGTAATTAATACGTGTGATTGGAAAGCAGTATGAAAAATGCAGCTTCATTGAGAGAGAGAAAAGGCTAGACATTGTTGTTCCATGAAAATACAGTACATAAAGCTGAGGACAGCATTTTCCTATTTTCCTATTCACATGCAAACAGTTCAAAGGCTCCGGGTTATGATGCATCATGGCTCAAAATACAGTAACTATAAGAAGTGTCTAAATAGAAGTCTGGAGGACCAGTTGTAACGTGTACCTCAGGATGAAGGAATTTGTTGCTTTCTGATCTTGAAATGAATGGTAGCAGAAGATTGAAAAGGATGATAGTGCAGGTCACAGGTTATAGATGAAAACACAATGAAGGTTTCAGTGCAGTACCTCGGACATTAGTCCACCAGATGAGAAAGGTCAATTTGAAAGCAATTCTCTAAATCATTGTTGCTGTTAGTGACAAACTGAGATTTAAAAATAAAGGTCTGACCAACAGTTTCCAGAACTGTTAGATACCCAAATCTGATTTTTATCTCAGTTTTACAAATAAAGGACCATGAGTGCATACTCAGCCATATTTTTACTCCTTTCAGTTTGGGGGCTGCAAATGTAATCACTTAGTAATACAGTAAAACCCTTGAGATAAGAGTGTTTAACTGATAATTGAAATGTTAATTAGGTAATTAATCATTGAACTGTATTTGCCTTACGTTAAAGATGTAAAAACTAAATAAACCAGAAGTTATATTTTGTGTCAAGAATGTACTTTCCCATAAACTAAAAGGATTTTTTTTTAAAAAAAGCCTCAGGTATTCATGCTCTTCATTTTTTAAATATTTCATTACAGTTGAAACAGATGTGAAAACAACTGCTTCAAGTGTTGTACCTGGCAATACAGCTCCATCTCCAGGTTCGCCCACTTCTCCTACTGCAGAAGTGGCCACTTCTGCTGAAAAAGAATCCGGCAATCCTCATGCCATTCCTCGTCGGCATGCTCCCATTGAACAGCTGGCCAGGCAGGGGTCTTTCCGAGGATTCCCTGCTCTTAGCCAGAAGATGTCTCCATTTAAACGCCAGCTTTCTCTACGAATCAATGAGTTGCCCTCCACAGTGCAAAGGAAGACTGACTTCCCTATAAAAAACTCAGGTAGGATAAACGTTTTCCCAAATTCTGTTTTTTGAGTCTGTCTACATTTGAGACCGAACTAATGTTGGCTTGATTCTCCTCAGATCTTCTATGTTTCTTGTTTGATATGCCACTACAAGGTGACATTATGTTGCTGATTTCATGACCTCCCAAGTTACAATATTAAATCCTAACAGTTTCTTCTAAATATAATCAGAATTTTTAGATAACATCACATATTACCAAGTATGGGTTTGATATCTGTGTTCAAAGTTTATTGACTGCTGTTAATTATCTTTGAACTATAAGGAGTCCACTTAGTCAAAAACATTTTGGCCTGGGTCAGCATCTCTTGAGAAATAATTTGTGTTTGCAGAGCTTAATGAGTTAAAGGCCTAGCTTCTGCAAGTGAAAGTTGTGCAGTTTTGATAATTATTCTGATATTTAATATGGATGAGAGTACTCTGAGAAACTGACATAAAATCAAAATAATTGTAACCTTCATGCTCATTCCCCAGTTTTTTTTCTTTGTTCTTAACTTTTCCTCTTTCGCTTTTTAAAGGACAGATGTAGTTTTTCCTAATCATGGGGGGGGGGGAAAGATCAAAGAACGACATTGTGAAAAAGCAGGAAGGTGCCTTTGTATTATGCTGGGCCATATCTGTGCAAACTTTTTTTTTCTTTTTCAGTTCCTGAGTCTGAAGGAGAAGTCGATAGCATTAGTTCATTGTGCTCCCAGATTACAAATGCCTTTAGCACACCATCTGAGGATCCTTTCTCCTCTGCTCCAATGACAAAGCCAGTTACAGTGGTTGCGCCACAGTCGCCAGCTTTTCAAGGTATGTGGTCTCTAAACTTGGATGTATGTGATACTTTTTATATGTGCAAATGCTGTTTTCCTTTTGTGTGCTGGCAATGTAATGTTTTAAACCATCTTTCAGCTCTTTTGTTTGCATCTGGAATCATATGTTTAAACTAAGTTACTTGCTTGTAAGCTATTTGTATGTGAACTTCCTAGAAAGTCAAGGACTTATTGAGAACAATCAGTTACATGCTAATAACAGGGAAAAACATTTTTAAAACAGAAGGCCACATCTTTAAGATGTTACAGATAAAACTTTACTATGTAAGGAATTACGCAATTACCCATTTTCCAATCTCCTTGATCTTTAAAAAAAAACAGATGGATGACTATAAAATAAATATAAATCCAATAAATTTGCTATCTGTTGCTTATTTTAAAAAACATAAAGGCTCTAAAGTTGAAGAGATGTTCCCAGCTTTGATGTTAAGTAACAATATTTATGTCTTGCTTTGATATCCTATAAATATCCTGTAAGATATCCTATAAGAGCCTTGGTGGAGCAGTGGGCTAATGCCTCCTTAAGTAACACCAGCTGCCTGCAATTAGTGCAGGTTCGCATCCCACCAGGCTCAAGGTTGACTCAGCCTTCCATCCTTCCGAGGTAGGTAAAATGAGGACCCAGATTGTTGGGGGCAATAAGCTGACTTTGTAAAAATGCCGCTGGGGGGGGGGGCAAAAGCCCTAATAAGCAGGCATATACATAGAATGAAGGCTATTGCTAAGCACATTGTGCTTTAGATTGTAAGCCGCGCTGAGTCTTCGGAGAAGGGCGGGATATAAATGGGATTAAAATTAAAAATTAAAATTAAAAATGAGATGCAACTTGCAGTCTAATCTTTGAGACAGTAAGCATCTCACTGCTGGTTTGAAATAATGAAAGGTAACAGCTGATAGTCAAAATAATTCTTTTGCTAGGATACCAATAAAGCAGGGTGTTTCAGCCCATCACTGTTTGTCCTTCTAAACCTGTTCTGAGAGCAAAGAATAAAGTCAGAAATAAAGTCCACAAAGCATCCTTTAAAATATTTAGATTTAGATTTAGATTTTATTAGATTTATATACCGCCCTTTCCCAAAGGACTCAGGGCGGTTTACAGGGCATTTTAAAATCACATCAATATAAAATACAAAGTTAAAAGAGAATTAAAAGATTAAATTATCCCTGAAAATAAAACCCTAGTTAAAATTCTCAGCCTGGGTCAGAGAGCTCAAAGAGCCAAGTCTTCAGGTCCCGGTGGAATGAGCGTAGGTCAGGGGCAGTCCTGAGCTCCACGGGCAGCTGGTTCCAGAGGGCAGGCGCACCCACAGAAAAGGCCCTCTCCCTGGGTGTTATCCGCCGGCAATCTTTTACCGGCAGCACCCTGAGAAGACACTCCCTCTGCGAGCGCACTGGACGAAGGGAACTTGATGCTGGCAGCAGGTGTTCCCTCAAATATCCCGGACCCAAGCCATTTAGGGCTTTATAGGTCATCACCAGCACTTTGAATCTCACCCGGAGAGCAACCGGAAGCCAATGCAGCTCACGGAGTAGAGGTGTTACATGGGAGTATCGGGAGACCCCCATCACAACTCGCGCAGCCGCATTCTGCACCAGTTGTAGTCTCCGAATGGTCCTCAAGGGCAGCCCCATGTAGAAAGCATTGCAATAGTCTAAACGGGAGGTCACGAGCGTATGAGTGACTGTGCGTAGGGCATCTCGGTCCAGGTAGGGTCGCAACTGGCGCACCAGGCGAACCTGGACAAAAGCTCCCCTGGTCACGGTTCGTATATGATCTTCAAAATTGAGCCGTGAGTCCAAGAGGACGCCTAAGTTGCGAGCCCTATCAACGGGGGGTAACACCTCACCCCCCATCATTAAAGGTGGAATAGTTTGGTTAGCCCGAGATGCCGGTACGCAAAGCCACTCAGTCTTGGCAGGATTGAGACGAAGCCTGTTTCTTCCCATCCAGACCTGGACCGCCTCCAGGCAACGGGACATCACGGTGAGGGCATCGCTGGGTTGGTTCGGGGTGGAGAAAAAAAGTTGGGTATCATCAGCGTACTGATGATACCCCACCCCGAAGCTACGAATGACCTCGCCCAGTGGCTTCATATAGATGTTGAACAGGAGGGGCGAGAGAACCGACCCTTGAGGGACTCCACAAGCAAGAGGCCTTGGGGTGGATCTCTGCCCTCCCGTCAACACTGACTGCGAGCGGCCCAGGAGATAGGAGGAGAACCACCGTAAAATGGTGCCTCCCACTCCCAGCCCCCTGAGACGTTGCAGTAGGATACCATGGTCGATGGTATCGAAAGCCGCTGAGAGATCTAGTAGGACTAGGACAGAGGAACAACCCCTGTCCCGAGCCCGCCAGAGATCATTCACCAGCGCGACCAGTGCTGTCTCCGTGCTGTGCCCGGGCCTGAAACCCGATTGGTACTGGTTCAGATAATCAATTTCCTCCAGGAACAGAGGAAGGTGTTGTGCCACCACGGTCTCAACAACCTTCGCCAAAAAGCGAAGGTTGGAGACTGGACGATAGTTATTTAAAACAGCCGGGTCCAGGGCAGGCTTTTTGAGGAGTGGTCTCACCACTGCCTCCTTCAAGGCGGCAGGGAAGACACCCTCCTTCAAAGAAGCAGTTATTACTGCCTGGAACCAGTCTCGTGTCCCCTCCCGAGCCTCATAAACCAGCCAGGAGGGGCACGGATCCAAAAAACAAGTGGTGGAGCTCAGCCTCCCCATGATCCTGTCCACATCATCAGGGGAAACAGGATCGAACTCAGTCCAGATAACATGCTCAAGACCGTCCGATTCCTCCACGTCAGACTCCACCCAGTCAGAGTCCAAACTGGCCCGGATCTGAACGATTTTGTCCGTCAGATGATGACTAAACTCCTCGGCCCGTCCCTGTAAGGGATCCTCCCTCATCTCCTGGTTAAGAAGGGAGCGAGTCACCCTAAACAAGGCGGCCGGGCGATTATCTGCGGCCCCGATGAGGGCGGCGAAGTAGTTAGCCCTCGCCGTCCTCATCGCAGCAAGATAAGACCTTATAAAGGTTCTTAACTGCAATCGGTCAGTTAGCAAATACCCAAGGTATCTTCCATGTGAATTAACAAAACTGAATAAAAAATGCTTGTAGAATAATAGTGGGCAAGCATGACTAAGTGCTTGATGTATGTTGCATGCTGGCAAAACCATGTTTTATTTTCGACATTCCAGTCATGTGCATGCTTTGCATGAATTAACAGCATTGATGTTGTCTGCTCCAATTTTAGTAAATGGCATTGCCTCTGCCTTCCATGTGTTTGGTGATAAACCACCTCAAACTACTATAGCATCTACAGCAATACCACTTCGTGAAACCAATCCCTGGGCTCAGTCCCCTGCTGCTCCAGCTGTTGCTAAAACTGGAGCTGTAGCTTCTCCTTCTGGTAAGACTGGACAGTAATCTTGGTGTGCTGCTTTTGGAAGCTTAAAATTTGTGGTGCTGGATTTGAAAGACTTCGATCTGATCTAACAAAATGGTTCTCAAGGATTTCTTTCTAATATCCAGAAGCATCGTGAAGGGAAAGTAGAAGAACTGGGCATTTAGATGTAGTATTTTGTTTTAATGTGGAAGTTAAATTAGTATGGTAGGTGGATAGGCAATTAAGTAAATAAATAATATATTAAAGCTTACTAGAAAAAAAGGCTGTTTCAATAACCAGTAGCTTTAATGTAAAAAATGGCTCTTCACAAAATCATTGATTTAGTGTTATAAATTAGCACTTGGAGTAATTGACATTCTAATATAAATATATAAGATTTCTAGTGATTTAGAAAACTACTTGAGGATCCATCTTTTAAGCCATAGTAGATTTTTTTGTCTAAATCAAATGATATGTGTTTCTAAAAGCCATACCGTTTTCTCCTAAGAGTAGTACTTTTCATGTATTTTTATTCATTGAAGCAAAAGGTGCAAGGACTGTTTCGCATGTTTCTACATATTTATCACATTCCCACAGAATTTAATTAACTATCTAGTCCCTTCATATTGGTCTCATATCCCTTTTTTTATAATTTCATGTCTTTTTACTTAAGGCTTTGTATCCAAACTGGATAACTCACATTTCTGAGTGCCTGAAATTTCTGACCTAGGGATGAAGGGTATAGTTTATGTTATTGTAGATCAGTTGGCTTGGCTAACAGTTCCCCTTTAGGACATTAGAACGAGAGAGAAGCTGGACATTGAAATTGAAAAGATGGAAGGAGGCCCATAACTTGTTTAATTAAATGCCCAGTTCTAGTTTCAGTTTTAAAACCTTTGTCAACATTACTGGAACTTCATACGTACACTAGTTAAAGTATGTTAATCATCGTTATGGATTCTTTACTACTGACTAGCAATAGGAAACTAGCTATTCTCACCTGGTGGTGGTTAAAAGCTACTTCAATTCCTCATCAAATTGTTCTGAAGACGGGGAAGACAATATCTTGCTGAGGCTATATCCTGTTCTTAATTTCTTTTCACAGGTGCTGACTGGAGTGCTGACTCGGGAGCTGCCTCTCCGAACCTGTTTCAGGCAAGTCACAGGCGCACTCCCTCGGAGGCAGACCGTTGGCTGGAAGAAGTATCTAAAACTGTCCGGTCTCAGCAGCCTCAGGTGCAATCCCAGCCTCCAGCTGCCCAGCCGCTCCTCCAGCCTCCTGCGGTGGTTTCTCAGGCAGCACCAGCTTTTCCAGGCGGCACCTTCATTGCACCTCCACCAGTGCCTATTGGGGTGGTGCAGCCCATGCAGCCTACGTTTATCCAGGCTCAGCCATATGCTGTCACAAATGGAATGCCCTATTCAGCTCCCAGTGTAACCATGATTGGAATCACTCCTTCCCAGATGGTAGCCAATGTCTTTGGCACTGCAGGTCATAGTCAAGTGCCCCACGCTCATCAGTCACCCAGTCTTATAAAGCAGCAGACATTTCCTCAATATGAAACTAGTAGCGCTACTGCCAGCCCTTTCTTTAAACCCCCTGCCCAGCAGCTCAATGGCTCGGCTGCTTTCAATGGTGCGGACCCTGCCAAGTGGCCCACAGAGGACAAACATGTGCTTCCTCCTGGAGCTGGCCAGCAAGTGGATCCATTTGAAGCCCAGTGGGCAGCACTGGAAAGTAAATCCAAACAACGTACTAATCCATCTCCAACTAACCCTTTCTCCAGTGAACTACAGAAGACATTTGAGATAGAACTCTAAGCAGTCCTGTGGCTTGTACTTCATCTCTGTTTATGTGTGTGTGTGTTGGCATTGGATGTAAGAGTATACCGGAGGCAGCATTTTTTTAATCACTCATGTCCCTGTCTTTGGAATTAGGTTGGGGATAGAGAAAGGGGACAGTCATGGAAAGAGGCTCCTAAGCCTAGCCTGTTGGGGTATAATCCAGGTAACATACCTTTGCCACCTATTTGGGAACTTGAATGGCAAAAGGAAATCTGAAAAGGGCTGAAGAAGGGAGTTGAAACCTGAAGCCTTTTTTCCACATAAACTTCAGGAAACCTCACAAGCTGAAAAGCAAATGACTCACCACTATCTTAAGAATGTGTCTACCTTCCTGTGAATGGTCCGTTCCCTTGTGGCGAAAGCAGGGGTTAGGGAATTGTGGCGCAGTAATGAATGGGCTGTTGGAGAAACCCTGAGAGCTGCTGAGAATATGCTGTCAGTTGGAAAAAGGATGAGCTTCCATTTCAAGTAATTATATATAGAATAAAGCCAAAATCTTTATTTTTATGCATCTTAGATTATTTTAAATAGTTCTAGTTATTAAAAGTCGAATGAGTTGTAAGTAATCTTGCCAAAGTTATAAAAGGGGGTTGGATGTAAAATTGTACATAAGATTGATTTATCACTGATTCTTATAGTCAGTAATATGGGAATAGGGTAGGGAGCAGAGTTCCTAGCTTGTCCCTGTCTGTATCATTGTAAGTAGCATATTGCAACTACAATCATGAATCATGACCAATTTTTTTTAAAAAAATCATTGTAGAGTAGTGTAAGAACAGTATTGTCTTGGTTTGAAAACAATTGGTAAATTTTATCTTTTTTTAAGCAATCAAATTAGATATTAGAATTCATATAGGTTATTTCATGTACTGCTGCAGTTTATTTGTCTTACATCTCTTTTAACACTACTGTGACAACTGTAATATTTACAATCAGGTCTACTTATGAACCCATTTTAGGTGAATTAAATAGAGTTTAGATATTTTTTTTTAAAAAAATGCTTTTCCCATTGTTATATGTGAAAGCTTATAGCTAGACTACAGCTATTCCATGTCTTTCCTCTGGCAAATCATGAAGTCCATCTCATTTTTAATTTTACTCTTAAAACTTGGCCTTACAAGCAAATGTAAGTTATATATTTGTACTGATGATTTATAATCTGCTTTAACAGAAATAAATGTTGGTAGTAGATTATGTGTCTTTCTCAACAGGTTTCCTTGTTTTCCTGCAACCAGTTTGATCTCCATTTCATTTGGTCTATAGATCACCAAATTTTAAATGTTTGATCTACTAATAACAGGGCAAGATATATATTTTCATTTGTATCTATTGCTTAAAAGCAAGACATGCAACTTCTGGAATTTCAACTTGCTTTTATTTTGAAACTTGTATTATATTTCTTATGTCCCAAGAAGAGTGTGGTTCCAAGAAGTTGCCACATTTCCCATTAAGGGATTACCACCGTATTATTCAGAAATAGCCCTGAAGAACTTTGTATTTGTTCTAGAGCATTGTTCGTTGTCTAGAGACAAACTGGTTTTTGCTCAGTTTTAGTGTGTCTTAGTACATAATGGAACTTAATGGTATTGCTGTTTAAAGTTACAGTACTTAAGTGGTTTGTTTCAGTACAAAGCATGCTTACTCTAAAACAAAGCTACCTCAAATGTAAGTGCATGTATGGTGGATGTATGAATTTGGACTATGCCATACTGCACTTGAGTAAAATTCCCTTTCACTCTTTTTGTCCTTGGTCTATTCATACCTTTTGCAAATGTAAATGCATGGAATTCTCATAAAGCTGCCACATAGACAATAATTGAATATTGTCAATGAAACATTTGTGTAGAGCCTAAATAAATTCCTATTGGGATCAGAGGCAAAAAATTTCCATAATCCAGTAATTTTTGTACAGTGAATGGACAGTTATTAGCCTCCTATATACAGGTCCAAATACTTTTAAGGCCTTATTTCTGTTGTAGAAACACTTTTATAAAACCAGATTTTATTTTGGGTCTAGGGAAAAGAGCTTCTTGGAATATGCATTCCTTATCGGGATTGTTGTGTAGAATGAATGAACAAAGATCAATAGTTGATTATTTGTTATGTTATTAAGGAAGGTATAATTCTATCTATACAATTTTATCAACAGACAGAAAAAGTGCTTCTCTCAGATATGCATTCAACATTAATCTAGCACAATAACAAGTACAGCAAAAGCTGCTTTGCTATTTTACTATTTCTCTTTATTTTTAAATATTTCCCAGTCACGGGAATAGATACCAATGTGACCCAGATTTTGAAAAAGGGGTTGGGAAGTGATGAACTACAATAGATATAAAAAAAAATCCATACACCCCTGTTAAAATGCCTGTTTTTGGAATGTAAAAAAAATCAGACCAAGATAAATCACCCCAGAATTTTTTCCACCTTTAATATAACATATAAGCTGTACAATTCAATTGAAAAAACAAATTGAAATCTTTTAGGGGGAAAAATAATACAAGAAATATAATAATGTGGTTGTATAAGTGTGCACACCCTTTAATACTTGGTTGAAACACCTTTTGATTTTATGACAGCATTCAGTGTTTTGGGTCAGGAGCCCATCAGCATGACACATCTTGCCTTGGCACTCTTTGCCCACTCTTCCTTGAAAAGTCCTCTCAATCTGTCAGATTGCAAGGGCATCTCCTGTGCACAGCCCTCTTTGGGTCACCCCACAGATTTTCAATTGGATTCAGGTCCGGGCTTTGGATGGGCCATCCCAAAACTTTGATCTTCTTCTGGTTAAGCCAGGGGTTTTCAAACTTGGCCCTTTTATGACTTGTGGACTTCAACTCCCAGAATTCCTCAGCCAGTGTGCCTGGCTGAGGAATTCTGGGAGATGAAGTCCACAAGTCATAAAAGGGCCAAGTTTGAAAACCCCTGGCTTAAGCTATTCTTTTGTTGATTTGGAGGTATGCTTTGGGTCATTTCCATGCTGAAAGGTGAAAATCCTCTTCATCTTCAGCATTTTAGCAGAAGCCTGAAGGTTTTGTGCCAGAATTGACCGATTCTTAGAATTGTTCATAATTCCCTGCACCTTGACTAAAGCATCAGCTCCTGCTGAAGAAAAGCAACAATCCCAAAGCATAATGCTGCCACCACTATGCTTCACTGTATGGTGCACACTTGGTGATGCACATTGTTTTTGCACCAAACATACTTTTCGGGATTATGGCCCCAAAATTCAATCTTGGTCTCATCAGACCATAACACAATTTCTTACATGCTTTTGTCAGACTTGATGTAGGTTTTTGCAAAAATATAGCCTGGCTTGGATATTTTTCTTTATAAGAAAAGGCATCGGTCTTGCATCCTTACTCCCCAGCCCAGGGGTGAAGAAGACAGGAGATTGCTGTTACATGTAGTACCCAACCAGTACTAAATAAAAATTCCTGTGGCTTCTTTACTATTGATGTAGACCTCTTAGCCTCTGGGACTAGTTTTTTTTCTTGCTTTTTCATCAGTTTTGGAGGGACATCCAGTTCTTGGTAATATCATTGTTGTGACATATTTTTTTCCAGTTGTTAATGACTGTCTTCACTGTATTCCATAGTATATCCAATGCACTGGGAAAAAAATTTGGACACTTCTCCTGATACCTTTCAACAATACCTTGTAAGCCATTTGCAGCCCATGGCTTTTGCTGTAAGAGGCAACTGAGTAAATGTCAGAAAACTCCTACTAGAACAGTTGAACTTTATATGGGCTTGATCAGAGTCACTTTAATTGATGGCAAGTGTTTATTGACTACTATTTTACCATTAGTTTGAATGTGATTAATTCTGAACAGGCATAGCCCTGCTTATAAGAGAATGTGCACATTTATGCATTCATACTATTGTACATTATTAATTATTTTTCACCCTAAAAGATTTCAGTTTGTTTTTCCTTTGAATTGTATAGCTTGTACAGTATATTAAAGGTGGAAAAAAATTCTGAAGTGATTTATCTTGGCCTGACTTTTTACATATCAAAACTCTGGCCTCTTAACAGGGGTGTGTAGACTTTTTATATGCACTGTACTTGATCTTTAATTTCCTTTAACTTCTGCTCCCCCCAAAATAATTGAAAATACCATTTAAATGCATAGAGGAATGGAGCCTTGCTGTAAATTGATCAGTATGGCTTCTGAAAAAAGTAATCTTGCCTCACCAAAATTTTTGATGATGTTGCCCACTCAGCTGCCATGGAGTTTTTTAGTTGGATTTGCTACTGGGGAAAGATTGAAGGAGAAATAAATTGGCAATTTTCACATTGCTGAGAGGTGTACAGTGGGATCCTTAGGAATCACATTATGACTGATGTTTATTAACTGAGCTGGAGTTAATTACATGTACTTGTGAGACCAGAGTACTATGTACTGGTCGCTCTATTAGAAGCATGATATTGTAAAATTTTAAAACATACAGAAAAGTGCAACCAAAAATGATCAGGAAGATGAAGCAGCTTTGCTATAAAGAAAGACCACAATAATTGTGGCTGTTTTGCCTGAATGAAGGCAAGATTTAATAAAGATATATAATTCATGGTGTGGATATTGTGGAGAAATATTTTCCCTTGCTTCAGATCATTCAATATAAAGAAAATATAGGGAGACTCAGAACTTTTTCACATAGCGCATAGTTAACTGGATTTTATTGTCAGCGGCTGGGGTAAAAGTCACCAGTTAGAATGGTTTAAAAGGGGGTTGACAGGTTCATGGAAGATAAGACTTTTAGTTGTTATTGATATTATCTGTTGATCACCTAGATCATAAATAGTATGCCTTAAAGCAGGGGTTTTCAAACTTGGCCCTTTTGTGACTTATGGACTCGCTGACTGAGGAATTCTGGGAGTTGAAGTCCACAAGTCATAAAAGGGCCAAGTTTGAAGACCCCTGCCTTAAAGCCTGATTTCTTGGAAGCAACAGGGAAATAAGACTATCCTATTCCAGTTCAGATTTTATATCCTACCTTTCTTTTAAAAGCTCAGTGCACTTTAAAGGGGATCTCTTCATTTTATTTTCACTTTCCTCTCCCCTCTCAATGTTAGAGGCTGGGTTGGGAAAAAGTACCCGGCCCAATTTATCCAATGAATTTTCATGGCTAAGGGTGGTTCTAATCAAGCATTCTAATCATACTATCATACCGAGTTTCACCATTAAAACCTGTAAGATACCATCATTAAAAGCACTGAGACATACCTGCTTTGATTGTCAAATTTTCTATTCTGAAAAACTGGCCCTCGAGGTGGTGAATAACAGAATAAGAGTTGGGAGGTACTTAGAGGTCTCCTAGTCCAACCCCCTGCTCAGGCAGGAAACCCTCTACCATTTCAGACAAATGGTCGTTCAATCTCTTTTTAAAAACTTCCAGTGTTGGAGCATTCACAGCTTCTGGAGGCAAATTGTTCCACTGATTAATTGTTCTAACTGTCAAGAAATTTCTCCTTATTTCTAGGTTGATTCTATCCTTGATTAGTTGATTTTAAGTTGGTTGCCTGTTGCAAGGTTACCTTCTCAATCCATTAAAGGGGAGATAGAGTCAATGGATTAATGTTTTTGATGAATGGCATTCCCTGAGGAAAACTTGTGCTTATGATTATAAATGATAGTTGGGGAATGATTTGCATGTGTAAAAAAATACCACATGCCTTCTCTCTGGCTTTTGTAAGATAATATTTGTACCTTCCATGAAAAATCAATTCTGAATGCAAGAAAATACAGACATGTTTTGTTCTCTGTTTGTCTACATGTCTCTGCTACAGTTAAATTATACTAACACTGAATTAATTTGCATCTTTATTGAAGAAGCTGAAATCTTGTTATCTCGTTCATACGGCACCCCACAGTTCTGAGCAGCAGGTAATAGGCAGAAGATCGCCTTGTTCCCGTTACTAAACATTCTGCATAATGTGCTGTAAATACTGGTTTGTTCATTTTTTTATAGGAGCAATTGATAAATGTTTCTCATTTTCAGTGAAGATAGTCCCATTGTAAAATCAGATAATTAAAAAATAGATTTGTTTGGGAGAATTTGTTTTTCATTATTTGGTTAGCTATTCATGTATCAAGCCTATAATGCAGTAGCCCAACTATAAATCATATAAATCATATTTGTATTCTGATCAGCTTATCTTAGTATAAACAACATAGATATGGCAGATTCTCATATTTGTTTTTCCATCAAGCAAATTAAAAAGTATGGTATTACAGATACACTTTGTTTCTAAAAGAAATGAGATCTTGAGCTACTTAAAATCTGGGAAGGTTTCAGGTTAATTGAGTCCATAATAATGGACCGAAAGCTATAGCAGGAATCATGTGAGAAAAAAACTGCAGATGTGCCAGGAATGTTGGCTTAAAGGAAATTATACTAGTTTATGGTATTCACAATCTTTGAGACACTTAAAGGTTGTGAATAATTGACAACCTTCTAGTTAACACATACAGGTTTGGGATGAGTCTAGTCTTGCACCGTAAAATGTATTTCTAGTCAGCCATTGAGAATGCATAGATACTGCAGTTTGAAATTCGACAGTGCCAATAGTCATCCTTGCATTAAATAATTGGGCACATAGGATGGGATAATGAAAGAGGTAAGGCATACTTTTCCACAATTCTGAGGCATCAGCAAGCAATTCTGTTGTGATGCCATGTACACTAGTGGGGCTGGCTGCACAGTGCTTTGAAACATACAGGAGTGCAAATTCAGTACTTGTCTATGACTCATTAATGCAGTGGTATCTCTGGAGATTGCGTGGCTGCAGTAGTCGTGAGATTCTAGAAACAACACCACTTCTCAAATTGCACAGCCCTCTGGTATTTGTTTATGGAGAAGAGATGCAACAGACTTTGTTTCCTTTTTCAAAGGCCTTAATGCAATTGTATACATGTTTAATTGGAAGAGAGGATCACTGTTTAATGAACTTACTTCAAGAAATACAGCCTTCCTGTTTTAAGAGTATTTGAAGTACAAAACCTTGCCACGTCGCCGTGCATTTTCCTCTTCTGATGCTTCTGTTTTCTATGTATTTCCAACAAATATTAAGTGATACTTGCTGCTGCTAGTTAACTCAGCAATAGTTATCTGTATCTGCTGAATAGTTTCCTGTATCTGCTGAAAAAACAATCATTGTCTGCTTTAACTGTTTAAATCTGAACTGCAGGGACATTTAAGATAACTGCAGGAAACAAGTTTCTAGGTCAGTATGCTAAATTTCCACAAAAAATGAGGTCAGCAGTTTTTCTTAGTGAGTTCTGGCACTAATGTAGCTTTTATGTTTGATTTAAAATGTGTTGCTATCCTTGAAGCAACTTTCCCACTTAACTTGTAATTCTTGTCTGTATTGTTAAGCTTTGCTAGTGGAACAATTCTTCATTTCCTTAAATGAAAAGCCTCAGCCTGCTGTTAAGAGGATTGGTATTTTCTCTTGCAAAACAAAATACAGTTTAGGAAGGGGAAGGTACCATTTCTGCCAACTATTCTCCCTGTTCTCACATTAGTTGTATTGACTACCCGTGTGTATGCTTGATAAACAGACGGGAGATGAGTGCTTCTGGAGTAGGATTGCAAGAAAGGTAGTCAGCCTGTGACTCAGCCATAGCGGCGAGAACAGCTGGCACAGCAGAAGCTGGAATAATACTCATTGTTGCAGAGTTGAGCCTGTAGAATCAGATCACAGTTAGCAAGGTGTGGCTGATCAGCACATTCCCTGCTTGTGTCCACAGGGAGGGATGCTGGCACTAGAAGAGTAAGGAAAGAAAGGAAATGAGAGAGAACCAAACAAGGTGTTTTTCATAATCAACTGGGAGCGATTACAGTAGTTCACTTTACTGTTATTTACATTATGGCTATTTAACTGCATGCAGCGGAAAATATTCCTATCTGCTGCAGCTCCAGCAAAAAAATACTGTGAATGGAATCTACCTCTTGGCAAACATTCAAAAGTAGCAAATGGCCACATCAGCATTAGCGCATTTTGAGAGAAAATTGATTGGTTTCTGCCGAGTTATTTCTCTCAATGGCAAACAGCTGTTTCAGGCTGAAAATAAATGCTCTGCGCTACAACAGCAGTTACAGCTTAGTAGTTCCTGAAGTCAAACAGGCATTAGTTTAAAAGCCTTCGACCTTAAAATTGTCTTCCAAGCAATATTAACTGTTACTGAATGTAATAGAATTTATTTGTAAATAACAGGGACTGGTTTGTCTCAATGATTTCATTGTTTCTGACTATGCAAAAATACCACTTTATAGGAAAGCATGCAGAGGCGGACTGCTGGATTGCTTTTCAGCCCCCTTACCAGCTGTGGCAAAAAGGAGTGTCAAGATTTTAGGCACCAATTAATAATTTATTATATTTATATGCTGCCCGACTCCCAGTGACTCTCAATTCTAAATTCTCATAGCATCTCCAGCCTTGGCTAGGTTTGCCCCAAACTGAGGAATAATTTAACCGATTTCATAGAGACAACCACAGGAAAGAGGACCAAACCCTGCAATCTGGAATAATTACAGGTTCAACAGCTTTTCCCTTAACAATTACTAGCTGCTACTAACGGCTCAAGTGGAAATAGGACTACTGCGGAACTGTGCCCCCAACCACTGCAGCAATCCGTAAGGATGCCATGGTTGATGGTATTAATCCCCACCAAGAAATTAATAGCATTTGGAAGCATCCAAGACATCCTTCACAGGTTTTTTTTCCTTTCATATTTAATTTAATTTAATTTAATTTAATTTATTGAGATTTATATACCGCCCTTCTCCCAAAGGGACTCAGGGCGGTTTACAGGGCATAAATATAAATAACAATATAAACATTACAAACATTAAAAAACAATTAAATCAGTGCCTGGATAGTGACTGAAAGATACCTAGTAAATCTACTTCTTTGGCTTTGTAGCTGATCCCCCCATCACCTTCTCAAGCGTATTCTCTAAAAAGGGAAGGTTGGAGACAGTACCGAAGTTGTCCAATATGGCTCTATTGAAAGATAACCCCTTCAGGAGAGCATGCACTACTGCTTCTTCGAAGGCAGGTGCCATCTTGCCTTCATAAAGAGACATTAACCACTTCCAGATGCAAATAATTCTCTTTTCAACTCTGCCTTCCATACACATACGCTTTCATTAAAGAGTAGCAGATATAATGTAAGGGTTCTAAAACAAAAAAAGGAAGCCCAGAGGTATCGGGTATGTTTCTACAGTGGGTCTACAACAGAAAACATTTCCAGTCCTGGAAGGAAAAGCACATGTCACATTTAAGGTTGCACCTGCTGTGAAATCCAGTACTGGAAACGAAGAAAATTTAAAAAGAACAAATAGGCACACCCACCTTCTGGCCGTCTTTTGATGACTTTCACATCTGTACTGGCACTGACCGAATTATTGCTACTGTAAGCATTACACGTATAGGAGCCCTCATCACCAAGCTGAACATTGTTTAGAAACAAGCTTCCATCTTGAGACACATGGATACGATGACCATCTGATCTTACTGGAACCCCATTTCTATGCAGAAGTAAATAATTAGTGGTCTTGCAGTTGCTGCACACTGTCCCCAACTCCCAGTTACAAGGAAATAAAGGGAGGGTTTGTATTCAGAAAGTCTTCCAAGGAACACATAAATAAACGGGGTTATTTCAAATGAGTTTGAAAACTAAATCTGGATTCATCTTCCAAGTAGTTGGTTGTTGCTTGATAATTTCTTTCATGCTTCAGTAGTACTAAAAGGATAAGTAAATATAGCTGGGGATTTTTCCCCTCTGCTTACCTTGACCATCTTATGTTTACATTGTTGCCTGTCACAACACAATGAAGATGAGCATTCTCCCCTTCAGACACAGAAAGCCTGGGCAGCAAGTCAATAATTCTCAGGTCTCCTAGGGAGGAAAAGAGTGTCCTCAATTCCAGGAAAATTTTGCCCAAGTGTCATCAAGTTATGTTCTGAAAATGCAGCTCTGATCGAACAGCCCTGCTCTGCTCGTGTGAACTTGGCCTTTCTAGCTGAAAGACCATCTACATGGGAGAAGAATCTCAACATGATATCCACAATAGAATTCAACACAGAGAAACATTGTGTAACCAATCAGCCACAGTTAAGTACTTCAGAAAGGGCCCGCAACTTGGGTGTCCTCCTGGATTCACGGCTTAACTTGGAAGACAATCTAACTGCTGTGACCAGGGGGGCCTTTGCTCAGGTTCGCCTGGTGTGCCAGTTGCGCCCCTTTTTGGACCGAGATGCCCTATGCACGGTCACCCACGCCCTTGTCACTTCTTGCCTGGATTACTGTAATGCCCTCTACATGGGGCTGCCCTTGAAGTGCACCCGGAGGCTTCAGCTGGTGCAAAATGCGGCCGCGTGGGTGCTTATGGGAGGATCTCGATACTCGCATGTTACACCACTCCTGCGCGAGCTGAATTGGCTTCCGGTTGCCCTCCGGGTGCGATTCAAGGTGCTGGTAATAACCTTTAAAGCCCTACATGGCTTAGGCCCAGAGTACTTGCGAGACCACCTGCTGCCATTGTCAACCTCCCTTCGCCTGGTTCGCTCCCACAGAGTCAGCCTCCTCAGGGTTCCATTGGCTAGGCAATGCCGTCTGGTGACCCCCAGGGGGAGAACCTTCTCTGTGGGCGCACCGACCCTCTGGAATGAGCTGCCTCCGGAGCTGCGGACGGCCCCTGACCTTCGGTCCTTCCGCCGTGACCTGAAGACATGGATGTTCCAACAAGTGGGCCTGGACTGACTTATGGTTTTAAATTTGGATTTTATTGGGTTAAATTGTCATTTATTTATTACATCCATTGCTTAATTCTTTTTTTAAATTTTGTACTTTATGTTTTTAAATTTTTTATTGTTGTGAGCCGCCCTGAGTCCTTGGGGAGAAGGGCGGCATATAAATTTAATAAATCTCAATCTCAAATCTCTTCTCTATGGTTGTTCCTATACTGATTAAAGGAGAAACTGTTCTCATAGCAGTAACTATATCTCCTTCCTACATTTATTCTCTCTTGCGCACAAATAAGTCACTGCAGCAGCAATTTCCAGAGGCCCGTTTTCTTGTTTCTAGAGCAATATTTCCACTAGGAGCTTAAACCAATTTGAATTATTTTAACCATCACCACCAAACCTTTTTAAAACACTTGTATTGAATAATTTTCTACACCTCTTGAACCTGGCACACTTTAGGGGAAACCCTAAATATCTCACTCAGATTATTTGATGATACCACTGATGAAACTAGACTGATCTCATGCCTAAAGAGAATTGTGAAGCAAAATAACAACAACAACAACAACAACAATAATAGTAATAATGTTGGAAGGAACCTTGGAGGTCATCTAGTCCAACCCCCTGCTCAGGCAGGAAACCGTATACCATTTCAGACAATCCTGTAGAGTTAGTTCTGTAATCTTAAACACAACATTCAGCTGTTACTAATTTTCTTGTTGCCAGCAGGTTTCAATTGCCGGAAATATGCTGATAATTCACTCTCCAGATTGGATATATTAATCCACAACTAAAGCTTAATTTAATAACAGTAGCACAAAAAAGGACCATATTTTTCTCCAGCAGCAAATTCATTACTTATATTTGGATAACACTGAAGTAAAACTCCCCCCCCCCCCCCACACACACTACTACCTCTAGGTCTAATTTGAACTTTTTTCTGATCTTGGTCCCGGCCATTAGAAGCAATGCATGTAAAGAAGCCGGCATCTTCAGATGTCAGATGACTGATTAGCAGGGCACCATCAGGTTGCTGCCTATGCCTGGAGATTAAAATTAAAAAAAAATGAATTTTAGAAGAAGAGGAAATACATTTACTCACAGATTAGAGACTCCTTTTTGTAAGAGGCTAATGGCTCAAAATGTATTCTGAATATGAGTTATGAGCTCCTAAGATTCAAACATGTTAATAATCTCTCTGGGATCAGGTGTCATCAGTCCTGCCTAATTGCTGCAAGCTAATTAAAAGTAGCTGGATTATATTGGACTAATCCATGGTTTGCTGCGTAAACCACAGTTGGCTGGGTTCTTAAGGAAACATAAACTGTAAAGGTGTTTGGTTTTAACTTTGCATCCTGTGTGAATCAGTCCACTCTTAAAACTAATCTTTTTGAGCAGCTGGTAGTAAGTTGGCTGTTTCACTTAAAACATGCAGGAGTCCAAAATACAAGAAGCATTGAGCTGAGTATAATTACAATGCAAGGTATCCATCCAGGCAGACTACTATAAACAGTTTTAAGAACAACCAACATCCAGGTTGTCAAATGAAAGTTTTTGACGGATCACTTTAGCCCACAAATATTGAGTAAGTCATTAAAATGAATGAGTTGCTATTTGAACAGACAAAGCAGGAATGTATAATAGAGAGATAGTCTCTGGAAAATTAGGACATCCTTTTGATATTCTGTCTTCTGATGTACATGGGAGAGGGTCTTCCTAGTTTATCCCCACAGTAAGAATTTAATGAGGGAGGATGAACTAAGGATCGGTGACTGGCCCAAAGTCAATTCAGAATGCCATGATTGAGAGAAGATTTGAAACTGCCTAGTCCTAGATACTGATCATTATTACATTATGCTGTGTTCCAACCACCCTGATCATGTTTAGCAAAGTTCATTGACAATAAAGGAGGGAAAGGCTGTCTGCTTGGGTTTTCCCAGTTTTTTTTTTAACATGGTGCATTTCAGGCCATCTTACTCAGCTTTCTTTAGCTGGAGCTATTTCACCTTTGTGATATGCTCTACTAAACATAGGGCAGTACAGGGAGGAAATAAATGCTATGAAAAAGGTGTGGTTGGTTGAGTTATGACCGCTTATTCGGCGATCCTTCAAAGATATTGTGTGATAATGCTAAACAAGAGGGAGATCTGACTATCACAGCACCTCCAAGGTCATGCGATCAGGTAGGAGTTCGGTGCCGAATTTGCAATTACAATGTCAGAGTGAGATGTGATCACAATTTCCAACATTCTCTGCCAGCTTTCCACAAGTAAAGTAATAGGGAAGACAGCAGGAAGTTTGAAGTTACTCCTGCTGCTTTTTTTGCTTATCTGTAATCCTTAGTACCTGCCTGTGGCATTCTGCTGTGGCACCCACACATCTACCTAAGGTTGGTAGTCTGTCCGTGGCACACCTGCCTCCTGTGGCACCGGCCTACAGCACCCACCCTGACCCTCCTACACCATCCTGCCCCACACTCCACATGCATCATGCATCTCTCCCCAACTTGTGGCAGAAAACATCAGCTTGATTACCTGGGACTTCTGCCTCTTCCCACTTAATGACCCACATGATCCTAGGGTTATGATGGATCCTGGAATTGCTGTTGCTAAGTAATGTGCTCATGGCACTTTATGACCATGTTGCTTAGCTATAGAAATTCCTGGTCCTAAATGTTTTTGTAACCCAAGACCTACCTGTGACAAAATGTAATCTGTTTGCTCAACTCATTCAGTAACACAAAACCAAGGTTAAGGGTAAATAAATATTATGTGAACACAGACTAACTGATTTTGTTAACCACGTTATATGAAGTCAGTTGCTGTGCATTAAACAGTTACAGAGACTTCTAGCTTAAGAAAAAATAGCAGGTTATCACAAAAGGTTATACAGAAATTCATGTGGACCAGAAAAATGTAAGGAAGTAGGAGAAAAAATAGAGGAAAATGTGAATAGGAAAAAAAGGCCTACTGAAATATGAAAGCATGGCTGTAGAGTAATACAGAGAAGAGAGTGTCCTAAGGGAAAAACAGAAAGCGAAAATTTACACACACTTAATTTACCTACTTTATTGGAGGCATTGGACTTTTGCACAAAGACAGCAAAATGAGAGAGTAATATTGTCAAAGATATAACTTGCCTGGCAGATGAAATAGGATGGCCATCCTTCTGCCATTCAATGGTTAAAGAGGGGGAAGACTCAACGCGACAAGGCAGTCGGACTTGTTCACCAATGCTAGCATCAACTATCGAAGGCTCATTCTTATACATTTTTAACCTGCAAAGTAGATACATAAAATGTTTTTTTAAAGGATCAGAATTCCTTCTTTGATTTTAATCGCTCTTTTCAGCAAGTGCTGGGGGATTTCCTTGTCAATCTGTAACCAAGTTGGCTGAAGGCCAGGTTTGCCATTGGCAAAAGATGGTATCTCAGGCCCAAGCCAAAATAATTCCAGAGCAGTTTCTCTCTGTCTCTGCATAGTTTCCTGTTGGTCTTTTTTTGAGAAAATATCTGGAGGATAAAGTGGTAGAAGTGATGCCTGGGACACAAGTGGAGAACAACAAATAGTGAATCTGCTGAGTATATGTCCAAGGATTTGTGATTCCTACTGGCTCATCAGTTGGCAACCTTGGCTAGATCAGTCTTTGCCCAACTTGGGCTGCTGCACTAATTACAACCTTATCTGAGATATGTGGACTTTAAGATAAGATGAGATGAGATAACTTTTATTGCCATTTTTACTCTGAGCACACTGGCACACATTAAAAATGAAATTCTGTTGCCTGTTCTCAAAACAAAGTACATGAATTACCAATAATCTTTTCTGCCATCCTCACCACTCTCTGCACCACCTTCCTGCCTGAAGCAGTAATGCTACTAAACCAGACAGTAATGCCATATGACAGGATGGTCTCGATCGTCCCTCTATAGAAAGTGGTCAGGACAGGGGAAGGAAGATGTACTTTTCTCATGCCATGCAGGAAATGCAGGCGTTGCTGTCCCCACTTCACCAGTGTCTCACTGTTGAGTGACCAAGCTAGCTTTACTTAGGCGATTCATGTGGCATCATCATACATCTTGAGTATTGTATCAGGCTCTATTTGGGTATTTAGAAGCTATCCAGAAGTTTCAGTTGTATAAAATGCAGCAGCCAGAATCAACAGTTGTAGGTGAGAATATATTACATCTTATTCCTGACTGTACATTGGCTCCCCATTAATCTTTAACTACAATTTAAAGTACTGATTTTAACCTAGAGAGTCATTTATGATTTGGCTCTGTGTTATTTGTAGATCTGCATTCTCCACTGGAGTCACCGAGACCAATTCAATTATAAGGAGAAGGATCTGGTTGTTTCCCATTTTCAGGAAGCTGAGGGGGAATGGGGGGGAGAGAGCAAAGCTGGGAGCGTTGCTTTTCCTTCTAATGGAAGTTAGATTAACCCTGACATTATCTCCTTGAAGAAGAAGAAGAAGCTGAAAAAGGTGTATAAATTTGATAAATTAAATTTATCTGTATTATATAATTGAACTTTCACTCTTTTTTCCTTTCACCATGATTTGAATCTAATTGGACCAATACAGAGATTCCTCTTCAGCCAGTGTGGGGCTGTCTCTTAACACTTTACCAAATGTAGGTTTGTATAAATACATCCCCGCTAACTGTTCTCTTGGCTACAGGCCCAGATAATGCTGCTAGCCACAAGAATCCCATGTAACCGAATGTGTTCCTTATAATTTATCTGGCTGTGTGTGATGTTTTCAGCAAAAATTTCAACAAAATCATGCAGCTGTCTAGGGACCTACACCAGCCAGTTAATCCAGATACAGCAGGTTAGGACTCCTAACCTGTAAGCAAGAATAAAGAATAACGTAACTGAATACTTAAGACACATGACTGCAAAACAAATGACTCCCATTCCCTTTGATAATGTTCCATGCATGCACTCTAGTTTTTGACTGGAGGGTTATTTCCAATTATTGAAGCTAGTAGCAATTGCTAGAGATGGTTCAGGGATCAATGACTAGAACTGGGAACAGCAGATTACCTATTCCATTTTTATACTTTCTTCCAGGCAGATTTCTTTGCAGAAGATGGTGTAAGAGTTACCCTTGTCACTGAAATGACGTACGTATGCTCAACCCCACTGTCATACTGAGCCCTCTAAAAAAAAGACAAGTTGCTAAAGATAAGCTCTTATATTTCGTCATCTGTCACTGCAGCATTTCTTAGTCCTTTTTAGTGGAGCAACATTCTAGAATGTGACTCACCGTTGTTAATGAGATGATGCCCAACTACACGAGAGAAGTAATTTTGAGCTGATGCATGTGAACCTGGGCTGCAAGCTGGCCACTGAGTTTTATTACAAAACTGCCCAGTGATCAGTGAAAATAAGCTACTTAACTAATCGCTTGCCTGTATACCTTGCTTTGCTAGAATTTGTTTCCTGCAGTATGGTTTTATTTCTATAACGAATATTTATTAAAGACAATAATTAATTTCTTAATGATTGTTTCCTTCTAACAGTAGGATCCTCCTCAAGGAGCCAAGCAAAATACAGAAAACCGCCTAGGGCATAAAATGGTTTCATTAAAACACTTTGATATCAGTGGTTGCTTAAATTAAGTCCCTCAGGGTTCTTTCAGCTGCCCGATCAGGTCCAACCAGTGAGAAGAAAGGGGGGGGGGAACGCTTCTGAGAAAAACTAGGTTAGAGTTGCTCCAGATTCTGTTGTAGCTGTAAAGGAAAGGCAGAGCTGATTTCTAAGCATTAAGATTAGATACAATAGCACTGTGATTAAATAGTCTGCTCTTGTTTGATCAGCTTCCAAAAACATCTCTTAAGAAGCACGCGGCACAATATGTGGAACACGAGCTGCTTTGAGCAGTTGAAAAATATACCTGTATGTTATTTGAGGATGTAGAGAAGAAACATGTGACCACCCATCATTAGTTCCTGTGCCAAAGATCCTGTGCTGGGGACTTTGATCGTGAGTAAGTTGATGCCTTCTTCCCTGGGTGAGCGTAGATCGAGGGATTTCTATACAAAGAAATAGGACAAAGAAGCCATCAGGATTGGACTTTCAGAAATCTTTGGGGGCTGACAAAGGGATGGTTCTTTCCAGGGTTTCCTTGGCTAGGAGCTTTTCCTTGTACTAAGTTTCCCATAAGATGGAGGAGAGCTTTCCAAGCATTGGAACCACAGAGCAGGATAAAGATAGCATGTGTTTTGTACTCTGTGGCAATTTGGAAAGGATATTATTTTCCACTGATGAAAAAAAAATGTAGAATGACCTGCTGGCTACATCAGGACAAGCAGTTTCTTGCTTTATGGGTCTTTTGAGTAACAAAAGAATAAATAACCTTTGATCAGCAACTCAATCTGTCTGCGTTCCACCCTCCCATTTGAAATTACGCAGGTGTAGATCCCCGCATCCTCGGTCCTGAGATGGCTAATCACCAGGGACTTGTCAGACTGGTAGGAATGCCTACAGGGGAAGAAAGTTAGAGGACTGTCAAATATGGTAGATTGGAAATTGCACCAACTCAGTGACAGTCACTGACATAATCAGTTGACATAGAACGGCATAGTCATTGACAGGGTCAAATGCATATTAATAGTACTTACTCTGATTGGTTATGGGAATAAGAGCAAGTGAGCGATGCTAAAAATGAATGGCTGGCAGGTTTCTTACTGGGTATGTGAAGACAGTGAAATACAGGTAGTCCTCAACGTATGACCACAGTTGAGCCCAAAATTTCTGTTGCTAAGTGAGAATTTGTTTAGGGAGTTTTGCTTCATTTTATGACCTTTCTTGCCATTGTTGTTAAATGAATCACTGCAGCTGCTAAGTTAGTAAGATGGTTGTTAAGTGAATCTGGCTTCCCCATTGAGTTTGCTTCTCAGAAGGTCGCAAAAAGTGATCAAATGATTTTGGGACACTGCAACCATCGTAAATACATGCCAGTTGCCAAGCCTCTGACTTTTGTCACCATGGGGATGCTGCAATGGTCATTAAGTGTGAAAAATGGTCATAAGTCACTTTTTTCCAGTGCCGTTGCAACTTCAAACGGTTTACTAGACAAACTGTTACAAGTCAAAGAGTACCTGTAATGCAGCAATGGAAACATGCATGTAAAGCTCACTGAAGTTCATACCATGATCAGAGGTTGTAGGTTTAAATATTGAAAATTTCAAATGTGAAGCCAATGACCTCAAAGTTCCATTCACAGGGCATATGAGGTGGATCCAGGGATCAGACCTACCTATCAGATGAGATCGGCTGTCCATTTTTCTGCCACTCAACTCTAGATAGGTGGGAATTGTCTGTCTTACAGAGAAAACGAATGCTTTGTCCTAGGCCTGCCTCTACTGCAGAAGACTCTGATCCATCCAAGACGATTCTGAAAGAGATGTAGCAGTTTTCCCCAAAATGGATATTCATAGTGGGTTAGATAGGAACTTGTATGAAGCATGACTCTAAAAAGTTAGCAAGATATCCTCAATATTTCTGTGGGAAACCGTGCTAATGCAAATACGTACCTGTTCAGAGAATATTGAAAAGTAGAACCTTGTGGGATTTGATACCCAAATCTTCTCTGTGTTAATCCATCTGTTCCAGATTCCCTCCTCCACTCTTCATGTTGTGTGGTCTGGCCATTCACAGTCAGCTGCTTCTCTGAGTGTCTGGAAATCACAGTCTCACTCAAACCATGCATATGGTCTACTGTGTCCCTTTTAATTTCACCAAGAGTACTTGAGTGATGAGAACTTTCTGGCTGGTTTTCTAGCAAGCTAGTTCCTTGTTCAGATTCAGGTAAGGCATCTTGATTGGAGGAAGTCCTATCACTATGACCTTCATTTCCTGTTCTGTGACTTATAGTTTTTCCAAATTGTTGTGGGTTTACCTCTGTGTTCCCTTCTTGCAGTTGAGAACTAGAGTGGATGTTAGGACTTGCGACATGATGGTGAATACTCACATAGCTTCTTCCCATTGATCCGTGGCAGGTTTTCATGCATTCTTCTTCAGTAGCAAAGTTGTTCTTATTCCCATGACAACTTCCATACCAAAATCGATTGCATTTTCCAACATCGCTTACAAAATACCAACGTATTGTCCAATCTGTGCAGGAACCATGGGCACTGGGTAACAGACACTGGACAGGATAAGCTAGCAGCAAAGGCCAAAAGAGAAATGATATTTGTATATTGTTTATTTATCATGCTATCAATTTCTTTGGCTTCCTATATTCTACTTTTCCCCATGCCTGCATGAATCTGCTTCCCCTAAAGCAGTAATTCCTCACTGGGCAATCCTCAGATGTGTGAACTTCAAATCCTAGTATTTCACAGCCAGCATCACCATTGATGAGAATTCCAGGAGTTGAAGTTCTCACCCTGGGAAATTGCCAAGGTTGGGAAGCACTATACAAAAAGGAATTGTGTGATATGTATGTATGCAAGTGATTTCATCTGGGAGCCTGAACAAGTTTTACTTCAAATAGAAAGGTATTGGTGAATCTTTCTTATGAAGAGCCTTGGAATGTACAAAGTCTGTAAAATCTTACTGCAAAAGCACAAAATATTTTTCTGTGCAAGAAATATAGACCACAGAATTCAGATATAATGATATTTATATGTTTCAGGTCGAACACTGACAGGTCTTTTTAAATCAGATTTTTGATTGTATAGTACACAGTAGTGCACATTCAGTGACCACATTCAGCAAACTATTCAAAGTTAGGATGGGTCTGAACGAGGGGACTTACAACTGTTCCTCATAGTCGTGGCTGTTGCTAGGTGAAATGCTACCACATTTCAAAAACCAAATGTCACTTACATTGGCTGAGTCTTGTGGGACATCCTTCCCCTTGAGGCCCTAAAGCAGAGGCAATGTTGTCATAGCAGCAACCATACATAGAACCTCGGCATTCCTCTGTTGGCACCTCCTGGGCAAGAACTTGGCTTGTCTTAGAGAAAACCAGATGTTACTCAAATTATACCATTCAACAATGTTTATGAAGGAGCACATTCAACTGAATCAATCCAGAAACAGTTCATAATTCAGTTACAATTTTTCTTACAGAATAAAATACCAAAAAGCTACACTGCTAATTTTAATGGGATGAATGGAAATAGCCCATTATACTCTGTGAAAGACAGCAGAACACACTTTATAATATGTTACTCTATCTTGGAGGAATTGTCTGCAGAAATAGAAAAATCATAGAATTGTGGAGTTGGAAGGAAAGCTAATTTCTCTTGCTTTTCATCTGGCGGGGCAGAAGAGCTGATGAACTTTTGAACCTAATTCAGTTTGCAGATATCTATGGAAGCATCAAATTTATCAAGAGGACACAGGAAAAACAGCACTGATTTTGGATAAATTCAGTCACTGTATATGGGATAGTTAAGGGGAAATAACTATATTCCAACATGTCTTCTGGAACATGTAGAAGTTTGCATCACTTACTGTTGGAGTGGGAGTAACACGATTTCTGCTTGTGTAAACATCACTGTAGTATTGTGTGCACCCTTCTTGGTTAGGTCCATGGGAACGTGATATTCCATCAGGGCAGCACCCATATCTGGGGGGGGGGGAATAGTAACATGTTCAAAGCAACCCAATATATCAGCTTTACCTGCAAACTGCTCATTTAATGAGCTAGTCCTACCTGCTCAGATGGCAAGAATCAAGTGGGCAGCCTTGGCCAAAGGGACCTGCTGCAGCAGTGCGACCATCTGAACAACAGCCATGAGGAGTATGGTTGCAGTCTTGATCATTACCGCCACCATTTGGATAAGAATGGGACCGACGGGACACAGAAGAGTCCGAGTAAGAATCCCGTCCAAGAGGTAAGAAATTGGAGCGAGGACTCTCATTTAGCTGGACCTGGCGATGAGTAGAGCCAGTTTGGATTATTCTTTCATGTCTAGAAACTGAAAAATATAGGAGGAAAGTCCTTTGGAACTTTCAAGGAAAACATAATATAATGCTATATAGCTTGTAATCATATTTCATTTGGGCAAACTCTTATTAGAGGTGTTGTGTAGTAGTGAGATCTACACAGGTTTCTCTATTTTCTTTTACCCCAATATCCCTGCACCTTCCCTCAACCCACCACATTCATTCTTGCTTACCTGACATAGATCACCTGTACTTACTAGGCTTATCACTTGATAATCATTATGCAGAAAGTCTGAAAATAAGTAATCTAGCACAATACACCCCCAAATTAGAGTAATTACCTCTACTATCAATTGTTAGAAACGAAAAGGAGTGTGATAGCCCTTTATTAGACTAACGAATGTTATTAAGATGCATAAATTTTGGTGGCCACTCCATGCACCTAATAAAGTGAGCTATAACTCATGAAAAATCTGTACCTTTTAATCAAATTTGCTAGTCTGATAAAGTGCTACCAGACTCCTCCTGATTTTGGCCTACCAAAGACCAACATGGCTCTCCTACAATATCAGTTGCAAAGTTGGGTCTATCCATTTGACAGTGAAACAAAGCTATCCTAGGTAAAATAATGGTTTTTGTTTGTTTGTTTATGATGCCATTAGGATCATAGCTGAGGATGCTTAATTGTTCATACATATAATCTGAAAAATCCCTCAGGGAAATGGAAAAGGTCCAAAGACTTAGCTAGCAGCTTCAAAGAGCCTTGGTGGAGCAGTGGGCTAATGCCTCCTTAAGTAACACCAGCTGCCTGCAATTGGTGCAGGTTCGCGTCCCACCAGGCTCAAGGTTGACTCAGCCTTCCATCCTTCCGAGGTAGGTAAAATGAGGACCCAGATTGTTGGGGGCAATTAAGCTGACTTTGTAATAATGCCGCTTGGGGTCCCCCGAAAGCCCTAATAAGCAGGCATATACATAGAATGAAGGCTATTGCTAAGCACATTGGTTTGTGCTTAAAATTGTAAGCTGCCCTGAGTCTTCGGAGAAGGGCGGGATATAAATGGGATTAAAAAAAAAAGATGATTAATATTGAGCAAACTCCTTGCTTCATTCACAGAACTTAGGGAGGAGACAAAAGACAATACCTTTCAGTGGTAACCTCTTACATTTTCTCATTATGTTTCCCCTTCTCACAGAACAAATCTTTGAGGAGCAAAAATGGGAATAAACACCCAAGGCGTTCGATGGATGGACTGGTTGCCTGGAAGCAGATAGCTTCTCTTAGTTTACTTTCTAGGAGTCCAGGAAGATTACTTTGCAGCTGTACAGTGCTACAGTTATCAGACAGAGGGGTAATAATGAACGGGGAGCAAGAGGAATCAGGATCTTGATGAGAGGATTAGAATCAAGAAAATAAAACAGCGTGCTATTAATTTTTCATACTCACATACTTTCCAGCCCATAATATGTATGGAAAAATTAACAGGCATGGGAAAACGAAAGAGAGGTTTAGTTCCACTTTATATTACTGCATAGTAAGGCCTGGCTTACAGATTTGAAACCTGAACACATTAGGGAATATTGTGGGAGGAGAAAGGAAAGTTTTCTTTTTTCTTTTTCATCTGAAACTTATCCTTCTTCTTTTTCCAGAAATCTGAAAGAGTATTACAAGATTCATTTTCCAAGCTGGACTCTTGAAAAGGCCATTTATACCAGAATGGGACAGCTCGCCGCAGCCAACTTACTACAACCAACTCTCCTCAAGACAACTCACCATGGCCAACTCACCATAACACAACTCACTGTGGGATAATTCAACAATTCAATTCAATTACTTAAAATAGTTTAAAAAAATATTTTAATTTTTCTTATTCACATTTCATTTTGTCCCCCCGCCACCTTGGCATTCTTTCTTAATGATTCTGTTCCACTATTTCTATGATATTACTGTAACTCTTGTCCTTCAGCAAGTTCTCTTGTGGCAAATTGTCCCATGGTGAGTTGGCTGCGGTGAGTTGGCCATGGCAAGGTGGCTGTGGTGAGTTGGTCATGGTGAGCTGGCCACAGCAAGTTGGCTACAGCAAGTTGGCCATGGCAAGTTGGCCATGGTGAGTTGGCCATGGTGAGTTGGCCACAGCGAGTTGGCCGTAGTGAGTTGTCATAGACTCCATTTATACTGGGGCTAAATGTGAATACTATCAACAACAACACATTGTGGACAGTCTTCGTTTGAATTATGCCCAGTATGCACATAGAATGAATGCCATTTCTTTTCTTATTTTATGCTCATTTAACATGAAAGAAGACTGAGCATGATCAGAATTTTGTATTCTCTTTGCCTCTTATAGTTCCTTATTGAATATCACTATGAGGAAACATGAAGTGTGAAACAGAAGCAAAAAGTGTAAGCTTGGGTGAACGCCAAGTGAAAAGCAGCCATCTTGGCTAATCCCTCTCCCCCCCCAAAAAGCTAAATGGGTTGCATTTAATTAATACTTGGATAGCCAACCACCAAAAAATCCGGAGCTGTAATCTAGCCCAATAAATACTAATACTATTCCAGAAGAAGATAATGGCAATTCACTTACAAGCAAGATACGTAAATCAAGAATCTATAAGTGTCTACTGCCCTAGGAGTCAAGGCTGGCTCAATAAAGTCTTTAGGTAAAATTGGCGTATTCAATCAAAGTCCAACAGGATTTCCTACTTTTCAGGAAACCTGTAAAGTACCAGAAGTCATGTGATTTAAGGACCAAGTACAGGTAGGATAGAATTGCCTGAGAAAATTCTAGTATCTTTAAATTAGGAATTGGAAATACTGACAGGAAAGGCTTGCCCTATGCCTTCTGCAAAACCATAAATGATTCTTAGAGTCTACTCTGGAAATACTAGTTGTGACATACAACTAGTTAACAAAGCATTTTAAATTTATCATTCAAGTTAGTTGAAGACTTGAGGCAAGTCCTAAGTTGGATCTCCAGTGAGGTGATTATTAGAATTGGCATTACCAGTGGGTTATCCATAAGCAGGAATCTCTCCCTGAGCATATTCTAGGCTCCAGTTTATTTGTTGTATGTCTGTGTTATTGGCAGGTCACCATGACCACCATTTTATAATAATAATAATAATATATAAAGTTGGAAGGGACCTTGGAGGTCATCTAGTCCAACCCCCTGCTCAGGCAAGAAACCCTATACCATTTCAGGCAAATGGCTGTCCAGTCTCTTCTTAAAAACCTCCAGTTTCTCCTTAGTTCTAGGTTGCTTCTCTCCTTGACTAGTTTCCATCCGTTGCTTCTTGTCCTGCTTTCAGGTGCTTTGGAGAATAGCTTGACTCCCTCTTCTTTGTGGCAGCCCCTGAGATATTGGAACACTGCTATCATGTCACCCCTCACCCTTCTCTTCATTAAACTACACATACCCAATTCCAGCAACCGTTCCCTATATGTTTTAGCCTCCAGCCCCCTAATCATCTTGGTTGCTCTTCTCTGTACCCTTTCTAGAGTCTCGACATCTTTTTTACATCGTGGTGACCAAAACTGGATGCAGTATTCCAGGTGTGGCCTTACCAAAGCATTGTAAAGTGGTATTAGTACTTCACTTGATCTTGATTCTATTTTGTGTATAGGAAGCTCCTTTCTCCCACACGGTCATAGCATGCGCTACAACTTCTAAATGTGCACACTGGTTCCCACTGCATTAGTGACTAAGAGTGGAAGCAGATATCAATTTATCTCCCCATCTTCATAGTCATGTCATCTTTGCTTTCTGTCACTGTCACTGAGAAAAGCAGGAAAAGGAAGGCAGGGCTAGTGGGTCCAAAGCCTTTTCCCTACAGAACTATAGCCTGAGCTGTAAGACTTCCATTTCCTTAAAAATGGGAAAGGAGAACATGTCAAAAAGCTAATCAGAGAAAGGCAAAATAACACTGTTGAAGGAAGGTCAGTTTGGCGTTTCCAAACCTTCAGTGCCTTGGTCAGGACGGTAGCGGGTCAACAATGTCCGACGGCTGATATTGAACCCTGTGATGTCTTGCATACTGGGAACCTCTGCAGGAATAGGAATAAATATAGTGCATTATTCTGTATTAAAAAAAATTCTCTACCACCACACCCATCAATTAAAGGGAGCCTAAGGACGTACTTTGTTGTGTAGTGGTAAAATGGCACTTCAAAATAGATGGAAATAAAGCTCCATTAGAAAACGCAAGGGAAAAGTTCTACAGACTTTAATATCCAGAGTATACATTGGAAAATATTAATATTTCTTAAGAAAGAGGCAAAACTTCAAGAAAAGGAGAGTAAATTAAAACTTAATAGAAAAAAAGTGCAAAAAATTCCCATTTGACCCTCCAGTACCCCATTAATATCCCTGCCAAAACTCCCAAAGTGTGTGGACCCATTTTTCTTTATAGTTTTGGGGAAAATTTAAAGGATGAAATGAGTTTCTTAATTTTTCTAGACTGGTTTTATTTGATTTCAATGGCCTTTGATACTATTGATTGTGTTATCTGTATGGACCATTTCCAAGAGTTGGGAGTAGGAGGCAGTAGTATTGTGGCTTTCCTTTCCCTTGAGAAGACTCCAGATAGCATTGGTGGGGTAGAGAATTCAGCCTAAGATTCCTGCTTTGCATAGTTCCCCAGGGTTTACCACTTTGTGCTCTTCTTTAGTATCTACATGAAGTAGCTAGGTGAGGTAATCTAACGGCACGGGGCCAGATATCATCAATATGTGGACGTTACTCAATTGAGTATCTCTTTCCTGGCCAGTCCAATAATACTGCTGAGCTTCTTCTCTGGTTATTAGGATATGGATGGAGAGGTACAAGTTTAAGCTCAACTTTAGAAAGATCCAGTAGCTATGGATTCAAGGACCTTATGTTTTCAGGGATTTCCCATTGCTAACTCTTGATGAGAGAATTACTTAATTTGTTGTAGGGGTTAAGATACCAGGCTATAAACTGGGAGACTATGAGTGTTAATTCTACCTTAGGCACAAAACCAGCCTGATGACCTTGGGCCAGTCACTCTTTCTCATTCCTAGGAGGATGGCAATGACCTGTCACCTCTGTTTTCTAGTTTGATTTTTTTTATTATTTGCAGAAGTAGTGAGCTTTAAACTGATAGTTATTATTTCTTTTTCTTCTTGTTTTTCAAGGTATTCAGCTAGAGCTGACACAGTAATGGTCAAATAAATCAAATAAATATACATAAAAGTGGATAGCCATGAAATCTTCCAAACTGGGCCGATTTTTATTTTTGGGATAAAGCACCAAATGGACGTCTTATGCTTTAGTAAGTCTCCAAGCATTTCTTTTATCCTTTAAATTCTTCAAAACCTAAGGAAAAAAACCCTGAGTAGAGAAACCTAGCCCCACCAGCTCTAATATTACCACAGCGTCAAGTTGCTTGGTTATGTCAAGCCCCTTTCAGCTCCCACCCAACCAGGGCACCAACAGGAAGCATGGATCACAGGACAAAATAAATTGTCGAATGCTCCTTTAGCAATCGGCAGCACTGATTTTTTTTAAAAAAATAATTGATTCTGAATAGCTTGATATTGGTAGCAAGTAACCAATCTGATACTAATTTCTGTGGAATAATAATATTGGGAAGTTTCAACGAGAAGACAATGAATTCCCCCCCCAAAAAAACTACTTTTAACAGTAACATAACAACAAACCAATTACATTTTTCAGTTCTTTCTAGATTTTATAGAAATCACAGATTTCTGTTGTGACCCAAGAAAATCATAATTCAGTAGTAAAGAATATATTTTTGGATATTGAAAAGCCTAAGGTTTAATCTTAGCATTTTTATGTGGAAAAACAAAATATAAATCAAGTCACATTGTGACCTGAATGAGCCCCCTGTGTTTAATCCCCACAAAACGCAAATCATAAAAATATGTTGTCTCTTACTGCAATCCTAGAACTAATTTACTGGCTGGTAAGGTCCAATCTACTAAGGCAGAAGTTTGCTCATTTTTTGCTAACCTCATTTATTCTAATAGGCATCGCATCATCCCCCCTTTTTTAAACAAATCAGTAATCAAACATAGGACATGAAGAATACTGAGTCATCAACTCAACATTTCTGTAACGGATGTTTCACACAGGTATAATTTAACATGATAAAACGGAAAAGCCTACCAGTTAAACTATATGATGGTGGGATTCCTATCTGTTCCTACATCCCAGATGTCTTGGAAGTAGATGCTGAGACTACCACCACTTTGAACTTACGTTGGGGCAGATGACAAGGTTGTGTATTGCAGCTCCCAAGCATGGTTGGTTTCTGTGGCTGTATCTCTTGGCAAATCTCATGAGTGTAGAATTTGGAATCACCATCAGCACAGATGACTTGGCGGGTTCGGATACCAGAACCACAGCTTTTTGAGCACTTGATCAAAAAATGGTAAAGATTAAAACAATGGATAATCAGAGGAGAAGCAAAGAATCACCAAGGGGCCAGAGGCCTTGTGGGTGAAGTGTCAAGGAACACGTCTGCAAATGCTACTTGGAGGTTTTCCAATCTGGAACCCTCCAGTCTTCCTGCAGCCATTCTAACTTGGAATTCTGAAAATCCCAAAATCCCAACCTCATCAGAATCATGGCAAATCAGGGGGGAAAAAACTGGTGAAGAACAAAGACCTGGTAGGAAGAGTTATTTCCAGGTCAGTTAGTAGGACTGATAAATAAGACCCAGGAATAGTTCAAAGATTCTGCAGGCAATTGTTTTTAGAGGCAATTACAACTAAGGCACTTTACAGTTTCATTTCCAGAAGATAAGATCATGTGAATATCAACACCCTGTCCCAGAAAGCAATTGGTTAGAATATCTATGCTGTGACAATGCCCTTGCTTTGTCCTAGGGGCTATTCAAGGTTGCTGACCTCCTTCTTATGGTTATTTTCTTGATCCCAGGAGATCAACAAATATGGTATGGATGCAAATGGGTCTTTGTAAGAATGTGAAAGAGGAAGCAGGGAAGGGAAAAGAACTGGATTAGTCCTCTAGGGAAATGTGTATCATACTCACCAGTCCCCAGTCTCCAATATGCCAGCCAATCTCCTGTATACAATTCTCCCCGATGCAGGGCTGGGTGTGCTGAGGTTTTCGTTCTCTCAAGCAAGCAACATCTTGAACCTGAGGGCCCTGTTCTAACTCGCAGCTTACAGTCCGGGTTTGAATACCTTCACCACAGCTTACTGAACACTGTAAAAAAAAAAGTCTGCTCGTGGCATGGCATACATCTCTATCTCTGATGTTGATTTGTTCTGCATACTCTACAGCAGGGGTCTTCAAACTTGGCCCTTTTATGAATTGTGGACTTCAACTCCCAGAATTCCTCAGCCAGCATGCCTGGCTGAGGAATTCTGGGAGTTGAAGTCCACAAGTCATAAAAGGGCCAAGTTTGAAGACCCCTGCTCTACAGTCTGAATGAAAATCTCTTCAGTGTTCAGGTTTTCAACGTTTCACTGAAATGCTATGGCATTCAGACATGTGGGCACTTCCAGAGATTTTGCCATGGAGTTTGACTTCTTTTGGAGGTGAAATGCAATTGTGGCTTGTTATTTTATTTTATAAATAAAATTTATTAAATTTTATAAATGTATAAATATTTTATAAATTGTAAGGCACATCCATTTTTTTAGAATTTGTTCCTCTTCTCTTTTTCTGATTTTTATCATTTAAAAAAAATCCCTGTTTTTAGTATATTTAGTCTTTTGTGTATATTTTGTAATTTTTCTAATTTTAAATACATGCTTTAAATATGAACATAACCAGATAAATGATATTCAAATATTTATGTACTTCATTTATATATTTTTATTTATTCATTATATTTATAACCTATTTTTCCTCTAGAAGGCCTATACAATGATCTTTCCTCTTCTTTCCCACAAAAACAGTCTTGCAAGGTAAGTTATATAGTAACTTACAGAGTGAGATGTGGGACATATAAATTTAATCAATCAAACTATCAAATTGGGCTGAGAGGAACTGACATGTCTAAGAGTACACTGAGCTTCCATATCTATGGTAGATTCGAACTTGCCCCCGTCCCCATGGTCCTAGATGAACACCTGAACTACCAGTCCACATCTTGTATTTAATCTCACTCTGTACTTGTGGTACAGGCACACACAAAGTTATGATGAGCCCCAGTGTTACACAATCCTGTCGTGTTACAGGTAGTCCTTGTTTAGCAACTGTTCACCGTTGGAACAGTGATGAAAAAGTAACTTTATAACCAAATCTCATTTTTTTGATCTTTGCAAGTCTATAAAGCAAAGCTGAAAAAAGATAATTATCACAATCACAGTTTTACTCTGTGACCTTTTCATTTAATGTCTAAATTGCCAATCCCAAATGTCATCATTAATTGAGGACTACCTGTATCTCCAATGGTTTACTGAGTACTGAAATCATGCAAAGCAAATCAGGGTGCCCCAAGGGTGCCCTGGGGCTAGATGATCTTTTTCTTCCCAAGGCGCAGAGGAAGCTGGGCCAATCCTGCCTCAGTATAGATATTGTACATAGAGGAAAAAGCTCACCTCAGACCAAAGACTTGTAACCCATGTTGCACACTGCTGCAGGTTGCAAGGCTGCGCACTGCGCGGTTTCTCTGTTAAGGAGGCGCATTCGGTATCATCCACAGCATCCTGAAAATTATGTCCATTGTACGTGGCACAGTAAACTGAACGGCTTTGAATGCCCCCTCCGCAGGTGGCAGAGCACTGGCTCCAGTCACCAGTTTTCCAGCTAAAAACAAATTTTTTAAAAATAAACTCTCAAGAAACCAAGAAGCCACTAGTATCTCGGAACAAAAATTTCTCACGATTAGTTCCTAGGATGAGCTTTTTTGATCACAGCTTTTATCCAGCTAATAAGCAAGGGTTAGGAAAAAGACTCCTGAAATATAGGATTTAACACGGTCATATTAAAAGCCAGGAATTCCAAATTTCTAGCAGCATTAAAAATAACAGGGGTGCCAATGTAAGAAAAAGAAGTAGATGAAAGGAATCAAAAAAACAATTGGAGGTGAAGTATTAATAGGTGCCTCAGAGGTGGAGAGAGTAGTAGAATGTCACTATTTTAAGGGGTTGCAGCACCAAGAGTTATATTAAGACAAACCCCAGATTCTGCAGAAGGAATACCATTACTGTATGATCTCTCTCTGTTATGCAGATGCTATGCACATTTAAAAAAAAATTACATGCGTTTTGCATCTGCAGGGTCAGATGTCTTTCCCCATCAAAAAGTAGCTGGAGAAATTTTTATTTTCAGATAAAAATGTGCCCATGAAAAATGTGCACATTTGCATCTAACACTACTCGCATCAATGTGGTCCAGGGCATTTGGGATGGAGGGCTGATCTTTGGGAGATCTCCAGAGTCTAGCCTGGGGCTATGCTTTGAATAAAATATGAATTAATCAGATCTCGATACTCGGATGCTCCTGAAACATGCTTCACTCTGTACATGCAACTGACATAAAACTCCACTTTTAACTTGACTTTTCTAAATTTGGGAGAAGCTTCGCCCAATGCTGCAAACAGGAGTAGAAAGGACCACAGTTGGAAGGCTCGGCTTTAATCAAAATTCCAGACAGTCAAACAGCCAGCTCAAGCTGTCGTTTCCAACAGAAACTGCACAAATAACCTCAACTATCTTGGCACAGCATACAGACCAATAGGAGGCTCAGTGGAGAGTGACTATGGGAGTGGAGCATGGCATCTCAGAGGAAGTCCTTTTCTAAAAATAACTTAGCTGACAGGACGCTAATCTGGGCAGCTCCTTCAATAGGACTAGAGAAGGAAGCAGACTGCAAAAAAGGATCAGTGTCTAAAAAATAAATTCAGCCTTTATATTCCAAGAGGAATTTTACTACTTACTGCCTTTTATAGTTACATATTATTTTAGGTTGCTGTGGAACAATATTCAGTCTAAGAAAATAAATTTTCCTCCATTCCCTACAAACAGTATTGTCTTTCCCACTCCTGTGATTATTGCCATGATATATAGCTCTTTTCAGCCCTTAGCGGTCCCTTTCATAAAAACATATTTTTGCTTCTCCAAACAGTATTTATAATTATTCTCACTTCCCTCCAACCCCCGTGAGTTGATCACCCTATCTTCAGTTGGCTCCAGTTGTTAAAAAAAAAAGATAGGCAGCCAACTTCTTGTTTTCCCCCGTTCTTCTCTTGCTCATCTTCTTGGGCAAATCAATTAAGCCCCAATTGGGCATTGCTCAGGGGAAGTGCCAGCCATGCTTCAAAGCAACTCTGGAGAAGTGGGGATGGTGGCAAGCTGCAATGGCATCTTGCCAATTACAGGATGAGAAAAATGAAGCTGGGACTTGGACAAGTTGGAGGTTCCCATCAGTGAGAAATTGACTGCCCGATCTTGTCAGGATTTGCTTTGGAGGAGGAGCCAAGCTGATTGTTAATTGGCTCACTTTCCATGTCCTTCATGAAGGACTTCATGACATCACAGAGGTAGAGATGGGCAGTAACCATCTTATGTGCAAGGAGCAAAACAGGGGAAAAAGCCAATTTCGCCTACAAAAAATGAAAATTGCTTAAATAGACTAACAACGGAAAAAACTATTCAAACCAACTCTCAAGGCTTTTATAATTGGGGCTACATTCAAGAGGAAATCCTGGCAATCAGCCCATAGGCTCTGCTGCCCCTATTCATTCTATTTTATGCCATCCATTCTCAGACTGCAAGATAGTGAACAAATAAATAAGCAGCACTTGTAGCAAGAATAAAGCCAAGGTTGGATCACTAGATGGGACAATAGGAGTCACTTCACTCTAGTGAAAGAAAGCCATGGAAGTCAATATCAGAAACAAAATGGCACTGCATTGTCAGGGGGGCCCAGAGAGATAATGTAGTCAACTTTCTCTTTAACCAGGAACAATGGTGGCGAGGAAGATGAAGATCCATCAAAAAGGAAGATATGTTTTATGGAGTTGCTTTGGGTCAGATTCCTGGTGGAATTCCAGAAATCTAGAGTTGTCATGTACAAATTAAACCAACCTTTCTCAACCAAACTCACTTCCAATCTATGAATCTCATTGGAAAAAAATAGCTGGAGTGGATTATGCATCAAAAGAAGAGCAAAGGGTACATAATGCTTTCCCAATATTCCCCTGCCCTAAATTACCAAACATCTTTCTCATCCAATCAAGCAACCATGTGGCGGATCCACATTTTAATGGCTTGCTACCAATATGTCTAGTAATTACCACCTAACATTTTTATATTCACTGATCCAAAATTAGAAAATTTAAGAAATCTTTTTTAGTTTCTCAAGAGTTCTAGCATAAGCTTTTAAAGTTTATGAATCTTGAGACTTCGCTTATTTGAAACCACCTTGATTTTCCTTTCAAATCTTCTAAAATATCCAGCACTGGATCATCTGTTTTATTTCACCTGAAAAGAAAATAAGTTTCTAATGGCAATGGTACCTCTGTCTTACAGACATACAGTATTAGCTGGGTTCCTATATTGGCTAAATCAAAATGCACCCTGTTAGCTTGTGGTTACTATGTTGTTTTAGTCCAGCTCATCCTGAAATGAAAAGAAGGATGAGGGGTGACATGATAGCAGTACTCCCAATATCTCAGGCATTGCCACAACGAAGAGGGAGTCAAGCTATTCCCCAAAGCACCTGAAGGCAGAGCAAGAAGCAACGGATGGAAACTAGCCAAGGAGAGAAGCAACCTAGAACTGAGGAGAAATTTCCTGACAGTTAGAAAATCAATCAGTGGAACACCCTGCCTCCAGAAGTTTTGAATGCTCCAACACTTGAAGTTTTTAAGAAGAGATTGGACAGCCATTTGTCTGAAATGGTACTGTATAGAGTTTCCTGCCTGAGCAGGGGGTTGGACTAGAAGATCCCCTAGGTCCCTTCCAACTCTGTTATTCTGTTATCAATCACGGTTAAGGTTTAATGTATTATGTGAACCCACACAATTATAAGTTAATCAATACACATCCTGATTTAGCATGTTGTGGGAACAGTTACACTTAAAGAATATAGCAAAAGATTTTATTTCAGGAATGGTGACTGCAAGCTATGTAGCACTGTGGTTATGTTTACTTCTTTGCTAATTTAGCCACATATTCCATATTTTATCATAAATAGTGTGTGAGGATATATGACATTACATGGAAGATTTTTTGTCTGATTTGAATTATAAAGCATAATAAAGAGTAGGGAACTGTGAGTCATGCAGATATTCTACTTGAAAGCTCAAAAAACCTTTTGGAATCTTCTTCTGTAGGACTTAGGAGTTCCACTGGATCAGACTGGGTGTCCCATTAGGGTAAGACATAACAAAGTCATATCTTCACTTCCCCAAACAGTATCTGCAATTATTCTATTTCCCCATCCCCCACCCTTCTGATGGCTCTTTTGATTTGGTTTAGCCCCTTGTTGAAGTTATCAAAGCAAATGGCATCATCATGCTTTGTAGTCGTGAATTTTATTATGTGAAATATGACTTTTAATACAGTTGTACTATTGGTTGGTAATTCATCATTATGGATGGACCTCTGATAAATCCTGAGGATATGTAACTAAATCTGTAAAATTATCATCCAGACTAATGGTTATGGGAAAAAATATAGAAAAACAGAAAAGAAAGGTTAGATAAAACAATACAGCAATCTCCAGTAATATTCATTTTTAATTTACCAAACTTCTAAGCAGAAGCTGCTGGGGATATGATATCTAAACTCTTGGGCTACGAAGAAAAATAAGAAACTTTCTTCCTTCACCCTTCTTCACACAGGATAAGAAGGCAAAAAGCACTGGCTGCCCAACACCATTATTTAAGGAGAAAAGCCAAAGCTTTAAGAACAAAGTCCATCAGCTAGAAGAAAAGCCTTCAAAGGTTCGTGGAACTTTTGGAAGGTTTAGAGCCACACCAGCCTTTGAGTAGCATGCTGGGAGCCACACTCCAACCAGGATGTAGAGCCATGACAAAAATATATTTTTTTTATCTACATTAAATTTAACCTTAATAGAATGTCAATTAAAATGACTGAATAGTACTCAGTATAATTGCTTGCTATGAATTTAATAATTCCTTCTGTCTGCAAATTACAACTTTTCAGCAGCAATTTGAGGAGAGGCTATGTAGTCACACTGCTTGGATGAACAGGATAAACCTGTGCTTTAAATTACTACAGGTAGTCCTCAACTTACAATAGTTCATTTAGTGACCATTCGAAGTTACAACAGCACTGAAAAATGTGACACATGACTGTTTTTCAGACTTATGACCGTTGGTGTATCCCCACAGTCACGTGATAAAAATTCAGATGCTTGGCAACTGACTCGTATTTATGATGGTTGCAGTGGCCCGGGGTCACGTGATCACCTTTTGTGACTTTCTTACAGGCAAAGTCAATGGGGAAGTCAGATCTGCTTAACAACCATGTCACTAAATTTATAACTGCAATGATTCACCTAACAACTGTAGTACAAAAGGTTGCAAAATGGAGTAAAATTCACTTAACAAATGTTTCGCTTACCCACAGAAATTTTGGGCTCAACTGTGGTCGTAAGTCGAGAACTACCTGCATGTGTCTCACCAGGCATGGAAGACCGCTAAGGTCTCTTCCAACTTTTCTGTTTTGTGTGATTTCATGAATCTAGGTCTGTGGCTTTCAACAAGCATTTCTCAGGAATTTGTGGTTTGTTTGTTTGTTTTTAGCAAATTCCTGCTGAATGAGCAGCTAATAATGCAAGGGGAAGGGGAAAACAAGCTGTTTACTAAGGTTAGGAAGCTTGAAAACCACGATTGTAGATGAGGAGAAGGAAGAAAAGAGCTGAACCACTTTCTCCTAGTTACCTCTTTGTTTGCAAGTTCCATGCTCTGTTGCGGCTCCATGCTCCCGGCAGATAGAGGTAAGATACCCTTTGTATATAGAACAAAGATTTTAAAGCCCATAATAAATATATAGACATCTGGGTCTGTCTTTTACAGTATGATTTCTATCCTTTTAGGGCCAAACTAAATGGGATTTTGATGACGGATTGAAAACCTCGGCTGCCTTTTTTTTTAAGCCTTATGACAGTGTTTCTCAACCTTGGCAATTTGAAGATGTTTGGACTTCAATTCCCAGGATTCCTCAGCCAGCCTGACCTTTCCTCAGCTAGCATGGCTGGCTGGGAATTCTGGGAGTTGAAGTCCACACGTCTTCCAACTTGCCAATGTGGAAAAACACTGCCAAAGGATGTTGGGATGGGGTCCGATTTGGATCGGGGTCACGGGCAGGCAGAAAGCCTTTTCTCCTCTTTGCAGCTGTACCAATTTTCTACACCAAAATAGACCACCCAGCACAGCTACTATTATGCAGAAAACATAGAGGCACCTTATTATTCACAACAAGAAGAGGCAATTCAAATCAAAGCCAAATATGTGGGTGGTGGGAAGAATTCCATTTCCCCTGCCCTTCATCATGTCTTCAAATCACTCCCTCCAAAAGTTGGACGCAACAAAAAACATTGATGATGCTTTCATGGTTTGGTCTCTTCATCTGAAATGTCCAGATTTTTTTTTTTGTTCCTTACAGCCACAAGAATTCACTAAGTAGCTGGAAATTAGCAATAGGTCATAGTAAACAGGGGAGGGGAGGTGGGATTTTGGTCTAACTCTCTATGCTGAATGTGACACATCCTTTGGAGATCTGAAGGTGGATACTTGTTTCAGATTCTGGCCATATTATAAGGAGAAACCTAATTATGCTCAGAAAAGTTCTAGTGCTAAAACAGAGGAAACAATTTCATATCTCTAAAACTTTATAAAGAATAATAAAGTCTTTCTGATAAAATGAAAAGGAATTCTCGCCACTCACCACTTGCATTTCACACAAGGAGGCTCTCTCTCCAATACGGCTTCCCATTAATCAGGAAATATTCAATGATCTTCTAACAGAAAGCTTTTATCTACCCTTCCTAGTATGTTTAGTAATATTGACACCTTTTCCTAAGAGAGGAGTCAAGTGCTTTTAATTTAATTAAATGGGTTGATGGTAAGTGGGAAAGCAAAGCACCAGCTTCATTTCCAGAGGGTCCCTGGACCCCACACAGACTGCACTGACTTGCTTAGAAAAGAAAAAACAGTAGATTTCATAGCTATTTTTTTCTTTGTTCATGTGTTTATGGGTCTAGAAAGATGGCGCACATCCTGGAGAGCCACAATTTGCCCATAAAAAAATAAAATAAAAGAAAGATAACAACATAAATTTGGTTATAAATCAATAAAAATTATGTGCTGTGTGATTAGCTACACCCAACCTGGAAAACATTTTGTGACCAGGCAAGCTTCAAAGAAAAGATTGCCTATTCCCACCCAATTAGCTTGTAAGATATTTTTCTCAGATAATATTTTGATCTGACCTGTATGAGAAGCGGTCCTCGACTTACAGCCACAGTTGAGCCCAAAGTTTCTGTTACTACGTAAGGCAGCTGTTAAGTGTGTTTTTACCTCATTTTATGACCTGTTTTGCCACAGTGGTTAAGCGAATCACTGCAGCTGTTAAGTGAATCGTATGATCGTTGAGTAAAATCCGGCTTCCCTCATTGATTTTGCTTGGTGAAAACTGGCTGGGATGGTTACAAATGGTGATCACGAGAACCCAGGAAAGTGCAGCTGTCATAAATAATGCCAGTTGTCAAGCAACCAAGTTTTGATCACATGACCATGTTGATGCTGCAACACTTCGTAGGTGTGAAAACCGGTCATAAGTCGCTTTTTTCAGTGTCACAGTAACTTGGAGCAGTCACTAAATGAATGGTTGTAAGTTGAGGACCACCTGTGCTTCTCCAGGGCTTAGGTTTCTCTGCATGCCTTCCGCATGAGAACAGCAAGGGCCCCGAATGGAGACTACCAAGTTATTTCTGACTGTGACCGATTCTTAGATTTCAAGGTATCTCAGAGAAGAGAAAAAACAAATCAAAGCTCACCGTTTTGTGTGGGGACAGGCCTGGAGGCTACAAGTCCGGTTATTTCCTGGCCATGGTTTATCTCTGCACATATAATCTGGATATGCTTCATTGTCAATGGTGCAAAAGACCAGACGAGACTGATAACCTGAAGAGCAGAGAAAAAAAAAAGACAAAGATGGCACAGATAATTGGCAAGGAGATCGGTTGCATAACATTCCTAAGGCAAACAAGTATTATCATCAAATAGATAAGCGTTAGGTCGAGGCCAGCATCTAATGAGTTTTGTTTGTTATTCATACAGAAATGATGTGATTGAAATCAAGGTAGCAGGGCTAGCACTAATCTGAATGCAGGAGTGTGTGTGTGGGGGGGGAGGGGAATTAATTAAGTTACATAATTAAGTGAATGAAATAATGGGTTCACAAGCACATCCTTGGAAAAGAATTCTGAAAATCCCTCAGTTTCATCAATTTTTAGGGGTGGGAGGTGATATTTCCTCACCATGGCCCTGTGCTTTTGGCCAACTTTCCCTCAGAAGTCAGACTTGCTCTGACATTGATTGCCTTGCAGAAGCTGGTTGAGATGGGGACCCCTCCCCACCCCCCCTCACCCCCAAAGATCTTTTCCCATTAGCTGAGCTAAATGTAAATAGATTGTTCTACGTTTGCTCAGGTTCTTTCAAGTAATGAAAAGAAATAAAGAATTTTGCTGATTGAATATTTACCACAGATGCATTATTTATTTCACTGAGGATGTTCTATGTTTGTAGATTATGTTGTGCACTACAGATAGTCCTCGACTTACGACCACAAAATTTCTGCTGTTAAGCAAAACATTTGTTAAGTGAGTTTTGCCCCATTTTATGACCTTTCTTGCCATAGTTCTTAAGTGAATCACTGCAACTGTTAAGTCAGTAACAGAGCTGTTAAGTGAATCTGGCTTCCCCATTGCCTTTGCTTGTCAGAAGATCACAAAAGCTGATCACATGACTCCAGGACACTGCAAGCGTCATAAATATAAGTAAGTCAGTTGCCAAGTGTCTCAGTTTTGATCACATGACTGTGGGGATGCTGCAATGGTCATAATTGTGAAAAATGACCATAAATAAGTCCCTTTTCTCAGGGTTGTTGTAGTTTTGAACAGTCACTAAGCAAACTGTTGTAAGTCAAGGACTACCTCTACCAGACTGTTTCATTTACAAGTTTTTTTTCTTCCTAGCATTTTCCCTTCAAGTGCAGGGCCTGTTTTTTCTGGGTCAACAGAGCGCTGATCCATTGGTTGTGACAGGATTTAAACAACTGTCTTGTCACCCAAGCCTGATGTTGCGGGATGAGAGAGAGAGGGAGAGACTGGGCCAGTCTCCCAAAAGGCTTTCATGCCTAAGGCAGGAGTAGAGTTTAATGGTTTCTAGCCTGGTGCCTTAACCACTATATCAAACTGCCTTTCATTTCATTTGCAACAGTATAGCAGCTTAATGAAGAAATAAAAGACTACTATTCGCATTTTACCATACCATATACAATCTCACTGGCATACATGTAGTGTAATCAGTAACTAAGGTTGTTGGTCACATCTACTTTGAAGAAGAATAAACAGATGGACAGGCTTTAAGTCTGAATGAATCAAAATATGTCTGCCACCCATTACAAAATTGTATCTCCTAGAATGGCTAGTAGCAGATCTCTTTATAATCCCATAAGCAAAGATTACAAGATGATTTCTGCACAGACCACTGCAAGCTTTTTTTAAAAAATATATATATATACGGTAGGTCAAATTCTCAAAACAAGTTTTATCAAAATGCCATTATCTTGTTCATGATATAATAATTCTGTCTCAACTTAATCAGAGTTTATTTTCAATTTATGCCTTTTCTCACAGCCTTCCAGGCAATACTAGAATATACCCTGTTATTTTCTCTATGTAAGCACAGGAAGGTTGAGTATTCAGGTTAATATAGTTTATGAGTTCTAGATTCCTTCTGGCTCTAGCATTCAGTGATAACCTGATCAGGGTCTAAGAGGAACAATTTCAAGAATAATGATCAGCTATTGAGTCCCACTGACAAAAAAAGCCAAAAATAAAAACTTGGTTATAGCAATAGCAATAGACTTATATACCACTTCAGAGTGTTTTACAGCCCCCTCTAAGTGGCTTACAGAGTCAGCATATTGCCTTCAACAATCTGGGTCCTCATTTTACCGACCTCGGAAGGATGGAAGGCTGAGTCAACCTTGAGCCAGTCAGAATCAAACTGCTGGCAGTTGGCAGTCAGCAGAATTACCTTGCAATACTGCATTCTAACTACTGCACCACCACGGCTCTTATAACCAATATAATCTAATATATCTAACCATTTATTTCTCTCTCCTACCTTTCAAACCAGGTTTTCCCATTACATTAAAATCACATATTAGAAAAATGGCAACCAGAACAGAATGTCACTTTGGGAAAGCAGCAGTTAAAATCGTTATGATATCAGCTCTAAAAACTAGTAAGATGCCCATAGGGGGGCATAAGGAATTGCAGAAGTAATATTGCTACACTTCTCCTGCCTAACAGATATTTGGAGCCTGAGACACAGGTAGCCTCCCAAAACTCCCAGGCATTCACAGGATGCAATGCCTTTGTGCAAATGACCAAAGCAGCATCATGCTATTGTGATACAAGGCCTTCTCCTTTGTATGGGTGTGTTACATCATAACAAAAGGGATGGGGTTTGCATCATAATGGCCCAATATTGCTTTGTTATTTGCCCCTCTTGATCTTCCCACAATCCCTTTTGCAGCTCCCAGAGTGATCACGGCCAAATTTTCAGTACATTTTTGTCTATTTTGTGTGGAAAAAATAAAGGAAAATATTACCCTTAGCTCTCTAACAAAAAATGGATGGTTTTAAAACCCACCAATTCTCTCCTGAGTTAGGGCAATTTACTTGTTTTGGCAGATCTTGAAAAGCAAGATTATACTTAATACTTTTGTGGCTTAAATCATTTATTTCACTCCTTATAATATTCTGCTCAAAGCAAGCCAAATGCATCAGGCCTGTCCACATTATTATCCACATGACTATCTTTCGCAATCCTTAGGCAGGGCACAACACTGAAGACTAAAACTCTGTGCATACGCTACAAAACACAGTGACCGACTCAGATTGGATCCTGCAAAATTGAAATGATATCTCAGGCAGGAGAAGATTGCTTTCACCATTCTATGCTGTGGCTCTAGAGTTCTCCTGAAGTAGCAGATTTCTGCTTAGGATCATCTTGATAATGCATTTATTCTAGTTAAAAATGGCTTTAAATGCAGTAAGACAGGAGTGTCAAACTGGCAGCCCACAGGCTGGATGCGTCATGTGCAGGACATGCCCACCCAAGCTCCGCAAAGGAAAAAAATGTTACGATACGTCACGATATGTCACATGACGTGATCAAGTTTGACATCCATGGTTTAAGAGATGGCATATAGATCATCACACAATCATCACTACAACAGTTCAGTATAGCATTTAATTTAATGATTGAAATCTAGCACGTCTGCCAATCCTCATATGCAACTAGTATACCTGTCCAAACATTACTGAGATTTTGAGTGAGAATGCCAACATTTTGTGTGATTTGCTAATCATCTGAGATTTCAACCAATTAAATAAACGGTCAATCTTAGAGAGTAACACTCACACATCACCCATTCAGTTTTCAGCTTCCCCATCTGCTATGTGTCTGTATTTGTACCATACACACACAGACCACAAACTATCTAGAAATATCCTCACAGATCAATATGTGATCTGTACACACAGATTGGGAACCATTACTTAAGTAAATCAATAATATTAAATGTAAAGTGCTAGCATATACCTCCACCACATTCAGCACTACAGTCACTCCAGGAGCCGTAGCCCCAGCTGTAGCTTGATGTTTGCCTTTGGAATGGCAAATAGTATTCATAATGCACTCCTTGGTTTGGTTCCTGGCTGATAAGCTGAAAAATAAAGAAGATAAGCAGATGTCAGGAAATGCACTGTTTTTGCTACTCTTGTAGCAAGCTATTATCTACAGGTCCAGTTCATGTAGTGGCAAAGTCTGGACTCATAATGCTTTTGCACATAAATATTTAGATGACAAGAATATCTCTTTTTCAAACAAACAAACAAAAAAAATCTGGTCTTCCTGTAGGAAAATAAGGTGAGCTTAGTTTCTTTTCCCTGATGTGTTAATTACTTAATTAATTAAAAACACAATTACTCATCTGTTTGTTACAGTCCAATCTTCCCTCTGTGAGGGAGATGGGTGGTTTTGAAATTTCATAAATAAATAAATAAACTTTGTCTGCCATTTGTGAAAACTATGTCTATCACTCAGAGCCAATTTGGTTAAAGCATAAGGTTAGAAACCAAGAGATCCTGAGTTCTAGTCTTTGTCTGGGGATAAGCTAGTTGTGTAATCTTAGGCCAATAACTCTGTCTCATCCCTAGAAAGCAGTCAATGACAAACCACTTCTCAAAAACCTTACCAAGAAAATGCAGGGACTGGAGTCAAAAACTGACTTGACATACACACACACACACACACACACACACACACACACACCACTCAGATCCTTGCCAAAGTTACTCCCTTTCTGCCTGCTACTCATCTCCTGCTCTTTCCTGACTGTGACCGATCAACATTTCAATACTTTATCTACAATACAAAGGATAAAGTGGTTTCTTATTCAACAAGAAGCAATTCTTAAACTACTGTAGTTTCCCCAGACTTGTGTCCCCCAAATGGGTCAAAATTCTTGTTTCATCTAAGCATTACTGTTGAGGTTAAGGAATCAGGAACTAAAGTGATCTTAATGCAACGCCAAATAAATTATCCATTCACGGTTTGACCTCTGCATGAAATAGAGATAGCCTTAAACCCTGTTCTCTTCTACTCTAATAGTTGTTCAGTCAAGAAATAAAAGTTCCCCCATCAATCTATTTTATTTATTCATGACCCTCTGGAATCCCTCTGTTTGGAGAATTATCTGGAACACCTATGCACAGCTCAGGCATTCATTCAAACCTCTAAGAAAACAGGAAAGTAGTTGCAGGTACTTGCCTCAATTATCAAAGGTTCGGTGATGGGACCCCGGGCGTGGAGAAGCTCTGGAGCCAGATCCCCCTCTGAACCTCTCTCATAATGCATCACTGTGCTAGCAATAGGCAAGGCCTGGCTATACTCAATTGTCCACTGCCCATTCAGATAATAAGTTCCTTGTACATTCTTGATGGCTGAGATTAGGGGAAAGAGGGAATGGAAAGAAATGTAAAGACAATGATACAGACTTCTGAGACTCTGATGTTGCAAAAGGTTCCCCAGATATGAAAGGGTTATTATGTATTAAACGAGATATTGATATATTTTTGGAAAGAAGGTGTGATATTTTGCTGAGAATCTACAAATGGTAATTGTACTTAGTCAACCATAACTGATTCTCACCCCTCACCCCAAAACACCAGACACTTAATAAATACAGGTAGTCCTTGAGTTACATTTCATTTAGTGACTATTCTAAGTTACAATGTCACTGAAAAAGTGACTTATGACCGTTTTTTCATGCTTACATCCATTGGACCATTTCCATGGTCACATGATCAAAGTGTGGATGTTTGGCAACTGGCTCATATTTACGATGGTTGTTGTGTGCTGGGTTCTTGTGATCCCCCATTGAAACCTTCTGACAAGCAAAGTTCATGGGGAAACCAAACTCACTTAAGAAACATGTCGCTAAGCTAACAACTGCAGTGATTCACTTAACAACCGTGGCAAAAAAGATCATAAAATGGAGTAAAATTCACTTAACAACTGTCTCGCCTAACAACAGAAAATTTGGGCTAAATTGTGGTCATAAGTCAAGGATTACCTGTACTCAGGTGGCAGATCATAAGGAGATCCCTGAGCTGCCCTGGGAAACTGACAAAAATATCATAGAAGGCGGCATGGGTAAATCATTCCATGTTAATGCCACAAAAACTACTCAGATATGTAAACAGTTACGAGGATGCAAGTTTGACACGAAAGAACCTTGGCCATTTTTGTACAGAGCAGTAACATTCAAGCCATATCATTAAATCAAAGCATTATAAGGAACCTTACCAAGAAAATGCAGAGACTGGAGTTATTAATCATCTCGTTCTGAGATGATATATGTTGATTGCTCTCGTGCTGAGGTATGAACAAGCCTCATTTTTATGTTTTTGCTGATAAGAGACAGTTCTTTTTGCCTTGCCCTTTATGGGCCCCATGCAATTTCATCATTTGTTCCAGAAGATTCCCCCAAACCAGGAGACTGGGAGTTCTAGTCCTGCCTTAGGAATGAAAGCCGGCTGGGTGACCTTGGGCCAGGCACTCTCTCTCTCTCTCTCTTAGTCCAACTCACCACACAGGGTGGTTGTTGTGGGAAAAATAGGAGGAGAAGGAGTACTAAATATGTTCATCACCTTGAGTGATTTATAAAAATAATAAAGGTGGATGGCATCCATGGGATTTTGATGGAGAAGTCATGAAGACTCTTGCTTCGTGTAAAATAGACATATTATTGCAGGTATATTGTTGCAAATAGAACCTTGTTTCATAGCATACACCAATTGCATTCTATTATTAAGTAGTCTCCCATCCATGTTATTAATGATGCAATACCCAGATGACGGTCCCATGTAATATTTCTGAGTGTGCAGATCCATATTGTCCTGCATTAAGTCATAACTAATTGATGTGATGGAAGTCATATACAAAGAGTAGTAACAACTACTTACCCAGGAAGTTCCTGGTAGGGGTTGCTTCCTTGATCCGGATGCTTGTGGCTCCCATCGGAATGACAAAGATTTGATTGTAGCCTATAGGAGCAGAATAAATCAGCCAGAATAAATTCATTTTCTGAGAGAGAATATAACAGAGAAGGAAGCCAGGGTAAAGTCACTCTTTCGTGCAGAGAAGCTACATGGGAAAAGATATAAAGCTTGCTGTAACTACTCCACTGATTTTGAACTGTCTCCATCCGTATTCATATTACCCATAAAGCTACTCTTGCATGTAATTGATGTAATATGGCACAAGGCAGGGACATCAATGCATCACACTGCAGACATGGTACAGTAAAAACCTTCCTGAGTTTCAGTTATTGACTTTAGCTTCAAAGATATAAAGAGATTAATAAGAACCATCAATCACATCTCTATACCTCAATCCTAGTCTAAAGTCTGCCATATTATTTTTTATTTTATTTTATTTTAATTCCATTTATATCCCGCCCTTCTCCGAAGACTCAGGGCAGCTTACAAACTTAGCATATTAATCTATGGTACTAAAACAGCCCTGCGGTACCTTTAGGGAGATTGGGCACATCAAAGAGTCCCTTCACTTCAAAACAAGCTCTTCCATTCCCACCGCACTGCAGGCACTTGTCTTCTTTTTGGGAAGAATCCAGCATTTTATCACAGCCAACAGCCTGTAAAATAGCAAAGTTCAAACCATCCACAGGTAAAATGGAGAAGTCAAGCTATCAGAAAATAGAAAGACAAGACACTTCACAGTAAGGTCAAGAACATATTTTTGATGCAGTGGTTCTCAAAATTGGCAACCTTATGACGTGTAGATTTCAACTCCCAGAATGCTGGGGGTTGAAATCCACATAATTCACGGTCTCCAAGTTTGAGGATTATTGCTTTAAAGCAGGGGTGTCAAACTGCCAGCCCGCGGACCATACATGTCATCCCAAAACTGTGCCCACCCCATTGCCGGCAATGGAGAAAAAGCTCTGATATGTTGCATGACATCAGGTGACGTCACGAGTTGACATGTCTGCTTTAAAGGCTTTTAAAAATGGAGGAAAGGATTGCTTGCAATGCTGAGCTTCCATCTTTTTCTTTAAATTACTATTATAGATGGAATTATTTAAAAGAAATAATAAACCCTTATAAAACCTATTTAAACTAACAGATGAGCGCACATATAAATAGTGGTTGTTGTTTTTTTCAAATCCTCTTTTTTTCTGAAATGAATACTAATTTTCTCACTCAGAACATCTCTGGGGATATCAAGCTAGGACAACAACAGCCATATGTTTCATAACTTTTCTCAGAACATCTTTCTAAAACAGCCTTGGTACCTACCAGGCCCGTAGGAGTTCAACATCCATACTTTGCAGGCATCCGGCAGTGAATGTGTATATTTAGACTTTTAAGCAAGTTTGCCCAAAGTCCACACAAATGCCAGAGACATTTCCAGCACTGATATTTCAAAGGAGGTTGCCTTCAAATACACTATTTTATAATAATTGTAGGAAAGTCAACCCCGTGGGAATGCAACATTAGAGAGTTAACTCAGCTAATGTTTGTGCAACCACTATTGACTGGCTAATAAAAATTAAAACACTGTTTTTTTAACCTAACTATTGATGTGGTTGCTTTAATGAAACTGCTTATTAGTCTCTGTAATTTGGTATTTCCAGAGCTCTCCTCCCACACCAACTGCCCAAACAAATAGCTTCCTCCTACATAAATGTGCTCTTAGCAGAGAATACAGCAGATAGATACCTATTGAGCAGAAAAGAGGGAGGGGAATTCAGAGGACCAGGACAACTAGTCATTGGTTTATGACCATTTATTTAACAACAATTCAAAATTATAACAGCCTCGAAAAAACGGACTTGCAGCCCATTGCACACACCCCCATGGTCACTGCCTAGAGTTGTGTTTGATTCATAAAGGAAAAATAATAAAATGGATGAGAACAGAGACATATTTATTTAAGTGAATATGGGCTTGCCCCTTTCTCTTCCACCTCAGCTTTGTCTGCTATTGCTTTCCTAAAAAGTCTATTGCAGGCAAACTTTGCCCACAGCCAGGTGTTCGATCCTTATGGACATGAGCTTGACTCATTCTTCCATCCTTTCAATGCTGGTAAAATGAGGACCCAGATTGCTAGGGGCAATATGCTGACTCTGTAAACCAGTCAGAGGGTGCTGGAAAGCACTATGGAGCAATATATACAGTAAGTCTCGGTGCTATTGCTAAAGAGTTGGACATGAACAGTGCTGAGCTAGAGGTTTTTGAGTTCTCTCTCTCTCCCTCTCTTTTTGTATAATCATTTTGTTTATCGAAGAAGACAGGAATGCAATAGAGCTATACATTTTAAGCACTGGTTTCTTTTTGCATTTCTCCAGCAATCCTGTTCTAGGTACCTGAAGTGTGTCCTGCCACAACCGGTGCCCACCTCCACAATTTGAGGATGCTGCCATTTTCCTTGTTTTATGGGAGAGTGGAAAAAAATGGTGGCTGGTTAACTGAAACGGTGATCGTTCAGGTTGGTGCAACAATACCAGACTGCTCTAACAGTGCTATAAATGCTACTCCTTTGGGTTTTTCACTCATTTTGTGCAAGGCTGAAATAAATTTCAGGGGACTAGTGGGATCTGCTCTTTCTCACTGCTTCCCAAACAAAATACAGAGGACTGTGTAAGTTGTTACCCATAAGAAGGAAGAGAGAGATATCCTGAAAAGGCACCCTTTGTGACCTCTATTATTGTTGTTGTTGTTGTTGTTGTTGTTTAAAAAAACTTCATTCAGTGCTGGTTACAACTAAATGGAGTGGAGAGGAAGAAGCTGAGCAATAGTGGAGTCCTGTGTTACACCCTTCCTGCCACAATGCTTTGATTAGGAAATGCTTTTCCTTCTTGGTTGGTTGGTTACATGCTTAAATGGGAAGGAAGAAGAACCCCAAAGCTGTACCAATAGCTTTGCTATCAAGCCTGCACACAAATAATTGAGACATCATTTGGCAGAGGCAGAAGAAGCAAGAGAAAGGTCAGCAAAGGGAGTAGCAAAATTCATGTTGTTAAAATATTGGCTAAAAGGGTTGGGTAGGTAACACTTTCCCCCAGCAGTCCAAGTTCTTGGTCTGTTGATTGTTTTTCTGGCCCTTGCAAACCCTCTGGTGGCCGAGGGTGGAAGTTCAGGAGCTAAAAGAGTTTTTAAAACCAAGGTGCATCTGAACCTTCTCCGGAAAAAAGATTGTATTCTTCATATTCTTCATTTCTCCTTTGGCTTTGTTGTTATAAGAGGGAGATCCACTGAAATGAACTGTTTCTAGAAAGGCCTTTTAACATGCAAAGGGCCCAGACAACCTTTTCATGCTGCCTGGCAGTTGAAATTCAGACATCTTAAATCTGACAAGTTTGAAAAACACTGTCCTACAGCATCTGGTACCCCCTCGGTGGCAAGTAACAGCACTCTGTGATGTCATGCTGGCCACATGACCACAGAAATGTCTTTGGACAGTGCTGGCTCAATGGCCTTGAAACTGAGATGAGCACCACCCCCTAAAGTTGGCAACGAATAGCAGAATAAAATCCACAGGGACTCCTTTACCTTACGGCATATCTGAACTATAATCCCCTCCTTCCCCTTTCTGTTATCTCCCAGTCCCATTATGAGGATTTCAGATGTATACAACTCAGCAAACACAAATATACAATAATCCTTGGCCTCTTGGGTCCTCTGATCAAATCAGTTAGGTCTGAATTTCACTTAGAAGGCTACTTCTTTTTAATCTTACCCTGGATTCTGACTATCCCTTGATTATTCTGGGAATTTCCAAGACATTAGGCCCTCACTATGAATAGTACAGTGATTGGGGGGGAAAACCACTATGAATAGTCTAAATGTGTTCCTGATCATAACCAACAAAATGTTGGAAGAGATGGGCAGAGGAATGAGGAGAGACTGAATTGGGCAGAAGAAATATGGAATTCCTGCCATTAATAATCATCTGCTGAACAGATATACTAGGCATCTTTGCCATAAAACACAGAATAGAATAGAATTGTGTGGACAATATGCTGATATTCAGTGAACCACAAAAAAGGAGGGAAAACCCAACAGAAGGCTCACTATTAGCTTTAGCTCCAGGGAGGACAAATGTTGAAGCTTGTCTAACCTTGCAACACCTCCTTTAATGTGTGGTTCCACACCTGTTTAAAGGCAGCCTACACCCCTCCCCCAAGTTAAAGGCAGTTCTTGGCCAGCAAACCCCTCCTCACCCCTGGTTTGGTCTGGCTTCAGGTATTATGTGGATTCAGACAACATGATTTATAGAATGTGTTTTAATACTAAGCATGTGGAGTGAATGCCATCAATTATGGCTTGGTCAACAAAACTATTGTTCAAACAAAACAAAAAGCTAGTCATGGTATGTGAATTTAGAATCTCAGTTTAGTTTACAGAATAAATCTGCAGTAAGGTAAAATGAGATTATTCCGTATATGGTCTGAGGAAGTTCAGGGTTCATGTACGAGGCAAAGAAGCCAAGGAAACGTGGCATTCTTTCTGAAAGTGGGTGAAGACAAATACATACGCGACAGGTCCCTTGCACACAAATATCGTTTGTCCCTGGTTCACAAGGAGTTCCATCAATGACAGCTTCTTTCTGCCTGTAGTAGAAATTTTCTCCTTTTGGGATGCAGTTTAATTCACATTTATTGGGAGCTGTGAGCAAAATGAAAAAGAAACATGTTATTTCGCTGCTGGAGCTTTATGTGTTGTTTTATTTTGATTCTTCCACAAATGGAGAAGAGCAGAACTTTATTAATATTCTCACACTTGGCTTTAACAGGCCAGGGTTTAAGAATGCGATTCCATTCTCTGGAATAAGAGTGTTATGTACTGGGCTTTTTGAGGGAATACCACGTGGGTTGCTGGAACAGCTAATGGCTCTCCAGCAACCCAGACTACCAGTCTCCTGTGCTGCAATTGGCTATCCCCAGGCGGCATTGGTTGATTCAAACCTATTGGCTGCCACCTAGGGGATAGACTATATATTGCGGCTGGTTGCAGCCATTTCCCTCAGGACAGTCCCAGCACGAAATAAAGTATGAGTTACCTGTACTCTGTTCGCGTCTTCATTCCTGAGTCAAAGAACCTGCTATTTAATAAAGAGGTTAAAGCAGACATGTCAAACACAAGGCCCGGGGGCCGGATCCGGCCTGTGAAGTGGTTTCATGTGGTCCGCGAAGCCATCCTGGAAACAGTGAGGGAATGGCCCCCACTGCCTTGGCTCTGGCCCAGAGACCCTCCTTCTGCCAGAGACCCTCAGATCTGTCCCACTCCTGCCCAGGCCCCCATAGGCACCCTTGATGCCAACGATGTAGAGCTGGCCATGCCCACCCAGTAGGCCATACGCACTCTAGCCATGCCCACCGAGTAGGCCACACCCACCCTGGCCATACCCACCCGGCCCCTTGAGGGCAATTGCAATGCTGATGCGGCCCTCAATGAAATTGAGTTTGACACCCCAGGATTAAAGGGTGGACCACAGCTAATTCAGGCTTGAATCAGGCCTATCTTTAATTTAGACATGGACCAAAACAAGAATTGCTCAAAACATTGGCTGTTTTCATTGCATTCACACTCTAAGCCATAATACTTTTGGTTAGATTTATCGTTTTATTGGTTAGATTTATTAGTTTTATTGTGCAAATGCAGCCAATCATGTTTTGTTCAATAAACAGGATTCAGCAAACAGTGACAAATTGACATAGTTCATTTAGTTTATAGTTAATCAAATCACAGATTTACCTGTCATACTGGTTTTTTTTTGATTAAGCAATTTTAAGCAAAGCTGAGAAAAAGAGTAAAATATAGAAAGCAAGTAAGATATACGGTAGCAATTAAAGATATAAGATGAGACAAGAAAAAGAAAAGTTAATACAGCTAAAGTAGGAAAAAGTACATCAACCCCATTTACTATATTTCTCCAAACCTATCTTTGAGAACCACTCTTGCTTCCACTAGGTCTATAGATCAATTCACATATTGCCTTTTATTTTTTTAAGCTCATAACTCCTTTTTTGAGGAATTCATTTCAGCCACAACTTTTTCAGTGACCCCCCCTTCCTCCTGACACATTCATTCTTCATTCATACATTTTTTCAGTTCATTCAATCTCTGACTAGCTTGTCTCATTTATTGTTACGATTCTCCTAAAGTCCACTTAGCATCAATGTTTATGCTTTGCATAAACAAACTCAACATGCTTCTGTGCCATCATTTATACATCACTTATTTCACTCTATCTCACCTTATTTCACCTTCACTATCTCCTTTTCTTAGGGTCACTTTTATCAATTCTGCTGGGAGATTAATCTGCCTTCATTTTTTTTAAAATACAGGATTTGAACTTTCTCTTCATGCAGCCCTTCTTTCATTTTAGTTTCTTTCCTTTCTTTCCTTTCTTCTGTGCCTATTTACCCTTGATCCATTTTTGACACTATCAATGGCCAATCATGCCATATTCAGAAACTGTCATCATTGTATCCTTCATTGTTCTCTCAATCTTCATTGTAAGTGGCAGGTCCATTGCAAGCAGACAGTACAAAGGCACCATGAAAAGGAGGGGAGAGGCACCAAATTAAGTTTTCAAAATCTATTCTTCATTCCAACTGCATCAGCTAACTTACATCAGATTTCACTTCTGCCAAAACAAATGCTGTATAACATCTTCCAATGCACATATTTTTTTACACTTCTGGGAAGCTCAGCCTAACCACTATGAACTGTGGCAAGCCTTCTTCTATGCAGCAACAAAACAGCTTAAAGCTTATTACAAACATCCTGTCTAGTCTTAACCACTATCCTGTTGCTCAAAAATAGCAAAATGATTATACGGAGGGGTGGCAAAATACATTTTTGCGCAAAGGTGCCTTACAGACCAGTGGCAGTCCTGATAAATGAACAAATCAATCATCCTTTGGAATGCATTCCTGTTCCATGAAGAGACATATCATTACTGTGCGTACCGAAACAGACTTTTTTCTAAGCAGAAATTAACCAATCAATCATCATTCCTGTTCATTCTTGAGTCTTCGAAAAGCCCAATCACTTTTTCTGTACTTGCATGTTTTATCCCACCCAGCCATTCATGTCAGCTAGCAGAACAAATCTTTCTCTTGGATTGCATTCATTTCAAGCATGGCACATTCCCCCCTCCCCACAAAAACCCCCCACATCTTTGGTTCTTTCATTATCACCATTCACTAGAGCGTAACATACAATTATCAGCAAAGTATCTCCTTTTTGTATAGACACCCACAAGAATCAAAATGAGACTGATTCATATTTTCTGACATACATTTAGCCCTTTCATTCATAATTAAAAATCCCCGTTTTCTTCCCTGCGTGCATTAATGAACTCTGCTCCACAAGATCACACCATTTCTACTTAAATCTTTTATATCCTTTCCCTTTCTCTTATTTCACAAGCATACAACAAATCTATTTTCCTTTCTTTCCATTTGTTAAAACCTGCTCTTTATCATTTATTCTTCTTCCATTCCAAGTTATATAATTACTTTCATTTATTTATTATTATAGTTATCAATATAATGGGCCCACGCATACTGATCCCTCCCACTCATCATGGCTTTGGCTAGCTGAGGCTTCAATGTAGCATTTTTTTTATGTAAGACTATCCGTGCTTGCTGACCTTCCCCATTTATCAGCTGGAAGACTCAAATCCAGGAAACCCCCTACTGGCACTAGCACAACATCTGCTAACAACTTTAACATCAATCCTCAATGGAAAGCCAAATTAGTAGCTGAACACGCAGACATAGGAAGACATGTAAATGACCTGCACAAAAAAGGTCCCAGGCTCTGAACTGTCATGTCAACAATGGACAATTATGAATAGGATTCACACCTCCCACGGAGTCTGCCGGGACACTGTGGAACATTGTATCCTCCCCTCGGTGTGACTAGAGGGTCCCGTGTCAAACTGGAGATCACATCGTGATCTGCTGTGAGTTGAGGGCATATACCAGTCCAATATCTGATTTAATACAAATGATGCTGTGCTTCAATGGTTAGATGTCTACAGTAGACGCTGGTATTTAAACATAGATCTTTTCAACATTTATATTCTATTATATTTAACTAATCTAGCTGAAATATTAATATATACTGCTCAACCAACCCACAGGCATGTAAGATATGCCATATACTAAGTAAATAAATAATATGTAAGACTTTTCATATTGTTGTTTTATTTAGATATATTACATTCAGCATTTTCCCCGACCATGTTCTATTATACTGGCCATTAAAAGAACCTTTTCTTCCAATTCATAATTAGGTAATTCTTGATCACAGAGCTAAATATTTGTGGCCATGGCAAGTGGAAAAATGTCCACTAGGAGAACAGACTTTATTTACAAAGGGAACTTGCTAAACAAGTCAAAATCAGGTGCAAAAAAAGATAGACTTCAAATTATAGTCAGGTTACCATATCACAGGGCTTTTCAACTTTTTCACCCACTGTACCACTTTTAGGATATGGCAACTTCCGAGTACCACCAGTTGCCTAGCAAGGTGTCAAAAACTTGATGACCAAAAAAACAAAAAGGAAAAAAGTGATGTAGTACAGGTAGTCCTCGACTTACAACAGTTCACTTAGTGACTGTTCGAAGTTACAATGGCACTGAAAAAAGTGTCCCCCAAGCCACAGCTGAGCAAGACACCTGCCTGCCCACCCGGTGGCACTCTTCCTCCTGTCCGAGGTTTTCATTGTTATGAGCATTTCTGTTGAGGATTGGCAGTGGGGGTGGGGTGTCTGGTTTTTATCCCCCCCCCCATCTGCTGGGTGGTTGTAGCAGGTTTTGGTCACTTCACATGATCCTGGGACACTGTGACCGTCATAAATATGAATCAGTTGGCAAGCATCTGAATGTAAATCACAAGACCCTGGAGATGCTACAACATTCCAGCTGATTGGTGCGTCTGGGCTCAGCAGAAGCTCCAGGATCAGCGTTGAGCTCCAGCTGGAGCCTGGCGCTGATCCTGGCATTTCAGCTGAGCTCTGACAGCCCTGCAGCTCCAGCCATCTCTCGCTCAGGCTTGTGCGGTGCTGCCACCAGTTCAGCTCATTCCCCTCCCCTGCTACCACATTTCTAGGATGGTCATGTACCACCTGCCAGGTGCCAATGTACCACAGGTGGTACCCGTACCACTGGTTGTAAAGCCCTGCCACATCAAATAATTCTGAAGTATGACAAAATTTAGAGAAAAGCCTGGTATGGAAAATTCAGTGTCTTAATTGAGTTGTTTTTTTCTCCGAGCCAGTGAATATACAGCTAGGTTGCAATTAAAGTGGGTTTGTATAATGCAGTATTTGAATTAGTGCAATCGTAAATTGATATCGAGTATTGAACCAGCATTTAGTTATGCAAGGTACAATTGGGTTTGCTGGATTTTAGACACTGCTGCTTGCTTATCTTTGGTGCACAAAATGGACAAAAGGAAGATTCTTTCCAATGAAAACACCACAAGGTCAAAAAGGAGGGTCATTATTACATTACAGTAAAAATTGGGTGCGACTGAGCAACGTGAACAACTCTAAAATAGCAACTCTAAAATAAGATGAGATTTTTGGAATGCCTGATTTAATGGTATGCAGGGGAAATAAAAAGGTAAAGTTGCATCATTTATTTTGTGTTTTGAAAAGAGCTACAGGGAGCAAAAGTGACTCAGTGACAGAAACCAAGCATCTATAAAGACTGAGGATTGCAATCAAAAGCAACATTCCTCTTAGAAGAGGAGATGTTGAGACAAAAGCTTTAAATTTAAGACAGCAAAAGAAAAAAGCAATCAAGTAGAACAAACATTTAATGCAAGTGTTGGTTGGTTTGATCAATTTAGAAATTGAGCAAGCTTATCTTTAAGAATGATAATTAGAATTTTTTTGTTTTTATTTTGCTTTCTATAACTACTCTGGGATTTTGCTAACCATACATTTATATTTTTATCCTTTACTGTAATATTTCATCAATAAACAAATAATAACATATGATTAAATATTTTCAGTGCATATGTCCATAAAGCTGGAACCAATTATCTTGTTTTTCTATAGTATATATAACAAAATATAATAAATATACAATAATATATATTATATATTATCCTAGAATAATAATAAGAGATAAGGTCTTCTTGTTTGAGCAGGGGATTGGACTAGAAGACCTCCTAAGTCCCTACCTTGTTATTCTGTGTTCTGTTTTAAATATTCCTTGCAATAGTGTAAATTTGAATAATGCAACTATTTTGTGGGATTCATTTTCTGCCCTAATTGAAACTTAGCTGTATTCCAAAAGAGCAAAACCAAGTTGGATGATTCTTTTGCTTTTCTAATTTTTTTTTCACTGATCACTTTTAGCTCAGGAATTTTAAGTATTAGACTACGATCATACTTTTCCTTTCACCATTTCTATACCCTGCTCCCCCTTTCTGTGAATGTACCTTTCATTCTAACAGCAGAATTTTTTTAAAAAAAAATTACAATTTTTTTAAAAATCCCATTCATATCCTGCCCTTCTCCGAAGACTCAGGGCGGCTTACAATCTAAGAAGTACAAATCAATGTGCTTAGCAATAGCCTTCATTCTATGTATATGCCTGCTTATTAGGGCTTTTGCCCGCCCTCCCCCCAAGCGGCATTATTACAAAGTCAGCTTAATTGCCCCCAACAATCTGGGTCCTCATTTTACCTACCTCGGAAGGATGGAAGGCTGAGTCAACCTTGAGCCTGGTGGGATGTGAACCTGCACTAATTGCAGGCAGCTGGTGTTACTTAAGGAGGCATTAGCCCACTGCTCCGCCAATTTTACAATTTTTAACATTTTTTAATTTCTAAAAGTTAAATTGATATTTGTAAACATTAAGTTATTGATATTTGTAAAAAATCTGTTGCTTGCTCATTAAACTAAAGGATACGTTAAATAACGATTTAAATAAATTGTTCCCAGACAGGGAATCTCAGCAGTTTTCCCCTATAAGAAGCCATGCGTTTTCACCCAGATTTTCTTTCACCCGCTAAGAAGAATCTGCAATAGGAATAAATAAAGTACCTCCATAGTAAGGGAGCCACTTGTACTTCTTCCCTTGAAATTCTGTCCCATCAAACTCGGCACACTGTTCCGCTCGAAAATCTCGGGAGCCCTCAGGACAGTCCTACAGAAGAGAAGAGAAAAATCTAAAATAGAGGACATGCTGAAGCAAAAAAGCAACCGATTTGGAGGAATACTCCAGAGTTTAGTTTCTTTATTTTCCTCCAAGTGAGAATCTGTTGTTTATATGCTGCCTTCTCTTATTTTTTTTAATGTTTTATTGATTTACTATAATTTAGGCCTGATGCTATTGGCTACCTCTTAAAGCATGATTTTCTTTTTCCAAACAGGCTTGCAGATTGCATGGAAATGGGGAGCTGCAAAAGAGTCAAACTGTGTGAATGTTGGTCCATTCTCCCGCTGTCTTATTTATATTTATGTTTAATTGTTTTAAATGGTTGTTCTGGATTTGTTTTCAACTGTTTGTTTTAATGCACGCTGCCTAGAGTCATGTTTAAGTGAGATGGGCAGCTATACAAATTTGATAAATAAAATTATTTGATTGTTATGAACTGTTGTGAGTCTGGCAGCATAGAAGTTTAACAAACAAATAATTTAAAGTAACAGAATATCACCAGCATACCACTAAAACTGGTAGAGAGTACTGGATACATTTTTGAATCAAAGATAGTGGGGTTCATATTTATTTTTCATTATTAAGATGTCCGGATGACTTTGGCCCAATCATTTAGTTGATTGAAATTATGCAGATTTCCAACTCCCATCCATTACATCGTATGATAAATGGACAGTTATAAATATCTTAAGAAACAAACAAATATATTACCTGAATGTTGCATGAGCGATAACCTTCGGCTGATCCTATGCAACTGGATCCACCATCTGTCCTGAAATACACAGTAACAATCAGTAAAGGCTTGTAAATGATTAGTGATGCCCAAACTATACTTTGCCAGATCATTTTTAACATTTCTAACAAGGCAGTAGTTGCCAAGAAACTTTCTTCTGTTCTCTATTTCTCCAAGCAGTAAGAGTTAGGGTTACCTTTTTAAAAGTTATATCAGTAATCTTGTAAAGGAAGCAACAAACCCTGGTTCAAAGATAATGTTCCCAGACTTCAACTTACCATGGTTTGTTATAGCTGAAAGAAGTGATGATTTCATATCCTTCTTTCTTTTCTCAAATATTCCCCTGAAAAATTCAACTGAATTCAAATTCTTCCTTAGTTAAAATAATTGTCTATGTTTTCTGAACTGAGAATTGTAACTGAAGCACTGTTTGTCAATTTGTAATGCAGGGTTGAACCAGGAGAATTGTGAAACTCTTGGATAATCAATGCTGTCTTGAAGTAGAACCAGTTCTCTCAACTCCAACAATCTATCTCCCTCAAGACACACTGCATTCAGAAAATATTCAGACCTCCTTCACTCTTGTCAATTTTGTTATGCTCTAGTCTAGCCTGATTCTACAGTTGTTGAAATTCATTTTCCCCCTCATTAATCTATTTCTCTTGATCATTGCTGACAAGTTTCTGCAGCTTGATTGGAGTCAGCCTGTGGTAAATTAAATTGATTGGACATGTATTGGAAAGGCATATACCTCTCTATAGAAGGCCTCAGAGCTGACCATGCATACTGTAGTAGAGAAAAAGCCATGAAGTCAAAGGAATTGCCTGCAGAACTCAGAGACAGGATTACTGCAAGGCACAGATGTGGGGAAGGCTACAATAAAATTTCTGCTGCATTGAAGGCTCCTCCATAATTCTCAAATGGAGAAGTTTGGCACAACCAGGACTCTTCCAAGAGCTAGTCGCCTGATCGAGCTGAACAATCAGGGGAGAAGGGCATTAGTAAGAAAAGTGACCAAGAACCTGGTGGTCATTCTGATTGAGCTCCAGAGATCCTGTGTGGAGATGGGACAGAGTTCCAGAAGGACAACCATCACTGCAGCCCTCACTGATCTGGGCTTTATGGCAAAGTGGCTAGACAGAAGCCTCTCCTCAGTGCAAAATACATGAAAGCCCACTTGGAGTTTGCAAAAATGCACCTGAAGGACTCTCAGAGTGTGAGGAACAAGATTCTCTGGTGTGATGAAATCAAGATTGAACTGTTTGGCCTCAATTCTAAACCATTATGTCTGGAGGAAACCAGACACCACTCATCACCTGTCCAATATCATCCCAACAGTAAAGCATGGTGGTGAGGTGTTTTTCAGCAGCAGGAACTAGGAGACTGGTCAGGATTGAGGGAAGGCTGAATAGAACAAAGTACAGTGATATCCTCAATGAAAACCTGTTCCACAGCACTCAGGACCTCAGACTGGGCCGAAGATGCCCTTTCCATCATGACAACGATCCTAAGCACACAGCCAAGACAACAGAGGAGTGGTTTAGGGGACAACTGTGAATATCCTAGTGTGGCTCAGCTAGAGAGCCCTGACTTGAACCCTATTGAACATCTCTGGAGGGACCTGAAAATGGCTTTCCACCAATGGTTGCCATCCAACCTGACTGAACTTGAGACGATTTGCAAGGAAGAATGGCAGAAAATCCCCCTATCCAGGCATGCTAGACTTGTCGCATGATATCAAAAAAGACTCGAGGCTGTAATTGCTGCCAAAGGGGCTTCAACAAAGTACTAAGTGAAGGGTCTGTTTCTAAAATTCTGTTTTCATTTTGTCATTATGGGGTACTGAGTGTAGATTAATGAGGAAAAGAAATGAATTTCAACAACTCTAGAACCAGGCTGCAGCATAACAAAACTGACAGAAGTGAAGGGGGATCTGAATACTTTCTGAATGCACTGTATTTCTTATAAATTAGTTTCAACATTCAGGCTTCTTTCTCTTTTTCAGGAAGAGTAGCAACTCCTTCTCAGAGCACCAAACTGACAGATAAGAGGTAATTTAATTGTCAAACTTTTTAAGATGTGACCTTAGCTTCACATTCTGGAACCCTTGGGTAACATTTAAATAAGCCAAACGTGTAGTAAAGTGGTCTCACTAATATATTAACCAAAAAGAAATGCTGCATAATTCATTCCCACCCATAAGATCTGAGCAATTTAATCTCCAGCCCAGCCATATGGGAATGGCTTGTGAAATAGCACTCCTATTCAACTTTAAGCAGACGATGCTGCCAAGTAAGGCTTTTAATCTTCAAGGACCTTGACTCATGACAGAAGCTTAAAAGATACCAGGACTGTAAATCTCTATATGTGGCAGGCTGGGGTAGAGTTCCTATTTTTTCCCCCTGACAAAATTCATTAGTGAACAAACCACTAAGCACAATAGGATATGGATCATAACAGAATCCTGCTTCATAAAAGCATGTTGTGCTAGGTGAACAATTTTGAAATGTGGTTGCCATTGGGTAAATTCACTGCAATGGGAAGTACACAGTTCGCTTCAGGGAAGGGATGGTGTAATTTCCTCTGATGCCAATTCTGGCTGAAAAGGCAGGTGAACACATTGGAGAGAATTCAAAGTTGCATGATTCCTGCATGTGCAAATCCTATTGGAGTCAGTGACACTTGTGGCAAGAAAAGAGAATTTAGAGCCACATCTTTGGAAAATACTCTCTCAAAACTATGGACTTTTCTTGATGCCACGAGCCTTTCCTTCTTTGGACACACAACTGGGAGTTCTGGATTTCCAACATATTTGTAATCCTTTCCCCAGTCTAGGAAAGGCTGATCCAAGATTTATCATAATAAGGTCATTGTGATTACTTATTGGACAGGATCCAAGGGACTTTCCTGCAGGCATCATTTGTCCTATGGAAAAATGGATTTTTTTCAATTGACAAATTGCCTACAGTACTGGTGGGTAGTGTAATGGGATCAAATATTGGTCCAATAATAAAAATAAGAAGATCATAAAAAATATAGTTTTCTATGGACTAAACAATAAATATAAGCTTTTGAGTTGTAAAGAATATTTTTCTGAGTTGGAAGGTCAAAGTTATGCAAATATCTGGTACATCTTTGCTTTCTGAAAGATTGAAAAAAAAATGATCCAGCCATTCCTCTATATTTTCTAAAAAGTTCATTTTTATGGTTAATTTTAAAATTGTTTTTCTAAATGTATTTAGGAATTTGCTGTTCAATTATCATAATAGGAAAATGCTCATAACCTCTTCAGTATTTCCTGCAAGAGCCTGTTCTCACAGCAATCTTCTATGTGTATGTGTGGTGTGTGTGGCACACTCTTCACAAGCCTGATCAAACCAAATTTATTACTCTGATTGCCACCACCAGATAGATTTGCAGTTGACTAACTGCACCTAGAGTGTCGGGCCTCAATGGAACTACGTCTACATTCAGGGAAGTATTGAGTGGGATATCTCAAGATTCTGTCTTGGCCCCAATGTTCTTCAGCATCTCCATCTCCATCTACATGAGGGGATTGAAGGGGAAGTCATCAAATTTGAAGGCAACACCAAACTGAGTAGAATTGCTAAAATTTTGGGAGATAGACTCAAGATTCAGAAGAATCTTGATAGTCTTGAGCATTGGACCCTATCCAACAAGATACAATAAGTGGTAAGAAAAGTAAGGTTCTGCACTTAGGGAGGAAAACCAAGTGCACAGGTACAGAATAAGCAATCCTTGGCTCAACAGTAATACCTAAGAGATAGATTTAGGTGTCCTGGTGGACCACTGCTTAAGTATGAGTCAGCAGTATGCTGTGGCCACCAAAACAGACAATGCATATCGTAGGTTGTATCAACATGAGAAGAGATAGTGCCGCTCTACAATGCACTAGTAAGGCCACACTTGGAATACTATGTCCAGTTCTGGTCACAGTACAAAAAAGATGCTGAGGCCCTAGAAAGAGTGCAGAGAAGAACAAATATAATAAAAGGTTTGTATGATAAATGGCTAAGGGAACTAGCTACGTTTAGCCTAACAAAGAGAAGGCTTAGGGGTGACATGATAACTATCTTCAAATACTTGAAGGACTGTCACAGGAAAGAGGAGGTCTATTTGCTCTTCTAAGCACCCGAAAGCAGGACAAAAAGCAATGGGTGGAAGCTAGTTAGAGAGATAGAGATCCAATCTGGAACTAAAGAGAAACTTCCTAATACTATTAGTCAAAGAAAAGAGTTTTGGGTGCTCCACTGCCAATGGTTTTCAAGAAAAGATTGGACAATCATTTGTCTGGAATGGAATAAGGACTCTTGCCTTGGGCAGGGGGTTGAATTAGAAGGCCTCCAAGGTGCCTTCCAATCTTATGATTCTATGATTGCAATGGAAGCAATCTGAAAGATCTGAAATACGTCTTTTTCTTTCCATATAGGTAAGCAAACAGACTTCTCCCTGATTTCAAATAAATGAAAAGAAGGGGACACTCCCTGATTAGAAAAAATAGCAACCCCCCCAAAAAAAAACAGATCTTTCTAGTAACGTTTACAAAAATGAAGCAATGAGATCTTCAGACATGTTATTATTGAGGGTTTTAAATTCTCTCTGTGTGCAAATTTAAAGCTTAAAAAAAAGGAGAGAGACTTGACGACAGAGATCTTCATCTAGAATGCATATCTAGTAATTTCGCAATACCTTAGGACAAACTGATTTTTGAAAGCATTTGTTATGGTAGCATTCAACACTTTTAATGTCTGGCCTTGTTTATACAAGACTAGTACATATCCTCCAGAACATTACAACTAATGGGTGCAGCTCTGCCTGCCCTAGCACGCAAGGCTCAGGCATTTTTATTACTACATAGATGTAACTAACATCTAGAGTTTTGTTAGTGTCTGCAAAATGCCATGCTTACAATGCCTCTGCTATGTCTACAGTGTCTGCAAACAAAGCAGCACTAACCCGGAATTTCAGTTTGATAGCGGTCAGGAGAGTTTTTCAGAGTTTAGATCTGATTATTGTAAAGCTATTTATACCTGGATGAGCTATAAACAATTTCCAAATTAATTTTCCACCATGAGATTACAAGGCAAATTAGAAATGTACAATTACAATGGGAATTTTTTTTTCTTTTAATGACCCTGTGATCCCTTTATTTGGGGTGGAGTTGGGGTGACTAAGTTGACCCGAGCATTTACTGACCTGATGCCTACGTGGAGTTTGCAGCAGATATTTTCTCTTTACACCCTGACAGAGAAATATCTTCTGTGAACTCCATGTAGGCATCAGGAAGGGCATCCACTCAGTCACCCCGAACAATTTAAAAATAAATTTTAATTAAAAAAATTAAAATTAAAATAAATTAAAATTCTTAGGCAATGTTCACAATCATGCTCATTCTTGGAAGTTTTACTGTGGAGTAAATCAGAGAAGGGAAAAATGAAAAAGTCTTGCATTATGACTAGGAAGCTATTTCAAACCTCATAGTGGCATTGACCTGGGAAGCCATCAGATCCAAATTGCTTGGAAAAATAAATACTTTTGTGCTATCTTCCCAAATAATCAGTTTTTCTCCCCTCTCTTTCTCCCTTTCTTATTTTAACAGAAAATATAACTTACAATACAATGCAATGCAATGCAATGCAATGCAATGCAATGCAATGCAATGCAATACAATACAATACAATACAATACAATACAATACAAGTAAAGGTAATTGTTCCCCCGCACATGCGTGCTAGTCGTTTCCAACTCTAGGGGCCAGTGCTCATCTCCGTTTCAAAGCCAAAGAGCCAGCGCTTGTCCGAGGACGTCTCCGTGGTCATGTGGCTGGCATGACTAGATGCCAAAGGCGCACGGAACACTGTTACCTTCCCACCGTAGTGGTCCCTATTTTTTTACTTGCATTTTTATGTGCTTTCGAACTGCTAGGTTGGCAGAAGCTGGGACGAGTAACAGGCACTCACTCTGTTACGCGGCACTTGGGATTCGACCCGCCAAACTGCCGACCTTCAGATCGACAAGCTCAGCGTCCTAACCCACTGAGCCACCGCATCCCAATATAATATATTAAATATAATAATATAATAAATAATAATATAATATAATAAATATAATAATATAATAATATAATATAATATAATATAATATAATATAATATAATATAATATAATATAATATAATATAATATAATATAATATAATATAATATAATATAATATAATATAATATAATATAATAATATAATATAATATAATATAATATAATATAATATAATATAATATAATATAATATAATATAATATAATAATATAATAAATATAATATAATAATATAATATAATATAATATAATATAATAATATAATATAATATAATATAATATAATATAATAAATATAATATAATATAATATAATATAATATAATATAATATAATATAATATAATATAATATAATATAATATAATATAATATAATATAATATAATATAATATAATATAATATAATATAATATAATATAATATAATATAATATAATATCTACACAAAACTTTTAATACTTCCAGGATATTGCTGATCTCAAAACTGCCAATCCCAGGGAAAATTCAGAAGGACTTTCCAATCTAAAACTGTGGAAATATAGTTTATCTCAAGTCCATTTCTGCCCCTTGTGGCCAGAATCAAAATAAAGGGTTGCACCCTATTATAAGTTGTGCTGCCATTACCTTTGTGTATTTGTGTAATGCTAATTGTTCAGAGCACTGTAATTGTAATCCTTTCCACAAAATCAACACTGATGTTAATACCTTGTTCCTTTTCAAACTACTGATGGGAGGAGAAAGACAACAGCTCACCTAAAAATGTATAATGGCTTGGAGCAGAGGCTAAATCAAGTTACAAACTGACTTATTTACCCAAAAAGGTTATTGATAATAAAAACCTCAACGTATGCCATGTGACAGTCCTTACTGACCTAATTAATATCGAGATATTTATTTTTAAAAAACTAAGTTGGGATATGATGCTTACATCCTCCATGTACTTCATTCCCATATGTTGTCACTTCCTAGTCATCCAGATCCCCAATATAGTGAAATATAATCCAAGCAAGCACCATTAGGAACTAAACGAGACAAAAGCATCTCCCAGCAAATAGATAGGCAATTTTGGGCCTCAGAAATCTACCTAATGTTTCATAAGACGCTTCTTAATTTTCCATACAAGAGCTGTTGTACCCTTTCTTGTAAATGATACAACTTGAGTAGAAAACTGAATTGCAAAGAAACAGTTATTACCTCCGTGAGTAGCAGTGCCTGTGCCGAAGACTGATGCCTCCACCACAGCTTCGGCTGCATTCACCCCATTCTCCCCAAATTCCCCAGAAGTCATTTTGCCTCTTTGCTTTTCGAGCCTGTAAGAACAATTCATTAGATAGCAAGAGGGTCAACATTTGGAATCTTAAGGATACTTTTCAACAACACAATATGGTTGAGAGACAATGACAACACCATTTGTCTCATCCCTCCTTTTGCCTCTCAGTGGTGTGGCAAAGAGCAAACCTCTTGTGACAATGGCATTTGTGCACACTTGAGATGATTCATCTAGGTGCGTCTATCCCATGGTCAGGAAATAATGTGGTGCAACTCACAATCTATCATTTTTACAAGTGAAAGTCAATCTGTCCTGTAGACCAGAGGACCTCAACCTTTTGAGCACCAGGGATCGGTTCTGTGGAGAGGGTTTTTTCAGTGGACCAGAAGGGGCGTGGTTTCATGTACTGCTTGCATCCCGTGGATGGGGCTTTGTTTCCACAGACCGGTTTCTGGCATGCTGTGGCCTGGTGCTGCTCCACGTACCAGGGGTTGGGGACCCCTGCTGTAGACTGTCCACATGCATACATACACATAGGACAGGGAGAAGGGAAAAGATTTATCATATTTCACTTCAAAAAAGACTCATCTATCTACCAATGGATAGTTGAAGAAAGGCACAGAATACAGGGAATCATCTATTCTTAATTGCATTTGCAAGATGTATGGGGCTTTCTGGGAATCTGAAAAACAATTAAAACAGTGAGCTGTAGTGTCTATACCAGATTATCTTCTAAAGTTCTTTTTGACATTCTTTTTGTCAGTCTTCCAAGGTAAACAAACTTGGAAACCAAAGGTGTACAAGCTGATACTACTTTTAGTATAAGCTTATAGTAACAGAATTTTGCAAGTCTGAATGTGTTTCCCTCCATTTCCCCCTTTTTCTTCATGAGAACTAGGGAGGGACATGTCTGATACATTTTCTCAAATTACATTTTTGGTGTGGACTCTGATTTTTTTAATTAGATCCTTGTCTTGGTTGCAGCTCTTCCTACTGTTCTTTAAGGTAATTTCTGCTGCTCATTACATTTACAAATTATTTATGTGGCAACTTAAAGAGTATTGAAAATTACATTTGAAGCCCAGCCATTTTTAAATCTGGTTTATGCTGCTAGCATTCATAAGTAAATTCTGTTTTTTTCATTTTATGAAGTTCATGGTAGACATTTTCTTCCTTGACATGTCCAAGAATACTCAAGTTAAGGAGAATAATAATGGATGGAAGATTAAGCATATTTTTCTAGAAAGAGCTCTTCAAGGCATGGTTAGAATAACTGTAAGGAGGTGTGATGGCTCAGTGATTAAAAATGGTGAGCTTGTCAGCTGAAAAGTTGACAGCCCAGGTTTGAAAGCTGAGCACTGCTTGACAGGGTGAGTCCCCGTTACAGCTCCTGCTAACCTAGCAGTTCAAAAGCATGCAAATGAGAGTAGATAACTAAGTACCACTTCAGTGGGAATGTAACAGTGTTCTATGAGCCACAGCATATAGTCATGCTGGCCACATGACCACGGAATGTCTTTGGACAACACTGGCTCCCTCTGCTAAGAAACAGAGATGAGCACCACCATCTAGAGTTGGACATGACTGGACAGAGGAAACTTTACCTTTATAATAACTGTAATAATAATAATGACCCTTGTTTCCTCTTTATTTTGAGAAATCCCAGAAAAAAATGGGTCCTGCCCAAACAACTTCAAGACTAACTCAGAAGAGTCCATGGGGGAGGGGAGGACAAATGTGTGACAGGCCCACAAATCAAGGACAAATGAAATTAGTTCTGAGAAGTTCTTGATGGCTGTTTTCCTATAGACAGAAATCTTGCCAGAGTAAAGTAACTATCTACATATTAGATATACCCTGTGAATTGCTAAGGGAATCCACCTTTTCCTTTTCCTTTACATCACAGATTCCAAGCTCCAATATTTCTTTACTCTCTGGGAAAGAGCCCCTCCCTCTTACAATTCCACATTACATTCCACCACATCTGATAAAATAAGCTTTACAATGTTGTGATGTAAGTCCTACCCATTTTGTATGTGTGTTGTGATGTTGAAAGCAAGGAGCTTGCATTGCAATGTAACAACCATCAAATTCTATAGGTGCCTCTGAACCGGCCACCATATATCTCTGGCCTTTCATTGGTTTTAAGTTATCCTGCACATCTCAAACAACTGTATACGAATAAGACTTAATTTAACAATCCCAAATCTCAAACAGAGAAAAAGTGTAAAAACCAAATTCCATTCCAAACTACTGTCTAGGTGTGCATACTGAAACTGAAATGAGATTTAATTTAACAAACCGAAACCCCAAGCCTATTTTTTTTTTAAAAAAATAGTCCTTTAAGTATTTTGCCTAATATATTCTGAAGTGTGGGAATATATACTACTGTATCTCCTAATCGTTCTGTAGTTTCTGGATGAAAGATCCTAGTTTGTATTGAATTAACATGTTTGTGGTAAAACTGGGCTTTGGTTGTGCTTACAATATGTCAAATTGTGTCAGAATAGACTAGTACTGTCCCTACTGTAAGCAGGGAGATAGCAATAAATATCAATGGATCATTGGATGACCACAACATCTGCTAAGTGACATGAATAGATGATTAAGAACAAGGTGATGATATGGAAAACACTGTTGGGCTTTTCAGACACTCAAGAATGAATGAAAATGATGAGTCATTTTTGAAAATGAGTTAAAACTACATCTGTTCATTGCATACACATTGAAAGGCAACAGATATGTAAGTATGTTTGATTTTATTTTCCATGTTGAAGGTTTGGCAGAATTAAGGATTCAAGAATGATTCTTGCTACCAAATGAGGAAACACGCAATTTCTGGTGATGTTAATATTTGGTAAATTGTGGCGAAAATGGACATGAAAGAAAAGAAGTGAAGGTAGAGAAATAGTACAACGAAAAACTAGAAAGTAAGAGAGGGATTAAATTTTCAAGTGTGCCTGGGAAGGTGCCTGGCAGAATTCTGAGCGCAAAGAAGGGATAATGAGAGGTAAGAATGAATAACTTATGGAAAATCCAGTGCGGCCTTAGCAAGGATAGCTGGATGCAGAACAGATTTTTGCTCTTCAAGAGATCATTGAGAAATGAATGAAGGTGGAAGCAGAAAAGTATTGAGAGGAAGTATTGAAAGATGTTGATATAAAATAAATGTGGCCCGATTTCCATCTTTCCCTTATCAAATTTTATTTCTTGAGCTTACTATTCCTTTCAAAAATCTTGCATAATGTATCTTAACCTGGAAAGGAATATTGTGATGATGGCTATATGTGCATGCTCTCTTTTAATCATTTTAAGAAAAAGTTACTTCTGTTTATCTATAATGAACTCTTTCTTTTTTTTGTTCTCACTATAAACCCATATTAGGCAAATTTTATGAAGCTGATCTTGTATGTTGTATAGGAAAGGCACCATTTACTGGACTGTTAATCATGATTTCATTCAAGGTTTTTGAAACATTGTGCCAGAAGAATGAACAGTTCTGCAGTGACCAAACAAGCCTATTTTGTTCTGGTACAAGCTGAACAGCTAGTAAAAGATGATGAAACCTGGCTTAAATCTTAATCTGGCGACCCAGGTGCAGAATCCTAAAAACTGCCAAGAAGCTGTAGCTTTCAATACAATGTAATTCCCTTTGGTTTGACTGCTGGTATTCTAATCCTAACTTTTAGAAGTTTTAGTCCAACTCACAAGTAGGAGCCAAACTTAACTTTAAAACCAACAACAGCATTAAAAACAAAGCAAAAATCAACATATCAGTATACACATTCCCCCACCCAAAGATGGCATCATCTAGCATCCTGACCCAATGCAGGGGAAGGGGGAAAACCATGTTTTTAAAGCTTTCCTAAACTCTAACAGGGCCAAATGTGTTGTGTAATGGGTTCTTTGGCACAGGAATGAAGACGAGGCAAGTGAGTTCAGGAAAACTCATGTTTATTTGCTTGCAGAATCTGAACTGAGCATTGGGCTGTAACTAGCTGCAATATATAATCTAGCCCCTAGGCGGCAGCCAGTAGGTTTGAAGCAACCATTGCCACCTAGGGATAGACAATAGCAGCACTGGAGACTTGTAGTCTGGGTTGCTGGAGAACCGTTAGCTGCTCCAGCAACCCACGTGGTATTACTATTGAGCCCAATACATATCAAAATGAATTTTGGGATCTGGAGAAAGATTGTTCCAAACAGCAGATGCTACAACAACAACAAAAAAAAATACTATAAAGTTCAAAGAAATCCGTCACTGCCACCAATGTGACCTTCCCTTGAAATACAAATAACATATTTCAAGAGGCATGTTGTTGTTGAAACTTTGGCAGAGAAAGAAAAAGCTAAACTTTGTCAAGGTCCTGAATCTGTTCACCCTTCCTCATGGCTGCTACATGGAAAATAACAAAAATACCGGTATGTGCTAATGGCCGACACCTTGGAGATTATTTTTAGGATGTCAAATCTGGATAAAATGATAACAAATAATATTGCTTCTACTTCATCCTTGAGTATGTTTAAACTCACAATGAAAATATCCATTCTTAAGAACATAAGAAGTTAACACCAGAACGGCTACATACAGTCTCTTTTTATCCCAAAGCCCTTTGCCAAAAGCGGCTGAGAGGATGCCTGTCAAACCCCTATAAATAGGATACAAGTGTTAATAATCTACCTTCACTATTTGTCACCAGTCTTGATATTCAGAGGTACTGATTTCTGAGAGTTAACCAAGCTTCTATTTAGCCATTTAGTATGATTAATGGGGTAATCTTCTAGTTTATCTCTTTTTAGAGCCATTTTAAGATGCATCTACCATTGTATTACAGGCAGTTCAGACAAGAAATTTAGACTCTTTTTCTAAACATCCATTTGGGGGTGTAAATTTTAGGGTGTAAAATGTCAAGTTTATTTCATTAGCTGAGGAAAAATAAAAATTAGAATTTGAAATCTTCAGGTGCGGAACAGAACTAGATTGCATTTTGACTATGATTTGGGCAGAAAAGCCTTGTCACAAAAAATATGGGAGTTTATGTAAAGAAAGTTTGATTAGATACCCAGTAAAGCACCGTATACAATTTTTATATAAAGATATAAAACTCACTCATTTGCCATGACCTTAAAATGGAGTCAATAAATGTGTATAGACAATGCTCAAAGCATTTCAGCTGTAAAGAAATCCACCATTTCTTGTAGTCACTTTCTGCAACTAGTGATTCACTGACAGGAGCTGGTTTGTAAAATGCATAAAACCCCATGAGTTATCACGTGATTATGGAAATGTACTTGCACAAAACAGGAATCTGGTGGGCAAGGGAAGGTCAATAAATGAAAGATGAAACAGAAGATGGGGCAGGAAAAGAGCAGCATGCTATATAGCAATATATTAATTTTCATAGGTCAATTGTAGACTAGCTAGTGCCTAGAACAGGTGTGCCAAACTCGCAACTTCACATGACGTGTTGCGACTTATCATAACTTTTTCCCCATTGCTGGAGCTGGGGTGAGCGCGGGTTTGGCATGATGCATCCAGCCCATGGGCTGGCAGTTTGACACCCTTGGCCTAGAAAGTTGCAATAATCCAAAGTAGTCAATCAATCCCAAGGCTGCATGCAGCAAATTATCTAACAGGTTCTGCCCTGGCTCCCAGAGAGCCCCATAAAGAAGTCAATAAGTCTAGGTTCAGGTCAGTGGTTGTCTTCAAGGATAATCCACCCAGGCTAGATCACTGGTCGGCAAACTGCAGCTCTGGAGCCGTATGTGGCTCTTTCAGCCTTCTACTGCAGCTCCCAGTCCTCCTCCGCCATTTGCAGAGAGAGAGAGAGAAAGAGAGGGGCACTTGCGATTCCCTTCTCTCTCTCTCTCTCTCTCTCTCTCTCTCTCTCTCTCTCTCTCTCTCTCTCTCCCCGATCATCTGCTCACCTGGCCAGCTGGCCTCATGCTGTTCTCCGACAAGCTGACAAGCTTATTGGGCGGGCTCCCTGCCCTTGCTGCATCTCCGCAGGAAGCAGCAGAAAGCAGTAGCTCTCTCTCTGTCTCTCTCTCTGTATCTCTGTGTCTCTCTCTCTCTCTCACACACACACTTTTACCTACTTAGTGTGGGAAGAGGACTGGCAGACCAAGGGCTGGAATGAGCCAGCCCAATAAGAATGTGTGTCAGCTTATCGGAGAACAGCATGTGGCCAGTTGGCCAGCTGAACAGAAGATCGGAGAGAGGGAGAGAGGGGGGGAAGAGAAAAAGAGAGAGAAAGAGAGAGAGAGAGAGGGAGGGAGAGGAGAGAGAGAGAGAAAGAAAATATGAATATATGTTGTCCTTACTGGACTTTTAGTAAAGAATGTTTAATGAAATATTTTGATTTTTTTTAATTAAGAGATGAGGTATGGAGATAATTATGAGGTATCTAAAGATGGTAGATAAGCTACTAAAATTGTTTTCATCTGTTGGAATGAAAGAGAAAGTTTTTTTTTCCCCTTCTTTCTCCGGCATAAAAATTTGTTTTCTTTGTAGCAGTTCATTGATTTCATAAATGCAACACACTATAGTTTTTTTTATACATAGCATAAAGATAAAAAAGGATATATGCAGTGTTATCTTCATTTTAGATGTCAAAGGGGTTTTGTGGCTCCCACTGTTTTCTTTTCTGTGAGAAAGGGTCCAAGTGGTTCTTTGAGTGTTTAAGGTTGCCGACCCCTGGGCTAGATCAACTTCTCAACATGATGAGAAAACAAAGGCTTAATTTCAAAATAACAAAGTAGGAAGAAGCAGCTCAGATGGACACCTAATTCACATGATATAATAAATTAGAGCAATTGCTCAGGTATTTAACATTTGGCTTAACTGAGTTCTTTCAAGGATGCAGCAAAGCATGGTTTACTTCAGAAAGAGGTGTTATGCCATTTTTAAATTCTCACTTTTTGTTTTTAAAGGCAGTTAAGCACAACTGAAGGCACAATTCCTAACCATTCCAAACACAGTCTCAAATGAAATCTTAAGAAGAGCGAGCCAAACTGATTCATAATTATACTAATCATTGCTTATTTTATCCATAAAGTGTTGAACAATGAGCTGGTCCAGACAAAATAGTAAGCCATGGCATAGACAGTAGTTTGTAACTCACGGTAGTTGGATTTGAGCTAAGCCCAAACCAAGCAAAGCACTATGGCATGATGGGGTGAGTGATCTTAGCTTTATCTTACTAGAAAGCAAAAGTCTGTGTCTCACAGAAGCACTTTTGTTGTTTTTCATTGATATTTACCTTGTCTTCTTCTGTTTGGAGGATAAAATAAGAATGAGTCATCTAATCCTAACCTTCTTAATTTACCTGTAGTTTCATAACAAAAAGGTGTCTGCTAATTATGCCACTTTCACTGAGAGTGCATTCCCACTAGTGCTTACCTATTCCATTATCCTTTCTTGAAAACAACAACTTCTCCCCTTTTCCACACATTATCTCCATCTCACGTGTAACACGTTGATAGGAGAGGCTTAAGGCCTTATCCTTTTGTCTTTCCAAAAATGACTGTACAAACATGCCCCACGGACTGTTTATAAATGAGATGTTCTCATGATTTTGCCTGCATAACTTCCAAAGTCCACAAGGGAAGTGGCTTAAAATCAGTCTCAACTACAGTATTTGAGATTTAAAATAGAGCTTTCTCTGTTCTCCCAAGAAAGATTTTGCCATGGGCATGATTTAAGATGCTTCATTGAGGATGTGCTTGATGAAATACTCAGGGGTTGGATTGGCCCAGGACGTATTGGCTATATTAGCCTGTTGTGGATATGCATCTATACAAATACAGCCATAAAAATACATATGGAATTGATATTCTTTAAATGGATAAGTGACCAGATTTTCCATGAGAAATGAGATAACTTCCATAAAGGAATCTGTGCAATGTTCTTTTACATGATATAACCATATACTGTGTTCTTTTGAAAGAGCACAAGACCTGATTTTTAAGTATGGATTTAGCACTCCTTTAAAAAAAACAGTATATCCATATCTTAACAACAGGACTAATGTTCACTTCAGAGAGCACAAGTCCTGTGCTTTATGGAAGATTGTTTTCAACTGGGAAAAGTACAGCCAGCTGTGCATTACTGGTTCTGTCACCTATGAGGATGACAGGATTTCTGCTGCTCTGCCAAGAAGTGATTTTGTGTGGCCGCACTTTTCAACGTTTTTATTCTGTGAGGGAGAGGCCAGCGCATCATTTTGCTACTAAACTGTAGCGTACTTCTGGATGCTGCTGGCTCTGTCCCTTTCCTGACTCCATTGCCTCTTCTTGGCAGCCTATGTTTAAGAAAGAGTATATACCAGTGATGGCGAACCTTTTAGAGACTGAGTACCCAAACCACAACCCCAAACCCACTTATTTATCACAAAGTGCCAGGGCCGCCTCAGTATTGTGGTGCCCTCAGGGGGGGCATGGGGGTGTGGCCCACTGGGTGGGCATGGCTGCAGTTGTCACAGCAGACTGGGTGGTGTGGCTGGAGTGGGCGTGGCCCCCTCAATGTTGTTCATGGGGGGATGCCTGTAGGGGCCGGGCAGGGTTGGGGGAGATCCAAGGGGTCTCTGACTGGTGGGGTGGTGGGCAGGAGGCCCAGCATAGATGGGGGGGAGGCACACAATCCTAGTTGGGCCTGGGGGGCCATGGCGCTGATGGGGATCTGGCTTTCCCTGCTCGGGGTGGCCTTTGGCTTGATGGGCGTGGGCATGCTCTACCACCTCTACTCGAGCTTGCTAGCTGGCTGCTTCACCTCCTTTGTGTTGGGTGGGGCTGCTGCTCCGGGTGGCAGCCTAATGGACCTGCGCAAGCTGCTGGCAATGATGGCGCGCATGCCCACAGAGAGGACTCTGAGTGCCGCCTCTGGCACGCATGCCATAGGTTCGCCACCACTGGTATATACAATCCAAGGATTGGTCAGAAGCATCTTCCCCAACTGGACATCCTCTAGAAGTGTTGGACTATAACACCAAATAACTCGGAATGGACAGGACCTGTATTGTTGGAAAGGATCTGTATTGGATAATTGGTCCCACTGGTCACGTTCTAGGCCAGGCTAAGGACTTCAGCATTTAAATGAAAAATTTAAATTGACATGTCAAACTTTAGCAAGATCATGTCTATTGATTCCTGAAAAATGGAAAACAGAGGTATATTATAAAATATATGTACATTATAAAACCAAATAAAAGATAAGAGCAGTCTACTTCTTGCTTATAATTTTAAAATGTATACCAAAAATCATGCCACTGGTAAAACTAACCCAATCTATCATTTGCTGACTTAGAAAATAGCCTGGAAACACAACAGGGAGACCTCCACAGACTGTTGAAGGATGATGGTAGATACAAACATCAACTAAATACATATTTTTATGAAGATGCAAGCATGTTTAAACATGGTGGTGCATGAAGCACACACATTTTTATTTCTAATATTACATTACAATTACATTACATTACATGCTTTATAATTTTCAAATCAGCCTGTTCCTAACTTGGGAAATGAAAGTACCACCTTGAATACATCAACTTAAGTAGCATAGGCAAATACTGTAGCAAATTCACTTCAGGGCATGTGTCATTGGAAGAAAACTCTGCACATTTCTATATTTCTCTTCCTTCAGTCCCATAATATAGCCACCAATCAGCATAATTTAATATACAAATTTGCAGCAGATAGTAATTTATAAAAGCAATAATTACCATCAGTTTTTAAAATGCAATCAATCAAACTCTAATCCTAAACACAATCCAAATGGGAAATCAAACAAGGGAATTAGCTGTGAACCAAAACTGAGATCAAAAGCTTTCTTTAAAGTCACCGAGAGGCCACATTTAACTGGCAGACTTTATGGCAGAGGTCCCCAACCCCGGTCCATGGACCAGTACTGGGCCGCAGCATGCTTGCAACCAGTCCACACAAACAAGGAAAGCCCCATCCGTGAGATGCAGGCAGCACACAAAACCATGCACCCTCCGATCTGCGGAAAAACCTCTCTCCATGGAACCAGTCCCTGGTGCCCAAAAGGTTGGAAACCTCTGCTTTATGGTATTTATCCCCCTTCCCCAGCCTGAAACTCTGTTCCCTGCACAAAACTATTACGTTGTCAAAACTTCTAATTCTTAAAGCAAAAGATGCTTTACTGCTACACCTTAACAAGGCCTATTTAGAGGACAACTTGTTTCCCACACTGGCCAAAAATATCTACCTTTGGAAAAGATGCAAGGAAGAGATGACTTTTCATATTCAGATGTGTGCTGTTTCTTGTCTTGATAGGCAGCATGGGATAAGTTGGGCCTCTAAACCTAGCCCGTAGAGTTTGCAGTGAAATTCCTTTCCCAGAATTTCATTCTTTCATAATTCTTTGATTCTTCCCCCATAGTGAGAGCTGCTTTCTCCAGATAGCTAAAGACACAATTACCATTGCTTCTCTTGGCATGTGGGATTCTGTTTTGCTTGATTCTGCTTTGGCTGGTATATGCTTTCTCCAATAGTGAAAGATGCCAGGCGGCCTGAGAGGGTCTCCTAAGAGCCCTGCCTTAGAAGAAACTCCACATGAAGTGCAGGATAATTGAAACCAACCATGTTCAGCAAATTAGGAGGAATTCCCAGTTTTTCCCTACTTAAACTGCCTTCATCAAAACAGCATTAGCATACAACATGTACCTTTGTTTTAGTATTCCACATCCCTTACAAACGTCTGGCCTTTATTTTCATTTGATTCCAGTTCTGAAAGTTGGATCTCAATACTTACCGCCAATGAAGATGGAGACACCACTGCCAGTGTAACCAGTAGGATTAAGAATACCATTGTGTCCTGCAGATGATAAGAAGAAAGTAATCACAAAAGGAGAAACCATGTTTAAAAAACAAAGGGAACTTCCCTCTCCATCTCTCTGTCATGGGTCAGTTTGCACTCTCTCTCTCTCTCTCTCTCTCTCTCTCTCTCTCTCTCTCTCTCTCTCTCTCTCTCTCATCTGCTTTCCTCTCTTCAAGTTGTGGTTTAGTTAGAGTGATTTTCACCAATGGTCTTCTTTAGTAATAAAAATCTTCATGTATTATTTTATTTATTTTTATTTTTATTATATTTGTATACCGCCCTTCTCCCGAAGGACTCAGGGCGGTGAACAGGGCACATATAAAAATACAGAGTACAAAAATTAAAAAAAGAATTAAATAGGAGCCGGAGCTAAAACAATAGAATAATATAAAAATCCACAATAAAAACCCCAACACATCCCCCATCAGGCCAGGCCGGCTTATTCAAATAGATAGGTCTTCAGACCGCGTCGGAAGGAGCGAAGGTCAGGTGCCATCCGGAGCTCAACCGGCAGCTGATTCCATAAAGCCGGGGCGCCCACAGAGAAGGCCCTCCCCCTGGGGGCCACCAGCTGACATTCTCTGACCGGTGGCACCCTGAGGAGGCCCTCTCTGTGGGAGCGCACAGGGCAGAGGGAAGTTGACGCTGGCAGCAGGTGATCCCCGAGGTACTCCGGACCCATGCCATGTAGGGCCTTGAAAACCATTACCAAAACCTTGAATTATCTATTACTAGATCTATTTTACTTCAGAGGGAATGAATGTCTGCTAACATTCGTTGATAGTTGATGGTCAATACTCTGCATCCTAATAATTCCATATTATGAGTAATTCATTATTCATAATCAGCCATATTATAAATAATTATGCATTTTCCATATCATGGGACATTCTGTAAATTATTCAGTATTCTTTGACACTCTGCTTATGTTCAAGAGCATATCCTCTAAGAAGTGCTGCTTCTCAATTCAACAAGAGTAGCAAGGTTTATTTACAAACAATCCAAATTGTGTTACTTTTTTTAAAAAAATAGAAAAAATACATAAATGAATAAAAACAAAGCTCATAAAAAGGATAATGGAGTAAAATAGAAGTGAATAAGCATTAGTTTTATAAATGTCACAGAGGTTATAATTTTCCAGGAGGTCATTACTTGACCAAGAATCATTATTAAGCTCCATAGAAAACATAAATATCAGGAACCATGGCCAGTACAGTATAAATCACAGAACGAAATTATGAACTACAATAAATTCTGGCAAATTCAATTACAATATCTTTTTTCATATGTGAATTGGACTAGAAAAATGGCTGCTGGTTTGAAGTTATCCCTCCTTTATCCCTCCTTCAACCCTAATCATTCTTTCTGCCCAAAGTAATTTTTCATTTGAAGGCTGTTCTTTTCACACTACAGGTAATTCTTGACTTACAACACAATTGAGGTCAGAATATTAGTTATAGATCATTGTAATTCACCACGTGTCCAGATTCAATTTTATGACCATTTTTATGACAGGCATTAAATGAATCACCATGATCATTAAGTGAAATACATGGGTATTAAGCAAATCATATGGTTATAAATCCAAATCTAGCTTATCCAATGGGTGTTGTTTTTTGCCAAAAAACAATCATATGACCATGGAATACTGCAACCAGTCATAAATGCAAGCCAGTTGCCAAGCGCCTGAAATGTGACCACATGACTGCATGGTGCAGCAGTCGTAACATTGAGGGTGGGTCATAACCAACTTTTTGTCAGTCCAGCGTAACTTCACATGGTGGTTAACTGGCCAGTGTGAGTAAAAGACTACCTGTAGTGATTGCAGTATGTGTCAATACATCAGTAATGAAGACAAACTATATATTGCTAGCTGACTGTGCAAGATACTGTAAATCATTAGCATGGAAACGGCCTCTGTCGTTTCCTTCTACACATAATGTATATGACACTTAACTTGCCCTTCAGGAGAGGGTGTTTAATAACATTTATTTTGCACTGTTCTCTGGTTCCACCATTGTTGGATCTTCAATAACTATCTTCTGTTCCTTTGAAAGAAATGTTGAACAGTCACAGGTTGAGAATCGAAGGAAATTTTCACTGAGTAATCCGGATCTGATTCCCATGTTTCTGTCAGTCAGCAGACAGCCTTTAATTAATTAGCTTCCCTTTGTTGCATTAAATGGGGCACATGTGCTTTCATTAAAGGGGCTGCAGGAAACAAGTTTTCCAGCTCCGGTTTCTCTGCCTTAGAAGTACCTTCATTTTATTGGGCAAAAGAGCCAGCTGCAGCCATCGTCACATGGCAGCATCAATGGCTTTGGAGGGGACAGGTGCAACCACAGGAAATGGTACCAGCTTACTTATTTTCCTTTCCCCCCACTCCCCAAAGAAAGAAATATTTTGGGGAATATTAAAAAGGCAGAATATTATATTTCCCAAAAGGAATAATGGAGAAAATCTTCAAAGTCAGAAACTTCTCCCTCTCCCCCAGCCAGAAACTCAGCAGGTCAGGTTTGTAGAAATGCAGATTTGACAATCCCATTCAGAAAGACTGAGGCCCCATTCATAAGCAAATACTACCTGCAGAAACTCATTCAAGACAGGATCTTTTGAAATCCCTTGGAGAAAGATTTGATAGCTAACAACAGCAGAGTGATAGGATTAGAACCAGCAATCCCTCACCCCAAAATCCAACACAGGACATAGCCATCAGCCACAGCCCCAGAAAAGCAGGACATGACCTTTAGGACCGAATAGGATTAACCCACCACCATCAGAATACCAAAAGGGCACACTGAACCTCAGGTCAAATTTCATGCCACAGGAACAGGAACAAATACAAAAGCCCAAGAGGGCATAAAAATCCACCAGTCCCAGTTCCATGTGGTCAGCTGCCCCAGAGCCACATGCTGTTGTGGTTCTGCTCTTCAATAAACAAGAACCTTCTTTCTAAAGCAGTCTCCATTTTGTTTATTCCTGGCTTGGACTTGGCCCTGATGAAGATTTTTCTTTCAACAGAATAGTATTAAAAAGTATACTCCATATGATTTTCAATATTTTCTTTGAATTTTACAGAAATAGGAAACAGTAAAATATATAATCATCATCATCATCATCATCATCATCATCAAAGCTAACTAAATTTCAGTAGACACCCTATGCCTCTAGATTACAAATAAGATTATTGGCTAGATGTTTAAATTTTGTTCATTTCTCATGTGTTTTTAATTAAAAGTGAATTTATTAAATTGATTCAAAGGCATAAAATAAATAATTTCTACTTCAGTTTTATTCCTTCTGATTAAAACAAAATTTTAAAAAGGCACTTTGGACAGTGAGATGGGCAGCATATAAACAAACATATTCATGGCCCTAGGCACTTTATCTATAATACTTAACTGATAAATCAGTCCTGAGTGAGAGAGTGCTGATAATAAGTGCTGGCAACCAAACAATGATAGGCTGACAATTCTTTATACTTTAGTATTGGTAAAAAGGAGTGGTGTTGATTGGCTCTAGAATCCACACACGCTTTTCCTTGTAGGAAAAATATTGAGGTAACCCTGAAAGGAATTTTTTAATTCATTCATCAGTGTCCATATGAGGATGTTTGTATGAATAGAGCCAAGCCCATTAAAAGTATCTTAACACAGATGCTTACATTCCAAAAGGACAAATAAAGGTTGTTAAGGAAGTTCTGACAAAAAGCCTGCTTCTTTTTGTTTTTCTCTCCTCATGGTGGGAAAAGGAGAAGGAGAATGTGTCTGCTCTCTCTCTCTCTCTCTCTCTCTCTCTCTCTCTCTCTCTCTCTCTCTCTCTCTCTCTCTCTCACTTACCTGAAGCCCCTAGTGAGGAGTGGGATAAAAAAACACAAAAAGTTATTTCCTTTTCCCAGGAGTCCTTGTGTATACATCCCTATTTATAACAGGGTTCCCAGCCAGGGGTGCTCACACCCCCTGGGGGTGTGAGACGATATTCCAGGGGGTGCAAAAACTTGGGTTTTCAAAATTATAGTGGATATGCATAATTCATTGCCATTATTTTGAACTTTTGTAAGGGAATGCGAGAATATATCAGAAGCGTTCTAGGGGTGTGGGGTATAGAAAAGGTTGGGAACCAGTGATCTATAAGATATGAACTTTGTCTAGAATAACACGGAATGAGCTTTTTTATTGAAATCAGAAAGGCTTTGGCATGGGATAATGGGTCATCTGGACAATTCCAGAACCCAGAATATCTTTTCAAGACTATGGCTATTTATTTGGGATGTAATATAAAAAGCATATTCAAACATTAGATGCCTTAGGGAACCAATAAAGTTTGGTTGCAATAGTCTTGCTGCTAAAGATAAAAATCAGGAATTTGCCGTATTCGGGTACTGTTACTACTACATCTGGAGGGGTGTGCGGCATGTAGTTCAACAAAATTATCACTCTATACTATATGTCAAAATCTATCATTTGTTTTTGGCTAATATTTGAAAATCTCAAGTATTTGAAAATTAACAAGAGATCAGAAATGGAGTAGTTTTCGGTTTCAATGGTTGGCTAAATGTACTGGAAAGGTATGTTATGAACAATTATCAAGCCAGATAGTAAATTGAAGGGAGAACTGCAGACTAGATTCCCTAGTCTAGAATCTGTCTTTGGGATCTTGCCAGTCTCTCTCCGAGTCCGGATTGTACAGCTGTTGCGATATGTCCCTGCTTATTTGGTATTGAGCCACTGCTTGCATCTGGGGAAGATTTATGCAGAACAGGGAAAAATATTCTGATTTCTACTTGTGTACTGATGATGAACACTAGATCATAACTTGCATAAGATTTTATAATCTGCAAATGACTGCATGGTGCTTTAGGTCTGAATTAGTGCAGAAACATTTGGCTGATATTTATTTTTACATGTTTAAAAATCTCTACCTTCACAGGATTCACAGGAAATATTCACTTTTCATTCCTTCACATGGAGCTTTTACCCCAGCTAATAATAATTAATTCCACCTCCTTTCTAAACTTTGTCCTTTAACATCTGTTTTAGCATGAGGGAGTAATGTAAAATCTACCCCAAAGAAGAACGTAGCAAGCGTTCAACATTTTGAAATATCAAAACTTAGAATAGAACAAAGAAAGCATTAGCAAGATATCTCAGTTCTGTCTTCACTAAGGGAATGATAATCCTAAAGAAAATTAGGATTCAGTTCTACATATTAGAATCTCCTATATCCAGTGGGTTTTTTGTCATAGAACTCACCAGAATGGAGTTCCAGAACTTTTTTTTTGACAGATTTTCCAAGTTTTAAAAGTAGCTTTTGAAAATTTGATGTTTAGTCCACATGGATTTGAATCGCCCTGTCGAGTGTAGCAGGTCGGCAGCAAAATCATTAAAATGGTGCATGTGGGCTGCTTGTGTGTCGAGTCCGATGCATGCGTACTTTGTCCGGCTGCTCGGCTTGTGGCACTGCTCAGCTTGTGATTGGTCGTGTGGTCGCGCATTGAGTGCTTACTGTGGGCAACGACCATTATGTTTTATTACACAACTGACGTGTGTGGATGTGTGTACAGTGATTGATTGACTACGTGAGAAAGGTAAATAAAAGATTAACAAGATGTGAGTTCTGGCACCTTTTTTCTTACAAAAAAAGCACTGCCTGTATCAATATTAAACCTTAATTCAATATTAAAATAGAATCATCATGCAATAACTAATAACTATCATTAGTATAATATAAATTATGTATAATAAGTCTTGATAAAAGTGTCATAGTTTCTGTCTAATCCCATATGTTGGTAATCCATGTGGAATTCTGGGAGCTGAAGTTCACTAATCTTAAAGTTGGCAAGGTTGAAAAACACTGGTTTAATCTGAAAATTGATCTTTATTTAATAATGCATACAAATTTAAAATCTAATTATTTCATTGTTGTTGTTAGCTGCGAAGTCGTGTCTGACCCATCGCGACCCCATGGACAATGTTCCTCCAGGGCCTTCCTGTCCTCTTCTGGAGTCCATTTAAGCTCACGCCTACTGCTTCAGTGACTCCATCCAGCCACCTCATTCTCTGTTGTCCCCTTCTTCCATTGCCCTCAATCTTTCCCAGCAAAGAAACCTACAAGTTTAGACACTGCTCCTTAGATGCTAATGCATACAATCTGAGGAGTGTCTATTTCCTTATTTCTTGGATCTGGAATCTGGTGCAAACGCAGAACTATGTGAGAGACGGGTTGCCTTACTGCTATAAGAAATAAAGCCTGTGTGTTCTGTGAAGAATCATCATACAACATTCCAAACAGGATTAAACTATTTTAAGAAAACATGCAGAAATAAACAATCAGTGGTATGGCAACATTTTTCCATGCAGGATAACTCAAATTTGAATGGGAGGAAAATGATCCTGCACAGGATTGCCAAGTATGTATTATGATGGTGTTGTTTATAAAGTTAAATGAAAACTTTAAATTTTTATATTAAAATATGTGCACAGCGCATAACACAGAATTAGTTTTTCAGCATTTGTGGTCTTCCTTATTATTTGATTCTCTGAAGTTTCTCTCTCTCAACAGTCCTGATTCTATAATATACCATGGCATAATTCCATTTCTGACTTTTAGAGTCAGAAATTTTTAAGTATTTATTCTTAAGTTTCTTTTCCCCTTCAAAACTAAAGCATTGCTTATCATTTACAATTAACTCATTAAATAAGGAACTGCAAACAGGGTAGAATTAAGCAATTAAATTCTACATAACTTTCTCAGCCTGATGCCCTAGAGAGGTACATTGGAATACTATTTCCATTATCCATTGCCAGCTGGTAATAATGAAATTTATGATCTAATTTATCTGGAGGGCATTCTAATGATGAAGTACTACGATATATTCCACCAAAGGCCAGAGATGATAGGATAGACTTAATCAAGTAAATACTTGAGAAATATTCTTGGTAGCATTATAAAATTGTGATAGAAAACAGTCAGCTATTGGAATATGTTAAACATGTGTACCTATGTAACCAGATATGTATATTAGATATGTTTATCCCCATACAAGTTGGCTTTTAGAATAATAGATAGTTTCCATGTGAACTAATAAGCCAATGGCTTTTTGGTGAAAAAGTAACTAGGAGATATGAGAAAAGACCTAAAGTAGGACTGGACAAGCCTTGTCGAAAGTTATAACAATATATGGGAACTGTAATCATTACATTACATAGAATGAGGTATTATGAATGGTGGATATTCTGGCTCAGTTCTTCTGGAATGCAAACCTGGCCTGGCCAGCTAGACTGAGTTGTAAAAGTATGAATGGGTGGGTGAATGTGAGTGTGAATGGATTTTTAGTTCAAAAAGTCAACTATAATAAAAGAAACATCCTACATGTGTAAGAAAAAGAACAAGAGACACTGAAGGTGCCTTATGGCCCACAGTCTCCAACTGGTGCAGTTGGCAGAAGACAAGTCTAGGGTTTGTTAAATTAAGAAGTGAGAATGTCAATATCTTCTGAAAGCCCCCAGAAACTATATAATGTTCCTTTCAGATCTGGCACTGAGTAAAACAGCACCATGTTTATCATTTATCTGTTCCTAGTAAGGTAACGCTATCTGTTTCTAAATTAGAACTTGACCAGATGAATCCCTGCCCTATCTGAATTAAAATAACAGGTCAGAAGAGAATGTTTATCCTTTGCTCCATTTACTGTGTTTCACTGATACCGGTATATTGGTATATTGGTATGAAGAGCCGTGTTGGTGCAATGGTTAGAATGCAGTACTGCAGGCTAATTCTGCTGATAACCAGCATTTTGGCAATCCAAGTCTCACCAGCTCAAGGTTGACTCAGACTTCCATCCTTCCAAGGTTGGTACAATGAGGATTGTTAGGGACAATATGCTGACTCTGTAAACTGCTTAAAGAGGGCTGTAAAGCACTATGAAGTGGTATATAAGTCTAAGTGCCATTGCTATTGCTCTTGAATGCATTGCCACCTATCCACACTAAAGAAACATACCCCTACACTCATAAAAATGCTAGATTAGCAATAAGTTCAACTATAAGTTCAGTACATTATAAGATGGGGTATAATTTATTATTTTGTACAAAGGAAGTTGCCTTGTACTGAGCCACACAGCTAGTCCATTTATGAAGGCAAGCAGCAGCCCCCAACCCTGCAGGTAAGATACTTGGGGTTGAACCAGGAACTTTACAATTTCCATGAAAAATGCACTCTTTTCCTGCTGTTATGCCTATAAAGAAGAAATCTTGCTTCTAGTGATACAGATCTCCATACAAAAGGATGGTGAGCTGGTGTATATCAAGTGAGTTGAGAAGCCATCTATGTAGCACCTACCACATGTAGGCATCAATGTCACAATATGTGTGTGTTTGTCTACATTTTCACATTTGTACATGTTGTAGTGTACTGATTGCACTGAGCTGGGGACTGCGTACATTCAAGCAAGCAAATGTCTAGGTAACCATGACTTTCAACACAGCATACAGACTTCATGGAAGAAGTGGCTGACACTATTCTGATCCTGATTAGATTCATGGGATCATGCTGTGTTATTAAGCCACTTTTATAAGTGACAGTCATATCAGATGCCAGTTCTACATTCCCACTTACATGAGTGTTTTTGTAGGAATTGGAGATATGATAGATCCAAGTCAAAAGGTATGAGGAAATCTTAGCTAAGTTCACATATTGTATTACATTCTTATTTATTTGGTTTTAATGTGGTATGTATGAATCTAGCCTTGTTGTTGATAGATCAGATTGTCGTTTAGAATTCATTCTGACCCAACTCACTATTAATCATCTAGTGATTATCTGATAAAATTTCTTACTGCATCCTGTTTAGTAAAATGTCTTCAAAAGCAGATTAGGATTTGCCTAGGAGGATCATTGCTGCTTATATGACCAAATATGTCTCATTGAATCAGATAAGAAGAGATTATAGGCAGGAGCACAAAGACAGCTTTTGAACTTCCTAAGGAATTAGCTCTCTTCTTGGTAGCTAATTAAGTGCTAGCTAGCTACCCATCCCTATCACATATTTTCTTAAATGCATCCTTTTTCCTGTTATACATATAAAACCTGGTTAATTAACCAGCCTGGTAGAACAGAAATTACTAAGGGCGCATCAAATTCTATGCTTGCATAGTTATATCGATTTAAAGACTGGTGGATAGCGCTTAACATGGAATAAGGGCAAGGAGGAATTTTGATAGTCAAGCAGTCCAATGCTTTTAGCTATTTGTTCCAGGTTTTGTTTGATTTCCAAATGACAGGTATGTGTGTGGGGGGGAGGGGGGCTGCATGGTAAAGTGCCAATAATTAAGTCAGGTTATTTTGAAACACCGGTTTGATATAATGCTTTTCGAACAACATTTAACACGGCTCCCCTTTTAAAAGCAACCCAGCTATAGTGTTACACAATGCAAGAGAGCGCTTTCTATTTCTCTTCTCATCTCTCATAGTACCTGTCAGCTGCCAAGGCAGCTTAGTTTTAAATACTGGTTTAGCACTCTTTCCAGCAGAACTAAATCTCTATTTAAGAATTGCCCAAATAGTAACTGATAAACGCTATGAGGATGGACATTGTGCATGATGTGAGAGAGGGAGCCAGTTTATATGCCTCCTCTGCACTTGTGAGCTATTATTAAACACTAGTGTTCAAAAGTTCAGTACATAGAATTCCTGGGCAGGGGAGTTTGCACCATGAAAATCAGTTCTCTCCCTCTCCTGTTTCATGGTACAGCCCTACCATCCTCTCCTTTGATCTGCTGCTATTCAGGTGGATTCAGGTCTCTGGGATTAAACTGGCCTGGAAACCTGGTGGGAAAAGAACCAAACTCTTTAGTGGTCCAAATCAACATGTTTTTGAAGGACAATCTTCATACTTTTAGGAATTGTGCTGATCACCATCTTGAAGACTGGGGCTTCTTAACATACACGCACCCATTCATACTGCTTAACAAACCCTGAGTTTTGTTGCTATCTTGTTCTATTATCTCTCACAATCTTTGGTTCAGGAAGGAAGAGTGGCCTTACTTCTCCGAGCAATCCATGGCAGGCTGCTTTTTTGCCACTACTAAGGAGAGCGGAAGAGATTTCCTATGACTTCCAGGTCAAGCCATCACCTGGAGGCTGAAGATTGTTGCATTAACTTCCTGCAGCTTTAAATGTCAAGCTTCTTTTGTTCGCTATATTTCTGTTTATATTATTTTTTTTGCAGTGTTTGGTCTAGCTTAGCATGCCCATGGAAACTTTTGGAAACTTTTGGAAACTTTTGGCTGAACAGGCAACTTTACAAATATAACTTTAACGAACATAACTGGAATGCTTGACATTTCATGGAACCGTTAGAAGGAGGCTTGTGCCCGGTCAGATTATCATCCCATTTAGCTCAGTTAGCGAATCAACTTTTAGTGCTCTTTAGATGCCAGGTTCAAACTCCTATCCCTGCCTGTTAGCATGCAAAACTAAGGTTTGGAGAATACCAGTTAAAGAAGGCTGTTCTCTACTGACCAGCAGTTCTTTTCCAGGTCCTTGAGATAGGAAGTAACATATGCCTCTTTCCCTGCTTTGCTGTACCAGTAGTCCTTGACTTATGACCACAATTCAGCCCAAAATTTCTGTTGCTAAGTGTGACAGTTGTTAAGTGAATTCTGCCCATTTTATGACCTTTCTTGCCACAGTTGCTAAGTGAATCACTGCAGTTGTTAAATTAGGAACACAGATGTTCAATGAATCTGACTTCCCCATTGAGTTTGCTTGTCAGGAAGGCCCTGGGACATTGCAACTGTCATAAATACATGCCAGTTGCCAAGCATCTGAATTCTGATCATGTGACCATGAGGATGCTGCAACGGTCGTAAGTGTGAAAAATGGTCATAAATCACTTTTTCCAGTGCTGTTGTAACTTCAAATATCACTAAATGAACTGTTGTAAATTGAGGACTATCAGTATAAAGAACCCAGTAGGCAAATGCTGAATCTTGCAAAGCCTGCCAGCACTTTTAATTTTCTTTTCCCATTCAAATAAATACATAAAAGAGAAAGAGGGGGTGGGGGAAATAAAATTCCCAAAACTTTTTACAGGAACAAGCACACACATACACTGCTCCAGATAATCTGTGGACTTGTTCCCACAACCACATGAGCCTGTAGCAACATGAATCTTTCATCAGTTGAATGGCAACCACTGCAATTTGTGTCACTCAGAGCTGCTTGCCTTTCCATGAACTAAATTGGCTTGGCTTCTGGCATTCGCGGGAACGTCTGATTATTCCTGTGGCTGCTCCCCTTTTCCAAAATATACAGAATGGAGACAAAGCAGGTGCAGAGAGGAAAAAAAACCAAGTAGCCCACTTATAAAGAAGTGGTCTCAATCTTAACCTGCACATGCAGACTCTACTGAAGGTATGAACTGAATGTACAAACAGCCTCCTCTATTCAAGGTTGGAAGGGTGGCATCTGATATGAAACAAGAAAGGCTACCTCTTCCCATTGAAGTGCCACAGCTTTGTTAGAAGAAACGGGGCTCTGAATGGGTTAACTGTAAGTTAATTTCACATGTAAACATCCCTTCTTCTTTGCCTGCCAACAATCACAGATATGTATCCTTAAATGTTCTCCCTTTTGCATGACACTCGTTCACGTCCAACTTAGAAACTCAAACTGATTAAACCAGGAGTGGACAGGGAGATGCACCAAGATTTAGTCTGTAATCCAAAACCCACTCTTACCTGATGCCGCGATCTGCTTGTCAGTGAGGGCAAAGTGCTCACTGATGCCGCTTCTGGAGGGTGAGACCAAGCAAGTCCAGAACTTCTCTCGGAGTGGAGCTCCGTCAGTGGCTCTGACACTCTGTCTTGCCTTCAGCTTCTGTTTGATTACTAACTCTTTACAGCACAGGAAAAGGAGAGTTGGATTTCGTTTAACCCTTTCCGCTGCAATGGTTATCCTGTGTTTAAAAGCTGGAGTTGCAACTCTAGAGACGTGATGAGAGAACTCAGTTCAGGATGAGTTGCTTCTCTTTCGGATAAACGTTGTTTTATTCAATAAGCAAATAGACAGTTGTTACAGAAGTTACTGCCAAGGCGGAGCCTCTCTGAATTAAATTTTATTTTAGCCAGAGGCTAAGAAATCATCAAAAGACAAGGCAGAGGCACGAAAGAATCTCTAACTGGAGCCATAGTTTCTTTATCTATTAAAACTTCGTGTGTAAAAAATGAGAAATTTAAATAATATTGCAGCTAGGAAACAGGAATACTCTGGAGTTTATATCTAAAAAATTCCAACTGTTGTCCAGGACTCTCTCCATCTATGCAATACATTAAGTTACTTCTTGGGACAGAAGTCTGGAGAATGTACAGAGACAAATGTGAATTATAAGATATCAAAGTACTTGATCCCACCTTTCACGCTAAGATCTCTGTAAAAAATCACAAGAAACATAAGGGAAGAGATCTGGCTTGTAGACATCCAAAGCAGCATTTGCTTAAGCTTGTAGCACACAGGCTATAAACTATAAACTAAGTGGATAGGGATGATACAACATACAGGTAGTCCTTGACTTACAACAGTTGTTTAGTGACAGTTTGAAGTTACAATGGCACTAAAAATTGACTTACGACCATTTTTCACATTTATGACTATTACAGCATCCTCATGATCACGTGATTTACATTCAGATGCTTGACAGTTGCAGTGTCCTGGGGTTATGTTTCCACCTTTTGTGACTTTCTGACAAGCAAAGTCAATGGGGAAGCCAGATTCACTTAACAACCATATTAAAATAGCAACTGCAGTGAATCAGTTAACAATTGTGGCAAGAAAGGACATAAAGTAGGACAAAATTCACTTAAATGTTGTAGTGACATACGTTTTGGGCTTAACTGTGGTCATAAGTTGAAGACTACCTGTGTCCCAGGATAATGTTGTAGGATCTGATCGTAAAATTGTAAAATGGGGCATAACTCACTTAACAAACTTTTCACTTAGCAACATAAATTATGGGCTCTGTTATGGTTGTAAGCCGAGGATTACCTGTACTAGATTACAATGTGGATGGCTAATTTGTGAATGAATATGTTACACAAGCCTTGAGTCTGTGGCCATTCAGAAAACATAGGGCATGTGAAGTCAAACACTGTGCTACTTATTTCCTTGTTGTCCATGTTTCTCAGTGTCTGGGTTTAACAACCAAATAATAAACAAGCCAGCCAAATTATAGTCTAGTTTGCTGTAGTAACCCATCTTGCAGATGGAAAGGAAGATTTAAACCTTACTTGCCATGTGGTCCAGATCCAAATTAGGAGTCTGCATGCTATTTATAATTTATAAAAGTAATGTCTTTTAAGTACTTTTCTAGTATATATTTGGTCCTAATGACATTGCACTAGCTATGGTATCTTAGCTTAATCTACATTCAAAATGTTTGTGAGGATCATATAAGGAAAGTTGAATTAGGACAATATACTAGACAAATGTATCTGCAGGATATCCTTATCTATTATTACTTTATTATTCAATTAATTTTGGTTTGCAGGACACACTAAATAAAGAAGACTATTTCTAACTAAGGGTTGAAATGAGGGGTCCTTGGTGCTCTCTGAGCTTGGTTGTATTCTTGCAGACGTTTCATTATCCAAACTAGGTAACATCATCAGTGCACTGATGATGTTACCTAGTTTGGGTAATGAAACATCTGCAAGAAAACAACCAAGCTCAGAGAGCACCAAGGACCCCTCACACTAAATAAACTAATTAGTTTGGCCAGATTGTACAATATTCTAGGTGACAAAATGGCTGGCTAAGCTTGTGGTTCAATGTGTTGTAGAAACCCTGCCCTCAATATAATTCAGCATTGTCTTAGGGAATTAAAAGCAAATGTCTCTGTCTAGTTGATGTCACTTGAAAAATATTCCTGAAGAGCATGGGTTGGGAGAAGAGAAAGTCCCAGAACTAAAGAAAAGAATGTGGATGTCTTCAATCTTTTTGTATATTTCTATATTCTCCAGCTAATTTCAAGGAATCAGGGACAGCTGTCTGATGTGTGCTAGGTACTTTATAGAGATCTGTGAATTATGCTTTCATAGCCAAGTAATAACAACACACAAAGAATTCTTAAACAAAGCATTTAATATGCCTTCAATTAGTGATTAACTATTCACATTCTAATGACTAATTTAGGAATATTGCAGAAGAATGGTAGCAGAGACCGTCTCTAGTCATGGGGAGTTGTAATTCCTTAACATATATATTTTTACATTTTATTTTAATTGCGTACTGCATTGCAGAATCTATAACTTCATTTTGGTTCACTTAGCTGTAAAAGTGGGCATTAAGTTCATGTTTAAACCCACATCAAGCCTATTTCTCCATCATCCCTAATCTTTGGTTTATACCTATTCAGGAACATTGCATCCTTCCCTGCATTTTGTTTTGATGGTGGTCTCTTTAGCAATACTAGGTGATTAAGCTACTCAGGAAGTTGGAAGAATATAAACATCAAGGCTGAAATCTAGTTAGTACATAATCAAATAATATTTGTGCTCCTTCTGTATTACGTACTATTGAAAGCCATCGGCGGAAGAGCACATTCAGTTGCAAAGTACTAATAAGAAGTGATAAAAAAAGAATAGGCCGGAGCTGAAGCTTTGAACTATATTATTTTATTAAAGGTTTTGTAATTATGTTTCCAGATGGTATGCCCTGATAGGAAAACTGATTTCTTCTGGGACTTTGGTCTAGTTTGGCTCAGTGTCAGGAACAAGTTAAGTATGATTTTAAAATATAATCAACTGCAAGCTTACAAAGAGAGCAAATAAGCAAAAAAATAATATTGAGTTCTTTTTCAAAATATAATCAAAAGATTTAAAAATAATCTTTGTCCTGAAGCCACAATGCTAGAATTGTACTAATTGTACTAAATTCTACTAAATGAACACTATTTGTTTATAAATTCCCGGTTTTAATTAAGTTGTAAATATGGTGCCCATTAATACTACAGAATATCTTTAATGTCTTCCAGAAGGCTTTGAATTAATACACAGCCCTGAAAGGTTGACAATTTACTGGGGGGTTGTGGGTGAGGGTGAAGGAGAAGGAGAAGCAGAAGCTCAGACAGTGGAGACATTCTTACTTCAACAATCTTACGGCAGAAGGGAAATTTTAAAAATTCAAATCAAAGACTTCCTTGGTTTTAAAACAGATTTTCACGTAATATTCTATAGCTGGCAGTGTTGAGAGAAGAGACTATGGTGTGTAAGAAAGAGTGATGGTATATTGCATATTTCACAACAGTCAACTTGGATTTGCCATTGATGCACACTTAAGACATCATAAACTGGTAGAGTGGGCAGCTGCTTCAATCCACTTCTGACTACAGCTTTCTAAAGTCCCATCTTATTTCATGAGAAATATTGGCTGAAATTTTGGAGATTATGGATAAGGAAACTGGGGAAAATTTGCAACACAGATTTTGCCTTCACTAGGATGGGATAGGCAACTTTTTTTTGAAAGTGGCCCTTCAACTTAGGTGTCAGGCTGAATGTCGTACTCAAGAACTGGTGGGTCCAAATGGATGTAGGTGTGGTTAATGCAGAAATAATTGACAGGCAGAAGCAGAGAACAGTATAAGATATAAATACTAATTCCCAGAGACTTGCTTATCTGTTATGAAAGAGACAGCTTTCCCAGACTCTGGGGTTGTCTTTGGCTTCTACTCTCTCTTGTTAGAAGGAGTGTAAAATTTCTCCAGGTTTTGAACTGTTCTTTCATTTTAGTATTTGATTTGATGTATAGTTTAAATGTCACAAACCATATTGGATTGTATAATTTATTATTATCAATAGTTACCTTGTGTTTGCATTTGAATGGAAAGGTGGTTATAAGTTGGATAAAATAAAAATGAAATAAATACTGTATTAAACTCATGAGTTGCAGTGAGTATCCTGCAACAAGATAGGACCTTGTTTAGATTGTCAGGCTAAGTTCAAGAACAATAGAGAACAATTCTGCCAGAGTCCAGTTCTTTGTTTGCTTATACACAATAGACAGAATCTTGTCAGATTAAACCCTAACTATCCACAACCTAACTGATATATCCTGTGAGTTTTTAAAGAGTGGCTATCCTCAACCTCTTCTTTTATCTCCTATCAGGTTCCCGACTGTGCTGCCTCTTGTCTCCCCCGCACCATACTATCTGGAATGTGGTCCCTTTTTCCTGGGAAACTGTCTTTTCACTATAGACCACTATAGACACTAGCTCCCCCTCCATGGGCAGGCACCATCTCTCAGATAGAGTATGACCCTATTGTTCATTCTTCCCTCTCCCAAATGATCACAAACTGTTCTAAACCAGCTATGTTAAACATACAGATTTTGTCCCAAGTTTCTCATTTCATCCAAGGCCTTTGAAGAATGGAAAATAAAAATGCCCTATCCATCATCTTCAGCTTAATTTAGCACCACGTTGCACAATGCTTATTCTGTAGATCTCTGCCAATGAAAGGGGAAAGCCAGGGGTGAAATCATGTCTTTTGTCTTCTTGTAATTGGAATCCTATTTCTGGACATTCTAGACAATTAAGAAATTAGAGGAGGACATTCAGAAATGCAAAGAATTTACACCAAATATGGTATGGTATAGGATTTCATGAAAAAAGCAGAATGTTTCAGTTGCAACATTTTCATTTGCAGAAGTATGATCTTAGTATGATGAATGCAGTTTGAAATAGATCATATTGTCAGCAGTCTGAATGTTACAAATTTTGGAGACAATTATCTATCATGAATGAAGGCGAATATACGTGTCTCGGGATAATATTGCAGGATCCAATCTGGGTCGGTCACCGGAACCAGAGGTTTGGTTTTCCAAGCTTTTGGATTTGTGCTGTAGCCCATCTCTCTGCTAGAGAGAAGTTCCCTGAAGATGGGCTCTGGCCCAAGTCTGAAAACTCAGAAGACAAAAACCTCTGGTCCTGGTGACTGACCCAGATTGGATCCTGCAACTATTAGCTATACCCAATTTGCTGCCATAGTGGGCATGTTAAATTGAAAAGATGTAGAGTGTATTGTACATTAAAGTGTTTCATACTCATCCCCCCAACCACTCCAGATATCTCTTACCACATCTTGTCTTCTCTGTCAAAGCATTTGCCCTTTCAACATTATATTATTTTTCTTGTGTATATGCTATACATGTGTTTACTTGTATACGTTAGAGCTTAAGGTGAATTGTAACAGGAATATTATTGTGGGTACGGAAAAAGCAGTTCAGAAACAGCCCAAAGTCTGTTGATCAAAAAGAAAAGCAAGACAGGGATAACAACAGGAAACAGATGGAGCAAGCTATACCTTGCTGAGTAGATAAGGGCACAGTTGCCCTGCCAGATTGCTCCATCATGAATACCAGCCACCCACCATTTCTGGAAGGTAGGAACAGAAGATTTCATCTTCAGCTCACTCCAAAACCATCTGCAAACGCAAGCTTTTACATGTGTTTTTCTCCTCCTCCTCAAAAATACTGTCTGGTTTGCACCAATTCAATTGTTGCTTTCCAAGTTTTCTTTCTGTGCTGTACTTCCTTCTAGGGAAGTCCCTACACTTCATCCAAATCCCATGTGCAGTGGTAGGAAAAACCCCTCCATTTGAGTTAATGGTCATTACCTTCTATAACCAATTTTTTCTTGGATTGCTAAATCGAATGCCCCACTCTGTAGGAACTTTCTCAGGGTTGAATACACTAAATCACTGCACCATTAACTTCCACAAAGGGGGCAAGTTCACATAATTCACTAGATTTCCCACTGACCTGTTTACTTACGTAGCATAAGTACAGCTTATCTATGTTGGTAATAACATATCATCAAAATAGCAGCCTACCCGCCCCTCATTCTCCCCCAATCGGCCGTATTGTTCCAAAGAGGCCTGGTTATTGGATGACTATTCAGTTAACTGACATATACATCTATTGCCAGCTTACCAGACACTGAGGAAGCATGAACAACAATGCAAAAATGTACAGCGAATGCAACGAATACCACCCATATACAGGGGGAAGGGGAACAGGAAAGACCCAGCATGCCTACCCATAGAACAACATGAAATCGTAACCAGGGAGATGTCAACATAACCCATCCTAGAACCAGGAGGGAGACGACAGACCAACGACAGCAGGACAGTGCACACAACAGGAGGAATGACACCAGACGTGATCACACAACAACTTACCAAGGCCATAAGATGAGGCAACTTAGAGGATGATCCGGCAATGACGCCAAATAGCCACACGTGAGTGGAGCAGGCAGAGGGAGTGAAAGCAGGGGGAGTGAAAGCACCAAGACTTAAACCCCCTGCTCAGACAGGAAATGCTATGCCATTTCAGACAAATGGTTGTCCAGCCTCTTCTTAAAAACTTCCAGTGTTGGAGCATTCACAGCTTCTGGAGGCAAGTTGTCCCACTGGTTAATTGTTCTAACAGTCAGGAAATTTCACCTCAGTTCTAGGTTGCTTCTCTCCTTGATTAGTTTCCATCTGTTGCTTCTTGTCCTGCCTTCAGGTGCTTTAGAGAATAGCTTGACTCCCTCTTCTTTGTGGCAACCCCTGAGATATTGGAATACTGCCATCATGTCACCCCTGGTCCTTCTCATCATTAAACTAGATATACCCAATTTCAGCAACCGGTCTTTATGTTTTAGCCTCCAGTCCTCTGATCATCTTTGTTGCTCTTCTCTGTACTCTTTCTAGAGTCTCAACCTCTTTTTTACATCGTGGTGATGAAAACTGTATGCAATACTCCAAGTGTGGCCTTACCGAGGCATTATAAAGTGGTATTAACACTTCACATGACGTTGATTCTATCCTTGTGTTAATACAGCCGAGCACTAATACCTTGCGTGATCTTGATTCTACATCTCTGTTTATACAAACCAGGATTGTATTAGCTTTTTTGGCAGCTGCAGCACACTGCTGGCTCATATTTAAATGATTGTCCACTAGGACTCCAAGATCCTTCCAAGATACAACAGACAAAATCCAAATTTGCTCTAACTTTGCCAGCCATAGGACATTCTGTTTGCAAATCTGCCTGGCTAATGTTTTATTTAATTTTATGTAAACTTATACATTTTCATACTTTTATATATTTCATGTAAATTACATTACCACATTATGTAAATCCAGTTTTAACCGACATTCCATTTAAACAGACAGTCCTTTGTCAAACTGGTTATACAATCAAGATTTTACTCAATTTATAAGAAACACCATTTAAAAGCACCAACTTTTCTTTATTCATTTCAGACTCTCCTTTTGTTATCATTTACACTTTTATAACATTTGTTCAGATATTTAAAATGGTTCCATACATGATGAAGTACTATCAAACTGGTGTCAACTTAGCTCTTGTTACTTTTTGCCCATCAAAAAGTTTCTCATGTCTGTTGCTTTTCCAGCTGTGTTAGATCTGTGAATTTATATACCTAATCACAACAGGAATATCACACCAATCAATTATGTCTGTGGCAGGCAAATCTTTTTAGAGATGAGATTTTAACCTAGTAGCATAGAAAAAAGGAATAAGAGTCATCAATCCTTAGTAACCCCATAGACTTTCTCTAAGATGATCTGTCCTTAAAATGGCTTTTTAGGCCTCTCAGTGATATATTCATTCTATTGTAATAAAATCCATTCACCCTGAAGCTTACTGTCCTCTTTTTCTTTCCATTTTACCTAGCTTTATGGACTTCTTAATGGAGCTGGGAAATGCACAACATATCTAAAATCTGATAGTTTGAGCCTGGTCTTTTGCGCTCAAGTTATAATTCTGATTTCGTGTGTTCTATGATCCATTGGTTTGTTTTCCTGGTCATGAGTCTTCTCTGACAACAAAAAGTGAATGCATCAATATTTTTTCTATCCTGCTTTTCAAAGTCTAACTTTAGATCCATAGAGAATCACAAGGAAAGCCATTGTCAACTTGAATGTACTTTTTTTGTAGGTATAGACATCTGAATGTCTTTCCAATGGTTTCATTGCTAAGCTACTATATATTTCTTGAATCCTAGCTCTTCTACTATTATAGTGGTTCTAAAAGGCAGAAGCTATCCTCTATCTCAATATCTTCATTTTTAATTCCAAGGCTGATTGCTATACCTGCTGTCATTATGATCATATTTTTATATTTAAACATAGTCCTATTTCTTTACTGTGATGATTGACTTTCACTACTAGAGTTTGCAGATTGTTTTCATTTTTAACTGCCAGAGTACTATCAGAGTATTAGCATCAACATGGCAAAGTTTATTGATGCATTTGACTTCCAGTTTTAATGTTCATCTCTGTTAAGTCGTGGGCTCTGGTGAGCAGGAATGAAGACACACAGCTGACTACAGAGAAACTCATTCTTTTATTCAAGCTGGAACTGTACTAGGACTTGGGGCGCACCCCGCCACAATATATAGCCAAACCCTATAGTAGCAACCAATCAGTTTGAACCCGTGCTTGCCACCCAAGGTTGACCAATTGCAGGACTGGAGACGTCCTGTCTGGGTTGCTGGAGAGCCGTTAGCTCTCCAGCAACACACGTACATAACAATCTCCTTCCAGTCCAGCTTCCCTGAGTATATTTTCAGCCTAAAGGTAGAATACGTAAAGAGACAGTATACAATCTTGTCTTCTTCACGTGCCAGTCTTTTTCACCATGTACTGTCTTGCCTTGTTTTCTCATCCTGTGAATAGATTTCACGTAGAGATTTTCTGGGATTCCAATTTTCGTAAGGAGATTCCACAGCTTGCTTTCTTCTGTTTATCACTGTCAATAATCTTTTCCCATTCATCCTTAACAACTTTATTTCATTTCATGGCTCCTCTGGTTTTCTGTTGAAGAAGTTAAGGATTTTAAAGCAATTCCTGACGTTCTCCTTAAAAATGGTGGTTTACACTGAAAATCATATCGTGGAAACAGGTTGGCTTAATTCTTGTACTTTAGCTTGGCTTGGAACTTGTACCTAAGTAGTTTGTTATTTATTCCAATATAAATCTCCCATTACAACCTCTTTGTGATGTACCCCTCCACTCAAATAATTTATTTGCTTGGTCCTTGCACATATAGTTGCATGATTCTGGTGTTATTGTTCTCCCTGATTTAGCATCAATTTAGCAGTGAATGAACTACAGTTAAGTGTATAGATATTGAGCTAATAAGATGCCCTTTCTGAATGTCATTTTCAGCTCAACAATGAACATGTTCAAACATTGCAAGCTGATCTTTTAGAAGATGATAAAGGTACAAATGGCTTTGAATTGATTCTAGTGGTTTCATGAACAAATGCATGCTGTTGTCTTTGCAGCAATGTGGAAGAGGTTTGCCATGGCTTCTTTCAGGGTGTTTTTCAACTTTCCAGTCTAAATTTATATTTATATTTATTAAACTTAAACTATAAATTATAGACCTCTGCTGGATTCCTATCCAAATGCTAACCAGACCTAACGCTACTTATCTTCCAGGCAAGGTTGACAAGCTTTCACCTGCTGAAATAATCTTAAAACCTGAAACACAGAAAGAATCTTCATGGCAGAAACAATTGTGAGTTGTGAGGTTGTGGTGGTATGCGATGTGTGTGTATACCCATACTGTATAAAGAACATAATTGACTATGCCATTCTTCTCCAAGTACAACTAGATGAATTCTTTCCATATTCTGCCTTTTCTCAAATTTTTTTTGGTTTCTGTGAAAGCTGGAGTGGACCCAAGACCAAATTGGCTTGTTAAAGTAACATTGCACACGGCTTCTCACGTAGAGAAATGAGTGGTTTTCAGTCCATTATATGGTACACTGGGTGAAAAAGAAGCAAGAAATGAACTTTGGGTTAAATAGAATATGAGTCTTACAACTCACAGCTCCTGGCTTTCTGAATTATAAGGACTTTAAAAATTTGAATTGTGTCCCCAAAACTCTGCTCAAGTTCTAGTATAATTTAAACTGAAGTCTTGAGCACCATCAGAAAAAAAAAATCCAGTTTCCACAAAGGAACTTCTCCAGCATTTCTGGCAATGAACCATTGCAGTGTAACATTTTCCTTCTTCAATCCAGATATGCAAAAGACAAAAAACTGGCATGATGTTTGGGTAATAGCCAAAATAGAGCTCAACTGTATAGTGGCTTCCAAGTGGCCTAGTAGTGGCTCTTGATCATAAGGTCTGAGTCTCTGCCTTCCCTGCTGGCCTATTGAATTGCACAGTTCAGCAATTTAAATGGCATAATTTATTTATAATACACACATAGTCTATTTTTAATTTGGTGAAGCTGCCCAGAATCATTTTGGGAGTTGGGTGGCCTAAAAATGGGATGAATAAACAAATAATTTTTCATCTTGTGGCCAGCCCTCCTAAACCATAACGAAGCATCTCTTGAGGAACAAGACCCTTTGGGCTGCTGGCATATTTTCTGTTTCTTAGTTGTCCTTAGGTCCTGAATTTTGGCTCACTCCTCAATCCTGCCTCGGTGCTTTGATCATGACAAGTAGCCTAACTCTACACAGCAGCAGCTGCCGGGCAAGCCTCAGACTAGCTTGGCTTAGCCCTGACACACATGAAGTGCCATAAATAAACCAGCTGCCCTATTGCTTTCTGAGACAAAGGGCTTTCCTGCACTGCTGAGTTTCAATACTCTCTGCTCATCCTTGAGTCAGCAGAAAAATGATTGCTATCCCCATGGCTGATCCCCATCTTGCCTCAGCTGGACCTCCCTGTTTATTCTTTGAGCTATTTTAAATATTTGTACAATACTTCCAATTGGGGAAAAAAGAGCTTGAAGCAGTTCGTAGTCATGGCCGGTCAAGCCGTTCCCTATCAGATTGACATACCTTGAGGGCAGCTGTTTTTGGATGGTTTTGGAAAAGGGAAGGGGGAAATGCTATTTTAACATGGGTACAGCTAAGTTCAGCCAATCTTGTCTCATTCCTGAGCTGGAGGTAAAGTGAAAGCAAACAGTGAGGGGATGTGGCAGAGAAAACATAGTGGGCATGGGCAGGTGCAAGGAAGCAAACAGCCAAAGGCTAAGAAAAATAATCTCAAGAGCAGTGGAAACTCTTTAAACAATGAGTACTTTCCATCCATTTTCTAATTTCTTTTCACACGTACTTATGGCTTTCCTTCTTTACTCCTTCATGGAGGATAAACAACAGTTGCCCAATAAGTTCGGAATAGTCCTGTCATGAACCAAACTTTTGTGGCATTTCATAGAGAAAATATTCCCCTCTTGCATTTTATTGGGAGAATAATGCAATTACAAATTCATCAGTTTGCACAGACTGACATTTACTATGCTGACTAGCATCATGTTTAAGGAACAGAGCAAAACTCCTATAAAGCCACACATTAAAAAAAAAAGCCTGAGATTCATACAGTGAGGGTTGAATGAAAGCAACGCCTCCTACTTTAGTTTAAGTAGGATATTTTAATAAATGAAGCAGGAAAATAATCCTGCAAATGAGCTCTTTCCTTACCTTTACAGGTAGTCCTCGACTTACAACACTTCATTGTAGCTGCACAAAGTTACAACTGCACAGAAAAAAGTGACTTATGACCATTTTTCACACTTACAATTGTTTTAGCAGCTCCATGGTCACATGATCAAAATTCAGAAGCTTGGCAACTGGTTCACATTTATGACCGTTGCAATGTCCTGGTGTCATGTGATCAGCTTTTGTGACCTTCTGGCAAGCAAAACCAATGCGAAAGCCAAATTCCCTTAACAGCTGTGTTACTAACTGAACAACTGCAATGATTCACTTAACAATTGTGGGAAGGAAGTTCGTAAAATAGGGCAAAATTCATTCAACAAATGAAAGCTGACAGACTTATCAAAAAGTTTTATGAGAAACACCCCAACAAACCAAAAGCCAGCTCCTAACTTGTGTTTGTTTACATTATAGGATCTGTTCTTTTTGTAAGAGGGGCTGGATGTCAATGCTGCAAACATTGACATATTTTTGCACTGACAATATAAGAGACAGCCTGTTATTTTAAATTGCTTCATTTTGTGAGGAGATCTCAGATTCTGGCATCCCTCCATGAGTGCCGATGTTTCATTTCATTACTAAGACTTTTTAGATAAATAATGCTTGCAATTTGTTTGAACTGTCTCATTTATCGGAATCATGACACATATATTTTGGGCTTAATTATGGCCATAAGTCGAAGACTGCCTATATTTACTTTTTTTCCTAATCACCACCGTTCACTACACGTCTCATGAATGAGGGCGAATATACATGTCCCAGGATAATGTTGCAGGATCCGATCTAGGTTGGTCACCGGAACCAGAGGTTTTTGTCTTCCAAGCTTTTGGGCTCATGCCAGAGCCCATCCTCGGGGAACTTCTCTCTAGCAGAGTGTATTAGACTAGAGACAAGTCCCCTGAAAATGGGCTCCAGCACAAGTCTGAAAAGTTGGAAGACAAACCTCTGTTCCCGGTGACCGACCCAGATCAGATCCTGCAGTACACAGGTCTTCCAATGATGGACAAGCTTCTTAAAGCTGCTTTGAAAGATTTGACACCATATTTTCAGCCAGATGCTGAGACTCCTTTCCATCTCTTCATTTGAGCCAAACAGCTGCCATGTAGGTATGGAAGTTGCATGGCATCAAGTCTGGGTTCTGTGGCAAATGGAGTAGCATGTTAATAGGCAACTACACAATTGCCTCTTGGCCTGTCAGGTATGAGGCCTAATATTGTTATGCTGTAGCAAAATTTCCTTCTTGTGCTTCAGAGGTTTGCTCAGTTTCAAAGTCAGTGTCTCTGAGTTGGTAGTGATGCCAGGTTCAAGGAAATTCGTGCATTAAAATGATAAGTACGGGTTTTCCTGTTGAAGCCTGCTTTTGATATTTTTTTTAAGTTGAACCTTTCTGATGATATTCCATGGACCACTGTATCATTTCTGGAAAATAAAATGATCCCGTACTTTGTCAGCTGTCATGATGCTGTGAAGGAATTTTCATTTTTTTATAGTGTGACAATTGCGGCCAAATTTCAACTCTTGAACCTTTGATCCATGCTGTCAGTATGTGAGGACCCAAGTTTACACAGATCTCCCAATATTGAAGGAGATCAACAATGTGGCCCACATGTTTCTGTGGAATGCCAGTCTTGATGTCAATTTCCCCTTTGAGTGATTGGCCATTGTCCTAGATCAATTCCTCAATTTATCTCATGTAAAACCATCAGCCATTGTCACATGGAGTCTACTTCTTTCTTCATCACACAAATCAGCTCTTCCCAGTTATTTTCTTAATATTTTCTGGCTTGGTGACACATAGTATTCACATTAGCACAGTCTCTACCAAACACAACTTGAATTTAGTGGCAAATTTCATTTTGAAGCTCTCCTTCAGCAGTCAAAAATTCAATTGCAGAATGGACTAATGAGTACTCTTAGCAGATTTTCATTTCGCACACAATGGTTACACAACTTTTTCCCCAAACTAACTTCTGCCAACCAGAATGAAAGAACAGATCTAAAGAGCATGGCAGAGTTTATAGCACATCAGCACTGTCATCTGTGCAGAAATGTCAAACTCACGATGTCACGTGACATCATGCAACATATCGGAGCCTTTTTGCCTTTGCCGGCAATGGGCTGGGCGTGGCTTCCAGAAGACGCATCCGGCCTGCAGGCCGGCAGTTTGACACCTTAGCTTTCATTTTAAAAAATACTAAAATGTTTTTCTATAAAATCTAGCTAACAGGATCTGTTTAGAAAGCATCCAGGAACTTTCAGTTTAAGTGCGAACTCACTAAAACGTCTATGTGAATTTGATTCCCTTTGGTTTGCTAATGTATATAATGTTTGGTTGCCATTTTATATTTTATATTTATATACTGTATATCTACAATGTTATATTATAAACCTAATAAACCATTGTTCTGTTCCAGCCTACTACCGGCCCTGCAGAAAAGGCAGGGACAACCCCTTTACAAAGGCAAAAGGCTGGAACTAAGCCTGCCAAATTTATTGACACAAAACAGAGCAAACTGAACAAAACACGAACCACAAAACAGGAGCTATTCAAACGGTTGCCTTCAGCAAACCAGCCCTCCCACACATTCCCCTTTTAAACAGTTCAAGGCGTGGCTTCTCTCTGCCTCCTTCCGAGGTGCCCCATTGCCTTCCTCTGTTTACTCCTGATTGACTGCCTCCTGCGTTGGGCGTCCTTGAACAGGGCCAGCTGTGGGTCATCTTCAACCACGCTGTCAGGCTCACACAGCTGGGTCTGCGTAGTAACCAGATGAGAGGGGCCTGGCTGAGAGCTCTGCGAAGCCTCAGAACTGTCGTCTGCAGGCTCTCCAAACCCCCCCTCCTCCTCCTCTGAATCGTCTGACCCAACTGCTGAACCCACAGGCTGACCCTGAATCACAACAACCATATTGTAATGGATGCCTAAATCACCCTTTGTGATTTAAACAGAATAGAATAGAACAGAACAGAACAGAACAGAACAGAACAGAACAGAATAGAATAGAGCTGGAAGGGACCTTGGACGCTTTCTAATCCAGCCCCCTGCTCAAGAAGGAGAACCTATACAATTTCAGACAAGTGACTGTCTAGTCTCTTCTTAAAAATCGACAGTGATGGAGCGCCCACGATTTCTGAAGGCAATTCAATTTAACACATTGCTATTGAGTAAACTATGGTTTAATATAATTTATGAACCATCAAATTGACAAATTTGTGAGAATAAATCTCCACTAAATAAAACTAAAATTCATTGGTTAATCCTCTAAATAAAAGTGAGCCTTTGAAGGAAACTTGAATCTTAGTGACCTCAGAGACATATCCATGCCATTTTCCTCTAGAAATTTGTGTTTGACATCACAAACATTGAAATTAAAGCAAGATAAATGTTATAGACATCACCCATTTGTCTCCTGTGCTGATGGTGAGCCATTTATTATTTTTGCCTTGCACAGATGTACAATATATAATATATAAACCAGGGATAAATAAAAATGTCAGCCTAAGCATCTGGCTGTGTGACCAGCCATAAGAATAATGCAATCAAAATAGTTATTTTTAAAGTGTACAGTCTGGATATTTGTAATTAACTTCTTCTCTGAGTGAATTATACCAGGGCTTTTCAACCTTTTCACCCATTGTACCACTTTTAGGATACGGCAACATCTGAGTACCACCAGTCGCCTAGCTCCAGCCATCTCTCGTTTAGGCTTGTGCAGTGCTACCACCAGTTCAGCTCATTCCCATCCCCCACTACCACTTTTCTAGGATGGTCACCTACCACCTGCCAGCTGCCATTGTACCACAGGTGGTACCCGAACCACTGGTTGAAAAGCCCTGAATTATACTTCCAAATAAGTCAGACGTAACCTAGGATCAGCCAAGCTGGGCAACTAGAGTTCAAATTGCTGCCTCTTTTTGATTTGGGAAGGGATATCAGCTGCCACTGTTTATTAACTAGTGATCCATTCAATTAATCAACTGATACATTCTAAATTATATTCTCTTAATTGAAGCAGGTTGCTAAAATGATATTGTGTAAAGAGAGGATTGGTCTAAAAGGGGTTTAATTAGATATTCCAGTTTGGTGTAATGGTTTTAAGATTTAAATTTCTTTCCAGATGCTTCAATATTTGGTTTAGACCATTTGCTGAAGACGTTTTTCCCGCTGTTTTGTCCAATTAAGTGTTTCAGATATGGAAAGGAGGCTGTTGGTTAGAAGGGAAAATCTGACGTAGCAATGGTGGTTACAAAAGTTATCAATGCCATCCACTGACAGTGAAGAACATAAAAGATAAAGAATAAAGAGCTTCTGAGATTATCCAGATTATCTCCCATTTGTTTGAGGTTTCAATATAAGTAGAACTTGTCAGGATTAATGTTCTAAATACATGCATCAGAGAGCATTTAGCATATTCCCAATTCCCAGAATCAAATAATAAAATGAAGTAGTTCTTTAGTACGAGTGGGAAGAGGGACTTCAGGGGTATCCTCTGGAAAAATTATGCAATAATAAACCAGGTCTAAAGACCTTTAGCTTTTATAGCCATGCAACATGACCCTGCCACAAATGTCAAGGTTACCTATGCAAAAGCACTTTTGTCAAAAACACCCAGCTATAATGGAGGGGTAAGAGGCTAGTTGGTCAGCTTTGCCTAATGCACCTGGCTATGTAATGGAGATGCGGTGGCAGAAATCTGAACCATGCTATTAAGCTCCACTTCAAGAGGGATAGGATGAATAAACGAAGACAAATAACCACCATTCAATTAGCATAGCAGTAATGTTATCCACCTAAATTATTAAAAATAGCAGACCTGCATCACCAATCAAGATGTTTTCAGCCTTAGTTTGTAGCACTCACCCTATCCTAACATGCCTTTTCTTAGGTTGTCTAGGTTCACACATTCTCCCGAGTTCATGTTGTTGGATCCATGTACTATGCTAACCAAAAGTAAACAAGCCTTATTGTTGCTTAATATGACATATCAACTCAGTTATTACTGCATCTCCCCTTTTGAGTCATTTTTTTAAATAACTGAAGGATTTGCAGGACAGTATGTTTCTATAAAATATTCAAAAAGATTTTAACCAACAATCTCACTAGAAGGAACGGCCAATCACCAGTACTTAATAGTGTTTCTTTTCCAATGCCAGCCCAATCTGTCCTATAGATATTACTAGCAGGTTCAGGTCTTATGACTTGTTGTTTGCTATGTATTTCCACCTATTCTTCAAGAAGCTTGTCAATATGCCTGGCTCTCCCCTCTCCCCCAACCCATTTTTATTCTTCATGCTGTGAAAAAAGGAAGTGTTGCAAAGTCACCCAGTCATCTTGATCACTAAGTGAAGGTTTTGATCTTCATCAACTCCACCCTTGATCTGACACTGTTTATCAGTGATCACTCATATTGGCTCTGATTTAATCATCTTGGTCCTTAGGGGGACTTCGGGTTTTCATAATAAAAAGGCTCTTACTTTTCTTCATCTTTTTTATTATTCAGTTTCTTTTCACCCCTTAGAGCAGGGGTGTCAAACTGCCAGCCTGCGGGCCAGATGCGCAATGGTGAAACTGCGCCTATCCCATTGCCGGCAATGGAAAAAAAGTTGTGATACGTTGCGACATGTCACGTGATGTTGCGAGTTTGACACCCCTGCCTTAGAGGCATTAAAGGCAGAGCTAACATTACTGCTGTTGGATGATCCAGTCCTGGTCAAAGAAGCATAGAATTAAACTGGGTACATGGCAAATGAAGTGCAATGTTGTAGTTTGGTCTAGTTTTTATGCATGCATGGAAGCTGCTGCATATAGAAAGTTTCGTGATGTCTCCAGAAGATACTTTGGTCAGTTTTCCATCAGAATTAATTTGCACAATTCTTCAGCTTCACACATTCAGTGTTTAAAGTACTGTAATCACTTGCAACTCAGAGCAGCCACATTTTAATACATTTTTACTAAAACTGTGCCAGATTCATTTAAAATACTAGTAATCAGAATCGTAACCCACTTCTCTGTAGTTGACTTTACAAGTGTGTTAACATAAAAAGTCCTCTTCAAGGGCTATGTTTGCATGAACCACAAATTAGTCAATCATACCTTAGCCCAGTATGTTATAAGTTAAGTTATGATCTGATGAGTTGTCAACCCAGAAAACTGGGTTAAGGAAATTGTGGTTCACAGAAACAAGCGGCATGAATTCAGCCTGACAATAACTGTATCAAATATTTTTGTTATGATGCAAAAAAGAGAAATAATAAAATGAAATATTGCACATGGCTGACCTTCATACTCTGCTATAAGCAGTCTCTATTTACTGATTGCTGCACACCCTCCTAAATGTGCAGGGTTGCTGATCACACACAGCACTTCTAGATGTGGCCTGAGAACTTGTGAAATCAGAATCTCTCTTGTTACATTTGTCATGTTTCTCCAAGCAATAAGAGATTGGAGAGATGAAGGAGTCTTCCACGTTTGGTTTCCTGTATCACGTTTGAGTTAATTTACAAATTCAGAGGGAGTTCCCAGCAAGACCCCAGCTTAAACATTTGGCCAAATTAAAAACAGGCAAAATCCATGGGTCCCAGAGCAGATGTAAGGAAAGATTCTGAAGCTGATAAGGACCCAGGAGCTAAACAGGTGCCTGGAAGCTCATTCAATAAAAAAGACCTTCCTCCTGGTTAGTTCCCAAAAACAGATTGCGGGTAAAGAATTGGTGGATTGTTATTGAATTTCTTCAGAGACAGGAAACATTGTACAAGAGTCAATCAGGAACAAGCTTCTTCTGTATTGGTGACAATAGACAAACTTTCTTTCCTTTTTTGTAAAATTTGGTTTTTATGGGTTTGGCAACCCAACAGCCACTTATTTTTTGTGTGTATGGCAAAAGATAGAATGGGATCAAAATGTCCTGCTTTCAAGGCTAAGAGAAACATTTTCTGTATCTCTGAATCTGAAATTGCCTCCTCCTCAAATGGACTCTGCATTCAATCCATTAACTCCAAGATTCTTTGAATTGCATATCTCATAATTTAGTTACCTGGCCTAATTTGAATATTTTTTTAAAAAAAATCTTCCAAATCCCATTTTATATACTGCCATGTCTGATAAGAGTCTTACAGAACCTGAATACTTTATGTGCCATTTTGGTTGATTCTAATTAAAATAACACTCAGACATTTCCCTCATAGAGCAATGTGATTACAACTGCCTTTTATTTTTCTAGGACACTGAGAAAATAAACGTCTCAGCAATGTTTTAAGAAGTCATTTTGGTTCCGCTCTGGTTTTGCTTTGCTGAGTTCTGCTCTGGTTTTGCTTTGGAACTTCCCAAGCAGAGTTGGGTGTAAAGCAGATGCTTGGAGAGAACAATGATGCCAGAAGCAAAAATATGGCTCCAGGGACCAAGCCAATTATGTACAACTCCCTGTGAGTCATACACCAGAATGATTAAACTTGCACTCCTCCAAGTACACACAAAGAAGATATATTCCCTACTGGTTTTCCTCCCAATCTCTCTCCATTTTAGCTGTCAGGGAGAGATGAAGGAAGCCTTTCAGATGTTTCTATGGTTAAACCACTGAAAGTGAAAATTCCTTCCTACCCTGCAATTTATATATCATTTTATTAGGAGCCCCTGATCTTCCTGCCCACCTCCGCATTTGCTTGGCTGTAATATATTACTATTCTTCTATTAGGTGAAGAGATAAGGTCTCTCATCAAACAGCTGACTTGCCTTTCACCCAGCCTACCAGTGCCCACATGACTCCAAAGTGCATTATCCAAGATGGCATTGCAAGAAGTGAGATGGAAAGGATTGGCTGTTGCTATGACAACAGTCCAGTTTTGCTCTTAAAATAGTTTAGATAGTTGGTGACTATTTTTTTTAAATTTTTTAAATCCCATTTATATCCCGCCCTTCTCCGAAGACTCAGGGCGGCTTACAATTTAAAGCACAAATCAATGTGCTTAGCACTATACACTTATATAGTTCATAGAATTTGGGAATTCAGTACCTGAGAATTACAGCTTTGTAGCTCATGTCAAACAAGGCATCATATATTCTCCACTGGTTTTTATTTGATGTTCTGTGTGAATGTTTTAGTTCATAATTACCTTAGGTTTGGAAAGAAATGCTGAGAAGAGCAGAAATAAAAACACTAGGGCAGCAAAGCATGTTTTAATGCTTCCTGGGACTTTCTAACTAGCGATTGGTTCATTTGATTACTGAATAGTGTTTTACAGAGATAGTTAGCTCTTTGGATGTTCCCTTGTAGGATAAGAAGGAATTTAAATTACCTCAGTCGACATTAAAAATAGATAAGTTGAATGTGCAATGCTTAGCATATAGTACAATAATAAAAACAGTCAAGCGAAGCACATGTGGACTCCGTTTCAATTAACTAGCCATCCATTCAATTAATCAACCGATACATTCTAAATTATATTCTCTAAATTGAAGCAGGATGCTAAAATGATATTGTGTAAAGAGAGGATTGGTCTAAAAGGGGTTTGATTAGCTGGCTGAGGAATTCTGGGAGTTGAAGTCCACAAGTCATAAAAGGGGCAAGTTTGAAGACCCCTGGCCTAAATAGCCCTTCCAACTCTATGATTCTGTCAGAGAAAGATTTTTAATTTGCTCACCTGGTGCATTTTACTTAGTAACAAACCATTTCCAGCTGCTTCTTAAATAAATGTGAAAACTAGCTAAAAGTGTGTTTAGTGAGTGCTTTCTCTCTAAAGAAGATACTTATTTGGAGGAAGGTAACTTATTTACAATTAAGCATGATTTAGGTCACACAAAAGTGCAGCTAGTGGACTTCCTTGCCAAGAATTACTACATAGCAAGATGATGTATTTGGAGTCAAAGCATTATTTTTGCACTTAAATCAGAAAATGCACCATGTTTTTTCCATAGCAATCCAGCAAATGAAAATACTTTACAACTTTTAATCTGATTTATTAAATACGTAAATTGTAAGTATATATGTGAGTGTTGTGTGTAAGAAATCTCAAAAACAGTATAATTTGAAAATGCTAGAGTGACAAAACATATAACAAAAAAAAATGATGCTAAATTTTTTTATCTGTCTTGTCCAGGCAGAATTGGACACAGAAACAATATTTATAACCGCAAAAGATACAATTTCAATCAATTTATGCACATTCTTTGGTAACACAAAACTGAAAATCACAACAGAAAAGTTGCTTTAGTCATCCAACCAATGTATGTTTTCAGTACTACTTTACAAAGCCTTAGTAAGACCACATTTGAAACACTGCATCCAGTTCTGGTCACCACAATATAAAAAAGATGTTGAGATTCTGGAAAGAATGCAGAGAAGAGCAACAAGAATGATTAGGAGACTGGAGGCTAAAACATATAAAGAACAGTTATAGGAATTGGGTATGTCTAGTCCAGGAGTGTCAAACTGCTGGCCCGTGGGCTGGTTGCATCATATGGAGGCCGCGTCCACCCCAGCTCCGGCAATGCAAAAAAAGTTGTGATATGTCATGGCACGTCACGTGACGCAGCGAGTGTGATACCCATGGTCTAGTCTAATGAAAAGAAGGACTAGGGGTGACATGATAGCACTGTTCCAATATTTAAGGGGCTCCTACCAAGACGTGGTCAAATTTTCCAAAGCACCAAAAGTCAACACAAGAAACAATGTATGGAAACTAACCAAGGAAAGAAGCAACCTAGAATTAAGGAGAAAATTCCTAATGGTTAAAGCAATCAACCAATGGAATAGCTTGCCTTCAGAAATTGTGGGTGCTCCATCACTGGGGGCTTTCAAAAAGTGACTGGACAACTATTTGCCTGAAATTGTACTCCCCTGTTTGTAGGGGATTGGACAAGAAGACCTCCAAGGTCCCTTCCAACTCTATGTTCTATGTTCAGTATGGTATCCAATTGTGTGGATTTCAAGAAATCATATTAGCAAAAAAAACAAAAAACCACAAAACTTTCCAAATCTATAATGTCAAGTTTTAGACAGGACTGTATCTCATCACTATCCTGAAAAATCAGGGTATAATGTAGCTCCTAAAAGAACTTGGGCTGGATGTTCATACTCATTATTGATAGAGAAGGCATACTTCACTGCTGTCCTAATACCATGGAAGAGCTTTAACATTTTACCCTGCAGGATGAGTTCCATTTTGTATACAGAAGAAATAGTATTTGACTATCATTTTCTTGTAGTGAGAATCAATATGGTACATACCATTCTCCCTGCAACAAAAAGTTGGATTAGCGCTGCTACACACTTACGTAAGTCACACAAACTTCAAAAGGTCTATTTTTGAGTCAACATGGATAATGTTGCACGGCTGATAATGTGTTAATTCCATTCATTCTTTAGGAGCAATTTTCTTGGGCTGAAGATTATGTCCTGAAGTCGTTTGGATTCTATCCTCTGTGGTATTAAATATGCGGAGGAAAAATTTGCCCTAGTCTGAAACCACTCCATATTATATAAATAACAAAATTACTTTTATTAGGACTTTTATTATATTTATATGAGGAAAAATGTAAACATACTTTTTGATATTTAAGAGTCTATATTAAGCATTTCTTATCATGACCTATATATGTTTTGTCCCAATAAATCTATGTTCGTTGTTCAGTGCAAATAGCTTTTCAGTCTTAATTATGTCTCCTGTGGTTTCAGAATAATGGGTTAAGTCAGGATCTCTAAAGAAGCAGCTTTCATAAATGGATTTTGTAGAGTTGAAAATGATCCCTCTGGGATAAGATATAATAAATACATCTGTAATTGGATTCTTAGCTGCAAATTTTTAAGTCACATTCTACATATGTGCTATCTTAAATTCAGTTCTAGAATGATTGATGTTATGGTTAGGATTTCAAACTTGCAATTGATTTTTATGTTTGTTGATGGGCCAAACAGGTTAATAAAGAACTTCAAGTTTTGGCTTTGGGCAGTAAAATTCTCAGTGCTGGCAATACAATACAGGTAGCCCACGACTTATGATCATAATAAAGCCCAAAATTTCTGTTGCCAAGCGACAGTTGTTAGATGAGTTTTGCCCCATTTTATGACTTTTCTTGCCAGAGTTAAGTGAATCACTGCAGTTGGTAAGCTAGCAAGGGTTTATGACTTTAATCCACTTGAACTGAAGCAAATATCTCAACACATATAGGTGCACAGTTTTTTAAAAAAGTATTTATTCCTTACCAAGAAGAGATCTGGGGAGAAATTAGTGATGTTATATATATTTATATTTATATCAACCTTCTCAAATAGCAACACAATGTGTTCAGCACAATGAGTAAGAGACATTGGATCCATGCGTTATTTATTAATAATTGATAAATACAAGGTAAATAGCAACAACTTGTCAAAATTATATCTTGAAAAGATATTTTTAAAAAGCTTATTCACATTCATTTTGTATAATCAACAAACCAGTGTCTGGAAAAAAAAAGGACTAAAAATCCAATTCTATTGCATTTCCACTATTCTTACTTGTAAACGAGTTATACTAGCTAGACAAAATCACACCTCTGTTACAGGTTCGTGTGCTATGGATTTCTCATAGATGATCTTTATGCATCACTGCAAAAATAATTTATTAATAAAAGTGATCTGTCTTCAAGTATCCTTGCTAAAAATCTTTCCCTAATGTATTGTAATGTTTCTCTTGCTGCATCAGCAACATTTACAATAGAATCTCAGCTGGGACATCCCTTTTGAAGACATCCAAATTATGCTTTATAGTAAAATATTCTGCTTTTTCAGCTTACTACAGCCCTTAGAAGTTAGGTAATTACTAGCATTTGAATACACACTGATCGCATATCAAATATTAGGGAAAATTAGGACATTTCAAATTCTGCTATAGATAGTAACTTAGCTTTCATTTAACAATCTCTCTAAAGCCTAATGGAAAAAAAAGTTCAAGAATTTCATTTTCATATTATAACTTTTTAAACTTTTTGACTTGCAAGCTTCTGTTAAATAGTCCCATAACAATCAGAATCAATTTGATGGTAACAGAAGTTATCCTGTATTAAGGGATTCTTAAGGCAACTCTTACTTACGGGCCTGATCAACACAGTATCTGCATACTGAGTTGTTACTTTTCAGAAGATATTGAAAGGTGTTCAAGTTATAGCTGCCTAGATTTAAACTGATTTCCAGGAAATTGTGTCATAATTATTTATAACCAAGTTAATGCTTGCTAAATCTCCAAAGTGGTTGCTTTTGAGTCTAGTCTAGTCTAACATCTTGCAACAAACATGCTATTTTTTCTGAATTTGTTTTCATTTCTTAGATACATGCTCAAAACCTACAGGGAATACTTGGTGTATTTAATTGTTCATTATGTTCATTAAGAACTACTGGCTCTTATAATTTGGGGTAAAGCAGACACATGTTCATATTTCTGTAGAATCATTACAAGCTTTATGACAATGATTCAACTCTCATCTGCAAAATCTGATATGACATGTGTGGGCTTGTAAGGCAGAATAATCCATTCCTTCATTTAAATGAATATGCCCAGAAGAGGCAATTCTGCTCTAAATGACTACTTTCCTAAATAAAAAAAACAATTTGCACAAAGAAGTGTTCTATCACAGAGCTTGTTTGCAGTATATGCTGTTGTTGCAATCCAGAGATGGCTGCACAATCTACCGTACCTGATGCCTTTCAAAAAAGTTGGAAATACAGCTATTAAAATTTCCAGGAAATATTCTAGAAATCCCAAGACCCAAAGAAGACGTTACAATATGTTTGGGAAATGGCCAGTTTCATACATGAAGAATTAGGATCTAAAAATGGCTCAGTAAGTCAGTGAAGACTCCTACTTTTATTATGTTTTTTAAAGGGTCTTTGAAATTCATGGAAAGCTTATACTGACTTCTGTAATGGCGGACTGAAGTGTTTTGATTGGTGGATAACAAGTGACCTGTATGATTATCAGGTTCAAATGATCTCTGGAATAAAACTATCAGCAGTTGTGCTGCAGACTTGTAATGCCAATAACAGTCCTTGGATGAGCTCAGCAGTAGTACCAGACTTTGGCAGACTTCTTTGGTAGTCTTATATATTTACAATCCCAGCTTCTCAAACCAAACAAAGACACTCAAGAAAGTATCAGTACAAACAAAATAGTAATATAATTTGTGTGTGTGTGTGTGTGTAGATAAATTTCATTTTACTGACTGAATGTAATAGGTAGCTTGATACTATTCAGTGGTTTAGGGCAAGCTAGGCAGGTATACAGAAATGCTCCAATTTCCTCTGAATACTAAAAGATGACATTCTCAACATGTGTTGAATAAGGAAAGGCAATATATGCAATGGGGTTCCAAGGGAAGCGCCCCATTGCTGATGGTTGTTTTTTGGTGTTTGAATAAAGGGGTACATTCAACAGAAATTCCCATTAGGAAATTTCTGGAATGATATTTTGAACAGAGAATACATGTACAGTAAAATTAAGTTACTCCTCCAGCGCCGCCTCCCCCGCCCCACAATTTTTCTGAATGTTTTTTATGAGCAAGGCTCAGTTAGGTTCTAATCATTATAGAACTTATTTGACAAATTCATATGTATGTTCAATTGAGATGTATTTTTCATTCCCACAAGATGGCTTTACTGCAGTCTGGGAGGGAGGCAGTTAATAGTACGTATCATTCTTTTTAATTTTATATTGCAACACACATGCATATATATATATATATATACACATACATTTCTTATAAAATGGTCCCAAGGAATTATAATAAAAAATCAGAACAAAAGATGAAGTCAGATGAAATCCAAGATTTCACTGCAATGTTCTGTTGCTGTTTGAGTTTTTAGTTTCTTACCTCTTTGTTGGCAAATTATAAAACTTGAAAGCTGAATGAATATTCAACATATTTTAGGGAAGGGGAGATGTCTAGAAATAAGATTACATAGCTAAATAAGAAATGAGATTTTGTTTTTAATCAAAGGATCCCAGGATATGTCTACTGTACCCCAAATTTCCAGACATTTATGGCAGAAGAATCTATGTGTATGTTCTGTGTTGAACTGGCAAGGAGCATACAGACCGTTCTGCAAGTATGACTATTAAATCGGAAAGAAAAAAAAACCTAACACAAAGTGCAAGACATTATTTGCTTGATTTTCCCTTTAAACAAGATAATATTCTTTCCTCCCAATTGCTCTTCTCCGAGTGGCCTCAGGCTACAAGCGCTGATAGTTCCTGTAATGGCATCACACTCACTTATCAGGCAGTTCAGCTTGATTTATCATCATACCGCTTAACAGTGGATGAACCCTCAGCATTCTTGATTGGTGCAAAGTGGAACCCCAGGCTGAGGTTCTGCTGATGAGAGCATCGACATCTTTTCTACAGACTGTTCTTTTAAAGAGATGTAACTGACTGCAGTCAAATGGCAGAAAACCCACGGGTGAAGAGACCATTTTTACAAAGAAGAATCCAGTAATGCCCAGCATAGCAGCTGTTTTAGGAAATGAGGGGAAGATAGTTTCTCCCTCCTGTATTTGCTAAATTCAATAAAATGTCCACAGGTGATCAGCTGAAAAGGTGCTAGATATAAAATTGATGGAAAGCTAATTCGTCCATAAAAGGCTGCACCAAGTTATCTGTGGCAAAATAGAAAACTAGCCCAAAAGTGATAGAAATTGGAAGAGCTGGTAAGGCCTTTTTAAAAATGGCAAGTAGCAAGAGGGTAAGGCACAGGCCCTAGGGATAAAAAGAGAGAGAGAGAGAGAGAAAAAAAACCACATAAGTTAATTGGAAGAGCTCTTATCTCAAACTATTAGATAGTTGCCTGCTTCCAGGGGCAGCAATCAACTCTGGATGTCCTTCAGAGATAAACTACGGTAACTGCCAACAAGGATTGTTCATAAACTTGGTGGGAAAATCAAGATGGATAAATTGCCATTGAGGCACACTTTTTAACCACATTCCCATTCTGTCACCTCTGTCACTGTGCTGAATAGCAGAGCCTATTTTACAAGGGATATGGAGAGAGACAGGACTCTTTTGTGGGTAGAAAAAATTTTTTTTTCAACCAAGACAGAGATGCCTAAATTGATAAGCGGAAAAAAAGACTCTGTGCTTTAAATATCAGGAGCAACCCACCAAACCTTTTATAAAAATGGATGGTTAGTTTCTATCATATATAAGCCAGGCATCAGCTACATGTATGTCAAGATGGCAGGCACAGTTATGGGTGTGATGTATACAACTCATACTGAAAAGACAGAGGGTTTTAATCATAGTTACCATTGTGCATTCTTTTACCACCCCTTATGTAGACATTTCTGTTGTAAGCAGGCAACTAATAACCACATTTTCCTTAAGAGTAGAATAGCCTATCACGGAAGCAACAGTTTTAGTAATTTTGGACAGTATTGTAATGAAAGCCTAGTCCATGCAGAATATTGGGCTCCTTCTATGAAATTCTATTTTTATTGACAATAATTTGGAATTCCAAGTGCATAGCATTTAGCTACGTCTCAAGCAAATGGTGTCTGCAAATGGAACTCTTGTGCTTTTCCCTTGGAACCTACACATCCTATACCACTGATGTGTCTAGTTTTTTATGGCTTCCTTTATTAGGAAAATACCATTATCTCAAGCCAGAATATTAAGAAAGACACACATACAAAAAAAATCTGTTCAAACTTGTTATTCCCAAACGTCTTTCAAGAAATTCCTGACAGAAGCAACTGACAATATTTAAAAGCTTATGACCAACTCTGAGCATCAGGTACATTTGTTCCAGGTTCCACAATTTTGCCTCACTGGGAGGTCTTGCACTGTGAAAAGCCTGAAGGATTGCACTTACAGTAGGTGTGTTCCGGTGACTTTGCTTTTTAAAAGAGTGAGAAAGGAAAGCTTCCTTTCTCTCATCCCTCCTTCTCTGAGTTAAGAGTTCTGATTTTCACTTTCAAGTCTGGGCATCATTCCAATCCAGCTACTAGCAATCTCTCTAGTCTAGATGGATGCTTCTCTGAGAGGCTGAACTTTTTCTACAACCTCTTATTAGAGAATGGTATTTTTCTAGTCAGACCTGACAAAGATTTTACTTCCCTTTTTCTTGTGAAAGTGGAGATAAAATGCAAAAACTACGATCCATCTATGAAGTTTCGGAGGGAATGTGAGGAATTATTGGATATCCATGCTGGAAATACTGTATAATAATAAAAAAAACCAGAAAGAAAAACCTGTAAGAAAAAAAACCCTGAAGTTGTCCAGTTGACACGTTTAAAACAATTCCTAAGGAAGAGCATTATTACACAATTTAACTAGTCATGGCATCAACAAGAAAGGGAAGGGGAAATAGACTCACAATTAAAATGGCTACAAAACAGGCTAAAGTTGTGTTCCAGTCTCCACTGGCTGTTGCTGAAGCTTTGCCAACTAGAACACTGTAGAAAATGAAATCTCCTAAGCCGAGCTTAACTCCTCCTGCAAAAGACAAAAAACAAACAAACACCTCGGTCAGTTAGAAATTAAAACCATTCTATGTAGCAATTTAGGTTCTGTCACAGTGCATTGAGTAAGACCGTGAAGAAATGGAAAACATAAAAGTCTACTATTATTTTTTTTTGCTGTCAGCTCAATTAGAGGGTCCGGAGTACCTTGGGTCCGGAGTACCTTAGGGAGCACCTGCTGCCGGCGTCAACTTCCCTCCGCCCTGTGCGTTCCCACAGAGAGGGCCTCCTCAGGGTGCCACCGATCAGAGAATGTCGATTGGTGGCCCCCAGGGGGAGGTCCTTCTCTGTGGGCGCCCCGGAGCTATGGAATCGGTTGCTAGTTGAGAATGTCGATTGGTGGCCCCCAGGGGGAGGTCCTTCTCTGTGGGCGCCCCGGAGCTATGGAATCGGTTGCCGGTTGAGCTCCGGATGGCGCCTGACTTCTGCTCCTTCCGACGCGATCTGAAAACGCATTTGTTTGAACAAGCCGGCTTGGCCTGATGGGGGGGTGGGTTGGGTTTTTTATTGTTCTTAATATTTGTATTTATTGTTTTTTACCTCGGGCATTATGTTTAATTCCTTTTAACTTTTGTATTTTTTGTATTTTATACATCTGCCCTGTTCACCGCCCTGAGTCCTTCGGGAGAAGGGCGGTATATAAATAAAATTATTATTATTATTATTATTATTATTATTATTATTATTATTATTATTATTATTATTACTATTATTATTATTATTATTATTGAGATGTTCTGATATTTGGCAATGTGCCAAATATCTGCATGTTTGTATCTAACCAAGGAGCCTGAACAAACCTCAAAGAATATTTTTAGCTTCCAAATTTCAAACGGATTAATGAAGAAAAAATAAGCTGGAAAGTAAATTAAGATATAAATAAAGCTTTTGGCTATGAAACCCCTTTGCTGTCTCTCCATAGCACAAACGAAACAGAAAGCTTCTAGTTCAGCACGTAGTTTTGTTTTGTCCGGAAAACAAAGATAAATTGAATTCAAGCTATGGTTAAGTTTCAGTCTGAATTAGTTAAAGGTCCGTAGTTAAACAGAAGCTTTCTGATTTATTTGGTCATTCTGTGAAGGAAGAAGCAAATGAATGCACACTGTTGGCAAAAAGCTTATTTTCATATGTTACCGTAAGGAACTGAGATTCAACTGTCAGTCGAGGACAACTGACTGGGAATCATATTTTAAAATATGGTGCTAATCAGTTGTGTGCCAGTAAGTGTTTAAGAACTCTGCCAGCAAAAGTGCCACCTCCATATCGCTAGTCACAGAACGGCTGATCTGCACAACGGGCATCACAGCTCAGCTTTGTTTCAACCAGCAACCAAAATTCCTGAAAATTTAACAATTGGTTCTCACCACCCACTATGAGCTGGCTCCGGCACACTGTTGGTGATTATTGAACCCAAATGAAAGACAGTCCAGGGACTGCAACCTATCCCCCTCCCTGATGTTGCTCAGAAGCAGAGAATGCAACTTGTTGTTGTTGTTGTTAGCTGCGAAGTCGTGTCCGACCCATCGCGACCCTATGGACAACATTCCTCCAGGCCTTCCTGTCCTCTACCATCTTCTGGAGTCCATTTAAGCATTTAATGCAACTATATTGCATTTAATGCAACTATATTGGACAAATCCTCTATTATTGCTTTCCCTCCTTATTACACAAGATACCCAATACGCTTCTAAATACTGCCTACAAGATTAATCTTTTTGGCCTTTAGATGCTGTTATCATGGAGGTTAGTCTTTGTTAAAGCCAATGAAATGGCATACAAAACCATTTCAGTGTTTTTTTTATTTATTACAACTTTATAGTGAAAAACAACTTCTGTTTTTCTGCATAGAGAGAGAGAGAGAGAGAAAATGGGTAAATTGCACTTTGTGCTCAAAATGATAGCTTGTCATATTTAACACCATATACCTGCCTCAATGTCTCCTACTAAATTCTTATTATGTTTTAAGGTATATGTATATACTTACAGTGCATTTTTATAATTAAACCTATGTTTATAATTAAACCTACAGGTTACCAACTGATCTTATTGCCTTTATTTGTATGATAATTAACAGCTTGGCAGCACTTAGAAGTAAACACTCAATTAATTAACATAAAGCAGAAGGGATCTTGACTCTCATCCTAAATTCTTAAGCACTATTTTAATGTTTGGAATTCTAAGGCACATCCTTCTTTGATTATGAAAATTTACTGATGCATAATAATAATAACCTCCCAAAGATGGAAGGAAAAACTGTACATGGTGGCTGAAATAAAAAGCAATCGGCCTAAGTGTGTGATAATCAAAATAATGCCAAACTGAACCATCTCTTCTCAAAATTGATACTCTTGAATTTATTCCATACTGAGAAGTTATTAGTGCCCTTAGACACCTGATACAAAACAGGTTTCCTGAGAGCTGGAGCACTGGGAAACTACCAGAGGACTGGAAGAGAGCTGATGTAGTTCCCATCTTCAAAAAAGGGAAAAAAATAGATCCAGGAAACTACAGACCAATCAGCCTGACCTCAATACCTGGGAAGATTCTGGAAAAGATAATCAAACAACAAATCAGCGAACACCTTGATGCGAACAAAGTTATCACTAAAAGCCAACATGGGTTTGTCAAAAACAGATCATGCCAGACAAATCTTATTGCATTCTTTGACCAAGTGACAAAACTAGTGGACCAGAGGAATGCTGTAGATATAATTTACTTGGACTTCAGTAAGGCATTTGATAAAGTAGATCACAACCTACTACTTGATAAGATAGAAAAATGTGGGTTAAATAGCATCACCACCAGATGGATACGTAGCTGGCTGACAGGCCGTACTCAGAGTGTGGTCCTCAATGGAACTGCATGTAAGGAAGTGTGTAGTGGGGTACCACAGGGCTCTGTTCTGGGCCCAGTGCTCTTCAACATCTTCATCAATGATGAGGGGTCAGATGGGGAACTCATCAAGTTTGCAGATGACACCAAACTGGCAGGAATAGCCAATACTTCAGAAGATAGGCTTAAGATACAGGAGGATCTGGACAGACTCGAACACTGGGCACTATCTAACAAAATGAAATTCAATTGTGAAAAAAGTAAGGTTCTACATTTAGGCAGGAAAAATCAAACGCACAGGTATAGTATAGGTGGTACCTTGCTCAATAGTAGTAACTGTGAGAGGGATCTCGGAGTCCTAGTGGACAATCACTTAAATATGAGCCAGCAGTGTGCTGCAGCTGCCAAAAAAGCCAACACAGTGCTAGGCTGCATTAACAGAGGGATAGAATTAAGATCACATGAAGTACTAATACCACTTTATAATGTCTTGGTAAGGCCGCACCTGGAATACTGTATCCAGTTTTGGTCACCACAATGTAAAAAAGATGTCGAGACTCTAGAAAGAGTACAGAGAAGAGCAACAAAGATGATCAGAGGACTGGAGGCTAAAACATATAGGGAAGGGTTGCTGGAATTGGGTATGTGTAGTTTAATGAAGAGAAGGGTGAGGGGTGACATGATAGCAGTGTTCCAATATCTCAGGGGCTGCCACAAAAAAGGAGTCAAGCTATTCTCCAAAGCACCTGAAAGCAGGACAAGAAGCAACGGATGGAAACTAGTCAAGGAGAGAAGCAACCTAGAACTAAGGAGAAACTTCCTGACAGTTAGAACAATTAACCAGTGGAACAACCTGCCTCCAGAAATGGTGAATGCTCCAACACTGGAAGTTTTTAAGAAGAGACTGGCCAGCCACTTGTCTGAAATGGTATAGGGTTTCCTGCCTGGGCAGGGGGTTGGACTAGATGACCTCCAAGGTCCCTTCCAACAACTACTTCTTCTTCTTCTTCTTCTTCTTCTTCTTCTTCTTCTTCTTCTTCTTCTTCTTCTTCTTCTTCTTCTTATTATTATTATTATTATTATTATTATTATTATTATTATTATTATTATTATTATTATTATTATCTTCCTGACCTCTAACCAGAAAGCTGAAATTAAGATTTAGATATCTAATAAGAAAAAAAATATATACATAGGAATGCTATAGCTGTTTGAGAATCTCAGTCTAGACTTCAAAGAAACAGTTTATTGCCACATTTTTTTTGGTAGCATATAGTAATGCAGTTAATCCCAGAATGAATACTGGAGTAAAAGTCTCTGATGGCAATTGCTTGGGAGACAAGATCACTGTCAGCCAAAATAGGATACCTGCCTTCTACATTGGCACCTAGCACCTGTTCTATGTAAAACTTATTTGCTATAGACCTTAATGTCTTCCAAAGATGACTCTCAATTTAAGACTGACAACAGATTTCATCTGACCAAGTAGTAAGGGAACAAGAGACACATTCAATATTGAATCTCCCTTGATCTGTTACCATTTCCAAATGTACTGGTTTGTGTCCTTTGTTCCTCACCCCAAAGCTCTAATCAATAAGGACATGATTGCAGCATGGCGGATTTCATCCACCCACTTACTCAGGTGTTCCCAGCCCTCCTCCCACTGCTGGTATCCCAATGCAGCATATTTCACCAGCCTGTCTGTCACCTAATTTCCCTAAGGTTTTCCTTTCCATTGCTCCATTCCCTGCTACTGCCTATGTCTGCATATGTTGTGAAAAAGGGAAATGTTCAATCTTGGATCTTTATTATGGTTTGGGCATAGAATAATGTGCACATTTTTTGTACAAAGAATATCCTTCTGAAAACGGAAGTTGAAGATTGCATGGAACACATTTCTCAACAACATTTTCAAGGTCATAAGCATCTTTGGCAGAACAAAGATGCGAACAAATGAACCAAAAATAGATATAATTATGACACAGGAATTTATGAATTGGCAATCAGTTCTTTTTCAGAAGACCATGAATTTCATGAAATCAAAACCTAGCATAAGCCTTACGAAAAGGATAGGAAAAAAAATCTAAATAGCTGATCGTGATTTAACAGTGATTAAAAGGAACTGAGGTAAAGTAACAGCAGTCCTCTTGGGAACATGATGGCAGAGATCTGTTTGGGCTTGCCAAAATGCAACTTATGTTACTTCTACCAAAATACCTCATTATTAAGAGGAATTCTGGCTATAAAGTTGCAAGGGATCATCAAAATTAACATATTTTCTGTCAGTCTGGAAATAATTACACAGATCATTCTGCATGCACAACAATTTTTGATTAACAAATAAACTCTCACTTTCTATTAGACTATAGATTGTTAAAACAGCATTATAGAGGTCAGTTTTTATATCAATGGGAAGAGGGACAACATTTATTCCAAGATTTGATATGGTTTCCAGGAACAACTAATGCAGGTGGATACTCACATGTGGTACTAAAGAGTACTCTCTTTTTGTGGCTGTATGAGTAAATGAAGCATTTTTGCTTTATTCTCATTCCTTGAGCAGGACATTTAAGTAGTTAGGTTTGCTTTTCTTGGTTTCTTTAAACCAGCAGAATAGAAAGCCCAAGACAAATAAAATTCTTATTTCCCTGAAATCTTCAGGCATCCAAACGAACCTGTTCAAACAAGTTCCCCAAAAAATCACTCATGTATAACACTGGCTGAATTCCATAAAGCAAATTCCTCACAAGACATGTTGCTATCCTATCATTCATCAAAAGAAGTTTACGATTCATTTTAAGAATGACAACGATAAGAAATTTCAGGAACATAACAAGAATGCTTATACCAAAAGTTAAAAATAACAGCTGCTGCTTCCATAATGACCAGAATTTGGCCAGAAAATTGCATTTTAAAGATGAGATAGGTAACCTGTGGCCCAAGTTTCCTTTCTAAATCCCTTGAGTTTCTCTCTGACTGTGATTACTGAAAATATAGCTCAGTCCCATTTAGAGATAAGAATCATAAAAATTATAGCTTAAATCCAAAGACGGGCGTTTTCAAAACAACAACAATCTCTTCAAAATTATCTAAAAAACATCCAACTTCTGCCTACATGTGGGACATGGCCTCATGCATTTTGCAACCCATGTAACCCTAGAAGTATTAAGTAATGCATTTTAGCAACTAAAAGGTTGTCATCCCCAGTTCTAAATCAACAGTAAGTTTCTGTGCTGATTTAGATTTATATATATAAATATATATATATATATATATAAACAGAATGTTACTCGTCCCAGCTTCTGCCAACCTAGCAGTTGGAAAGCACGTAAAAATGCAAGTAGAAAAATAGGGACCACTACGGTGGGAAGGTAACAGAGTTCCGTGTGCCTTTGGCGTCCAGTCATGCCGGCCACATGACCACGGAGACGTCTTCGGACAAGCGCTGGCTCTTCGGCTTTGAAACGGAGATGAGCACCGGCCCCTAGAGTCGGAAACGACTAGCACGCATGTGCAGGGGACCCTTTACCTTTACTTATTCATATTACTTACTCTCTTCTGGGTCCTCGCTTGCTGGGGAATTACTGGGAAGAGCCTGAACCACTGCTCGTGTTTCACGGGTTGAATGTATTGGGCCAATCCTGTTGTCTCGTTGCTGCTCCCATTCTGGGTTGAAACCTCCATCATCTACCTCAGGACCTGCATTCTGATTTTGATTCACTGTAACTGAAATACACAGGCATTTTTACTACACTCTGGGATCATTTGATCATCACCCAAATACATGATTAGATTATGAGTTGATAGATGAAAAAAAAATTGTTGCCACTGAGCTAACAAAAACCAAGTACTACACAAATGAAAAATAAGTTAAGGTGCATTCAAATCCTAATTTTTGTATATACAGGCAATCCTTGATGTATAACCACAAATGAGTGCAAAATTTTCTGCTGCTAAGTGAGACATTTGTTGAGTGAATTTTGCCCCATTTTACGATCTTTCTTGCTACATTTGTTAAGTGAATCACTGCAATTGTTAAGTTAGTAACAGGGTTGTTAAATGAATCTGGCTATTGATTTTGCTTGTCAGAAGGTTGCAAAAGGTGATCACATGACCCTGGGACACCGCTAACGTCATAAATATGAGTCAGTTGCCAAACATCTGAATTTTGATCTTGTGACTACAGGGATGCCGCAACAGTCTTAAGTGTGAAAAATAGTCACAAGTCACATTTTCCAGTGCCCTTCTAACTTTGAATGGTCAACTGAACAAACTGTTACAAGTCAAGGACTACCTATACTTAATTTTTGACAGATATAGAGTGTAAGAGTGATCTTCAGTGAAAGTAGAATTGAAAAAAAAATGGTTGCAAATGAGTTTTAGCAAACCAAGTAAAACTGGACAGTGACATACATTATAAGCATCTATCACCATCCGAAGGCATTCTGTTGCCTCAGCTGGAAAAGCAAATACTATTCCCCACATCCCTGCAAGTTAAGCTATGCAGCAGCAAATTGCTCATGGTGCTCCAGTTGTATTATTATAATTCCTTACAATTTCCATTGCCTCCAACCAACATGTATGCTAAGAATGCAATGACGGCATATTTATTGAAAAATGTTACAAGTACATTGTTTTCTTGCCTGGCAGTGAAAATATCATAATCAATTAAATAAACAGCTATCAAACTGCTAGCCTTTTTAGAGTGGAGGCCTGAGGATAGTCTACCCATTCGCCTGATATTTGATCCTATTCTGATACTGAAGAGCAATCTGATAGATCTCAAGTGAGCTACTTGCTTAACAAGGAAATAATGACAACTAGATTATTGTTTTATGTGAATGGAGCAGTAAAACAGACTGATGGTATGTATTTAGGATCTCTTGTTTTGGAGGCAAATATAGAATATTATTATTCCCACCAGTCCCTATTATTTCTAGAGAAGTCCATATGGTTTTCTAAATTACAAATAGTTCTATATGCTGAGAAACTTGCAAGAGCAATAAAAGAGCTCTCAGGACAAAACAAGTATATCTAAGGAACTAATTATTTTGCTTTCTTTAAAAAAAAGATGCTCTTTAAATTTGTACTTCAATTTCATGCACAATTCTGTGGAAATAAAAGTATCCTTTAATATAATAGAACAGTACTTTTCAATGTACATGCACAGATTAGAACAGGGCTTTTCAACCTTTTCACTCATTGTACCACTTTTAGGATATGGCAACATCCAAGTACCACCAGTCACCTAGCAAGGTGTCAAAAACTTGATGACCAAAAAAAAGGGGAAAAAGTGATGAAGTACAGGTAGTCCTCGACTTACAACAGCTTGCTTAGTGACTGTTCTAAATTACAATGGCACTGAAAAAAGTGCCCCCCCCCAAACCACAGCCGAGCGAAACACCTGCCTGCCTGCCCGGCAGCGCTCTTCCTCCTGTCTGAGGTTTTCATTGTTGTGAGCATTTCTGTTGAGGATTGGCAGCGGGGGTGGGGTAGGGTGGTGTTTGGTTTTTATTCCCCTCCCTCTGCTGGGTGGTTGCAGCAAGTTTTGGTCACTTCACATGACCCTGGGACACTGTGACTGTCATAAATATGAATCAGTTGGCAAGCATCTAAATGTAAATCACAAGACCCTGGAGATGCTGCAACATTGGTCGTTCTTCTGGGTTCAGCAAAAGTGCCAGGATCAGTGCTGCTTTCCAGCTGACTGGTGCTTCTTCAGGGCTCAGCAGAAGCCCCAGGATCAGCGCCGAACTCCAGCTGGAGCCCTGACAGCCCTGAAGAACCACCGATCAGCTGGAAAGCGGCACTGATCCTGGCGCTTCCACTGAGCCCTGACAGCCCTGCAGCTCCAGCCATCTCTCGCTCAGGCTTGTGCGGTGCTGCCACCAGTTCAGCTCATTCCCCTCCCCCGCTACCACTTTTCTAGGATAGTCGTGTACCACTTGCCAGGTGCCAATGTACCACAGGTGGTACCCGTACCACTGGTTGAAAAGCCCTGGATTAGAAAATCTAGAAAAATGATTGTAAAATATACCATTTTCAATTTACCACGGAATAAATTTAAAAACCTTATTTGAAAGCCAACTTGGTATATTGATTTAAGGCACCAGCCCAACACACTAGTTACAAGTGTGTTTATTATACTCAGTTAAACATATTTCATAGTGTGCAGTAGAGAAGTATTTTTCTCCCTATTCTTCAGATCTGTAAAAGATTGATTTTTCTAAATTTTATTTATATGATTTATTTATTATTATTAAATGGAAGCCGCCTCTGATTTTTTTTAAAAAGGAGTTGAGGTGTAAAAGTAGAAGCTGTGTTGTTAAAACAGCATTCTAAGGTTGGAAGAAAAAAAAAGACCCAAGCCAATACTTGTAGAATTCCCTCCCTTCAGTTGTCACAAGGATTTCTGGAGGTGAAGTAAAATTTCTGAAGTAAAACTATCTAGGGACAAATGGTAAGGAAACATTTTTCTGGCAGACGGCTTCAAATCAGTGTACACTGTTATTGTTCATTGATGGACACGAATTCAGCATTTAAATAGCAAAGCCTTTCTGTAAATGTAAGAGTGTTAACATGAAACTGCTTGACAATTCTCGTTCTGCATTTCTCACACGACTTCACAACGATTAAAAAAAAATCTCACCTTGCTGACCGTAAGTGGCATTTTTAGATGCTCCCTTCTGGGCTTCAGTATCTTGTTCAGCCATATTTACTAGCCATATCATTGTTGCTAATGGAAAAAAAGAAGACATCTGATTTATTGCTGCTATATGCTATTTAACCGCCTTAGGATTATGTATACATTTTAAGTATTTTAGCAACACTGTGCTGTGTTGAACACACAGAAAACTGCAGTGACCCTTGTAATGAATTCATCTAAGATGTTGCTAAAATGGAAGGCAACAGCAAAACCTCTTTTTTCTATTTCTGTTTTGTGCCCATTTTAATTAAATTGAAAAGACAATTTTAATACAATGGTACCTTGGTACTCAACTGCTTTGAAGCTCATCAAATTTGGTACTCAACACATTTGGATGTGAAAATTTTGTCCTGGGACTTAATTGTTTCTTTGGTATTCAATGCACAAGCTAGAAGTCAGAGTTGGCTGCCCTGTGACTCACTACATTATTGCTTATAGGAATTTTTTTTTTGGTACTCATTGATTTTGATACTCATCATGCCCCCTGGAACCAATTAATGATGAGCACCGAGGTACCATTAAAACAATTGAATACATATTGCCTGATAAATAAGCTTTGCATTATATCTTTGTAAAACAGGTTTTTTTATTTTACTACTATAAATGCGTAAGTAAATGACAGCAGACCCAACAGATATTATAGAAAAGGTACTCTTCTTTAAACTTGTAGTTCTATCATGGCCCAATTTCAGCACAAAACTGTACTAAAGGATCAGTTGTTACACTGTACCATAAAACCAATCAAAATCCCTGAAGTAGTCAAACTATTTTGAATCACATAGGATGATTTTTTTTCTTTTTTAATAATAAATATTTAAAAGTACAGTATATTGGGGAATTACTGCTCAATTGCAAAGTCACCACAATGGGAAAATGTGTCATTAGTTTGGTATACTTAAACAGATGTTTGCTGTATCTCATTTTTGCTTCTGTAGTCAAAGGAAATCTACTAACTGGAGCATCTTGTCCAGCCCAGGTTTATGAAAGGGAACTGTGACTCACGGAAAATTAGATAAATTATTTCCCCCTAATTCAAAGCAAGCATCAGATAATCTGTTCTTACATGAGTAAATGAGCGCTGGGAACAAAGTTTCATTTCTTTCTTGAGCTGTTTCTACTAGCATTCGAAGAGGCCCTTTGGGAGACAATACTGCAATCAGATCTGAAAGATAGATATTGAGATATTTTTTTTTAAAAGTGCAAAAATGGCTCCTTTGTGGTCAGAAAGAAATAATTAGTAATATGAATGTAATAAATTAGACTGTGTAATGGAACTTTCATACAGTATTTTGTAACCTTATGAAAGACTGTAACAAAAAATGTTGTTTGGTTCATTCTGTTCAATGGCCCAGCCTGTGATATGCCCCACATTTTTAGAATAGTTAATAATTAAAAAATCATGAAGATACGTGCTACAATAAATCTCTTGATTCAGAAACGTGGTCATTATTACTTTTAATCCTGAATTCGTTGCTACTGTAGTACAGGATAAGGATCGAAACCAAATCAGTGAAACCACTAGCAATTAAATATCGTAAGACATTTCAAAAATTGGAAGGAAACTTAGCACAATGACATTCAGAGAAGAAAATAAAGGATATAGAAGAAAAAACAGCCTGAATTCCACATTTCCTTTTATAATTAAAGCATGATATCTAATTGATACCCTTCTCATGGCATACGTTTTTTTAGTCTACCAGAGGCTTCTATCAATGGAAGAAAGAGGGAAGCAGTTTCTGATTATACACCATCCCCTTATATGCCTTCTGGATCAAAATTCATACAGCCATGTAATATTTTGGGATGCCTTACGTATGACTTTATGAAACAGGCCACCTACTCTAATCTGAATGAAATTATTCTCAATCTCTATATCTCATCTATGTACATATACACATACCAACTTACTTGTAACCTTATATGCTACTTGTTGTCATTCAAGGGCATACATAAACATCAGGCATACTTCCATAATCCTTTTTTGGGAAGGACAATTTTTCCTATAGAAGAGCTTTTTTTTTAACTTAAATATGTGCAGGGATCAGTCCCCTTCCAGATTTTAAGCCAAAATGTAGCAATCACATTTGTATAGCTCCCATTATAACAAGGACAAGCTTTCCTTGTCAGAAAAAAATAGCAGAATTACTTATTCGTTAAAGCAATTTTCCAATTCCACCATTGTCGACCAAACTCTGTGGATAGAAGGTACTCAGATATCCCTGACATTTAATGGCAAGGATCCATAAGGAAGTTAGTAAGTCATGGCAATTCTCCATTTCAGTGGGGCCTCTGAGATTGAGTCCATTCCTGCCTTGCCTCCCCCAATGCTGCAGCAGGTTTTTTTTCAGACTTGAAACCTCACACAAGCACTTGGGCAGGCCTTAGGTTTAGCTCAAATACTAGCAATTAAAACAGCATTTTTATGTTATCTCAAAGAAACAGCACTCACCCACAGAGCCACATCATGTTATGAGGCATAGACACCTATTAAATGTCATTACTTCATTTTCATACTCAGGAAAAATTCAACAGTTTGAAATTCCCGAGTTTCTCCAGTTTGGAAAAACACCTCTCTTGCCAAACACAATTTCTTTTCTTTTAAGGTTTGGCAATTGTTCTAACAGTCAGTAAATTTACTAAACTTACACTACATTAAGAACTACACGTACAATGGTAAGGAATTTTAAGAAAGTATAGTATTTAAAATCACTTTAATTTGATGGCATGTATTTTTGCGGCTATTCTTTGTTTCTGAACTTATACGGAAGAAGAAGAATGTTGTACAAGTTCATTTGATTCCTTACAACTTGGTAAGGATATGGTATTTCAAACTTGTTTGTCTGCATATCTTAAAATACTGCCAAACTGCCTGTTCCCACTTGAAAATCAAAGTGTGTGTGTGTGTGTGTGTGTGTGTGTGTAAGAAAATGAATACTTCAAAAACTAAAGCTGTTTTACACTGTGAAAAGTTTTTGGTAGGTACTTAAAAACAACAACATAAAAGCGTATAAGCAATACTTTCCTTTATTTTTTAAAACTTTTACTATGATCATGCTGGTAGGAAAACAACAAACATACACATTAAAAGGATCTCTGAGGAGTTTAGACAGCTGAAGATGTTAGCTAGCCTGGTAACGAAAACTTTCAGAAACCAACCCTCAAGCTTGGAGAACGAACCTTCACCCTCACCCTACACCCGAGCTACAGATATTTGCCACTATTGCAAAACGATTTTTGTTTTATCTAACAAATTGGGATGCAAGCTTTAATTCTAAATGCACACCTTATTTTGCTTATTTGACTATTTTGATGCTATAAATGTTTCCTTTTACAATTCAGTATTGCAGCAGTTGCCTCAATTCCCATCAAGATCAAAGATGAGCGGACTTTTTTCCCCAGAATAACAGCAACTTAACACTTAGCTAACTAATTATCTACACTGTTCAGCCAAATGCATAAGGGAACCCCAAAAGCTTCCAAGTAACAGTATGTAGCATTCTAACTATATGCACTGAATCAGGGTATCAACTCTCAGCCCAGATCAACATTCATTCATCTCTAACATGGAATCTACAGTTGCTTAAGGGGGAATCGAATGCCCTGGATCAAATGCAAAGACCAATTAACCAAATCTGTCCCTGGAGTCAGCATTTTAACTTGAAAAGACTGTGTAGGGAATACTTTGGGAGAAAAGGAGCAAGAAACTGCGTGCCAAGGGGGGAGGCTGAAAGTTGCGGGAGAGAAGGAGAGAGGAATTTTCAGATAATAATAACCAAATCTATGAAGGACAGACTAGATAATTCTCATCTTTTAATTCTAGATACTTTTCATACTACATAGAACAGGGGTAGGCAACCTCGGCTCTTTTATGACTCATGGACTTCAAGTCCCAGAATTCCCGAGTCAGCTATGTTGACTCAGGAATTCTGGGAGTTGAAGTCCATGAGTCATAAAAGAGCCGAGGTTGCCTACCCCTGACATAGAACAAATGAGTGTTTATTAAAATAATAATAAGGAAACCAGGATTCTGCTGTAGTCAATAAATTCTTTCTATAAAGAATAACATTAGCACATATGTGGTAAAAGAGAGCAGGTGCTCAAAGACATGGTATATAATAAAGCACACTTTGTTTCCACACCTCTATAAAATTGCAAGAGACATAACAAGTCCCATCTCTAATGGTGGTAATTCAGTCAGCAGAGTCTCTTTCCCAGATACATTTTGCATTTGTACTGAAAACTGATCAGAAACTTCTACAATTGAGGGAAGTTGGGCAGAAAGTACACTTTGACAAAAGATGTTCCTAGATGATACAACAACATTTGTGACAGATTTCTAAACTTGACAACGCATGGGTTCATTCTGCATAACTCAACTGACACAGCCTTTTGTTAGAAAAGATCTCAGTCCTATTCCTCAAAGAATAACTAAACCTGCTTCAGTATAAATACAGGTCAGGTTCTACTCTCACATATAGCCATCCCAAAGAGCAGTGGGGGAAATGCACACGATACTAGATCATTGATAGTTAAGTCGTAGCCAGTGGCAAAAGTGTGTAAAAGTTGAAGTCAAAAAACTGAAAGGCAATCCTATCTTCAATGGTTAGGAATTATGTGTATCTCCTGGAGTAATTCCTGCTTTATTTCACACAGACTCCCTCTCCTACAGCAAAAGCTTTTATGTAAGATTGAGAGAAACCAAGCACCCATACTATGAAAGCCCCCCCCCCACTGCAAAGCTTATTTAAAGTGTGACCCAGATTTATAATATGACTCCCCAATCATTAAAATAACCAGATCTCCCAAATATAAAAAGAATACCAGCTAATTTTTTGAAATGGTTTTCAAGGGCTTTTACTCAAAACTGAAAATGGGGATAGAGGAATCTTACCATACACTGAGATTACTGCCAAGATGAGCCAAGCAGTCCATTCGGGAAGATACTTTATAAACACCAAAGCCATTAGGGCACTTATCATAATGAGGTAGGCTTGTTGAAGACGGAGGGGGCCTTTCCAATGAACGCAGATCATTCCGACCACACCAAAGTTCCAAATCATGAGTGCCACGGTAATGTAATCCATGGCAACGTTATAGGTCTTAAAAACTTCCCTAAAACACAAAATATTAAAAGAGATATTTGTGATTTTGACAATGATATACCGTATTTTTCGGACCATAAGACGCACCGGACCATAAGACGCACCCAGTTTTTAGAGCAGGAAAACAAGAAAAAAAATTCTTTCTCCTTCTCTCTCTCTCTCCCTCTTTCTCTCTCTCTCTCTCTTTCTCTCCCTCCCTCTCCCATTGTCCCTTCCTTCCTTCCCTCTTTGTCCTTCCCTCTCTGCATTAGAGCAGTACCCGCGGAGGCGGCCCTGCAGCCCGGCTTTCTTGCAGAAAGCAAGCTGAAACGGAGTGAGGGAGATTGCCAGAAATGCGAATCGGCCAATCTCGTGCTCCTGCAAACTCCCTCGCTCGGTTTCAGCTTCCCTTGCTACAAGAGAAAGCAGGCTGAAACGAGGCAGATTGCAGCAGCGCGAGATCAGCCGATTCGCATTCCTGGCTATCTCCCTTACTCCGTTTCAGCCTGCTTTCTCTTGTAGCAAGGGAAGCTGAAACCGAGCAAGGGAGAGTGCAGGAGCGTGAGATCGGCATTTCTCAGCACGTGCCGATTCGTGCTCCTGGCAATCTCCCTTACTTTCCACTTGCGGAGGTTGGGGCTGGCCGTACGGATCACCTTTGGACCATAAGACGCTCCCTCGTCTTCCCCCCCACTTTTGGGAAAAAAAGTGCGTCTCATGGTCCGAAAAATACGGTATATAATATAAAATTGTGTTATTCAAATAAAGCACCTTGCTCCTTTCCTTGCCATCTTTCTTAATTGTAAAGTCAATTTTAGTGTTAATATTTATTGCTTTAGTGTTCCAATGTTTTATCTTGTTGCTTTTATTGGTTGTAAGCTACCTAGAGCTGACTCTAGGTGAGATGGGTGGCACGGAAATTTAATAATAAAAAAATAAAGAAGTGAACAACAATTTCGATGCCAAATAGAGGTCCAAAATCCAAATGATTCAACAGAAAATAAAATGACTGCATAGCATTGTAGAAAAAGAAATCAACATGGGACATAAAGTTTGTAAACATAAACACTGTTTTGGTAATATATAGCCTAACAGTTGCTGATGATATTTTTCCCCCAATTTATTAGAGAGCAATTTCAAAATAACCTTTTGTGTACAGAGTTTAAAGTGTATCCCAAAATGGCCAGCTTACAGCTTATTCAGCTATGCTGATAGTACCAGCAATTCATTTTAGCATTACAATTGTTGTGGTAACCTGTATTAGTTCTCTCAGCCAGCCAAGAAACTACAAATATAGATTTCTAAAAACTCCAAAGAGCTAATCAATAGATGTACTGCAGCAGAGTTAACGAAACCCTTACAAAAGTTTTTTTGGCAAATCCTGCATATGAAATGCATGTCTTTATTTAGAGTGAAATCAAGATTCAAACTTTTCTTGTTCCTGCCTGTAAAGAGTTAAAGGCTCAGAGGGTCCTTTGGGGAGGGAGAAATATTTTACACATTTATCATTTGGGCAACAACTAATCTGGTTGTTTGTTTCACCTGCCCATTTGCACTGAAAGGTGGGGAGAAAATTCTGTTGCTAATCACTGTATTAGAGGAACGAGCTATGAACTAACTATGCAGACTTTAGCATGGCGTACAAGTATCCCATGTGGATAGGATCTCTCTCTCTTCTAAAGATAGCCATAAATTTTGATCTTTCTATGCAAGCACATATGTACTAATATTAGAGTATAGAAATTAAAACCAGCCGCATGAGAACCATCATTACAGCATTATTTTGCTTTCATTGTACAAATGAAACCTCAATTTAGTAGACCTTGATATAATGGACTTCATAAACAAACCTCTGCTCATGTCATTATTTGATTGGCAAATGACAAATTATTTTGTTTGCATCAACCTGTATTATTTGCATAACAAAATTATTATACAAACGATGCAAATTATTATATTTAAATGACTTTCACAAATAATAGACATCTCTGTCCCCAAAGAAATGAGGTTTCATTGTATTGATAGAAGTATGTATCTATGTATGTATGTATGTATGTATGTGTGAGTATATCTATATTTTTTAACAGAATGGGAGATCTTTACGTGGCTTTGTTTCTTTGAAATCCAATGGTATTTTTAAAAATGATACAAAACTTTGAATCATAAACATTTGTTATTGTTAAATGTAATCCCTATATGCAATGCTTTTTTTGTAAAAGAAAAAGGTGCTGGAACTCACACATCTCATGCAGCCCGCCTTGCCTACCCTACAAGGTTCCATCCAAAAAAGGTGCCGGAACTCCATTCTGGGCGTTCTATGAGAAAAAAAGCCCTGCCTATATGTAAATCTTAATATAGCAGCTAGGATTTAAGGATACTTAATCTGAACCCGTCTTCTCCATTTTGACAAATCTAAATAGCAAAATATTTCTATACTTACCCTAAGTAAATAAATGAGAAAAAGAAAAGCAAAAAGAGAGAAGAAACAATGAGCCAACCATGGATCACCTGAAACACAAATAAAAAATAGGTTTAATTTTCAGACTTGATGTTAGATTGCCCATTTCAAAAATGGTTATTTGAAAATTTAGAACATCTTCATATAACATTTTATGAAATACTGAGGGTTGTATGCAAAGCCCCATTTAGATACCAAGGATTTCTGACAATCTCTCTATGTTGTAAACTCCTTTTTAAAGACTTTTAAAATCCTAAAGCCCCTTTTAAAGGACTGTGGGATGCAATTATATAGTGTGCATTTGGAATGTGTAGATAATGCTTGCTATTCATCTATTATCTGATCATACAGGAAAATCTAAGATCCTGGCAACTACTGCATGACTGTTTAATTTCATGCTTTAAGAATTAAAGATGCGACTTCCGGTTAGGCATTGTGGCATTCCGGGCACAGGAAGATGGGGCTCTGTCTTCCATGTTCAATTTCGCCCTGCGGGGGACCCTAAAAAGGGTTGAAAGTCGCCCCGGAGAGGCAACAAAGGAGGGGACCCTTGTCGATCGCAGAGGGGTGGTGGCCCTTCTTCTGGATTTGAGGAAGCCCTCCAAACGGGCAAGGAAAAGACTGGCTACATTCATGTGGCTAGTCAGAAGCTGCTGACAACCGAAGATAAGCACTAACTAGCAATTTTTGAACAACATGGATGGAACTGGGTGAGATTTTACCCTCTTTTTATGATCTTAATTCTACTCTCTTGGAAAAAAGAATGCCCAAATCAAAGAATCCTTCCCAATGAGAGAGGGAAGGGAAGTTTTTGCTCTGCTCCCCAAGGAAAAGAAGAACGGTGAATAAATTGCTTTGGGGGGGGGGGAAAAGAGAAAATTAAAAGATTAATTTGGAATTAATACAGATATATAGCTTTGAAATTTGGGGACTAAAAGTACCTTTGAGACTTTTTTTTAGAAAAGATATTTGAACGTCTGTAAAATAGGCTTGGATTTGGAAAGCTGGAAGATGGTATCAATGACATCTAGTGGTGAATCACGGCACTACTACTACTACTACTACTACTACTACTATTATTATTATTATTATTATTATTATTATTATTATTATTATTATTATTATTATTATTATTATACACCTGGCTTGATGCCTGGAAATGGATAAGACTCTTTGTTGTTCCTAGAAACTTTCACTTTTGCAGACTGCAGCTGGGAAAAGGGGAAAAAAACCTCTTGGGCTGCTTATTTGTGTTGGGGACCCTATTGGACTATAAAGACTACATACAAAAACAAAATGGATGTTTCATACTTAGCCTCAAATGGTAAAAACTCATCTTTAACACTTGTCTCCGAAGCCCCCAGCTTGATATACCAACAAGAAAATGTTCTTTCTATGTTGAAATCAATCCAAGAGACAATTGTTTTATTTCATGAGAGTAAAAATAATGCAAATGAGATAAAAGAACCTAAACTTACAAATCCAGACAATGACTACAAAGAAGGAACTAGTAACCCAGAAAACAGAAGGGAAATTAGAAGAAACAGATCTAAAGATGGGGGATCTAAAGGAAGGAATTAACAAACAGATACAGACAAATGAAAAATTATAAGATGTAGTGATAACACCGGAAATGGAAAAGATACCTTACTTGTCAAGATCTCGGAACACATATGAAGATAAGGAAGAAGAGCTGATCGAATGGATGATAAAACTGTTACGAGAAATGCTGAATATTGACGAACAAGAAATGAAAAGAAAAACTGAAGAAGGATGGAGGCTGTTTAATGAATGTAAAAGTATATAAAAGTTTATAAACAATATAAAAATACTTCAATCAAATTTTCTTCCTCATTCCAAACAATATATGCAAAAACAGAGGAAGAATTACCTGATGATTCAAATGCACTGACCTGGAAAGTTATTTAGCAAAGGAAGAAAGCTAGAGTAAGACTGAAGAAAATAAGAGGTTTTGACCTATTGGATGGGATATTATACTATTAAACGTTTGAATATGGTTAAGAAAATAGATAACTCTTAGAAATAAAAGTATTATTATAAGGATAGGATTTGTAACTAGAATATTATATTTTTTTATGAGATCGGAAATATGAAAATTCTAAAAGGGTTTGAATAAGGGAAGCTTTTAGTTACCCAAATATAATTTATTATGAGAAAATTATAAGCAATAGATATTTTGAACATTGATGGGAAATTAAAAATTTAAAAAAGGTATCATTTAATAGTATATAAAGGCAGGTCTTCAGAATTTGGTTTACCATGCTTCATTTGACAATTCTGTCCACATTAACTGATTCCATTCACCCATTAAAATATAATTTAAAAACTTGCTTGCATCAATATGTAGATCATGTAACAGAATAAAGGTTTTTTTTGAACAAAACAAAAAAGGAACAAATCTCTGGTTAAATTAATAGTTATTTGAACACATTTTAATATCAGGATAATTAAATCATTTTAATTTATTTCATGGTCTTTTCCTTTTCAAAATCATTTTTAAATAAGATTTAAAATATCTAACTGCCAATTTCTGATGGTCATTATTACAAATTTCTTTTATAAAATACAAAAGTATATTATTATTATTTTTATCCCACTCTGCTGTTTCATAGTTAATCCTCAGATGAAGTATAGATTTAACAATTGTTTCGGTCCTTTACAAACTGGAATAGAGTAAGTTCTAGTATAGCATTATAAATAAATGGAAATGGGAGTTTGAATGAAAATATAAATAATGTTGATCTCACCTTATAGCACCTATATTTATAAAGCACAACCAGGAGTACAGTCATGACAACAATGACACTAATCATGATGGCAGCATTGAGAACAGAATTCAGAGCTCTTTGTCCAACAGTTTCTGTATCTTCTGTAAATGGAGTATAGATTCTACAACGCAAAGCAGAGCAAAATAAAATATGTCACATGCTTTTAAATCAGGATATATTTTCTGATTAAATTCATCTGAAAAGAATTCAACAAATATGGAACACTTTATAAAGTTTTTTCAATGCACCATCTAGTGGCTATGAGATGAATTACATGCACATCACTACTCCATTTTAAGCTTTCAACGAAGTCAAAAGCACAGCAGCAGTATATGAATCTGCTTAATATGTACAACAACCCTTGTCCCATAAAATACAAGACAAGTTATGCTGATCAAGACAAACCTGACCCAACACAATAAAATTCCCCAGGTAATGATATGTCATATTATTAAAGGAGTCATACATCTGTCTACATTCCATATTACATGGAAGGCATGGGTGCCATGTCTTTCTCAATCTCAGGTCCTCTACTGTGCAGGTTTCTGCACAGTATCTTGGCTGTTCCTAGAACTGCATTTTTCTGGATAGAGAGGTCTGATGTTTTTCCTGGGATCTGTTGGAGCCATTCTCCCATCTTAAGGGCGACAGCCCCAAATGCTCCTACTACTACTGGTACCACTTTGACCTTTACTTTCCATATTATTCCTTTTAGTTCCTCCTTCAAGTCCTGATACTTCTCCAGTTCCTCATACTCCTTCCTGATGTTGCTGTCACCTGGCACTGCTACATCAATCACCACTGCTGTCTTCTGGTCTTTATCTACTACAATGTCTGATTGACTGGCCAGTACCTGCTTATCCATCTGGATCTGAAAATCCTAGAGGATCTTAACTCTGTTATTCTTCATAACGTTTTGTGGAATCTCCCATCTTGATTTGGAAGGCCCATATACTGTGCATAGGTTCCTTTACATAACACCAACTACTCAGTTGTGCCTTTCAGGGTACACAGTTCCTGCCTGCATCACACATCTTGCCACTATGTGTTGGGACTGTTTCTGAGGCCTCGCTGCATGGTCTGAACCTTGGGTCCTGTCTACTGTAGTAGACTCCTGCTTCTAAGGATCTGGTGCTTAGTTCCTGTATCTGTGCTGCTATGATTAACGTTTTTTTAATGCAGTCCTTCCCAGCCACTCTCAGGATTTCCCAACATCAGCCAACTCAGCTATCTATCAATGGTACATGCCATGCAGGGTCTTATCTTGCTCTGGCATTTCCTCTATTTGATCATCCTTTTTCAGGTCCCTTTTTAATGAATCCAAAAACACGACTTCTATGGTTTCTGCAATATGTATGCAATGGGTTATCATGAGCTATAAATCCTGACTCCAAGATCCCTTTCCCAATCAGATATTTGAGTTAACATTCCATTAGTGTACACGAAAAAGAAATTTTGTGGTGCCATACACCAGGTAGCATTTGCCATTTTGAGGTCCATTAATCCACACCTAAACTCTAAAAGAATGCAAGTTGGATGATGGGGTGTATTTTAATTTAGTTCAAGGACCTCCCATGATATTAAAACGTTAAAAAGATAAACAATAAAGGTAATAACCATTTAATTTTTAAAAGACATTTAATTCTTAAAGAAGATGCAAACGATTTTACGTGAAAACACAACAGACGAAATCAAAGAACTGTGCTTGCACTGATAGGAGGCTTCTGTCAGCAAAATGAGAGAAAGGGGCATTAACAAAACCCCATCTGTTAGCACGGATTAAGGAAGCCCTCTAGAATAGATATGAAAAGTGCAAGAGAAAGAGGATCCACTATTTCTATGGGTTTCTTAGAAGGATTCACCCAATATCCTATTTATGAATGAAACTATCCAATGCTATTCCATAACTACATGTATTTGTTCAAAGAAACATAAAGAAGCAGAAGAGTTATTTAAAATTGGAGAAATGGGAAGGAAGGAAGGAAGGAAGGAAGGAAGGAAGGAAGGAAGGAAGGAAGGAAGGAAGGAAGGAAATTGAATATTTCTTGTCTAAAACTGTATCTTTTGGGGAACTAGAGGAAAAGGGATTTAGCAAAACCAAATGAATGGCAAAGGCTATTTTTTTAAAAAATAGCAAATGTACTGACAAGAACTAGATTTTGAAACATTGGTTAAAGAATAAATACAGAGGAGAAAAAAAAAGAGTATCACAGCAGGAAAAAAAAGCAATTATGGAAAAAGTTAGTTACGTACAGCTGCCCATCCTTGCGCGTATAGAAACTGACAGACTTGATGGTTGCAACCACAACTACCATGCATAATGTGACAGGCACGAAGAGCATGATCACATGCTTGGCCCCATATTTCAGTGTCAGCTCTTCCTCCTCCTCCTCCTCTTGCTCCACCACTTGTCGAGGCCTTTGCTGTGGCTGTCCATTAGATGCTGGAGTAGGATTGTTCGCTCTCCGGTCACCACTCTCCTGTTGTCGACTTTCATTGTTGACATTCTGAAATTAAGAATTCCACATCCACAAATATTTGCATGTTTTGTATGTATCTTGCGCTGTAAATTATAAAAGTCAACAATCTGGGAGCACCAAAGGCTGCTACACTGCTGCAGCTATGCAGATGATGGCCTAGAAGGGGAATGACAATCAAAACCTGGAGATGTGGGCTACTTATGTTTACGTGAATCAGTATCTTTGTTGTGGAGTTGTCAGCATAGCATTTGGTCTTTCAGTAACTACTTAAACCAGAGGTCCCCAACCTTTTGGGCACCAAGGAACACTGGAAGTTTTTAAGAACAGACAGGACAGCCATTTGTCTGAAATGGTATAGGGTTTCCTGCCTGAGCAGGGTGTTGGAGTAGATGACCTCCAAGGTCCCTTCCAACTTTACTATTATGATTACGATTAAGGACCAGGTCCGTGGAGAAAGCTTTTTCCATGGACCAGAGTGTGCATGATTTTGTGTGCTGCCTGCATCCCACAGATGGCGCTTTGCTTGTTTGTGCGGACCCACAGCTGTCATGCTGCAGCCCGGTACTGGTCCACGGACCGGGGGTTTGGGGACCCCTTACTTAAACAGCATACAGCATTTTAAAATGCAAAGCAGATAAATCAGAGATGAAACTCAATTTCTTTACTCCCATAAAAACAGATTTAATTCTACCTTCTTACAGTTCCACAGGGCTTCTACTGCTCTTCTTCGGCCTGCTGCATGTACTTTACCCTTTGCATTCTCCTTACAAGGGTCAGGCATGCAGGTAGTTTAAACCAACATGTGTTCTTACAGGAAGTTAAGTAGAGAGGCAGTAATACGTTTATGATATTTTGAAGAGTCCCCAAAATATGATGCCTGGGTTTGTATATCAACATGTTCACAAACTTTCGTATTATTATGCCCCAGTAAGTAAAGCCATAGGTTAAGAACAAATATAGATCAGACAAACAAGAAAAGCTGTCAAAACGGTAACTCTATGTTTCCATTTCTGACGAACAATATAAGTGTGTAATTTAAGAAAACTTTTATCAAACTTGTTTATCACAAGCAGAATAAATAGGAAACAAAGAACATTTATATCAAACATTGTAAGAACATTTATATCAAACCCTTAGAACTATGTTCTGGGCTATAGTTTGAAACTGCTCAAACAAGATTACTCACTGATGCCTAGAATATAAAGTCTGTGCGAAGGTGCATTTCAAATGGCAAGGAATCGTGTTACACTTTTTGCACTTTGCCTTAGTATATAGAAAATACAGGACCCTGCCTGATTAGCATTAAATAGAACTGAAAACCTACCTTTAGCAGAAGCAAAGGAATGGATTCCTCAATTTCATTAGCCATTAAGGAACTAAAGTTTGGAAAAAGGTTTGAACTAATCCCATTTATATTCTGTGTGTGCAAGAACGCACTATATATCTTCAAGGTGAATGAGTAATACCAAAGATAAACAGCAGCCTTGGCAATTATCAAAGTTATAGTTAATATGAAATCCAAAGCAATCGCTTTAAAGGTGCAGAACATCGAAAGTAGTACTTCTTACATAATGTGTCCGTACCTTTTCAATCAACTGGAAGTAAAGGAGGCAGCACCAGCAGCACATTACAAGGCATTGCATATGGCTTCAAAATGGTAATATATTGACTTTAATATTACCACTGGTCTCTTGGTTCCTTATGACTCAAGAAATATGTTGGCTGAGGAATTCTGGGAGTTGAAGTCCACAAGTCATAAAAGGGCCAAGTTTGAAGACCCCTGATCTAGGCAGATTTTCAAGAACTAAGCTTTGGGATGACACAAACTATCTGCTACGCAGAGTTACTCTGAGCCTCTCTCAAGCAAGACCGTGCCATAAAACAAAATACCGTGCAGAACGTATCAGAACTACAATTTCCTCCCTGCTGCCCCCTGAAGTTTGAAACTCTAATGGCAGCACATCTAACAAGCAGCAGATTGTAGAGACTCATACTGTTTTGATATAGCATGACTTCATTTATTAAAGGAATCACAAACCCAGAATCTGTGTCATAATTGTATTACGTAGAAAACGAGACTTCCTAGGAAATAACTTTAAAAAGATCAAGTTAAAACCTGGTGTTCCAGGGCTGAGGGGGAGAAGTTGAGTCCTAAACTTTTCTGTGGCGTACCTAAAGCTCAGCACTCTCAACTCTCTTGCTTAACATCCACACGAGACTGTTGGGGGAGGTGACCCTTTATAGGGTCAGGTAACATCTATCGGTTTAGCTATCCAAACAATTCCCGAAAGTTGTTGGGATATGGAGGAAGGGGCTCTGGATATGAAGGACAGGCTCAGACGAAACCCTAGTAAGGCCGAGTGGTTTTGTGTGCTTAGTCCTACTAGTTCTACATGAAAGTTGAACGGGTCTTTCTGAATTTGGAACTCCTCCTCAAAGAGCAAGTTAATGGTTGTGAAATGGAAAGTTTTTGTATAGGTTCAGCTAGTGGACCGGTTGGGCCCATTCCTGGCAGGACCTTCCTTATGGTCACTCGCGCCTTACCTTGCAGTTGGACTACTGCAACATGCTCTGCGTGAAGCTGACCAGAAAGGCCATCCCCAAATTACAGCCGATCCAAAGTGCAGCTCAATGAGCGGTCATGGGCATGCTTCATTATACTCTTGCTACTGAGATGAACTGGAATCCAGGTGTATTTCAACGTCCTGGATAGCACCTATAAAGCCCTATAAGGCAGGGGTCCCCAACCCCCGGTCTGTGGACTGGCACCAGGCTGCCAGAAACTGGTCCTCTCAAAACAAGCAAAGCCCCATCCGTAGGATGCAGGCAGTACATGAAGCCAAGCCCCCCCCTCCTCCCCCCCGGCAGAAAAACCTCTCTCCACAGAACCGCTCCCTGGTGCTCAAAAGGTTGGGGACCTCTGCTACAAGGCATGCAGCCTAGGTATTTCAGGAACTACCTATCTGCTGCCCTGGTTAGAATGCAGTATTGCAGGCTAACTTTGCTGACTGCCAGCAGTTTGGCAGTTCGAATCTCACCGCCTCAGCCTTCCAAGGTCAGTAAAATGAGGACCCAGATTGTTGGGGGTAATATGCTGACTCTGTAAACCGCTTAGAGAGGGCTATAAAGCACAGTGAAGCGGTAGTCTAAGTGCTATTGCTGTAGTGACTGCCTATTCTATTTATTCTGACAGGGCTGGTGTTCTCTGTATCCTGTCAATTAAAACATGCCATCTAATGGGACCCTGGAGGTAGGCCTCCCTGTTGCTGCACCTGCCCTATGGAACAGTCCCCTCCCCCTGAGCTCTGCATAGCTTGCAACCTTACACATTAGGCAATCTTTAAAAAAATATTTTTGAATTTAGATTGTTTAGGAGGTCCATTTTAGTGGTTGGTGAAGGGAAGATCTGAAGCGTCTTTCATGGTTTTTCTCCACATATTGTTTCACTTTGTCATATATTGTCTCTTTTTGTGTTGTACTATATTGTATTCCATTATTTTGGTTTTAGTTTGTGAAGCTGCCCACAGGCATTTGGGAGTTAAGTGGCCAAAAGAAATGTGAAAATCAAATTAAATAATCCTGTTTTCTCACATACATTTCCGTTATTACTATTATTGTTCTATTTCTACTGTCCAGCACATGCTCACAATAATCCTGTAAAAAGGGTTAGGCTAAAAGATGATGACTGGT